>NC_139896.1:21682765-24082765 GCF_905171665.1 Trachurus trachurus | reverse complement strand
TGCTTGTTTTGCATTTTGCCCTCAAACTGTTTTTCCTTTCGTGATGAATAAAAAACACTAATATTTGAGTCATTTGTGACTTCATAGCGTCAGAAAATGTCAAAATTTTAAACTCGGATATTAAGCCCCCACTTTCTTCCAGCTTGTCTATGCCAGAGTTTAGAGTTAAGACAATATGATGTTTGGGTTTTTTTTTTGTTTTGTGAGATGTCCAGTTGTGTGTTCAGGGTCACACCTTCACTCAGGCAAAGTTTAAGTTAATGTGTGTGTGTGTGTGTGTCTGTGTGTGTCAGGTTCAGGAGGGATGCTGCAAACATATTGGACCTGCTCTCAAACTATCAGAAGAAACAGATCGTTGAGTTCCTCCCTTATCATGACTGCGACATGATGAACCATCAGTCACCTGACCTGGACTGTCTCGTCGAGCTCCAGGCCCGGTACCCACAGTACCGCCACACTGTCTTCCTAACCGGTACGTGGCAGCGCCCACCGGACCCACCGGACCCACCGGTTCCTCATCAGGACTCTGTGTCTGTGTCTGATCTTAATCTGCCTCCTGACCTGTCCTCGCTCTGCTTTCTCTCTCTCAGAGCATCGCTTTGATATGTTTCCCACCTACTCCAGCGGGGGCGTCATCGTGGCCGGTATTGAGGAATTTCTGCATAGCTTCACCAGACTGGTTGGTTACCATGACATCAAGGACAAGCAGCCAATCATGGACGACCTGCTAGCCACCAAAGGTCAGCTGTGGCAGATGTGTTCATTTGAATTAGAGAAATGTAGATGGACTGTAACAAAGTGAGTCTCTGGGTTATGTTTAATGACCCTGGTTATTCTCACTAACCTGCATCTCAACCTGACCCGAGGTCGGTACTGATGAAGCAGGGTCTGAGGCGGGGGAGGAAACCTCAGGTTTAACTCTGGGTTTCCAGGGTTACGATGGTGGTTCACTTCATACCAGGTTAAATCATTGTGGCAACGTACTCTGAACTGCAAACCAGAGCATCAGATTAAACACTCCTTCTGTCGCTCTACCCTATCTCTCTCCTACTCTCCTACTCTCAACTACCTCCCCCTCCTCTCCTCTGTCCTCTGTCCTCAGGTCTCAGTGGGCAGCTGAGTCCTACTACCTCTGTGTCGGGCCCTGATCAGTCTCCCTCCATCTTCCCCAAACACATCCACCCCCTCTCGTCAGCGGACCAGCCCCAGCGTCTCCTCCAGCAGTCGGGCTCTGGCCTCCTCCCGCTCCCTCACCTCTCTGACCAACTCGTCCCCGACGGCTCCTGTAAGGACGGCGCGTCGTTGCCCTCGGAGGCCGACCTGGAGGTCCTCCGACTGGCCATCTCACAGTTTCGGGCCGAGCGCCAGGCGAAGCTGCAGCAGGAGCAGCAGCTGGACTCCCAGGCCGAGCTGAGCACCAACCCCGTCAGGAGCTTCCTCCCCAGCCGTGCAGGCGGTGACCGGGCCGCCACTCCTCCGCCCGTCGGTGAGAAAGGTCCAACTGAGTTTGTTCTTACTGGCAGACAAGCGGTGGCAGACACTCTGGCCTTGATCCACTCACGACTGCAGCCAGAGCTGGAGGAAGAGGAGGAGGAGAGGAGGAAGGACAGAAGGGGCCACCCCACAGAGGGAGAGAGGAGGAGGGGAGGAGGAGGAGGAAGAGGAGGGCCTGGATTTTGTGGTCCTGTTAGACCAGTAAGACCGCTGGGACGGAGTTGTGGTCTCGGTAACAGTAACACGTCAACGCCTACATCCAATCAGAGCACAGCTGCAACAGTGGGGCCGAGTGACTCAACCTGCGTCAGGAGAGAAAACACTGATCAACCTGCACTTCCCAAGGCAGCCGCCTCCTGTCCGGTAGAGGGCAACAGGTCAGTAAACACAACACGGGTTGATCACTGCTCTGGGATGGTTCATGTTGGTACAGTGAGTAATCACACCACATAGTCAACCATAATATATCATCACCTGCATCGCAAGGCACTGACATCAGACGAGTAGTCAAAAAACAAACCTGGACTGAGTTATATTTCAGATCACCTGCTGTCTCAGACTTTAAAATATGTTAAATGTGGGACTGTCATGTGAATCAGCAAGGAAAAATGACCCATGGCATATTCAGTATACTATATTGCACATTTCTAGCTCTTCATTCTTACACATTCACTCTCTGATGATGCATCAGGAGCCATTATTTGGCTTCAGTGTGTGGAAAATATCTGCACAACTCCAAAAAAGTGTTGACAGGTCCAGGTGGTAAAACAACAAAAATAGCAGAGACCGGCACTCAAGTCTACAAAACATAAACAATATTTATTGTGGGTAAAGAAAAGGAAACTGTCAGAATGGAGTACACAGACAGCTTGTATGCGATAGTTTTTTATCGATGGAAACTTTCAACAGTGCCCCACTGGGGTCCAATGTCACATTAAAAGCCCCTGAAATGAGCGCACTGGGTCCTCTCTCTGCTGTAGATCTGCTGTCTGCATCCGTCACCTCTCCTAGTTTGTCTTTGTGTTGCCACTGAGCCTCATCATGTCTTCTCCTCGCAGAGACGCTCAGTCGGGGCAGGAGCAGCCAATCAGAGGAAAGGGAGCGACACCTGGAATCAGCACAGTCAGCGGCGCCAAGGTAACTGGAGGCGTCACCATAGCAACAGGCAAGGAGGACAACCCAAATCCCGCTCAGCCTCAGCTACAACAGCCCCAACAACACGCACTGAGCCGGTCGCTCCCCGCTCCTCCTGCTCACAACCGGCAGCAGCAGCAGCAGTGGGGCTCCGGCCTCCTGCCCCCCCACTTCCTGCCCCGACACTCGGGCCAGCCCCTCGCAGCCGGTCCTCTGCTGAGGCCCATGGCGTCTCTGGGGGGGACCAGGAGCCTCCTGGGGCCCACGCCCATCTGGCCCGGCGGCCTGGGCCCCTCACGCAGCCCTGCGTGTGTCTGGGGCGCCGGCCCGTCACTGCTGGGGGGGTACCGCAACCCTGCAGGTCAGGGGGGCCGAGGGGGGCAGAGAGGGGGCTACAACGGGATGTAGAGACCAGTTCAGCTTCACCGGGTCGACTCGGAGTCCAGAGGTCGAACATCCCGGCGACGATCAGGTACCAGAGTGGAGACAGAGACCCTGGTTCTTCATGTGGAAACTTAAACTAGGAAAAAAGGACAGAGCTGGAAATGAGCACGATGGACTGAAGCCTTCCTCGTCTTCCAGCGAACACTCTATAATCTTGTAAAAAAAAATATTTTTTTGAGCTGAATGTTTGGTTTGTTACCCTGGGAACCGTTTGTGTTTATCTGCTGTTGTACGTAGAAGTGACTCTGTAACAGACTGGTTTTAACTTAAAGTCTTTTTTTATGTTTTTTTTTACATCTAGTGTTTTTGTATTAAACTTGCCTGCGTAAACCAGCACATTTGACTCAACATTTTTCATTGTCTCGGTTTGTCTTCGGCAGATAAAGATCAGAGCTCAGTCTGAGGTGTTCATGACCCAGGGCAGGTCAGAATTTAGAGCAAATATAACACTGACTTTGAGTGAGTTTTTTTGTCAGAAAATATCTCCAGTGAATTCCTGTCAATTCATGTCCACTTCAGTGTCTCTGCGTTAGGGCCGGATCATAAGAACCAGACAAACTGTTCTGTACAAACATTCACTCCCTTTGGACATTTTCATGTTCTTTATTTTACAGCAGTTTCAGTGGCAGATCAACCACAACAGTTTTGACACTGATGATCAGAAACGGATCATTATAAAAGTTTAGCTAAGTACAAATACAGGCGGTGTTGCCGAGCCTCTCTTACCATCCATTGCATAGAGACCTGGACTCACCAGGACTTAAACGTTGTTTGATTTCCTGTGTAGCTTTATGCTGCAGACGTCTCCTCCCAGGTTGCAGGTTCTCAGTCGTAGTTCAGGAGATGAGACGTTCAGGGGAATCATGAGAGAAACAGCTCTGTGAATATGTGGAAACACCTGAAGATCTTCTACACAGTTCCCACAACAGGAGCCAATGACAACAGAAGCAGCTCAGTCACACTGACCGTGACTGATTATGGTTGTTGTTGTTGTATCATCACTGATTAGATTTCTGATCATCTTTATAAGTTAATCAATTGTTTGGTGGATAAAATGTCAAATTGATATGATCAAGTTTCTATATTGTCCAGAACTAAAAGACAATCACACAGGACTAAAAATACTAGTAAATAGATTTAATGTCAGAAGTGAGAACCTGTGAATTCTGTGTCTCTGTTTAAAAATGACATGTTTCAGTCGTGTAACTGTTTCAGCCGTCAACTCATCAGGCGTCTCGTCAGTGAATGCACCAATGTGCCCCGTCTCAACTAGGTGAGTAGTTGGTTTAACAGTCAAATGTTCACATTAGACAAGTTTCCAAATATGACAAGAAGACTCTTCACTCTCAGTTCTACCTGCATCATGTCAGTTGTCAACACTAAAATTGAGTTTTGAAAATGCACCACGTTCTTATGTATGATCAGCTCAACTCCAGTAGAGTCTCAATTCCTTGTCACATGATGTATATATCTCTCTCTATATATATAATATGGATGCATTACCATACAGTATCAATCAATGCCAAATAATTTATTTAAAGGTGTACAGAAAAGAAAATTGAATTTGAGCCCACTTTGGGTCATAAAATTAATGTGATAACTCATCTTTCAGACGTTGTAGGCCAAACTTTGTGCAAAATTCTATTTTTGAGTAAATCCGGGATGAAAGTGTGTATTTTTTTTTCGCATTGGATAATGCAGGCGCCGGATTATACGTCAGCCTGTACACGATTCACCAGCCACTGATATTGGATCCGTCAACCGTCATTCAAACGTCTGAGACACGCACACACACACGGAGCTCGGGCTCGCCCCAAGCTTTGAATATCCCGCCCGCTCGATAACGACCAATCAAATTTGTTTTCCTCACTCGGGTAAACTCGTGTTGCCGCTCGTGACAACTCGGCGCGACAAACAGGACAAACAGCCATTTCTGTACACCATTAAAAAAAGTCAGAAATCCAAATTATTGAGGGTTTGCCAATTAATCACAACATAATCAAAATCAGCGTGGCCACCTGAAACATCCAAATCACAGGAGCTGCCTTTTTGTTTATGCATCACACCATTGTTGTTCATTATGAGCACCAAAAGTGTCGTGTTGCTACAGAGAAACCCTGGTCAAACAAATCATGTAAAGGGACATTTGTTAGGTACAAAACACAAAACCCATCGTCAGTTTTACATATTTTTTAAGGTGAAAATGAAAACCGAAAATGACCATTCATACTGAAATGACATTGTGCAGCCCTACAGTGGTCAAGACCAAAAAAATCAAAACACAACTGTAAAGAACATCACATTTTACGTTACAGGTTCTTCTGTGATGCCTCCCACACTCCAGGTCCAGAGCTGGGAGAGATGATACACACACTCTGGCCTGGGAACACGTCCAGACTCCTCAGGAGGAGCTGAAGACGTCTGGACTGTCAAAGTTGTCCTGCTACCGAAAACTGAAATAATGCTTTAAAAAGTAGATGGATTTCTACACATAATTTATTACATTTACAATAAATAAAAAATACACTTATACAGTAAAACCATTAAAAAACTACACAACACAGAAGCGTGAAGTGAAGCTGAAGCTCCTCGTCCAGCAGGAAGCTGAAGGAACAAAACTAACCCGATTCATGATTTAAATAAGTCGAATGCAGGAAGCAAAGAGTGTGACTCCGCCTCCGCTGCAACTCCAACCAGGTAAAAAAAAAAGTAAACCTCAACACCCGTGGGGTGCAGTGACGTTGTTGTGGAAAGTGCATTGAACAAAAATACAGTCATCACATATAAAATGTTTCTCACCCAAACGTACGTTGACACAATCAGCTTCACTTTGAAAAGTCCCAAAACTTTGTTGGTTTTCAAGTGAAGTGTGAACTGAGGTGAACTCGGCCAGCGCCCAGCTTCAACCAGTCGCACAACTTACACACACACACAAAGCATCTGACCGAGAGGCGGTCACATGCGATGAGTTGCCGAGGGCGACCGCAGCTCGTTGTCAGGATGCTTCAGCAGAGGGTTCAGGTCCGCCTCCAACTCCCTCTGTTTCTGTAACAGACCCTGCAAACATGCAAATTAAAGCACTTTGGTTAACTGATAATCAATCACATCAATGATTAATAATTAGCTTATTAACAGTTTAGTTAAGTAGAATGTAATTCATAATAAAACCATGTTTTATTTCGAGTCGGAGCCTGAACTGTGTGTGTGTGTGTGTGTGTGTGTGTGTGTGTGTGTGTGTGTGTGTGTGTGTGTGTGTGTGTGTGTGTGTGTGTGTGTGTGTGTGTGTGTGTGTGTGTGTGTGTGTGTGTGTGTTACCTGCCGCAGCTGAGCCAGGCCTCTCAGTATCTCTTGCTGTCGGTGTGTGTGTGTTTTGCGCAGCAGCTCGGGGTGGAGGAGGGGGTCTCGGTGTGAGAGGATGGGAGGAGACGCTGCTCTCTGAGGAGGAGGAGGAGGAGGAGCGTCTGACAAGGAGAAAGTCAGGTTAATGTCAAGGTCGATTATTCACGTTCACGTGTTCACCTGTGAAATACTGAAAATTCCCACCACGACTTCATATTCAGCTCAAGGTGACAATGTGATGATGTGATATTTGATAGGTCATGTTAATCATATATAATCATATATATTATATGGTATTTATTTATCAAAACAATTATACTTTTTATTTTTACTTTAACATTATTGTAAAAATTATTGAAAAATGTGCAACCTGTGTGTGTGTGAGGTGGGGGTGTGTCCGCAGGCTCCAGCGGGTCCAGGTTGAAGACTTCATCTGTTCGGACGTAGGGAATGAAGTCCAGAGCCGGAGGAAGAAGCGGGGCGGAGGTCTGCGGAGTCGGTCCTCTGTGTCTGGCAGCGGGAGGAGAGCTCCCCCTGGAGGAGGAATTTTGATATTGATTGAACTGATAATTTTTGGTCACTGCATAAACTTTCCACTCCTCAACTTTGCTTTCTTTGAAGATTTGATCCTTTGCTGTTTTAGCGGTAGGAGAACTGTGCTCAGAGCTGCTCACCTTCCACTGTTGTTGGCTGCAGAGACGCTCTGTCCTCTAGAAACCGTCTCCACCTGAAACAGCAAGAGTCATTAACACAGGTTTACAAAGAAGAGCTGAAGAAAAATGTACTTTTAATTCCAGTATCTACAAAGTGAGAGATCAGGGATGCTCCTACTTTACTGCGAGGACTGATCCTGGTCTGTGTGGGGCAGAGACGAGGGGTCTGGGTGTCAGACGGAGGAGGAGGGTCGGTCCTGGACTGGCAGGTCCTCTCCTGCAGGGCGATAAGCTCAGCCTGCCGCTTCAGGCGACTTTCCTGCCGGTTCCTCTGCAGAGCGGCGGGGTATCGCTCCGAGGCTGGAACAAACCGACGGTTGGGCCTGCAGGAGCAACATGGAGGTGGAGAGGAAGCACTGGTTTCTAAATGTGGCATTTTGAATATTTGGGTTCTTTAAAAAGTGGCAAAACCATTATTTATCTAAACTCACTGAAAAGTGAAACCCTCATTTATAATGATATAGTAGATAGATAATAAGATAACGGAGGGCGTCACATAAAACAAGCAAAAGTAAATTAAAAGTTGCAATGCATAAATCAATTCTGTCAGCAGGAAGGTTGGCCTTTCCATTTCATGAATCTCTTAAATCATTTCTCAGTGAATTCTTTTTTCTTTCTTTTTTTTAACTTTAAAATGAGTTCCTAACTGAGCAACTTATTACAATTTACAAAATTACAATAAATTGACAAGTCATTAGAGTTTTGAGCTGAAATTAGTAGAAGTACAGCTGTTGGGTTTTGAAATCTGCCATAGAGCTTCACTGAATTTGGTCACCATGTGTTTGTACAGCACAGTCTGCTGGTTAGTTTTTGGGTTCATCACTGTTTTGTCTATGAAATGTCAAAAAAAGATCCGTCAGTCACAGATTTGCAGAGTCCAAGGTGACGTCTTCAGAGGTTTTGTTTTGTTCTGTACGAGAGACTCTGGTGAGTTTCTACCTCTGTGTGTTCCAGTCCGGTCTCCTCTTGTCCCTCCTGCTCCTCTCCGTCCGGGCAAACGCTTCGTACGGGTCTGCTCCTGCTCCTGCTCCTGCTCCTGGCACACAGACGTTCTCCTTCCCAGCTCTGGCTGCTCTGCTCCTGCTGTTTGGAGGAGCGGCAGATGGAGCAGGAGGAGGCTGGTGCTGCGCAGAGACGTCGTCCTCTTTGAGTAGGAGAGTGGGCGGAGCTTCTACACAAGTAAACAAAAATATTTACTTTCCAACCTGATTCTAATACCGGTACATGCATCGTGGTGTTATTGTTGTTTTGATTGTGTACTGTTGTGGTTACTGATCCTGTTGTCTATTTAGGTACTTATAACTTCTCCTCTTGTCATGATAATCTATGTAACATTTTCAGTGGTGTTTGAAGATAAGATGAGTTTGTTTGGTCTTCTGTACCATCGCATTATGATTACATGAATATGAATTGTCGGCTTAGCCTTCGTCTTAAAGGGATAGTTCAACATTTTTGAAAATTGGCCCATCGCCATGATCCCCCTAGTAATAGCAGTAGGTTCGTTACCTTTAATTGTTGGTCCAAGCTGCTTTTAGATCGGGGGAGAAGAATACCGAGCGGCGCAGCTACACTACGGAGGCTAATGGAATTTCTTGGTTTTGCTCATCAAACTCAGCAAATACACAACCAAAAAACTCAAAAACGCTGTGGTGGACAAGTTGTGACCTGCACATTCTCCACGCTATGAGATAATAGCGGAAAGTTGCGAGATGGAGTTGTTTTAGAGGCAAAGTCGGACTTTACACTCTAGACGGCTGCTCGGCGGAGTGATTTCAAAAGCGCCTGTTTACTGCAGATACGTCCTGGCTGAGGTGCGCACACTGTGTCCCTCCGACCAGTGGTTCACTGAAGAAAGTAGTTCCGAGTATTTGCTTCACTTCTCTTAACTTTCCGCTATTATCTCATAGCGTGGTAAATGTGCAGGTCACAACTTGTCCACCACAGCGTTTTTGAGTTTTTTGGTTGTGTATTTGCTGAGTTTGATGAGCAAAACCAAGAAATTCCATTAGCCTCCGTAGTGTAGCTGCGCCGCTCGGTATTCTTCTCCCCCGATCTAAAAGCAGCTTGGACCAACAATTAAAGGTAACGAACCTACTGCTATTACTAGGGGGATCATGGCGATGGGCCAATTTTCAAAAATGTTGAACTATCCCTTTAAGTCGAATCACTTTTTGTGTCCCCTGGAGACACTTCTGTTGTTTTTGCAAACTGATGACAATGTTTTCTGAAGCTGCAGTGCACTGAGCTGTCCAGGCCCCCGTAGTTCAAAAGAAATGATGAAAACCAAAATAGAAAAAGGGAACCACTTGTGTTCCTCGTACACTGAAGTGACACAGGAGCTTATAATAATAGTGATTAGCAATAATAGTTCAGTTACCTGTCTGTACAGCGGTGTCTCTGTACGAGGAGATTGAACTGTCGATCTCAGCCTGTCCTGTAACTGCTGCACACAAACACAAACACACACACACACACACACACTCCTTACTTCCTGTATCTCTGTTTGACCGACACACAGTGCAGACAGGTGTTTGTTACAGATGTTCGACGGCTCCTCTCACCGCTGGGCGCCTCCTCCTGCAGCGCCTCCTGCCGTCTCTGTGGCTCCTCTGCCTGATGACTCGGCTCCTGGGGACAAACACAGGAAACGGTTCAGTGCCGGTGTGGAGCGGTGGAAAAAAAAACGCTCATACCCTGGTACGAGTGCACATGTCGGCCCTCTGACCTTCGGCCTATCCCTCATCGTGTCCAGTCTGAACTGTCTCTGCAGCCTCTCCCTCTCCAGCACCACCCTCCTGTCTTCCTCCTCCTCCTCCTCTCTCCTCCTCGCCTTCTCTCGCTCTCTCTGCTGCCGACGCTCCTCCATCTGCGCCTCGATAGCTCGCTGGAGGTGACACAGGAGATGGTAGAAGAATATTTATAAAAGCTGCTTCCCTCTCTGTGTTTCATACTCCTCCTGTCCCTCCTCCTCCTCCTCCTCCTACCTGCTGCTCCAGCTGCTTGAGTCTCCTCCTCTCTCTCTCCTCTAACTGGGTGGGGTCCAGCAGGGCTGTCATGGTCCTCAGGTAGCTGCTCAAAACAGAAAAAGATTCATTAATGAGAATGACAACGACAACAACCCGTCTGTCCTCCTACCCTCCACCCCTCCCTCCTACCCCGCTCTGCTCGGTCCGCCGGTCGTGTCCACGCTGGCCCGCCCCACGCTCTCTGCTCCACAGCTGCTGGCGGCCTCCCACACCAGGGACAGGCTGGACGAGGGCTCCCAGTCCCCCCGCTCAGAGTTACTGGACGGAGCTGGAGGTGGAGCTGAAGGAGCTGCGGGGTGGACAGGAGGCCTCCTCTGGAGAGAGTCAAAGTGGGTGGCCCAGAGCTCATGGTCCTCCGCCTGCAGGAACGCCACCACAAACATGGAACAGACATCAACTCTAACACACAGCTCATGTCTCCTGATGTTTTTACTGTGCGGAGAACTGTGTGTGTGTGAACTATGAAGCAGGATTTGAGCTCATCGAGGTAACTTCAGGGTTAACTCTGGGTTTTCCGTACTAGGACGGTGGTTCACTTATTACTGGGATACATCTCCATGGTAACTTATGCTGAACGGCTAACCTGGTCCGGAGCAGGTTATGTTCCAGATTGAGATCACCAGGTAGGAAAGCTCCGCCTCCTAACCAATCAGTTCTTTGGAAAATCACATCACCGTTGTTGTGTGGAAATATTGTACACACAGTGTCAAAAAAAAGGAAAAAAAAACTAGGAGCATGGATTGTGAGTGGATCAAAGACGTTTTATATCTATATGTCGTTCTCTCTCTCTCTCTCTCACCACAAAATTATATGAGCTCCAGGCCAGTTTAGAGTCGGAGCCATCCCATAATGACGGAGTAGTGATTTTATTTCATTTTAATCTTATGAACTTAAGCATTTTACACGGTCATTCTCTGTAGCACTTCCTGCTCTTTGCTGCAGTGACTGTGTTTCTTTCTGTCTGGATTTTCTTACAGTTTTTAATGTTGCTGCAGAATTATCGTCTGCTCCTTGTTAGTGAAACACTCGCTCTGCTGCTGCAGCTGCTGTCAGACGTGTCCATGTCTGTGATTGGTCAGAAGCTGCAAATCCCGCCACCTTCATGTGAACCTGGAAGATACCCTGGGTGTTGAACCTGTAGTAAAGGCCCCTGTACCTGGCTCTGCAGCAGCTTCTCTCGTCTCTTGCGTTCAGTCTTCTCCTCCCTCTGTCGGTCCAACTCCTCCAGCCAGAGTCTCCTCTGCTCCTCTCTCTTCTCAGCAGTCGACACCTCCTCCACTGGTGTGATCTCCTACAGTTTACAGATACAGTCAGACGTGTTCATTCAAAGCTTTGCTTAAACCAAAGAATATGCTGATCTGCTTCACAAGTTTGTGATTGAAGAAAATGTTTTGTCATCATCAGCGTGGAGAAATGAAAGGTTTACCCCTAGTTTGAGGCTGGATCTGATGGCTGCAGGCTGCTCTCTTTGGCTGACAGAGCTCCGAACTGATAACATACTCTCTGTGTCCTCCTCAGCCTGAAATATAAACATGAACAGACGTGAACAAGTTTAGATGACAGCCTGACATTTTACCAAAACTGCTGTAGGTTAAACAAAGATAAGCAACTTCTTAAAAGTTCCTAAAGTGACATAAAATCAACCAAATAAAACAGTGAAACAGATCAGAAATTAAGTATGTGTCATACCTGGAGTCTGCTGAGCGCTGAACACTGCTGCTGTTGCTGCTTCAGCGCTACCTGTTCATCTGACAAACACACTCTCATTTGTTAGAGGTACTTTAAAAAAGCTGCACCAGACCATAATCAAAGTATCTTAAATTTTTGATCAATAATTTTTTTTTTTTGTCAGGTCATATACAGTACATGCAACCATATTAGACTGCGGTATGTGGATTATCTTCTTGATTTATTGTGCGTCTGTGAGAAGCTGGAGACTAGTTTAACGGCAGACACACAAAAAGGGGCTAAAACACTAAATACATATATTATGTATAAGTATGTGTTGTGTGTATATGTATATGTGTGTACCAAGTTCTCTCTTCCACTGAGCCTTCTTTGCATCGATGGCCGATCTGCTGTATGACTGTCGCTCCTCCAGCCAACTGAACAAACAACCGGACAACCTGAACAACAGTGATATTGTTCAGCTTTTAATGTCAATTTTAGAAACACAGATTTCTTTTTTTTTTTTTTTTAAAGGATAAAAAAAGACTGAACTGTACATTTGCTGATAAATAAATATGTAAATGTTGTTTTTATCCTGTTCTGCAGTAGGGCCTCTCACCTGTTGTCTTTATCATGAGAGGTCTCAGGTGAATCAGTTACTCCTCCACCATCTCCCTTTCTTCTGTCTTCCTCCTTCATCTCTCCTCCCCCTCCTCCTTCATTCACTGAGGTACCACACTTTGTGCCTGTTTGATTTTGGTGCAAGTAAGACATTAATTAACGGATCAGCAGAAAAATGAGCCTAATTAACTATATCTTTGAATTTCCGTGGATTCTTTGTTGGGTCATTTAAATGTTTTTAAATGTGTAATTCTCTCTGCACTGCCACTATCACTGTTAGTACCATCACTGCCTCTGCCCTGTGTCTTCTGGTCGTCTCCTAGGTGTTGGCCATTGCTGGAGGTCTGGACGGTGTTGAGGATCTGCTGGAGCTGCTCACTGGTCAGAACCACCATGCTCTCCTTCAGTCCAGCATCCCGAAAGGCCGGTGTCTCCTTAAGCCCCGCCTTGCCACCAGCCTGTGTCCCACCGTTCTGAGGTTGTCCTGTTTTCCCATTGGCTCTTGAAGATCCAGTAGTGGGACCGTGTTTGTGTCTGTCCAATTTCATCTACAGGGCGTGCACACACACACACACACACACACTTAGTCACAGCAGGATGACATGACAGGAGTAAAGCAAAGACGTGAGACGCAGCATAAGCTTTACCTTGGGTACAGCTTTGACACTGCCCCCATTGTGATGCTCATGTGTCCTGGATGATA
Organism: Trachurus trachurus; assembly: GCF_905171665.1. NCBI lineage: Eukaryota > Metazoa > Chordata > Actinopteri > Carangiformes > Carangidae > Trachurus > Trachurus trachurus. The sequence goes on along the minus strand of NC_139896.1, from coordinate 24,069,623 downwards.
CCAGAGTGTTGCTTCTTCCTCCGGTGGTAGTGGAGCTGAAAGAAGGAGCTGCTCCTCCTGCTTTGGCCCTGGACTCTTTGTGTCTCCGTGGCTGTTGCCGGACTGGACGCTCATCCACCTGCACTTCGTCCACACAGGACGGCTGCCTGGGGCTCAGGATGTTAGCTCCTCTGGGCCTGATGGACAGCTGCTGGGTGTGTACATGGAGTTAAACCGGATTGTAAAAAAAACTTTTAACATAACATTTTACATAAAGGGCAATGTAAAGATGTGTGACGATGAGTCCTACCTTTGCTGGATTCTTTTCATTACCTGTAGTGGAAGAAAATTAAAATAAATTTCAGCAGCTTTGAATGTCACACCGTGAAGCTTTGTTAAAAACTCAAATTTGGATATGGTTGCCAAAGATCCATTTGTGTAAAAATAAAAAATAACCAGTGTAGACAGAAGGAAATGTAAAGTGTTAATATGAAAAGGAGCTGGGGGGTTAGTGTTCCCTGAAAACAAATAAAAGCCAAAATATCTCACCATGGCTGAGTAAAATCAACCTCGGTTTCCCATTTTCAAGTTCAAACAGCAGGCCATCTCTGTTCATAAAGAGAAAAATATTTAAGTGAAGTCCACACTTTTCTCTTTTTGTCGGCAGGAACTCAGGTTACATTAGTGTTTATATTACATTATAGTTTAGCCTTTATTTCCAAACAACAACGAGCACCCAAACTCAGTCGTCAACACACAATAAACTTTTTAATCATTCGTGTGTCCAGTCGTATGGTGTGTTTTACAAATAGCATTGTTTGATCGCAGTTTGGCTGCTAGCTAAATAAAATAATCCCTGTGTGGTTACACTGCGACACACACTGTTTGTGCTAGCCTAGCCTGCTAGTGTTAATTTGGAAAAAATAATAAAAACAGACTCACCCCAGATTCATGCTGCCAGAAGACGTGTACCGAGGGGCGGCGGGTTGAACAACAGCCTAATAGCGGCGGAGCGGGCGGTTAAAACACACTTACAATGTGTTTTAACAGGGTTTTGTCCATGGTTGGACTGACCGCACCGCCACACACGCCAGTTCCTGGATGTTAAATTATTGTGTACGTTGGTTGCTGTCAACGACCAAGAACGGCTTCACCGATTGGCTAATCCGTCCCTCAGTGCAAAACCAACAACCAATCAGAGACGTTCATTCGGACGTTTACGTTCAACGATGTTGCGTTCACGGAGCCTGGGAATTAATTCAAACCAAGGGTACCACCGAGTAAAAAAAAAAAAAAAGTGACAAATAACAACATGTTAACGCTTACTGGTGGTACTACTCTCTACTGCCGCTATTTATAGGGTATATAGGGTTACTTACCTACAGTCTATGCTTGCAATGGCGAATATGTGTAGTAGTAATTATGTCCATCTTTTTATTTAGCCTACATGAACAATCTCGATCAAAACAAGCCAAATCGGCACATAATAGACTGATATTCCAAAACATATGTTGAATTTTAGCTCCTTCTGTCAACAAATGGATAATATACACACATTTCTATCAACATGTAGCCTATCTGCTGCTGTAGCTGACGCGCATTAAACTTCTCCAGCAGATGGCGACAATGTAGCTTCATAAAATAGTAGGCCAATAACATAATAATAATCTAAGCATAATCAAAATTACAACTGATGATGGATTTGTGACTCCTTTCAGAGGGAAAAAAAACCTTATTAGTTGACTACATTTGTGACTGTTAAATAATAATATCATTCAGTCTTCTTCACTCACCATGGTTGAGCATATACAATATTAAGTATGTGAAAATGAATGTATCTTCCATTGAATGACACAGAGCTCAAGAGGAGCTGCAGAAAATCCCCAAATCCAGGCATGCAAATGGTGCTTCAACCAACCCTTTGATCCTTTTTGATAAATTTGCATTCACTGAATGGTTACAGTCAAGTGTCCTCTGGTTACTGTCTTAATTGTGACTTGTTGGATTTCAGCAAAAGAGGAAGTTGTTAGATGACCAAGGAAGGATGTGGGGGAGGATCATCTATGGATGGATCAACAAATCTTTGGACTTTGACACTGCTTGCTTCATGTTTCCCTCTCTTGGGCTATCATCTTAACCCTGCACAGCATCTGTTTGGTCTGAAGTCCTGTCAATAGAAACAATCCAGTCTACTATTATAACAAGGTCAATTGGTATTTACTGATACAGAAAGCTGTTGTGGAATGTGACTTTGCATGATTGCAGTATACAAAGAGAAGTTAATTGTCACCACATGCACGCGCATCCCTTGGCTGCACACAAAGAGAGGACCGCCCCTTTATGCCGTTCTCTCTCCTCATTGGATAAAGGTTGTAGGATACAAGGAAAGTTTTCTCCTCGGCTTACAGCAGAGCAGAGTGACTGACAGACCCGTGTTTCGGACCAAACACTCTATATAAGTGATCGGAAGATACAACTATTTAAGATTTATATTAACACAAACATTCCGCTTACTTCTGCTTTAAGTTCCTAAATATTCGTTTTACTTCTTATCATTTCATCCCCATAATGTTGTGTTCTCTCCGGCCTTGACGAAGGGGACTGTCTTAGGAGCGCGATGGTGTCTGCTGGTAGTGATGGCTGAGGCACCTGGTCATGGCGCCAACGATAGCGACCATCAGCCAGGGCTTTTGGGCAGCTGCTGAGGAGATGTTCTAGGGAGCCTCTTCCGGAGCAATGGGGGCAGGAAGGTGTCTCACTCTTCCCCAGGGTGTGAAGGTTTGCTGGGCTTGAGAGGGCATAGACTGCCTGCACCAGGAACTGGACGCGATGGAAGTCTGCCTGCATGATGTTTGACCAGGTGACTTTGCGCTGCAACGTGCTCTCCAACCTTGTCCACGCTCCAGCGTGGCATTGGAGGTGACTCTGCCACCTCCTTCTCTGCCTTCCATTTCCTTCCTGTCCTCACTTCAATCCCGGCTGATGACACCTTGTGGACCCTGGAGTCCCTGTAGGGCTTCTCTTGTGCGTGCCACCTTGAACTCCTCGGCCAGTCCGCTGAAGGGCACCTGCAGGATGTTACTCGTCCCATACAAAGCAGCGCTGGTGAGGCTGCGGGGAAGGCCCAGCCACTTCCGAAGAAAGCCACTGATCTTCCTTTCGAGGGATTCCACTGTTGTTAGGACTGCATAGACGAGGAGAGGCCACAGGACTCGGGGCAGGATGGAGTGCTGGTAGATCCAGGCTTTAAATATACCAGGCAAGCCTGACTTGTCCACCTTGGTGAGCCAATAAGCTCCAAGCTCTTCACTTGACTTCTGGATGGCAGCAGTGTCTTTCAGGGTGGAGTCAAAGAGCTTCCCCAAGCTCTTGACTGGTTGTTCCGTAATGGAAGGGATTGCTGTTCCTGAGATGGAAAAATGGAATTCGTCAATCACCTTCCCCCTCTTCAACACCATGGATGTTCGTTCATGGTTCTTTGTGGTTTGTTTGTTTTTTTGAAATTCTATTTATTACTACCATCATCTGCACTGTCATTGGCTGCATTAAAGGTGGGAGTGTATGGTCCAAAGTCATAGTCCAAAGTACAAACCAAACTAAAGAAATAATGTGGTGGAGGGAGACAGAGAGAGAGAGAGGAAGTGGGATGGGTTCTGTGCACAGAAACGAAACCTAAGTCTGTGGCAGACGCCTGAATGAGGAAATTAAAGCACAGCGCACTAGCGCAGCCTGTAGGTTCAGAGGGACTACAGACAGACAAACAAAAACTTCGTACAGACACTTCATGTAAAGACTGGTCAGCTGGGTGAAGATAAAGATGAAGATGAAGATGAAGATGAAGAGCACACTGTTTTTTGTTCCTTTGATGATGATAATCATGATAGCTACCACCACTCTAAAGCCAACTACCACCACCAGACTACCTCCAACCTGGACAACAGGTACACACACACACACACACACACACACACACACACACACACACACACACACACACACACACACACACACACACACACACACACACACACACACACACACACACACATTTTTTGGCTTTATCAGGACAGGAACAGTGAGAGAGAGAGAGAGAGAGAGAGAGAGAGAGAGAGAGAGAGAGAGAGAGAGAGAGAGAGAGAGAGGGTCAGTCAGTAAAGTTAGGGACGAGAGACAGAGAGAAAAGGAGAGAGAGAGGTTGACATGCACCAAAGGGTTGTAGTCTGGTTTGAACCTGTCTGCTGCAGACAGGACCGACACTGGATGATTTGGCCTTTAAGGTGATGTCTCCTGGGTAAATGCAGGTCACATCCACAAAACACAAAGCACTCAATTCAGACTTTGTCGGAGGAAGTTAGGTGTCAAAAGGCTTTGCCCAAGTTATGCAGCTGAGCAGGTTGTGAGTTATGGAGGATCAGGGATATCACATGAAACATAATTAAGCATTTCCTTAATTTCACACTTAAACAGGCATTTGAAAGAGGTAGGGCTGTCAAAGTAAAAAAAAAAAAAAAAAAAAAAAGTCATGTCACATGACTAGAGCCTGTCTGTGTGTACAGTCTATGGTCTGTGTGTGTCACAGCTGGGGTTCACCTGAGATAACAGCAACAGATAACTATAAGTTCAATCAGACAACTCTGGAATGAGAAGAAATCATTTATTGAGCGTAAGCATAGCAAGCTGAAGCACAGCATGGATAGCATATTCTTGAGCATGGCTGCAGCAGGTTTGGCGTCAGGCTCTGACTCATATTCGTTCCCTGAATGATCTGCTTTGCCAGACATTTACAGGGAATGAAGCCGACCCCCCACAGGGAATCAAGAGACAGAGCCCACAGGTGGATGCCGGGGAGGTTTTGGGTTTGCAGAACCTCATGGGCAGCAAGGCAGAACAGCAGCGGAGTAGCAGCAGAAGCATAGCCAAGGGATGAGCAGGTAAGCTGGGGGATTTAAATAACCCACCCTATTTGGGCGAGGGGAGCATGTGACTGATCAGCTGGTCAGGATGGGCACGGCATGAGTTGTCTGCCTGAACTAGCTTTGCAGGCTTCACATCATTAGCCTGTTGAAGCAGAATACAACTATATACATTATATACGCAACTTGAATAAGAATTGTACATACGCCTGAGAGGTTTTATGCTGATACAGAGACATACAGTAGGCCTCACATTTGTGTGCAGGCTGATTTGTTGATTCCAGTGCATACGTCTTGGACTGCTGTGGGTCTCTTCATTGCATTTGTTGACAGTAATGAAAATACAATGTATAATAATTGCTGCTGCTCTCTTTCCTTTTCCAGGTCGTCCTGCGTACAATTTAAATGGGGTCATGGCCACTTTGTCTGGTCGTGGTCGTGGAATATCCTTCTATCCCCCATATTATTCTCCCTACTACACCACCACTCGCCCCTATACCACCACCACTCGCCCCTATACCACTCGCCCCACCACCACTCGCCCCTACACCACCACCACTCGCCCCACCACCACCACTCGCCCCACCACCACTCGCCCCTACACCACCACCACTCGCCCCTACACCACCACCACTCGCCCCACCACCACTCGCCCCTACACCACCACCACTCGCCCCACCACCACTCGCCCCTACACCACCACCACTCGCCCCTATACCACCACCACTCGCCGATATACCACCACCACTCGCCCCTATACCACCACCACTCGCCCCACCACCACTCGCCGATATACCACCACCACTCGCCCCTATACCACCACCACTCGCCGATATACCACCACCACTCGCCCCTATACCACCACCACTCGCCCCACCACCACTCGCCCCACCACCACTCGCCGATATACCACCACCACTCGCCCCACCACCACCACTCGCCGATATACCACCACCACTCGCCCCTATACCACCACCACTCGCCCCACCACCACTCGCCGATATACCACCACCACTCGCCCCTACACCACCACCACTCGCCCCTATACCACCACCACTCGCCCCACCACCACCACTCGCCCCTATACCACCACCACTCGCCCCACCACCACTCGCCGATATACCACCACCACTCGCCCCACCACCACCACTCGCCGATATACCACCACCACTCGCCCCTATACCACCACCACTCGCCCCACCACCACCACTCGCCGATATACCACCACCACTCGCCCCACCACCACCACTCGCCCCTATACCACCACCACTCGCCCCACCACCACCACGCGCCCCTACACCACCACCACCACCACGCGCCCCTACACCACCACCACTCGCCCCTATACCACCACCACTCGCCCCACCACCACCACTACTGCCCCATGGACCACGCCACCTTCGACCAGAGGTGAGAACATTCACAAAAGGAAAAAGACAAAATATTAGTTGAATCTGTTTGTCACCTTGATAACATCCCTGTCTGGTTTCCACGTTATATCAAAATGAGACGACTCTTCAGTTCAGACTCTCGCCTGTGAAACAGGAACAGAACCACAAAAAGAATCACGTAGCTCTCCCATGATTCAGTCAAAAAACTGGAAGTATGTTCTTCTTCATGGTTTGCGGTGATTTCTGATTTCACAGGCTGTAGAAAGACTTAAAGATAAACTTAAAACAAGTGAAATTTCTGTCTGGATTAAAGATGGTCAGACTTTGGCCTCAGTAATGATTTTACGTAATTCATCTTTTGAAATATAAATGAAAAATGTAAAAAGACTAAAACTGAAACATTAGATTTAAGGTGACATTAGGTGAGCAAAACAGTTAGGTAAGATTGAAAAAAACAAAGGCAAAACATGGAAAGTGTGTATGACCAACCATCATTGTTTATTTTGTTTTGTTGGGTGGCTTTGTTAAACATTATCTTTGTTTGTGATCGTTGAGTCTCTGTGCTTGAAACATCAGTCATTGCACATGCAGGCCTATTTCTGCTCTGTGCACTTCATTGTTTATTTTTTATGCTGTTTCATTTTTTTATTCATCCTTTTTTGTTTTCTAACTCAACCTTTTAGACTGAATTATTAAGTCAAGTTTCCCTCATTTGAACCCTGCAGGTTTGTCCGTGTGTCTGCGTTACCTCACTGATTCAAGGTTATACCTCACACTCAGTCCAGGCAGAGACACTGTGACTCTGAGTAGTGACAATGGTTTGTACTATCAACTGAACTATGGTTGGAGAAGCCTGATGTTGAGTCCCAGCATTAAAATCCTGCCAGATGTTGCACCGGAAATCTGGACCAGAGTCTGTGTCACCATGGACTTCACAAAGAAGGTGGCCCAAATGTTCAGAGACTCCAACATGAGCATCAGGAAGAGGCTGGTTGATGGGGTGAGGAGGACCAAGCTTAACCATGTTAAGCAGACTTATGTTAAATGACTGCAAAAATAACAGAATCAAGTAGAAGAAATCTATTTTATAATAATATGACATTATAAAGTGTATATTATATACCATGATGATACCAAACCTGTGGGCTGCAGTCCAATTCTTCTACCATTCAGACTAGTTCCAGGTTACACCCCGGTTTGTCCGAGGTGACGTAGAATATAAACTATTGATGTGAAATTTTCACAATTGCTGTGTCCAAAGATGATGCTAAAAGGTGTTGTGTCATGTTTTGTAAGGTTATTGTGACCTTGACCTTTGACCTCTGACTACCAAAATCTAACCAGTTCAGGCTCCACTCCTTATGAATGATCATGCCAAATTTAAAGACGTTGTGATACTGACACATGCGTAGAGTGTAAAACTACAAATTCAACAACTTGTGATTTTGTATTAGAATTGTCTTTAATGTTATCTATCTACTGCTGTGTGTGTGTGTGTGTGTGTGTGTGTGTGTGTGTGTGTGTGTGTGTGTGTGTGTGTGTGTGTGTGTGTGTGTGTGTGTGTGTGTGTGTGTGTGTGTGTGTGTGTGTGTGTGTGTGTGTGTGTAGCATTCCTGGCAAGGTGAGCCTGTGATTCAGTTTTCAGATTTTGCTGGTCAGGTGACTGACATCCAGATGTGGGATTATCCCCTCAACTACAGAGAGGTCACTGAGTACATGAATGGCGGTGTCTACAGGTACGAACCAGTGTGTGTGTGTGTGTGTGTGTGTGTGTTGGCCTGTATTCCTATCTTTGTGGGTACCAAATGAACCACGATAGGGAGGATATTTGTGCATTATGAGGACATTTTCTTTGGCCCCCTCACTCCCTAAAACAATCGCTCAAAAATCAAGACGGTGTGAGATTAGACTTCGGTTAGGATGGTTACATTTACAGGATACGGTCCTCACAACTACAGAAAAACAACAATGATCAATTCTTATTTGACATTTTAGAGATTTAAAATTCATATTTAAATTAGGGCAGAGGTTGTATATCATAAATCACAACATCACAATTTCAATAATCAATAATTTAAAGCAGAAGTAAGTGATATATTTGTGTTAATATAAGTCTTAAATAGTTATATCTTCCGACAGCAATCACTTACATAGAGTGTTTGGTCTGAAACACGGGTCTGTCAGTCACTCTGCTCTGCTCTGAGCCGAGGAGAAAACATTTATCGTATCCTACAGTTTTTATCCAATGAGGAGAGAGAACGGCATGCAGGGCTGTGTGTGCAGCCAAGGGACGCCGTGAATGTGGCGACGTAGGGACGAGGACTGTTATGGTGCGTTCAAGGAAACTCGTATTTTTCCGACCGTGAAGTCGTACCAGTTCGATCTGGTACGAGTTCACCGGTCGGAAGTTACGAGTGGCCGTTATAGTGACTTTCACCGGTAAAACAGGTCGGAAAAACATGAGTGGGTTGCCTGAAACGCGACAAAGTCGTAAATTGTGACTTGAAGCTGTAATTTACGATTTCAAAAGCCTGCCTGGAACGCAGCATTAGCGAAAACGACCGGATCGCTTACTTCTGCTTTAACATAAATGTAAGGATAAAACGAAGTGATTAAATTTTATCTATTATCTAAATCGTCAAAGGTCGACTTCACTGTGATGTCACTGTAAAAACATTCATGCTGTAGCTCAGGAAAGGGAGATTGGGGATACAACATGGGTGATGGCCGTTCTTATTCTGTTTGTTATAGTAGCTATGTTTTCTTTAACTCTTTCGCGACCATTGACGAGTAAACTCGTCAAAACCGTTTTTTTACAGATTGTGATAATAGACACTCTGAGGTGTGTGAATATGGTAGTCCTCTGATATGTAAAACTGTTTTAAACTCAAATCAAAACATAATGTTTTTTATAAACTGTGTGATCTTGGTTTTGTTTGAGTAATCGTTCTCCTTGAACGCTGCTCTGGGGACAGCGTGCAGCGCTGTGCGGCTGTCGGCTATAGTGTTGCGACTTCCTCGCTGAATCTGGCGACTTTCCAAACCCTCTTTTGACAAAAGCGACCGACGACAAATCTGGCGAGTTTTTCCGGTGCTGTTACAAACGTTTATGGTTTGGAGGCCAGGCCGGCCAGTCACACACACAGCAGTGTCCCGGAGCTGCTGCGCTGCGGCCAGAGACCCACACCGCTGCACTCCAGGCTGCCACACCCCCCAGATATGCCTACAAATATATTTATTTAGCCGTAGAAATGATTTGGGAGACGCCACACTGCAGAGTAGCGGTAAAATGAGCAGATTGCCACTTGACACAAAAGTGCGTTTTTCTCTGAAACTAAACCCAGCTCTCTTCTTCTACTTCTTACTCACGAACGAAACGGTGGAAAAACTCGCCGTTTTTTCGAGAAGCACGTTGTAAAGTCACTCTTCAACCACGTGAAGACCGTTTGTTTCTAGGTGATGTACAGAGTTCGGTTCGACGTGAGATAAAAGGTAAACAAATAGCCAAAAACATGTGGTCCTGAGCGGATGTGCTGAGGAAATAGTGTGGTCGCGAAAGAGTTAAAGGGATAGTTCAACATTTTGGCAAATTGGCCCATTGCCATAATTGCTATAGTCATAGCAGTAGGTTCGTTACCTTTAATTGTAGGTGTAAGCTATTTTTAGTACAGCGGAGCGCAGCAGCAGGCTGCTCAGAGCTACGCTATGGAGGCTAAGGGAATTTCTTGGTTTCCCTCATCAAACTCATCAAATACAAAATCCCAAAACTCCACAGCGCTTTTGTAGACAAGTTGTGAGCTGCACAACCACCACGCTATGAGATAATGACGAAACGACACGAAACGGAGCCGTTTTCGAGGTAAATTCATACAAAACCGCTGATGCGCGTTGCGTTCAGGGACAGTTTTTCAGCAAGCAGTCTCCGTATTTACCCTGTATTTACCTCGAAAACGGCTCCGTTTCGTATCGTTCCGTCATTATATCATAGCGTGGTGGTTGTGCAGGTCACAACTTGTCTACAAAAGCGCTGTGGAGTTTTGGGATGTTGAATTTGATGAGTTTAATGAGGGAAACCAAGAAATTCCATTAGCCTCCATAGCGTAGCTCTGAGCAGCCAGCTGCTGCGCTCCGCCGTACTGAAAATAGCTTACACCTACAATTAAAGGTAACGAACCTACTGCTATGACTATAGCGATTATGGCAATGGGCCAATTTGCCAAAATGTTGAACTATCCCTTTAAGTGCCAAGTCAGTTTGAGTGACCAAATAAAACACAGTGATATTTTTACATTTCATAGAAACAAATGTATAAAATGTTATCAACATGACCGGGTAAAAAATACTAATATCGTGTTTTTGATTAGCAAAAAATGAAGTTTGTGTTTGTGTGTTTTAGGCTGTACCGCGGCTCCCTCCTCACCTGGTCCTACATCAGCTACTCGAACAGCGGAGACATGCTATTGGAGGACGTCTATGAGGTCCAGGCCAAACTGCCGTTAAGGGGGAGAGGGCGTCGGCTGAGGGGAGGGAAGAAGAGCAGTGGGCTGGGCTTCAATGTGGGAGAAAGCAAGAGACAGCAGCTTTAATGAAACACACAGGTTTATCTATGGAAAAACCCTGACCTCTGTTTTTGATTTAATTGTTTAATGATGAAAAAACTTGAACTAGAATCAGCTAACAAAAAATCACCAGCAAGCAATAATACAAAAATGAAGTTCAAATGGTATTGATTTGAAAAAAGTATGATTATATTTACTACAAGTCTCAGTATAAAGCTGTATGCTTTGCGCTAATTCATCTCTTTTTTATATTACAAGAAACAGTTTTTAAAAAAAGACTTGTCCTCTGTATTTGTTCTAAATTTGTTTTAAATTGGTAGACATAAACAAAAAAGTTAAGAAAAGGCTATTGTATTCATTATTCCCATTATGTATAGTGAGGGGTTAATAAAATGTCTGATCTTTTCTTATTATGTAGCCTATCTATAATTACCAGAAGTGGGTTCAAGTCCGTTTTTCGAGTCACAAGTAGTCAAACATACATTACAACGGACGGAAAGGTGAAATCCGGCAATCTGATTGGTTGTTAACTGTGGTATAATGAGCATATCCCACGGCTACTAAAGCCTTATCACAGCGTAGGCTAAATACATCCATGGTAGGCTATCACTCCGCGTCAGGCACGACTGGTATGAATGGAAGTTGTGTCATGTATCAGTTCTTGAAGTTGGCTGCGGGGTATCGGCCCAGTTTGGACTTTGACACAAGAGACAGCTGCTTGCTTCATGTTTCTCTCTGATGGTCAGCACTGTTTTTCTCGGACTATCTTAACCCTGCACAGCATCTGTTTGGTCTGAAATCCTGTCAATAGAAACAATCCAGTCTACTATTAGCCTATAACAAGGTCGGTCTTAGAAACTTAAAGATGGTATTTACTGATACAGAAAGCTGTTGTGGAATGTGACTTTGCATGATTCCAGTAAATAAAAAGAGAAGTTAATTGACAACATTTTAGACGGATAACATGAAGCAAAAACATCCCAAACGCTGACAGTTAAGTTCCTAAATATTAGTTTTACTTCTTATCATTTCATCCCCATAATATTGTGTTTTTAAGCTGTTATATCCTTGGATAAAAAACATGCTTTGACCAAGCTCCTATGAGGGAATACACACAATTCAGATTCCGTGTTCAAGCACTTTGTGCTACTGTTTTCTTAATTGTATTGTTTGTTTGTTTTTTGAAATTCTATTTATTACTATCATCATTTGCACTGTCATTGGCTGCATTAAAGGTGGGAGTGTATGGTCCAAAGTACAAACCAAACCAAAGAAATATTGTGGTGGAGGGAGACAGAGAGAGAGGGGAAGAGAGAGAGAAGTTTTTTGTTTTTGTTTTGTTTTTTGAGAGAGAGAGAGAAGTGGGATGGGTTCTGTGCACAGAAACGAAACCTAAGTCTGTGGCAGACACAGCACAGCCTGTAGGTTCAGAGGGACGACAGACAGACAAACAAAAACTTCGTACAGACACTTCATGTAAAGACTGGTCAGCTGGGTGAAGATGAAGATGAAGATGAAGAGCCCACGGTTTTCTGTTCCTTTGATGATGACGATCATGATAACTACTGTTCAACGGACTAATGCACAATCCACTCCAACGCCAACTACCACCACTCCAAAGACAACTACCACCAGACAACCTACAACTCCATGGACAACAGGTACTGTATAAAGACACACACACATACATTTTTTGGCTTTATCGGGACAGGAACAGTGAGAAAGAGAGAGAGAGTCAGTCAGTAAAGTTAGGGACGAGAGACAGAGAGAAAAGGAGAGAGAGAGGTTGACATGCTCCAAAGGGCTGTAGTCTGATTTGAACCTGTCTGCTGCAGACAGGACCGACACTGGATGATTTGGCCTTTAAGGTGATGTCTCCTGGGTAAATGCAGGTCACATCCACAAAACACAAAGCACTCAATTCACACTTTGTCGGAGGAAGTTAGGTGTCAAAAACAAACTTTGGCTTTGTCCAAGTTATGCAGCTGAGCAGGTTGTGAGTTAAGGAGGATCAGTGGTGTCACATGAAACATAATTAAGCATTTCCTTAATTTCACATTTTAACAGGCATTTGAAAGAGGTAGGGCTGTCAAAGTAAAAAAAAAAAAAGATTTCCGCTTGATTAAACATGTTACATGACTAGAGCCTCTGTGTCTGTGTCACAGCTGGGGTTGTCACCTGAGGTAACAGCAGCAGATAACTATAAGTAGCCTGTTGAAGCAGAATACAACTATATATATTATATAAATACGCAACGTGAATTGTACATACACATGAGAGGTTTTATGCTGATACAGGGACATATCACATTGATTCCAGTGTATACGTCTTGGACTGCTGTTGGTCTCTTCATGGCATTTGTTAAAATACAATGTATCATGAAAGATAATATAATAATAATAATAATAATAATAATAATAATAATAATAATAATAATAATAATATGAAGAAGAAGAAGAAGAAGAAGAAGAAGAAGAAGAAGAAGAAGAAGAAGATTGATAATAATTGCTGCTGCTCTCTTTCCTTTTCCAGGTCGTCCTGCGTACAATTTAAATGGGGTCATGGCAACTTTGTCTGGTCGTGGTGGTGGAATATCCTTCTATCCCCCATATTATTCTCCTGACACTTCCCCTCCTTCCTACTACCCGGGCCCCGCCACCACTCGCCCCTACTACACCACTACTGCCCCATGGACCACGCCACCTTCAACCAGAGGTGAGAATATTCACAAAAGGAAAAAGAAGAAATATTAGTTGAATCTGTTTGTCACCTTGATAACATCCCTGTCTGGTTTCCACGTTATATCAAAATAAGACGACTCTTCAGTTCAGACTCTCGCCTGTGAAACAGGAACAGAACCACAAAAAGAATCACGTAGCTCCCTCATGATTCAGTCAAAAAACTGGAAGTATGTTCTTCTTCATGGTTTGCTGTGATTTCTGATTTCACAGGGTGTAGAAAGACTTAAAGATCAACTTAAAACTGTATCTCTTTTTTTTTATATATCTTTATTCTACCATTAGTTTATTGTGGTTCTTTCCCAAATCCATTTATTTTCCCTTTTAGGCCAAAACAAGTGAAATTTCTGTCTGGATTAAAGATGGTCAGACTTTGGCCTCAGTAATGATGTTAATTCATCTTTTGAAATATAAATGAAAAATGTAAAAATACTAAAACTAAACTGAAACATGAGATTGAAGGTGACATAAGGTGAGCAAAACAGATCTTTGTTTGTGATTGTTGAGTCTCTGTGCTTGAAACATCAGTCATTGCACATGCAGGCCTATTTCTGCTCTGTGCACTAAATTGTTTATTTTTCATGCTGTTTCATTTTTTAATTCATGCTTTTTTGTTTTCTTACTCAACTTTTTAGACTGAATTATTAAGTCAAGTTTCCCTCATTTGAACCCTGCAGGTTTGTCCGTGTGTCTGCGTTACCTCACTGATTCAGGCTTATACCTCACACTCAGTCCACAACAAGGCAGAGACACTGTGACTCTGAGTGATGACAGTGGTTTGTACTATCGACTGACCTATGGGTGGGGTAACAGCCTGATGTTGAGTCCCAGCATAAAAATCCTGTCAGATGTTGCACCGGAAATCTGGACCAGAGTCTGTGTCACCATGGACTTCACGAAGAAGGTGGCCCAAATGTTCAGAGACTCCAACATGAGCATCAGGAAGAGGCTGGTTGATTGGGTGAGGAGGACCAAGAGGGACGACATGTTAAGCAGACTTATGTTAAATGACTGCAAAAATAACAGAATCAAGTAGAAGAAATCTATTTTATAATAATATGACATTATAAAGTTTATATTGTTTACCATGATGATACCAGACGTGTGGGCTGCAGTCCAATTCTTCTACCACTCAGACTAGTTCCAGGTTACACCCCGGTTTGTCCGAGGTGACGTAGAATAAAAACTATTGATGTGAAATTTTCATAATTGCTGTGTCCAAAGATGATGCTAAAAGGTGTTGTGACCTTTGACCCCTGACTACCAAAATCTAACCAGTTCAGGCTCCACCCCTTATGAATGATCATGCCAAATTTAAAGAAGTTGTGATACTGACACATGTGTAGAGTGTAAAACTACAAATTCAACAACTTGAACAATTTTGTACATTAGAATTGTCTTTAATGTTATCTATCTACTGCTGTGTGTGTGTGTGTGTGTGTGTGTGTGTGTGTGTGTGTGTGTGTGTGTGTGTGTGTGTGTGTGTGTGTGTGTGTGTGTGTGTGTGTGTGTGTGTGTGTGTGTGTGTGTGTGTGTGTGTGTGTGTGTGTAGCATTCCTGGCAAGGTGAGCCTGTGATTCAGTTTTCAGATTTTGCTGGTCAGGTGACTGACATCCAGATGTGGGATTATCCCCTCAACTACAGAGAGGTCACTGAGTACATGAATGGCGGTGTCTACAGGTACGAACCAGTGTGTGTGTGTGTGTGTGTGTGTGTGTGTTAGCCCATATTCCTATCTTTGTGGGTACCAAATGAACCACGGTAGGGAGGATAATTGTGCATTACGAGGACATTTTCTTTGGCCCCCTCACTCCCTAAAACAATCGCTCAAAAATCAAGACGGTGTGAGATTAGACTTCGGTTAGGATGGTTACGTTTACAGGATACGGTCCTCACAACTACAGAAAAACAACAATGATCAATTCTTATTTGACATTTTAGAGATTTAAAATTCATATTTAAATTAGGGCAGAAGTTGCATATCATAAATCACAACATCACAATTTCAATCATCAATAATTTAACATAAATGTAAGGATAAAACGAAGTGATGAAATTTTATCTATTATCTAAATCGTCAATGGTCGACTTAACTGTGATGTCACTGTAAAAACATTCATGCTGTAGCTCAGGAAAGCGAGATTGGGGATACAACATGGGTGATGGCCATTCTTATTCTGTTTGTTTTATGTTTTCTTTAAGTGCCAAGTCAGTTTGAGTGACCAAATAAAACACAGTGATATTTTACAGTGAATTGTCTGTTCATAGAAACAAATGTATAAAATGTTATCAACATAACCGGGAAAATATCCTAATATCGTGTTTTTGATTAGCAAAAAATGAAGTTTGTGTTTGTGTGTTTAAGGCTGTACCGCGGCTCCCTCCTCACCTGGTCCGACATCAGCTACTCGAACAGTGGAGACATGCTGTTGGAGGACGTCTATGAGGTCCAGGCCAAACTGCCGTTAAGGGGGAGAGGGCGTCGGCTGAGGGGAGGGAAGAAGAGCAGTGGGCTGGGCTTCAATGTGAGAGAAAGCAAGAGACAGCAGCTTTAATGAAACACACAGGTGTATGTATGAAAAACTGTGACCTCTGTTTCTGATTTAATTGTTTAATGATGAAACTCGAACTAGAATCAGCTAACAAAAAATCACCAGCAAGCAATAATACAAAAATGAAGTTCAAATGGTATTGATTTGAAAAAAGTATGATTATATTTACAACTAGTCTCAGTATAAAGTTGTATGCTTTGCGCTAATTCATCTCTTTTTCATATTACAAGAAACAGTTTTTTTTAAAAACTTCTAAATTTGTTTTATATTGGTAGACATAAACAAATAAAAGTTATGGCTAAGAAAAGGCTATTGTATTCATCAGTTTCATGTAACGTGCAGCTTGGACAGTGAGGGGTTAATAAAATGTCTGATCTTTTCTTATTATGTAGCCTATCTATAATTACCAGAGGTGGGTTCAAGTAGTCAAACATACTGTATATCACACTCTTCACCACACATTGTGCCATTTTAACAAAACAAGTTTATTTAATTTACACACATTATGTCAGCTTACTTTCGTTTTCTGACAGTTCGGTTTAAAGGGAAAATCAAACTAACGAAACGTACACGGACCCCGTGGCTCTAATAACCACCACTGTCAAGTTCCAGTCAGGTCAGGTGTCACCGTCCAGCAAAACAGGAAACGATTTTTGAAAATACAATCACAGTGGCCTCATCAAGACCTGAAATGTAACGTGAAGACTCTGCTCTAACGTCTCTGTCGCAGCAACCTTTTTAAAACTATGGTCAGACACTTTACCCATATGACTGCCACAAAACAACAACAACAACAACAAAAAAACACAATAAAATTGACAAATGTGTGTTCCTTTTTATTCTTGAAGTTTGTTTGTTGATTCAGGTTTTACAGTTTATAGGTGTGTCATGTTGTTCATCTTGATTAAGAGGAGTTGTGAAGCACAGACAGGGGACTAGCTAATCGGTAAATAAAACTAGCAGATGAAATTGATCAAATATTCAAATAGTCGCTTTTTTCTTTAAAAAAAAGAGAAAGGAATAACAATTGAAAATCAGGCATAGGAAAATAAGCAGTAGAGTAGTAAAGTGGTGGACATAAGAATGTAATCAGTTTTACCAAAGCCACTATGTGACAAGCATCAATAAAGATCCACTTATTTTCATCGTCTTCCATCATCATCTTTGATCAAACATTGTCCTTCAGGTAATCAGAGTGGCTGCGTGTAGTGGTTATGGCTAAAATGAAAAAAAACAAACATCCTGTGACAGTGAGTGTCAGTGGAGCAAAATGTGGCTGTATGTTCGTGACCAAGTTTACACTGACTTTTTTAATTCGTGGTATTTTTCTTTCTGACACTTGACGGACAGATTTTGACACTTGAAAGTCTTGTCATTCAATGTTGACATTAGGCACAAGCTAACCTATAGCAGAGCAGCTACAGCTACTCTTCTTTATGTTTAGTGACGTCATGAACACCAGGTAAAAACTGGCAGCAAATATGTTGTAATTTGTTATATGAATTAATAGGGCTACTCCTGAATATGGGGTTGTTAATTGGTGTATTTTTAAAAACAAGGCTTAAGTTCAAAGTAGTTTATTTTATTACATTTATTTGTCTGGGAACAGATACAAAAAGCATTACTCTCATACAAAGTTTATATTGTTCCAGATATTTCCCATCAGACATCCCTAAAACAAAATATTTCAATTAAGCTGGAGTTTTGCTTGAATGTTCATTCAACATTGGCAGTCAGATATTGGCCATTGACACCAACACCAACCGGGAGGTGACAAATTATTTTCAATGTCAGTGAGAAGAAATGCTAAAACCTTCTGTTCCCATAGTGTCCGTTAGCAAACAAGCGACAAATTCAAAATGTCAAAGCCTCTCAATGATATTGCAATTACTGTAAGCAAAGAAAATGAACATTATATGGAGCCTTTCATATTTATAACTCTGTATTTATCAAGACATCTGTTCTGCAATAACAAAATAATTATTGTACATCCTCATATCAGGGCCAGATACATTTTACACCATTATGTACAAAACGCTTCATTCTCTACAGAGCGGAATATGAGAATAGCCCTCCATAAAAAAAAAATCAACGTTGCTAAAATAAGTTGTGTTTTCTTTTCACAAATATAAAACGTACATGGTTGCCCAACAACCATATGTCACAGGTTTTTCCAACCAGCGCATATTTTTTGTTATTTTTCTTTACAATTTTCTGCTGAACAAAAACAAGGCAAATTTCGAAGCATCCATAAAACACATATTACATGATGGCCTCAAAGACAACAACCCAAACAACTTTGACAAAAAAAAAAGCACATTTAACATTTTAAAAACAAGTGAAATGCAAACCAAGCAAAATTCATGTGCAGATGTGTGTGACCACTAACTACACAAAATCTGGTAAGTCAGAGTAATTTACACTATTAAAATACAAATTACCATAATAAATAACATTTTCTGTATTGTTATTGCTGTCATTATGTATGGTTTTGTCATTTTCTTACACTGTTAGATGTCCAGGAATGTTCATCAGAAGCTTTGAGGTTAATTTGCAGGAGAACACTGAGGATTTTCAATGTTTTGGCTCTTCAAGTTCAAAATGTAAAACTTTAGCTGCTGTGACATATTTTTTTTTTTTTTTTTACAATTTTAATAAATGACAGAAGTCATGTTCTGTACTCCGACATTTGAAGTGATCCACAGTCATGTAAATCAACACAAGTTTCAGTTAAAGGGTAAAAACGTGCAGCAGTGTGATGTTTCAACAGACCCAGCAGTGCTAGTCTTCCCTTAGTAAGAACCAAGTAGGTTTGTTGTCGAGCTCCTTTGAGATTTAGTTACAAATCCTAAACAAGTTTGATGGTCCATCTGTTAAGTTTACTTGCTCAGCGGAAAATACTGAAAACAAACTTCAGATGTGTTTGCCTCATGGTAACATCCTGAACAGGATGGAGTGGAGTGGAGGGAACTCATCAGCAGAAGAAATCTACTTTAGTGTAAGAAAGAAAAATGTTAAGTGTTGAGCAGCAGTCACATAACTGCCCTAATTATTATCTTTACTGGAACTGGTTTTTATTCATTCAGATTGAGACTAACTCATCAAGACTTTGGTTCTTCACTCCTCCTTGTAAGGCACCAGCATCACTTTAACTCCAATCATAAAAGCTTCTCCATCAGTTAACAAGGCTAGCTGTAGTGTTTTCATCTTTACTTTCTCACAAATGCACAAAAGCCAGCACACAGGTCCTATGCACTTGGGGTAGTTCTTTTTGGACAATATGTTTTCTTTAACTGGTAGTATCTTTCTATTTCTTGTGGGAAGCCGGACTTAAGAGAAAGCTCAAGTTTGCCTGTGCTATTGTAACCTAGCTTTTAACTGTGGAAGCACATTTCTGCCAGAGTGTAAAAAAATAAAATAAAATCATTCAAATTCAACATTTTAGGCAAGGCAAAATTAATAAATTTTAACAGTATGTAATAATTTTGACAGGTCAAATAATATCTTTATTATCCCTATCATTTTTCCTTAGCTCTATATTCAGGACTGCAGTCAGTGTGTTGCCACTGGTAGAAATTTAGATTCTCAGGAACATACTACATAACTGTCTCAGTACAATTAAAAAGCTATTGTAAACAACAAGATTAAAATGTGGTGTGGCTGTGTGTGAACATGTTTATATATGATTTAGCAAATAAACGCCTCAGACGACAGGGGAGATGAGGCTGAAACTGTTCGTTAGCTCCTGACTGATAAAGTTTTATTCATACTTTGGCCAGAAAAAACAACAACATTTGTTCAGCAGCGAGAACAGCCTGTATATTTACAGTCTGGGAATTATTTCATCAGCTTCTTTTTTCCTCGATAGTCAATCACCCTTCAGTCACAGGTGTGAGAGAAAGTGTTTTCTGTGACCTGATGAAATCTGTGGCTGACAAACAAAATGCATCAGTTTTGCATAATTTATATCAATCAACATGTCTGAACCATGATGTGGCCTTTACAGTCACTTTAGCTGAGCGAAGAAGAGCAAGTGTGAGTTCAGGTTTGTTCACATTCCTTCAGCCGGAGTCACTGAAGTCGTTAGAAAGCAGTTTCCTCCATTTGGTATATAAAAACCCTGCTCTTACACCAAACAGAATTTACCTTTTAGATCATTTTCAATTCAGTTACATGACTTGTGCACCCTGTGTTTAGTCACCTTATTACTGGACTACATATAATGTAATATATAATGGTTTCATCTATCAAGTGCATGTTTTTGTTGCCGCTGCCAAGTGAAAATGTTCAGAGAGAACAGTGGGTGAAGTGGTATTGCGTTGAGCTCAAGTGTGTTACAGAAGTATCAAAGGGTTTCACTATAACAGTTCAGCCGTGGCAGGAAAATACAATAAACAGATGAAACGTTAGAAATGACAAAATCAGACATGTTCTTAGTTTAAGTGACTAAATATTAACTCAAAATGTTAAAATTGCCAATCAAACTTTTACTTATATCACCAAGTCAGTTTTTTTTTATTTCATTGTAGTTTATCATTTTGACTAAAACATAAAATTGATTCATTTAACTTGAGCACTCACGATTCTAACTTTCAGTATATTTAACATCTCTTACTTTTCATCTGTTTATCTTTTTTTTTTTTGTTAAATCTAGTCAGAAATTAGGTTTTCACACAGGTTCAAACAGGTATTCACACAATAGTGACTCAAGTTTTCTTCAGAAAAATAGAAATATAATGACAACCTGCACCAGAGACAACTGTGAGTATTTCCTCAGACTGGTACGACATAGACAGAGGAGTGAGTCGCTCCTGAGCCCACGAGACGAAAAGAGGTTTACTGCATCAACAGGTAGTAACAGGCTCGCTGGTGCTTAATGCTGAGTGTGTTTTTACGGACAACATTTTAGGAAAACTGAATCATAAAGCACTGTTTGGCTCTGCTCGCTTCAGTTTGTTTGCATAAAAGTGTCAGAGAGTGTTGTATGCGTTGTTGTGTGTGTGTGTGTTTGTGTTTGTGTGTGTGTGTGAAGGGCACCCAGGTCCTGTTAGCGATGAAGTGCACTTCTTATAAAAATCTTTTTTTTTAAGAATGGATGAAAGCTCCACAGTCAGTTCTGCCTGCTGCAGTCTGTCGTCAAATTAAAAAAGTAAATATTAAAAATATCAAGAGGTAAAAACGCTGAGGGTCAAAGCTCAGCGGGGCTTCCCGTCCTGCTCTCTCTTCCACTTTGATGACAAATCCTTCGGGCTCAGATGGACTTCCGCTCGATGCTCCTCTTTGTTTAATTATGTCTCAGTTATTAAAAACATCCTCTCACAGTTTGGAGGTGTTGATGAGTTGTTTTCGGACGAGCTGGTCGTCTCAATGTCATCTGATCGCTGAGACATTTGGTCCACCGAGCCACCGCAGTCGCAGTTTGGGTGAGGGGGGAGTAAATATAACTGATTTTGGATATTTTTGGGGGTGAAACAAAAATGCCATGTGCTTTTCCATGTTAGAGCAAACTGAAGGTCCTTGGACTGGGGCCCGGGCTGAGTTACCACGAGCCAAGTGGCAGGATACCCACGACCCCCGTGCCAAACTTTAAAACAAGCTCAAACTGGGGTTAGAGTTGCAGAGTGGGGGTTAAAGGTCAGGGTATGGGGGGCTTGTGGAGGATGCCCTGCAGGTCCTCTGGTAAGGCCTGGATGACGGCGTCGATGTGGGCCTTCAGTTTGGACAGGGTCCCTGGACGCACGGGGAGCTGCTCCCTCTCCGCCTGACACTGCAGCAGAGAGCATCGTGAGCCACAGCAAGTCATCAACATTATTGGAGGTCACACAGGGTTCATGCAGTTTTCAGTAACATTTTAGTGCTTCCCAGGAGGCAGCAAGGATGGCTGGACTAAATAGTTAATGATAATTAATTGCAACTCTGAGAACTTCGTCATTTATCAGAGTCAAACGAACATGGCAGAAAAAATCAGGCCTGGAGAAATTGAATGAAGATGACTGGATTGATGGATGGGAAATCCAGACTGAGCTTTAAATGCCTAAACTATTTCACATTGGCAAGAGATTATCGAAGACAAAAAATGATACATTCAGGATGCATCTCTTTAAAACTCTCTTGGCTGCTTGAGAAAGTCAGAACATGGAAATGGCTGCAGCCAGAGCCTCCATCAGAGGACGATAGTGGTAGTAACAGTAGAAGAAGTTGTATTTATTTGCTGTTGAGTTTGTACCTACCAGTTTATCCTTCAGCTTCAGAACCAGATCAACTGTCTCCACCTCTGTGTGCTTCTGGGTCCTCTGCAGCAGATCCTACGGACAGCACAAATAAAGAGACAGAGGGTCAGAGACAAAAGGTGGTGTTCGGTCCTGTCTTTTTTAACTTGCCAACACATTTTCATTTCTGAAATGATGAGAGCTTTAAACTTTTCACCTCCTCGCACAGAGCCTCGAGGTGCAGAGCCTCCAGTTTCTGGGTCATCTCTCGCCTCCTGCTGCGGAACCAGCCGTCAAAGTTGGGAGACTTGAGGAAATGCCTGAAAACCCAGAGAAAACAACACTCAAATCAACACGATGCTCTGGATTATGTTTAACAGAGTATGTGTGAGTGTGTGAGTGTGTGAGTGTACCTGTAAAGTCCTATCCAGTCTCCTTTCAGTCTGGATGTGAGCTGAGGTCCAGCTTTCTCCAGTGTCTTCATGAAGTCCTGCTGGATGAACGGTCGGAGCTGAGGAGGACTCTTCCAGGGACTGATGGACTTCTGCAGAGGCATCAGACTGGCCACGTACCGCTCCTGTCACACACAACCAGTGGTTTAATGATAGAGTACAAACCAACGCTGACAGAGAACATAGAGAGTTGATTCAGAGCCAAGAGGAGGAGAGGAAGCTCTGGGACGTGTGACTGTGTGACAGTGCATCAAGATCACTGCTGTCCCAGTAGCTGACATGTTTGATCAAAGAGTGAGACAGGACCAACACAGCACAACGTGTCACATGAAACCATCTTCCTTCACACAGAAATAAAAAAGAGGCCGTTTTTACCAGGGGAATGATGAAGCTCTGTGTCAGTTCTAAGAAGTAGCGTCGAAGAATTGCATTTTGGGCCGCTGAGGGTCTCTTTTGCTGAACACCCTGAGAATCAAGAAGAAAATGACCATCAGCTGTACACCTCCTCTGTCAGACTGACTCAGCCAGTCATGTAGTTTGTCTCTTATTCGGTGTGTGGACAAGTTTCCCCTTTTTATTTCATTAATAACATTTTTCATTTCATTTCTTAAGAAGGCAAACATCAGCTACTAATGTGTCCTCTCATCAAGTCCCGTGGGCTGATGAGAAACATTCTCAGCCTGTTTGTGAATGGACAAAAAAAATAATAATTTGTAGGAAATTGAGGAGTCACATTGTTTTACCTTCTGAAGCTGTTTGATGATTTCTTCATCTTTGCTGAGATACGGCTTGTATGCAGTGTACACGCCTGCAAACACACACACACACCAGTTGATCAAGGCTGACCCAACAGCTCCCCCTGGTGGAGAATCTGCGACCCCTTTGTTTGTACAGGCCTTCTCTGATCCATAATTACAACAGCATATAAAAACAACAATGAACAATACGAAACATTTACCAGGTTTAGAGTCCAGAGTTTTGAGGTTTTTCAGTTTCTTCACTTTCATCTGCTTGGCCATCTCACCTGAGGCGAACAGACAGCAGGAGAGAGGAAAGATCAAATGAACAGTTCATGGTTTTGACAACATCTCACCTGACATCTTACTTACAGCTGTGCAGTGTAACAGACAGAGTTAGCAGTCAGCTAGAAACCTCTGTACACTGTAACGCAGCAGGAACTACACTGATATTTTAATATTTCAGTTTACTGTTTTGTTCACTCAACCTAAGAGCTGTACTCCGAACGAAAAACAAACAAGACTCCATGTTAAATTAAATGATGCGAGTGAAATCACAGAGTAACAGCTTGACTCTAAAATACGCAAAAGTGTCTGGACTCTGGTGTTGTCCACAAGTTTGGGGCTGTAGAGTTGTGGGGTTGTTGTAGTGGACTGTCTGTGTCTTTTAAGTGATTACTAGCTAAAAATTCAGATTTGACTCGGGTGATACTCGGTTTCATCTACCTGCTTGCTTCATGTCTCCGATGCGGATGATGTGCGGCCAGTGCTGTAGAGTTTTAGCAAAGAAAGGATTGGTCACTCCCAGAATGACTGACGGTCTGTAGAGAGAGAACAGAGACACATCACAGGTGACTTGAAAATACGCAACAGGGACAAATCTCTACGCACAGGAACAAGCAGCCAGGATTCAAACTGCCAACCTAAAGAGTACTTTAACAACAGGTGAGGGGGAGAACAGATGGGTTCAGTTTTAGTATTCTGGTGATTAAAATTTCAATTTGTTCATTTGCAATTTGCATAATATACACACAATACTTTGTGTCAGTGGAGTGATACACATTTGCTACACACAATATTGTGATACTGTGTTGTACAGATCCTCCTCCCCCACCCATACCACGGTCCCATAAGAATAATACAAGAAACGCTTCACAACAGCTGTGCCTGTTGTTTTCCATCGACGCAGCCTACACACTGGTGCCTCCTTTACTTGCTTTGATGCACCAGGATACAAAACGGCGCTATTTTTCCACCAGTGATAAAAATCAACATTCCGGAAAATGAGCAATTTTATCGCATACTGGATCAAAAACATCCCAGACAACTTCTTCTGCTCACACAGAGCATCAACAGACAAAGCACTACAAAACAGCCAGTGTGTGTTGTGCACTGAACGTCTCAGGGATCAGACTTAAAGAGGAACTATGCTACATTTTTACCTAAATTTAACAGCTGTTACGAGGGACAATGGAGGCTCTCTGCCTTCCACGTGCGTGTCACTTATTACGTCTTGGCTGAAAAATAACTTTGCAACTCTCGTCTCTGCGCAGCGCGACACAAATGCGCCCCAAAACCCCTAATGTCTTGTTTATGAAAGATTAAACTACACCAATATACATATCGTAACATCGTAATAACGTCATCTACCGCTCTATTGATTGCTTTCTCGCCAGCTTCGTTGTAAACAAATGCACATGGCCAGGAGGAGGGTTAGCAAGCGAGGCACCGTGGGGCAGCTCAGCAACCGATAGTGTAACACTGTATGCACAGCAGATGCAGATGAGCAGTCGTGCCTTGCTCAGGGGCAGCATGGTAGCTGTTGAGCTGGTTCGTGTTTACTCACGGAGCCTGCGTGCGGGTGGTGTACTCCTTAAACTCGCTGTCATGGATGGTGAAGTATGGCCGGAAGTCACTGCTGTAACGCAGAGGCGAGATGCAGCTAGAGAGAGAGAGAGAGAGAAAGACAGAGTGATATTAATGTTTGAAGCTTGAACCTTTCTCAGTGTGACCCTGAGACAGACCTCAATACCACATTCAGAAACTCTTAAAGGCTCTTCCAAATTATTTTAATTACCCCCATTCAATGGCTGTAGGACTTTTATCTCCTGCCAGTACAAACCAACTAAACAACGCCACAGGACAAGGACCTGTTCAGTTAATTCCCTGCCATCTGTCTCCTCAGCAACGAGACATTACATTGAAGTGAG
Organism: Trachurus trachurus; assembly: GCF_905171665.1. NCBI lineage: Eukaryota > Metazoa > Chordata > Actinopteri > Carangiformes > Carangidae > Trachurus > Trachurus trachurus. The sequence goes on along the minus strand of NC_139896.1, from coordinate 24,043,883 downwards.
AAAAGAGCCCGTGGCAATGGTTATGATTAACTCAGTGCTGTGCCCTGTCACAGCAATGTGTTGGAGGAAGTCTTGCTGTGAATCCACTACTTGCACCTCATTTGTTCTCTGTTATTCGTTATTACTGTGGAAAATATATTTGTTAAAAAGAACAAAACAATGAAACCATGAATCTTAAAAATAGAATAATGCAACTATTGTTGTTGTAGAAGGAAAAAATGAAAATAAAACAAGACACATCACATGACGGTGTGTATTTATGCAGCAAGTCTGTGTCCACCAAACAGTTCACCATGAAAACACAACACATTCAAGACCTTTACAACTGCCTTAAAGCCATGATATTAAATGTGGAGACAATATAGAGGCCTGTCCCTCAGCCCTCCAACTCACCTGACCAACGCCAGCACAGTATCCGATGACTCTGCCGGCGACGGCGCCATCACGACAAGTGCCTCCCCGAGCAGCACCAACTCCCACAACATCTGGATGTGGAAGAAGACCGGGTAGAAACACCTGGAGAGAGACAATGAATATGAAAAATGAGTTTAAAATGAGCACCTTCATGCCAAAATTGGTTCTCAAAGGTTATTTGTAAAACTATATGTGAAGTTAGAAAGCGCCTTCAACGGCACAAAAAACAAATGTCAGCTTTTTCTTTGTCTGCGTAAGAAATTCATGGACTGGGACAAAAACATTCAATCCTTTAACAAACCAAAGCACAAATGACACTGACAGAGCAAACACTTGTTAAAATGCATTTTCTGTGCTTTGCTGAGTATAATTTTTGGACTGGGGAGCATCTGCAGGCCCAAGAAACTGATGAGGCTGCCTCAGTGGAGAGTTTACTTCATCATTACTGGGCTGCTCTACAACAGAGCAGGTGGTGTTTTCTTGTTTGTTTCCAGATACTCCTGACAAGGTCAAACTGCTCTGTTGGTTCCCTTTACTCTGCTCATGTTCTTATCTGGTTTTATGCTTTTCTTTTAACCAGTTTATTGAAGAGGTGTCTGTGCTCAAGGTCAACGTAACATAATCTGAGGAGGTGGTGGTTATCCCTCGTCTTCTGGCCAGAGTACAGGTATGAAAATTAACACAACAGAGTGATAATGCTACAAAATATTTACAATGACTATTCATAGCAGTCGTGACCCTGTGGGCAAGTTCTGTGAAGGGCACTGACTGTACATGTCAGTAATCAAGCTTTGAAAATACTGAATATTGGAGAGAAGGTCAGGCTTTTTTCTCTCCGACTATCACTTGGAGAAACAAGGTCATGTTCATTTAATTCTTACGTAAAATTGTTGCACAGAGTAGCGAAGGATATAACACCGTGAGTCTCACCTAAAGAGGTCGACCTCATGGATGGTTGGGAGCACGATGGACACCAGACTGTCACTCTGAAAAACAATCACAAGTGAAGGTACGTTAACACACACAAGAGCCATATGTAGACAGTAACCACTTCAGATAAAGGGTAGGCTACTGCAGATGAAAATCACTGTATAAGGGGGCGTCTAATAGCCCACTGGGTAGAGCAGCCCCCCCACCCCCTGTCCCCATGTTTCTCTATCAATTAAAGCCTAAAACCCCTAAAAAAACGTTTTAAATAAAAAATAAAAATCACTGTATAAATGGAAACCATCGTCTGTGCGTCACGTGTAATTACCTGAGCGGACTGGACCAGCTGCGAAGTTCCTGGTTTGTCGTAACAGGTGGGGATTCGAACCTGCAGCAGCACACAGATCCAATTCAGTCAGAGTTGTTCACAGTTTAACACGTTTTTTTTTCAGTAGTCATAAATTTGGTTCTGAGTCTGTTTCTTGGGTGGGGGTAGGGACAAACTGGACTACTGTAATCTAATCAGGGTTCCTGCAGGGTTAAATTAGGACTCTATAAGTCTCCTTCAGTGTGTTTCACAGTCAAAGAAAACGAGCAGGAACGAAGAGGTCCAGATCAGGGATCAGTTTTGTTTCTTTACCCTTCCAGTAAAACCCACACATCTCCAAATTTAGTGTTATTACATTTTCTGATTAACTGAACCCCGTGGTCCAGATTAAATCCTGTGCCGCTGGGATGCCCAGGTATTTTTAATCTTTGAGGTTTTGTTTCATCTTCACTTCCTGTTTTCCTGCAGCTCTTCATACACTAATTGATCAATTGTATTAACCGTTTTTTAATTCAGTGGCTTGGTGGAATTATTATTATGTCCTGCACTACTAATAAAGTTATTTATCTCACACATACAGTCTGTACTCTGACAACAAACTGCACAGAACCCTCCGACCCCTGCCTGTAAATCTGTGTGTACCTTAATGACCACGCCCATAATAGGCAGCGTCAAGATTCGTCCAGGATGTGGTGTCGGCCAGCGGTCTATGTCATTGCAAGCTGTGAATCAGACAAGAACAATATGAATCACAATCCACTTTATATCAATTAAAACAACATTATGTTTGTCTCTGTTCAATTTGTTAAAGATGGCTCCTGAAAACAGAATAGTAAAAGTGTCCTTGTAACTTGAGACAGACAGGTAGAGACAGACAGGTAGAGACAGACAGGCAGAGACAAGACAGGTAGAGACAGACAGGTAACTGACCGGCCTCCAGACATGGCTCCTGTTTCTCAAAGTATTCTGGAGCCATGATCTTCAACAGTGAGTGGAAGAAGGTCACGTAGGGCAGTTTACTGATCAGGACCAGAGACTGGTAGACAGACAGAAACAAATCTACATTCACAACACTATCTCAGAAAAAGATATCAGTGAACCCTGTTAGCTGTTTAAACCCTAAGTTTATGATTATACTGTATATCGGGAGAGAGAATGTTTAGTATCTTTACTTAATAATTCATAACAATTAAATACCACAAAATGTATAGAAACATTTGTCTGTCAACAAACGATCCAATATATGACTGATTATTGTTTAATCTCAGCGGCTTTCATTGGCCTCAGCATTTAAACTCAACGACTCCTCCATGTTTACCTTGATAAATATACGTATTTCCACAGAATACAAATACAGATTCTCAGATATTTCACTTAAGAGACTTTGCACAGTTTGACGGGTAAACAAGTAAGTAGTAAAGTGTTTGTATGATTTAACTGTGGTGCTGATGTATGATATATTGAATTTACCAGCTGAGCTTATACACTACAATTAACTGTCCACTTGACGAATCGTATGCAGGGACCCTGCAGCCCGACACTGACCTTCTGGAAGTATCCTCTCTTCAGGGATTTGTCTCGCACCTGACGGAAGTACACATAGCCGTAGTAATGTCCCTGTTCCCTCTGAAACACACACATACACGCACAGAATCAGAAGTGAGCTTTATATCACTGAAGCAGGCAACAGATGTAGGTCATCAAGGATGTTCAACCATGGGACAGCTTTTTCCAATGTTGTTAAATGAGAGGATGAACTTTCATTTACAGGCATAGTGAGATACAGCTGTATGTGTTCAATTAGATACTATACAATGACTTGTATACAAATATACAGGCCTTGGGTGGGTGGTGTGGTCTTCATCACGGGTTATGAACATTACGTGTACGTAGTGTTTGTCATATGTCTTAGTGTTAGGTTAATTTGATAATTTGATTTGATGATTGCATATCAAACAATAAATAAATGATTTGTAAATCAAAAAAGACATTGTAATGTACGAGGGTGTGTGTCCCACCTTCAGACAGGGCGGTGCGTCTCGATCGGTGGTCTCCAGGAAGCAGCCAAGTGATGACTTCCTGTTGGAGCCCTGACGGAAGCGGAAGCAGAACTGGGTGTCGCCAAGGCAACCTGGAAACACACGAGTGCTGATGTGGTTACTAGGGAAAAACCGTCAAGTTAACCCATTTCTAAGCCCCCCGGACAAAACTTATGGATGTGTTACACTTGTATTGACACAAAGGAGATGCATTTGATATAAATAGCTGCATTTAAGATTCATAACTGGCTCAAGTCTATGGATATTCTCATTCATCCCGGTCATCGTTCTTTTCTGGGCAACTGAATCATAGGCAACTGGACTTGTATTTTTTTCCTGGGCAAATTGAATCGTAGGCATCGTAGGCAACTGGACTTGTAACTGGCTCAAATATACACAAAGACACTTTGAATGTAGATTCGCACATTGAAAAATGCATTTGATAAGAACTGTTAAGACAAAATGGTATTTCACCACAGAAAAAGGTGTGTTTTTCTAATATTGCTATATTATTGGATGTTACTCAACTCCAACTCAGAATATTTGACTACTGCAGCTACTTTTTTACACACATGTGCACTATCCCCTTGTTGTCTCCACTGGTTTAAAATGGAGAAGCTGCTCTTTAGTTATCTGTTGCCATGGTGAAGCAGTATCCTAGTATCAAAGCTTCATTGATGATGGATTTCTGTCATTCAGCAGACAGGCACTGAGAGAGCCGACTGTGGGAACGCTGATCAGAGTTCAGTCAGAGTTCAGGGTTTGGCTGAGTGGCTGTTAGTCCTGCTCTCTGGAACAGACCTCTGGTTTTACTCAATCAAACCGTGTCATGAATCCTCCACAGCGTTAAAAGGTCAGCAACACAAGCAATGTGAATAGTTCACTAAAGCATTATAACAAATAAATAACAGAGCTAACTAGTGAGTAAACTCGTTACAGCCACGTCTTAATAGCTACTGAGGTAATGGAACAATTTATATTGGCTTTTCATAACCCAATCCTAAACTTTCTACAACTTGACCTCTACATTCATGATTATTTTGTTTTTTTTTTGTTGCAGATTTTACTTTGATTCTGATCTATACTCCGTCATGTCAAGTGGCTCTTCAGTGTCATCCTGGTTTCCTCCCCAACTTTAGACAAACAGGAAGAGGAAACGGGGGAAAAAACGGGAATAGGAAGTACACAATGAGTCACCAGTTCGGCCTTTAACCTCATCATGACCTCCGCACATACCTCAGCAGACACGCCAGAGGAGTACCAGTGTGTGAGAGGAGGAGACGAGATAGAGGTAATCAGAGTACGAGACAAGACAAACACTTCAACTCACACTCGAGTGTGAGTTGTGTGTGTGTGAGTGTTTGTCCCACTTCTTTCATGACATCATGCAGTTGTGTTGCGTTTGAGACCACCCAGCATGAAACAGGCAGCCGAAGCACGGCTCTGATTATGAGTCTGGGTCTGAAGTTACAGGCTCCAGAGTCTCCTCTTTGTATTTCTGTGGGTCTATTTACTTAAATCAGAGTTTGTGTGACTCTGGCTCCGAGTGTGTGACCCTGCAGTGTCTCATCAGCAAAACAAACACAGAGAAGCAGCAGCAGCACGGTCACTGTGTTTGCCACCACAGGAGGAAAAGCTGTGGTCTGATGTGTTAACAACAGAGACCCTGATTCATCATCATATGAACCATGTTTCCATCCACTAGTTGATCGAATTATCTGAAGATCGATAAGAATATTAATGCAAATAATGCCGGTTCAAGTTTCCATCGAAGACCTTTAAATCGAATAAAAAGCCGTGCGTAATGACATCATGTGCTGTTTTGTGATCATATTGGTGTATGGAAACCAGTCTGTCCACCTGTACGCCTGCATCTTTCTTTGTTAACTCCCGCCGTGTCTTTGAACAGCTGGGAATACGTAGCGGAATTGACATTAAACACAATCGCAACTCACATTTATCCGGTAAAGAACTGTTTCCATCAGCAATTGTCGCCTTTACTTTGTATCGATCAAGATAAAATCCGATAACATCGACCATATTAACTTTTTATCAATATTCATGACATTTAATTGAATTTTACTGTTTCCATAAGGCATTTTTAATTCGATAATGTGAAAAAAAATGGTGTGGATGGAAACATGGTTATAGACTGTATTACACTAGCTAAGCCTACTGTTTGCATTCTCGACTAATCAATAGATCATATTCCTATTCGTCTGAACACTTGTTACAGAGGAACATGTAAACTGTAAACACCCCAGGCCCGGGGATCATCAAACCCAGAACCTTCTTGCCGTGTGACACTGATGTTATGACTACAGATTAAAACAACATGGATATGACACAGCAGTGTGGTCCGGAAGTGAAGAAGTTATCAGAGCGCAAGACACAAACATGTCACGTCAAAATCCTGTGATTCTGCGACATCAATCTGTGATGTTTGAGGCTCTTTAACTCAGAAAGATGTTTCATGTTATTTCCTCTCTAAAGATTTTTAGAACTAATCTTCGGGTTTGGTCGTATCTCTCCATCTCAAACAGGTGGTGCATTTCCTTCGCTCTTCATCAGATGTAAACAGTTTCAGACTGAAGGACAGAGTCAGCACTTTCACATCACAGTCGCTACTTGAAAACCTGTGTGCTGCAGTGCAGAGACAACACAACTCATCATGTGTCAGTGCTACTCACTTCTCCAAGTGGATTTAAGGCAAACATTGGCAACTCTCTGACCCAGACCCGAGGCTGAATTATGGGAGACACCGAGAGCGAGAGCGCTACAAATCTACAGTGTAGTGTCTCTCACTCTCTGACTCTCACCTACGCTACACGGTGTATAAATATAGAGCAGCCTTGTAAGCATTTTGTCCTAATCCTGCCTTCATCCTGAGAGCAGCAAGTTCATCAGCTTCACCTCGTGCTGACTCATAGTCAACAAAAACACACACCTGCAGGCAGACACACTCACACTTGGTTCACAGAGAAGTGTTTGTGCATGTACAAGCCAATCCATAACCCAGTTTATCTTCAGTTTCATGTCACACTAATTTCAGAGTCTAAAAATGTCTCTGCCAGCTTCTCCTGTTCTTTCTGGGCTTGCCTTTTTTTGGCAACTACAAAAGATTTTAGAAACAATCCCTGGCTGTAACTGGTAGACCAAACAATTTTAATCAGACAAAACCTATAGAACAAACAGCCAATGGAGTCAAAAAATGTTTAACAACAAAAAAAGAGCCCTAGTTGCACGACAAGCCCCAAACTGTCATGGGTTAAAAGTGACCAGCATGTCTGAAACATCTTTTTGATGGTGGAGGTGGGTGGGGTTGTGTGTGTGTGTCCCACTGTTTTTGTAAGTTGATGACAAACACATCCCATGTAAACAGTCAGTCAATGGCTTGCTTCTCAGAAAGTAAAAAGTAAAGTTACACAGCCATCCAATCACACATTACAAAGAAAGCATCAAGTGGCAAAGTGCATCTGAAAAGGTGAGCTTCAGCAGCTTCTTGCCCCAACACTTTCAACTGACATGGTTTATTCCAAGACTAGAGGAGAGTGAATAATACAATGATGCGACAACACTATGGTTAACCAGTATAGTTTGCCAGTGGTAGAATGTAACATGTGCTTGTAGGCTGCTGCCTTTTGAACCAGTGGGAGCCATGACACAGATGGGCGATGTGTGTGATGTACAGTGAGTTGCGGTGGTCAACACATGAATTAACAAAAACTTAAATTATATATATTTTTTAATCTTGAGATGATGGTTATGATTAGGTAGGTGGAGTCTTAACTCTCTCTCCTGCTCTTACTCTTCACACAACAATGGCTCCCACATGCTTGGGCTTTACAACGCTGACTTGTGTCATCAGAACAGACATTGCCGCCCCCCCCAGACACCACCACCTCATTTTATCAATACAAAGTGGAAACCATATCAGAGTGTTAGAAGGTTAGCTGTGACTAAGATACCTCTTGGGAAGGTTTATCAAGCTGAAGTATCATCGAAAATATTTTTTTGAAAAGACCAAATTAGAATTTGCCACTTTGGGTGGTAGAAATCAAGTTCTCGCCTGGGCCCATGTTCTATTTTAAGGCACACAAACACCCCTCATAGTGAAATAATAAGGAGACGATTATACATTTCTGGAATTTTTACAGTCCTGTGAGTATTTCAGTTTCTGTTATTTGTGTCAGTGTTGTTCCTACAGTACATGTAACAATGCTAAAATAAAGACTACTGTTAAGGCGAAAATTGTGAAAAAATCATTTTGTTTGAAGAGCTCATGTGACCATTACATTTTTCAGACAGGCCCAAAAGTAGGATATGCGCCCACGCCTGGAGGCCCATTTATTCTAGGGGGCAGTTATCTTCATATGATTATAACTGTCACAAAGCTATCACTTAGGACCGAATTATCATTTATGGACGTGCACCTTTTCAAAAAATGTTAATATTTATTTTGCCACCTTGAGTGGTAAATAAAAGTCAAAGTTTGGCCTTTGTTACGTGCACCAGAGAGCAGCACCACAAGGATCTTTCAGAAGAGACAGTCTGTATGAGTGGACCATCACCCCACATTTTTATGATTCATAGCATCTCACTCCTCTGTGACAGCAGGCCTTCACCTTCCTGTGGCCAAACAGACAAGCTCAAAACACGTCTGTTTTGAGGCGACACATCGTACAAGCGCCTTCATTTCAAGCTTAGTACAACAGCTCTGCAGTAAATCCCATGTGCATAAAGGTACTAATGTTGAGTTTTTAATGAAACCATTTGTCTCAGCTTCGTGGTTGTTTTGGAAGATGCAGTTTGCGGTTCAGTTTAACTGTGATGTGTTGGAGCTTCTGGGTGTTTCTAAAACCAACAATCCAACGTTCACACCCACTTCACAGTGTGAGTGGCCAACAGTGTGGAGGTGAGAAAGTAAGCAAGGATTTATCTTTTCTTCCCATAGCTCTTTCCTCATTCTTTACACAAGTATTTCTGTCTCCTTCTGTTCTGAGCAGCTGAGTGCAATATGAATAATTTCTAGGAGAGACTGCCTGAAAACACGCATTTTTAACTCCATGTTAAACGATTTAGGTTTCTCACGCGATAAGGCCGCTGGCTTTTTTCCTGTGCTATCGAGCAAGACTGTTCAGAACAATCAAAACACTTGTTGTTGCCTTAATCTGACGAATCGCCATGCTGCACAGCGTTCAACAACGCATGACAAATTTTTAAAAAAGTTGAGACGGAAACTCACCTGAGTTTGAGTCGGGGAAGGAAAGGTAGCAGATGCTTGTTTTCTGAAAAAAACAAAAAAAACAGCAACAAGGTTATACCGTTAATTTTAATTCTCTTTATTGTGTTCACCTTCAGTTGATTCAGTCATTCACACATAGACAATACTGACACACAACAAACAGCAGCAGACTAAGGATAACCATCAATGACCAAACATGAACTCCACCAATTTTACAGCGCTACTCTTTTAAAATGTGAGTTTACCAACAGAATGGTAAATATTTTAAAGATGAACCTGTAGGGACTTTTTTATTGACTCACCTCTTTCTCTGACAGTTTGGAATGATGCGGATAAATGACCTGGAGAAAAAAGGACACAATTAACACACAGCAGGAACTCATCCAGCAACATTTAATAACTGTGAAACTTTTCTAACTTCAACATATCTACCCATATTTACTTGAGTCTTCATTATTTGCTCTTGATTATTTTATAATACAACTTATATAGAACTTTGTTCTCAATTTCAGACTGAATTATTCAGAAGAACTAGTATATCTTGAAGCAAAAAAAAAAAAAACGTGTATATTCCTCAAATAAAAAAGAAGAAAGAAACTGAAATGCATTTTCTTTTGCAAACTCTGCAATGACTGCAAGTTGAACCAGCCATGCAATGTTGAACCAGTCTGACAAATCAGTATATTTGTAACTGTATGGATGGGATCTGGGTGCTAGTAATTGATAAATGTCACAGTCTGGTGCCATTTTGTAGAGTTAATCAATAACTAGTCAATCAAAAATAGTTATCAGTGATCAGTAATGAAAATGTCCAAGTCGTCATAAAATGTCAAGTCAGCGGTTTTGTGTGTGGCTCAGATACATAGAGAAAGGGAAACAATCACACTCTCAGATCTTTAAATAAGATCTATGGGAGCTTGTTGAACAAATGCACAGTATTATAAACTTGCTTACAGGTTACTGATCAATGTCTGTGCCCAAAACTCCTGTGAAGACAACAGGTGTTTGCTGTGTTAACCTTGGTGAGGGATTCAAACCCTACACTAAAGGCGCCATGTTCGACTCCCACTGTTCAAGACCTGAACAAGTTTAATGTGAATGGTGTGTGGGGACGAGTTTCAGCAAAATGCCTCAATATGAAGCAGGCGTATGGGTGATGCTGTGGCTGCTGTTACAGCCTAAACACACACACAGTTCAACTTGGCTTTAAAAACAACAGCAGGTCATGAACCCGCTATCATGAAGAGTAGAAAGTAAAATCGTCGTGCTCTTATTGTAGCATTTGTGTGAAACATGCCACCTGCATTTGACCACAGACTTATCAAACGGACAGCTAGAGTTAAAGGACTGTGTGGTCCGGTCCAGGAAATAGTCAGAGCCGTGGATAACCGCTAACTTGGACATTTTAGCCACAGAGCAGAGGGGTTTTACATGACCCACCTCCACCGCCTGCCCCAGCTCCAGGTCGAAGCCCACCACACAGATGCAGTGCAGCCAGGCGGAGAAGCGGTCCCACGGCAGCAGGAGAGCCTCCTCCGGCTCCTCGTCGCCCCCGGGCCCGGGGGGCAATGTTATCTCCTCGGCCGGGGAGATGCTACTAGCGTCCTGGTCGTCCAGATCCTCCGGCTCTTCGACCTGCTCCCCCAGCTCCTCCGGGCCTTGCAGAGCCATGGCGACCGCCCGACACGGACACTCCCGAGCTCTGGAGTAACGGTGACCGGTTTTCTGAACAAGTTTACCGCTCTGTCCAGTTAGTGTCCCCGGAGGAAACAACAACACCAGCAGCGGTACAGGTAGGAACCACTCGGCTAGAGTTAGCTTAGCAGCAGGATTGTACGTACGGCGTGACGTTGAACATGCAACGTCATCACGTAAGAACGTCTTCTTCTTCTTCTTCTCGTATTCCGGCAGGCTGTACGCTTTCAAGCGTAATGCTGCCCTCCACCGGTTATAAATAAATCTACTTACTAAATCCTCCCATAGAGCCCAGTAGAGTGCAGGAACCTCAGCACCGCCCTCCCAAAGGAGTCTGATTTTTCTCCTGATGTTAAAATACCTTGCAAGGAAAATACAGTAAGACCCTGATCACACAATTCCATAAACAACTGCCGTCTCTGACTGGCATAGAGGTTACAAGAAATAAACACATGAGCCACCGTCTCTACCTCTCCACATTCACACAACCCATTCTCATGTTTACCTACTATTTTTAGACAACTAGCCAGACAACAATGCCCCAGCCTCAACCTAGTTAAAACGACTTCATCTTTCCTCCCCAATGTACTTTTCCATTTTTTCCTCTTGACTGAGGGTTGCAAACAATAATAATGCCTTCCCCTCTGCTCATGATTCCACTCAACCTGCCACTGCTGCTCAAGCTTTTCATTACAAATACTAACACATTCGCTCTTACCCATGATGACACTCAGGTCTATATTTTCTTTAGACAGCGACTCTTTAGCCAAACTGTCAGCGACTTCATTTCCCTCGACCCCAAAGTGACCAGGCACCCACATAAAACACACATGGCTACCTAGTCTCTCAATTCTCAGGAGACAACACAAGATCTCCATTACCAGATCAGGTCGGGCACAAGAAGAACCTACTTCTAGAGCCAACAAAGCGGCTGCAGAATCTGAGCAAATAACACTGTTCTGAGGCTTATTTTGTTCTATCCACTCCAAAGCTTTTAAAATTGCCACCAGTTCAGCTGAAAAAACAGATAAATTGTTTGATAAACGAATGCTGAACTTAAGATTCTCATCTGCAACAAAAACCCCAGCCCCAGTTTTCCCAGAGATAGGATCCTTTGATCCATCAGTAAAAATTTTCATGAATCCTTCATATTGACTCAAGATCATTCTCACATCTCTAATTTGACTATTTCTCCCTTCTTCAAGGAGAGACAGCAATACCTCAGGTTCAGGAAGAAACCACGGTGGCACAGGTGACCACACATGCCCAGCCATTCTCTGCCCCTCTACCCCAAAATCCCCCGCCAACTGCTTAATACAATGTAAAAAATTAACCTTCTTCCCATTACCCGAGAACTCCCAGGAACTTTCGAGCAGACACCTTGAGGCAAAACTATAACTAGAGCCACTCAATTTAGCCCAGTAATGGAGCCCTAGCTTTTTCCTCCTGATTTCCAGTGGCAATTCACTCCTTTCTATAAGTAAAGCAGGAATAGGAGTCGTCCTAAAGGCACCATTACAGACTCTCAGGGCCTTAGTCTGAACCCGGTCCAGTTTACACAGCACAGACTTGGCAGCTGAACCAAAAACCACACATCCATAATCCAGAACAGATCTAATCATGGCACGATAAATCATAGTTAGAGTATCTCGATCAGCACCCCAGTCACTCCCAGCCAGACAGCGAAGGATATTAATCACCTTTTCACACTTACTCACAATTTTCTTAATATGGCTTTTCCATGTTAGTCTTTCATCCATCCATAGACCAAGAAACTTAAACTCTTTAACTCTTTCCACTGGACTGTCATACAACAAAATACTCAAGTCAGGAATTTTCCTCTTGTGCCCAAAAATCATATATTTACTTTTAGAGGACGAAATTCTAAAACCCCAATCATTTGCCCACTGAACAACCTGGTCCAGAGCCTTTTGTATCTGCTGAAAAAGAACACGCAAGTTCCTCCCCCTCTTCCAGACAGCCCCATCATCCGCAAACAGAGACTTCCCAAAATGATTAGGAACACTTGAAAATATATCATTTATCATTATACTGAAGAGGACAGGACTAATAACTGAACCTTGAGGAGTTCCATTTATAATGTTAACAGTCTCAGAAAGATCTCCCCCAATTTTAACCTGAATAGTTCTATTATTAAGGAAATCCTTAATCCAATAGAACATCCTACCTTTAACACCTGCATCATGAAGCTTAATTAGTAACCCGTCCTTCCACATAGAATCATATGCTTTTTCAATGTCTAAAAACACAGCAATCACCCCTTCTTTATTAATTACGGCCTTTCTAACATCTTGATCTAACACAGCATTAGAGTCCATAGTATTTCTTCCAATTCTAAATCCATTCTGATAATTCACAAAAAACCCTTTAGTCTCTAGGAGATAAACCAACCTATTTGTCACCATCCTTTCCATTACTTTACATAAAACAGCTGTTAAAGCAATAGGCCGATATGACGACGGACATGAGGGATCTTTCCCTGGTTTCAAAACAGGAACCACAACAGCATGCTTCCACACCTTAGGTAAAACACCTGCCTCCCACACATAATTACATAATGCCAGAACTTCCTCCAAAGCTACATCATCTAAATGTTTAAGCAATTCATAACTGATACCATCTTGTCCAGGAGTGGTCTTAGCTCCTGCTTGAACTGCTTGCCTAAGCTCCTTCACAGAGAAGAATACATTATAACATTCATTTTCCGAAGATACAACATTCAACTTCCACCCTTCAGTTCTCAATATTTCTTCCCTCCTCAACAAACCATAATCCCCTAAAGACTTGGAGTTATGTACCTCTTGAAAAACTTTGACACACATATTCGCTTTTTCTTTATTATTGACTGCTTCACTACTTCCATCAGACAGGGCTGGCATTAGTGACCTCACCATTTTCCCCGACATTTTATGAATCCTTGACCAGACCTGCCCAACAGGGGTGTCCGGCCCCAGGGTCCCACAGAAATCCCTCCAACACTTTCTTTTAGCATCTTTTATTATTTTCCTTGCCTTTGCCCTACTTCGTTTGAAATTTATACTGTTTCTCTGTGTAGGGGTACTGCGCAGAAGCTTAAAAGCTTGTTTTCTCTCTTTCACCGCCTTATCACACTCACTATTCCACCACGGAACAATTACTCGATCCCTTGGGACCCCCTTGCACGGAATTGTCCTTAAAGCCACACCAAAAATCATTTTACTTAAGGAATCATTAAACTCATCAATTGAACCTTCACTATTAATTTCTCCTAAACTTTTCCCAATTTCTACCCCAAACTTACCCCATTCAGCCCGAGAAAAATCAAATCTTTTACCTGAATCCCCCTGAACCACTACTAATGACCTTCCAAACGTACTTAAGACAGGAAAATGGTCACTTCCCATTGAGTATTCCCTTAGTACATCCCACTCACCTACTCTTGCCAGGGCTGGAGAAGCAAAAGTTAAATCAAGACAGGACATTTTAAGAGTATTAATGTCAAATCGAGTAGGTCTGTAATCATTCATAACTACTAACCCGCAATTATCTAACAATTCTTCAACCACAACACCATTCCCATCCCTTATCTGACTTCCCCACAAAGGATTATGGGCATTAAAATCACCTACCCAAATGACAGGGGAAGAAATCTTATTTAATAACTCTTCAAGTTCAGTCAAGCCTAAAGGTTTACAGGGATTATAGAAATTTACTAAACTTAATTTGCCCTGATGACTCCACACTTCAACTATTAGACACTCAAGAGATAACTCATACTCGCAAACTTTATATTGGATCCCTGATTTGACAAAAGTTGCACATCCACCCCCTGATTGATCAGACCTATCTTTGCGCAGGCAAATGTATCCTGGAACTACAAAATCAAGATGTGGTTTTAACCACGTCTCCTGAACACACAAAAAATCAGGCTTAACTTCAAAATCTCTGATTAGTCTCTTAAACTCCTGTCCGTTAGCTATAAGACTTCTTGCATTCCACTGGAGGATGCAAAACACCATGAAAAGATTAAACATCATCTACATCTTCGAACAGGGCACCATCATCCATGTCTTCCCCTTCCTCATCCTCCCTCTCAGACTGGCTGCTAGACTCCGGCACTGGTTGCTCCTGATTTACCCTCATATACTCATGCAGTGACTGAGGGGAATAGTCTTTTACTCCCAGAAATCTCACCGCAGCTTCAGACACAAACTTAATTACATCTGACCTTGATTTCTTTTCCCGAGCACCAAAGATCACATCAACCATAAATGCCAGAAGGGCCTCCTTATTGATTACAACTTCTTGCCTAGAAAGAACCTGAGAAGGTTGCTGCCTAGACACCGTCGGCCCGCTTACAGGCATTCTCACAACCGGGACTGAGGCCCTTGACCCTTCCACTTTCTTTAATGCTTCTGCATAAGAGATTTTATGTTGATCTCTGACCTCCTGAACTTGCCTCGCTTTTAGAAAGTGTCCACACTCTTTGAATGAGGCCATATGATTTCCTCCACAATTGCAACATTTAGACGCCAATTGGTCACATTTCAGGATGTCATGATCTTTTCCACATTTAGCACAACGCCTGTTTCCCCTACAGGAAGCCGCCATATGGCCAAATCTCTGGCACTTGAAACACCGCAAAGGAGGTCTTTGATAGGGCCTGACTTGGAAAGACAAACATCCTAAGAAGACACGAGCTGGAAGAACACTTCCATCAAAACTTATCAGCACAGGGGTATTTTTGTTTCCACCTTCCTTGGCCTTAAACCGCTTCACATCTGTTGCTTTCCCCCCTCTTATGTTTTCCTTAATTTCTTCCTCTGAAATGTCAGCACACACTCCATAAATGACTCCTTTTAACTCATTTTTCTTCTCAGGAATGATCACCTCCACTCTTTTCCCTAATATTTTCCCAACTTTCATTGCTCTCCCTACTTGATCCATATTCCTGCACAACAGAAGCATTGCCCCATTAGGCAAGATCCGAGCATCTAGCCCTTCCCCTACACACCTTAGAGACTCAGCAACTTTAAGGGGATTCATAGCTCTAAACCCTCCTCCCACCTGGTCTTTCAACTTGAAAATAACCCGAAACTCCTCTTCAGCCCTCACCATTTTCACCACCCTATCTCCTTCCTTCTCCGAAGAGCGACCACGTTTCCCTCTCTCCACCTTTTCCCAACCCTGCCTACTTCCTCCGTTCTCCTCCGAATCAACAGCCATACACTACTCAACTCCC
Source organism: Trachurus trachurus (assembly GCF_905171665.1). Lineage (NCBI taxonomy): Eukaryota > Metazoa > Chordata > Actinopteri > Carangiformes > Carangidae > Trachurus > Trachurus trachurus. The sequence goes on along the minus strand of NC_139896.1, from coordinate 24,027,993 downwards.
GCACCACACAACCACAAACTTAACCAACTAATCCCTGGCACACCAGCCAGGAAGAAGCAGAGCAAAAGCACCGTATACCGGACCTGTACAGGCCGTCGGCCGGCACCCCCGCACCTACTCTCCCAGACCTAGTACCTGAGACACAAAGCACAATACACACACGCTATACACAAAAGAAAGAACGCTGCTTCTGCTAACTCTCCGCATCAGCCGCCACCTGCCACTCTGTCTAACTCTGGACCAGGACCACGTAAGAACGTCTATGGTTGTATAAAGTTTTAAAGCGATAAAAAAAAAAATAGAGCCTTCACCCCCCCCCCCCCCCCTTCTTTTTAGTCACATGATTAAAAAAAGAGAGAACATTTAATGACACCAAACACCGAAATGTTGACACTTTGATTCAAGATGATAATAATCGTAATTTAGATTCCTACTCAAACAAGACATGTAGTTAGATTGTGGGGTGTTTTGAGCTAGTAGTAGGCTATATCAAAAATGGTGGCTTTCTTAATAATTGTGAGAGATGCAGTCACATGTTCTTTCTTATAATTATTTTGTGATGGTTTTAAAATAGTAGACAAAAGCCAAAAGAAAAACCACAAGAGTACCCGCCTGCTATGCTTAATAGTCAATTACAATTTTGACTTGTTGAGTAAGAATTTATCTACTTAGCTTGATCTCCATTCACTGAAAAAAGCCAAGTGGGAGGTTTTGTTTAAGGTATAAGTTCATCCATTCATTCATACATGTACCTGCTTCTGTAAGCAACATTAGTTCATCCTGCTGGATCTGTCCCCCCTCACCCTTCACTCACAGTATAACTCACATCACTGAAATAATTACTCATTCAATTACAACCTGACTCTCAGTTTGAGTCAGGAATACAGTAGTAAATCAGCTTTACCTAAATCCTTTAACACTGTAGTTCCATCCTTGAGAAAGCAGATGGATTAAACAGAGTGGGGGTGCTCACAGATGGAAGAGGGACACCCCGTGTTGGCCCAAGTTGTGACACAAATCCACCTAGGTAAGAGAAGCAATGCTTTAATCGTCTGAGAGCACAAATCAATAAGATTTATTCACAAAACTACTACAAAATGACTGATACTCAGTTAGAATAATTTCTAAATAAAATACAAACTGCTACTGAAGTAGTTTCTTATGTCATCTTTAGACAGTTTTGGAGCAGAAATTATGATAGATACAAAAAACACAAATATGAATAAAATAATGCGCTGAAATAATCGCATAGTAAACAGTCAAACAATAATCAATCACCAACTATACAAAGATAAACAAATGAGGATTAGATAATCAGTTTTTTAATTGGCTTTAACGTGGAAATGGATTAGTTGCAGCTGAGAAAAGTTAAGAAAAGTCAAATGTGATGTTCAATGAAACACAAGTGGTTGTTGCATTATTAAACTGTCCGATGCAAAAAATCTTCATTGCTGGATTAATCATATTAATGTAAAAGCAGCGGAACCCAGTGTTTCACATGAAGCTGAAGCAGATGAATAGAGTGGGATCAATTAACAGAATAACACTGAACAAACCACAGCATTTATAAAATGACTGAAAAGTGTTAACAGAGTCAAACTGGGCTAAGAAGCTAAACACAGTAAGATGCTGTTAAATCTCAAATAATAGTCGGACTGTTAGTGCAGGGACAGCTGGTCCCATGGTTGAATCTGCAGGAGGGCTGAGCAGCACTGCAGGGAGCAGGACTAAGACCTGTACGATAACCATGGCCAAGACCAAGACCAGGACCAGGACTATGTCACAGAATAGTTATGAGACTTTTTGATTCTGAGACACGTAACATATCAAAAGACTGCATGGCTCTATTGTTATGGTCTAATGTTGAGAGTCTGCGTTAGTCCCTCGGCCCTTGTCTTGTCCTTCACCCTGGTATATTTGGAACAGAATGATTATCAGTCTGATCCTGAAATGAATCCTGCATCAACCCTCAGGCCTCTCAGACTTGTTTGACTGACTGACTTGTCTGCGCATAAATTGAGATTATATTACATTGAGACAGTGTTGTGAATGAAACAGAAAAAGTAACAAAGGTATAGAGTTTAAAAGAAAAGTCATATTTTTTCTCTTGCAGAGACTTGGAGGAAATGATTAATGGGTCTTCTGGCAGACAGATTTTGTTTCAATTAGACGGAGCTGTCCTTTCCTTCTTTGTCCTAGCGAAGCTCATCTAACAGTATGCAGGTTCCAGCGTCATCTTCACTTTATGAAAATGTTATTTAAGTGTCTTTTTATCTATTGCATGAAGTGTATGGAACAGTCCTTTAAATCTCCACAAAATGGGCTGGAAAATTAGTAGGCTATGTCAAATTACATGGAAATTGAAATAATACCAAAATATAAACAATAAATAACGCAAACATAAAATTCAAAATTCAAGAAGTCACACATATTACAATTTAAGGCAAATTTGTTAGACTTCTTTTTGAATTATAAAAAATAAGATAACTGACCCATCAAATTTTGGATGGCAGTCCTGTCCATTACCAAACAATGAATATCCAAATGCAGCGACCACTATTTCCTACTTTGCTACAGTTCTTTAAATTTCACCATCTGCACAGAGCTCTGTTGGTTGAAAACTGATCACATCTGAAAGTAAACGTAACGTGATTAATACGTTAATACAAATTGTACAGCTGTAAAAGCTTAAAACTACAATCATGTTTTTGTTTTTAAATTACTTTTAGTCTCATCTAAATTGTGCAATTGGTTTTCCAAATGGGGGCGCTAGAGCAACAATCTGAGACCTAAAACTCCATTTTGTGAAAAACCTTTAATTTGAGGGGCAATTGTTGTAAAAGTAACAATCAATGAACTAAAATCAACTATTCCTTCCTGGCCACTGTTTAGACTGGTCACAGTTCAGTTCCTTTTTTTTTTTTAATTATTCATTTCAATATCTTACCTAAAAATTCTGGATTGTCAGGACACCTGAACGGCACAAAGGTTTAGAACAGTTTGCATAAAGACAAAACTGGGAATAATTAACATTAAATTATGAATGTTTTCGTCATGTCTCCTGTTAGTGATCACTGAATTAAAGAAAATGAGCAGCAGTGAAGCCTTGTGGTGCTTTATCCTCTCCTACTTAACTATTCTACTGTCTCATCCAGCATTGATTTGGTCTCAGCTGTCAGTTCACCAGAACACAGCAGGGACTTTTCTGGAGCCATAAGCAGAATCTGAACCCCTCCCATGTCACCGCACACCACCCTGCTGCCCCAGGCTGTAAATCAAGTCACCTGTAAACCTTATGATGGAGCTGATTGTCAATCTGTGTTCAATATATTGCAAGTGATACTGAAGGATATAGCGGTGGTTTTCAGAGTGTGGTCTACTGATATGTAATGTAACACAATGTTTTTTGTTGGTTTGTTGTTTTTATTATCATTTTGAAATGACCCTACCAGGCAGGTTTAGGCAAGGGAGGAAACTGATATTTCCTCAGATTGTATGTGATATGTGTGATATTCCTGGAATATTCTGCTTTGATATATATAATACACCCAGATATACACTGAAACACAAATCACATTTTTTTTACTCTCTATGAAAAGCTATGTTGTTGTGTTGACTGTAACCCCTTATCCATGATGCAGGCCTAGTGGGTATTTTGTCATTGATGGTTAATATATAGAGCAGAATGAATCTGTCTGGATTTGTTGCATGGGCCCTCAGGAAGACACCTAGGATTTGATGTCATACCATTTGGCTTTACACAATGTGATGAACTGGAAATTTGTTTGAAAATTTGCACCACATGGCCTACCCCCCAACCCTGGACCCACAGATAAGCTGTGCAATGGATGGATCAAGCTACCCAATATCCGTTCAACTCCTTCATCTTGAATCTTGTTGGGGTCAAGTCCCTAAAGCCTATGTAAAAAATCTTGAAGACCTCATATTTTTCTTGCTCTTTTTTTTTGGCTGTTCTGTTTGGCTGCAACCATCATTCATTATTCCATCAACAGTTGTTCTTTTTTAATTTTAAAACAATTGCTTTGTCTATAAAATGTCAGAAAATATTGGTAAAATATCCTAATTTATTCCATTAATTTATATTCAAATTGATGTTTTTTTTTTTCAATCGTGACTTTGTCAGTTATTTTTTTAATGACACTATTTTTTAGCATCACGCCAGTAGGGCTATTATTGTTATTAATATTATTATCGTCGTAATTTAAACGTGTTCATTGTCAAAAAGCCGAAATGAAACGCATATCAAACAAGATCTTGCTTCCACAGCCAATGATGTGAGCGGCGAGTAGAGTTGATGTGACTGGGGCCGTGAACGCACCACGCCTGTCTGCTCTCTAGTTACAGTATGGCGGCTGGGACTTGCGGAGGAGGAGGACAACTTCTTCTAGATTCCTTCCAGAAAACTGTTGGAAGGCGACAGCTTTAACTCAGAGCAGCCACGGTAAACACCGCCCAGCCTGAGGTAGACGACGGGAGCGCTACGTGTGGTCTTGTACCGAGGTTTTTCCTGGATGATAATCGGACTGGTGTGTGATGCGTGAGGAGCCGCAGTCAAGAAACTCCCCTGATTTTTCCGCGTCTGCCTCTGCCCCTGACTGTCAGTTAGCCGGCTAGCTGCTCGGTAGCTCCCCCCGCTCCTTGATGCTAACGGTCGCCTGCAGGGCTCCGTGGTAGGTAGACAAACGACGGGTTAGCTTGTTGGTTTAATTTGCCCCAGGAGACAGGGATGGCATTTCGCCCTCACTCGGTAAGCGAACTGGTTGAGAAGGGTGGGGAGAAAACATTTGAGGACCTGGATGATAAGTTTGTCAGCACTCACTAGCCTAGCCTAGCCTAGCCTAGCCTGCTGGTACAACGCCAGAGACCGTTGGCCGACACTGGGCGCTTCGCCTGTCCACTAGCGAGCTAGCCAATTAGCATTTCAGCTGCACCAGAAGACCAGCTAATCCCCAGCTCACCCCGACTGAGTGTTTGTTTGAACCCTCTGCTCCAACACATACAGACGAAGAGTGGGTACCGGACCGCTTTAGTTGGCACAGCTACAATTGAACGTCAATGTTAAAGTATTACAACTCAGGGGTGTTTTGTTTTCAGTCGTGCTAAGTGTCGATAGCAATCTTGGAGGTGTACTGTGGAGGGAGTGGTAACGTTAGGTAGCTAGCTAAGGTTCCCTGTATCAGGGCAACAAGGTCACGCAGATTATGACAAGCTGTAAATGACCAAAAGATTACAGATGACACAGTACTGAGCGCCAAACGTGTGTGAACCGACTGGCGTGTGTCACATCGGGGTGTGTGCCTGTTGTTAGCTCCCTGCAAAGACAAGACTCAACACAGCTAGAGAGCGCGCAATAATTTGCTCCCGAAAGACATCAGATAGGTTCCCGAGCTGATAAGGGACTTGATCAATAGACACAATTATTTACGTGAGCTGTTACTCTCTAGGGGGACTGGAAATCAAGTCTATGGTGGCTGACTGGCTTCCCTCACCTACTTCAGTGCTGGAGGAGTTTGATGGACGTGGAGGGCTGCTTGCCAGGCTGTCAGTGCTATACTCAGTCATGTATGTCTTGACACATGGCACCCTGGTCTGTACATAGTGCCTGCTGTCAGATATAGGTGTCGTTATGTAGCTTTGGTGGACAGTCAGTGAAGGGAATGTCTTGTCTTTTTTATACCTGTTGGTTTGTTTTTTATTTTAATTTTTTTCAAACACAGGAGAGTCTTGTTGAAACAAAGTGGGAAAGCGGTACAGCCCGGGCTGTGTACAGTGGACAATGTTTATAAGTTAGTGCCTAAAAGCTTAAAGGACTAACAACTCAGCCTGCATACAGGCCACAGATATTGTAGGTTATTCACTGGGGATTGTAACAGAAGGCTGCCACTCTGGATCAAGAAAACTTGTCCCTCGTGTCCGGTTGGAGTAATACTCTCAAGCCAAAATCAATGCCTTCAGCGCTGGCTGTGTTCGCCTGCCGACCCAACTCGCACCCATTCCAGGAGCGGCATGTGTACCTGGATGAGCCAGTCAAGATCGGCAGGTCGGTGGCTCGGTGTCGCCCGGCCCAGAACAACGCCACCTTCGACTGCAAGGTGCTGTCCAGGAACCATGCCCTGGTTTGGTTTGACCACAAGACTGGCAAGGTAAGAGAAGATGATCATGACTCCATGTCTCCTCACAGGATTAGCTTTCCTCCAGGTTGTCAAATGCATTGGATGGAAATCTACCATAAATATGTTTACCGTTTACAAACATGCACATGCTCTTTTACATGATAACACCCTGGAGCAAGTTTCCTCTCAAGTGTGAACTCTGCTCAGACCTGAACAGATTAAGTTTGTTGAAGGGTGCATTCATGGAGCTGTCAAACTCTGGAGTGTTGCTTGCTGTAGACATACCTAACACTGTACTTGGAAAGCAGCACACAATCCCAGTTGAGGACAGGAAATGTTAACAAAACTCAAGGGACTATGGGCACAGATGCTCTTCCTCAAGCTAGGGAAGCTGAGAGAGAGCAGATCAGTTCTGGCTTTATGTTGCACCGTCTGCCAAAATATCTTTTCTTCTTGGAGGTGGTCTTACCAAAATCCTCTGCAGTTGACAAGCTACGCACAAGTCTTACTTACTTTTTCAAATTTTAAATAAATGAAATACAACAAATACTTGGTTATTCCCGGCCATGTAAACTGGAACTGTTTAAGTTATAATCTTGGCGTTTGTCCTCAGTTTCCACTCAAGTGTAACAGCTGTAAAAATGAGGATGCATGGCAGAATATGAACATTACAACATCAAATAAGAGTTGTCTGTAAGGGATATATTTCACATCTTATAAAGACAAAGATCCACTCAACATTTATAAACTTAACCTTGGTCTTTGCACATTTGTCCATCTGGTTTCATATACAAATCTTATTGTTATTTGCCCAAATCTATAAAACACTGTTTTCACAACTTCATCAAGTACATGCTTTTTGGTAACGATAACAGTAAAGCTGTCATGCACTAACACAACAAATCAAACTATAAAGAAAAACCTTGTGAAATATCAAAGTCATTTTTTTCATTGGAAGAGGTGCGTCTGTGATGATGCAAAATTACAAAGCTGCGGTGCATGTCACCATGACAAAAGAGTAAATACTTTGTTAGAAAAAAGCTACAGAGTTCATTTCCCAGCCTGAAGTTTAACTAAATATTGGACTCAGCACAATTTAGCACAGATATCCATTTAGGAATGTCCTCAGATGAGCCTACGACTAGTCTCAATCCCTGTCTAGGAAACCAAACTGTTTTTCTCCCCACAGGTTTGAGGTCTGAGGCAGACAGATCAAATCTGTATGTTGTAGCATCTGTCATTGTGTGGCTTCTGTGTGTCTGTTGTTTCTTCATAGAACAGGTTGAACAAGCTGAGACAGCCACGGGATTACCCAGCTATGTGGCATGCAGGGACTTTGAAATACCCTGTGTGTGTGTGTGTGTCTGTGTGTAGCAAAAGCTATTTATAACGACACCAGGAGTAGCGTCATCCTTTCCTCCTCTTCAGGGATAAATGGACCCACATGGACTGACCAACATGCACACACACACACCAACAAACACTGAGTTATTGACACTTGTAATTTAGCAATGCTTTGAAATTGATTGAACAGCGGATCAATTATTTTTGTTATTGATTAATCACCAGAGGTTTTAATGGCTCGTAAAAGGGCAGATACTTGGTCAGGCTGATTAACGCAGTCCATTACGAACTTGGTCACTCGACTGGTTGTGAATAATTTGCAGTGCTGAAGCAGCCCAATGGTATAAGACAGACTTCACCAGTGTGGAATGAATTACAATAGGCTCTCTGTTTTCCTCAGTGCAAGAGAATTTAAGAATGCCCGTTTTCTGGATAAAGGCCCTTAACATCCACTAATTGAATTGTCACATTTAAAATAAGATACAGTTAACCTGGGTGCCCTGTGACCGATAAGTTAAGGCACCAACCATGGACTGCATTGTTCCTGGTTCAGGTCTAACCGGACCTCCTTTTTTTTTTTTACCCTGTCATTCTCCATCTCTCTCTCACTCTCTCGTGTTCTCATTTCCTGACGTCTCTCAGCTGTCAGCTCTGTAATAAAGGCATATTGGGCAATCAGATTTAAAAATGTGAGATAATGAAAATAAATGAAAACAACTTGAGTGACAGGTTTGCTTGGATACATGTGGTTGGTCACATTTGAGCTCTGCTCCAAATATATATATATACACACTCTTACTGCCTCTTGCTTCATCACTCATTAGGCCAGAAATTTCAATCAGTCTTTAAGTGGGTCACAAGACATCAGACTTCTTAGATGTATATTAGATTTTGGATATATTTGATACTGTGTGAGGAATTGCACTTAATCTGATGTTATGATTCTTAGTATTTCTGTTGTTGTGAAACTGTCCGTTGCTTTTTTAGAGTCATATGTTTGTTTCTTTTAGGCGTGATAATGTAGGAGAGTAGAACATGTTCAACACTCAGCTAACAAATTGGATTTCTTTCGGCATAGGTGTATGCAGTTTGTTGGCAAATAGACACTAGATGTGACATAAGAAATTTAGAAAATGTTGAAAAAGTTGAGTTTACACTACAGAATTTACTACTATCACATGTGTGTTTACCTCTGTACCTGTGGGTGTGGGAAACAGGGGTAACATAAATAACAACTGAAAATGGCCACACTGCTAAGACAGAGCCGTGGTGGTAATTTTGTAACACGCACACACACAGAGGAATTAAGCACATAGACCTGGCTTGCTTAACCAATACCTCACAACTGTAGGTTCCTCTTGCAGTAAGATGTTTGTCACATGAGTCTGCAGTTTACATCTGTTCAAACCCAGGCAACAGTTTCATTTTACATGGGTAAGATTTTGAAACTGTTTGATGCAAGTTTGTTGCCTCCATCTGAGCTGCTCTGCCTTGTGACTGAGACTAGCGTTAGTACTTACATGGGGTACCACTCAGGAACTGCAAATAGAATAAGGTAAAATGTCACTGTTATTATATACTGCTTATTTTGATACTTCGCCAGTCCTTCAGCTTTGGTGTGCAGTGTAGAAAAAACTGGTGTGATTGGTCACATCCTGTGATTGATGAGCCAATCAGTCGGCTCAGTGATCCAGCAGATTGCTTTATTATTGATGCTATCATTCTGTATGTCAGAGCAGGATGTATTCCACCTGTCGGAGTAGAGGACAGAGACAATGACACCTCACTCTTCACCTCTAAGGGACTGACAGCACATGATGTTTTTTTAGATGCCTTAAACATGTTCATATATCTGACTGCTGGAAAAATGACAACATCATGGCTTTGGTCAGTTTTATTGTTCTACAGCCGGACTGAAAGGTGATTAGGGATTGAGACCTGTAACACCGGGATTTACATGTTATGCACTGTAGCCATCTGATGTCATTGCCTCCTGCTGGGACCGTTGCCTTGACACTGACTACTGTGAAGGAGGGATGAACTAATTGACATGAGCACAGCTGTTAGGATGAGTATCTGAAGGGCTCTTTGAGAGAAAATAATTAAGTGCGTTCTTATTTAAGCAGCGGCCATCACGGGAAGGTCAGAGCAAACCCAGCTGCTTGTATCTTAACCCTGGAGGTCCTGCGAGCTCGGTTTGAGAAGAAACTGCGCCGAAGGAGCTGAGAGAGCAGCCAGTCAGACCGCCTGCAGTCCAACCAGGGGGACAGTCGGACAGTTTCTCAGTAAAATACACCGTCAGTCAGATGAGGTGTCGGTGCTGTGTCATATGGCTTCTTCTTCCTTCCTCAGTAACTTTGAAAAACATGTCCTCAGATTAAAATGTGATTTAACGATGTCGTGTTCAGTTCAGTGTTTAAGAAATACTAGCATTTGTCGACCAGATTCCATCACTGCATAATTTCCATTTATAGCTCTTTGTTTATCATTACAGCAGCAACTACAGCAACCATACATCAAGCGTAGCGGAAGTTTGTTTACATACCAGGAAGACAAGATAAAACACTATAGAACTGTGCTGGTGGCCCAAGTTGGTTGGATAACACTGTCCACATGGAGATGTTGGATGCAAATTACATCTCCCTCAGTCTTGCCAGAAACGCACACACAAACATCCTACCTGATGATAATGAGGGTTGAGGGTTGAAATTCAGTATTTGTATTGTACAGACTTACAGTATCACTGACAAAAGAGCTGCACTGTTGCACTGGGTGACGCACTGTAGGTTATTTTGACTCTGCTGGAAATGCACACTGGGGCAGCGAATGTGTATTAATACACTGCTGAAAATAGTCCCTAACAAATGCACTGTTGCCTCCTTTTTGAGCAATGCCGGCATCAAACTGCAGCAGCCAGCTGATTTAGAAAATTACCAAGGCTTTTCAAACGTATGTGTTCAAACTGTGGAAAGCATCGAAACGAATAAGACGGTGTGTTTTTCGACTTTTTATGGTTTTGTTGACAGTGACACCAGACTTGTACTCAACTTTGTCAAAATTAAAATACCGGTAGATTTTGTGGCGTTACGGTGATGGACGGAGTGTATGTGTATGTTTGTTATCACTGTAGTTATTATAATGCTCAGTTATTATGAATCTTCGTTCTTATGGATTTGACCAAATTGCTTGACTCATTAGGGCCTTCGTTGAATTAAGCCATTAAATACTGTATATGACTTGGGAATTTCTTGTTATGACCAGTCAACAAAATGCCTACTATAACACTGTTATAACTTCCCACTTAGAAAATGCTGTCTAAGAAGCATCCTTGGACTTGAGACAGGGCTGTTGTGTGGTTGTCATTAACTGTCATTAAACCAACCAGCCTGTCAGTAAGCCACTCAGAAGCCTGTCAGTCAGTCGGTAGCATGCTCGGGCAGATACGTAGCAGATTAAACCAGATTTAGGACTCAATGGAGATCCCTGTAATACGACTGTATCACTTAGAGTTATCCAGCCAGTCATTCATTCATCCATTGAGTGTACGCTGAACCTCGAGACGTGCCAGCTGACCGGATCAGACCAGGTTTATATACCTCTGGCGGACATAGTTGTGAACTATGTTTGACTGGTAACTCCACATACAGTACAGCCGAACATGGAAAAGCAAATTGAGTATCGGTTAATTTTAGCTGCTGTTCAAATTCTGACTGATGAGTCTTTTGAATCAGCAGGTTCACAGCTGCTAGCGTGAAGCTCAAATGGTTCAGTGTCCAGCAGCTTCTTGCGTTTTTTTCTGTTAGTATTCTGCAAGCATGTGTCGGCCCTGCTGCATCAGCGCTGTTGTGTCGGAGCTAAATTTGTCTCCTCTTGTCCTGCATGATTTCCCTGCTGGCAGCCTACAGTATGAGCCTCAGTGCAACACCTCACATCCAGATCTGCAGCATTTCTCTTCAGGTCGTTGTGTTTGGTCAGCTCAGTCTGGGCAGGAATTAGAGCCGAGAGGTGGAAAGAAGGCAGAGGAAGCCCAGACTGTGATCTTACTATCAGTGTGTATGGTTTAAAAGCTTTATTGACTTCAAACCTCATGACTTAAACAGGTGTAGCAAGTAGATGCCTGTACTGGGAATATGTTTCTTGCCAGATAATAATAATAAACATTAGGCCATAACTGTATTAACTTACGACTGTTGCTAGTTTTTAACCTTTTAAACTTTTATTCAAAAGCCTTATAGTGAATTATGAGAACATAAGCTGCTGCCTGCAGATACTCACCCTGGCCTGTGTCTACTTAAAATATCCCCCCAAAAAAGCTGTAATTCCACTGAAATATGTGTCATAGGTTTACCAGCTGTCATATCATAAAAGCTTTACTGTAGTTCATCAAGTTAATGAAATTAAAGGAAGTGGGTATGGCATTTGTGTGATTCAAGCTGAAGGGAGGGGGGCAGGGTAGTTTCCATTGATATTAACGTGTGGCTGTGTGGCTAATATTTGGCATATCAACTGACAAATTGCCAATTTGTGGCATGTTCAAACTAATTGACTAGAGTACAACCTAAGTTGTAAATCTAAAGTAGTTGTACCTGATCCAGCCACACTGGAAGGCAGACTGGAAAGTTGGCTGTTACAAAACAGGCAAGAAGCGATATCTGTTGAAAACAGGAATAACAGCTTGGATTTTCTGACAGTCTCTTCCATGGTAACATTTGATCTTAGGAGGATAAACACTGACACTTTGGTGATAAACCGTCCTTTGCCCTCGTCCTACCCTGAGTAATGCACTTGTGGATATAGGAGTATGGCTATGCAGTAAGGTTACAGAGCAAATTACCGCAGCTTTGTAATTTTGCACAGACTGAGCCACTCACTCCAACCCCCCCCCCCCCTGTTCAGATCGCTGCTACACATGACCATATACAGTATGTAAGCACTCTCTGTTCCCCATACTAAAAGTCAATCACCTTTTGTATATAAACGGTTAACTACACTGCATATTGCACCACTGTACACACAATTGTAAGATATTGCAAAACAGCAGTTTCCCCCCCCCCCCAAGATGTTTCATCATATAGATGAGTGTGATGCTTTGTTCAGGCCAGGTGAGAGATTGATATTGTCAGTTGTGTTTGTAGGGTATGAGAACACACATGCACACACACCCTTACTACGGTAGATGAGTCATTGGACTGCTGTAGGCCTCAGGTTGGGCTTGATGTACTCTGAAATGGAGAACAGATTCTCTGCTCCTTTTACCTGTAGTGAGTGTGAGCGCCCCCTTACAGCCAGTGTCAGTCAGCACAACATCGCCGAGTGTGAATGGATAAAGTTATAGCTACATGATTAGGTTTGTGATTTGCTCAGCTGTCAGACCCAGGTGTTACCATGATTTTGGCACTGACTCGAGCCACAATAATCTGAATAATTATAGCATACATGAAAACACAGACGGCTGAATATTTTTGAAAATACACTGCAGTTTGAACCTGCCTTGCAAATCACATATCTTCACTGCTGTATTCTCGCCGCGACAGACTATAAAACAAGGGCATAATTCAAGGAAGCAGCCAGTCAGTCACTTGGCCTGGGTGCTGTTTTATTCCAGCATCATTCACCAGCCTTCTTAGTCCGCTTTCATGTGCATAGTTGGCTGGTTGGTTTGTGATAAAGACGAGTGTAGAGCTAATCAGTCAGTCAGCCAGGCCGCTGGTGGAGAACAGTGCTGACAGGAAGGCAGAGCTGTTTTCTGGTGTCAGTAGTCCACTGCATGGTAATGGCCTGTGTCTGAATACCAACACAGCACAGGAACGCTGTTACACAAACTGGACACAGCTCTATAACTCTTTTATATGTGTGTGCGCGAGTGTGAAGGAATAAGACACTGTTGGCGGGAGATGCACTCTGGCAGACTCGGCTTTGGCATTGTGCACGTTTGTATTCAGTGATAGAATGAATACCACATCCAGACACTGCAGCAGGACACCACAATGGAAGTCATTTTTATTGTATGTGAAACTAGTACAGACTAGTTTCATATTGTTTAGCTAAATGTCCTGTTTTCCTTTGACTTGCAGTTAGGTCAGTGACAAAATATGCTTAATTTCCAACATTAGTCTAGTATTAATGTTAATAATTACCAAGCCCTATGGAGAGACAGAAGGAAAAGAACTGGAGCAAATCTTTGAGGGTGGGATATTAGTACTTGGAGGTTATATAAACACTATTCTGCAAAAGGTTGAGGCACTATTAAGATTTAAATGAGCCATCACATTGTATTGAAGGCCATGGTTTCACTCTTGGTTAGGTACACATTTATTTCGGGTATATACACTGTTATAATGGGCTGTCCCAGAGGAAAGATGAACGGTGGGAAATGGAGGCGGAGAAGTTCAACAAAGGACAAAATTCTGACAGTGTCAGAAATGTAGGATAACTGCTGCTTCAGCCCACATCTACTAACCACCCAATAGAAACGCAGCATTAAATTATTCACTAATCAGCTGAAACTAACTGAATGACTGAATGATTAACTGATTTACCACCATAACGGCAATGATGGATGAAACATGCATATGGTTTATTCTTGTACAGTGACCTGCATCGTAGCCTGTGGTTCAGTATTCAACAGCTCAGGTTTGTTAGCTCCGTGCTGTAGGAAGTGTTTAGCAGTCTCACAATCTGCAGGCGCCTTTACATTTTATTTGTGACACATGGTTTTTACCATCTTGAACTTGATACCTCAACATGCTCTGTCAGGTTTTATAACTTGTTCATACACGATTTTAGCTGGTAGAAGGAATGTTTTTGGTTTGTTTTGTTTTGTTTTTTTAAATGAAGGGATGTTAAAAATTCATTTACTAATTATATATCTGTTGCATCACTCTTTTCTACACCAAACATTAGGCAGAACTCCAACACATCTTGTTGGCTGCAGAACAGTGCACCATCCTGTCGATGCTTTGGTGGGGAGATTGTCATCACTAAGCCATAAAAATTGATATGCTTGTCAGTCACTCTCATTCACCAGAACAAACTCAAGTCGGCAGATAAACCATTTAACTCTATTGTCTGGTGAAACCTTTAATCCTGGGTCTCTAGCTTTTCAACACTTCCTCAAACATGAGCTTATTGTTAGAAGTCACCACCCGAACACGTGGTGTCAAATCCTGTTGTGGTGTAGTAGGTTCAGGTGAACTTACAGCACAGTATTTTCAAAATGGTATATTTAATAAGTGAGTGAGTATTTTTCAACAAATTAAACAGAGGAGAAACATCTGCTGCATCATTTATTAATACATGATCCAATGTTTATTTATTGATACTCCAGCTTATGAAGTAATTGATTGATCTTGGCTGTTGCTGCAAAACTGACATGATTGCATAAAGAGCATCATAAAAGAAGGGTGCCTCTGAAACATGCTATCAAACTGAATAATTAATCATTTAATGGGGAAGTAATGTTTTTTTTCTTCTGAAATGTAGCCTATGGATACAGGTGGGATTTACATTTCAGAAAACAGATACCTGAATATCTTTTGTTGAAACATTGAGTCCAAACTAAAGAAAGTGAATGTGATGTATTCAGATGTAGTTATTTCTATCCAGCGATCCAAACTACTACAACTTACCGCTACTCTTGTTGTAAAGCAGAGAATGTTGATGCTGACATTTGGCATGTTTGACATTTTTCATTATTCATTACTTAAATGATTAATCAGTCCTGCATAGATCACTGAAGTAACAAACCTGCAAAATAGGAGGCTAAGATCTGTTGCTGAAAATGGTGTCACTAACGCCTATCCATCAAGGGAACACACACACGTTCTCTGTTGCAGGGATATTGTCACATGCTGACTAGAGTTGTCACGATACCAAAATGAGTAACCACGGTACTATACCAGACAAAGTATCACGGTTCCGGGTAATATCACGATACTGCAACCTGTTTTTATTATTACTATTTTTATGAACTGCAATGTATTTGTACAAGTTATAAATACTTATTAATTACTTATAATGTTGTTTGGTGCATGATAAACATAATACTGGTGAAGTAGGAACTAGATTGAAACAAATATTTTTAAATAAGCAATAAAAAACAAATAAATGAAGTTAGAATTGATATGGTTGAAAATAAATAACCATTCAGTCTCTTGCACATTCATTAATGTTTAACAAATATAAATAATCAACTTAGGATAAAAACAAATCCACTGTCTTTAAAAAAAATCTATTTGACAATAATGCTTCTTCTCCAACATAATAAACCATAGAAGACAAGATACAATGAACAGGAACTGATTCCCTGTGAAAACTATATTTTTATGCATTTTCTAGGTGCTTTATACTTGGACATCCTTTAACTCTTTATTCCTCAGCCTGTACACGGAGCATATAGCCTGATATTAGCCAATGAGAAAATAAACAGAGCTAAATTAATTAAGTGCCACTGACGACGACGACGCCGCCGCGGCAGACTCGCCGCTCGCGCCCGGTGCTTCTGCCGTGGTCAGTGTGTTGTCTCGTGTTTGTGAAGCCGTGTGCGCGTCTGGGCGAGACAGAACTTTAGCTCGTTGTTTGTTTTGAAGCAAATTTCTATCGGAGCGGAGCTGTCTCAGCTGTCTTCATGGAGTCCGAACAGCCAATCAGATAACAGACGGGCGGACCCAGCGTACGGAAACAGCCTATCATATCCCCGGACATCACCAGTAACAGGCAAACAGCCAATCATTCAGCAGCTGTGTAGTTAGGTTGCAGTGGGTGCATGTGGGTTTTGTTTACATGCAGGGAGAAGCCGGGAGGAGAGGAGAGGCGGCCGCTATAGCGGAAACTGGCACCGGTAGTAGTAATCCACGGTAGTACCGTCGTGTAGAATTTCTAGTATAGTAGGAACCGTTACGTTTCGGCACCGCGGGGTACCGTGGCTACCGTGGGTATCGTGCAACTCTAATGCTGACTGATAAAACTCTCTTTCCGTTTGCCAGTAGCAGCAAACCACTTCTTTTGGAAATGGTGGAAGGAGTTCAGGCCTCAGCCGGCTGGCACTCGCTCTGCACCAACACACACTGGCATCAACAAACGTGACTGCTCCTTCTCTATCTACAGCCTCTTTCAGACACATTGTAACTTGTAAATTCTTTGCCAATTTTGCATGTTATCATCCTTTTGAAAACAACTCCAAGTTAAAAGTCACTTAGCATGAGAGAACAAAGTAGTTTTATATATTTATTTAATTTATTTGGATCGCCATCAGCCACACCTAAGGTAGCGGCTACTACTTCATGGCAAGTTGCACTACTTCTATCACTGGCATGTTGCCCTCTTTCACAGTGTTTGAGTGGAAGTTACAAAATATCATGTGAGTGCTGCACCACTGGCCAAAATGGATCCACTGTTTGAACTAGATGTCCTGATCAAAATCCAAGACTGTCTTCTAGTCGTCCGTTTCATCCTGCTCAGCTGCTCTCATTTACAGCAGCAGGTTTGGCAGTGTGACAGTTGAGCTTCAAATTACAGTGTAAAATGATTTGGGTGGATAAGCTCAAAAGAAAATTATCATTTAAGAGCGGTGCACATTGATACGACCCCCCGCCACATTGTGCTTGCCAACCTGTGGAAAACACTGACTAATGCTAATTCGTGTTAATTCTGTGAGTGATCTGATGGGCAGCCAAAAAGAAACTTGTTTGTTGTCTGACTGGTGCGCCCTCTGCAAGCTGCTGTCTGTGCTAGGCCAAAAATCATTTGGGGGGGAAGATGCTCCCCTCTGTGTTTCCATAATGGTCCGAGTGTCTCTGTAGCTGCCTTCTCCCAGTTAATCTGTCATTCATAGCACTGCTATGCTATTCCATTCGTAGCATCTATTTTGATCATTCATAGCATAGTATATTTGGAACATGTACCTCATTAAAATTAGTGTGTGACATTAACTGAGATACGGTTATTAATAATCAATGTAAATATAAAGGTGCATTTCTACCATTAGTGACATTTCAGAAACTAATATCCTGGTGCTTTCCCAGGAGTTACAGTTCCCTCAGCGGGAAGAGATTTTTGTCTCCACAACACGACCAAAAGCTTCAGAAGGCAAATTAGTCCGCTCACCTATGGTCATCATTACCTTTAGTCGTGTGGCCTAATTGGATTACACAACTGTCAACAAACACCCGCAGTTAAACAACAAACTACCTGGACGTTGATTTAAACTCAGATTCCTCTTGTGGTAATGTGGCTCTTTTTATAAGTTTAAGTTGTCCTTCTTTCCGTAGAAACACACTTCAATTATTGCACTTGACTCTATTTCAGGACTAGGACAATAAAAGCTTGGTGGATGTTTGTCCTTAATTTGAATGGTCAGCATGAAACTTTTCACCATTGTTTGGGCTAAAGAGAGAACTCTGTGGCCCAGAAATCCTACTGTCCCTCATTCTAGTGTTCATATAGCAGATTTACCACACCAGTCATCTCTCGCCTTCTATAGCGTGACAAATTCATTCAATAACAAAAAAAAGAAAAGGTCTCTTGCCTCAGTTCCAGCAGTTCCAGTCCTGGGGTGTGACCAATCCTTTGACATCCAGCCCCACAAAGAATCCCTTTTCATACTTGTACTGTTGATAATTATAAACACAGATTTCATGGTTTCTTCTTTGTTTACCATTTAACTTAACACTTAATGTCTGGGGTATAAATTCTAATTTTCACAAGCTGCTCTTTACTATCGACACACATGAAGTACTTGAAGTACTTACAGTATATGTAGCTTCTGTACCTTTGTATTTTTTCACACTTAATTAGAAACATCACACTTTACCAGCGCTCCTTGAGAGAGCAGGGTGTCTAATAATAAAATGTGGTTTGAGTGAAGAACATAATTAGTTCTCCTTTGCAGGTAGAATTATTAAAGTACCAATTTGAGAATAAATTTGATTGTAGGAGCTTTTCCTTTTTATAAAGTTATAGGACGAAACAAAATCTTAACTTTTCAAATATCATTTGTGCACACCAAAGGTCGTGGACTTAAGGTCTAGATTAGAATGAATCCTATGCCTGTCTTGACAGTGAATCATTCATTCACTGTGTTCAGATGTCAGTGTAAAATAGTAAAACAGTGGGTCTTATTCTGCCCGTCCTTGCAGACTTGTAGGACACGAGAGAAATAATCTGAGCTTGAAGTATTTTTAGTAGTTGTCAAACTTTCAGTGAGACTGCTGCGAGTGATTCTGAGTGACTCGATAAATACTGGCCTGGAGTTTATCTGTCAGCTGACTGCTACTATCTGTTTATTAACACATTTGTATCTGTTTGTGTGTGCATGTGTTTGTGTGTGCGTGCGCACTGCGCAGCGTCCAACCAAACTGGTGTCATGTGTCGACCTGCTGACTGGTTAAGTGGTTGTCGTGCCCGTTGATGGCCCACTGATGGTTTGCACTGTTTTTGGAAGCTGAGGGCAAATTAAAATCCAAACACAATTACATGGCATTCATTTAGCCGACACTAATGAGAGAGGAGAGAGAACAAGGGAGAGAGAGAGAAAGGAAGGAGGATGAGGAGGAGGAGGACAGAGGGATAAAGGGATGCAGTGTTTCCCTGAGAAATGTTCTGTCCGTGGGTGGAAGTGGTGCAGCAATTCTGGTGGTGCTGAAAATCTGTTGAAACTTGGTTTGTGGTGGTGCATTTGTGTGACACTGTAGGCTCTGGAAAAATGATTATTTTTCAGGGCCATTTTAACACAAGACGTTTCAAGGCTTCTTCTTTTGTTGGTCATTAAAGTTGCAGTATATTTGCATCCTGCCGAAAGACCTTTTAGCCATTCAAGAATTATGAGACTTTAAGATGTCGTTTCATACTGTTTTGAAATAAATAGGAACCAGTGGTTGTGTGTGCGGAAGGAACTAGTTGTATAATTGATAATTAGAATAGAGATGACTCACTAATGGCAGAAACAGATAAACATTAACTAGATGAACAGTGAGACAGAAACATCAACAGACAGACAGATGAGTAAATATACACAGAGCTCTAACAGATCATTTATTACCGGTAGTTGATAATGAATGGGCAACTTTTTTTTACTGTCAGTTAATTGAGTCATTTACAGTATCAAGTCATAAATACCAAACATTTAGTGGTTCCATTTAAATTTGTCAATCAAAAATATTAATCTGTAGATTTATAGGCAATGAAAATGATAGATTTCAATTCAAAATAGGTTCAGATTGATTTATCCAAACTCTAAGAATAATTCTGCTCTTCCATGATCAAGAGGCAGCTATGAGAGTTTTTCTAGTTGAAACTAAAAACAACTTGCCACAGATCTTCTCCCTGTGCATTTCCACTCCAGTGTAGGTGATGGCAGCAAAATCCACTGCCCTCATTTCATGCACAAAGCTAATGTGAGGCCTGTCCCCGTCTGTGCGGATGTGGTTTAATAGCATTTGTCTGAATCCAGTTCCAAATCCACTTGTTGAATCAGAATCAGAACAGGTCACTTATTGAATCATTTGCAGCCGTTCGCTTGTCGGCGAATGAGCATAGCTGTTGGAGGAGTTACAGGTTATACGATACATAACCTGCACTGTAGCTTCTTCTAATCACTTTAATAACACAATTGATAATTTTGATTGCGATTTACGGATCAGTATGACACGGACACTAACAGAGACCACAGAGGCTGCACTGTGCTGAGAGGTTGTAGGGCTTCCACCACATATTAAATCTTTGCTCTGTGACATTCATTAACCCTGACCTGACTCATCCTTTTGCCGGAGGGGAAAATTGTGTTTGAACATTTTTAACCTGCTGGACAGTAGAAATTTAAACAAAGGACTTGTTGTCCCCCTGTTTGTTGTTAGGCTCCTCCTGGACATTTTATTATTTTTGCCATTGGCCATTGCCGTTGCATTATTTGTGGAATTGTTAAACCCATCTACCGTGTTTGTTGTGAACAGCTCTTAGTTAACACATAATCAGTCCTATGTTTTTCTTTTCAGATCAATAAAACAATAAATCTTTTATTTATATCGCGCCTTTTCACTGCCTCAAAGAGGCAGGAGAGAAATTTTACAAATAAACATGAATGAAAGGTTTGATAGGGAGTCACAACTGGATCAAAAATGCAACTGCATTACATTAGGAACCAGTTGCATATTGATAATCTTGCAAATGACTTTGTGAGTGTCCACATGTCAGAGGAGAGAGATGACAGACAGACAGACGAGTTTCACTGGACTGACACCGAACCAGCAGTCGGCTGCTCACAGGTCGATGACGTCATGTCTTCTGTGTGTATGTGTGTGAGGCGCACCGTGTGTGTGAGTGAGAGCCATATGTGAGGTATGTGACGCATAGTGTGTGTGTGTGTTGTTGCTGGGTGAAAAGCTCTATAGTTAGGTCCCTCCCTCCCTGCCTCTAGGTTACCATGGGGACAGGAGGTAACTGTGTGTGTCTGTGCGTGCGTGCGTGTGTGTGTGGTTATAGCTATCATGAGCTGTGAATTGGAAGCTTTCTGTAGCACACTGCAGTCAGATGAACGGCGAAGTCAACTCCTCAGCCTCTCTCTCTCTCTCTCTCTCTCTCTCGCTCTGCGTTTCCCTCCTTCAGTCCCTCCCTCCTCTCCTCAGTTTCCATTCTGTGTCTCTGGTAGATCGACAGTGGTTTTCAGTCATGACGGAGAGCTAAGAGCTGATGAATGAAACTCCTGGAACGACAGGCAGACAGGCCTCAGGCTAACGCTAACTGTGTGTGTGTGTGCGCGTGCCGGTGTAATGTTATACCTTGCTGTGTGTGTTTGTACATTAGATCTATGTGTGTTTGTGTTTATATATTAATATTTAATCCTTGTGTTTCTCGTGTCTTTGTCTGATGTATGTGTGTGTTCAGTTTCCTGTCTTACCTGTGTGTGTTTGTGTCTCTGTTTTCAGTAGGTGAATGAAACAAAGTTGATGTAATTTTGTGCTGGTAATGGTTGTGTTTATGGTTGTCATTATCAAAGGGTCATGCTGTGTAAGTGTATCTAAGTGCCTTTAAGTGTTGTTTAATGTTGCTGTGCGTCTCATTGTGTTTCTGTCTTGGCTGTGGATCTACAGCGTAGCCTCCGGATTAAATGATGAACAAACAGTCATGCAGACCTAAGTACTGATGACAGCCGAGTAGTGATGAGTTCATTGTGAATGCAGGGTTCACACAGGTCCTTGAAATCCTTCTAAGTTTGAATTTGAGGAAAGACGCCTTGAAGGTTTTTCAAAATAGACTCAAATTTACATGGGCTATTGAAAGTACTTAGATTTTATATATTTTGTGAAAAAATCAAATTTTTATGTTGTTTTTTTATGTTGTTTTAGTTGACCATGTACTGCATCTCCTGCTCTATCTCAGCTCTTCAATTTGTAAATAAGTCTCTTGTTTCTGTTGCTCAACTAAAACAATATATTGTTTTGCTGTGCTGTGTTAAGAGAGGACAAGAGACTCCTCTGTAACACAGCACAATTGAGAAGTGTGTCACATTCAAGACCCTCTTTCTAGATGGTGTCTTTGAGTGTCAGTGTAGCTGCTAGTCCTCATTCTAGAAACGCTTAGTGTTTTAAGGGTAAATAAACTTTTCTGTGCTGGGGCAGGAAGGTCCTTAAGAAGTACATAGGTTTGATGTTAACAAATACCTAAACAGAATTTAAATCAGTGTTTAAAACGTTGCCAGTTAGCATTGTATAGCCCAGTGTTTTTCAACCTTGGGGTCGGGACCCCATGTGGGGTCACCTGGAATTCAAATGGGGCCGGCTGAAATGTCTAGTAATTGATTAAAAAAAAATGACTGCTAAAAATATATATATTTTTAACTAATTATGATTAAAAACACCACACACAATCTTAAACAACTGTATTCTCTATACTTTCACTTTCTCGGATATAAATCGAGTTAAAAATAAAAAAAGTAAAGTGCAGTGTATATATAAAAATCTGAGCTGGTGTATCTTAATTGATGGCCATAATCGCGTGACTGCACTTGATCGCGGGGTCGCCAGATATTTGTGATGCCAAAATGGGATCACGAGCCAAAAAAGGTTGGGAACCACTGGTATAGCATAATAATAATAACCACCAATATAATTGTTTTAGGTTGTTTAACAAAGTAGATGCCATGATGGCATCATAGGTCAGACTCTCCATCGCTTTGGTCTGGAGTAAAATAGCTCAGCAACTACTTGATGCCTTGAAGTTTTACACAGACATTGATGAAACCTGTTGACTTTGATCACCTGACTTTTCATCTAATGCCATTACCAGGTCACAAGTTCACGCCCATTTACTGGATGTTCAAATCAGCCTTTGCCCTACTTGTATTGAAATCCTAACCTGTGTACAACTGACTGCACACCTCTCAAAACAAACTATTATGGTATGCTAATATATCATGATAGACACTATTATTATCTTCTCCTTCCTGCAGGCTGGTGCTGACATTCTGGGCCCGACAGCTCTTGGCTGCTGTCACATGGCATAAACACTAGTGTGATCTATAGAGTTTGAAAATCGCTGTTGTGTAATTGCACCTGAATGTCCCCCGTCATTCTGTGTCACATTTCCTAGTGTCATTAATACCAAGTACTTCATTCACTCTACGACGTAATGCCATACACAGTCTTTGTCTTTTTCTGTTTTTGTGTTGTTGTCGTCCAGATTTCTTCATGATTCTCACCTGGTTTGTGTTTGTGTGTCAGTTCTACCTGCAGGACACTAAAAGCAGCAACGGGACGTTCATCAACAGCCAGAGGTTGAGTCGCGGCTCGGAGGAGAGTCCACCCTGCGAGGTCCTCTCCGGAGACATCATTCAGTTCGGTGTCGACGTCACTGAGAACACACGCAAAGGTATTGCACACAAACTAGATAGATAAACACAGACAGATACAATGTAGAACGGAAAGAAACAAAGATAGGTGATTATGGTGTAGTAGAACGTTAAAATAAACAATAAAAAAAGAGGTTTTCCTTTTCACGCGTTCCTTTTGAGCTGAGAATGCACCCATACAACCCTGAAATAATCACTCAACTAACCCTTAAAGGGACAAAAAGGAGTTTGTATTAGGTTATAAAAAAGTCTCACTTTAATGTGGATGAATCTACGTTACCCATACTTGTTAATGGGTCCATTTTCGATAAATATATTGTTTTGTCTCCATCGTTATTTTGTTATTATTATTAGTGGTGGAAATGCAGCGTTTCCTACTTTCGGTTTCCCGGACGCTGCCGAATCGCTGTTTATGGTTGGAACTACGATGGTATCTGATAGTCTTCGAACCTCCGACTTTCATTCTTGATGAATGAAAACATTCTTGGCAAATGTTTTCGCTTTCGTCCGTCTTGCGCCAGTCCAAGAATTTCACCGTGCGCACAGAGGCTCATGGGAAATGTAGTGTGAAAACACTTAGCTTTCCAAAACTCCTTGTTGTCCCTTTAAGGTATCCCAGAGCTTGTCTTGTGTAGGTCATAGACTACATAATGTACATTTTCACAGAGCGGAGCAGAGATTGAGGTCAAATTTTCAGCTCCACTGATATCACTTTCATACTGAAGACCCATTCAGCCTGCATTGCACCGCATACAAGACAGCTATGAGACATTGTCACCATCACGCTTTCACAAAGTCTCCAGTCTGTGGAATTAATTAGAATAAAGCAAAAACACATTAGATGAACTCAAACGATTTCTTTAGTGCAACCACTGGCTTCCATTCAATAACAGTATGAAAATGAGTCAAGATGAATATACTGTAGGTCTGCTTTATTGATCTTTATTATTTAAATGATGCAATAGAGCACAGACCTTTCACATCAATCTGGACTTAAATTGCTTTACAACTGGGACTGTGATCGTTGTCATTATCGATTAATCTGTGGATGTCAAAACGATCTTCAGAATGCGATCAGCAGAAATGCCCACCACAACAGCACAGAAGTGACATCTTCATGTGAAATGTGTTGTTAAAATAGAAGATGAATAAAAGATATTAATCTTACAGAGAAGTTTTGTGGGGAATTGCAGCAGCTGGAGTATTTGAGAAGAGAATATTTGTTTGACCATACTTAAAGCAGAAGTAAGCGGAATATTTGTGTTAATATAAGTCTTAAATAGTTATATCTTCCGACGGCAATCACTTACATAGAGTGTTTGGTCCGAAACATGGGTCTGTCAGTCACTCTGTTCTGCTGTGAGCCGAGGAGAAAATTCTTGTATACTTCCTTGTATCCTACAAGCTTTATCCAATGAGGAGAGAGAACGGCATGAAGGGCTGTGTGTGCAGCCAAGGGATGCGCGTGAATGTGGTGACGTAGGGACGAGGACCAATAGATCCATGACGAGGGCGGGGACTGCTAACTCCATCGGCTGACAAGAGGATAGCCAAAACGACCGGATCTCTTACTTCTGCTTTAACTGTGTCAGTTATCAAAAATAGTTACAAATTATTGTTTGTTTTTTTTTATCTCAGCCATAAACAAGAAATGCCTGTAGCTGTGACACCAGGAAGACTAGTCTTAGATGGCGGATGTAGCTCGGGTGGTAAAGCAGGTTGGACATTCATTGTAGGGATGAAGATGTTCGATCCCTGACACGTCCTGTCCGAGTGTCCTCTGCTGTGTTTTAGCGGCGCACTGAACAGGGTTACTGTTGTTGATAACTCACAGAACTCACGGTTTCTGCTGGCGTGATGTGGACATTAACATGGTGGTTGTCCGTTTGTGTTTCCAGTCACCCATGGCTGCATCGTGTCAACAATCAAACTCTTCCTACCTGATGGGATGGAGGCACGCCGTCGAAGCGAGTAAGTACTCTCACTAGTCAAAGCTGGTGGTCAGATCAAGAGAGTGGCTGAAAGATTATCACCGATGTTTCCATTCTCTAGCTACTGTAAATGATGCTGTTACTGCCAGTCGCCTGCATTTACACACACACCAAATTTCTTCTTGCATAGTAATGTAATTATTGTCAGTCTAGTTGTTGATGAGGGCAGCCGCTCTGTTAACATGCTGCGAGGGAAATGATGTGTGTGAGTGTGTCTTGATCCTTGTGGTAGTAATTTGAAAGCTGCTGTTGATGTTGGTCAAGTCATGGTTTGAGGTTTACATTGATACATGCTGTGGGTTGGAGAATAAAAACTAGTTTCTTGGTCGTGTATTACAGGATCATAAGGTCTGTGTGCGTACAGTTTAATGGGCTGTAGCAGACCAGCAGCTGACCCAGCGTGGAGCTTCCTACTGTACTGGGAGCCCAACCTGTCTGTGTGCGTGTGTGATTGGCTACTGTAGATACCATGTGGACAATGTGTGGTTGACAGGGCATTGTGCCACGGTAGGCAGTGCCATCTGCTGCCCTGCTGTCCAGCATTCAGTCTGGAAAATGCAGACGAACATCCTGACCTGCATGAACACAGACTGAAATGGTCCCTTGGGTCCACTCTGCTCCGGCTGTCTGTGTGTTGGCCAATGAAGAGTTCATTTCCATTCACATGTTTCAGGATAAACACACAGTTCACCTGAGTTTAATCCTACATGAGATCATTCTGTAAAGACGCCGCTTAGTGAAACAAAGAGCTGAAATGAAGTGGTGGTGCTTGAATGGAAAACTCCTCATCTTCACCAGATCCTGTGGCTTAAACCTGAGACCAGGCCAAAATCAGAATCAGGGTTTCCAGCAATAATATCGTGAGCTACCAAAACATTCAACAATAGTGAGCTGGTTAGATTAAGAAAGCTTACTTCAGCTAAAGCCCCCTTTTCCACTAAGATCTCCTGAAATTAGACTTTTGTCAGCAATGGAAAAGGTTACAAATCAAATGACTGCTGTTAGATGCAGGTCTTTTACCCCATCGGCTCGGATGTAAATATAAACTCCAGGTGAACCCACTCATTTTTATCCCTTGTCTGCTGTAATGTTTTCAGAGCAGACAGAACTGTCACCTGTCCAGCATTGATGTTAGACCAGAAACTCCCCAGCTACACTGCACACACAGGCGAAAGAGTGAACACAGCTTCAACACAAGTTTAAGAATACACTACTGCAGATCAAATTGTCACACTGGCAGGATTGGTGACTTACAGGAGCACCAATCTGGGGATGAGATGTGACGGATCAGTTTTACTGGCTTGCAGCTCACTCTCTTCACTGCCTCTGTGATGATGTAACCTCATGCACTTGTGTGTGTGTCCTCAGTCCAACTCTGAACAGAGAGGCAAACTCAGCTGGCAGTGGAAAAGGGGTCACTAGGTTTTTATTTAGTTTTACCCACTGATTTTGATAAAACCGGGTTTAGGATCTACTGAAACCTGCGACAAATCATAACTATTGGTGCCTTTACTCACAATTACTCAAACAGATGGAAAAATCAAAGACCAACTACAGAAAACATCTGTACAAATGTGACTGATGTCACTGGAGCGCACAAATATGTCAAAATCAAATTTGATCTTTTATTTTATTCCAACATCATCTTAAAGAATAAAAATACTATTGGACTGTAGAGATGCCCAGATGGAAGCAGCACTGTGTTAGACTCACATACCAGCGATGCCACCCACCATCACAAATCTATTAAATTGTCCAACATGTCGAATTTTCAGAAATGAGTTTTTTTTTTCTTTTTTTTTTTAGACTTTATTTATTTGAACATAAGAAATAAAACAAATACATTTACTTTGGACATTTTCATGAATCATATCATGTAGAGCTTTACTTATCATCGTAGTTGCGTCTGTGCAGCTCTGTCTCCAGCAAAGTGAAGCTGGAGAGTGATGTGAGGCTAACTTGGACAGATTTATTAATAGCTGAAGAATGTTTGTGCTCCCCGGTGATAGGATTAGCCATCTGGACGTCAGCCAAATACGGCTTTATACAGTAACCCCCCGTGTGTAAGTTAAACACCTACAGTATATTTATACAGTAGACAAAAATCTGTGTCCTTGAAATGCCCGACTCAGTCGTTCATTCTGCTGAAAGCTGTAGGCGTGAGCCTGAAACTTCACAGGAATAGTTAATTCACCTTTTGCAGCTCAAACAATCTGAAAAGTAAAACACCTTTTCAACTTTTAAATAGCTGCAAACCTGAGCTTATACTCCCAGTGCTAATAGATTTTATGTAAAACAGGCAGTGGCAGATTAAAAAAAAAAGAAGCGCTGTGAACACACCCATACTATTTTGTTTTTCTCTAATGCAAAACACCTGCTGTGAGATCACTGTGTGGCCAGAAACGTTTTAAAAACGTGCAGCAACAGCTCTCTGCCTGTGAATCAGTGTGGAGTCAGTGGTGACACACAGAGAGCAGAACTGCACTAAAACCTCAATTTCCATTAAAGCTCTGACTCTGCCATTTTAAATATGCATCACAGTTTTAGTTTTTGTATAGGAAACATGGTATTTTAAATTCCAGCAGGTAAAAATATGACTAAATGATAAAAAATGTTTCTGGTTTAACAACCGCTCTTTGTCTCTAGTCGTGATTTTGTTCCATGATAAAACCTCCTCTATGCTTCCCTTATCAGTTTGTTATCACATGCCACATTTCCTTAAAAGACCCACACACTCACACACCCTTGTCGACAGGTGGATATTTCGTGTTCAGGACTATTGTTTCCTCTTAGGTGAGTGGAGCTTTTGACACTGGAATTTATTTGGATTTTATATTGTTGAGATTGAGAAAGAAGATAACTCCACCCCCTCTCACAGCGCCATGTTACTTACCTTGGCATACCTGTACGGTCCCACTGCACATAAAGGTAGTGAACAATAGGAGCTGCAGCCGAGGGGAGAGTTTGTTTCCTCACGCGGACTGCCAGGAGGGGTGGAGCTACAGTAACTTGCACAAGTTAAAGGAAGAAAATCAGCTGTTTTCCTCAGAGGAGGAGGAGGAGCAAAGAGCAGGAAGAAAGAACGAAAGAAAGAAAGAAAGTTTGTGTTATGGGATGACTTTACTCACGCTGTGGAAAAGCAGAGAGGAATCAGCTACTTGATCTGAAACTAGAGGAGGAAATGAAGTAAGAAGCGGGAGAGTTCACTTTCTCACAGGAGTAGCTGAATCAGGCCGAGCTGGAGGCCGCTCAGTGACCTTTGTCCTGTAACAGCAGCTGACACACAGGAAGACGACCTGACAGGTAACGTCTCCGGGGACGAGGTCTTAGACTCAGACTCCTGAGCAGCCTGCAACATGCTGCTGGGTTTTCTGGGTTTTTTTTTTTTTGAAACCTTACAATTATTACTGCAATGACCTAAAATATGTTGTGTCACAATTCAGAGCATGAGCCTCTTGTGATTCCGTAGTGTCTGTTAAAGAGCACCGAGTGATTTACCAACCCATCATAAAATGTGGCTGGAAGTGCAAAGTGGCTGGCAGCGCTGCAGCACAGAGCTGATTTCTTGTGGTTTGCTCAGATGACTGATGGTTTGTTACTCACGCTGTATGCTAGTAAAACAAAGACACCATATCTGAAGCAGCAGCTGTGAGAAAACCATCCTTTACTCTTCTGTTGTTTCTTCTTCATTCAGTTACTATGAGGGGTGTGACTCTACACACAAGTCACAGTTCGGTACAACAGACACCAATTGAATGTAAAACTAAAAACCATCTTCTGTAATAAAAGTAAAATATAAATAGAATAAAAAAATAAAACAAGTGCATCAGGGGTGTGATGTTTTTGGTCCTGTCAAGAGGCTTGAAAGTAGCGAATAAGTTGTTCCACGACGCACCGCACATCCATGAAACATCGCTGACCATCCAGTCGACCACTCGTGTTCGCTGTTGTTTCCCTGAGAAGCCAAAGTGTGAGGCGGGCGGCTCCTTTTTATATACAGTCTATCTATGCTCTAACTCCACTTTTTTTTGTTTGTTTTGATACTCACTCAGACGTGTTTGTGACCCCCATACCGTGATGGCACGGGATGAGTACAAAAACCGTCACACCTCTAGTTACTATAGTTTTTAGTATGGGACAATCTGCCTGGAAAGAAAACTGTGACTAGTCGGGACGTTCTTCAGGACAGGTCCACATCTCATCATTAAAGGGTCAAGGTTTCCTGCAGGACTGATTTAGAGAGATATAACAATGAATCACATAGAAAAGCTTCTAATGTGTTGAATAAATATGTGGTAAAAACATTTAAAGTTTTGGTGGTTATCAAATATTGGGTGATTGACTAATCAGCTGTTCCACTGATTAAATGGTTCCAGCACTAGTATTTGTACCGAAATGAAAATGTCAGCTTTATCTTACTAATAGAATTGGCAAAAATGGAAAAAAATATTATCCAAGAAGAGAACAAATGTGACAAGAGATTTGATGCCAGGTTGTTATGTGACAGTTTTTTGATCATTGGTGGTAAATGCATATTTTGGTCAGTGCCAAATAAGGACTATGTAGATTGTTTGGTGCCGAGCCAAATGGACAGTTTGAAATGTTCCCCATGATGGTTTTGCGTCCTCCAGAACAGGTCTGAGTTGTGTTGTGATTGTTAAACCTATTTAGTGGTAAAAGTATGTGAGCAGGCCGCAGATGGAAACTACTGCCAGTGGTTTCCATCATCAGTGTCTGCTGGACTGCATGCAAAACACACTCGGCTAGATCTGATGTGGATGACTGATTCCTGTGGACCAGCTGCTGTGTGTGTGTGTGTGTGTGTGTGTGTGTGTGCGCATACTTGATGTTCTTGTGAGCCATAGTTGAAGAGATGTGAATTTAGGTCATGTTATGCTGTGGATGTTTTCCACCTTTTTAAAAGTGTTATTTTGGAACAGAGCTTGTCTGGTCTCTGGACTCAGTGTTGACTGACTGAAAATTAGTGATTTACTCCACCACATCCTGTGTCTGGCTCCATCTTTTTCCTTTGATTTTGCTCGTATATCAAAACATTTATTGCAAGATGGTCTGAGGCGAGACCCAGGGCCAGGTGCGCTGTGAGTAGAGTTTTAAACCCGTAGCATCTAATGTCATACATCTAAAACATTCAGGTTTGGGTTAAAAGTCTCAAGTCTAGGTTATGGAAAGCCCCCAGCCTCGGGTTAATTGTTGTTCAACAAAAAACAAATCTGATGATGATGAGCACGTGGCCTCCTGTTGTGATAAGACTGTTATCGGCACTGCTGTCGGCAGCAGTGATAAACAAGGACAACAATATTCACAGTGATTTGCTTTGGTGATGTAAAAAGCGTGACAGACCACTGTGACTTGAATGTAGCAGAGATAAATAGTTGGACCTGCAGTACACAATGAGAGAAGTCAGTAAGGACACGGGAGCTGCCTCCTCAGCTTATCCCACCAACAGTAATCTGAAAGACGGTAAACAAAATATAAAAAAATAAATGCAGAGGTAAAATGTGTAGTATTTTTTTTTAAAGTGGCCCCTGAAAAAACAAATGGAAATGCTACAAAATATCAAATTGGTGTTTGAGCTCAAAGTCTCTCTGAAGTAATCAAGTATCTTCCATTTATTTACATTTGCAGCGCTCCTCAAGTACTTAACAGAAACCTTGTCCTCATCCCCAAATACTCAACAGTGCTCGTCCCACCCCGTCCCTTCATTCTGTCCACACCTCTGTCTCTGCTATTAATAACTGTTATTATTTAGTACTAGCAAGAATCATTTTCCTCTACATAACTTTGCCTTACGTTGAGTTTCCATTGTTCCGCTCCTCAAATAGCAACATTACATGAGATTATAGTCAAGATTATGCTGTACAAGCTATTTGTAAATCCATTCCTGTGTGTATAGTCTTCCTAAAGTATTTAGTAACAACCAGCTGTACTCACAGATTTACTAAATCTGGTTGCATCATTAAAACTTTAGGAATGTCTCTGCAAGTAAGGACCTTAATGTGTACATTGTTAAATAACGCTAACAATGTTAAATAACACTAATAATGATTAAGTTCTTATGAGCCAAAATGACCTGATAATCCTTTTGTACCTGTGGTGATACTTCTGTCTTATTCATGTTCGGACACATGAAGAACTGTGTCATGTAAATATATAGGGGGAAGTACATCATAGGGAAATATCTTGTTGCCAAAAGCAACTGTGATTCAACATTTTGTTAAACATTGGCATGTATTAGAAGCAGTTTTCTTCGAATTAATCATCAGCATCAGATGTCACTTTCATAAAGTGTCAAACTATATTCCCAATCACCGGGAAAGTGTAAGTGTTGCAACTAATTAGAAGCTCTTTACAATAGGGCTGCCACAAACGATTATTTTGATAGTGACTAGTCACCGACTATTTTTTTCGATTAGTCGACTAATCGGATCATACGTAAATTGAATGTAAAACATACAGTTTATCGCACCAGCATGCAGCTGCTCTCATATAACCATCATTAGCTTTCAGCTTGAAGTGTTTAAGGTATATGCTAACTAAAAATAAAGACAATTAAGATGATAGTTCATTAAACTTTTAATGAAATATGCAGCTTTAACTGTAGCATAAAGTGCAAACAGAAGAGTAAAATAAGGATAAGGCACTGGCCTAAACAACACCAAAATAAATACTTAAAGGTTTTTTAGGTTTTTCTTTCCTTCATTTGTCTCTGGCATTAAACATAGCTACATTTAAAGGAGGGTGGGGGGCTACACCGGTGCCGCTTGATGACGGACAAGACAGGTAGAGAGAGAAAAGAGAGAGAACACCTGTACTAACTCACCTTGAGTGAGTGAGTGAGTGCACGTGTGTGTGGGCGGCTGCAGCGGCGGGTGCGTGTGTGGAAGGTGCAGCAGCAGTTTTGAGAGAAAAACAAAGTAAAAAAAAAAAAAACGACGCATCGACTATTAAATTAGTTGTCGACGATTTTAATAGTCGACGTAGTCGTGACTAATCGTGGCAGCCCTACTTTACAATGTGTATTTATCATATGTATCCGACTCACCAGCTATGAAATCAGTTATTCTACTGAGAGGTGGTTGTGTACTTTCTCATGTATGTTGGAGTCCCCGCCTCCCATCGGTTGGGAGTTATACATTAACAGACTTAAGCTACACTTTACCCAGAGACCAGTTTACCTTCATTCCTGAACTCTGACTGTTCCTAGGTAAATTCATGGCCATGCTCTCCCTCGCTCAAACAAAACCTGTCTGACTGTGTGGCGTTACAAAGTTACAGTGTCTCCACCGAACGGCAGAGGAGATGCTGCTGCTGGGCATGAACTGAAGGTCGCAACTTTTCCCCACAGTGCCTCCGAAATCTGGTGGCGCTTGAATAACAGACTCGCACATGGCTTCTCTCTTATCTCTCTCTTTTCATGCTGTCCGCACCTGAACCACAAAAAGCAGTGTGACAAAATGTGACTTAATTATGTAGTTCTTATCACTGAGGATAATTGTCAGTCTTCTTTTAACATGTGCTGTGACGTTAACCTGCAGTACACCTCGCCTCTATGCTGAGCTCCGCAGCACCGCCGCAGTTCAAATCACTGATGATGTGTAAATATGCTCCCCTTGAGATTTGCTGAGAAACCTGAAGAGAGGCGCTGAAGGACTCGTTCTGTGGCCAACAACAGGCTCATCCTGCAACTCTCGACAGCTCACCTCAAGCTGCTCTGCATGAATGAACTGTCATATCCCTCACTAATGTAATTGTTCTTTAAATGAGAGATTCCTGGCCTACTTAATGATTTACTGACTTTGTTTGAGGTTGAGTTGTGTGCATGCACCACAAAACCACAAAACACTGATTTAATGCAGTTGACAGCCACTGCAGGGGTTTACCTGTTGGACTGACCCTTTAGCCTGAAGCCTGTTGACTCACTGGCTCCTGCGTGTGCATTTGTGTGTGCGTGTGTGTGCGTGTGTGTGTGTGTGTGTGTGTGTGTGTGTGTGTGTCCGCCACAGCATCTCTTTGAAATTATACAGAGATGGAAAATAGCTGAAACAATTGCAGTATGAGGACCTGTGTGGAAAAATGTTCAGCTGCGTGTTTTTGAGGCTCAGGGCAAAGCTGCTGTGGAGAGCCTCATATATTCCAGATAAAGCTCTGGGCGACTGGAGGTGTAAGTTCTCCTGTGCACGTGGCTTTGCTCCGATGAGATTTTTGTTTAATGGGGAGATGAAGAACGAGTGTCACAAGACCTTCAAGAGCTGTTATTTTTTTCCTTCTGTCGCTGTGGTTACTCCATGTGTCTTCTTCTTCCCTTCCTTCTGTTTCCATGGTGACTAACTGTTTTCTCCCCTCGCTCTTCTTCTTTCAGTGTCATCCAGGCTCCGTTACCACTACCTGTAGACAAGGTAAGCACAGAGAGATGTGTGCGTGTGTGGTGTTGTTTTGTTGTCCTGTCCCATGTGCGTCTCACATTTACATGGCGGCCTAACGGAGCTCTCTGTGTGTGTCTGTGTATGTGTGTGTTAATTTTACGCACGCACGCACACACACACACACACACACACACACACACACACACACACACACACACACACACACACGCACACACACAGTAGTAGAGTAGTCAGCTGATAGAGGAATGCAGGGATTGCTGCCAGTTTGTGCCGCTGCACTACAGAAATCTTTCACGTGGATCAGGGGCAATGTTTTTTTTCCCACTGTTCTCTCCGAGTGCTTCAGATGACTTCAACACTGTTCAGATGTTTGCTCCACCAACCGCAGAAATTATTGGCCCGTTTTTCTTGTTCTCTGCTCAGAGATGAAGTTGGACTGTGATTCTGTCTGTGGGATCTTATTCGGTCGTTCCATCTGCCATGAAGGGACGACTCTCGTACTTATCCCGTATTTGAGTATGCACTTGGTTTAAAAAGCTTTAAATGGTGAGGGTCGTCTTATTATTGGGGGGGACTCTGTTAATTGGTACAGAGAAAGTCTCTGAGTAGCAAGTTGGAGGGACTTTGGTTTACGTAATATGGAAAACTGTCCGTGGCCTCACCACTCGCAGCACTGAAAACCAACAAAAACAAAACAATTAAGGTCGGTCAGACATAAATTGTAAAACACCAGCAATCTGACTTTACAGGACTAAGACGCAGTTAAACAAACATATAAAACTTTGGGTATTAGACAAGTATGACAACAGTCCCACTTCAAGGTCCCTTTCAGGGGCTTTCTCTCAGCTGGTGTTAAATCCACTGATGGAGATGATGTGATGCACTTGAAATCTGAAAACAAAAGAAAACAGTAAGTGGTAAGTAAGTCAAAAATAAATCAGCCAGGCCAATGTATTTGCTCACATGATTATTGCAGGTTTTTCTGTTCAGCATGTGTATGTTGGTTAATACACAGCTGGTTCCTCGCACAACACCTACATGTTTATTTTCATACCGCTGTTGAATGTCCCACACAGCTTCAAAATATCATCTGCATGTTTGCCCATTACAGATGTACATTTGTGCACTTGTCTTCTGTCAGCATATGTTTATGTTTAATTTTTTATTTTGATGCTATTTCTAATTTTGATTTTAGTTTCTGGCTTGTCACACTATTTCACCAATTGTTCTGTGTGTTAACACCTGTCTATTATGTTATGTTTTATGTTTGCCTTCAGTGTTCAACACACACAAGCAAGACTTCATCTTATCACACTAAACTCAACCAATGAATTAGACTCTACTGTGCCACACCAGCAAACGGAGCCATGTTATGCTATCGTATTTTAACCAGAACCTGCAATGTAAAACCCGTTATGTCGTATAACATCATACATTTCACTACAGTGTTTAAGTCCATTCTGTCCCATACTTCATGTTGGCTTCCACTGCTGCCTGATTGTCTTCTGTGTCCCCCTCCAACAGTGAGAACAACAGGGCCTCAGTGTAACCTGTCTGAGGAATGTAGGCTGGAGCTAACTGTCTTAGTGTGTGTGTGTGTGTGTGTGTGTGTGTGTGTGTGTCGAGTGTGTCAGGGAGGAGCTGTGATTAGATTTGAACCACTTCTCTAACATAATTAAATGTCCTAAAGCTGGTTCTTTACACCTCCCAAGTCTCGGAAGACGCACACACATGCTGAGTCACACTCAGAAACGCACACACCCTGGCTGTCACATTGACTTAAGGTGGAAATGTACTGAATGCACAGGCAGAATATGTGGGTTTTGGACAATACTCCATGTACCAGTGGCTTCGGTCTTCGGTTTCGTCACAGTCTGCTCAAGTCGGTGCCCAAAATACTAAAAAACCGTGGATGCCAAATAGCTCATAAGACGCATCACACATGCTTTCGCTGCCATGAGGCTTTTTTAATGTGCAGTGGCAGCTCCATCATGTGAGAAATACTTCAACATTTTGGGAGCGAAAGAGGCTCAGATGTTGAGATGGATATCAGTTTCTGTACTAAGAAATTAGTATGAAGCAGGAGTCAGGATGTGGCCGGCCTGGAGTCCAAGGTTCAAAACTGCACTTGCCACGAAAGCTAATGTATCTCTTTAAGTTTAATCTTTACACAAACAGAAAAGGGCTGTAAATAACGACTGCTTTCCCACTGAATTAATCTGCCAGTTTTCTCTATTAATTGATATATCTTTTGGTTAATAAACCCTCAATAAATGTCAGACTCACAAAAAGCAGATGTAAGCTGTAGAAAACTAAATAGAAGTAAAGTAAAGTAAAGCCATAATTAGCTGCCATAATCATTTTTGGGGGACATGGCTTCAGTTCACACCACCCACATCGGTCCAGAGATGAAGATGTAGCTGACCGATGGCAGCAGGTTTTCACTTTGGATATGTGGACTGATGCTGAGTGTCACTTTGCATTACATCAGACAAATGAAGGCATCAGATAGGAGATGACTGACCCAAGTGCTTTACAAATCTGAATAGGACAGTACATCCACAACCAAATGACAGTGAAGTTCAGATCATTTAGTGTAACTTCTCGGTTTAGGTGGGTGCAGGTTTGCAAACTTTGCCTTCTGCAGGAATTTTCTGGTGTTATGTACAGTGTCTTATTTTCTCCAACCAGCAGCCCAATTCCAGATAAACTCAGTTTACTATGATGTTTGGAATAAAAGGATATGATCATTCATTAAATTCAGTTAAATTAAAAGTACAAATAGTTCATGGTGGTTAATTTTCTTTTGATCAGTGAGAGGGTATTCATCTAATTTTAACAGTTATGAAGCAAATTCACTGATCACTGATGCTGCTTGCTGATTGCTGCATCATTTCATTTTTAAAGCAGCAAAACTGGACAGAGCTCGTTCCCAGTGTCACAAAAGTTTTATGATCAATACTCTTAAATGGTGATTGGCTGATGTTCAATGAATGTATGTGTCTCTTGTCATGTATGGTACACTGACTCTGGTGTGTAGGATTGTGCGTTTCCTAATTCTGTGTGTGTGTCAATCATATACTTTTGACTTGTGGTTCATCTGTTTGTCAACCTTCAGTTCAAACACGAGGCTGAATGAACTCCAGGCAACCCTCAGTATGTCGGTGTGTGTGTGTTTTGTAGGTTGCAGCCAACACTCCCAGTATGTATTCTCAGGAACTGTTCCAGCTCTCCCAGTATCTACAGGTAACACACTGACACCTACTGGTCATTGTATGTAACTACACTAAAAACGATGGTAATAACATTAGTTACTTTTTCATTAGGCACCAAAACCATATCATCCATCCTTCATTAAACAATTTTAAAATATACAAAATACAATATATAAAACAAACACTTAGACACAGCACAGGAGACTAAGTTAAGAAATAACTATGGCTGATCAATGAAACGCTACAGATCTAAAGCTGAGGATCAGGTCCAAATGATTTCAGGGGGTTTTCCTAAAGACTTTTGAATTAAAGTGTCTTTTCCACATTGACACAGTTACATAAAATGATGTTGTGAGACATTATGATGAGGTGAAATAAACAAAGAGCATATACACATTGACGTAACTAAAATAAGTCGTTTATGACAATGCAACACATTTTTGATCCTTTCCTCTTCACTGTAACTGACTTTGTTGATATTTGTTCCTGCTAATTTATGTTTTCATTTGAGACTCCAGTTACCTGCTTCACTCTTTCTACCTCTCCCTGTCTCTTTGCCAGGAGGCCTTACACCGAGAGCAGATGTTGGAGCAGAAGTTAGCCACTCTGCAGCGTCTGTTAGCCACCACTCAGGAGGCCTCAGAGAGCAGCTGGCAGGTAGGAAACACACACACAACACCTGGCACTTGGACCTTTGGTCAGTTTGTCTGCTCTCGTAAAGGTGCTGACACAGAAGGCTGAGACACTTTCTGCACTGAATACACACAAGATCAATTTCCTGCTCTCTAAAAACCCTGTTTTGCCATTTCAGCACAATGTTTCCTTCGCTACATCTTTGACTTACATTAAATTAAACATCACCTGTGTAAAGACATTGTTCACCTCACAAGCTTTCTGTCAAACCCTCCATGTGCACCTTGCATGCAGGTTTATCTAACCTAGCTACCATACACTGTAATATGTTAAATTCATTTATACAGCACAGGTGTCATCATTGCATCATATAAAAAGGATTGTATTAGATTGGCTAGTCATAACAATCAGTCATTAAGAGATAAAGAGAAAATAAACATGCCTTAGGTCAGTATCGGTGCAAGTCCTTCAAGAAACACAGCTAAACCATAATTTAATGTCATTTTCAACATGTATGCTGTAATTTTCCCCCATATTATCAAGTCCACATGGCAGGTTTTCCCATCATTCTTGTTTTGCTCTTGTGATATGAACACATTTGTCCAACACTGACCTAAACTGAGTGTGTGTTTCCAACAGGCTCTGATTGATGAGGACCGTCTGCTCTCCAGACTGGAAGTGATGGGCAGTCAGCTACAGGCTTACTCTAAGGTAACACACACACACACACACACACACACACACACACACACACACACACACACACACACACACACACACACACACACACACACACACACACACATACACACACACAATTGAAAAAAATATATTGTACAGTAGTAAATGGATGAATTTATCCCCTTTACTCTCTCAGTCCCAGACAGAGGAAGGGATCCGTAAGGAGCTCTTGGCCCTTCAGGAAGACAAACACAACTACGAGACGACGGCGAAGGAGTCTCTGCGGAGAGTCCTGCAGGAGAAGATTGAGGTGGTCAGGAAGCTGTCGGAGGTGGAGGTAGGACACATCCATACACACTGTGCACAACATCGCAGAGGAAAACGAGGCAAAACTAAACAGTTTTTTCTACTGTCCTGTAGCGCTCGCTCAGTAACACAGAGGACGAGTGCACCCACATGAAGGAAATGTCTGAGAGGGGCCAGGAGGAGCTGAGGGAACTCGCCAACAAGTACAACGCTGCAGTCAACGAGATCAAGGAGCTCACAGACAAGATCAAGGTACCGGAGGGTAGACTCAACTCAAGACACGTGGACAGGAAATTATTCAGATTAGATTAGATTTAATTTGATTTAGATTTTCAGTGGCAAAACAAGTATAAAAACACTCGAGCACTTCAGTCGAGCTTTACAAACATGTCGCTGCAGTGCAGTCAATCCCATGGCTGGCCTGTACGTACAGTGCTTGACCTACAAAGGCTGACAGACGCACTATCCGAGTGCATTACATCAGAGTACTAGTGTGACATTCGCCCTCGCCTCCTGAGAATCCAGTCTGATTTAATCATTTGATGGATTGAAGAATAAACGTCTCAATTAACTTACTCTTCCTGCCTCCTTTCCCCTGCCTTGACATTTACCTCCTCTGTCCTCCGACTCCCCACCCTCCCCTTTTCCACTTTCCTCCCCGCCTCTTCCAGGCAGCTGAGGGCCGGCAGGAGGAGCTGACCCAGCGGGGCGCAACAGAGAAGAGGGAGTTGGAGCTGCGGATTGAGGAGATGGAGGAGAAGGAGCAGGTTCTCCAGGCTCGCATCGAGGCTCTACAGGCCGACAACGACTTCAGCAACGAGAGGCTCGCCGCTCTACAGGGTACACACACCCACAGAAAGTTCACGTACACACATGCCTGTACCTCTATCTTTGTGAGGATGTGCCTGATGCGTTCTTACCTCCTAACTTGAGTGTAACGCAACTGAAGGAAGTTATCTAAACCCAATTATAGCCTTAAACCTGTATCACATTGTGACAACACAAGGTTGAATACTGAAATTGGTCCTCACAAAGATAGACACACACACACACACACACACACACACACACACACACACACACACACACACACACACACACACACACACACACACACACACACACACACACACACACACACACACACCCACAGAGCCCTGTCCTAACGTTTAACATGCTAACATACCTGCACCCTGTAGACCAATCACTTTAACCCCCTGGTCAACACAAGATTTACCGTAGCAACCAGTGGCTGGATCAGTACACACCTCTGACCAGTCAGGAGGCTCAGCTGGGACTTCCTGTCAGTCAACGCCTCTCTCCACTGTTGTTGTTGTTGTTGTTGTTGTTTACAGTGCGGTTAGAACAGCTACAAGAGAAAAGCTTAAAAGAGAACAACAGTCTGGGTGAGTCCTCACGTCTCTGGTCTGCTCCGGGACACTTGTCCTCTCCGTCGCTCTTTGTATCTCTGTGGCCACTAACTTCACATCCTCATCCTTCACTAATGACGCATGACAACTTCCTGCATGATGTCCACATAACTTTGTGCTGCTTGCCGCTCTCCTCGCTCTCTCTGTTCATCCGTCTCTCTGTCTGTCACAGTGGGAACCTGGCTCTTCCTCTTCTGTTTTGGTCTTGTTTATGGTATCCTCAGCCCTCAGGTGTCCTTCAGGGGACATGTGACGTTTATTCAGGTTCAGTCAAGATAGTAGAAGACGCCAAATCAAGACATTAGACATTAAACAATCAACTGATTATTACAGCCGGTATTTTCCTGTTAACCAAATAAATTATCAGTCCCCCTTAATAAAAGTCTTTAGATTTCATTATCAACACACAACTGCTTCACTTCAGAAACAGAATGACAAACTTAATTTACATGCGTTAAAGAATTTGTTTTGGATTCAGTTTCAGAATGATAAAATTAAATAATACCAAAAAAAAAAAGATATGGATGAATGGAAATTGAAAGAACATATTGATATATACAAAAACACATAGATAAATCTATACAAGAGGACATCAGTACTCGCTCTTTCAGTTTGATCTTGTTTTAGTGAATTTACTTTAATTTCAAAGGAAAAAGGAAAAAAAAAGGTTACTGCAAAGAAGCCATCATTGATTTCAATAAGATGTTATTCAAATGTGCTTAGTACCTCACAACTACAGGGAACAGGAAGATGTAGTGCAATTATACAGCACAGTGTTAGTGAAATACACCATCTCCTGTAATTAAAGAATTTTTTAAACACATATTTAGGGACAGAAAGAGACTTTTATTTCCAAGTTAGTTTACCATTAATTTCAGTGACGGTGGCTCATCAGGTACACACACTGAAAAGTTTCCTCAGGTTTGCAGGTTTTTGGCCTCACAGCTCATGAGAATCATTCTCATATGCTGTTACAGCATCTTGATAGTGGTGCATTTTATTGGACCCAGTGGATCAAACTTTATTTAGTTGAAATGTTTCTGGGTTTAAGGCGCTCAGAAATTAAATATTCATCATTGTAAGTAGTTTCTTCTATGACGATTGTGTATAGAAAACATATTTCTGGGCCAAAGTGTGTCACATGACCTGCAGTACCAACTGTGGCCACTGTGTCGGACTCTGCATCAGGGCCAGGCCGGATGAGACCTTTGAATGACATGATAGCATGTGTGACCCCTGGGTGTCTTTGAGACACGGTGGAACACTGTCAGGTCTGGACGGGGCTTGGTGGATAATCTGGGTCGTTTCTGTGGTTGCCAAACTGTCCACTGCTTTGTTTCTCTTGGTTTGGGGGAAAAAAGAGCTTTTGGTCACTGATTGACTTCTGGTGATTGAATGACAACACTGAATACAAATGCTGGAGGTGACTGTCTCACTGCGCACTTTGCCACAGTAGCCACTTTGTGAAGGAACATGCCATCATTTGGACTCTTTACTCTGTTCTGAACATGTGTCTGGCTCGTAACGTTTCGACAAAATCGTATAAATCTGATCTGGTCACATGACAGATGTCGACACTGTCTCCCACGGACCGCTAGAGGAGCCTGTCGAGGACAAACAGAACCAGCAGACACCCGAGAGCCACGACGAAGACGAAGATGAGGAGGATACAGACACCGATGATGGTGCAGTTGGGGAAGATGAAGATAATGATGGTAGTTAGTTTAATTATCATAATAATAAACCATTTGATTTCTACAGTAGACAGCACGTTTGGCAAAGAGCTTTACAGGATAAAAGAAAACAATTCTTTATAGAGCCATACACATAATGAGTAAAAAACATTGCAGATAGAAATGCTGTTAGATAAATAAACAATATTTAGAATATAATATAAATTTAATCTATACAATGAGACTTTGTATAGTCAGAACATTTTGTTTTCCATATTTTTTTAGTTGAAGAAGAAATGCTAAATTAACTTTTTCTAACATTTATTGTGTCTTAAAATATTTTTCTCTCATTATGAGATCAATTTTTAAAATATATTTAGAAAATGTAGTTTAATGTGCATGAGGCATCCAATACATCACTTTTACATTTTACATTTCCAAACATTCCCAAACTATAATTTGTACAAGCTGTCATGTTTTAGTTTGTGGAGTCGGTCGCTGATGCAGAAACTCCTCTGGATGATGAGGTTGTTGGGTTATTTTTTTTCTTCTTCTATGAAGCTGTAGTTAAATTCAGTTTAAACTGTTGGGCCAATGGATTTACATGTTGTCGAACTGAGAGGTTATTGAGAGACTTCCATTTACACCTTAGCTGTCTGACTGCTGTCCACATCCTGTCTGATGTTACAGTGTTGTGGTATCTGTGTTGAGCCCTTTATCTTATACTCAGCTCTGAGTTCTGCTCTGTCCGTTTATTTATCGAACATCTGTCTGTTTGTGTAGCTCTCAGTCTCTCTCTAACTCGGTGGTTCTGTCATGCTTTCTGCCTGGTTGTGTTTGTCTGTCCTTTCCTCTTCGCTGTCTGTCCTCAACTCCTTTTGTCTCGTACTCTCTAAAAACTGAGTTGGGTATTTGAGAACCAATTCTGAATTGGCACCGTTTCCAAATTCACACAAAGCTCAGAGTGCTCATTAAAAAACATGGATGCTGATTCAGCTTGTCAATTCCAGAAAGTAAGATGTTGAGTCGGCTGGCTATGCATGCATCAACAATACAGCCGACCAACGTGAGTGTTTGTGAGTCGTGAACCAGTAAAATGATTTCACAAAATAATCTCATGCTGAGAGGAAGTCCATCTTTCTTGATGAAGCATTTCCTGTTTTGATGTCACGAGCCAAACTCATCATTGTTTTAAAACCTGAGGGAAAATAGCAAGTGTAAAAAAGGGCATTAAACTTTTACATGGTGTAATAGAGTATAATGATGTATTTCAGATGTATTTATTTAAAAAAAATCTAATTCAAAAGGATATTTGACAGTTGCAGTTTGCACCAAATTAAGATTGTCCTTGTCTTCGATCTGGCATTGATGAGCAGAATCAATAGAATCTAAGATCAATACCCAACTCAACTCTGATAGGCGACATAGTAACGTCAGTTCTCTGTGTTTCTATCAGACAACTGTCATGTTAACAACAGCGGAGGAGACTCGACTAGAATCCAACAGTTGATTGAGTGTCCGCGTGAGTACAAACGTCCTTCCCTGCAGTACGCGGCTACACATACACACAAACACATGTTGTCTGTATTCACTTTATTACTCTCAGTGCCGACAGAAGACCATGGAAACCTGGAAGAAGTTGAAATGATTTTAAAAAAGAGATAAAAAATGAGGAAGAAATTACTGTAAATAAAAATGGTATGATAGTAAGTCATAATTCAGACAGTTGTCTTATCTCAGAATTTGACCAAGACTGTTTTTATAATGTGGCATCTAATCTTTCAGTCAGCATTGATCTGGCAGTGCTCATGTTGGTCGTCATTCAGTGCACCACTTTGGTCCAGATTGAAATGTCTCATGAATTATAAGATGGATTGCTGCGAAAGTTGCTGCACAGTGGCCAGACAGTACATCATCATCACCACCACCATCATCATCATCATCTGACTTTTCCTTTATCTCATGAGGCTTTTTTGCTTTGGGGGTGTATGTATGAAGTATTGGATGTATTGTTATGGTATTTGGTACAGAGGTGCATACAGCCTTAGGTTGAATTGTAATAAGTTTGAAATTGTGACCTTATAATAGCACATTATGGCCCACCTGCAAAACTAATAACAAATCTATCATCCTTTCTTGTTTTGTGCAACTTGTTTTGTTAAACCAATGAACTATTGGTCAAAAGAATGTTACCTAAACAGAATAATGTAATTAGCTGTTCCTCAACAACGTCGAGTCTAGTTTTTTGTCAGGCAAGAGAAAATATTCTTGACAGTCCTGATGTTCTGAAGACACACTATAAAGGAGGTCTGGAGGAGTAATCCACAGACGACAGTGTGAACAGGTTGCACTGAAATCTGGTGTTGAAGTTTGTATCATCAGGAGCAACTGACACTGTGCAGGAACAGACATTGCTTGGTGTGTGTGTGTGTGTGTGTGTGTGTCTGCTACAGTCTACTAGAAGTAGTAGACTGTGAATGTACTCCTATCTCTCTCCTGGCTCAGCTGTTTTACTGGAGATGTGTTTGTTTCTCAACCACATGAACTCTGTGAAGTTCTCGGTCCTGGTTGTAACAGCTTTTACTTTTACTTTTCTTTGGATTATTTCAGTTGTGCTTTTTCCTCTGGTTGACTGGTTGCCTCTCAGCTCTTCAAAAATCGCTAGCGTTCATTTTCCTCTGCAAATATTTGCATCTCTTACTTTTCTGCATGTTTTTCCACTGAATTAGTTAACTAACCTCCTTGTTTTACCTTCCTTCCTTTTCTGTTGCCATCCTTCCATTTTGGTTCTCTCTTGCCTCTTGGTTGCCTGGAGGGCATTTGTTCAGCAGCTTTTCAATTTAAAGCGTAACAACTGATCAAACCTGAAGCAGTTCAAGTATCTTTGTCTTTGGAAACTTCCCCTGACTGCTTACATTTCTAATCATGCCAATCATCAGCTGATGTTAGCGCTTCCTTTTTGATTGATTGCAGTGACATTTTCCATCAATTACATCAAAGTTGTGTTGCCAGATAACACTAGTCTATTTATTAATTCATTGACTGACAGAAAGTTAAATTGAAAGGAGTTTGAAAATGAATACATGAAACATTTCATGACCATGATGATCAGTTAAGGCTTTGAGGCTTAGATCACTTCAGAAGCTGAAGTGAAACACAAGTTCAGTGAGTCTCTGTTCAGTGTATCTGTTATCAACCAGTTATTAACCACTAATCCAGTCGGTGTAAGTGCCCTT
Source organism: Trachurus trachurus (assembly GCF_905171665.1). Classification (NCBI taxonomy): domain Eukaryota; kingdom Metazoa; phylum Chordata; class Actinopteri; order Carangiformes; family Carangidae; genus Trachurus; species Trachurus trachurus. The sequence goes on along the minus strand of NC_139896.1, from coordinate 23,983,104 downwards.
ACAGCTGCCGCTGCCAGTTGTATTAATACGATGTTAAGTTGCCCCACTGGACATTACCAGAGTTTGGGACAGATCGGAATCAGGTCTGTATTTTCCAACAAATTCAAACTGTTTTTATTCACGGATGTTTCCTGGATTTCTCTTTTTTTTTTCTCCCTGCAGCTGTCAAACAGCTGAAGGAGACTGTAAGTTCTTCAATCCACAAACTGGCCAACTTTGATGGTAAGAGCTTCAAGCTTCAAGGAAAAAGTACTTCCAGTAGTTTATTCTACCTGTGAAGTATTTTATAGATAAAAACCACTGTTCTCATTATGTTCCGTCACTTCTATTAGTTGTAAAATATTTATTTTGTGTGCTTGTTTTTGTCTGTAGAAGTGATGGATGCCCACCTGCAGAACAACCAGACTGCAGAAGACGACATCCTGGCCAGCCCTGATCGGCTCAAAGGTACAGGGAACACACACACACACACACACACACACACAGTGGGAGTATTATGGGCATAGCCTCCCACCTAAAAGCAGGGATGAACTGAAGCTTGTTGTCATCTGAGTACAAAATGACCAGAAACTTGATGTAATTGCATCATCAAATGTTCGAGGGCCTCCTCACTAATATACTTTTGGTCCTGTGGGGGGAAAGTAAAATGACTTTTCGTTTTGTGAAGAAATGATCACAAAGGGCTAAACTGCTGACATGGAGAAATCCTTCTGTTGTGACCTGTGACCTTTCCTTTGCTGTTGTGAGTGGTCTGACTGTTTGTCATCCTTTGGACCCTCTGTGAACGCACAATGCACAGGCATCAGCAGCCATGTGTGAGGACTTCAACATGCTGCTGAAATACATTTTGACTACTCGTACACACTCATACACTTTTTTTAATATATTTGTTCACACCTGCCATAGTGTACAAAAAGCAAGGAACAGACTGAACGTCCTTAGTCCTGAGGTATAAATCTCATATTATATCCACAAAGATTCAAAAGTTTAGGAAGTGCTGCTGCTGTTTCTACATCACCTCCTGAACCCTGCTGTGCCTCATTCACTACAGTAACTCCAGTCAGTGCACTTCACTCAAGTGTGTGTGGTTATGTTATGTTTAACTATACTGCTCTTTTTTATTTCTATTATTTACTTTTTCTGACATTTGTTTGATGCAATTTTTTTTTTGAATTGCTGCTACAGTGTTAATTCTCTGCCCAACCGATTCTGCCCCCACCTGACAATCCCCTCCCTCTCCCTCTCTGTGTGTTTGTGTGCGTCTGTCCACAGGGAACCAGATGGATGCTAAAGAGTCAGACATGTCAGACACACTGAGTCCTAGCAAAGATCGCAGCAGTGACGATACATCAGGTCAGTGAAACAATCACACATCAAATGATATAGTGAATATGGAGTGGAGCACATACTAATTATATAGCTTCTATCGGTTTTTGTTTTTTTCAGTCTAAACTGTATTTATTAACATAAATAACTTAAACAATGTTTAATTGGGATGGGGGGGGGGGTGTATTTGGAAAATATGATTATTTCATGGGTCTTACATCCAGAGATTCTGCTCTGTGATAAATTCATCATAGAGGAGGATCAAAGTAATGATAACTGAACACTAAACCACATATTTGGACTCTATTTAAAGGTACATAGTATCTGCACCAACGCTCTTTGTTGGACCAGGGGATACTAGCTGAAATTAAAGTGCTCATTTGTTTCTTTTTGTTTAACAGTAACTTTAATTTTTGGATTCAATTATTATTTATGTGGTAAACTTGTGGTGAACGGATTTTTAAAGCCCTGTGTCAGTCCTTTATTGATAGTCCTTCATGTGTTTGTGCGTGTTTGTTTCAGACGGCAACATGGATGACCAGGAGCTCAATGAACCACAGAACAGAGTAGCTCTGCTCAAAGGTAACCATGGCAGCTCGTCTGTGCTCTGTAGTTGCTCTGTAACACCATAAACCAGGATTATGAGCCACTGCGTGATGCTGTTCACTTACTGTGGTGCCTGCAGAGTTGTATTCTTTGACTTTATTATTATTCATAGAGCCATCATGTATGTTAAAAGATATTCATTCAAGAAAAAGAATATTCGCAAATGTTCATTTCTGTGTTTGCTGTGTGTGTAGCTGAGCTGCATCGGGCCGGTCTAGAGCCTGGAGACACGGAGCAGGTCATCCACCATCTCCACAGAGAGCTCCTGGAGGCCCAGGAATTAGCCAACACCGGCAAGCAGAAATGTCTAGAGCTACAAGGTAACCAACTAACAGTATACAAATAATCCGCCTCTGGATGCTGTGACTCATCAGGGGCCTAGATAGCATCAACAAATTCCTAAACTTCCTCCATTTGCTCTTGACGTTCTGAAAATAAAATGTGAAATTTAAAAAGTTTCATAACGAAGCAGGGAGAGGGATTAGATCAGCGGATCATAGCTGTGTGCATCTGTTGCCAACCTATAAAACTGTGTTAAACAGGTGAAAGTGTGGAGTAGGGACTGTACAGAGTGGAACATGTATAAAAACACTTCGACTGATGTATGCTTTGCTGCATATGATTATTGCAAATCTGTTACCATTTCTCTGAACAACAAGCCATGGGTCACCAGAGCTGTTAAAGATGGTCTGGAGAAAAAAAGAGGCTGACCTTTCAACAGGGGAGTTTAGCAGAGCAGCATGCAGCAACCAGGGAGCTCAAAACTGAGATTTCTAAAGAAAATAAGTCCAGACTAGAAGAAAACATGGCCGCAAACAAACTGAGTTCCTTCTTGTCAAGTATGTCACATCACATCACAACAGACCAGTGATAGGAAGATGACTTGACTGTGTGACTCTGTGTCTCTGTAGCTCTGCTGGAGGAGGAGAGGAGGAGTAACTCTCAACTGACTGAAGAGTCAACCAAACAGATCCAGTACCTGCAGAGTGAGTACACACACACACACACACACACACACACACACACACACACACACACACACACACACACACACACACACACACACACACACACACACAGAAGATACTGCACATTTGTGTGTCATAATCTGCCTTGTTTCCCTCCTTAACCCCCCTTTTGTGTTTCTGTGTGTGTAGCTCAGCTCAGCAAGCTGCAGGCCGACATGGAGGCACTGAGGGAGCAGAGGGAGAGCACCATCTGCAGCACCAGAGAGGAGCTCTACTCCGCCCAGGAGGAGGTACCACTGCACTGACTCCCTCTGACCTCTCTAACTCATCCTGACTCAGTCCGACCTGTGATTCTCTCCATGACATCTTCCCCCTCTGATTCCCTCTGATTCAATTTGACCTTTTCCAGTTCCACCCAACTCCTTCTTACGTCTTGAATATTCCTCCCAACTCCCTCCTGAATCTTGCTGACTATATCTGACTTCTCCTGACTCCCTAGTGACTCTTCCTAACTCACGCTTCCTGAATCCATCTGATTCACTCCAGCCTACCTCCCTTAGTTCTCCTGATTTTGTCTCTCTGACGTAGCATTATAAATCCCAGTCATGTATTTTATCACTGACCATCCCTTGGACTCCTCTGCTGTCAGATTCTCGTCCTCCGCCACGCCATGGAGGCAGCCACAACAGAGCGGGAGCGCGAGATCGCCGCCCTGCAGGCCGACCTGGGCATTGTGCGCTCCGAGCTGGAGCACTGGAGGAACACAGCCACTAAGTACGAGGAGGAGATCAGCCGGCTGCAGGAGGCCTTCACACAGCAGCAGCAGCAGCAGAACTCAGCCAACCAGCTGGAGGGTGAGCAGAGAGCGTGTGTGTGCGGGCGGATGTTTAGTGCCAGTGACAGTCTATATGTTTTTCTGGATACTAAAAATGACGATATGTCCCCTCTCTCCTTCTGTACCAGTGGAGTGTGCTGCATTGCAGCAGCGGTGTGTGTGTTTGCAGCAGGACTGTGACGGCCTGAGAGCTGAACGGAAAGCTCTTATGGACAAACTGCACTGTCTGGAGACTGAACTGAGCAGGTACACACACACATATACTGTACAGACATGTTACACTGATTTTACATCCGCCATGATTGAAATTCAAGTACCTGAACGTTCCCCACCTGACAAAAAACAAAACTTACCTTTCTTTGATTATTAACAATAATAATAATTATAATTATAATAATAACCAAATTTATGATACCACACTTCAGACTAAAACTTCTAAAGTCCCCAAGTCCTTTACTAAATGAAAATTGGAGGTTCGAACCAGAACATATCAGGAATGTGTGTTAAACCCACGGTGGACATTACAAACTCTTTGTGACAGCCATGATGGAGCTGATGAATTCTGGCTCGGGACAGCGAACAGGAGCGCTGCCAAGTCCTCAGACCCTGACGTAGCTCAGCGTTTAGAGTCAGCACTAAAAGATGGACTGAGGATGAGACTGACGGGGGGAAACTGTGGCGCTCGGCTGATTCAGGTGGAGCGGGACGATGGGACAGCAGATGATTGACAGCTGACTGAACCAGGCCGAGCAGTCAGCAGGTTAAACGACTGCAGCTCTGTGCCTCGTCTGATCTCTGTGGAGAGAAAACACCACTATGCTCAGCAGCTTTTATCTGTACTAGAGGCAACATTTCCCCACTGTACAGTCAATTGTAGGTGCCATTGTGGAAATCTTTTAATGAACTGTGTCAGTAAAAGTGCACATCCTCTCACTGCTGAGATCAGTACAACCAGAAATTATTTGCTTAATACATAAAATGCTCCGTAAAAGATGAAGCCAAATGCAACAATGTCCCAGTTTAGTGAAAATACTTCCAGCAGCTCAAAACAACGGTTGAATGAAAGCCGAGGGTATTTTTCTTACAAGTGTTCCCCAACACAAACATGTTGCAGACTTTCTGAGTCAGAGCACAAACTCAAAACTTCGTAATTTGTTGTATCACATGATCGTGCATAAGCAGATAATCATATTTGGGAGCTGGATCAGAAAGAAATTCCCCTTGAGTCACAGAGGGGAGGCTTCCTCCTGTCCTGCCAAATGTCTCATCAGATCAAAATCTTTGCTGTGGACAACTGAAGTCCATCCAGTCAACACATAATATTCCCGTTCACAATAAACGTTTAAGAGAGATGAGGTCAGAGAGAGCGAACAGATGGAGTTCGTGCCGGAAAAACAATAAACCCTGATCACAGACCTGAGTAACCTGACATCCTATCGGTGTCCTCGGGCATTTATGTTGCTATTCCATTCATGTGAAGTATACACAGACAATCATAGTATTAAAAACTAGTTATCTCAGGAATGACATCGTCTGACTTTTACCTGAAGCCGGTCTGTGGGAACACATGTAATGTAACCTGTGTGTGTTGCGTGTGCTTGTGTCCAGCACCAGGGAGCAGAGTGAGGTCCTCAGCACCAGCCTGGTCTCTCTGGAGAAGAGGGAGGAGGTTCTGCAGGGCAAGCTGGGTTCTCTGGAGAACCAACACCTGCAGGACGAGAGCAGGCTGAAGTGCCAGCTGGACCAGGCCCAGGCCCACACACACACACTGCAGAAAGAGGTAAACCATCCCTTTGAAGCTGTTCACTCACTTCTTCATGTATATATGGAGCAGAGGCGTCGTTTTAGTTCCGGATTAGGGCACTAACGGATAAAACGGTGCACTCAGACACGTCTGTAACCGATGCCATCAGTATGTTCTGCAACATCAGTTACTGAAGGTCTTGAGAAGCTCTTTGCTTTTGTCCATCATGAGATGCCTCCTGTGTGACACCTTGGTGATGAGAAACATTTTTATAGCACTGATAGGAGACAGGATTACTTTCTAAATACTGACAGACTCCAGCTGCTTTCTTGGCTTTCCATACCTTTTTGCATCTCCTCCTTTTCTTCATGTGTTATTTCACTGTATTACGCATTACTTAATTTATGGACATAAATATTGGATTTCTTTCTATATGTGCATTACTTGGGTTGTTGCCGACATGTTGTGAAAATTTTCAATAGCTCTATTAGAAATATATTTTCTGAGAAAAATTATGACCCGTTCAATACTTATTTTTCCTGCTGTGTATATATATGGATGAGCTGCCATCTTATAATGACGTGTGTGCGTGTGTGTGTTTTGTGTGTACAGTATGAAGACACACAGTCGCAGCTGCTGGACCTCCGTCAGCGTTATGAGCGAACGGAGCAGGAGAAACGGAACATCCACCAGGAGCTGGAGCAGTGCAGGAGCAGCCTGAAGCTGCTGCAGGACAAGACCAGCTCTGTGAGTGCACACACACACACACACACACACACACACACACACACACACACACACACACACACACACACACACACACACACACACACACACACACACACACACACACACACACACACACACACACAAAAACAACTACACTCACACACACAATCTCAAACACACTTCCATTTTAATAAGACCAAAGACTATCATGGACAGTATCTGTGCTGTCACCTTTTGTTTTTGTGTGTTCAGCTTTAATCCAGATGTTTTTGTTTACCTGATGTTTCTCCACAGTTATTTTGCTTGTTTGTTGTTTTGGAGCTGAATGTAGGAGACGCACCAGATTGGCTCTTGGACACTGGCAGGCTTGGACTTGCTAGCTGTTAACCACTTCACAGCCTCCCTCCTCACTGCTTACTTACTAACACTAGACAGAAAAATATCTCACAATCAGCGTTGATGGATTTCAAAACAAAACTTTAATGAAACCCTCAGTCCTGACAACTAACAAACAGGACTGATAAACTATGTGGTGGAGGAAAATGCTAACTGAGCAGCATCTACTATAAACAGCACAGTAATCAGTAACAAGAATAAAATCTCTGGATTGCATCAGTTTGGTGCAGCTCAAAGAAGAAATAAATCGTGCCAGCTCCTCTATACCACGCCATGTCACAGTACTGTCTCTGCTGCCCTTTGACCCTAAGCTGATCAGCAGCAGCTGTTGGTTTGTCTCTGCCACCGTGAAAACTCCAGAGAGGAATCTGAGTCATGACGACAGTGAGGCAGAGCAGCCTCCTTTTCCTCTCTCCTCTTTCTTCTTCTGCTCCTCAGCTCCTCCTCCTCCTCAGAGTTGCTGTTGATGTGACAGTAGATGTTTGTCTTGTTCTTGAAGTTTTATTTCTACAGAGCTTTTACAATAAAAGTCCTGGTCTACTAGATTCACAGGACTAGACGGACAAACTTATATAACTAAACTGATGTTTCTAAAGGATAATTCGTGATTGTTACAACTGTGGTCTTATTTTCATGGGTTTGTCTATGATTACTGTCTGTCACAAAAAGTCAGTCAAGTATGTTGAAGTGAAATTAATAATTGTATGTATGAATGTATTAACCAACTTATTTTGTTACGATATTATTTTACTGGTAAATGAAATGGTCCAACCATGAAAGTAAGCTCCAACTTGTACCAATTCAGAACTATCCTTCAAGTCCATTATTGATCTTCACCAGGCTGCGTCATGTATTTGCACTGTAATTTCCAGGAAACACGTGAATCCAGCATTTTGCAATATCTCCTGTGTTAGGGATGAGGTCCAATAGCAAACATCAAGTCTGAATCTGCTTACTGAATCTAAGTCGTTCAGTCAATTGCTGCCTTTTTGAATAATACGTTTTTGTGAGTGAAGGCATGTTCTGTTAAACTGTTTTGACTGTAGCTTCCTCTAATCACATTAATAACATAATTGGTAATGAAGTGATGTAGGGACCAGCTGCCAGACAGTGATGTGCATCGAACCATGGACTCTCACTGGAGTCCTGTGCTGCAGCTGCAGAAGCCATAGAAGTGAAAATACTGTAATAATACTAATTCTTATTCAGCAATTAGTAAATAACAGTTAAATCAATGGCTGCATGTGAAATTAACTTAACACAGTTTGAAGATGCTGCCACAGGTCAGAGACTACAGTATAACAGTATCAGTTGGCCTCTCATGTCAAATCATCTTATTGTAACATGTGGGTTCAGAATAAAACCAGCTGTTGGAGCCCATCCCTAACAGTGCTACTATATCATTATCACTATTGAAGATCAGTGCAGATTCCTAAGGTCTCACACTGGCCATTAAAGCAACACTATGTAGTTTTCGAATACGGATAAGCCTAAACATGGGACCGACGTTGAGGAACTCGCCACCAGAATCTCCCTCCCCTGGTCAGAGTTACAGGGGGAGTCAGATTTTATTCAACATCAAGTGTAAGCTCGGTCTCTTTGCTTTCCTCCGACATTGGCTCCGTCAACAAATTCACGTATTGTGCTTCCCCGCGGATGCTCTTCACCTTCACGGCGGGTGGGGGTCGGGGGGCTGTGTTACAACCCCGCTCAGGAATGCTGCTGCAACCCCGCTCAGGCTGCAGCGGCGGCACGATTCATCCTATTAACCGTTTTTCTGACACTTGAATGAGTTTAGAAACATTATTTTAGGGTTGAGAACTTACATAGTGTTGCTTTAAACTCTAAACAGGCTATTCATAAACTGATCTCATCAGCTGCTGCTCACAGCGCTGACGAGACGTCCTGGTGCAGAGAGTTAATGAGCTGAAGTCCAACAGGAAAGTGTTGCTGTTGAAAAGAGCCTGGTGACGGACGGCCGTTCTTCTTTGGTGTTTTTTTTTGTGTGTGTGAATGTGGCTGAGTGTAAAAACGGCGGTGTTGCTTGGTAGAAACGGCTGACTAGGTAAAACCTGTCCTCCTACAACCCCCCCTTCTCTCTCTCTCTCTCTCTCTCTCTCTCTTTCTCTCTCTCTCTCTCTCTTTCTCTCTCTCTCTCTCTCTCTCTCTCTCTCTCCCCCTCCCTCCTCGCCGTAGCTGCTCCATCCTCCATGTTGGTTTTGGTTGATTTGCCGGCTGATTTCTTCTTACCCCTCTCCTCTCCCCTCCCTCCCTCTAGCCATCCATATTGCAGCCTGTCCAAGCCATATTCATGGGCCTTGTCCTGGCTCTGCTCTACTGGTGTTTCGGCCAGTTGTGGTAGAAAGGTACACACCGACATGACATCAGTCTTTCTCTCTGTCTGTCTCTGCTGCCTCCATCTGTCCAGCGTCTGTGGAAGGGAAGCTGACCGAGGTGAAAACACCGTCCTGTTCTTCCATGAATTCAGGGTCGTAGGAGTCTGTAGGAAATCTAAAACTTGAGGGTACAACACAGAGGTTTCCACACGATGGAATTGGTTAGGTTTTATTAGCAACATGTTTTTTTCTTCAGTGTAGATTTCTATGCTAGTTTCATTACAAAAGAGTTTTAGTGCAGGTACCAAATGGTTTACCTACTACCCAAGTACCAAACAAAAAAGAACGACTATAAATCCTTAAACCTTGTCTTAGATGCTGAACAAACATTAACAAAAATGGATCGGTCAAATTATGACTCAGTCAGACTCTATCTGATAAAAACAAGATGACAAAGCTGAGCAGACTTGACTTGGTTTATAACAATAAAGTAAATGGGTTTCAATGCGCAGGCTGTTGTGTTGACTTTTTAAATTATATACGAGGCAGGGAAAGATGATTGAATTGGATAAATGTGCACAGGCAGAAAGTCAATGATGAACCAAGCAGTAAATTAGTTTTTAGAGTTAAACCCTGAATTCTGATCAACGGGACGTGGCCTTTCACCTCCTGCACTTCCCTTTCAGACCGAACATCGTCTTCATCATCATCATGGCGGTCTGTCTGCGTCTTCTGGTTGAAGCAGCTCTAACTAACGCATGACTCTCTGTCCTTTCGTCTGCCTGCTTCTACTCTGCTGCAGCCAACGCTCAGCTGTGCTCTTTAAAGGGGTGGGGCTCCCACCCACCACGGAGCCCCGTGCTTAAAGGGATACCTTGGTCTCCTCAAAGCCTGCTGACATTTGTCATCTCCAAGTAAACATCAAGTCCTCAGGCGTCCACAGGAGAAGCTCTCTGCCTTAGTTATTATTGTAGCGTTTATGTAACGTTTGCTGCCTGTGGGTGGTTCAGGGAGAAATGCACCCTATCAAAATCTAAGTGGTTATTGTGATGAAAATTAAGCAGTTCTTGTACAGTGAGTTCCTTTTGCTCTACAGTTGTATATTTTTTTCTTATTGTGAACAAGTTCCACAAAGAGACCAAAAACACATTTGTGAAACATCACTTTTAGAAATGTTAAATTATAGTTTCCAACAACGCCTGTTTCTGTAAACAAATCTAATCAGATGTTTGGACTATTTTCACCAGCAGATTAATCTAAAGTTGTTTTTTTTGAGGAACTGTGTGTGTTTGGTTTATTTTGAATCAGTTTCACAAACGTGTGTGTATGTGTTAGTGCCATCACAGCAACAGTGTGTCTCGCTGGTGTGTATTTGATAGTTGAGCTATGACGAGCAGCAAGACACTGTTTCTAGATCAGACAGGTCTGTTGATGAGCTTGTTGTTGGAGCTTTTTATTCCTTTTTGGCCCTGAATTTCAGCCAGTCAGCTCAGAGATTAGAGTCTGAGTCACTTTAATCAGTGGGTGAGGTTATAGGACGTTTAATTGTAGGAGTTTGAAAATGATGTAATGGGAGATCAGGATGGGAATGATTATAATTCAGAGGAAGAAACGAAAAAAATAAACAGTTGGCGTGAAAGGTTTTCTTTTGGCATAGACTTTGTTGTTCATTTGTTGGATGAGAGCAGATCTAAGACTGATCGACGAAGGACAGATAACGGTGAACATTTGCTCCAATTCTTCATTTTTCTTTATGTACAGTATGAGACAATCAGTTGTAAGAGTTGTTTACGCCGTGCTACAGGTCAGCAGTCGAATTGCAGAGTTGTTGTTTTTTTTTACTGTCAGCATCAGTAAATGACATGTCAGTCTGAGCCTCGGAGGTGAAGGTATCCCTTTAAAGTCTCAACTTCGCCTCGTCCAACACTGAGTCACTAACACTGTTCCACCTCGCCGCCTTCACTCACTGTCTCTTCACAGCTCCCTCTCACTTTCAGGGTGTTGGTGCTTTATTTTTTATTTTTGTTCATGCATCATTTTTACTCTTGCAAAAGTGCTTGTGTTTAATTTATTATTTCTCTAATTTTTTGCATCTCAGCTCAGTTTTCCATCCAGGTTTGCTGTTCTGTTCGCCCTTCCATCTTCTTCATCTTCAGTCTTTTTTGACTTGCTGCAGATTTTGTCTTTACTCTCCAGTCATTGATGCTGTTTTTGTTCATTTCAAACCATTCATAATTCTGTCCATCCTGTTTGTTCTGTGTTGTTTGCTGCTTGTCTAGTTATTCAATAATGTCTCACCAGTATTTCCAGTTGTTTGCTGTGAAGGAAAACTGGTCTGTAACTTGTCTGTTTCTCTACTCAGGTAACCTCCTCAGCTTTGTTTTACATTGCTGCTTCTACCTGTGTTTTATTTTTCATATACTCCTCTCCTGCCTCTCCTGAAGTCCCAAATACAATATTATTTGTTTATTTATTTATTTAATAATTCAAGATGTTTATTTTGTGCATGAGCTATGGGAACGGGATCACATATGATTCTCTGCCATGCAGCTTTCTCTTATTTGATAAACACATCTGCTGCCGCTAAGATTTAGTTAACAAACCTTCATACCAACCATCAAATAATGAATCAGTCATAAATTCAAACTGAAATTGCGCTCATATTTCTTTGCTTGATAACACTGTTGCGGTTTAATTCCCATAAAATTATTTGGGGAAAACATGGTGTTACGAGACTGATAATTGCGTATTGGGGTGATTAAATATCAGACATTGACCTGAACGAGCGATCAAGATGAAGATCATTTTGCATAATCGTTAAAATAGTTTCCATTTATCAGTATAAAAACAGCTGGAGGAAACTGACAGACATGTCATATTTCCATCATTATTTTCTCGTCGTTTTCCACCGTTAGAGGTTTGACTGGTGCTTCTTCATGAAGTGTATGTGCATTATTAAACTATGTTTAAGCTTATACTATAATAATGGCATAAATGATCAGAAAAAGACAAATTGTTTGTACGGCAACTGAACTAAATATTATGATTGTGACAGCCCTATACACTTGTAATTGTCTGTGTAGAGGAACTAGAGACCTGACAAGTGGCTCATTGACAGTTTTAGCGATGTCATCCTGCATCATGGTCATGAGGCTCTTTACTGAACCTGGTGTGTTTATCTGTTTTCTGCTGCTGCTGCAAAGAGCGTGTGTAGAAAATAATCGATTATTGACTATAAGCTTCTTTCTTTCGTCAAGACTGGTACGTCGTGTGTCATCAGTGGTGACTGGCAGGTAGAAACGGGACGAAGAGGAGGCGGTCGCGGTCGCCCAGTATTGAAATTCCATGCTGCCATGTGTACTTGTTACCATGGTTACCGCATGATCTTGCATACATTTCTGCTTATGCAAACAACTGAGAGGCACATTTCTGACCAGTTCACAGATGGATTCAATAACAGTTCAGCTTTTCAATCAATGCCGAGGTCACATCTACCGACTCACTAACTCCTTCAAATTAAAAGCACCAGAGTCTGATCGGAGGCAGAACAACAACCCGTTTCTCAGGCGTCGTCCATTTGGTTCATCAGTCCACGCCACAGTTTTATTGACAGCTTTTAGACCAGGTTAAAGGAACCAAACTAAAATGTTTTTTTTTAAATATACAAATAGTTTGTCACTGTCAGCACAAAAAAGTCTTAGGGGACTTCAGCAGATTTTTTCTTTTCTCCAGTCCTCTGCTCTTTCTCTGCTCTCCTTCCTCGTCTCTCTTCTTTCTCTTCACTCTCTCTTTCCTGGTTCCAGTCTTGGTCCAGTTTAAGTGAAGAGATTCGGACTCAATAATCAGACTGACTTCATCTTCTTTGTCTCTGCTTTTTTGTGCGTGTTGTTTCCCGGACAGAGCGGCTGGAGCCCCTGGATGCCGGTCATCGCAGTGATGGTCGCCGTGACGGCAGCCGTCCTCTACCCCAACCTCTCCAAGAGCAGCTCCACCTAGGACACACGAACACACACGTGTACACACACACACACAGAGAAAGAGAGTGCTGTGAGGAGAGCATCACTGCTTTACTTGTATAAAGTCTAATTGTACATAATTGTAGAGGGAATATAAAGGTTGTGGTTTCTACAGAGGATACAGAAGCTTTTTGTTTTTGTTTGCTTTTGTTTTGTTTTTCTGCAACGGGGAGTTCTGTTGTCGTTTTTATTGGCGGCTCTCTCTCTCAGCTGTGGTGGGGGGCTTTTCGGTTTTTGTCTCTCTGCTGATTTCTGGGTAACAAACCGTTCTCCTGCAGGGCAAAGCTTCCATGCAAAAACCCGCCCGAAGTGACATTCACGCCGGCCCCATCTCGAATGAACGGGGTGGAGGTGAATGCAACACTTCCCAGCAGCTTCAGCGCACTCAGAGGAATGTGATCCTCAGTCATCACTGACAAATTAACAGGTTGAAAACATGTGATTGGTTATCAGCGACTGTTAAGGGCCAGTGTTTCCCTCTAACTTCCAGTATCTTCAACTCTCCTTTCACGTTGAGGTCGATCTTTTCTCAGCTTTAATTTTACATGTGAAATTCTTCCATTTCCTCCTAAAGCTTTCCCTGAAATCCTCAGTGAGTTGTGATCATGTTTGGATAGAAGCTGCTAATATTTGGTAATATTTAGTGAGATGATCACAAATCAGCTGACAAACTTCAAACCAGACACAGGAGGTGATTAAGGCTGTAAACTTCTATTCTGAATTCACACTGAAAAATTAAACACAGCATTCACTCAGTAAAAAAATCTGCAGTTTTTACCATCAGTCCAATGAACAAAGATGTTTAGTTTACTGTCTCTCACTACTGAAGAAGAAAGGCAACTAATGGCTCTGGCCTTGGCATCAATTTGAGTATATATCAATATATATCAAATGATGAATTGTTGCAGCTCTTTATATAAACAATATTTGGCCACTGGAGAGCCTCACATTGATTTCTGACACTAGCTGTGAATGAGGAAGTTTGAGTTAAAAAAACCACATCTCTCACTGCGCCTCTATCCACCGCCACAACAGATAGACACTGACACCTCGATGTGTCGTGTGTCAGATGAAGCACAAACAGTGACGTCGTGTTTCAGTTCTCGCTGAGGCTGCTGGGAAGTGTGCACATCAGGACGGGTTCACGAGGTCCTGCTCTGTTCTGGTTTTAGTCGGCCATGTTGGATGTCTAACATGGCGTTCTCGCTGTGTTTTTGTGTTTTGTTTTTTTCTTTTTGGGGCAGTCTGTGGGGTTGGGGTTAAAACTTGAAGCCAAATTACTGAAATAAAAATCTGATTAATTTTCTTTGTTTTTTTTTAATTTTGGGGGGACACAGAAAAAGGGGGTCAAAGTGCCTCTGATGTAACTAACACCACAGTTTGTGTATGTGTGCCGGCAAACGCAAATACACACATGCACACACACACACTTTGTCTGATAAACACACACGCACACTTATCGTATTTGACTGTTGGAGGCCTGTTGGTGTTGACTGTGGAGAGTTCCCACACTGTCTTACTAGTTTTTTCTGGAGCTTTCAGCTGCTACTGGTGTTTAACTGTGGTCAGGTCAACTGACCCAGTGACTGAGCTGACGATGCCAGTGAGATGGAGGATTAAAAGCTCAGGAAATAGCTCGTAAGTGACCCTTGAGTTAAGTTGGTTTTGCTCCCCCCACACCGAAATTATTATTTTAGCTTTATCAATAATCAACATCAGCTGATTTCTGCCTCGTTAGTGTTTCAGTCTGTTTGCTCAACCAGACTGAAACATCTCGGACTGAACCTTGGTCCCCAGAGGATGAATCCAAACCACCTAACTTGGTTTTATGACTTTACATCTAGCACCACCACGTGAGCAAAACACCTACTTGCCCAACACTGAGTTCATAACGTGAACTTAGTCGGCCGCTCTGCAGGTCGCTTGAAACAGTTTCAAAGACGAGCTCATTCAGAGACGCCACACAGGATAAAACCACATTCATGTCCAATCAGAGTTTCTTTAATCACCTTTATTCAAACTTCAGGACAAGAGGGAATAACTCTGACCAGAAAACTTGTATTCTTACAAAGCGTACAAACCAACTGTGCTTGTATAGATGGGAAGGTCAGTGGCTATATGGGAACAGCATTTCCTCCACAATCTTTCAATCCTTTTTTATTAATCCGTCTTATGTGACGTGACACTTGAACGACATGGTGTTTCCTCCGGTGCCGCCCTCAGGACTTTGCATTTTTTGCCTCACTTGTGTGAAACTTCAAATAATAAAATTTTCTCTTCCGTTTTCATCCATCCAGGATTTTATTAATTTTATTTCTGCTGAGGAATGAACTCAAACAGAAAAATAAAAGTGCTAAACTTAGAACAGAGAAAATAACTTTACAGTGTCATTTAAAATACTGAAAACCAATGTTGTTTTACATGTTTCAGTATGTGATGTAACGTCGGGCCGGTCACTTCACACACACAGCTCGATATGTCAGGCCTCTGCTCAGATGTTTTTAGCAGACATTAAATTATTTCAAAGTGTGTGTGTGTGTGTGTGTGTTCACACTCTGGACTCTCGAGCAGCGTTTGTCATCATTCGTGTACTCTGTCTTGTCTCTGTGTTAAAAAAAAACAAAAAAAGGAAGAAAAAAAAAGACAACGAACAAATATTCCTGATGTTTAAAGAGAAAAACACTACAGTACAGAGAGAGAATTGTAAAATAAAATGTTATTGAATGATGTGCTACTAGACTTATTTTGTTAAAATTGTTTAGAGATATGAGAGGGAGCTATGTAGAGGATATGATGTATTGATTATGCAGAGCGATGTTTGGATTAAAGTTGTAGCAAGCTGACCCACCACACCAGCTTCCAGTGTCTTCATTCATCTCCACATTTACATTTGTTACATTAAAAGCTGTGATTTCTGGACATAAATTGTACATAACCTATTAATAAAAATCTTTAATTTTCATTCATTTATATTGCAATTTTATGGAAATGTTACACAAATATATGAACATGATAACAGTAATGGATGTAAATGGGCCACTTCAGAAAGCTTCAAGAGCTTGTAAGTCACAGCAACAAACAAAATACATAATGTATACAATTCAGGTACACATACAAAATACAATTAAAGCTGCAAAATGCCTAATCCTACAGTAGTAACACCCTAAAAAGAAGCACTTAATGATCTGAAACATGTTTCCCATCAGTCATTTATAGGCAAAAGACACAATCAACAATAATAACAAATGTAGCTCAGTTCTGAAGAACTCTAATGTGTATTTACATAGGCTATTTAATGTGAAAGGTAATGTTTATTCACATGAATGCAATAGAAAAGCACTATTATTATTATTTATATTATTTATCTATTTAATAGTATTGGGGCTATACTGTAACAGTCAATGACTAACAGCATATAGCGTCATCATCAGTATACACTGCTGTTCCTTCTCACAGACCCCTCCACCCAGTCCAGACAGCCTCTCCCACCCTGAGCCCAGCTCTGTTTTGTAATTATGTGTATTATATTTGGTGCCATACAAATAAAGTGAAATGATTACTTCTGTAGTGTGGAGTAGAAAAGGAAACACTCAAACTAGAGTAAATGTACTTAGTTACTTTCAGCCACAGAGGAGACCATATGATGCAAAACAGACACAAGCAAGACAAACACAGGCCTGGACCTGTGTGTGTGTGTGTGTGTGTGTGTGTGTGTGTGTGTGTGTGTGTGTGTGTGTGTGTGTGTGTGTGTGTGTGTGTGTGTGTGTGTGTGTGTGTGTGTGTGTGTGTGTGTGTGTGTGTGTGTGAGTTCTTAAGATTAGCTAAATGTCTTCACAGGACAAACACGCGTCAATCATCCAGCTGCAGGATGATGTCATGTTTATGAGACGGGTGTAACGTAGGGTAAAT
This sequence comes from Trachurus trachurus, assembly GCF_905171665.1. NCBI lineage: Eukaryota > Metazoa > Chordata > Actinopteri > Carangiformes > Carangidae > Trachurus > Trachurus trachurus. The sequence continues at coordinate 23,966,239 of NC_139896.1, read as the reverse complement.
TAAGGTCTGGCTCACAGCTTTCTGACAGGTCCAGGCAGGAAACTGAGGAGAAGAGATTTTTCTCCTGATTCATATGACAAAGGTGTCAGAAGTAAAAAAAAAAAAAAACAGGTGGAAACAGATGTGCTCTCAGTAGCCACTTACAGATGTGAGGGTGGACATCCAAAGGAAACATGAACCAACATCTGTCACCAATGAGAAGATAATGAACAGAGACTGATGTGTTGGAACATCACAGAGGTATTTGTCGAACAGAAACAAGGAGCAGAACTCAGGTTCCTCCTCATTTGTTTTACATCACGCTGAGGCTCACTGCTAAATCACATCAACCATCAGGACGCGGCGGAAGAGAACAACACTTTAACTTTGTGTTAAACTCCATTTGTCAATAAAAACAAGAAATAAGGAAGAAAAGGGAAAAAATTGTATAAAAACAAGTGAAGGTCATTAAAGTCCCCATCCAACAAATCCTTTTTGGTTATTTTAAAGCATTATGTAGTTTTTAAATTGTATTTATGATTTTTTTTAGCCAAAATCAGAAAACCTGTGCCATTTCCCAGGGCTCTCCTTCTGCAGAGCACCAGCAGCTCATTAGCAATGCACCTCTGAGTGGTGGGCGGAGACTGAGCTGCTCTGCACCCACCCAGCCTGCACCCAGCCACACCCTCTGGGTCTTTAAATATTGTGATCATGACATGAGACAGCTCTAACTAACATTATTATTATAAATGATCATTATTTTACTGTATGCCACCCTTTCAAATAATGTATGAAGTGCTTTCCATAAAATACAACAGGAATGCTGGTGGATGTTATATCACAATTGTAGCCCCTATTTTAAGTGGTAAGTTTCATCAGGACACTGTTTCTACAGATTGTTATTTATTTATTTATTTATTTATTTATTTATTTATTTATTTATTTATTTATTTATTTATTTATTTATTTATTTATTTATGTATTTATGTATTTATTTATTTATTTATTTATTTATTTATTTATGTGATTAACTGTGAATGTTTTACCATCATAACTGAGACGTTGTTTTTCTGGTGGTTTAAGTTCAGGTTTTCCCTTAGAAACACATCTAGAGACATGGAGATACAGCTGAACTTGGAGGAACAGGCCTCAGAAGATGGAGCATGGTTCTAGTTTGTGCTCATAGTCGACCCTTGACGAAGTCAGCATGGCCTCATACCACACCGATGCTGCATTTATAGAAACAGGAAATATGGCGATTTGTCTTTCGATGCATGGAGACATTGAAATGATTAAGTCCAATGAATAAAAACAGATGTGGTAATATAGTATCAATGATGAATTGAAAAACTTGCTTCAGATGTCACAGTCTGAAGGTTATGCTAAGTGAACAGGTTTGGAATTTGTGTAGCCTTTAAACAATGTTATACAATCATCTTCTGACATTCATAAAAATCCTTTCATTCCTTTTGGTAATTTTCGTTTCATGGTCTTAATTTCCTTCTTATTTGTTTTCCTCACAGACATCATTCTTGTCCTTCTCCTAACAATCAAGAAATATTACAAGGAACCTCTTATAGGCCTACAGACACTTTCGAAGAAGTAGGCTAAATAGCCTACTATACAAAAAAAGTACAAAAGGATAAAACAACATAGCCTAATTATAGCTGTTTGCAAGATAGATAGATAGATAGATAGATAGATAGATAGATAGATAGATAGATAGATGTGTTAGGCTAAATTAATAATACATGCTAATTATGATACATGAATGCATAAATACATGTTTTTTTGTTTTGTTTTTGTTACACACAATTGAGATTATTTGCTGAGCATGAAGAACCTAATTTGTTGTTATTGCTTTTTGCTGTTTCTTTACCCACTATATTGTAGTTTTTCTCGTGTATTTTTATTTTAGATTAGGTTTTCTGACGTTTTCAAAAAAAAATGTTGCTCTTGTGTGGAAGATTTCTCGAACTTTTGTTTCTCTGACAAATAAATTAAACACTTTCATCCAGGGGAGGCAGTAGTAGGCTACAACGCCGGCGACGCCTCATCCATGCTCAAACCTCGACAAGAAGTGAAAAGCTGAACAGTCCGAGTTTTCAAAGCGGCACTTGAACGCAGCAGCAGCCAGCCAGTCTCAGTGCGGTTCAGGAAAACTTCAAACCACCTACAGGCTGCTCCGAGGAGACACCGCGGGAAGACAAAGCCTCACTCTCTGCCCCGTTCAAACCAAACCCCCCGGACAAGAAGCGTGGAAGGAAAGCTGGAGGAGAAGCCGATAAACATGCCGGCCACAGAGAAGGACCTGGCTGAGGACGCGCCGTGGAAGAAGATCCAGCAGAACACCTTCACCCGCTGGATCAACGAGCACCTGAAGTGCGTCAACAAGCGGATCGGAGACCTGCAGCTGGACCTGGGCGACGGCCTGAGGCTCATCGCCCTGCTGGAGGTCCTGAGCCACAAGAAGATGTTCAGAAAGTACCACCCGAGGCCCAACTTCAGGCAGATGAAGCTGGAAAACGTGTCCGTGGCTCTGGAGTTCCTGGACAAGGAGAACATCAAGCTGGTCTCCATAGGTGAGTCCCATTCATTCAGATGGACGCGGGGCTGAGGCTCCACAACAGTCCAACATGTGGCTCCGAGAGTGAGCTCACCTGGTAGTGAGGGGTCCACACATGACAGTGATGATACATCTAACCTATTACTGCTCACAATGAAGTTTTCTCCCTGAGTTTTCACAGTTCTTTGGCCCCTGAACTCAGTTTTTCTGTCATGGACACGGGCTGTTAGTAAGAAAATAGCATTTTAAAGTTCAATGGCTTAATTGTACACTTTAATATACATCCTAGAGTATTGTGATTAATGCCTGTTTAATCAGTCGGGGACACTTTTCAATTCGGCATATGTTTAATGCACAAAGCAGCAAATATTTCATATAAAATGTGAGGTTTTGTAAGTTGTTGCTGAGGCCAGGTGAGAGGCGGGGCTGGGCATCAGGAGGAAAACCACTTTTAAACGTTGATACTTAGTTGAAATGGTCGGTATTGATCCTGTGATGTTCAATGTTCAAAACCTCCACTTGTGTTAATGTGGTGTCATGCTCACTCTGAGGCCAAAGTTCATGTTGTACCGTTGTGCTTTAATTTATGTGGAAGTTTCCCCGCGTTTTCACTATATTGTTAACCAAAAGTAACATGTTGAGTTAAAGGTCCTCGTAAATTTAAAGTCATAGCCTACATTCTTTAATCAACTTTTTAATGAGATATGTTCTCATATGTTTTTTTTTTCATGGGCCCTCCCTAGGTGTGTCAAGGACTCCAGGCCAAACTGTTACAAAATCCCTCAGTTTATTGTCTTTTTGCCCAGTAGCGACATTAGAGTCATCGTAAATTAGTATTTTACTAATGTATAGGATCCAAATACACAGCCCTGAATTAAACCAGTGTTTTGGAAATTTAGGAAATTTTTCCCCCCAGTAAAACCCTGAAGTTGCTCTCCACATCTTGTTGGGACATAGCCTACATAACGGCTTTGAAACTGGCACCATATCACACTCAATACATCAAAGGTCATTTACTGTATGTATTCTCCATATCCTTTAGCACAGTTTGAGGCCAGGGATAATTACTGATAAATTACAGCGTGTCATGTCACTGGCAGCATCAAACTGAGAGATTTCTGATTGGAGTTTGGCAAATGTTGTGTCTTCGAGTTTCAACCTGACACCAGCAGTGTGTGATGTAATGAGCAGGCTCCCACAAAGGGAGGACACACCTGTGCTGATGAGCCTGGCTTCAGGTGGAGAGGGGAAGTTTCCTCAGTTTGGATGAAGCCACCAACAGATTTCCTTAGAGTCCGTGCTGTGGATGATGGGCCTCCATCTGCTAATCACTTCTTCTGCTTTGTGAAGCGTTTTTTCCCCTTTAACAAGCTGCTTGTTGTTGTAGTTGTGTCCTGAACTTAATTAGCACACTGCTGATGCTAATTAATGATGTTTGGCTCTGGCCCAGGCTGCACAGCGCTGACACATGGACTGACATGTTGCAAGCAGCTTAAGTCAGGTTTCTAATGTTTTCTATTTGTTCCTCTGCGAAGAAAAACCAGAGTTGGTCTCAGCAGTTCAAGATTTAATCCAGTCTGATGGATGAAGATCAAAAAGTATTTCTCATTCCCTTAAATTAATTTCATTTGCAGCTTTGGCTAGTCAATCGATTGTGAATAAATCAGCATCACTTTTGATAATTGATGACTTTAATCAGATTTGTCAAATGCGCCGGTGTGACGTCGGACTCACCAGATGTTTAGATTATACGGGAACTGAGATTTTAATATTTTCTGACACTGAGAGGTTTCTTGATTGAGAACATGATCAGTGAATGAGCTGATGATTATTGAAAATGAAACTGGTCTGTTTTCATGATCCAAGGAGGAGAAACTGTGATTTTCCTCTCATGTAATGTGTTTTGTTGCCTCTGCTGGTTTCAAATGTTGCGTTAAGAAGAGGTCAAAGTGGACTTCAACCAGTTGTGCACTTAGCGTTAGCGGTTCATTAGGTCCAGCAGCCGTTGTAGTCCAAAAGCCCGTAAGGAGGTTCTCCCATTGAGGTTATAATGTTCAGTTTGTGTTGAGATTCACTCTTGATAATTGCTCAGTTAAAAATCTCTTTGTGTTGTTTTGGTGACCCAGTTGGTGGTGGTGATCTCTAACTTCGAATGGAATAAAGTAGCCACTGATGAATAAAAAAACACCAAAAAGTGACTTGAAAAAAAAATATATATATATCACTATTGTTATTTAAATTACTTGTAAAGGAAGGATAAAGAGACATGTTTCTATCATCAGCCGTCTCTCAAATGGAATGGACAATGTAATAATAACACATCTCAGTATTATACAGTGTCACTCAACCAACCTTACTGCAGTTTAACACTACACTGAGTGATTGTACTGAGATTACTTTAGTCTCTTGTTGTATTAGAGCTCACTGGTGTTGTAATAGTTGAAGCCTGGAGCTCCACGGTGTCCAGAGACCGGAGCTGCAGCCTCTGAGGCGTTCAGTGCTTCAGGCTGAGAGCTGAGCTGACCGGTGATGAAGCTGCTGGACGTTGACTTATTTCAGCTTTGATTTTATAATTTTAAACATTTGCCTTTTCTTTTCTTGTCTTTTCTTTTTTTACTGGGAATCGAGGGCAAATGAAGTCCAGCTATCCAAGCATCCATCTTTCCTACCCATAATCCTGTTTGTTTTGTCAATAAGTCCCATAGTGTTGTTATCACATTGTTGTATAGATGTGTTGAGTGGCCACAGTAGGAGCAGAATCTCCCCCCCCCCACACACACACACACTGTTGCTTGTGTAAGAAACATCTCAGGTCGTTATTAATGAGCTCATCTCATATCTGTGGTCAGAGCAGGTGTGTGTGTGTGTTTGTGGAACGATGAAACCTCCAGGCTCAGATTCTTGCTTCCTGGCAAAGTGTCTGCGGCTGCTGTTGGTCTGTTCATAGTGTGTGCGTGTGCGTGTGTGTCAGAGTCATTCACGACTGAAACATAGACTCACACTGAGGTTGTGTCTCGTGTCCTGAGCACTAAAGGTCAGAAAAATGCCAACACACACTCTTTGTGCATTCGGAGTCAGTGTATCCCACAATTCATCATACTCGGCCGCTCTCTCTCTGTCTCTCAGATGACGTATTCACTGTTCAGCCGTAGCATTAAACCAGCTGACTGCTTTTATTATAAATCTATGACCTGTATTAAAAGTTAACTCTTATGTAATTTGATTCAATTGTGGTTTCCATTCAATTTCACAGCTTCATTGTTCAACTCGGCCACATTCAGACCTGTCACATGTTTTAATGTTGCAGCTGATTAGTGTGTGTTTGCACACAAAACACACACACACACAGCTGATTGATCGATGAATCAGCTGCTCACATTTGAGACAAAGGACTCGAACAGCATGTCCTTTGTTTAAAGATCTGTGTGTTTGCTCTCAGGTCAAATTGTTTAATGAATAAACAGCAGTCATTATTCAGTTCATGATAAAGAGGGATTCATCTAGTTTTCATTGTGTTTTTTGTACCTGTGCAGTGCAGCTCCACCCTCAGGTGGGGAGCAACTTGGGACAGGATGAGGTTATTAAAGCGCAGTGGCAGCGTGTGGTGAAAGTACATAGAGTTCATTACTATAGTTTCTTACAGTATAGTGTCAGTGTCACACTGATCTGGGAACTGGTCCATAAAACCAAACTATTTAAGCCCCATGATGATAGAATATCGTCATAGCTGTTTTGCAATAATTTTGTGATATCTGGAATATTGTAATAACATATTGTGATACATTGTGGTTTGTGACCTTTTTGCCAAAACTTTGTCAACGTCAATAAGTCAGAAAAAGAACTCTCTTTATGTAATATGATTAATATATCTATATGAACTGTATAATTCCTCTCAGCTCCTGATGGTTATTTTTGTGCTGCTCTTGGTTTTTTGCGACTCATTTGCTCCAGTGGTCGTTGTGTGTTTCTATTTGTGAGTGACAGGATGTCTTTATTAACCATGTGTGTCCCTCTGAGCTCTGATAAACTCCCACAATCCTGTGCTCTTAGCGGGCACTCTGCCTCTGTGGCAGTTAGAGGAAACGCGTCACTTCACAGTGTGGTCATGGGACGGAGTGTGAACGTCATTTTTCCACAGCTGATCTGAGCTCAGCAGCTGGTGAAGGCCGTTTGTACCAGAGCCTCAGGCCCGCTGGTCAGGCCGAGCTGCTCCCAGACCTCAGAAGCTTTTCTGCTCCATCAGACGTTTAAGGATAAAAAAAACAAACTGTTGTCCAGTGTCCACAGTGTGAAACGTCCTGAGTCACTGAGGTGGAGGGCGTGTTCACTGATGTAAAACTATGGAGGTTTGATTTTCCATTGAGGAGAGGAAATGACTGGGAGGGTGGGACACACACACACAGAAACACACACACTGTGAGGCAGACTTGGTTGTGTTTCAGCTTCCAGAGCTTTTGTGATTTCAATGATTTAGCGTCGTTGAGTGGAGGGAGGACACACGTTGATGTTTGTGCTCTGGACTCTGGAGGCGAGTCAGGTGTCTCTGGCCTCAACCAGAACCCGACCAGCACTGAACCATAGCACTGACAGTGACACACCGAGCGTGGACACAATAATACATAAATAAATTAACATTACAAGGGTGAACAATAACAATAGCAACAATAAAGACAGTGACGATAACAATTAAGATATTGACAACGACAGCAATGATAACATAAACGTAGAAGCAACAACAAAAACAATGACTAAGAGAGGAACACTGGCATCAATGAACAACAATAATGATGGTGATAATATGAAATATTCAGAGAGGGGTGGACTGGACACCACAAGTGTTTGAATGAGGCAGGTTGCAGTGACATTATACTGTTAAACAGTAAAATGTACGATCATGTCCTGATAAAATGTATTTACACGTAGGAGTTTATTTTGGAACATTTTACGGAAAGAATAAAAAACCTTGGTTCATACAAAAGGTAAAAACAACAAGTTGGAATGTGGACATGTTGGACAGATTCCAGCATGGCTACACAGGTAACGTTAGTTTGTCAGATGCCTCACCGGCATGACAGGAAGAGTAGGAGGACAGAGAGGGGGGAGGGGGCGTGGGCGTGGGAAGGAGACGTTTACTGTTATCAGACAGAGTTGTGTAGCTCAAACAGAATAAGTCAGTGGATAATCTGAGTTTTTTATCTTTAGCCTCTCGCACTGTTATCGCTCAAGAATCAGATTACTGACCTCCTTTAACACACATACTGCCTCTCATGTGAGTTGATTTAAAAGGGTAGCCAAAAAAACCCAGAATGGCCCTTAAATGCACCACAGGGGTGTGTGTTAGTGTGTAGAGTTGTTACATAAAGAGGGTGTTGTCCATCCACTTGTGCAGACAGGTGTGTTGAAGTGGGACAGAGGCTTCAGACTGAGAGTGTGTGGCAGGTCGTCTGTTTTTCACAACCAGCAGAATGAGCAACATTATCCTCCCACTGGAGCTGTGTTTGTGTCCGCCTGATGAATGGGACTTCAGAGTTGTCTTTGCTCTTAGTCCTGGTTTGGTTCATGTGCACCTCTGGATCCACAGTGGGTTTATCAGAGACAGACACAGACCCAAACAGTGACTGTGTAGTAGAAACTAAATAATGTGCTGAACAAAGCTGAAAGGAGTAGACGACAGTGTACAAAAGGAACGTTTTTAGCTTTGGCATAAAGCTGGTCGGAGGCGGGACTTCATCTGGAGGTTATTCCAGGTCTGTGTTTTTATGATAGCAATGGCTCAAATGTGAAAGGCGCCACTCTCAAGAATGAACCTATTCAGGGCACAAGCTCAGAAAGGTCACTGTCCACTTACAGCTGCTGGAGCGTTTAGTAGCTCAAGAGCCAGATGTTTTGAGGGTTGAGACCAAAATCGGAGCTAAAAGAGTCCAGTCTTGGCGTTACATTCATCAGTGGTTTACAAACATGAATCAAATGAATGATAGTGTTGCTCTGCATCTGCCGGAAGACACGACAGTTTATAATATTAACGTAAAGGATGAAGACATGACAGCAGTGTGTTTCTGCTGCTGAGCCCAAGTGGCCAGAAAAAAAACCTGCTGTTGCATCATGGTTGGATAAAGTCAGTCTGAGTCCAGTGACGTTCTTCCCACCAGCAATTAGACCAAGCCGCTGGAACGAGCTCTGAGGCTTTTGCAGGAAGAAACTGCAATGTTGCATTATACACATAACGGCTGCTGTCCGCTGTCCTACTTCTGTGTGTGTGTGTGTGTTTGTTTAAGGAGTCAGATGAAAAACTAAGAACAGGCCCAACGGGATCTGTAGCTTTCAGTTCAGTTATGACCTTAACTTTGACCTCATTCACACACACATACAGTACACACACACACACATGGCCTCACTGCCTCCAGGCTGTGTTTTTGAGGAGTACCTGACTGACTGTAGCTCTGTGTGTAAACGTATCTGTCACAGTTTATAATGCAGCAGTGATTCAGACCTCGTCCACTTCTTTAGCTCAGCCTCTGGAAATGTTACTATGTCACAAACTGAAGGTGTGGAGGAAAAAAAAAGCTGGAAAACTTGGGCCGTAGCTGCTGCCGTGACTCTTGTTGACCACAGCCGGTCACCGTCGACCGCCGCCTCAACAGACGACCAAGTGTTTGTGTTTCTGAACCAGACAAAAGGCATTCGCTTGGTGAGATATAAAGACATTGTGTCTGTGAAACATCACCAACATCAACACTGTGGTCGTAGCCTGGGTGTCACCGTGGTTACCGTGGGAGAACCCATGCTTGGACCCGTTGACCAGCGATGAGCAGAGGTCACAACACGATGGCGTCGGAGTAGGAGGAGCTTCATCAGGTGAACAGGGCGGCTCTGATCTAATCCGGTCAATATTCAACGCTGATTCTGGATCAGTGCATTCTTATGATTTGGACAAAAAGATGCATTTTAAAGAAGCAAACAAAACACATAGTTGTAATTTGCTGCTCTGAGTGTCTGCTGACGTGTAGTCAACAGTTCGCTGCTACACACTCTCTCTCTGTGACATATTAACTGAGTGATACCACACACACACTCTCTCTCTCTCCCTTTCACTCTCTTTCATTCTCGGCCCCTCGTTGCCTTGGAGCTGTGTGTCAACAACAGTCCTCGCCTCATTAAACTTGGACAGCAAAGACGCTTGGTTTCAGTCTGTCACTGTGTGTGTGTGTGTGTGTGTGTGTAGTTTGTGTAGAGTTTTCTTTGACCAGCAGGGATGGTTTTTATTTTGCAGTAGTTTCAGCTACAGTCTCCCCTCTAAAGCGTCATTCAGCTGACACCTGCTCATTTGTGAACAGGGACATTTTTGTTGTTTATATTAATGTTGTTGTGCTGTTGGTAGCTTTATATCCTGTTTCTGAGTCACCTTGTTTTATCTCCACCCCAAAGTAACTGACCTGGTTTATTCAGGTGTAAATAATGGTAATAATAGCAATTATGATAATCATAATAATAACCATCATTATCTTTCCTTCTATGATCTCTACCTCCTATTTTACAAACACAGAACCTGGAGAGAACCCATACAGGCACATAGAGAACATGCATATTGAATTTACTAATAACGAATCATTTACTAACTAACTACTAGTAACATTACTCCAAACATTGAAATGGCTTGTACTTAAAGGTTTGTAGTTTCATGTAACTTTTGGTAGAGAAGGCAGATGTAATAACTGTGTATATAATTGTAATAAGGAAGACTGAAATATATAAAACAAAAAGCTGAAAGAAAATATATTGTTATGATTTCATCAATAAGTATTGATGATCCTTCTCAGTTAGTTGAGAGTAGGCTAGCCTATTTCACTCTATAGATCTAGGACCTGCAGCATGAAGACTGTAGAAGTGACAGAAACCAGATCTAGGATCAGATTCAGCTGAAACTGATGTGGCAACATTGTTTTTCTCTTTCGTCATGATAAAGAAACGAAGAGTGTCAAGATAAAGAGAAGACACACACACACACACACACATAGACACACAGGGGGAGTGAAGTGTACTAAGGTCAGCACGGGATGAGGTACATTCCACCTGTTGCTATGGTTACCTTGGTAAACACAGTCCGTGATTGGCTGGAGCCGACCGGAGGAGGGGGTGTGGTCGCCTTGAAGGGGAAGTGTCACATAACTCTAATGACCCAGAGCTGCCTCACGCTGCGTTCAGGTCCTGTGAGAAAGATGAGAGATAAGAGACTGTGAGAACGAAACGCGCCGTCTGTGAACACATCACGCACGGAGGGTGAAGGTGGCCGGCGGTCACACACACCAGACTGATACAGACCCACACACTCATCTGGCCCAGATCAGGTCGACAGCTGCTCATGTTAAAGGAATATCAACTCTTACTGCTACGAAAACATTGTGCCTCCGAGTTGATAGAACAGATTGGAGCGCTTCAGACTACCTGTATTTTTTGGGTTTTTGTGGGATGTAAACAGCCTGAGATCCATGAGCTCCCATTATACGCTGCGGTGGCGATGCAGGGACAGCTACCGCAGCGTAGCTGCATAACAGGACGATTAAAAAGAAAATCTTCAGATTCCTTCTTTGAGACCTAAAATACTATATTAGGAAACTAGAGCCCCAGGTTGAATTTGGCTGGAACTGTCCTTTAAAGACCCTGAGCAGTTTGCTTTGGGTTATAAAAAAGTCTCATATTAATGTTGATGAATCTACGTTACCCACTTGTTAATGGCCGCATTTTTAATAAATATATTGTTTTGTCTTATAGTTATTTTGATATTATTATTTAGTGGTCGGCCCGCCCAGCATTTGGTTTCTCAGACGCTGCCCGGCGAGTTGTGGGAATAACGCCGCCAAATCGCTAGTTGGCATCGTTTATGGTCGGAACTACAACAGTATCTGATCGTCTTCGAACCGCCGACTTTCGTTCTTGATCAATGAAAACATTCTTGGTAAATGTTGCGCCGGTCCAACAATTTCACCGTGCGCGCGGAGGCTCATGGGAAATGTAATGTGAAAATACTTTGCTTTCTGAAACTCCTCTTAGTCCCTTTAAGCTGTGTCGGCCATTAGCAGCTTCCGCGTTCAGAGCTAACGGCACAAAACACAAAGTCTTGCTGAGGCTGATGTCTGGTCATGTTGTTGTTCTTTTTTCCCCTCGTTTGTTTGTTCTACTCTTTCTCCTCCTCCTCCTTCATCTTGTTCTTCTCCTTGTTCTCCCCCTCCTTCCTCTTTTATGTCTTCATCTTTGTCCTCTTCGTCTTTGTCATTTAACTTAAGGCCATGTGCAACTCTAGAGATTCATTTCACTCAAAACCTCAGCTGTGAATCTGATCACCTACTGTAGTCTTCAGGGTTCGTCCTCGGACCATTAATGCCTGTGCAAAACGTCATGGCAACCCAGATACTTCTATCTAATGATGGAGTAGATCTGCAGTGAACTTAAAACAATAATATGGACATGAACTTGAGTTCAAGCCACTGAACGGTTCATAAACCACTTTCATTTCCTCTGGAAATTTGAGTCTTCAGGACGCTAATGTGCTTCTACATGTCTCTAAGACGTTACACACACACACACACACACACACACACACACACACACACACACACACACACACACACACACACACACACACACACACACACACACACACACACACACACACACACACACACACACACACACACACACACACACACACACACACACACACACACACTTACTTCTCAGGTGTTTTATTCAGTCTTTGTGACCGTTTCAGTTTCCCTTCTAGGGGAAAAAACAGAGCTGATGTCATACTTGTAGCGTTTGCTCTTCTTCTTTTCTTTTCTTTTTCTTTCTGCACATGTCGTTTCTGTAGAAGAGCCGAACCACAGCGCGTCCACCAGATGAAGTGGTTTTCGAAGTCCACATCTGCAGCTTCTCTGTTTACTGCTTCTGTCAGGATGATCAGTGCTTACACCCAGATCAATAATTACAACCAGATCTCAATTCCCTATCAAAGTGGACATTGTACAAGCCTGGCTAACTTCAGCCATGTTTAGCTTCTGCACCATGACGGATGGTTGTGGAGGAATTGAAGAAGCGTGACTTGTGGTGTTGGCACTGAAGACACATTTTTAGGGGGAGGAGGAAACTGCTTCAGGTTGTAGCTCATGCTGTTTAAGACGGAGCTTGTGTTTAGATGCTCCAAACACCATCAGAGCAAAAATAGCAAAGAAAAACAAAACAAAGAATTTCACTCCATGCTCGTCAAATGTGGTCGAGCTGATGAGACGTTTCCTGGAAAATCTTTAACGATCAGAGAGATGCTGGGGAATTATTGTGGGACTGATGCCGGAGCATGTGGACTCCTCAGATGCATTACCAGATGATTCGCAGTGATCAGGTCACAGCGTGACTGTAAGAAAGCAAACATGATGAATAGTCGTTGTTTTCATGTCAGATTTGATGTTTAGAAGAACAAAGGTCAGAGCGTTGATGTACGTGTATATTAATGACTTGGAGTTTCCTCAAACTTTAATAGACAAGTCATGTTTTGTGTGTAGTGATGCAAAGAGAAAATGAACATGGAGTTTTCCTTTCTGGTAAAACATGGTTGTAAATACTACAATACCCATGAGTACTGTGGCCCTGAGAGCTCAACACACTACAACTTCAAAAACAAAACAAAAAACAAGCAATGACAAATTCACCAAAACTTCATCAGCTTGATGATGTTTTTGAACACAACATACATGTGGCAACCTGTGGGACTTCTTTATCATTATAGAAATAAAAAAGGGGATGAAGCTGCTTAGGCACACTTTTTATTCAATGTTTTAAACTTGAGCTATCAGCCAGGGCGATGAGTCCAGTTTCTAAAATGCATGATTGTCCAGTGTGTTCTCTGATGCTTTAATTCACCTTTGTATTGTACTTTCATCTTGACACTAGAACACCTAGACGCTTTATTCTCCTCCTGAAATGAAGTGACTCCTCCCTCTTTGCTGCTCCTGTCGCTTTCACATGTTAATTCCAGGAGAAAACCGGTCACATGCAGACTGATGTTTTCCGAGCAGACGAACTGAAAATAACTGTGGGACATGCAGAGCTGAGATCTGCAGGGACGCTGCCAAAAGCCTCATTCAGGTGCGACTCACATCTCTGACCCAATCAGCTTGGAGGCGCAGGGTCAGTGTGATTGGACATTTGGCTAAAAGCTCAGACAGCAGGGTTTTTCCCAAGTCGGACACAGTGCTCCGCTCACCTGAGGGATTATCTCTGTCTGATGACCTCAGAGATGTTTCACCTGTACACAGGTGTTTATCATTTCCACAGCTCCACAACACAGAAAGAGGCTTTTATACGTGTGTGTCTGTGTGAGAGAGACAACACAACACAAGACAACACACTGAGCCTCTGTGCTGCTGCAGAAAAGGTAACATGAGAGAGGTGTGGATATAGACTTACTTAGAGACACACACACACACACACACACACACACACACACACACACACACACACACACACACACACACACACACACACACACACACACACACACACACACACACACACACACACACACACACACACACACACACACACACACACACACACACACCTCCTGTCTGCCTCAGTGAAAGCTCCTTTGTTGCCTCAGGTCTAAATGCAGCAGCTTTGTGCAGGATTTTCAATGTGAAACTTAAAGGAACAATGTCGTCTTAAACTCCATCTACACCCAGAGTAAACTCTGTCTGCTGTCGTTTCTCTGAGGCTGCATCAAGCCACCCTCCCCACGCCACTGTACCACCACACATCTCTCTTGCTAAGTTTTTACCTCCTGTCCTCTACAAACTTTTGGAAATGCTGCTGATGCTGTTTTAGTTTGAGAACTCCAGGGTTGTTGTGTTTTAGTTTAGTTAGTTAGAAAACAAAGACCTACAGAAATGACGCACACTCGGTGTATTGAAATGCTGTTAAAAAATGAAAACGTTTCAGGGTGAACGTATATAGCAGCCTCAGAAATGAAAAAGTGCATCGTCCCATTAAAGACATTTCTTGACTTTGTCTGATTGACAGAAAACTTTCCCTTTGCTTTATTTGCTGCGCGGATTGTAAACTAAACGTCTTTAGGTGGTTGAATGATCAGAACAAGATCCGTTCGAGAGCCACGTATATCGATATAGTGGGAGTGATCGGGGCACCGAAACTAGCAGTAGCAAATTAAGTAAACAAGCCAACCATCGCAAAAAAAAGCTGACTGTCACAGAGTGAATTAATTGCTTTATTAAAAATTACATAAACAACAATACTGTTTAGCAAGGGTTATTGTAGTTATAAAAATGATATACACAAAGAGGCAGAGTGAATGAGCCGTGCTGCGGGTGACATCATCCAGTTCAGAGGTTAGTAGGTCAATATACAGACACCAGATGACGATAACAGGCAACTTTGGACTCAGAGGGGAATAGCACTAGCGAATCATAACAAAATATTGGTGAAATTAACAAGTTTCATGGGAGATAATGTGTTATTTAGAGGCTGCATTTCGATGCCCACTATATCACATCACCCACTATACACGGCTCTCAAGTGGATCTAAATATCGTCCAAAGGACTCCTAATGACACCAAAGTTATCTGGGTGAGTAAACGACCGTATTTTATGCCAGAAATAAGGTCCAGGTTGTAAAAAACGACACTTCTCCTTTAATTAAAACAAGTTGTTGTCAGATGCATTTTGTCCTCCTAAAAAGAGAAACTGAATACGATCAGTTTGGTTTTCCTTTAAAGTTACCTTTAAAGGTCCAGGTCACCAAAGTTACAGTTCACAGATACTAGTGAATAATGATGACACCTGTGTTTGTGTCCTTGCTGCTCCCTGTCATCCTGTTGTCTCGGCGCAGATGTTCATGTACTTACAAAGCTGAATTGTTGTCATCATGTCTCTGGTGTCATTGTCATCCACGTGCGCGAGCAAGCACACATGCACGAACACACACACACACACAGAGTTGTGTGGTTGCAGATACGGTCGACATGACGCACAGTTCGGGACAGTCACTAAATATTTGGTTAATGATCAGACGGGAAGATGAGATGACAGAGAGCGAGCGACAGATGGCTCCAACAAAGGACGAGACATGTTTCTATTTTATTCTCTCTCTCTCACTTACTCACACACACGCACGCGCACACAGAGATCAAAACCCTAGTTTCTTACACAGTGGTGTGTGTGGTGTGCTGAGGATTGTTCAGTGATAATCACAGTGGCGAACCTCCTGCAGTCTGGCTTGACTCCTCTCTTCACTCTGGTTCCAGATTTCCCTCGTTTCTTTTTTATCTCCTTTTCCTTCTCGTTTCTTTTCCCCCTATAGTTTTTCTTCAATCCTTGTTGTACTTTTATTTTTACCCTTTTTTGGAGGCAGAAAACACTTAAATGATTTCGACATCTTGTCATCTGCACATCACTGTCTTTGTGTTTCTGGCCACGCGATGAAACTTGTGAAGTCAAGTATTGTATTGACCTCCGTGTCTGGGAGGCCTGTCCTGCTCCTCAGCAGCTAAATATTCAACACCTGAAAGTTGGGACAAAGTTTTTTTAAATGTTTATTGAATAACTGTAATAATGATAATAAAGGTGAAACTAGTCAGGTGCTGCATTTCCTCCAGTTTCTTGTTTCTGTACTGTAATGAAGGTCAGCCTCAGGATAAATTAAAATGTTAATGGTTCATTTAAAACATAATATTGATCTTGGCCGATCAGTCTCACCTTGGGGTGCTCTCTCTCTCTGTGACTTTTCATTGACTTTGTTCTTTTGTTAAATATTCTTTCTTTACAGGTTTCTGCGCATTGTTTCATTCCTATTGTTAATTTTCTGATGCGACTGTCCCTTTTTTTTCTCTCACAACACCTTTTTTCTTTTCATTAATCCCCTCCTCTCCCTCTTTGTCCTCCTCTTCCTCACCACATGGCTCGTCTGGTTCTGATGACATCATAGCCTGGGAACCAGCAGGGTGAGGTCATGCAAGGCTAAACGCTGCAGTGTGTTTGTCAGTGTGTGTCCTGTTTATGCATGCAGACGTAATGCCAGATGTGTGTGTGTGTGTGTGTCTGGTAATGACAGGGCAGCATTGGGCTCGTTACTCAGCTCTTGTGGTTCTCATGTTTTCATGTTTCTTCTGCTGGTTTTTTTTTTTTTTTTTTTTTTTCAAACTTCTTTTCGAGCTCAACTTTCTTCCCACTAAAATGAGCTTAAATATTTACAGAGGGGCCAGAGAGCCTCAAACCACCGTCCCACTCACTTGAACGTGCTGCACTGTATGTGTACTGTACCCGGCACCCGAGGACTACACACAAACAAAGTTGTGTTTATATTGTGTTTCACTCAGTCCTCAGTGTGATGTGCATTTCCTTTCTCATATTACATTGGCAAAGAGGATTTTTCACTACGGGCGGCACAGTGGCGCAGTGGATTGAACTGTTGCCTCACAGCAGGACGGTTCCAGGTTCGATCTGGGTGGAGTTTGCATCTTCTCCCTGTGGCAGCGTGGGTTCTCCAGTTTCCTCCCACAGTCTGAAGACATGCAGGTTGATTCTAATGATTCTGGTCCATTAAGTAAAGATAAACATGGACAGTTTCAAACAGTTTCAAAAAGGTTTGGTTTAACTCAATCTGTTTGAAGATTTCAGCTGAAGCGTATACATGGGTTACAAAATAAACTGGTTGGGTGTTAACATGCGCCGATGAAACAAACGCTTCAAATGTGCCCGCAGCCGTCAGTGATTGCAAGGCAAGGCATCTTTATTTATATAGCGCATTTCACCCCCAAGGCAACTCAATGTGCTTTACATAAAGACAAAACATAAAAAAAACAAAAAAAACAGCATAAAACAACATAAAAACAAAAAACACAGAGTTAAAAACAGGAGCAAAGAAGAATAAAAAAAAAAGAAAATAGATAAAGTTTAAAGTTATTGTGTTACTATGGTTACAACAGTATTGATTACGGAAGTGCTACAGCTGTGCCGAAATACATTGTTGGTTGAGCACTGTTATAATATTTCTCTGTATTAAACAGCAGCGTGACATATTCCTAATTTTAGCAGCAAAAGAAAAGAGAGCGTTTGGATTCGGGAGTGCGTATGCAATATGTTGCCGGTGTTGTGCCGAAAAGAGACTACCTGCCGCAAAACGACTGCCCGGGCAGGCAGAAAGGTTTAAACTACTACCCCCTTCAAACTGGTTGGATTTTCAATCGGTTTGGTCTCCTAAACCTTTCTGAAACCGTTTGAAACTGTCCATGTAAACCCACCCTGTGATGTCACCTCCATGTTTCTGAGGAGCGGTTTTGAAGCAGCGTCGAGCTGCTCCACTGTTACCATCTTGGCAGCACCTGACTCCGCCCCCTACTCCCAGCTAGAGACTTGTGATGTATACTGGTTTTGGGGAAGTTTTATTTGTCCTTAAAGCAGAAGTGAGTGATATATTTGTGTTAATATAAGTCTTAAATAGTTATATCTTCCGACAGCAATCACTTACATAGAGTGTTTGGACTGAAACACGGGTCTCTCAGTCACTCTGCTCTGCTCTGAGCCGAAGAGAAAACATTTATCGTATCCTACAGTTTTTATCCAATGAGGAGAGAGAACGGCATGCAGGGCTGTGTGTGCAGCCAAGGAACGCCGTGAATGTGGTGACGTAGCGACGAGGACTGTTATGGTGCGTTCAAGGAAACTCGTATTTTTCCGACCGTGAAGTGGTACCAGTTCGATCTGGTACGAGTTCACCGGTCGGAAGTTACGAGTGGCCGTTATAGTGACTTTCACCGGTAAAACAGGTCGGAGAAACACGAGTGGGTTGCCTGGAACGCTACAAAGTCGTAAGTTGTGACTTGAAGCTGTAATTTACGATTTCAAAAGCCTGCCTGGAACGCAGCATTAGCGAAAACGACCGGATCACTCACTTCTGCTTTAATGAGCATCTTACCTTGAGGATCTGTTTCAAAATACTACAGTCGGCCTGTAAACTGGTCTGGGACTCGTCCTCGTGGTCGTTCACCTCTTGAACCAACACCAGATTCTTTCCAGTTTGATTTATTTTTTCTCCTTGGTTCATTCACCTCTTTGATTCCTTGTGAATGGCTCTGAGTGACACGAGGGCAACTTTTCCTCAGTCTTTGATCTTTCTCTCTCTCCTTTGTGTAACTGTCCAACCATGGACCAGATTAAAGAGAGAGACAGAATGACACACACTCGGTATCTCGCTCGCCCCTCATTAACCAGACGGAGGACGTTAACGGTCCTCTCTTCATCTGTCATCTGGGTTCCTCGTTGGGATCGCCTCCTCTGAGCTGCTCTGAGCTCATGTGACTCTAATTAAGTGCTGTCGTTATTACAGCAATGCATCATGCGGTGATGTCATGGGTGCCACAGTTTGGGAGGTGCCGTCGTTCGGAGGCTTTGGGGGAAGACTCCTGACTGATTTGGTAACGGCTCAAATCTTTTAAGTCACTTTAAAACTTCTTGGGGACAACTCACTCATTTCTTCTTATTGACTAAATATGAATTATGTATGTTTGTTTAATCAGCGTAGAATTTGTAGTTATTTGAGGTGAAGTTGTTCAAAGTAACTCTGTTTGTCATCACTGAGACTGAGTCTATTGATATAAATATCAGCTGATGACGGGTTGTTTACTCTCCCTCAGCCAAATAAGATTAATCAAGATCAAGTTTGGTTTGCATAATTATATTGACGAGTCAGTTCTACATTGTATTTGCCCTGATGTTTTGAACAGTAGAGGTCTCTTCATTAGAACAAATGTCACTCTTTACATGTTTCTGTGTATTTACTTTTTCTATATTGTGATGTTATGAGGTTAGCGTATGGAGGACTATAAGTAAGATGATGATGATGATGATGGTGAGGATGATGATGGTCTCCACTTCTTATGTGTTCAGCCTCTCAGATCAGAGTAATGGGTAATGTGCAAGTTGGTGTGTGTTTTTTTTTTCCTGTGTGTGTGTATGTGCGTGTGTGTGTTGGTGTGGCTTTTGTTTCTTTGCCACTATCCATTGGGTCCTCAGATGGGAGGGGGTGTTGAAGTGTGTGTGTGTGTGTGTGTGTGGTGAATTAGGGGGTGAGGGGGTGGGGTTATGATCTCACTGTTGAGGAATTTGTGTGTGTGTGTGTGTGTGTCATATACACACACACACAGTAGCTCCACATCCTGTTTACCACTACAGGTACCGCTTGTCCTGTTTTAAAGGGCATTTCCACCTAAAATCCACTTTGCTCACTGGACTTTCACTTTGAAAGCTGCTTTCACGCACGCACGCACGCACACAAAGTCAACCTATGATGTCATTGTCATTTAACTGTATCGATGTATTTCAGATTTTTATTCGTACAGACGAAAAACAACTGGATGTAGTTAAAGGATCTAAATACAGTCACACTGAAACTGATGATCAAATCAAAACACATCATGTTGCCTCACTTCATTTGTCACTATGTGTGTACATACTGTAAGACCGACGGCTCATTGAATCATTATGCTCAAGCTTTGTTTGTTTTACTTTTTTTATTATCACACTTAATCACTGTGTCAGATGAGAAGCTGTGATAAATACAGTATGTGGCCTCGGTCCTCTCCTGCCAGCGTCGGGCAGCGAGGGGAAGGGGTGGGCTGGTGGGTGGTGCGTTCGCTGACATCAGTGTGATGTTGCGCCTCAGGCGTCGACTGTTCTGTACAGTCCAGCAGCAAATTGTGGGTTTGGAAGCCGAATGTGTGTGTTTGTGTGACAGTGATTTAGTCGTCATGTGAAGGAACAGCTGGTGTGAGTGAGACAGATGTTGACCCTCTGAGGGCGAGAGACTTAGGGAGAGAAAGAGAGAGAGCGAGAGAGGAGCAGGGATTCACAGCAGAGTGGTTACCTGACAGTTATCTCACTTGTAAACAGGAGTGAATGTGTTTACATTGGACTGAGTAAGAAATGTTCAGGTCAAGTCATTGATCGATATTTAGGGAGCAGTGAAATACAAAATTTGGTAAAACATGTGAAAGTTTATTGATCACTGTAGTTTGCATTGTCTTCAAATAGATCGGCACTCTGTCTGTAGTGCACATACTTAAAAACCTTATGAGTGAAAAGTTAACTAATAAATAAAGTTGAAGTGCACTTAAGAAAAGAGCAAAAGAGTAATATCAGTATGTGCAGAGCAGACCAGCAGTATTTCTTTATTTTAATCTCCAGGTCCAGTTTTTAAGCTGCAGGAAACAAAGTTTCTCAGTATGCCACTGTTAGACCAAACTTCACTTTATTTGCATTAAAAGACTGTGGTAAATGCAATGTAGACAGTAATCATTGTATGCTATTAAAAGTGGCAAATTAATCTTTGAAAGCTCAGAGTGTCTTAACTGCTCCACATTGTTCCACAGCTACGGTAACTAGCATTAAAACCGTCTCTGGTGCTTTTTTGTGTGTAATCGACCCATGACAATTATATATATTAAAAAAAGCCATTTAAAAATGCGATTAAGTGACTGGATTAATTGGTCTATCATTAGTCAGGTATGAGAAGGAGCATCACCACCTCTTGATTTCTAGAGGTTTTTTTTCTTTCTCAGAAGAACAGATATTGTGATTTCAGTTGAAATAGAGGTTTTTGCTTTTTATCGCCACTTTTTCATCAAGCACTTTGTGACAAACTTTCTCCTGTTGATTCAAATCAAGTAATGGGCGTGACTGACAACTTTCTGGTTGTGTCTTGTGAATGGTCACAGCTGTAACCATGGGGATTTC
This sequence comes from Trachurus trachurus, assembly GCF_905171665.1. Classification (NCBI taxonomy): domain Eukaryota; kingdom Metazoa; phylum Chordata; class Actinopteri; order Carangiformes; family Carangidae; genus Trachurus; species Trachurus trachurus. The sequence continues at coordinate 23,944,899 of NC_139896.1, read as the reverse complement.
TTTGCATGTGTCCACTCCTGTTTTTCATCAACACAACCCACCTGTTGAGACTCGCTGCTTTTCCAGGTTTAAACATTGTGGCGGCTTCAATTTTCTCAGTCTTGTCTGAAACGATCAGATCAGATCAATCAGTTGTCAGAGTGCGGTGACCAGGTAACGGTACTGACCGTGTTTGTGGTCAGTAGGTTGTTGGTTTCGGCTGTGCAACCAGAGAGCAGGTGTTTCTGTCCTCGTCTGGCAGCTCATTATGTAACTTCCTGTAGCAGAGAAGGTGCGCCACGCTGATAAGAGGCATTTTGTTTCAACATAATTCACCTTTGCACACACACACGCACACGCACACACACACACACACACACACACACACTTAATACATACCCACACTTACTTTATCTCGCTCCCTCACTTTCCGTTTCTCCTTCTACACATTCACTCGCTCTTTGTCTTCCAACACAGACTTTAAACCCTTTCCAGCCCCCACGCCTCCATTAGAGCTCTTGTTGTCTGGATGTTGTTGTGCGTCTCCATGGAGACGGGTCAACAAATCAGCAGGTATCGGCAGGAGCAGCGGCCGCCTCAGAGGCTCAAACTGCTGTTTATCTGCCTCAGATCCGGCCTGAATCAAACAGGGAGCTTTTGTGAATGGATTTGTGTAGAGGTAAATCAGGCGGCTGCAGGTGACTGGTTCATGCTGCGGACAGGGCAGCAGAACCCTGACCGCTGCTGTAGTCGTACAATAGGTCTGTGCATAAAGATACTGGTTCAGGTTTTTAAAGCAGAAGTGAGTGGTCCGGTCGTTTTCGCTAATGCTGCGTTCCAGGCAGGCTTTTGAAATCGTAAATTACAGCTTCAAGTCACAACTTACGACTTTGTAGCGTTTCAGGCAACCCACTCGTGTTTTTCCGACCTGTTTTACCGGTGAAAGTCACTATAACGGCCACTCGTAACTTCCGACCGGTGAACTCGTACCAGATCGAACTGGTACCACTTCACGGTCGGAAAAATACGAGTTTCCTTGAACGCACCATAACAGTCACTCGTCCCTACGTCGCCACATTCACGGCGTTCCTTGGCTGCACACACAGCCCTGCATGCCGTTCTCTCTCCTCATTGGATAAAAACTGTAGGATACGATAAATGTTTTCTCCTCGGCTCAGAGCAGAGCAGTGGGACTGAGAGACCCGTGTTTCAGTCCAAACACTCTATGTAAGTGATTGCTGTCGGAAGATATAACTATTTAAGACTTATATTAACACAAATATATCACTCACTTCTGCTTTAATTGTGGCTTAAGGACACACAGTAGCATACAGTAGATATCCTTCAGATTTTAAAAGCTGTCGTTGTGTTTTAATTACTTCAAAGCTGAGAACCAGGTGAGCCCAGTATCACCTGATACTGACTCTGATCCAGCATGTAGCTAAGCCTACATTTATCTACGAGACACAAACGCCAAACTACAGGGCTGAAGAATGAGGGGCAGCAAAAACTGAACTTCCTTTAATGACCACTAGAGTGTGTCTCCAAAAGTGAGCCAGTCCCATAGACTGTAAAAAGAATGGACGTAGCATCCGTGACGTCACTCATTGGTTTTGGGGAGTCGTTTTTGTGACTCAAATATGGCGGCCTGAACAGCGCCATGTTGGATTGGCCGGCCGAGAACCCGCCCACTGGCCTCGAAGCAGCTGTCCACGGAGCTGCTCCGGACCTGTCACTCAACGTTTCCGCGCCCTAATTGGCCAGAGTTTTAACCTAATAACAGTAAAACGGTAGAGTTAAAAAAAAATTCACCCCCCTCAGAGTGTGTGCGGGGGTAGAAACTATCGATTGAGACCAAAAAACGTTCTGACACCAGGCTTTGATCATGTTTATTGAGGATGTAAAGTTGGCGATTTTAACATGGGGGTCTATGGAGAATGCTCCCTTCTGACACCAGCCCCCAGAGAAAGCCGAGGGGATTGCAGTTTTTTGAACGCGGAAGTGAGCTTCACTTCTCAGACCGACAACTGCCCCCTTGGCCAGTCCCCACAGACTCGCATGTAAAAACACAAATAGCACAAATAATAATATAATATAATAATAATAATACAGCCTGGTGCAAAAACAGTGTTGGTCTCTATGGTTAATTTCCTTCTTTGTGACAACTGTACTGGGATCAGTTTCTGTTTATCTTTTATGGCTTACATTTTTGGGGGTGTGGCTGCTTTGATAGATAGGTGGGTGAGTCTCTGTACTTAAGTTTGGGCTCCACACACCCCTCCTTGCTCCTGGCTTCGATCAGCTTTGAAGTGGGGTTAGGATAGATTCAGATGCCGCCAAGATGGTGACAGTGAGACATGTGACACAGCTGCCCGCCCGGTGCAGAATGAAGCTAAAAGAGAAGAGCGGAAAAAACAAGATTAGTGGAAAATCATTTCAATACCTTTCACTGATGTAGCAAAGTGTAAAAGAGAAAATGAGCACTGTAAAAAATAATCAGTAGGCTATCTTAATTTGTCTGTTTTGGAGTCATTGAAATTAGCCAGGACGACCGTGTTGTATTGTCTCTCTGGTAAATGTTTTAATGTTACTACACAGTCGTCGTGACTCAGTCTCTGAAAACCGCCGCCCCGAGGAGAAGTTTGACTGAACATGTTGATTTGTGCTGAGTCGGCTCAAGTGGGGCCAGGACTCACCTTTTGGCACAAAACTACAAGGCAAGACCAGTCAGTGTCTGAAGATGTGTGTGTGTGTGTGTGTGTGTGTGTGTGTGTGTGTGTGTGTGTGTGTGTGTGTGTGTGTGTGTGTGTGTGTGTTGGCATGTTACTTACCTGAAGTATTTGTGTTCTCTGGAGGAAACCCAGAGCATGACATCAGCCGCTCACTCAGCATCTGAAACATGCTGCCGGGGTTTCGTCTCTGTGAACGGATGAAAACTGGTTTGGGTTGCCAGGTCTGAGTCAATCACATGAGGAGGATGAGGAGGATGAAGGGAGTCTGGAGGAAGGAGAGATCAGGAAACAATGCAGCAGATTATTATCGCTGTAAACCCCCCCCCACCACCACACACACACTTTAAGCAGTAGGCCTACTGTGTTTTGACTCAGTGTTTTTAAATTCCACCCCCCCACCCTCTCTGTGTTGGTCCTTTCTCTGAACAATAGGCTACCATGGCGATACCCTCATTCCTCACAAAACTGTGTCAGCGAGGACACACACACACACACACACACACACACACAGTTTGAGGTTAAGGTTTACCATTTACGAATGTGAAACAGCAACACTTCATCTGAACTGGAACTAGTTACTCATGGGATACTTTTCAAAAATAAAACCTTGTTTTTAATCATAAAAATGTTCAGTAAATGAAATGTAAGGCAGCACAAATCAGATCAGTGCAGATCTGCAGAACCAAAGCAGTTGTTTCCAACGTCCATGTCAGGTCAGAAAAATCAGCAGGAAAACACATTCATGAGAAGTTATATATATATTTTATTCCTTCTCTCTTTTTTTGCTATCCTAAAGAGATTTTTTCTTTTTCACATATATATATATATATATATATATATATATATATATATATATATATATATATATATATATATATATATATATATATATATATATATATATATTTTTTTTTTTTTTTTTTTTTAACATCTGATCATTTTAGTATCTGAGGAACCACAGTCCCAACATTTACTTTCTTCTAAACCTGTAAAAATGAAATCCCTCATTTCTTCAACTAGTCACAACCCACAGATTTATGCAACCGGTCACAGTGGGACATAAATAGAAATCACTTTGGTTTAATAGGTCACAAATAGAAAAGGTTGGAAACCACTGCACCAGAGAGAGAGAGAGAGAGAGGAAATCTCTGTGTGTGTGTGTGTGAGAGAACCATTAAATAGAGCAACAGCTGTTTAAAGTTACAGAAACATCAATTTAGAGATGAAAAGTAGAATCTGAATCCGTCTTAACTAAATAATGATGTCTCAACTCAAACAGTCTAGATGTGTCTCATTTAGAGAGAGACTGATCAGTGCTGAGCTGAGTGAGCTCAGCGGTGGGTGGTGCCCTGTGTGTGTGTGTGTGTGTGTGTGTGTGCGTGTGCGTGTGCGTGTGCGTGCATGTGAAGGGCAAAGGCCATTGTGTAGCGCTGCTCACTGACAGGATGTTTGCCGGAGAGGCGGCTGGTGGTGACACACATTCACTCACACAGGTGTGGCAGGATGACCTCGGAGTGACAAAGAAAGGAGGGAAGAAATGTGGTCAGATGGGAAGAGTGGGAGAAAGAGGAAAAAGAAGGGAGGGGACGCCACATAGATCAGAGTGAGTGAGAGATTAAACAAACAGGTGGAGAGTGAAAAGGTTGAAATACATGGAGACAAAAGAGAAACGGAGAGAGGAGCAGAGATAAATGAGTGAGTCGAGTCTGGCAGCAGAGAGAGTGATTAGGAATGTCGAAACAGGATGTCGCAACCTCTCTGTGGATATTCGCACAGCCTTAACACACACACACAGTCGTCATTACGGCGTTGTGTCACCCATGGGTGAGGCAGCTAAAGCTCCACCTAAACCTGCGCTGCTGCAACATGTTGGGAGCACAGCTGCTCTGCTGATGTTGCAGCAGAGCTGGAGCTTCACCAGGTGGATTCACGGGCTCAGGTCCGCCGAGTCAAACATGGCAACACACTGCAGAGAGTCGGCAGCAGCAGCTCCACTCACATAAAGACACGCAAACATGTTTGGTAACCTAAACGTGTGAAGGCTCGTATGAGGTTTAGGCTGTAATCACAGCAGAGACATTACGTCATGCAGCAAAGGTCATGCATTTATATCTGTGAAAGAGGACGTGTGGGGCATTGACATTATGAAAAAACGTGTGGGGCATTGACATTATACAGACAATAAGCTGAACTCGTTTTACTCTAGGCTCTCTTTATGCATATTAGCAGGAAGAAGCGTGTGAATCATAGTTGCTGTTTTTAGCTCTGTCCTACAGATGATGACTTGTCATCTTCACTTTCAGGAAAATTTGTCCACTACCCTATTTATACAACTTGCGTACCTGTGCAGATTTCTACTTCAGGCTGCACATTCTTCAAGAAGTAACTATACTTAGTTAAACACAAACATGGCCCAGGTACAGACTCTCCAAACACAGCGCTATTTGAGCTTGAACACAGCGCTTATTGTTCTGGGAATGCTGCTCCAACAAAGGTTTAGCCTGGGACAGCCCCAGAAGTGTTTTGCCTCTGTTGACTCCAACAATATGTTCAACAACAGTTTTCCATCAGTTTTTCCTCCAGTCCATGGAGTTGGTTTAACACCACTGAAAACGGCAACCGCCCCCCCCGGCCGTGTCAAGAGAGCTTCCAACTATTTGTTTAATGAGTGATGATGTGTTAACAAGACGAGACGCATCAGGACCCGTCTGATTCGGCCGGTGATTGATCAGTGACGTCATCACTTCACCTCACAGGCATGAAGTCGTAGGTGTATCAGAGAACTGATAGGTGAGTCATAGATGTGGCAACACCTGCACAGAGAGAAACGTTGGACTGAAACGTCCCCGACATCTACACACACTGTTCGGCCTCCTGAGCCAATCAGAGGGGCGCTTTCACAAGGACACACTGCCTGTGGCTTAGATATAACCAAAGACGGTTTATGAACCAAGACCCCCATGACGAGTCAGCTTCCTGTATACATGTCACGTGGGTTTCTGCACGGCCACGCCTTTTTAGGAGACTAGCGGCAGCCTTGAATGTATTGACTCCAATGGGAAAATTGAACGTGAACACAGATTATGGTCGATCCTTTCGCCCCACAGTCACTGAACTAAATGTTGAACTCATTTTTCAAAAGCCACATCTCTTCTGAACATTTTGACACAAAAATGGCAATTTTCAGACGGACACATCAGGAGAAAATTAACTTTGTTCACGACCTGTCTCTGTCTCAACAACACACTCTCGCGAGATTTGGCACAGATGTCCCAGGCAACGCCAAACAAACGGCCGCAAACTCCCGTGAAAATTATTTAAATAATTTTCGTCATGATAAATATGACTGTTAGTATGTTATCATGAGAAAATATAAATATTTCACTTTCATCTACCTACAAATTGTATAAATCCACACACGTTAACAGATGAGGTGGGGTGACGGTTGGCCACGCCCATTTAGGAGACAGTGTGTGGAACCATTTCTATCATTGGAGCAGCCTCTCATGGGGTATCTTGGTAAATAGAGTATCTTTGATATAACTGAATGAATTCAGATTGGCGGAGTCTAAATTCATCTGTTGCACAAAGCAGTTCAGGCCTTGACTGTCTTCAACTGGGCTGGGGAACAATGAATTCTGGGTAAATTATAACTTTTCAAAAATAAAACGGCCGACATGGAAACCACATCAGACGCGGCTCTGTCACAATACAGTACTTTATAACAATGTCAGCAAACCACAAATTCTGAGTCACGTTTAGCTCTTTTTGATTTTATCATTGTTGTCTGGTGCTACTGGTCAGTGCTGGTGTCATTTATTGTAACACTAGTATTAGACCTTGCCTTATGTTCTTATTAAATGAGTCCGTTTTTATTTTTGGGCTTATTGCCATTAGACCGATCAATTAGCAAAACTAAGACTGGAGCAACAGATGCAGAGCAGTGGCTCCTGCTCTACGTCTGTACTGAACACAGATGAAACTCCTGAGACACAGCTGGAGGTTTGTGAAGGTCGGACACTGTCAGGAAAGCCAAAATATCCCACCGACATTTTATCTTGTTATGACAGAGCTGACTCAGGCCTCCGCTAGTTGTGCCTCACTCACCATTTGTGAAGCAGATCTACTTTCATAAACATACACTTTCATTTGGGAACCAACACGACCTGTTTGCACCTCACGCAGTGGCCTACATACTGTATTTATACAGTATAACCAAACTCATGGCTACTGGCAAAGTTTTTTTGCTTTGTTTGATGATGACTGACTGACTGTAAATGAGCCTGTGTGTCAGCTGGGGCTCAGTTGTACAGTACATTGCTAATCAGACAGAAAGGGGTTCAATCCCCAGCTCCTTTAGCAGCACACATCACGGTTCGTCTTGGAACAGCTGGAAAATGATTGATTGATCAGTCTTCCAGTGTGTGTGGTTTGAAAGTTGCTATTTGTGGACTAAAGCAGCGGATGAATGTGCGTGTGGATGGGTTAACATGACTAGCAGTGTAAAGCGCTTTGGGTTGTTGTGAAGACTAGACGCAGTGCATTTATTTTCAGCGTTTCAGTTAATTACAAAGTCTTCTGTGGTGTTACTTTAATCATTAATCTGAAGCTTTGGTTTGCAGTGCATGTGGCTGTTTTTTTTTTGATGAATTATTTCAAAATATCTGACTTATCTGTGTCCCTGACATATTTCAGCCCACGCTCCGAAACACTTTGTCCCCTTTAATGAGTAGGTTGTTATTATGGGAGAGAAAAATGGAGGCAGAGAGATTAAAAATGACTGGAATGTTTTGTCTGCCCTGAACTCTGTGTGCCGGAGCTGAAGATTAGCTAATATCATGTCCTGTGTGTGTGTGTGTTGTAGCCTGTATGAGGTACCAGCTGGTACAGTGAAGTCTGATTAATGAGCAGCATTACCCAGCAGCTCTCCGTTCTGCTCTGCTGAAAACAAACAGGTTAAATGTTAATATCCACCATTACTAGTCAGATGAGGTTTCATTAACTCTACTCGGTGTTGCACTTTTTTTTTTCTTTTTTTTATCCCAGTCTGAGACAAACCGGCGTTCTGTTTGTAGTATAAACATGTATGTCAGAAATCTCTGCAACTGTATTGACCGAAATGAAAACATAAGCAATAAACCAGTTGTGTAGCTGATCTCAAGTCTGTCCTGTTTTTTATCTCCCTCAGACTCTAAGGCCATCGTGGATGGGAACCTGAAGCTGATCCTGGGTCTGGTCTGGACTCTGATCCTGCACTACTCCATCTCCATGCCAGTGTGGGAGGGCGAGGATGAGGAGGTAACGCCCAACTGTTGATCTCATGGCCTCCGTCTCGGTTTGTTCCTCGGCAACAGTGTTTTAGTTTGATTGCAGAGGGAAACAAAGGAAGAACGATTAAACGTAGAAATATTGAACAGCAGAACGTGAAGCTCGTGCATCTGTTGTTGGCTGATTGATTTGATGTCGGTGCGTTTGTGTTTCAGTCAGAGTCAAAGACGCCTAAACAACGCCTGCTGGGCTGGATCCAACACAAAGTCCCTGATCTGCCCATCACCAACTTCAGCCAGGACTGGAGGACGGGCAAGGCCCTGGGAGCGCTGGTGGACAGCTGTGCACCGGGTACGTTCCCCCGCAGAGCGCTGCACCGTCGTGTGTCTGTGTGTTCCCATTGATGACAGTGTTGTTTTTTCCCCCTGTCCTTCGCAGGTCTCTGTCCAGACTGGGAGACATGGGATTCAGTGAAACCAGTGAACAATGCCACTGAAGCCATGCAGCTGGCTGACGACTGGCTGGGCATCCCGCAGGTTCGATTCCCTCTGTTATACATAAGAGTAGACGGAATGACTGATTTTCAGTTGTTTTTTTTTCCCTGTATGTTGTTTCCTTCCAGCTACTTCACAATAAAAGCCCTCCAGCTACCAAGACATGAATGTAAGGGAATGAGGAGGGTCTGAGAGGCTTTTACTGTGAACCAGCTGCAGGGATGATGCCACATCTGTCTGCACTGCTCACAGTGGTGACATCTGATACATGTAGGGAGATGTAGGACATCAAATGTCCATCAGTGTCCATTTCTCCATTTTTCCATATCCAACAAACATCACACGTCCTGTATTTTTATGCAGCCCGATGAAGATGGAGTTGGGTTCACTGTGGTTTTTCTCCAGAGGTCAAAGGTCACAAGCAGCATCTCAGACAGGGGCTGTTTGGCCAACTTGATTGTCCAAAGCAGAGGATTTTTTTTTTTTATGTTCTTTATTGAGTGAAATAAATGACTATTCCGGGGAAGAAATGATCAAAGTATTTAGTGTAAAGCACTTTTAAAATTGCGCTTCTATGAAAAAATTATAATTATAATTATTTTCTCCATTAGAGGTCATCTTTCACCTTCCTCAAAAGTAATATTCTGCTTTATGTTCAGTATGTAGAACAATCTCGGCTGTAATAATGAAGAAAGTTTCTTTTGTTCTGGTTTCATAAAGTCGAAGTTGGATGTTTTCGTGTCATTGCTGCATTACATTATGCTCTTCTTCCTGTCAGTCAGCTGACACCCTCAGGAAGTCTCCTCCAGAAAAAACACAGCTCACGAACTCCACTGTTACACCCATGACATTAATTCAGGACATCTTTGAAAGCTGGGAAAATAGTGACTGTAATCCAAATCAGTGTTTGACTTGAAGAAGGAAGAATTTAGACCATGACGTAAGGGGAGGGAAAGAGTGGCGACCGTAAAAGACAACAGTGTGACAGAGTTCAGTGTCCTGCACTGAACTAAGGGATTTGTCAGATTTCCTTCACAGCCTCATTTCCTTTGCGAATCATCACTCGTCTTCCTCCGCCACACATCTCCCCTGCGGCCAGCTTGTTCACCTTGGTCTGTTTTTAGATTCACTGATGAGGTTAGATTTGGTTTTTAGTTTTGTTTTAATGAGTGGTCTCTGCTACAACTCCTTTATGCACGCTGCATTTCTAAGAACTGTGGACTGCAAATAAAGATGGATGTAGCCTCTGTGATGTCAGCTACAGGTTTCTGGAGAGCTGCTCCACTCCACGTGACTTTGCCCTCTAAACCCAGATGGACACAGCGGTGAGACCTTTATGGGCTGAGACTTTGGTGGATATGCTCATTCGCCTGTCACTCAAAGTTGCCACATCCCTTAATTATGCCAAATTTGAAGCCTTATCACCCTTTTCAGAATTTTCTAAAGGTGCTATAAGTTTTCACTGTTGTCTTATAGCTACAGTAATGTTAGCATTAACATTTTTTTACTTACCAATCTAGATAAAATGTACCAATTTTTGCACCCCTTTACTTGCAGCATCAAAGTTCTGCTTATATTTTACTCCCTTTATTTTGCTAACCAGCTAGTCCTGTAGCTCATCGGCTCAAAGGACATATCCCGACTTTGTGTCTTAAACACAACAATGGCTGAAGCACTTGGCAAGTGATCCCCCACCCTAACCCTCACTCGTGACAAGAAATCAAGTTCAGCCTCAGAGAAAAACTTGGAGAAATTGCCATTTGGACAAAAGTATGTGGACATCTTCTCTCCACTTACTTACTTGTATGTATTTCTTATTTTAGTCTGTGCCTGTGTTTCAGCCTCTTAGTTCCAGCGATGGGAAATGTTGATGCGACAGAAAACAATGATGTGTTAGACAATAGTGTTCCTGCCAACTTAGTGTCAGCACTTTGTTAAAGGATGTTTCCTGTTTCGACATGACAATGCCCCTGTACACAAAGCCAGATCCATACACAACTCAACTGGACCGCACAAAACCCTGACCTCAACCCCGTCCAACACCCCAGGGATGAAGTGGAACGTGGACTCTGAGCCAGACCTTATCGCCCTCCATCAGTGTTGGACCTCGCTGTTGCTCTAATGGCTGAATGGGAACAAAATCTCTGCAGCCTGGATCCAGAAAGTTGAGGCTGTTCACAGCAGTAGAGTCACATCCATGTGTGCATCATATTTCCAGCTGTCACATATGAGTGAAAAATGCAGGAGTCCACATACGATTGACCATCTGGCGCAAGCAGCTTTACTGAGCGTCTCATTTAAGTATTTTCTTGCTGCTACATATGAATAAAGTTTTTTTTTTTTTTTTTAAATCTGTTGTGAGTGCACAAGGAGCTGCATAAAGGGTGAAATTGAAAACATCTGGAAGTGTTTGAAAAGTTTACCACCTCGTAGCACACTGCTTGTTTCTGTCTGAGACTACTCGTTCAACACACCTCAAACTCAGTTTGAACTATCGGCAGTTGAGTTGCATTGTGGGTAGAGATGCCAAGTTTTGACGAAGGAGAATGATGTCTGTGGTTCTGCGTGTGACATCAAGGGTGCGATCATGTTAATTAGTATTATCGTAAATCAAATTATTGATTTCACCCAGAGGTATTGAAAGATGATTTGGGTATATTCAGGTAGAGAACAGTTTTATTTAAAACACACGTTAATTTTGTGCATGTGTGTGTTTTTGTGTATGTGTGTAGGTGATCGCCCCGGAGGAGATCATTGACCCCAGTGTGGATGAACAGTCAGTGATGACTTACCTGTCTCAGTTCCCCAAAGCCAAACTGAAGCCTGGAGCTCCACTCAAACCCAAACTCAACCCCAAGAAGGCCCGCGCATATGGACCAGGTACACTCACACACACACACTAAGAAAAACTCTTCAGTCTATCCCAAATGAAATCAGATTAACTTTATAAAAAGATTCAGTCGCTGTAACCGTAAATAACGACACACAGCACAACAAGCAAAAATGATAAACAAACACTGATTACTCTGTAGAAGGTGTCTGGAAAACACAGGAGCTTCTGTTTCTGACCTGTTGTTCCCAATTTGTGTTGAAAAATGGTCACACTGGAAACACTGGTCTCTGTCTGACAATGTGAGGAAGTCGGCAGCTGTTAGTTCGAACAATGGTCCACACACACACACTGGTAAGGTCATTACTTGTTCTCCAACGTGGACTACAACCCTGAGGAGGAAATACCTGGAAATGGTTACATGTAGCCTACAGAGGCAACAGGACACCACACACACACACACACACACACACACACACACACACACACACACACACACACACACACACACACACACACACACACACACACACACACACACTGAGCACTATGGGAAAACAGAATTATGAGTTAGATATCTCATCTCATCACAGTAAAGACCACATTCATCTGTTTACACGGTGAATCTCCAGTTTTCCCTCTCACTACTAATTTGTTTGCACCCAGCTTTTTAATCTGGATTAAATGTGCAGCTGGTTCAAACTGAAACTATTTATAATGATCAGCCTTTTAACCGTGAGTTTTTTTTATTGTGCAGGTATTGAACCAACGGGGAACAGAGTGCTGCGTCCTGCTGTGTTCACGGTCGACACGTTCAGTGCAGGTCAGGGTCAGGTCACCATCTACCTGGATCATCCAGACGGCACCAGAGAGGAGGTACAACCCCCACCCCTCCTCCTCCTACTCCTTCTCCTTCTTCTCCTCACAGCATCTCCTAAAAAAAGAAACTCTAAAACATGTGTCCATCTCTATGTCTTGTTGATCAGCTTAAGGCGGAGCTTAACGAGGGCAAGAAAACGTACAGCGTCACCTACATTCCTCAAGTCATGGGACCTCACAAGGTGAATTTCTGTTTCTCTCTTCTCATGTAAAATATAAAATAATCACATGCATTTATTATATACGTATGTAGCAGAGGAGAATTGATGATTTAATCTGTAACTTTAAGACCAAAGCTCAGTACTAAGAAGTAGGTTTTAATGTTACCAAGGTAACTTTAGCTTTAACTTTGGGTTTTCAGTCCTAAGACCGTGGTTCACTTGTCACTGGGAAACTGACTCCTCACCTGGTCCAGAACAGGTTAACTTCAGAGGATCAGATCAAAACCTGTTGACAACCAAACTACCGACCAATCAGATCCCTAGAAAAACAGAGGCATCATTCCTTCAGGCTGACGGGGACAAAATAAAAACTTTACAACGAGGCCTCGGGACAACAAATGTTAGGCTCAGTTAACCCAGATAACTACATTCTTTTCTAGGTATGTTGAACTTGCTCTGTAGTACAGTTTAAATCCTGAACAGCTCTTTGGGAATTATATGGTATAAACATGTCCTTGTGTTTATATTTTCGTGGTGAAGGACACTGTTGTTTTATTTTGAAAGGGACAACAATAAAAAATGAGTGTGTTTAATCGTGTCACATGGTTTAGAGCGTCTAATCTGTTGTTTCTGTGTCCAAGGTGACGGTGTTGTTTGCAGGCCAGGAGATCCCCAAGAGTCCATTTGAGGTGGATGTGGACAAAGCGCTGGGCGACGCCTCCAAAGTTACAGTCAAAGGCCCGGGAATTGAACCTGTGGGCAACATCGCGAACAAACCCACCTACTTTGACATCTACACTGCAGGTCAGAGACGTCAGAGGCGCAGAGTTTGTTTATTACAGATGTGATGTCACAACCACAGACTGACATACCGTCTGTAATGGCGATACTGCAACACACACAGACGGCCTCACAACACACACACCTGTTAGTTAGTGTGTACACATGCACGGCAGAGGGGTCTTCACTGTCGTCTTGTCGACGTCTCCTCTGCAGGAGCCGGTACAGGTGACGTGACGGCCATGATCAGAGACCCTCAGGGCCGCCAGAACAGCGTGGAGGTGATGATGGAGGATAAAGGCGACAGCACGTACCGCTGCACCTACCGGCCCACCCAGGCCGGACCGCATGCGATTACCGTGACCTTTGGAGGGGTGGGGGTCCCCAAGAGCCCCTTCAGCGTAGACGTCGGGCCTGGTGAGTGGTCTCGCCTTCACTACATCACTAACTTGTTCTAATGGACTCATGAGTTTGATGACCACCACCACACATGAACTCATCATCGTTGTTGTGTTTTGGCTCAGCCTGCATGCCGGGGGCCTGCAGAGCAACGGGCCGGGGGCTGCAGCCGTCCGGTCTGAGGGTGAAACAGGTGGGAGACTTCAAGGTGGACACCAGGACAGCAGGCAGCGGAGACCTGAAGGTGCTCGTCAAAGGACCCAGTAAGTGCACGTTCACAGCTATTACACAATCATTAAGGCCCAATCCAATCCGTCATCCGTACGCCTTCACGTACCGCTGTCAACAGAGTGGTGAGGGGCAGGGTAATACCCCCCCCATGAAATTGAACTCCACTACTAAACTCAACACAAAAGGGCACACAATTTAATGTAACTTAAAATGGTTGTTGTAATTTGAAAATCCTTAATGATGGGTAAAATAGAAATATTTATGTATCTCTGTGTTTGCTAGTGCAGCCTTCTACCCACATCACCCCCACCCCTTCCCCCTAAAGAGAATCAGGATTAGACCCCTACCCCGATGTGAACCTGCAGGGGGTAAAGCTAAAGGATAGAAATGGGACTGGGGGACGCTCTGCTGGGCTGTCAACATGGGATTCAAAGCCAGAACCTTAAGGTCAAGAGTTACATGTTGTACAAGCTAAGCTGACACATGATCAGCTCTCTCTAAACACTCACTTTGAGGAGATGTCAACCTGCGTGCGTGGTTGTCTCGACACACTGACAAACGCACCACCGACCAACGTCTGACCAACGTCTCAATCAGAAACAGAGATGGTGGATGTGCAGAGAACTTTAAGTTGAAATAACACACATGAAATCTATTCTGATACAATAAAATAAATAAAAAACATTATTAATATCTACATACAGACAGATCGGGCATAACATTATGGCCATCTGCCAAATTTTGTGTTGTTCCCCTTTTTGCTGTCAAATACGCAACAAACCAGTATGAACTTCTTCCGCAAGTTAAGCAACAATAGCTCATCTGTTGGATCAGTCCACACGGGCCGATACTCTCCTGTGTAGGTTATGTGACTTATGAAACTTGAAACAGGTGGAGCAAGTCTGTCTGTGATGGTTTCAGTGTTATACTGTAAATTGATAACCAGCAGCTTTCCCCTTCATGTTGCAGCAGTGCATCCTGTCCACGTCACCTTGTTGCTGGTGGGATGCCATGGTGATTTTATCTGCTTAGTCATCACTGATTGAGAATCAGTTGTGTGTGGGTGGGTGGCGGTTGTGTTTCACACAAATGTGTGGGAGCGATATCACTGAAATAGTTGATAAACTACAGAGATATCAGAATGTCAAAGTTCTTCTGATATTGTTTTTTTTGTCAAGAAGGGTCCTCTCAAAACTGTAGGAGGAGTAGCGAATCGAAATTTGGTACGGAAGATGAATAAGAAGAAGGAGAAACACGCAGGATAACAATAGCGCCTCGGCACTGGGTTGAAGAACCTGAGAGGCAGATTAAAGACGTTTGAAATGGGAGATTTCATTGAGTCATTGGAGCCACTGAAGCGAGTCAAGCTTGGAGGTGACGTCAGGACCGCACAGAGCTCAGGCTCCAGGCTTTTAGCCAGAACCACAACCAGAACTTCTTTACACTGAGATTTACACAGAGTGGATTTTAAGATCTAACTACATCCAGATACATTTCTGACCTTTTAGTCCCATATGAGCCACAATGAGCTCTGATAATGTTATTATTTAACTCCATTAAATTCTGATGAGTGTCTATCACAGGACCTTGGATTTTCTAAATAACATTCATTTTCTTGTGTGTGTGTGTGTGTGTGTGTGTTCAGAAGGCATCGAGGAGCCAGTGAAGCAGATCTCCAGTCAGGACGGTGTGTTCTCCTACGAGTATTATCCCAGTGGTCCTGGCAAATTCACCGTCTCCATCACCTGGGGGGGTCAGCACATCCCCAAGAGGTGAGCTGTAAACTGCGTGTGTGTGTTTTAAGGCATTACCTCAGCACATGACCTCATCCGATCTGAATGGTTGGAGACACGGGGGGATGAGGGGTTGTAGTCTGGGCCTTCTCTGTGTCACTTCTCCGTGCAGCGGATTGTTGTGGTCTGTTGTGCAGATATTAGTAACAGCGTCAGCGCAGGGAGTTCCCACATCTCGGAGCAGAGAAACCGACTAATGCGATT
Organism: Trachurus trachurus; assembly: GCF_905171665.1. NCBI lineage: Eukaryota > Metazoa > Chordata > Actinopteri > Carangiformes > Carangidae > Trachurus > Trachurus trachurus. The sequence goes on along the minus strand of NC_139896.1, from coordinate 23,929,149 downwards.
TTGGCGACGAGACAAACTCATGTGCTGAGGTCATTTTTTTCGATACGAGAACAAATCATGGATCTGACCGCGTACATGTAAAGGAAGTACCTGTGTACACAACTGTGTGGTCCAGAGCAGAGTGGCGTCCAGGCTCGGTCCCAGGTCGTACAGGTCTGAACGTTCCCACAGTGAAGAATCTGACTTCAGCTCCTCAGGGGGTTTTGGAGAAGCTACAGTAACAACACGGGGAACTCTTTTCTCTCTGTGCCCAGAGAATAATTCAGTAAATGATGATTTCTGGACCTCGTCACCAGTGAGAGTCTGTCTTTCTCTAATGGGTCCGTGTGTGGCAACATTTCTGCCAAAAGACGAAGAGCCAAGGCTTAAACAGGGTGAAGGTCAGAGTTCAGGGTGGGACGGGACATTTAGCTGTGATGACTCAGATAGGGTTAATGGGTCCTCACAAACATAGCAGTTAGAGTGAGTGAGTGAGTGAGTGAGTGAGTGAGTGAGTGAGTGTAATGAGGATCCAAACTATAAATCAGCCAGTAAATGCTGAAGATTGGATTACAGTGTGTGTGTATATGGGTAAATGTGTTGACAGCCTCATGGGTGAGCTCATGCTGTGTGGTGTTGCTTACGTCCCCTACACACACACACACACACACACACACACACACACACACAGAGTCTGTGTGGTTTCACTCACGTTGACTCTCTCTCTCTGTCTCTCTCTCTCTCTCTCTCTCTCTCTCTCTCTCTCTCTCTCTCTCTCTCTCTCTCTCTCTCTCTCTCTCTCTCTCTCTCTCTCTCTCTCTCTCTCTTTCTTTCATTCTGTTTCCCAGTCCATTCGAGGTCGCCGTCGGCCCGGAGGCGGGGCCTCAGCAGATCAGGGCCTGGGGTCCTGGCTTGGAGGGAGGCATTGTGGGTAAACCTGCTGCCTTTATAGTGGAGTCCATTGGCACTGATGTGGGAGTGCTGGGTGAGTCTTTCATCGCCGTTAGACGTCTTCTTGGCGCCTTCAGCCTGCGCCCTCCTCTAGGCCCGGTCTGATCCGACCTGCTGTCTCCCCAGGTTTCGCCATCGAGGGGCCGTCTCAGGCTAAAATCGAGTGCGAGGACCAGAACGACGGGTCGTGTGATGTGCGTTACTGGCCGACAGAGGCCGGTGAATACGCCATCCACGTCACCTGTGACGAGGAGGACATTGAGCACAGCCCCTTCATGGCGTTCATCGTCCCTGACAACAATGCCAGTGACTCAGAAAAGGTGAGCGACTTGCCCTCTGAAGCCCAGTTCACACACCTGACGCACAAAAACCCAGCAGGTCACCTTAACTTCCTGGTTTCATGGTTGCAGGTCAAGGCGTACGGGCCGGGGCTGGAGAAGAGCGGCTGCCTGGTCAACCAGCCGGCCGAGTTCACTGTCGATGCAAAGAATGCTGGGAAAGGACCTCTGAAGATCATGGCTCAGGTAGGTCTGAATTTACTGTGGGTGATGCTCACATTTCAACCTCCTTGTGCGTCTGTAGCTCAGTAGTTCAGTGTGTCATACAAAGGGGATGTGACACAAACAAACTAAGAATGCAAATCTGGCTTTTTATTGATTGTTAAAACGATTAGTCTGGAATCTAATTTTATTCAACTACTGCTCTAAAAATGTCTTTTGATTTGCAGGAGCTTTTTTTTTTTAGAAATGTAATAATTATCTGTATTCTGACTGACTGTCCTTCTGTCTGTGGGCCAGGACGCAGAGGGACTCCCTGTGGAGGTGAGGGTGAAGAGTAAAAGCGAGGGCCTGTACTCCTGCTCCTACACACCCGCCTCCCCTCTCAAGCACACCGTGGCCGTCGCCTGGGGAGGAGTTAGCGTCCCCAACAGCCCCTTCAGGGTAAGCAGCCAATCACAGCACTGTGTCACTACAGAAAGGGATGTCCCACCCAGATCTGGGGCTCCGGTCAAGTTGGAAACTGAAGCTAAAGTTGTTCAGACAGTAACTTCAGTCAAAACAGAGAACATCAACGTCGTCCAGTCAGAGACGCTGAAGTCAGAGCAGAAATTAAATGTGGTGAATTCAAAGCATAGTGAAGTGAAAACTAAAACTAGGAAGCCTCTGATCATCATCACATACATTGAGGAGAGGTTCAGTAGCTAGTTTAGCTTCACAGAGAAAACACACAATTAAGAAAAGAAAATTGGTATGTGCAGAAAACACCCCAAAATGTTCAAGCCAGTAAAAAAAATGTATAAAAAGTGAAAAAGTTTGATAATAATTTGATAAATCTATAATTCACCAGAAAACACTTGAATCATTGGAAATGCAACAAGAAAGTTAAAGACTTAAATCACCACAACAAAGTTTTATAAATGTGCTATTTAAATGGGGACAACATCAGATGTGTAATTTGTCAGGTACGACATAATTTTGCGTGTGTGTTTGTTTGCTGATACTAATATCAGAATATTTTGTGTTGATTGAAACAATAACTGCCACTACATGATCAAAAAAAATTCATTTGCAAAAGCATGTTTAACTCAACCTTCTTGTATTTTCTATTAATTTTTTTAACTTTTTATATGTAGTTTACATGTGTCTCATTAACAACACAAACTGTAACCTCTGTATGTCTGTGTGCTCCTTGGTGTCGACTAGTGCCTCACTATTCAGATCGATTATTCACTTTGATTTCTTAACTAAAGTTTTATGTAACTTTAGATGATTTAATCAGTGTGTACACTAACAAATCTGTCCTTTACTGTAACTACTGTGTCATTCACTGTTATTCTCTTTGATTTTTGTGCGTTTTAAATCTCACTAATCTGAACCTCTCTGATCCAAACTATAAACTTGTGTCATAAATTGAATTGCTCCTAAAACTATATAAATATATAATATATATATAATATAATATACATATAGATATTAGAATATTTTGATAAAATAGTTGATATCAACCAATATGGAGTCTGATCATTATATTAACTTAAATATTGATTTAATATGCCTCTCACACTGGCCACACCTAATTTTTCATGATCTACTTGATCCAAATGCTACAGATCCTGGTTAAAGAGTTAAGAATAAAGATAAAATAAAAAAAGTCTTGTGTGACACAAAGAAACATTTGTTCAGACATCTCTGTCAGCATGTTTTAAGATGCTCTGCACTGATCTCTCTGTTAAAATAGCATTCTCTTACGAGAGAGCTGCCATGTTTTATTGCTGTCACTGATTGGCGCTCTCAGATGATACCTGAATATCCAACCTGTAATTTCCATGTTTGGCACCGTTTAATTCATTTTTCACAACTCAAAGCTTGTTTTTTCCAAGTTGTGAGTTGTCTTTAATGCAGGATAATCCTCTGACTTTGACGTCACATCAACACACTCATCGTGCTTGTGGTGCAATGTCAGATAGTGTTCCTGCTCTAGTGACTCCTCCTGGTTGATACGACACCTCCTCAGATCCGTTATGAAACACTGAGAATGATCTTGTCATGACAACCCTACAAGTTGGGAGATGTGAGAGGTTCAGACAAGTGAAGCCCTGCCATCATCTTTATAGCTCATGATTTATAGTTGTTGTGAGGTAATTTTGCTCCTGTTGAATGAAGACCTTTTCACTTTGTGTCTATTTCATGTAGAAGTAGAAACATGAACACGTAGCACATTACAGTGTCATGCATCATGTTATTATTTCCTTAGGTCAGAGTTGCAGTGACCTTTGATCTCTGCATCCTCATGTACAATCATCTGATTAGGGGTGAAATGAAATGACAGAAACAAACTGATACAGGGTGAAACGGTTTTCATTTTCCAGACTCGAACTGCACTGTCACAGTCTGAGAGATTTACAGTCGTAATTACTGTTATTTCATTGTCTTGTTTATCATTTGTCTTCCCCGGTTGTTGTTTTAAGTCGTGTATAGTTTCACCCTCGGGGTAAATAAGTCTCATGAGAAACTGCCCGCAGGCCTTGCATGCATTTGCAGACACGTTTGCTCAGGAATTTATAACGATGCCAACAGGAGTTAACAAAGACATTCCTGTTGTTGTGCTATAATGCGACAGAGGTACAAAGTCCGAATGTTGTGACATGATCCAAGGAAAATAACAGAAGAAATTTGTTTCCTGAGTCTTTAAGCCTGGAAACGTCTTGACCATATTTAAAGTCTGAGCAAGACAATGTGCTTCGTCTGGCTCTTTGTGGCTGGTGACGAACTTCACACGGCTCCACAGATCATTTCATCTGGTTCAGGGGAGTTTTTTTAATTGTCTGAAAAGCTTCAGGTTTGGAGCTGATGTCACTGTGATGATCCAACAGGCTAGTTGTGAGCTGCAGCGGCCTGCAGGCTGCCTGGCACCCACTCTCACTCCGGCTTTAAAGCTGAAACAAAGGAGTGATGGAAAGTTTTGTATTTCCTCTATATGTACATACATTTAGGGAGCATAGTGATACAAAGTCCAGCAAATAATCAAGTTGTTCATTATGATAAATTCTGCCAGAAAGAACAGAACTAAGACAATGCTGCCTTATTTTCAGATTTGTTTAATATGGGATCTGAATTGAGAGGATAATTTAACAGTCAGAGACATTTGTGTTCCTTTTGTTGTGTGTGATTAAGGCAAAAAATTATGTCTTTTATTTATGGTCACAACATTATTCATGCAGAAAATGACATCACTGGATTTTCACCTCAGATTCACAGGAGTTGAGGGGTGCTTAACTATAATTTGTAAAAAATTTGTAGCCATGATCCGATCACAGAAAAAGTGGAGCTAGACATGTGTCCACTGTCTCGTGACCCTGACTGTCAGTGAAATCTGCTGTGATAAAAATCTAAATGTAACTGCAGTTTGTTTTCAATTGTAGAGAAACTGAACCTCTGTTGGCAAAACCCAATTCTAACAAGCATGAATGTGTTTGTAACTAACATGTTGACTGAAACGCACCTTCGATCATCAGCTGTACTAAAATCCATTTAATCATACTAAATTTTCAGAATTGTTAGAGTTAGATTGGTTTTAAAATAAATTCTCACATCTCATTTAAATGTTTTACTGTGTTGTTTGGTTCATTTTCTCCATTTTCACCTAAAAAAAACTATTTGGGAATGTATTTCACATACAGGTAATTACAGTTTGAGCGAAATTTTAATTTCACTTCATAGGACCAACCAGAATTTGGAATATAAAATTGACACTGATACATATTTCAAACTTGGCAAAAATGAAAATATAGAAGTAGATAGGCATGAAGCTCTGATCTGTTTTTCAGAGTCTGAATTAGATAAAAGAAACATGAGTGTCTATAATGTTTACCACACAGGAAAGATTTCACTCTGACTAAACATATCACACTGACCCGCAATATCACCTTCACCATGAACCTACAATACATATGTAGCTGTATGTGTGCTATCTATGATAAATATGTCACACCAAAAACATTTTGTGACTGTCCAACTCATTAATTTAAAATTAATTTTATTCTTATTTACATGAAATTTCAATGAGGTCTCTGATTTGTTAACACGTAATCTCTTGCTGCTGTTCATGTTATCAGCGTAGCAAAAACACTGGTCAGCAGCGTTCTTACAATTTCTGATTACGAGTATTTTTTGTTCACTGTATTAAACTACAGCAACACAGGCCTGGTACCACAGGGACTCCAGATTTTTTTCCTGTGTGGAAACCATGTATGTAATGGATAGAGACTGAAAAGTAGTGGCCCCAGGGCAGAGCCCTGTGGGACACCGTATTAAGTGTTCATTCTAAAAAAAAATGATTTAGAAAAATACTAAAAAACTGATGAACTTAATAGAGAAACATTCCTAAATGTCCTGTCAAATTAAGATGTCATTTCCTGTTGGTGTTCATAGGTGACCGTGGGTAAAGGCAGCCACCCTGACATGGTGAAGGTGTTCGGTCCCGGGGTGGAGAGAACTGGACTAAAGGCTAATGAGCCTACACACTTCACTGTGGACTGCTCAGGAGCTGGAGACGGTAACAGACACACACACACACACAACCACACACACACAATCACACACGACCACACACATGCGTGCGCATATACACACACAATCACACACAACCACACACAGGGTAACAATTACAGCAGGAAATCCCCACAGACTGTTTTATTTGGTGTGACAGCAGTTTCCATCTGTCAGAACAACACACAAAAGAATTACACACTGAAGTCTACACACTCTACACACACTGCTACGAATACACAAACACTCACCTTTTGTATTGTCTGGGAATGATTACAACACACACACACACATACACACACAAATACTGGTATGTCCTGGCAATGATCTCAAGACAGAAACATCCTGACAGGAAATTCATCACTTTGACTTTCCTGAGCAGAGCAACACACATTTCATCATCTACCTGCACACACCGTGAACAAAACACGCTCTGCATTGACTCTATAAGGAACGCCACACTAACACTGGGTAGACCTCACTTTGCCATGAAACCTGTGTGGATCCTCATGGATTCAGGAAGTTCACTGAGCTCAGGGTGACTGTGTTTGGGGAGGTAGAGTAGGTCGTCCACTAATCAGAAAGTCGATGGTTTGATCCCCAGCTCTCAGGTCACATAGCAATGTGTCCTTGGGGAGGGTACTGGAAACACTGGACCCCACATTGCCCCCAATGTTTTAGTGATGTGTAGAGAAAAGCGCTGTATGATTGGTGACTGGAAAAAAGGCTTTGGTGGTTAAAATTAAGATTAAACAAGTGTTGTAACTCGGTGTCATGTTCATGAAACCAGCTGGAGATGACGTTTACTTCTTGACAGAGTTCTAACCTGTTGGAAGTAAAGAAGGTGAACAATAGCTTTTATCTCTATTATTTGCTGGACAAGCAATTGTAACTTACACATGTCATCCTGGGGATCAATAAAGCATCTGATTCTGATCCACAGAACTAAAAAGAGAGTCTGAAGCAGATGTAAAATAGTTAAACAGGTGTAAGTGTATGACCATCTCCTCTATATTACCATCTATATGTTCAATAAAACTTCAGTAAAACAAAAAAATGTTCACTGAAACTTCTCAAATTACTGCTGCAGAAACACCCACTTCATTTAACATCAGATTCTCAACACATTGGGTCATTGGGCCCCTGGGTGTAGACATGTAGAACGGCCTCCTTTGCCTGCTCTACACAGCAGGGTCACTGCAATGTAGTAGTTTTGTGCCTCCTTGCAGTCGTTTTATGTCACCTTTGTCTCGGAGGAGTTTATTTAGTGTCTTATTGTGTTGCTTTTATGTGTGTCTGGTTGTTTTATGTCTTTTTGTGGCCCCCCTGAGGCCATTTGGCCAGTTTACCACGAGGCCCTGTAAGATTTACTTGGCAATAAAAAAGGAAACTAGTAAAGGGTAAAAGTTGGTGGTTTCCCCCCCACTAAGAATCTGACTCTGTTGGCCCCGATGTCAGTTTCAGGTCTCATTCCTCTCATACTCTGATTTCCTGAGCTGTGATTGATGGCTCAGTCGTGCTGCAGGGAATGCAGGTCGTGCTGAATGGTTAGTTCACTGTTTACACTGGAGCTGGTGTCAGTGAAAAATCCAAAGGCCAAAGTGTCCCTGAGATGAATAGATGAAATGATCGAGCAGCAGGAAGCAAAAACAGTCTAGCGCCCCCTTGTGTCCCGACAGTTTTCTGCACTCAAGAAGAATTTATCACTATAGTGAGCTTTCCTAACTCTCTTTCGTGTGTGTGTTTTCTGGTTCAGGTGATGTCAGTGTGGGCATCAAGTGTGACGCCAACATGGTCGGTGACAAAGAGGCTGATGTGGATTTCGACATTATCCCCAACGCCAATGACACGTTCACCGTGAAATACATCCCTCCTGCTGCAGGAAGACTTGTCGTCAAAGTCCTGTTCACTGACAAAGTACAGTCTCACACTCACTCTCTCACACACACACGCACACAAACTAACACACAGTGCGAGGTTTAAACAACTACCATCTGGTGAGTTCCACTGTGCATGTTTCACACAGGAAGTTCCTCAGAGCCCCTTCACCATCAAAGTTGAGCCTTCCCATGATGCATCCAAGGTTAAAGCAGAGGGTCCTGGACTGGCTCGCACTGGTGAGACACACACACACACACACACACACACACACACACACACACACACACACACACACACACACACACACACACACACACACACACACACACACACACACACACACACACACACACACACACACACACACACACACACACACACACACACTTGTTCTTTTCTACCTGTTGCACTCTGAACCTCTTTCTCTCTCTTTCTGTCCAGGTGTGGAGAGCGGGAAGCCCACTCACTTCACCGTGTTGACTAAAGGAGCTGGTAAAGCGCCGCTGGACGTCTCCTTCTCCTCCACCGTCAAAGACTTCGACATCATCGACAACTACGACTACTCTCAGACTGTCAAATACACACCTGTACAACAGGTACGTCAACCCACCTGAGTGATGAGGTGCATCACTCGCTCACCTGTAAATCACATAAGTATCAGTCATGAGGTTGAACAACAGATGTGTTGAACATGTGTCTGTTCATAGATCCGTAAAAACACACCTGTACACCTGTGTCCGTGCTGCTCATCGCTGCAGTGGTCACATGAAAATGAAGAGTTGTGAACAAATGATCAAAAACCACAAAAAACAAACCAAGTTGTGCCTCGTGACAAATTGTTGAACTGTGTCGCGCATGTCGACAGGGGGAGATGACCATCCTGGTGAAGTTTGGAGGGGATCCCATCGCCAAGAGCCCGTTCAAGGTCGGGATCGCTGCTCCGCTGGACCTCAGCAAGGTCACCGTGGACAACCTGGAAGGAAGTAAGACATCTTCTCTGTCTTCCTCTACTCTCAGCTGGTTTCCCAGACAACTGGAAAATAACTTAAACACATCAACATGTTAAAGTATTTATCAGCAAATACAGTTCCACATTTACTTCTGAATCATGTTCTATACTATTTTTAGTAGTAGCTGAAGTATTTAGTGCTGATAAGGCTCCATACAACTCAAAGTCTATTAAGTCTCATCTGTAAATTATTATTATTAAATTGATAATTATTCATTTCAGGGGTTGAGGTCGACCAGGAACAGCAGTTTATGATTGACACCAAGGGTGCAGGAGGTCAAGGTCACCTGGAGGTGGCAGTGGTGAGTGACAGAGATGCTCTGTTAATGTCCTGTCAAAGTTTGCAGCATTTATTGATATAGAAACTGAGCGTCTCTTGTGTGTTTGTAGCTGAGTCCCAGTCAGCGCGCAGTTCCCTGTAAGGTGGAGCCTCAGCCAAGCAAAGCTGATGTCAGTCTGGTCCGGTACACCCCCACAGAGGAGGGGGTGTACGCTGTCAACGTGTCCTACGATGGACACCCCGTACCTGGGAGCCCCTTCCCCGTGGAGGCCCAGCTGCCTCCAGACCCAAGCAAGGTAACGTCTGATCCTTCAGGTGGAGAGTAAATAAAAGTGTTGCAATTTATATTAATAAAACATTATTTTGGAAAAGGAGGGGCTTTTAATTCAAAGATGTTCAACAAAGTCAATGTTTTATACCCACAGTGTTTTACTGGCAAAGACTGCTAGGACCAGCATGAAAATAAACAGAATAAAACACATGATAAATAGCACATAATAATGTTTACAAAAATAGAAATAAAAGGTTTATGATTTGTCTGTATGTTCAGTGTTTTATAGCTCTGCGCCTGAAATCAGCAGGAAAAACCAGATTTAGAAAACGAGTGAATTAAACCTTGATTTGGAATAAATTGATTTCACAGTTCCAATGGAAATTAAGATAATAAATAGTGAGAAAGTGGCTACATGGTCCTGTTATCATCCCTACCCCCCTCTCCTGTCTAGGTGAAGGCGTTTGGTCCAGGGCTGAAGGGAGGTTTGGTCGGGAACCAGGCAGAGTTCACCATCGACACCAAAGGTGCCGGCACCGGAGGCCTGGGGCTGACGGTGGAGGGGCCGACCGAGGCCAAGATCGAATGTTCGGACAATGGCGACGGGACCTGCTCCGTCTCCTACCTGCCCACCGAGCCCGGAGACTACCTGGTCAACATCCTGTTTGAGGAGGTCCACATCCCAGGCTCACCATACAGAGCCGACATCCAGATGCCCTTTGATCCCTCGAAGGTGGTGGCGTCGGGGTCGGGGCTGAAGAGAGGCAAGGTGAGGGTCAGGAGAGACGGACGGGGGGCAGAGCTGAAGATGAAGGTTAAACAGTTTGAATCAGTTCATTGTCAGCAGCCATTGTGGATGAATTTAGCAGTAAATGGTGATTGGCTCAAACAAAGAATCTGAATTTGTCTGTGAGGAGACTCCTTCTCAGATTAAGATATGAAACGAATGTTCCCACAGTGATTCATTGTGTTTTTCCATCAGTTGCTGCTTTTAATGACATCATTTCATCACGTCATCTTCCTCTGCATCAACTACTCATCGTTGAGTCACATCTTTCACCACTTTTGTTGAAATTCACCTAAAATTTAGCGGTGGATGTAAAATTGAAAGAGAAGTGTGAAATGGAAATTGTCAGTGCAGTGTGAGTCTCTCTCTGGCTCTGTCGACATCCAAACATGAGATCTGCTCTCGCTCTGCCAGGATTCATGAGGAAATGTCTGATTCCTAATCTAAAACGTATGAGGTGTGATGCAGCTTGTTGTGTCTGTGCAGGTCGGAGAGACCAGCGTGGTGAATGTGGACTGTTCTCAGGCCGGACCGGGTCAACTCAGCCTGGAGGCCGCGCTCGACTCCGCCCCCAGCAGCCCCACTGGCTCCGCACCAGGCTCAGGTAACACAACACCGCGTTGTGCCCTGTCAGTCAGTCTGATTATCCTTTTGTCTTCTGTCTATCCTGAGATCCTGCTCAGAGTAGTGAGATTGCGTTTCTCCAGTTGTGAAGCGTCTCAAAACAAACAGCTGACACTTTGTACATTCACAGTCGTCAGTTCTGCGGCTTATAAAAAAAAAGTAAAAATCTGTTGTTCCAGGTGTGAAAGCTAAGACGGAGGTGGTGGACAACAAGGACGGGACCTACACAGTGACCTACGTCCCTCTGACCTCTGGCATGTACACCCTGCTGCTCAAGTACGGAGGAAAGACCGTCCCTGGTTTCCCTGCTAAGGTGATGGTGGATCCTGCTGTGGACACGTCCAAGGTCAAAGTGTTTGGACCCGGGGTGGAGGGACAAGGTGCAGTATGAGTCCACCTGAAAACCTCTTCTACAATGTTATTAATGCTTAAATGAATTGATTGTAACGTCTTCCTACCTCTTCTCTTCTTCAGCTGTTTTCAGAGAAGCCACCACAGAGTTCACGGTGGACGCCCGTCCTCTGAGCCGGCGGGGAGGAGACCATGTGAGGGCGGAGGTCAGGAACCCGTCTGGAGCACTGACGGACTGTCAGGTCGTCGACAAGGCCGACGGCACATACAGCGTCGAGTACACTCCCTTTGAGAACGGTAACACGCCTTCACCTGTAGACCGACCCTCCTGGTCTTATATGAGGCCAAGACAAGCGAATGTTATATTACCGTTTATTTGTCCAACCACATCATGAAAACAGCAGCTAGTACGAGCTGTTTCTTTAAACTTTAAACTCTTTAATTAAATAAACGTGACACAGGGATGACGTTTGGTCGTGTTAAACTCAGAAAACATTAAAACCAAATAAATCTTTATTTCTGAACCTTTAAATACAGAGGTATTCTTCACCACAGAGTGAAGTGTGGTGAAGAATACCTCTACCTCGTTTTCATCTGTCACACTGACAGGTTCACACATGACTCACAGTCAAAGTAAGAGTACTTCATAGGAATTAAGTCAAAAGTAAATCACGTATGGTTGAGTAAACTCAGTAAAGATACTGGAAAATGCACTCAAGTACAATCCTCTAGTCAAAGTAATTAGTTACTGTCCACCCCTGATAATGGAGGAACACTGTGTTTAGGTGTCCGTCTCACGTGTGTGTGTGTGTGTGTGTACTTCAGGCGTCCACAGCGTTCAGGTTCTGTATGACGACACTCCGGTTCCTAAGAGCCCGTTCAAGGTGTCTGTGTCGGAGGGATGTGACCCCAGCAGGGTGGTGGCCACTGGCCCCGGGCTCCAACAAGCCCTGACGGACAAACCCAACAACTTCAACATCATCACCAGGTACAGCTGCTGGAGGTTGGAGCTTGATATCATGTTTCATTTAGTAGTGCTGCTGAGTTATAAATGTATCTTCATGTATTTTATGTCACTATGTGATATGTCTCCTCTTAGTAGTTAAGTAAGTAAAGCTGTACTTCAGTGCACCTTGCCTGAAATACCTGAAAATATGAGGTGCAATAATAATATATAAAACAGTTGATTTTTCAATTGTTGAGACTGATCTCTTCTCTATCTAAAAACAGACCTTTTACAGAAGAGTGTCTGTTGATGCAGAGCTCTGTCTTCATAAAACAGTCTTAAAGTCTGGCTCACTGCTGTCCTTTCACAGAGGGGCAGGTATCGGGGGTCTCGGCATCACTGTGGAGGGTCCGTCAGAGTCCAAGATGTCCTGTAAAGACAACAAAGATGGCAGCTGCAGCGTGGAGTACGTCCCTCTCACCCCAGGCCTCTACGATGTCAACATCACCTACGGAGGAGAGCACATCCCAGGTGAGCAAGTTATATTATGTTTATGATGGTTTAGGATCGTTTCAATGGATCCAACACCGAAATATCGTAAAGGATCATTTGTCTGGATATTATTTATAAAAAAAGGTTGTGACAGCACTCACTTTCAGTTAAACACTTTTTAATTCATTAAAACTGCTCGGCAGCAAGAAACAGACGCGTTTCGGCAATCAGCCGTCCTCAGCGCTGATTGCCGAAACGCGTCCGTTTCTTGCTGTCAACCTGAAGTCAATTTGTTCCCACTGAAGGAGTAAAAATACAGTGTTGTAGCTAAAACAGGAAGAAATGGTTCATCTGTTGGAGACTATTTTACAATCTGGCTCTTGAGTGTTTCCAGCACCAGGACCGTTTGTGTGGGATTGATTTTAAAAAGATAAAATGAAATGAAAAAACAAAAAAACACAGCGCAATAAAATATATAGTTTCTGGTTTTGATCGTTGGGAGTTGTTGCAAGTAAGAAAAATGCAGGATGATTAAATGAATAGATATTTAACATAGATTAGTTCAGATTGGATTAGGAGGGATGATAGATAGATAGATAGATAGATAGATAGATAGATAGATAGATAGATAGATAGATAGATAGATAGATAGATAGATAGATTCTCATGTCCAGCAGCCAATTAATAAAAATATTAAATGAATGAATTTTTATTCTCATTAGACGTACAATGAAACTCTGTTGCTCTTCTCTTGCTTTAAGATGAAGTAAAAACAAAGGCACAAAAAAACAAGTAACAAACAAAATACCAATAACACTGGTATTTAGTCAGGTGCAGACATGACTTAAAAAACTCAAATTAATCTGAGAAAAATAGTGTTATTATTATCTATTCATGGCCTTTTCATCTAAAGAAGTGTAAAGAAACCTGTTTGTTTATGGTCCTCACATGCGTCTGTTTATTTCACCTTAACGTCGATGCCTTTACAACTCTGTTGTTGGCTTCGCTCTTGTTTCCGCCTGTCAACAACCAGTGGAGTTAAAAGATGCGGTAAATGCTTTCCAGTTAATGTTTAAAAGATGTTGCTGGTGTTATTGGCTGATAAAAGACGTGCCAAGTGTTTCGGTTTAATGCCTTTAAGATGTGGTCAAAGTTACTGGCACAAGTTAAAAAGCCGCAGCTCAGTTTTAATTGACTTTGCTCAGGAAAAGCTCAGTGTGAGTTCTGGTTCGACACCTTTCACACACACAGATGTGGGTTTGTGGTCCTGCTCCATGAAAGTGTGAAATCAGGATAAATGTAGCAGATAGTGACGCTGCTGTGACCACATAAAGACAAAGGTCAGTGACAGAGAGCAAGAGCAATGAGCTTTTATTTTCACCCAAAATGAAATTTATAATGTAAATCAACCCCAGAAGCTTTTTAGCCAACGTTTCGTTTCCTTCTTTTTTCACTAGGAAGCCCATTCAAGGTCCCAGTGACGGACGTGGTCGACTCCACTAAGGTCAAAGTGTCTGGACCCGGCGTGGGGTCAGGAGTCAGGTGCAATATCCCACAATCCTTTGCAGTTGACTGCAGGAAGGCTGGCGTGGCTCCCCTGGCGGTGGCCGTCACAGGACCTAAAGGAGTCGCCGAGCCCGTGGAGGTGACGGACAACGGGGACGGGACTCACACCGTGTCCTACACGCCGTCTGTGGAGGGGCCGTACTCGGTGGCCATCAAGTACGCAGAGGACGATGTCCCCCACAGGTACACAGGAGGGATTTAAGTCGTGGTTTGCTAACGGTGTAGATGACACAGTTGCTTTTCTAGGTTGTAGGTTTGGGCGCCTCGCTCGTGGCACATGGCGGCGGTTTTCCCTGAGATCACCGTCTGTAGTAACTTGTGTCTGTCATCTCTGCAGCCCCTTTAAGTTCCGAGTGCTGCCCACTCATGACGCCAGCAAAGTGCGAGCCAGTGGCCCCGGGCTGACCAGCGGCGTCCCCGCCAGCTTCCCTGTTGAGTTCAGCATCGATGCCAAGGACGCCGGCCAAGGCCAACTGAGCGTGCTCATCTCTGTTAGTAACACACACACAAACTGAATTAATCAGACTAGAGGTCGGAGGTCACAAGAGTCACACCTTTCTTCTTCTTCTTCTTCTGTTCTTCTCCCTCTTCAGGACCAGGATGGTAAATCCAAGAAGCCCAGTATCCATGACAACGGTGACGGCACATACCGGGTGTCTTACGTCCCAGACCGCGCAGGCCGGTACACCATCGTCATTAAGTACGGCGGCGACGACATCCCAGCTTCCCCGTACAGAGTTCGCGCCACAGCGACCGGAGACGCCAGCAAGTGCACCGTCACCGGTACGCGACCACTGACGACGCGTCTCACAGGAAACAGAGCTCACTAATAATGATAATAGTTCATTTAAGCTTCTAAAACACTGCGGAGGGGGACATTATGAAGACCCTATGAAACGTGTGTCCCCCAGGTCCTGGTGTGGGTCCCACGGTGGCCATCGGCGAGGAGCTCGGCCTGGTGGTGAACGCTAAGGGTGCTGGGAAGGGGAAGGTGAGCTGCGTGATCGTTCAGCCCGACGGCAGCGAGGTGGAGGCCGAGGTGCTGGAGAACGAGGACGGCACCTTCGACATCTTCTACACGGCTCCGGCTCCAGGAAACTACGTCATCTACGTGCGGTTCGGAGGAGAGAACATCCCGCGCAGCCCCTTCAAAGTCATGGTGAGGACGGGACGCAGCACGGTTCAGTGTGATGTGGCTCACGTACAGTAGGAGGAGGTGGTCGTCACAGCACCTTAGAGACATCTGCCTTCAATGAAGTTAAATAAGTTTAGTTCCTTAATTACAGATCCTGCATAAACAGACTGAGCAGATTTAGTCCTATCACATTTTTATCAGTATTCTTTTTACTTTGCCTTTAAAACACAAATCTTGTTCCAGCGTCTGGGAGCGCTGCCTCCGTTCCTCTGTGGGTTTAGTGTCAGTGTCTCTGTTCTCTCTTCTCCACTCTACGACGTGGAGACCGGGACTCTGTGAAGATCAGACCGTCCGTTACAGGACTCCTGGCTCCTCTTCTTGTCAGACGTTAACCCTTAATGTTGTGTCTTCAGGCCACTGATGAGGTTCCCATGGTGCAGGAGCAGACGTCCCTACAGCAACAGGCTCCTCCCCCTGGAGCTGGCTTTCAGCCCTGGGTACCCCCAAAACACACACACACACAATAAAACATTGATTGAATTACACACACACACACACACACTGCTCCTCTCCGTTGCAGGTGAATGGCTGCTGATTAAAACCTGACCTGTTTCTCTCTCTCTCCCTCTCTCTCTCACTCTTCATTCGAAAGCATACTCGCTCGACCGCTTCGCTTCCTCCGTGTCACTGCTTCTCCTCTTGCCCTAGCCAATGGGATCGCAGCAATCTTCTAGCATCATTACATAAATAAATCCATGCGTTTGTAATGAAGAAGGCGTTGCTACGGTTACGGGTGTTCGTCAGGGGTTTTACTGTGGTGGTCCCTCTCTTCCTTCTCTTCCTCAGTGCACTCTTGATCGCTGTGGCTGCATCACAGTCACCTCCTCCTCATCATCATCATCATCAGCATCCTCCTACTCCTACATACCTCTTCCTCTTTTCTCCCGCTCTATCGCACTACACCTCCCAGGATGCCCCTGTGTGGGGGGCGGGGCTTGGATGCCGCAGCATGTTTCTAATGCGGGCCGCCGAGAAGCCCAGAAAGTAGTTCTTAGTACCAGATGACACATTAACGTTGGTCCGTGTCCATCTGTGTCGTCTCCAGGTGACGTCAGATGGCTACACGCCAGTCAGCAGCAGCGTCAACGGAAGCGGCTTCAGACCTTTCGACATGGTCATACCGTTCTCCTTCAGGAAGGGGGAGATCACAGGTGGGAGACACACGGACGCTCACACTACAGTTTTATCTGTGATTCAACTCATTAGACCGTCACGACAACACAACATGCTTTAGATAAGACAAGAATAAAAGGCAGAAATATAAAGAGACACAGGCAGCGGTGTGCAAATGACCAGATGAGTTGATTTATTCTGAAGTGAAAAGAACTGAAATGCAGCAAGCAGCCATTAAAACAAGTCCCTCTTCAAACATTATCACTGTTACTTATTCTATCATCAACATGAAATATAGAAAGTAACAGTAATTGTGGCATGTGCAGAAGTTTGGACACCAAACTAAGAAAGTCCTTTACAACCACTTGCAGATGTTTTTTGTAGTCAAGACAAAAACGCAGCATGTCTAAGATCAAGCCACAGATTTTCAGTGATCAACTCTTAGAGGGTTAAAGAGGAGGATGTTTTTGTCTTTAGGTGAAGTGCTGATGCCTTCAGGAAAATCAGCCCAGCCGCTGATCACAGACAACCTGGATGGGACAGTGACAGTGCAGTACTCGCCCACTGAGGCTGGTCTGCACGAGATGCACATCAAATACAACGGCACACACATCCCAGGTAAGTACACAACACACACACACACACACACACACACACACACACACACACACACACACACACACATTGTTCCCTCCGTCTGGAGTTGGACAGAACTGAACTGGAGACACCTGGTGTGCAGATGAAGAGCTGCAGCCGATGTCTCCCTCACATGTCAATCAGCTGTCAGGATGTTTGGACAATGATGTCATAGCCAGGATGAAACATGGAGGTGTGTGTGTGTGTGTGATTAGGACCATGTCGAAGCTTTGTACATAAGGTTTGCATGTTTGTGATTAAGAACAGAGTGTGTGTGTGTGTGTGTGTGTGTGTGTGTGTGTGTGTGTGTGTGTGTGTGTGTGTGTGTGTGTGTGTGTGTGTGTTTCAGCAAACAGGAGAAAACTATTAACCACCAGCCTGTATGACATCACACCTTGAGAATCTGTGTTTGTACATGTGTGTGTCTGTGGTGTCGGTGGGTTTGGTTAAAAGCATGTGGACATCTGTCTGTTCCAGCTAATGTGTCGAACATGTGATTCATAAGCGTGAACATTAACCCGCTGCTGTATCAGCCTCAGCGCCTCCAGTCGTAGTTAGTGAGGTGCAGCACTGAGATCTGTCACTTCACTAGCGTTGACATGACAAGACACTAACGCACTAAAACACTAACTTTTGACCCAAAGCTGTACCAATACTGTTTTCTAAAATATCATTATTAATGAATGAAGATATTTATTTAGTGGAATCTGTCCTCAACTCAAATGGCCCCCTCATTTGACACTGATTTCCATCATCAGTCAAGTTTTACTTCCGTTAACCTGCAGGTCTATTTCATTTCTACCATCCCCACCACCTCTTACCACACATACGTAACCATCGTTTTTATCCGTGTTGGTGTCCTAATGGTGACTGTGTGTTGCAGAGTCTCCCCTTCAGTTCTACGTGAACCATGCCAGCAGTCCCAACGTCACCGCCTACGGTCCCGGTCTGAGCTACGGCGTCGCCAACAAGATGGCCACGTTCACCGTCTACACAGACGACGCCTCTGAGGGTACGGGAGAGAGAGGAGGAGGAGGAGGAGGAGGAGGAGGAGCTGCTGTGCGTTATGTTGCTGTAGTTTGAGTTAATGGATGTCAATATTTACTCATCTGTCTGTGTGTCCAGGCGGTCTGGACCTCGCCATCGAGGGTCCGTCCAAGGCAGAGATCAACTGTGTGGACAACAAGGACGGGACGTGCAGCGTCAGCTACCTGCCCACTCTGCCCGGAGACTACAACATCCTGGTCAAGTACAACGACGACCATATCGCCGGCAGCCCGTTCACCGCGAGGGTCACTGGTCAGTCTGCACGCCCACACACACACACACACACACACACACACACACACACACACACACACACACACACACACATTAATGATACCTGTGCTGCCAGTGTCTTAACTCTTAGTGTGTGTGTCTGTGTGTGTCTGTGTGTATCAGAGGACAACAAGCGGCGCTCTCAGGTCAAACTGGGCTCAGCAGCAGATTTCTCTCTGGACATTAATGAGACGGACCTCAGCCTTCTGACCGCCAGCATCCGATCGCCGTCCGGCCGTGACGAGCCCTGCCTGCTGAAGAGGATGGCCAACAACCACATTGGTAACACACACACACACACACACATTTTAAAAAAGTAGGGGGCGCCGTAGCTCAGTGGGTAGAGCACCCGCCCCATATTCAGAGGCTGTAGTCCTCGCTGCCGCCGGCTCTGGATCAATCCTGAATCAGGCGGCCCTTTGCTGCATGTCATTCCCCCTCTCTCTGCCTCCCCATTTCCTGTCTCTCTATGACTAAACTATCAATTAAAGGCAAAAGGCCCCAAAAATATACTTGTATACAAATCTGTCTTTAGATGTAATTCTCCTTTCCTTGCCTCCTCTGCCTCACAGGGATCTCCTTCATCCCCCGGGAGGTGGGCGAACACCGCGTCAGCATCCTGAAGAACGGCCGACACGTCGCCAACAGTCCCATCACCATCATGGTCGTCCAGTCTGAGATTGGCGACGCCGGCCGGGTCAAAGTCCACGGCGACGGCCTCATCCAGGGAACCACCTTCACCAATTCCAGCTTCGTGGTCGACACACGAGAGGCCGGTCAGTGCAGCTTCAGTCGTTACAGCGACTTGTCCTCATGGGCTGTGGTGTTTTTTTTAGTCGGTGCACGACTGGCGGTCGATCAAGACTGAAAATATATGAACAATTATTGGATCCATGAATTTTCATACAGATGTTCTACAGAGGTTAAATCCTGTCGATGTTAGTGATCCACTGACTGTTGTCGATCTCTTGTCTCACACCGACATCAATCAAATATTACACCAGCATGTTTATATCTGCACCGCTTGTCCTGTACGCTGCCTCACATTCAGGTTGCTGACTTGAATTCTTACTGATGTACAGTAAACCCTGTAATGTGATGTCAGTATTATTGTTGTATTCATTGTACTAATTGTATTGATTATGCAACGGGATAACTGCTGTGATTTGGGAACATGGCAAGTTAACTTCTACTATCTGTGTCCAGGTTACGGCGGCCTGGCTCTGGCCATCGAGGGTCCCAGTAAGGTGGACATCCAGACGGAGGACATGGATGACGGGACGTGTGGAGTCACCTACTGTCCAACTGAACCAGGAAACTACATCGTCTCAATCCGCTTCGCTGAGGAACACGTCCCGGGTACAATCACTCATTTTTTATGGCTTTCATCGTTTCCACAATCTCTCCTCATGACAAGCGAGCGCCCTGAGGACGGAGAACTAAGTTGCATTTTGGACAAACAGGTTGACGTGTGTGTGTGTGTGTGTGTTTGACAACAGGAAGTCCGTTCACGGTGCGGGTGACGGGTGAGGGTCGTATCCGGGAGAGCATCACTCGACGACAGAAGGCAGCATCTGTTGCCAGCGTGGGGAGTGTGTGTGACCTCAGCCTGAAGATACCAGGTACACGGTTTCGCACACACACACTTTGACAGGGTCGTCTGATTGGCTTTCTGCAGTGTTGGTCAGAGGAACGTCTTCATTTAACCCACCACGTTACCTGTCAACGTCTCAAACAGTCAGAGCTGTGTGTGTGTTTGTGTAAAACTGGAGATGTCGTCAGAGCTGCCGCTTCTTCTTCTCTACATCCATTTCCTCTGGAGCTTGTTTCTGTCTTCTGAGCACTGATTCTAATCTGTGTGTCAGCTTTGTCTTTTGTCCTTTCTGATCTTGCTTTTCATGTCTTTTCTTCTTTCCCCTTTGTCTCACCCTTCCCCTTTTTCCTTGAATTGTTTGTCTTTCTTTTTTCTGTCCTCCTCCTCTTCCCTTTTCTCCTCCTTCCTTTGCTCAGTTTCCCTTTATTTTCTCCTCCTCTGCCTCTTCTTCTCTTCTCTCCTCCTCTCTGCTCTGTGTCTTCCTTCCCCTCTCCTCTTCCGTCCTCTCACCTCCTCCTCATTCCTCCAGTGAGCTGGTTCCTCCTGGTCTTGTCTCGGCAGCTCATCTCTCACACCTCCTCCCGCTCCTACTGCTCCCTCTGGTGGTCTGGAGGATCCAGCGGTCGCGGGGCTCGTCTCTCTGCCGCAGCCTCAGACCCGAGCCTCTCTCCTGGCCGCGTCCGTCTCATCTCTGGCCTCTCTGGTCTAGTGTTAGCGGGTGGAGCGAGGCCTGTGAGGGGCGTTTGGGCGGTTGATGCCCCCGGTGCTGGGGTGGAGGGTGCGTTATAGAGCCCTAGGGGGAAAAATGCTGGGCTTGGCAGCACAAGGTTTGCAGCTTTGTTAAGTTGCAGCTGTTTGTGTCTCGTCTGTTTTCAGCTTTGCTTTGTTTTTGGTTTTCAGTTTCAATGGGCACGAGTTTAATTTATACTGCACTGTTACTATAGTTACCAGTTACCACTAGTTACTTTGGTCAAGTTTTCGTTTGGATGAGCAGGTTGAACAAGTGCAGGAAGAAAACTTCACTGAAACACAGTAATAAAACACGGTGCCGTTCGTTGACAGCGATCGACGTGAAGGACGTCACCGCCGAGGTCACTTCCCCCTCTGGAGCCAAGCAGCCCGCCGAGCTGGTCGCTGCGGGAAACGACACCTACTGCGTGCGCTTCGTGCCCACTGAGATGGGCGTGCACAGCGTGAGTGTGCGGTACAGGGGCGCGCACGTGCCAGGCAGCCCCTTCCAGTTCACCGTGGGACCGCTGGGCGAGGGCGGCCCCGCCAAGGTCCGAGCCGGAGGTCCGGGACTGGAGGGAGCACAGGCCGGAGAACCAGGTACACACACACAGAGATGTTATCGTTACACTGACCACACAAACTCTGCTTTCTATATCGAAGATGTATTTAGAAGTAAATCACAGTTCACCTAATTAATTAGAACTATTAGCTTCTTAAAGAGAAAACAGAGATCTGTTTTGAGGATTACCAGTTCTCTGTCTCTCTCACCAGCTGAGTTCAGTATCTGGACGAGGGAGGCGGGGGCCGGCGGTCTGTCCATCGCGGTGGAGGGGCCCAGCAGAGCAGAGATCTCATTCGACGACCGCAAAGACGGATCCTGTGGCGTCTCTTACATCGCTCAGGAGCCCGGTAGAGAAAACGCACCAGCAGGTTACTCTGATAGTTGTTCATTAACGTCTCTCTCTCTCTGACCTTCTCTCCCTCTCTCTCCCTCTCCCCAGGTGATTACGAAGTCTCTGTGAAGTTCAACGAGCAGCACATACCCGACAGCCCCTTCCTGGTCCCCGTCATGGCTCCGGTGAACGACGCCCGCCGCCTCACTGTTACCGGCCTTCAGGTGAGGCATGAGGAGACACCTCCACACCCAGCCCGCCCTGCCTTGCTAAAGGGCTCTGGGGCACAGTTGCATAAACATATGACGTCGTACAGAGCAGACGAAGTGGGTGTGAGGCTTCGACTGGTTTGGGTTTTTGTTTGAAGACAGATGATTGTTGAATTTAGCTCTTATTTTATTCTGAGGATCAATTTCAGGGAGGAATCAGTGTAACACAGAGAAACTCTTCAAGCTTCAGCTTTTAAAAACAACACTGAACTGAGAACTCAAAGATTTTGTCCAGAATATCTTTTGAAGACTAGTAACGATGCCTAAATCATACTGTCAGAGCTTCTTCAAAGTACATTGGAAATTCAACCCTTGATTTGTTTCTCATATAAAACTGGAAATAAGGTAACATTGAGCACAGCAGTAATGAGCCCATATCAGTCGAACCCTTGCAGTTTTATAGGTGGGCAGGTTGAAATAACTCTTTATGCAACTGGCCTCATGGACATGACCACAGTCAGGCAAACACACTGTTACTGTGTGAAGTTGACACAGGCCTGAGAGGGCGGCTGAAGGAAACGTCCTCCATCCTTTTTCACACACTCTTAAGGATAAGCAACATTTCTAACATTTGTTTTTATTAATGACTAATTTATTGCACCATAATTTAATCATGTGAAATGTTAGAAAACACTGAAACGGGTCATTATGATACTGTATCTAGGACAAGACAATAATGGTGAGTTAATAAAAAATATTTTCTTTTAATTCCATCTTTTTGACAGACAATTAACACACATGCTTTTACACTGAGCTTTGAATCAGCTGCAGTCTCAAGCTAAAGTGGTTTCTGGACATAATTTGTCATAGTTAAAGCAGAAGTAAGCGATCCGGTCGTTTTGGCTAATGCTGCGTTCCAGGCAGGCTTTTGAAACCGTAAATTACAGCTTCAAGTCACAATTTACGACTTTGTAGCGTTCCAGGCAACCCACTCGTGTTTTTCCGACCTGTTTTACCGGTGAAAGTCACTATAACGGCCACTCGTAACTTCTGACCCGTGAAGTCGTACCAGATCGAACTGGTACGACTTCACAGGTCGGAAAAACACGAGTTACGGGCTGCCTTGAACGCACCGTAACAGTCCTCGTCCCTACGTCACCACATTCACGCGCATCCCTTGGCTGCACACACAGCCCTGCATGCCGTTCTCTCTCCTCATTGGATAAAAACTTTAGGATACGATAAATGTTTTCTCCTCGGCTCAGAGCAGAGCAGAGGGACTGAGAGACCCGTGTTTCGGTCCAAACACTCTATGTAAGTGATTGCTATCGGAAGATATAACTATTCAAGACTTATATTAACACAAAAATATCGCTTACTTCTGCTTTAATGTATCATAAAGATACATTTCCATTATTAAACTGTACCTTAAATATCCCTTCAGGTACAGTTTGAACAAATAAAAAGGTTGCAGTGAATTTCCTAATAATCATAATTAACTATTACAATCAATTGACAGCCATAACTATAGACTTGATATTTGTTTCAACTCTACAATGAACTCTTTTCATTGTGAACTCTGACGTTTCCATTCACGCCGCCCTCAGGACAAAATGTCAACTTAGAGAAAACTCTTCATCACACAGACAGATTGTCTTTCTCTTCCTGCCGTGTCGCCTGGCTCTGGTCATCCCTCGTTTTGTCTGGTGTGGAACTGCTGGTGTTTCTCTTGTGTTTCATTTAAAGGCTTTTAACAGCACCGTCATCTTCATCTTCATCAGCAGCAGCAGCATCATCATCAGCTCCCTGGTTGCCTAGCTACAGCAGACAGGGGTGGGGCACAGCAGACTCCTGCTGCCCCCACAGACACTGTTGTTTGTTTGTCTGTAGCTGTAGATGAACAATGTTCTTCTGTGTTAGTTAAACCTGAGTCTTATAGTACAGACAACAGATAAAAATCAATGATCTGATTTATTTATTGCATCAATTTGATCATTTACTGGTTGAATTGTTGATCACACATTTTAAAGAACCAAGTGTAAATGGTCTTTGACAAAAATGTTTTTTTTATTTTAAGTTTAATCTGTTTAAACTGTGACATTAAGACTGTACTATAACACTGCAGCACTTTGTCAGTGTGTCTGTCTGCTTTGTAACTCTGTGGCCTCCTGCCTCTGTCTGCTGCAGCTGCACCAACAGGAGCCCAGGTAAGAGTAGAAAACAGTAGAATACACAGAGGTGAATAGTAGAAGTAGAGCGGAGTGAATAATAGAAACGAGTAGAGAAAAATACTGAAACAGGGAAACGGGTCTTTCCTTGTGAGTGTGTTTGTGTGTGAAATGTGTGTTTGTGTTGTCAAGTGTTACCTTATTGCTCTGTACACTGACTGTTTGTGCGTCCGGCCTCGGTAGGAGTCTGGTCTGAAGGTGAATCACCCAGCATCCTTTGCGGTGCGTCTGAATGGGGCGCAGGGGAAGATGGAGGCCAAAGTCCACAGCCCCTCTGGTGCTCTGGAGGAGTGTGTCGTCACCGAGCTGGAGAGAGGTCTGTGTTTCATAAGAGGGTTTATAAGATGAAAAAAAAACTACATTTATCTGCAACACATCCCTCCGCCTGTCCTCCAGACAAGTACGCGATCCGCTTCATCCCCCGAGAGAACGGCATCCACACCATCGATGTCAAGTTCAACGGCTCCCACATCCCAGGGAGTCCTTTCCAGGTTCGAGTCGGGGAACCAGGACAGACTGGAGAGCCCGGTCTGGTCACAGCGTACGGAGCTGGCCTGGAGAGAGGCACCACAGGTGGGTTACATGTCTGATTACCTGTCCGACCTTTGGCCTTTTTACTCATGACTAGTTGAAATACCGGCGCCATCAAAATAACAATGTTGAAAAGTGTTTTACAACACAACAGCATCATAAAGAAACAGGACAACATTTATTTTGTTATTAATTCATCAATTAATGAATTTGCTTGTGAAAAGATAGTGAAAACCAGTGAATAGGGAGAGTGTGAACCCACTAACAACAGGACAACACCACTTGTCGATTCTCTGCGCTCCTGCAGGTACCCAGTCAGAGTTCATCATCAACAACACTAAGGCGGGCCCCGGGGCCTTGGCTGTGACCATCGAGGGGCCGTCCAAAGTGAAGATGGACTGCCAGGAGGTTTCAGAGGGCTACAAGGTGCAGTACACTCCCATGGCGCCTGGAAACTACCTGATCAGCATCAAATATGGAGGACCAAACCACATCACAGGCAGCCCCTTCAAGGCTAAAGTCACAGGTAACATGGGGAACATCACCCCTCAAAACTCACCTGAACTTTCACTCACTCTGTTATTTCACCACGTACAAACTTCATATTCTTATATTTCTACAGCATATTTGTATAACTATTCATTTTCCTCAAATTTTGAAAAAATATTCACTCTAATGAGTTCTTCTTCATCAAATAGAAGAATGACGACTGGGCAGGAAGTCTACTCCAGCACCTACTCTGTACCATTACTTAGATCAGTAACTAAAGCAGAAGCAGAGGCAGGCTTAACTTTCATGTGGACTAATTTCACATAAATCTTTTTTTTTTTCTCCTGCTTTTTTAAACATTTTAAACCACCACTGGAATAATTATTCAAATAAAATATTACTTGATTTCTCTTCCTCTCTCTCATCCTCTCAGGCCCCCGGTTGGTGAACGTCACCAACGCCAGTGAGACGTCGACCCTGACGTTGGACCCGGCAGTGCGGGCCTCCAGCAGCAGCTTCACGCAGAGCGCCATGCCCAGGCTGGGCGACTCGGACGCCAGCAAGGTGCTGAGCCGAGGCCCCGGCCTCAGCAAGGCCTTCGTGGGCCAGAAGAGCAGCTTCTCTGTCGACTGCAGCAAGGCCGGTAAGGAAGTCATCACATCCCTATACACCTCCACATCTCAACAGTGATAGGAAAGACAGCTGACACTATGACGCACCTGTTAACCCCTCCCTCCTCCTCTCCTCAGGTAAGAACATGCTCCTGGTGGGCGTGCACGGCCCTCAGGTCCCCTGCGAGGAGGTCCTGGTCAAACACATGGGCAACCTGCAGTACAACGTCAGCTACATGCTGAAAGAGCGGGGCAATTACATCCTGGTGGTCAAGTGGGGCGAGGACCACATCCCCGGCTCCCCCTTCCACGTCGTCGTCCCATGATGCACCGTGACATAAACTGTCCACGCTTCCTGCAACATTTTGCAGGAATTGCATTTTCCCTGTTAAAGTGGACACGTTAGCTGCACCGTAAATAACAGTCCAATGAACAAGTTGCCTAATGAAGCTTCATGTGCAAACTTTTTCACTTCAAATCAGATGTTTTCACAATTTTCTGCCCTCAAGTATTTGTTTCATTAGTTTAGAATTACTCAACCTGCCAAACTGTTCCTCAAAAAGAGAAAATCTGATTTAAGAACCAATGAAAGTTGGAGGGAGGAAAAAAAACAACAAACATCACTGAGACGAGACTTGGTGCAAGAGAGGACGCACTTCTGCAGTGAGTCAGGGAGGCTAAACGGTAAAAATGACCCGATTGAGAAAGAGATCGTTTTTTACTACCCTGACAATATCAATTGACAAATTTTGCACTTGATGAGTTTTATACTTGATTGGTAAATTAAAGATTAAATAAAAAGTTGCTGATTTTACAAGAGAAGTTAGTTGGAGAGAACGTTGGTGTCATGTTTCCTAAAACGTTTAGCTGGATTTTGGATTTGGAAAAGACTTGGACTGAACTTTTAAATGTGTATGATTAGAAAAATAACTGGAATTACACAGCACTTTCCTTCAGGTTACTCAGTGCCATTGCTCAACTCTCTGAGGGATTTTAGCGAGGAGCCAAATCTTTGAACCTGGCGGGCTCCTCTGCCCGGCCCACTGCCCTGAGCATGATAAAGTGCTGTGAACGAAACAAATAGCTTAACATCTCAATTAACATAACTGGATTTCTCTGTGTTTGGTTTATTGTTGTGTGATGTTTCTTTAAAGTGTAGACGGACCAGATTCACTGCACACGACTACTGATGTTTGTTGATTTCTTTCTCTTTGACCCGTGGCTCCTCAAACCCCACGAGTACGTAATGTTGCCATAACAAATAAAAGACTGAGCTGCCTCCACACTACTGTCTCCTGCACTGTACCACAGACTACTTGCTCCTGCGCTAGAGGTCCGTCGTTGTTCTCTGTCGTTCCCTCAGCTGCTTTTTCACATGAGCAGATCTGACCTTTAACTGTGTGGCTCCGTTCACACACTCGATGTCAATCACTGCATGAAACATTCAAATTCAGATCTGAGCTGGAAACTGGAGGTTGGGTTTTTGGTTTTGTGTGTAAATCTGGATGAATCTGTCCTTTATGTCTGACCTGGATGTTGTTGCCTAATCACTGCTACTTTTGATACTCACAGGAGGATTTTTGTATGAGGGAAGAAAAATTCTCATTTTGTATTTGGGAATGGGTGATTTAATGTGAAACTAAACTCTCGAAATGATGTACATTTAATAATTAAAATCAACTGGAAGAAAGAACGTTGACCTTGGTCGTTCATTTCCTGGGTCTGTGTTGAAACCTTAGTGTAGCCCACTACAGCAGAGTTTCCACAGGGGAAAGACGCAGAGGCCAGATGGAAAAACAATGAA
Source organism: Trachurus trachurus (assembly GCF_905171665.1). Classification (NCBI taxonomy): domain Eukaryota; kingdom Metazoa; phylum Chordata; class Actinopteri; order Carangiformes; family Carangidae; genus Trachurus; species Trachurus trachurus. The sequence goes on along the minus strand of NC_139896.1, from coordinate 23,901,609 downwards.
CAAAAAGAGTAGTCTAAATAAATCAGGATGGTATCATTGTTTTAGCTGGATAAATATAATTATTAAAAAATCCTTACATTTTTATGTTTAAGTGATTCTTCTGTCTTTACAGTGATGTTGATGTATAGTATTAGCTAAAGGACATGGTGTTTGACAGTACTAAAGTTACTTAGTACTTAAGTTAGATGAAATAGACACATTTTATGACGGATTCCTGGAGAAACCCACACACTTTTTCTTGTCATTGTAAAGAATTAGATATTTCCTCTGGAGTTTGTGAATGTGGCCAGGCCGACACAAACACTGACTCACCAACTCCTGACTCACCTTCAACATTTTACATATATGATGCATCAAATAAACCTCTCTCATGTTGGATTCAGAAATACAAATATAAATGTAATTTCCGATGATGTCAGTGTAGATGGATTATTCATTCTGTATCTCGATTGGGAGTCAGAAAGAGACGGCTTTAAACGAACAATGCCTCACCCAGTGAAACTCCTCCCATCTGAGCTCTCAACCCAAACAAACCAGGAAGTCTGATATGTTGGCACTGAGAGGAAACCACAAACACTGAGCGAAAAATGCTATTATTTACCTTCAGAGCAAATCTCGAATAAGAGAGGACATTCACAAGACTTGAAGACGGAAGGACTGTCACTTCCTCCTAATGCAGTCAGAGAATTTCAACTTTATTCAAGCCACGACCCACAGTGAGGGTAGGTTTTTGGAAACATTAAAGAGGACGGTGGAGGAGGTGAAGCTGATAAATTGTCTTCCTGTAACACTGATCTGTCTTGACTTTACAGCTTCGCTCTGAGAGATAATGTCTTTGCAGTCTGAAAAGGATCTTTCCTGTCCTGTCTGCCATGACATCTACAGAGATCCTGTTTTCCTTACATGTACCCACAGCCTCTGTAAAGCCTGTCTGCAGAGATGGTGGACAGAGATAAAAAAGCAGGAGTGTCCTGTTTGTCAGACAGTATCTCCACAGTGTGATCCACCTTGCAACTTGGCATTAAAGAACCTGTGTGAGACCTTCTTACAGCAGAGGGATCAGAGACCTTCAGCAGGATCAGAGTCTGTCTGCAGTCTGCACTCTGAGAAACTCAGACTCTTCTGTCTGGACCATCAGCAGCCGGTGTGTGTCGTCTGCAGAGACTCAAGATCACACAAGAACCACAGATTCAGTCCCATCGATGAAGCTGCTCAGGATCACAAAGAGGAGCTTCAGATAACCCTGAAGCCTTTACGAGAGAAACTGAAGCTGTTTGAACAAATTAAAGGAAACTTTGATCAAACAGCCAAACACATCAAGGTCCAGGTCCAACACACAGAGAGACAGATCAAGGAGCAGTTTAAGAAGCTTCACCAGTTTCTAGAGGAGGAAGAGGAGGCCAGGATCAAAGCTCTGAGGGAGGAAGAGCAGCAGAAGAGTCGGGTGATGAAGGAGAAGACTGAGGCTCTGAGCAGAGAGATAGCAGCTCTGTCTCACACAGTCAGAGACACAGAGGACGAGCTGAGAGCTGAAGACGTCTCGTTCCTCAATAACTACAAGGCTGCAGTGGAAAGAGTCCAGCAGCGCCCCCTGCTGGATGATCCACAGCTGGGCTCAGGAGCTCTGGTAGATGTGGCCAAACATCTGGGCAACCTGGCCTTCAACATCTGGAACAAGATGAAGGACCAGGTCTCCTACAGTCCTGTGGTTCTGGACCCAAACTCTGCTCATCCAGAACTCATCCTGTCTGAGGATCTGACCAGTGTGAGAATTGGAGAGAAGCAGCCGCTTCCTGATAATCCAGAGAGGTTTGATTACTATCCCATCGTCCTGGGCTCTGAGGGCTTTAACTCAGGGACTCACAGCTGGGACGTCGAGGTTGGAGACAGTACAGACTGGAAAGTTGGCGTGTTAGCAGAGTCTGTCCTGAGAAAGGGAGAACCGCAATCTGGATTATGGAGGATTGGCTTGTATAAAGGTGAATACTCAGTACGTCTGCTACCAGATTTCTCCATCACTCTCTTTTTGGAGAGGAAACTAAAGAAGATCAGAGTTCAGCTGGACTTTGATGGAGGAAAACTGTCGTTCTCTGATCCTGACACTAACACACACATACACACCTTCACACACACCTTCACTGAGAGACTTTTCCCATACTTCAGCAACCTGAATAAACTCCCACTGAAGATATTTCCAGTGTAGGACTCTGTAACAGTAAAACAGACCAGGCAACCATGATTATTATTATAGGGTTGATGGTTATGAATAGACCAGTGGTGTGACTGTTTTGATGTAAACACAGTTAAAGCAGATACCAGCTTCACGGCCGTTTCGGCTAATGCTGCGTTCAAGGCAGGCTTTTGAAACCGTAAGTTACAGCTTCAAGTCACAACTACGACTTGGTAGCGTTCCAGGTAACCCGTAGCTCGTGTTTTTACCATCCTGTTGTCTGTGAAAGTTCCCTATAACGGCCACTCGTAACTTCCGACCCGTGAACTCGTACCAGATCGAACTGGTATGACTTCACAGGAAGGAAAAACACAAAGTACGAGTTTCTTTGAACGCACCATGAGTTAGCAGCCCCCGCCCTTGTCAGGCATCAATTGGTCCTCGTGCTACGTCACCACATTCACGCGCATCCCTTGGCTGCACACACAGCCCTTCATGCCGTTCTCTCTCCTCATTGGATAACACTTGTATCCCACAAGGAAAATTTTCTCCTCGGGTTACAGCAGAGCAGAGTGACGGAGAGACTCGTGTTTAGGCTGAAATACTTCATGTAAGTGATTGCTGACGGAAAATAGGACTATTTAGGACTTATATTAACAAAAACATTCCACTGATATCTGCTTTAATTATGAAAATTATGCAACAGAAAGTACACATTTCATACTGTTTGTGTCATCAGTACAAATGTAATCAATGTGTGTATGATGAAATGTATGATATGAAACTGGATGTATACTTTATCACTGACTTTATGCTTTTTTTTATTGTGCAGGTCATTTTGTCATGTACTGTAGTCTGTATCAAAAAAAAAAAGGATGTGGTGCCCTTATATTGATCCTGTTCAGCTGTAAAATTAAACATTTTTTCATAGATGTTTTCATTTAGTTTCAGTTGCACTTAACTCCGTTACAGCTGGAAAACTGACCTACGCCACAGTTGTAGGTGTTGCCATTGTCAACCGACAACTTTGCAAATACACACAGACGCGTGGGGGTGGTCAGTAGGTTAAACATTAGTTGTTCCGATAGTCTTCAGGCATAAAAATTAATGACCCTCCGCTCAAAGAATGAAGGGAAAAGGCAGGAGATATACACACAGTGTGTGTGTGTGTGTGTGTACTTGTACAGCTATAGGCTACATGTGATGACCAGTTTGAGTTTGAGAGTGAGGACATTTTTATTATTTTTTTTATTTTAACCAGGAATAATCCCATTGAGATTCAGAATCTCTTTTGCAAGGGGGTCCTGGCCCAGAGACATTTTGGGAAAGTGAGGACATTTTGGCCTGTCCTCACTTACTGTGAGGGGCTGTTTGAGGGTTAAGACTTTAGTTTAGACTTTAGGTTATAATTAGGTTTAAGTTAGGTTAAGAGTAATGGTTAAGGATTTGTTTTGGACGGTTAAGGTTAGGGTAAGGGGCGAGGGAAAGCATTATGTCAATGAGTGTCCACACAACGACTGCTGTACAAATGTGTGTGTGTGTGTGTGTGTGTGTGTGTGTGTGTGTGTGTGTGTGTGTGTGTGTGTGTGTGTGTGTGTGTGTGTGTGTGTGTGTGTGTGTGTGTGTGTGTCTCATGTTTCCTTGTATTACCGTGTGTTATCTGAGCCACAGCTCATTCCCACAGTGAGAGGCCGACCCTGCACAGCTCCACTTCAGACACCTCAAAGGTAAAGTAGGATATTTTGGAATGAAATTACAATTTATTATTTCATATAATGGGATTTCAGCAACGAAGCATCTCTACACAATACAGTACAGTAGCTTACAGCTTTACAGCTTGTTGTGTTGATGGACTGATTTTCAATCCCAAATTTCACTTGCCTTTGACTTTCTTCCACTTTGTATTTGTGGCCCTGAAAATAATCTGTTTTTCTTTATCATCGCTCATTTTAAATGGAAAACCAGTGACATAGATTTTTTTTGTGAGTTATTTTTTCTTTATAGATGACAGGTGTTTCTTAATTAACATTTTTATCTGAAATGTTGTATTGTTTGTAAATACAACAAGTTGTCCACCATGAAACAACAATATTTGTCTTGGCGAACTGAGTCACAAATGTGGGAAAAGGTGGTGAGCAGAACGTCAGCAAATATATTGCTGGAGACAAAAATGACAACGTAGTTAAAATGATACAAAACAGATCAAGAATCTGGAAGTTGCAAGTTTAAACAGTCAAGATTTTTTGAATGAAATCAATCAAATAAAATCCTAATTTAACACAAATTAGATCTAGGTGGCTGAGGTGCACCTAAGGATTTGCAACTGATCTTCAGTTTTTAATTTATACAAACTATTTATCTTAGATGTGCATAGATTCAACCTGGTTCAGGTGTTCAGCATTAATTACTGGTTATTTGGAGAGGAACTGTGACAACTCATGAAAACAACTGTAAGTGTGTCTTTGTTTAGTGTAAAGCCCTTTGAGATGCATCTCAGAGATGCTAAACTGAGTTTCTAATGGCTTCCTGACAGGAAATGCGCAGCCTGCTGACGACTCAGTGCCAGAACTGCTACCGGGAGCAGATTCAGAAGGAGATGTTGACCCGTCTGGCCTGGAAAAACCGCTACGCCAAGCTCTACCCATCCTGCTCTGACCCCAGAGACCACAGCACACAGTCCACACAGCTGCCCCAGCTGCCTGCTGACCCTCGGTGAGCTGCAATACTCAAATGTGCAGATGCAGAGCACACAGCTGAACATTGAGCTGGATGTGACACATGCAATAAAACTGCATCAAAAAGTAATTCTTATTATTCTTATTCTTAGATAATGTCCATATAAGACGTTTATTTATATAATACTCCATACACCATTTACATTTGTACTGTTTCACCATGGTGCAGCACAAACTGTGACTTCACCACACTAACTATTTATATTAATCTGGTGTTTTCGCTCCAGGACTGGCCTGCCTCCTGTTACCATGATGCCCAAGAGCAACCTTCCTCCTCCTCCTCCTCCTGCTGTGCTCCCTGTAGAAGGGGAGGGGCGTGCCAGTGCCCCCCCCCTGATGAGACCAGTTTCTCCTCAGACCAGAAAATCTCTCTATCAGGACTCCTCTCACCATGTAAGAAACACACCTTCGGTTCAAACTGTCCAACAACAACAAGAAATGTCCAGGTGTCACAAATACCAATTTAAATACTAATGTAGCTACATCTGACTGTTTCAATCATTATTATTATAGAATTATTATAGAATTATATTAGATAATTAGTATTATTAATCATAACATATTCAATCTTAATTTAAAAAATGTCACTAATGTAAAACAAAAGTCTGTTTAAATTGATTTTCTAAAAAAAAAAAAAAAAAAATTAAACTTAACCTGTACTTTACTTGTTGCCAAACAGTCAAAAACAAAAAAGATGATGGTGGCGATTTGAACAGGAAGTATTAAAAACGTCACATTAAACAAAGCTGTCCCATGCAGGGGAAGGGGCGCAGTCAGTACCTGCACAGGCGTGGACAGATGAGACCTGAGGAGAAGTTTGATTTTCCTCTGCTTTCATCCTGGGAGTACGGGTGGAGACTGGGTAAGATAGAGGGACTGTTTAGAAACAAGAATTAGAAACAATATTTCATTGTTATAAAATGTGTTTCATATCATATTGAAATCTTATGTGCCATAACCATTTCTATTGCCTGACAGTCAAAACATCACTGATCACGCCATGAGCAGCCTCCTGTCTGTCTCTGTTTTATACAGAGAAAAGTATGTTTTCTACCAGATAACCGCGTCTGCCTTTCTCCACAGGTGACTACACTCTGGATTACAGGACTCCGTCCCGTGCCAGGTCTTCGGTGGTGAAAAACACCTTTTATGCCCGGAATGGCGTGTTCAGCTGCCCATCGGCCAGCGACACGCTGGCCTGAGGCCCAGCCAGTGGCTCACCGTTCACAGCAGCTCACAGCTTTTTTTGAAATACGAATTGTGTTTTGATGCCTAAGGGTTGGATAATTTTGAGGGATTTTAAGTTTAAATAGCTGCTTTCAGGGCCATAGTATAAAACCTTACATTTGGAAATGCTTTAACAGAATAAGGGAATATATTTTTGTACCTTCAGTCAAGCATTCATCATGACTGGGTTAGAGTGTGTCCAATGCAACAGATAAGTCCGTTCAGAAATCCTCAGCTTCCTGTGAAAACTGTTTGTTTACCGTCCACACGGCTGTAAGGTTAAATGTCCCGTAACCTGACGCTCTGTCATGGATAATTGATTAACTACTGGCCGGGGATCAGTCACAACGAGTCAGGTTAATTTGACACCTGATGCCACAGTGTTTTTAAACAGTGAGTCACTGGAGGAAATGTTACACACCACAATACTATCATTTATTTCTCATCAGGCATAATAACATTTTAGGCAGCTCTATTACTGTTGTACAAATACAAAGATGTTTTAGTAAATAAAGTATTAATGTTGAAATTACTGTATTATCAGTTTTTCTAGTTTTTTTTATACATTTAACCTCTTCAAGAGTGTTTAAGAAATATATCTATCTATCTATCTATCTATCTATCTATCTATCTATCTATCTATCTATCTATCTATCTATCTATCTATCTATCTATCTATCTATCTATCTATCTATCTATCTATCTATCTATCTATACCTCCGATACCAGTGTGTTGGCAAAGTCAAATACTGTAAATAATGAAATCATCATTACCTGCTGTTTCTTATTACTGTGAACCAATATGGCACTGATTGATCTGTCATAGCCAATAACAGGATGTGATTGGTTGTGATATTCTGTATGACTTCAGGCTCTCTTCTTTGATATTTGCTTAGATAAAGTACACAGAAGGTTCAGGAACATCACTGATGGAGATGAAGTTTTTTTTAATGTGTTACTGTAAATTGTATGAAGAACATGACAGTCTCTATTCATGGATTTACAACCTGCACCTTTGAAATGGACCGAAAACAGCTGAATAAATCTTGACTTCACTGTGATGGATTACTGTAATTCAATGTACATATTGGCTTTACGTAACAGACTAAAACATGCAACACACCACACCTGAATCAGCCTTTATTCATTCTGCTGATCCACCATAGATCATATATTTCATTTATTGTTGTAAATGTCACCGATAGTCTGTGCTATTTTCAGATTTGACTGTGTGAGTGGGTCAGAGGCTGCGGCTCTAGGCTGTGGGGAAGATTAGGAAGCTGGTGAAGGTGTGGCTGGTGCTGCTGATCTGGCCCGTCACAATGCTGTTGTAAGTGGTTGCCTGGAGCGACACTGTGTCTCCTACATTCAGACTCAGGATGGCCGAGCCCGAGGTGACCAGGAAGCCCTCCGATATGTCACACAGCGTCATGTGGGTGTCACTGCCCTTCACCAGCTTCAGACACACCTAGAGCACAAACACAACCGAATTAGTTACAATGGATATTTATACATACCAAGGGAATAACATTATCTACAGGTATAAGTGATAAAATACAGGAATTCAGAAGGTAACACATTTTGAGTGAAGGGGACAGGAGTCATTTTACACGGTGCAATCAGGGTATCAAATCCTGTTCTCCGTTCTTCAAATGCACATAATTGGAGAATTGGCTCTTCGTTCATTTATTCATTCATTAAAATCATAAAAAATATTATTAGCTCTATGCTCATACAGTATGTGAAGGGTCTTGGGAGGCTAATCCCAGCTGATATAGGCGGACGGTGGTGTTCACTCTGGATAGTTCATCAGTCTGTCACAGGATTGACATAGAGAGACACACAACCCCTACACACTCACATACACACCTCCAGGGAATTCAGAGTCACAAATCAACCTATTTGTGCAGGTCTTTTGACTGCGGGAAGAACCAGGAGAGAACCCACATGGGCACTGGGAAAACATGCAGACCCCACACACAAAGGCCTGGGAATGGTTGGACTCACTCTGCTCTTTGCTGATATGTGGTAACTGAAGAAATAGACGCCTTTGATGGTGCAGATGAACGACCCGTTTGCCAGGGAAAGTCCCTGGAACCGTTCCTCCAGCTCCGGCAGAATCGGTCTGTGGGAACATTTCGGTGTCTGTTAGTATTTACTCATTAGCTTGTCATCATGAAAGTGTCTCTCTAATAACTGGATAGATTGTCATATTTAAATTGTTGTAGACATGGTTTGTGACCAAATACCAGTAAAATCAATGATGTTTACGTCAGGCTTAGCTGCACTTTGCATTTAGTGCTAATATGGTGCTTACTAATATGAGGAATATGGTAAAAAATACTGCAACACTGGCATAGCACCAGCTTGTTGACACTTTTATTGTGAACACGTCAGCAAGATTAGAAGAAGCTTAAAAAAAATTAATTATAATCAATTCTTTATCATTTAGGTATTTTCATTCTTTCCAGGATCACACTGTTAACAATATACCATAACAACAAATGTTTGGCAACATAGTTGCTTGTTACTTACTATAATCATCAGGAAAAACACATCAAAATACAGTTTCCTGTCAAAATTACAACAGTTTTGTTTGTCCTTGTCTAAGCTGTCTAAGCATCCTTTGTCCTTGTCTAAGCTCTTCTCAGTGGTTTGGATGATGCTGATGTTATGATCAAAACTGCACATTGTTTCAACCAAATGTTTGCTTACAAATTCAATCAACACCCCCCTCCCCATGATGGAGCAGATTTCTGATGGTTTATATTTTTCTGGAGATGTTTTTCTCCCCACACATAACTGTGCTGCTATTTAAGTCATTAATGCTTAATTCTATGGCAAAAAATACAAAGTTTTTAGATCGAGATCCGGACCTTTGACCTCTCCTATCCAATCAGACATTCTTCTTTCTGTTCATGGTCTCATTAGGTTACATCACATGACATTACAGTTTTTCTCTGTTGGTTTGGCTCATTTCTTGAAACAGAAATTACATTCTCAAAATAACATGGACAAATCTCCAAACCACCTTGCAAATGTTCACAACAGAATGGCATTTCCCATTGATTTCATCAAATTGCAAATGTCTTAGTACATGTCTCAAGTGTCTTAGTGCATCTTTGCAAATGGTTATGTACAAGTACCCTAGAGTTAGCACAATGAGCATACATTTAGCACATTTTCCAAATGAATAGATCTTGCTGATCTAAGCTGATTAGTTGATTCTCAGTCTAATGGTTGCTCTCTCCAAAACATGTCAGCATGATTTCACTGTGTAAATCATCATATGCACAATAGTCTGTTCAACTGTCAAAATTAGTCAACATACTGTAGGCTAATACCATGAAAACCATATGAATTTCTTGCAGCATTTCATAAATTTATGACAGTAATTGACAGTCAGACAGAGGGTGATGACAGTGATGACCAGTGAAAATGTCTCTACTTGTGAAACTTTGTTTACTGCACTATAGGCTTGGTATATTTTTTCTGTTTTTTTTGTGTTCATATTTCATACATGTACAGAGAACTGTAGGCCTATACACTTTGTTTTTACAGTACATAATCTTGAGTTACTTTATGTAGGCTATATGTGAATAAAAATGGTTACAATTTCCTTGGCAATATGAGTGCAGTGTGTGTGATGTCAAACTTTGGAGGCTGCTCTTACTGTAAAGTCCTTTTCTTAGGTTTTATATGTCTCTGCCATAGTGACAAAACATCTAAGCATTTTGACTTGCAGTGCTCACAGAATGCCACAGGGATGATGCATTTTGGGGGCACTGACTACTTACATGAGAAAGAAGTTTGGTTTTGACACATAAGTAAACTGTTTTGGGAGAGATATGAGGTTCTGCAGCTCATCCATGGTGTTATGCTGAACCATCCAGTTTATTTTTGGTAAAAGCACTAAGTGAATGCAAATGAGCCAAAAGCAATTGAGAAAGATCTTTGCCATTTTGATGGTACTGACACTTTACATGGTAAAGGAATCTAGTTTTGAAGCATGTGTGAACAGTTTTGGGAGAGATATGCGCTTTTGTTAGTGAGCTGTAATGTTGTGCAGAACTGTAAGACTGTTTGGCCAAATGGTCTTATAGTTTTAAGAATGTAATTTATGTTTCAAGAAATGAGCCAAACCAACAGAGAAAAACTGTAAGCACCACTACTGCTTTATCTTCACCATCACTGACCTGTTGAAGTTGATGGTTGTGTCCAACTCTGGTGCATGTGATAACACACTTTTTTGGGAAAAGAAGGCTCTCGCCTGGTTGGCGGGGTTGAAGGCTCTTCCCTTCTCCCCCTGCGGACCTGGATACCCAGAGGGCCCAGGCAGACCCATGTCCCCCTTCATCCCAGACCGTCCTGTAGGTCCACGCAGACCTTGCGCCCCCTTCTGGCCCCTCACAGGCTGGGCTGACTCACCTGAAAAAAAAACATAACAAACACACAGACAAGAAAGAAACACATATTATATGACACAACGTTGAATTATAAACTTTTAGATACCACATAGGTGTTAGAGACTCACCAGGGTCTCCTTTCTCTCCCTTGGGGCCGTCTCTGCCATAGGGGCCGTGGGTGCCCGGTATCCCAGGAATCCCTGGGATTCCACATGTCTGTGGGGCGACCGGGGCGATGTGAACAAGAAGCAGCAACAATGCAGAACTGCAGCTCAGCCACCGGGGGGCCTACACTCAGACACACATACACAAGCCACATGTTGTAGAGATGAAGGTAAATGTGGAGAGAACGTATCTCTGTCTCTGTCTCAGGGGACTCTGAGGACAGAAGCTTCATGTGCATGAGGCTTCATTCACTGTGTCTGTCATCATTTCACTTTGTCACTTTTTGTTTTCATCAGTTCACAAACGTTTACACCTCAAACAAGAATAAAAAACATTTGCATAAAAACAGGTGCATTGGAAACTCATGGACAAAAACTTTGTCACATTCACATTAATTTGCATTAACTCCGTAGAGACTTATTCTAGACCTTTACAATAACACTGTTGTTGCTTTTTTTTTTAAGGTTGCCTTTTATCATCAGGCAGAGGGACTGGTGATGAAAATTAGCTTTTTTAGCTAACTCGGGTGCATTTACATTTGTTTTTTACAATGTTTTATTAATGTACATTGTCCCTTGTCAATAAATTAAACTGAAACTGAAACACTACAATCTCATGTTGTGTTTTTTCCCCTCGTGAGTGTTTATCCCAGCAACAGACTCGACAGACACAGATACTATAACTTACTGATCCTGACTTTAGATTCATAAAATGATTATAAAATGACTGTCACACACATTATGCTGTGGCAGTGATACTGTGCTGAATGTTTTGGCCCATTTTCCATATATTATACACATGATATGATACAATGGTAAATTTAGGCTTTCAGAGTTTCAGAAGCTCTAACTCTTAATGCCCCAGAGAGAAGATACTATAGTAATAACATTACAGCAGTGTTTAAAGATTAGATCAAGAAACATTCAGCAACCTGTGCACCATCCACTCCTCTATTAACAAATCATCTGTCTGACTGAGTGGTTTCCTTTCTCTTTCTCTCTCCGTCTTTGCCTGTTCTTGGGTTTTCAAGGTCTCACCATTTGCAGGTGGTGCAGTCAGTCGTCCTGTGGTGGACCGATGAGCTGATGAAGAGCCGAGGTGAAGAGCTGTTCTGCTTCACGGCGGCAGCAGCAGCTCGATCAGAAAAAAAAAACGGGAAGTGAAAGAGTTGGAGAGAGAGAGAGAGAGAGCTGCTCTACTGGTCTCAAGTCCTGCTGGTTTTCGTGGTCATCTTGGAAACAAGAAAAAAGTGATTGCTGCAGCCAGAGATTGAATACTAAAGTGCACTGTCCTTTTACTTCTGTAGTTTGTGAACTCAGGTAATTGTACTGTGAGCGTTGAGCTTTCAACCGACTACCACAGTAAAACTGTGTTTACACACTGAAGAATCATCTTAGTGCAATACTTTTTTTCTGCATCATGTCAGATGTAGCCTATTATCTGTTTTTTTGTTTTTTCTATTGACTGACTTTGCATGTGAGAAAGGCCAATTTGATGTGGGGGGGTCAAGAATGGAGAACAGATCACAACAACATGTTTCCTAACCTGTTTAACTACTTTTTCTCCATTGAAATATTTAGTCAGTATATTCATGTGCACTACTTAAAGCTTTTACACCCTGACGCTTCAGAGAGAAACATTCTACTTTTGCCACACTACATTTAACAGCTTTATTTTGTGGTTAAATTTTAGGTACATGTCATTACTACAGAATTGTATCAGTTAAACGGGAGCGTGCCTATGTTCCCACAGTCCTATGTTCCCTCAGCCCTATGTTCCCACTGGACTCACCTATCTGGACTCTATCTATCTGGCCTGTCTAGCCTCTACCTGGTCTTTAAACTTAACCAACTCCTTCCTTCATTGCCTAAACCCAACCAATGGTGGGACCAAAGGGCTGTGGGAACATAGGGCCTAATTTTCAGTGACAACAAAAGTTAGAAATTGGGGATAATAAGGCTGTGGGAACACAGGAATGACCCAAGTTAAACTATGACATAATTAACGGCTGCATTTTTGGACAAAGCTGGTGTTAGCTAAAGAACTTTAGCTGAATTAATTAGTGGTTGTCACAACCTGGCTCATAAGCGGTGACAAAAGGAACGAACGACTGCCAATAATCAAATAATTTATTAACACAAAAGAGTTTTCACAAAGGCCAAATTTTTAAGTTTTAACAAAGGCCAAATGGATGAGGTGGGTTTGTCTGAGTTCCTAGTTGTGTGAATGTGGTTATGGTGTGTGTGTGTCATGTTGGATGCAGAACCAAAAAACAAGGAAAAGAGACCAAATGTGCAAGCGCCGGGATAAGAGAGCGAGAGCTGCGCTGGGGACTGGGTTTTAAAGCCACACAGAGCACCGGGCCCAGGTGCTGCTGATCAGCGGGGACATCCAAATAAGGGCAGCACCACTTCCACCTCAGACAAAAGAAGAAAAGGCCAGCAGGGGCCATCACAGTGGTCAATTAAACCATTATTAGTGTGTTATCACTGGTGCATCATCAGTGTAACAGCTAAAGCTGTATCGGCTAGTAATCTTTGTATTTTGTGTGACACTGTGGTGGATTTTGCTGTGGGTGTGGTTTTAACAGAGTGAGTGTGCTGCAGTGATTGCATGGTGACGGGCTAACTGGAAACAGGTGTGCTGGACAGGTCGGCAACCAGCTTAATTACCCACACACACTCTCTCCTTCAGTCTCCCTCTGATCTTCTCTGTGACAGGTACCTGTGTGAATGTGGTCTGAGGTCTTAAGAAATTGTAAGTTGAATGTATCTGGTGTTGAGTCTCCCTCTGATCTTCTCTGTGACAGGTGGCGTGTGGCGTAGGCTGGAGTCACTTTGGACGCTGGGTCAGGTTGGAACCTCAAGGGCTGAACAGAAGCGCTTTACAGCCACGAAGTGGAGTGCAGCAGCCTGCAGCAGTCGTAAGCAGCACAGCACACAGCGCCAGCAATGATGATACAGCCTTGACACCGAACCAGTACACCAACTGACCAGCAGATCCAGCCAGCCTGCCAGCCTGTGTGAGTGAAGCCCGGCCACTCACCAGGCCACACGGAGCCACACTCTCAGCCACCTCCTTCCAGACTCTTTTAATTACTTCCCCCATAGACTTGATTAGTTTTTATATATTTCTATAAATAAAAAGGACTCCTTTAAACCGTACCTTTTGTCTTGTGTTGCCTTGTCCACTTTCACTGGTTGGTCAAACAAAGAACACTTTACATCAGCATAAGCAGTGTTTTACTGTTCTTACTTGTTCCCAATCTGGGGTCAAGAAGAAGTGAAACAGTTTATCAAGCAATTGGGAAAACTCCACCTGAGGAAGAACTGATGATGAAGCATCAGTTCAATGTGTCTGATTTTAAAACATCTTTCCTCCAAATTAACATGTGGTTCTGTTTTTCTTCCGACTTCCTCTTCGTCTGTGTCAGAGACACAAACTGTTTTCCTGGCAGGGTGTCTCTGAGGCTCTTGACCTCAGTCAGTATCTGTTCCACAAAATGTTTAATTTCCTCAACAATATCTATTAGCAAAGAGCTGATGTGTATTTTTTTAATAATGTGACATCCTGCAAAATATGCTAGTTTGTCATTTTCTGATCCTCTTTACATTTTTATTCCATTCTGACCTTTTTCTGTTTATGGTCTGTTTTTTGTGTGTGCTTTCCTTCCTACCCAGGAAAGTTGCAGGTTGCTGCCACGGTGATACGATTAATCTAATTAACTGTTTTTCTACCACTGGAATGAGTTAAAAAACATTACTTTAAGGTCAAGAAACTACATGTTGCTTTAATCAAATGTTCATATACCTGACATTTACAGTATTTAATTAACCTTACATAAACAACACAGATATAGAAAATGCAGTGTTCACTCCCTATGTATTCATATTTTGTTTCTTCTCTGTTTTTCCATAAGTGGATGGATGGATGGATGGATGGTTGGATGGATGGATGGTCAAACTCTGTTCAAACATTTCCTCTGGAAACTGAAACCTGTTTACGTAAACAACAGTAACTCAGTGTTGTGTCCAATTTTCCAGCTGTGATTTCTTCTGTGTAAAAGAGTTTTCTTATTTCCCTGTTATATTGTAAAACTTTTATCCTTATCAGACTTTATATACTAAATAACAAATAATGGATGGAAATGATCATAATAGTGTGTTTTTTCATTTCTTCAAATAAAAATGCAGCACAATTAAACGAGAGAAAACAAGAAATTATATAGAAATGAAAACATTTTTTAGGCTTGAACCACTAAACCCGACCTTGGTAAGACCTGATCAAACAGGTTTCATAAAGGGGAGGAGCTCCACTAATAACATAAGACTTTTAAACATAATTCAGATGGCCAGTGATGAAGAAATGTGGGGCCTGACTGGACTCTTTAAAGGCTTTTGATAGGATTTAATAGTCCTTTTTTTCTCTATGCTTTTGTGGCAGGACGAAGGAGGGTCCGGGCAGGGTTTGAACCCCAGTCTCCCGGGGGAGAGTCATTCGCGCTGACCATTCAACCAAAGGGATATCCCTGTGGCCAAGTAGCCAGGGCACATGATCAATTGGAGGCATAGTGACAGGACTGTCTACTGTCACACTATGAAAAAAATTAAACTGGTGACAGAATTCACTGATTGGGTGAGGATGCTGTATCGTTCACATAAGGCAACTGTAACTACAAACTCCTATTGTTCAGATCTTTTCCCTTTGGGACGTGAGACGCCGCAGCATTGCCCTTTGAGTCCCTTAATGTTTGCTCTCACCATCAAACCTTTGGCTGAGGTAATAAGGTCTACACCAGCAATCAAAGGCTTAATGGTCAACGGTAAAACACATAACATTTCTCTCTATGCAGACGATGTAGCTACCGGTACTTTTGTACCGGTCGACATTGATACCATCTATGTGAGCCTTGGTAGGCTCTGCCCCACCTATAGTTATCACCACTTCAGTGTGTGTGAGTTTTGGTAGCCAAGGTGTCTAGCACAAGGAAAAGTCACAAGGCGAAACTCATCGGAGTTCTCTTGTTTATAGCAAGAAATACAGTTTTTAAATTTTGGATTCATAAGGACATTTCTTACATTGGACGATTGATACAAGGAGGTAATGAGCATTATCCCATTGGAAAAACTGACTTATACTCTTCGTGATAACGTTGAAGGTTTCTCCAAGGTGGCAGCCAGTTTTTGATGCTGTGGACCCCTTTGGACTGAGCTTCAGTGTTCCTCACTAAGTTATATATACTGTATAGTATAGATGACTCTGACATGGCCTGGTATATGGATGCCATTCTGGTGGTGTGTCTATACGCTTGTATGCAATGTAATCTATGTAATGTTTTGTTACCTGCTTTTCTATGTTGTATACGTATAACCTTTAAGTAGCTTAAGCTTCAAGAAAAATTGTATGGTTCTACACAAATTGTATGCAGAGACAAATATGTGTATTGATGGAACCTAAAAAAAAGAAAAGAAACAAAAACATTGATGTTTTTTTCCAGTTTTTTTATTGGGTTTATCAGATTTTCTAGATCCTGCAAAAACATACGTATGTATTTGTAAGTAAGTTCTGTACCCGCACATATTTGACTGGTGCCTAATTTCTGCAACCAAAAACCCTGGCTGGAACTAAAGTACAAAGAAAAAAGTGTTTTGGAAATTAAAAGCAAACAGTGTGTTTACAGTATAAAAAGGTGAAAGGATCAGTGTTTAGTAACAGTGGGGGTGTTTTGGGTCAGTGGGGGTGCAGCAGGAAGCCGGAGAAGATGCTGTAACCACGTATGCTCCCTGTCATCCCTTTGTAGTCTTTGGTCTCCAGCCAAACCTCCTGATCCCTGGACACGTAGACCGCCAAACCCCCCGAGGTCACCTAGAGGTAATTTAATCACAGCGTGTAGTTCAACATCAGTATTAATTCCCTAATATGCTCTTTTATTGATTTCATGGGTTTCATTTATCATTACTGTAATATCCTCATTTTATTCTCTACATTCCTATATATTTTATAAATGTTTGTATCTGTTTCCATTATATGTATTTTGAATGCAGTAGGTTGTATGTTGTAGGCTACCTGTCTCTTCCCACGGCGATGATCGCAGAACGCTGTCAGCAGTTTGTTGTCCATCTTCAGCAGCACACACAGTCGTTCGTTCAAAGAGGCGTGGTACACAAAGTAGTAGGTCCCTGAGATCCGACACCTGAAATAGATGGATAGATGGTAGGCCGCTAATTAGCCTACGTGATAATCTCAAGAAATAGCCGAGAAATAACAATTAATTGCGTAGTTATGTCAAGAAATAGCCTAAAAATAACGGCCAATTTTATAGTAATTTCATGTTTTTCATAAAGGCAAAAGATTACATGTGCTTTTCTTGCTTTGATTTTTTTGGGAAAAGCCAGAATTTTTCTCCACCAAGTCCTTGCAATTGACCGTTATTTTTGGGCTATTTCTATGCAATCTATCAATCACCACTTCCTGTACAATATTTGGTGTTCTCACCTAAAGTGTCCCGTTACAGTGTTGTAGTCATCATTGATGTTGGTGATGACTGTGGTGAACCGAATGACGCTGTTTCTGTCTGGGGATTGAGCGGTTGCCCTGGCCATGCTGAATGCTGCTTTCTCCTGGCCGCCAGCCGTCCTACAGTCACAGACAGGACATGTGGTTACACGAGGCCCAGAGCCAGATCAAGGTGCTCCTGCCCCCCCAGAGCGAAGAACTGTGAGCCTCTATTTATCCTCTGTTGTTCCCTGACTTAGGATAATGAAAAGATGAATGAAAAGTTGAATTACAGAAGAATATGCACCACGTGATCATGATAGTAACTCTTATGTATATAGATATCCTATCTCTTGTGTAAGTCACTGGTGCCTCGCTCACTGGTTTGTCTGTTTACATACCCATCCGCTCCTGATTCACCTGCAGGTCCAGAAAGCCCCAGTGCCCCTGCTTTCCCAGGTTCGCCGCTCTGACCTCTTTTACCAGAAAATCCCATCTGCCCCGGATCCCCCTTCTCTCCCTTCTGTGGGCCGCTGCTGCCTCGCCAGGCTGCTCCTGCAGACAACACCAACACCAACAACAAAGGAATAGTTCAACATTTGAGAAATATACTTGAGTCTTTTCTGGCAGATGAGTTAGAGGATTAGTGCCCATCTGGTGTCTCTCTGTTTGTATTGTTTGTATGACTTTTCTTATTTAGAAGATTTTGTTTTACAGTAATTCGCAGCCTCCACGTTTATTTTTTTCCTTCATTTGTACCTGGCTCTCCTTTCTCGCCTTTGTTTCCATCTCGACCGTCTTTGCCAGGCAGACCAGGCATACCTGAGGATCGAGATAAACAAACACTAACATTACAAACCTGAACATATGCACACCAACATATACAACCATACACACATGAATGCACACACCTGGTATCCCTGGCATCCCTGCTGCTGGGCAGGACTCCATGGCAACCAGCATGGGCACAGCCAATGAGATCAGGGCCCCAATGACAAGAAAAAACTGATGGAGCATGATGGAGAACCTGACATGAAGGAGGAGGAGAAAGGTAAAAACTGTGAAGAGATGAGGAGAAGAAAAGAGAAGAGAGGAAAGATGAGGTGAGAAGGAGAGTAGATGAAGAGGGGAAAAGACAAGATAGGAGAGGATGAACATAGTGATGAGATGATAGGACATGAGGTAGGAGGAGAGGAGATTACGAATAGGAAAGGAGGAGAGAAGAGGAGAAATAAGATGGTGAAGAGAGAGGGGGATGGTACAGGGGAAGAGAGGAGAAGAAAAGATGGGTGGAGAAGAAAGGAGTTTAGAAAGAGGAGTAAAGGACAATCAGGGTTAGATAAAAATGAAGGAGAGGGGGTGAGAAAAGAGGGAAAGAGAGAGACAGGTTCAATTCTACCGCAGTGTTTCTGAACATCTCAATCATCTGATGACGGTATACAGTATACAGTACAGTATATTTAGATATACACATGGATAATGAAGAAGCAGAGACATGATCATATTCTTCCACAATTCCACATACAGTGTCTTGTTAAACTTTGATCAACTCACAGATGTAAAACATGATTAAAAATAAAACTCACCTGACAGAACAGACGGGAAATTAAAAAAAAAAAACCCTCCTTGGCCACTTCAACACAAACTGAAGTGAAGTTATGAGTCGAGTGGCTGCAGGAGAAGGAGGAGGAACACAAAGCCAAAGACTCAGCAGCTTTTACTACGGAAATTATTCTCTGAGCTGAATGTAGGTAGTTCTGCAATTTAGGGAGAGAAACAGAACGAGAGAGAGAGAAGGAGAGAGAGAGAGACAGAGAGAGAGCGCGAGAGAGAGAGAAAGAGAGAGAGAGGTCCCACTGATCTTCAGCCTGTTCTGGCTCCATATCCTAAAATGCCCACAAAATGGTCAAAAGTATGAAGACACAAATGTCATTGGTTTTGGACGCTAGTTGCAGGGATGACCTCCCATTCAACCACAACAGCACCAATGATGCTGGGTCCACTCCCATTCAGTCATGTTTAAAGTAGATGAAAGCTGGGGCGGTGCATGGCGCAGTGGTTAAAGCAGCCGCCCCGTGTAGAGGTTATAGTCCTCAACGCAGGCAGCCCCGGTTCGAATCCCGCGTCGGGCAGACCTTTCCTGCATGTCATTCCCCCTCTCTCTGCCTCCCCCCTTCCATGTCCATCTCTACTGATCTATCAAATAAAAGCCAAAAATATACTTTTAAAAAAAAGTACTTGAAAGCTACACTTGAATATACATACAAATAACTTAAAGTTGCTTTTTAGAGTAGGCCTATACTTATAAAAGTCTGATAGTATCTGAATAATTACTTATTTAATTAAGTCATTTTCTGTTATTAAATTAAGTTTGAGAAGAAAAAGTTAAGATAGGGAGCAGCTTTGATCATGAACTTTATTGTGGCTTTCTTATTTCAAAGTGTCATAATCAGGGTTCCCACACCTTCTTTCACATCAAATTCAAGAGGTTTTTTTTAAGACTTTCCAGGCATAATTCATTCAAATTCGAGGCCCAAGGAATTTTGACTTCTGGAGGAGTTTCTGGTGACGAACCTGACTGGGATCCTGGACAAACTGAATGCACCATTATGTCTCATCCCTTGGGATTTAGTTATTTATTATAGTTTATTATTTTATTTTTTACAATTGAAAGTTGCTGAGTATGATGGCTGGTGGTGAGGATGAATCAGCTGACTTGATTTTGGCATCACTGTCTTGTGTCCATTTCATATGCTGCAGCCTCTGGTTTAGGGAGGCCATGGACCCAAACCAGCAAAAACAGAGAAACTGAAACAAAAGAGAACTGGGAAATGTAGTGGGTATTTACTCATACGGCACTTCAAGAGCTGATGTTTGATATTCTGCTCAATCCAACCATCACATGACACATCTGGTTCCTCTATGTTGGACAAAAACAGAAACCCTCACACTGATGCACCAAATGTATTCATTATTTTTTATTTATTTAGTGCTGCCGCAGTCCCCAACAAATACACCATATCCTCCTGTTTGAGTGATGCTCGTGAAAAAGTGTCTCAGTTATGATGTTATAGAGTGCAAGTTAAGGAGGTTCTGAAAACTTGACTTTTGATTTTGGCCTTTTCATAGGATTTGTTGACAAAAACAGAAACATCAGCTGTACTCTTTAAGACCTTTGACCCTGCTCTTCTAAGAAAAAGAAGCCAAACTGAAATAAGGAAAGACTTATACACACACAAGTTCAACTGAGAACTTCCAGAGTGACACTAAGTTGCAAAAAGTTGACCTGAAAGAGGAAGGACATGAAATAAAAGATGTTTCACTTCTATAACTTTCAGTCCTCTGGTCACATGATCTATATCACATTTTCTATGTGATACAAATCAAACACAGCAGATATCTCATAGAGGGGCAGATATGTCAACAATAAAATAAACTCTGTGTCACCCCTGATGGGTCAGTACAGAGCAAAGTTCAAAATGTTTTCTTTTTATGTCGTCTTGAATGTATTTCGGGGGTTTTCACTTTTGATTTGATAGAGACCATGAGAGAGTGACAGAAAGTTGGAGGGCCATGAATCGGGTCTGACCCAACGTCTGTCACAGTAAGTAAGGACAGAGTTGGAGTGGTATACGTGCTCCACCGGGTGAGCCACATGGGCGTCCCCTTCAAGACATGAGGCTCTACTCCGTTTTTTTTGCTTTTCCATTAATACCTGGTAAACTGCTAACACAGCAAAAGTAGCTTAGAAAATGTCCCAGTTATCAGACATTTACTTCTCCATCCCACATGTGAGATACTCATACCGTCAGGTCAGTCCGTTTCAAACATATTTGCTGTTCACATAAGCAGGTTTTCTATGTGGATCTAGGAGGATCTTGGTCTGTTTATGTGCTTAGAGATGTCTTAGTGTATGTCTGTGTTGCTACTAAGGTAACTGGTTTTTGTTGTGAAATCACCACAGACGTGTTATTCAAGGCTCCACTGAGACCTTTCAAGTTAAAATCAGGTTCATCACTTGTCAACTTGCTTCACCTTAACTCCTGAAATACAGGAAAGGACACATCTGTTATTATTTGCAGAGTTTGTGTTGTCAAGTTAGCGATGATGATGATTTCTGAATTTGCAGCACATTTTTGTAGTTGCTAGTGTTTTCTTAAGCTGCAGTGTGTTGACCTCCCAGCCCAGGGCCACCATATATTTTAATTCACATATATATTACAAATTTGAAAAAAGCCCGTGAACAGCGAACAGTCAAGGTGCTGGTAGTGTGGCATACAAGTACAATCAATAGAAAGAAAACCATACAGTCTTAGTGTGTGGTACAGTATGTTGCCACATTTTGTGGTTTTCTTTCTATTGATTGTATTTTAATTCACATGGTCATGATTGACTCTAAAAGCTGTTAGTGTACAATGAAATCATCTCACCAAACAAACCCAGACTCAATAATAAACTTTAATTATGTTCGTTTACATGCATTAATATGAAGGACAGATCAGATGAAGGTGTTACCTATGAGTTCACAGGCACTGTTTAAAAAATATCACTGCTACAGAAATCTGTCAGCTTTGAGGGACATGATCTGCACTCAGAGGATTTTTAGAGGCTGACGTCACAGTGCAGGTTTCCAGCTGAATTTCACTATGAATCTGCGAAGAGCAGGAAGCCGCTGAAGATGATCAGTTTTTCTCGAGGGTCATTCATCTCAGTACTTGTCTGCTGGTCTCTGAAGGACTCGAGCCAAACCCTCTGTCCAGCAGTCAGCTGTAGAACCACGCCCCCCGACAGCACCTGGAAAACAACACAGCCATTCACGTTGTGTCTTCATGACGAAACTCCATTGGAATAGCTCTCTGGTCCAGTGCATCTTAAAA
Organism: Trachurus trachurus; assembly: GCF_905171665.1. NCBI lineage: Eukaryota > Metazoa > Chordata > Actinopteri > Carangiformes > Carangidae > Trachurus > Trachurus trachurus. The sequence goes on along the minus strand of NC_139896.1, from coordinate 23,879,534 downwards.
ATGCACATGCAAATTAAATTAAATTAAATTGCCATACTCTCTCAGGAAACATTTACTGGTGTATGGTCAAGGTGGATTGACTATGTCAGGCACCTAAGACAAGACTTCACATACTGTACCGTGCACAGTTTGAAAAATACCATTCCCCAGACTGTGTTGTTTTGTGTTATACATGGTTAAATTTGATGCGAGAAATTCAATTGATATAATACATGGTAAAAACAGGCATGGTACAAAGTATTTGTAATTATATTCTGTAAAATCTCTCGTTATCAGTTAAAGCAAAATCAAAAAAGGCTAATTTCCAACCAAATGTATGGTAAATGTAAATGTAAATAATAAATTTGACCATAATTGTTTAATTGTTCATCATTATAAAGTGTAAAGCCAGGTTAGAATTACAGTGATAGGAAGTGAGGGTGGGCCGAGAGAGAAACCATATCCAGTATAATGATGAATGAAACTCACGTGGTCAACGTTCTTGTTGTAATCACAGAATCCCAACTTATTGGTCAGAGCCTCACTGGCTATACGCAGACACATGCTGACCTGAAACACAGAGCACAGCTTTAATGCTCACATCCCAATGTCTAAAACCTGCACAATCTTTACAACAAACAAATGATGATGTGGTCAGGATTTCTTCTCATATAAACACATGCAGCCACAGAACAGAGAGCAGTAAGTTACCTTGGCCACGGAGTGGAAGGTGAAGTAATAAACACCAGGTGTTTGACAGGTGAAGTAACCTGTGGCTGTTTCGAAGACATCAGCAGGTATGTTAACCACAGCGGTGTTGAAGGTTACTGTCTGATAAATACACACAGATAACAGTCAGAGATTAATTATAGGCTGATAGAACTTGGAAAATCAACAAGGAAACAAGTAAATGTGCTGTTGTGTATTTATCTCTTCTTCCATTTGAATGGATATGTTAATGAACAGTTAACAGTTTTGAAGGAACCACTTTGTTGGGAAATGCTGATCTTGAGGTCTGTAGTATCCGAAAACCTGACCAGATAAAGCTGAAACTATCTGTGTGGTAGTGGTGTCACCAGGGAACACATGGGTCCTCAGCCAATTGGAGGGAAAATGAAGAAAAATGGAATTTAAAGAAATCAAATGAAATTATCATGTGCATTATTATAATGCATCATCATTGAAATTGTATTGTCCATGTTCATCTTTCTGTTGCCTGCCACCAAAATATCATACATCAAAGCAGTGTTGGCCTGTCGGTCTGTACCTGCCACCTATTGCTCTGCCTGTTGCAAACACTGTGAATTCAGTGCTACAAAAATGGATGCTTTTGATGAAGAAAAGACCCATCCCTTCATCCATCATCTATACTTTCCTTATCCATGCAGGGTCATGGGTCTGGGGGCCCTGAACAGGTTGCTAGTGTATATCTGTTTTGTTACCAAAAACAGATGAACAACACACTCACAATCAACACTATGGCAATTTAGAGTTGCCACCCTAAGAAAAGACCGAACTCTTGCAAATTACCATTATCACATTAATAAAAACAAGGGAGTTAATAAGGGGTTTGTCAGAGGGGTTCCCAGCTACAATACTGTTCAGGGGGCGTCAGCCTACAGTAGAAATCTCTGATTGATACAAATCCTGCAAGTTTTAGATCAGAGAGATGCAACAGACGAAAGACCGAACCCTCTCTTCGCGAGGATAGCTGTGGTCAGTCCTCGTCACTGAGAAGGCTGAACGGCCCTGGTCAGGTGACTGTTGTCCTGTGAGCAGAGAGCACACACACACACACACACACACACACACACACACACACACACACACACACACACACACACACACACACACACACACACACACACATTAAAAAATGATATACAAAAGTTTCATTTCCATGCAAAAAAAAAAACCTTTATAGTTGGAAACACAACACAACCCTAATATAAAGAAAAATAATTGATGAGTCGTGTTCACATTTTGACTGAAGTCTCTTATAGAGTGGGGGTTTATAAATGAATTTAATCCAAAGAGGACGTTTCCCCCTTTTTTAAAAAGAGGTTTATTTACTATAAACGTTATTGTTGTTTGTTATCTTCCCTGTCAGCTGTTGTTTTTATCTTATATGAGCTAAAAGTATTAGTTATTAGGGTTAGAAGACGAGCCATTACCCCTGCCAATGTTCCTCCCATCAGGACCACGGGGACCACGTGGTCCCGCTGACCCCGCTGTTCCCAGGTCTCCACGGTAACCTTTAGGACCAATGGGCCCTTGCAAGCCCCGACTTCCCATCTCCCCCTTCAGCAGCTGTAGGACGCCCACATCCACAGGGCCGTGGTCCGCCACAGCTGGAGAAAAAAATTAATGATGAGGGATATTGGGTATCTAATGATGGTAGTGTTGATGATATCAGGGAGCGTGAGAACAGGAGGACACACCCCCTCGCGCCTTAAGCGCTGTTTTACCTGGCTGTCCTTTCTCTCCCTTCAATCCAGGTACCCCGTCTCTGCCCGGGGACCCCTTCACTCCTGCACTCCCGTCTCTCCCATTGCATTGTGGGTCACATTGCCCCGTCATCATTAGCAAGGCCACGCCGACCAGAACCACCAGCCCATAATAACCTCCCATGATTTCCCCAAGTTTACTGTTGATGGTTGGAGAAGAAGAAGGTGATGATGATGATGAGACAAGAGAAGAAACTGAGGTGTTTGTTATTTACTCTGAGGTCACATCCTTCAGAAACTAGTTTACAATTAATATCTAATTCAGATTTCTTTTTTTAATGTCAACTAACTTAAAGCAGAAGTGAGTGATCCGGTCGTTTTCGCTAATGATGCGTTCCAGGCAGGCTTTTGAAATCGTAAATTACAGCTTCAAGTCACAACTTACGACTTTGTAGCGTTCCAGGCAACCCACTCGTGTTTTTCCGACCTGTTTTACCTGTGAAAGTCACTATAACGGCCACTCGTAACTTCCGACCCGTGAACTCCTACCAGATCAAACTGATATAACTTCACAGGACGGAAAAACACGAGTCTACGAGTTTCCTTGAACGCACCATAACAGTCCTCGTCGCTACGTCACCACATTCACGGCGTTCCTTGGTTGCACACACAGCCCTGCATGCCGTTCTCTCTCCTCTTTGGATAAAAACTGTAGGATACGATAAATGTTTTCTCCTCGGCTCAGAGCAGAGCAGAGTGACTGACAGACCCGTGTTTCGGTCCAAACACTCTATGTAAGTGATTGCTGCCGGAAGATATAACTATTTAAGACTTATATTAACACAAATATATCACTCACTTCTGCTTTAATTTCTGGTTGCATTTTGTTTTGAGGATTTATGCTACAGGAAATTGCAAGCAGTTCAATAAACACATATACCGGTAATATACTGAAAAAAGAAACAAAATGCAAAGCAATGATGAATTAAAAATCATGGAAGCAATTGTGCAATGAGGGATTGTCGAGTGTTGTTGAGACTCTTTTCACGTCATGCTGGTTGTGGTATGGTATTGTATTGTCCTGTGCTTATATGTATTTATTCACCATGGCTAGGTGCAACTGCAAACTGAATTGCCCATTGGGATCAATAAAGTTTTCTCTATCTATCTATCTATCTATCTATCTATCTATCTATCTATCTATCTATCTATCTATCTATCTATCTATCTATTAACAGCAGTTGCTCAGACTCAGGTCTCTCCAAGTGATTTTGTTTAGAAATGAACTGAATAAATGTTGATGTTTCACCAATTTAATTATTTCAAATGTAAATGTGTCAATTATTTGTAACTACTGTGGCAAGACCCCACACATTATTAACAAATAAATTAAATAAAGTTTGTGTTAAAAGACAAAGAGTTTACAGCTTTTTTAAATTACAACAGGACAGAGGCTAAAATCTAAAGTCTACTTTAACTTGATCATAGGGCTTTATTTTAATTCAGAATTACAACAGTGAAATTGGTTTGTAGACCTATTCTTTGTTAAAAAAAACAACTTGAAGAGGTTTGAATCTTGCTGCAGAGATGATCTATCACAGTGAACCTTTACTCTGAGTATAATATTAAAAGTCCAGAGGCAACTATGAACAAATACTATAATTTTTTCTATCATCTGTATTTCAGCACATTTACTCACAAAGCTGAGCGCAGGGTTGGAGTGGTGACAGCGCGGAGGCTTCCTCTTCTGGTGAACAGATCCACACTGGAAAAAGATTCACTGACTTATTTACACACACATGCGCACACGCACAATCAGCGAGGAAATGAAACTTGTGATCTGACAGAAAATTTGACTGATGTATCTCTTAAAGTTTGAACTGGTCTCAGATCTGGGATCAGTTTCTTAAAGATGTCCTCAGACTGGTTAATTTAAATGGAATAAACAAATAAAATTGACTTGTTTTTCATTTAAAAAGTTTACTAACCTGTTTTCTTACTAATGTTTCCATGGGAACAATCTCCCAAAAAGCTGTCATAAAAAGCATGGCTCAGTTTAGCACAAACATTTGGTTTGGGTTGGAAAAGGATCATCATTTGTCTCCAAACTAACTTTTGCATTCTTTTTACGAGCTCACCTCACTTCTCCAGCTGTAGCCTATTTACTGCGGCCACTAGATGTCACCTGAAAACAAAACGTAACTATGGGTCACAGTTACCTGCTGAACAAACGACCTGTGGGGACGTTTTTTTGACTGGAGGACAGTCTCCGCATACAGAGGCACAGCAACGCATTAAGTAGCATGGCTATATGACATGAATGCTGTATTTTTCATCCCACTGTTTAATTCTTGAAGGCGTCGCGCTTTGGATTAATTTTAAACTAAAGACATTAGGCTAGTGTAAAGAGAAGGTAAACATGGAATCAAATAGATAACAAACAAAACCTGCACAAATTAAACAAACTAATACTTCAGGTTTACACCTCACACAAATCATGTTGTGGTGCCATCAAGTGGCCATATGTTGTAATGACAGCAGGCAGACAGTGAACAGTACATTGTAGGCCTGGCATGGTATGGAATCAAAAGATGCAGAAACCAATGAAGCAATGAATTTACTTTTAAAGACATAGATGTCCTCTGTGTGTCTCTGATGTCAGGAACATGATTTGAAGTGTTGACCTATTAAAACAGATACAAGTTTAGGATGTATCTTATCACCTCTGGCAACATTTGTCTGTATATTTCAGCAGAATTACACAAAAAGTAAAGAACATGGATCATTTATTGTGAATAAAATTATTTCACTGACATTTCATGTTTGTTCTTTGACATTCTCTTAGTGCACATCATGTATTGTTGTTATTTCATTTTTGTACAGTATCTATGCAAATGTTTTAGGCACATATTATTAAGAACGCAGAGGCAACAGCTTTGAGTGCCAGTCTTTTTTAGAAATGTGATGATCTGAAACACAGACGACTTGTCCTCTGAGCACCATCCTCACAATCATCTCTAACTGATCCAATCCATGGTTACAGAGAGTTTGCCTTTTGAAATCTTTAGTGGGACTTCATTCAACGTGCCGATGCATGGGAACAGCTGCTCCGTGAAAGTGTGTGTGAAGGTGTGTATATGTGTGTTAGTGTCTGGATCAAAGAATGACAGTTTCCCTCGGTTCCAGTCCAGATGAACTCTGATCCTCTGGAGCATCCTCTTCACTCGGATCATCCCAGCTGGATATCCTAACAGCCGTGCACTGTATCTACCACCAAAGAACTCGATTTGCCAGAATCCAGATTTTACTCGTCCCCTTTTCTGGAGAGAATCTGTCGCCATGCCAACAAACCAGGCTGTATTGTCTCCAACCTCAACGTCCCAGATGTGAAGTCCTGAGTTAAAGCCGTCTGAGCCACGGACAGAGCGGTGATAGTCAATCCTCTCTGGATTATCGGGGAGCTTCTGTCTCTGTCCGTGACTCACACTGGTCAGGTCCTCAGACAGAATAAATTCTGGATGAGCAGAGTTTGGGTCCAGAACCACAGGACTGTAGGAGACCAGGTGCTTCATCTTGCTCCAGATGTTGAAGGCCAGGTTGCCCAGATGTTTGGCCACATCTATCAGAGCTCCTGAGCCCAGCTGTGGATCATCCAGCAGGGGGCGCTGCTGGACTCTTTCCACTGCAGCCTTGTAGTTGTTGAGGAACGAGACGTCTTCAGCTCTCAGCTCGTCCTCTGTGGCTCTGACTGTGTGAGACAGAGCTGCTATCTCTCTGCTCAGAGCCTCAGTCTTCTCCTTCATCACCCGACTCTTCTGCTGCTCTTCCTCCCTCAGAGCTTTGATCCTGGCCTCCTCTTCCTCCTCTAGAAACTGGTGAAGCTTCTTAAACTGCTCCTTAATCTGTCTCTCTGTGTGTTGGACCTGGACCTTGATGTGTTCTGCTGTTTGATCAAAGTTTCCTTTAACTTGTTCAAACAGCTTCAGTTTCTCTTGTAAAGGCTTCAGGAGTTTCTGAAGCTCCTTTTTGTGATCCTGTGCAAATTCGTGGATAGGTCTGAACCTGTGGTTGCTGTGTGTTTTTGAATCTCTGCAGATGAGACACACTGGTTGCTGATGGTCCAGGCAGAAGAGTTTGAGTTTCTCAATGTGCAGACTGCAGAGAGACTCTGAAGCTCTCTGATGTCTCTCCAATAGGAAAGTCTCACACAGGTTCTTTAAAGCCAGGTTGCGAGGTGGTTCACTCCTTGAAGATCTCCTCTTACAAACTGGACATTCCTGTGTTGGATTCCCTCCCCACCAGCTCTGCAGGCAGTCTCTGCAGAAGCTGTGGCTGCATGACAGGACAACAGGATCTCTAAAAATGTCCTGGCAGACTGGACAGGAGAGATCCTCCTCTGATCGGAAAGCCATTTTCTCTTCCAGTGAGTCTGTAGGGAAAAAAAAGAAAAGACAGAGCTCTAAACAGGAAGTCAGTCCACTCCCTCCGCTTGTAAGTTACTCTGAGCTGTTTTACTTCATTCTACAGGAGCAGGATGAAGCTGTTAAAAGTTGCTCCAAGAATTTAGCGTCATATCTTTCCTCTTGTGAAGGAAGCTGTAATTAGGTCTGGAATAGACTGTTATTGTCTGTCTCTGTGTCGTGAAGGAACAAGTCTATTTCCTGGTTAGTCTCAGGTGAGTTGGAGGCGGAGGCGGAGCCTTGTCTGGCAATCTTTTTCAAACTCTGAACAATTTTGTAATGAACAAGGCATGCATTTCCTTTCCCAGCACCAGCAATGTAGGTTTTTGTTCTACAAAAGCAGCAGTAAGACACTAACTCTTTGTTATGTTATCAACTAAATAAATGTGAGGAGATTGAGTCCATTTCAGGAAATTAAAGACACATGCAACAAAGCAAGCAAAGTTGATGTAGCTGATAATCTTATGAAAGAATTTCCAAAATGTCATCAACATTTTTTTTATTTGTTTATTTGTCTGAATACTAAACACAAATAATAATTGCAGCAATTTTCAGTTGTAACTCTAATTGATCTGCTGAATATCAACATGTTGATGTTGAATGAAAAAATACAAATTTATTGTTTAATTTTTCTCTTTTCTATTCACAAGTAATTTCCCTTTTCTTTCACCTTTGATGTGTTATTGTATATAGCATTTATTTAAAAATGAATAAAGATTATATAAGAAAACTCAGTCGACAGCATTAAAAAGCCCTCTTCGTTTTCGGAGGGGTTTCTGTGTTGTTACCAAAGTTGAGACCAAACCTCAATCAGGCTAAATCAGTGAATACTGTACATACATAACATAAACATAAACATAAATCAAATATGAAAGTCAAGTCACTTCAAATTTATTTTTTCACAGCTGTCTAAAAAGACAGGGAAGAAATCAATTAATCAATCAATCTTTGATACAGTCTACTTTAATGTGACCATTGTGGGTATAAATATGAAAGGAGAAAAGAAGGAAGTGTCAAACCTTTCAGCACCACACTATAAGTCTATATTTGAAACTTAGTTATGTAAAGATGCAGAGAGAAAGGGGATTCCTTGAAATCATTTGTTATTGTTGATTTTCGCAACTTAAAAGATAATAACTATTTACACCGTGTCACCTTCACCGACAAAGCTGTGTCAATGTTTGAGACATTCACTGGTAGCATCTTTAGTTGGAGTGCATTTTTATTGCTGATGTATGGAAACAGCTTCTCAGTGAAAGTGTGTGTGAAGGTGTGTATGTGTGTGTTGGTATCAGGATCACAGAACAACAGTTTTCCTCTGTCGTAGTCCAGATTAACTCTGATCCTCCGGGGCTTCTTCCTCACTGAGATGACCATGTGGGGATCTGATGGCGACACTGCTGCATATTTACCATCACACAGCCCCACTCGCCACAGCCCAGTCTTTACGTTTCCTTTCCTCTGGACAGACTCTGCTGCCACACCCAGGGTCCAGTCTGTGTTGTCCCCGACCTCGGTGTCCCAGCTGTGACTTCCTGCAGTGAAGCCCTCAGAGCCCAGGACGATACAATGAGAGTCAAACCTCTCTGGATTATCAGGAAGTTTCTGTCTCTGACCATGACTCACACTGGTCAGATCATCAGACAGGATGAGATGTTTTTCAGCAGAGTTTGGGTCCAGAACCACAGGACTGTAGGAGACCAGGTCCTTCATCTTGCTCCAGATGTTGAAGGCCAGGTTGCCCAGATGTTTGGCCACATCTACCAGAGCTCCTGAGCCCAGCTGTGGATCATCCAGCAGGGGGCGCTGCTGGACTCTTTCCACTGCAGCCTTGTAGTTATTGAGGAACGAGACGTCTTCAGCACTCATCTCCTTCTCTGTGGCTCTAATCAATTGTGACAGAGATTTTATCTGTTCACTCAGAGCCTCAGTCTTCTCCTTCATCACCCGACTCTTCTGCTGCTCTTCCTCCCTCAGAGCTTTGATCCTGGCCTCCTCTTCCTCCTCTAGAAACTGATGAAGCTTCTTAAACTGCTCCTTAATCTGTCTCTCTGTGTGTCGGGCCTTGACCTTGATGTGTCTTGCTGTTTGATCAAAATTTCCTTTCACATCCTTAAAGAGATTCAGTTTTTCTTGTAAGGGCTCCAGGGATTTGAGCAGTTCCCCCTTGAGATCATGAGCAGCTTCATCAATGGGACTGAACTTGTGATCATTGTGTATTTTTGAGTCTCGACAGACGACGCACACTGGTTGCTGATGGTCCAGACAGAAGAGCTTCAGTTTTTCAGAGTGTAGACTGCAGACAGACTCAGATCCAGCTGAAGCCATTTTGTTATAAGTGAAACTAAAAACACACCTGGATGTTGGAACAAGAAGACACTCAGGTGTTTTATCCTTCACCTACATTCAATTTGATTTTAAGGTGAAAGTGTTCAGTTTTACCTTTTGTTCCTCTCTTGTTCTATTTTCTGTCTCTCAGTGTAGGTTACGCGTCTTCTCTGGCAAACAGTGAAGAAACCAAACTGCATTTCCTGTTTGTCATGTTGACGTGACATACGAGGAGGAGCTTCATCAGACCATCAATGTGTTTCCTTTTTAGAAGCCAAAACAGTAAATGTGGGGGAAAAAACGTCAGACTGTTTTGTCAACATACCTTTCCCTGGAAGAGCGCTAAGAAGCATGGCAGGTTCAGTCTTGTTGGTGTCCCTGTTTAAATGGAAAAATGAGACCAAATGCTTTCCCACTGACATTCCCATCCTTTTGTTTGCCTCCCAGTCACTCAGAGAATGATCGAGAATGACGATGTAAAAAAACAACAACATGACAATATGAAAGAGGTTACACACTGTGGTGAACAGAGTATTTTCACCTGAATCTTTCCAGTATTTTTGGACTAATCATATTATGATTCACCAATACACTGTCCCAGTTTATGTGGTCTCTGATCTGTTACCTCAAGCTTGATTCTAGCTCATAGAACTTTTTCATAAATGTTTCACCAATTATTATAGGCTACTCAACATTTCTTGGTAATGTCTCACAGGTTTCTGAAGCATTACTAAAGATAAAAACAACAAAAATTAAGTTGTGTTAAGAAACAATCCTGTTGATCACAGGGAGATTGTTATAGATTTTTCTCATCAGTGTTGCTGAGGTGTCAATCACCTGTCCAAGCAGCCTAACAACCAATGCATCATAAATTGTTGGCGGTGACTCGAAAGAAAATACACAAAGTATATTTTGGCAGTTCAGCTTTCTCCTCCGTAGCTGTGACACACCTATGTTTTTTTGACTTTGTGTGTATCTGATGTATTTCTTGTTGAGGCAGGATAGTGGGAAAGTACAAATAAACATTACAGGAGACAATGGGATAGGGAGAGAAGAGAAACAATGACAAAAGGAAAAAAAGAATGAGAGTGTTTCAAATTTGGGCACTTAAAGGGGAATTGCCGTTTTTTACAATCTGGACCTTATTTCTAGCATAGATTACGATCATTTACTCACCCAGATAATTTTGGTGTCATTACAAGTTGTTCCGACGAAATTAGATCCAGCCGAGAGCCGCGTATCTGTATAATGCGAGAACACGGGGCACGCAATGCAGCCAATGTTATTTAGAGGCTGCATTGCGTGCCCCGTGTTCTCACATTATACAGATACTGTATAAAATGATCGTATTTTATGCTAGAAATAAGGATTGTAAAAAAAAAAAAAGCCCCTTTAAGCATAGTACTTTAAACTTGCTGTAAAGAATCTAAAGGTGATGTTTGACAGCTGTTTTGACTCTTACTTTGACATTGTTGTCAAAGTAGCTAAGCTTTGTTTTACTTTGTTAAGGCCTGCCTCACCTAGAACTGGTCCAAGTTCAGTTAATTATTGTAATTCTCTTTATTCAGGAGTCAGCCAGTCTTCCTTTTCCTGCCTTAATGACTGAGCTATTTTTTTCCTTTCCTGTGCCTCCTATTTATGTTTTAATGCAGGTTTTATTTTTTATTTTTTTCCTTCCCGTTGTGTTATTTTTTAAATCTTTTGTGTTTGATGTTATCAACGTAAAGCACTTAAGTCACTGTTTTGGGTGTGGTAAGGTCCTTGATAAATAAACAGTGGTTGATTGATTGATTGATTGATTGATTGATTGATTGATTGATTGATTGATTGATTGATTGATTGATTGATTGATTGATTGATTGGTTGATTGATTGATTGATTGATTGATTGATTGATTCAATCAGTGATAAAAGGAAAACACAAGCAATAAGAAATGCTCTATCAGAAGTAAAGAGTGGACAGGAGAGAGGTGGGCTCGTACTGTTATGAGATAAGTCACACATAGTTTCTCCATCTGTTTGCCATATGCACCAGTTTGGTCCAGTCCAAACCACAGTAACTGTGAGAGTCCTGATATGAGTGAAAACCTGTGTCACCGGGCTGTCGGTGCTCTAAGAAACAAATAGGTAGGTTCAATTTATTTTGGTCAATGAGCTCAGATCAGGTATGGTTCAATACTTAGTGTTTGTGTTTTACATTAAAGGCGTTTAGGCCAAGCTCTGCTGCACCATTAAATTTGGTTTAGTAAAGTCAAGTTTATTTAATTTAGACTGAATTCAAACTGAGTTTAATCAAAAGGGACAAGTGAGCATATCAAAATTAAAATGAAATAAATACATACTCCATAAATAAATATATAACTAATCTGTATGCTGCCAGGACCTTGACCACATAAAAAAGTGGTTTGCTTCTGCTTTTCTGACACAAACATCATGTTGTTGTTACTAAGTGAAAATAATTGCTCATAATGTGGGAGCATGTGGTCCGGCTGCATTTCTTACACTGCTACGCATAACAGTCGGCCCAGTTTCCTGTTCAGCTCCAAAACTGTGTCCTCTGTGAAGTCATTCCTTGACAAAAATTCATCTGCACCAAAAAAACTCAGGTGTTTTGCTTCTGTCTCTGTTTTCTATGAGGAACTCCATTTTGCTTTTTACTGAGTTATTAAACCTTGTTAGTGAAACCCAAATTAGCTGCTGAGTGGCAGACATCACAGCTGTCTTAATTATCAACTAACATTAGCAACACAAGAGAGTGGGCGTGACACTCATTACAACGCCAAGCAGTAACGAGAAGTGAGCGGTGTGGTGAAGTCGCTTTTGCTGATGTCTGCTTCCATGGTAAGAGTCATTTTACGTGTGTACACAGGTTCTAGTTTGTTTGGAACAACAACAATGCTCAACCTGATGCTGTTGCAACATTCATACAATAAAACCTCCCTGCAGCCTGCAATGTGTCAGTTGTATATGTACAGTATTAATCTGCTCTACTTGATCTACACTGGTTTAGGATGTATAGTCCAGAGCGATGTTATATCTATCGCTCTGGTATAGTCTATTGGGTATCTTGTACTTCCTGTATGGTTGCCATGCCACTGCTTTGTGGGTTCAGGTCATCTGATAGGGTGGCGACTGAGCAACCGAGCAGCAGACAACTCTCTCTCTCTGTCTCTGTCTCTCTCTCTCTCATGCACACACACTCTCATTGTACAGCTATCTTTACGAGGTCACTCAGAGACATAATGCATTCCCTGCAGCTGTTTAGCGAAACCTTAACCATAACAACTACCTGTCTGTAAAGTCCCACACACACACACACACACACACACACAGTCATTAAAGCTCTAGTTTACGGTCTGTCTTTATGTCCGAGTACAACCAGGTGACATATGTTTATACCACACATTAATTTCAGTCAATATTATAGCTCTGACACACAAGCACAACATTCACACTTTTACACCAGGCAAACATTATGGAGGGCGGGATTCGGTTTTGTGTGCCTCTGTCCAGCCCCCACTATTGGCTGGTTTCCAACCAATCACATCACTCTCAATAGACAACTTGCCCCCAGCACTACTGTAACTGCAGACCCAGGAGCCTTTTCTGACTGTGGAGTCCACAAGGGTTTCTTCACTTCACTTCAGCCTCACTGGGAGAAACACAATCTGATCCAAGTTCCTGTCAGAAGCAGCAGCAGCAGATTCTCCTCCTCCTCCTCCTCCTCCTCACTCAGGTGAGAAACAGCTTGTTTGTCTGTCTGGTTTTCCACCCTCAGTGAAATACCCGAGAGGCTTTAGACAAAGAAACTGGCTTCCCCCATCTGTGCAACTCAAAATACAGGTGGAGTAACACAGTTGGAGTAACAAGTAGAGATCCGAGGGATTCCTGATAGATCCTGAGATCTTGTTGTTTTGTTTTTGGCACAAGAGGGACTCAAATCTAACTGAAACAGCAATGGAAATTGGAATTTTAAAATCTCCAAAAACACAGGTATTTTTCCGTTTTCTTGTATGTTGACGTGTAGATTCATGGAAAGGTGAGAAAAGGCTATAGTTGACATGTTCTATTTGAAGAGATACAAGACTAAATTTGATCCTTGTTGTTGGTTTAAAGTTGAACAAGTAAAACTGCTCTGTGGTAGTGGAATATTTACTTCATTCATTAGCTTCTCTCCTCTGTTGGTCCAACTCTGCAGATAAAATGCAAGAACAATGTAGTTTTCATACCAAAACATTTATCTTAGGTGTAAAGTTTCCAAGAGGCAACTAGTGTTACGGACCCAGCTGTGGTTTTACTAGCCTATTAAATTACCACATGGCACTAAAGGCTGTCTGCAGGTTGTGCATAACATCCATTAGACTCATATGAGTAATTTACCTTTTCTTTTTCTTTGCACTGTACAACATGTCAGTGCTCTCAAAGGCGTATGAGTATTTTTCTTTTTTACATTGGTTTTAGAGTTCAGCTGCAGGATGTGGTCGACAGTAAACACAGACAAACAGTCACAGTGAAACTGCTGCTGGATGTATGCACACACCGGTTCACCACTGACAATGTGATCGTATATTTAGGAGAACAAAGGACAACATTGTATGGTTTAAATAGTGTTTTGATAGCAGTTTTAGGATAGAGTTGTGTTGATACTTAAAACTTGAAATATTGCGTTTGGTTGCAGTTTTAGGAGATCTCAGCCTGAGATCATCAGACTAAATCTAAATCCTGAATTAACTGATTTTTTTTTTTTTGGCCACTTGAAGGCAGCAGATATTACACATACAGAAAACTTATTAACACAAAATCAGTGGTCAACTTTTATGTCTGCTACTTAGCATCTCCTCTTGTGTTTTTGTCACCTCATTGAAATGTACAAAAAACAAAACAATAACTTGAAGATGGATGTGTGTTGGTAACAGCTGAAGAGGGTCCTTGAAGGAACTTCACAATTATGCAAAGAGATAAGAGTGAGAGGGCGGGTTGAGATAAACCTTAACTACAAACAAACATTTTGTAAATTTAAATCAAGACAGATTATCAGTAAAGACAGGAGAGTTTATTTAAAAATTGGAGCAGTTGTAAGGTTATGTAACAAACTTTCAGTGAAACAGTGACTTGAGGAGCTATACGTCTTGTTTCTCAATCAGCCCCTAACCCAACCTCCTTCACAACATGCTACACACAAACACTCACTTTAACACCAGGAAAACATTATGGAGGGTAGGATCGTTGTGTTTTGTGTGCCTCTTTCCAGCCCCCACAGTTGGTTGGCTTCCAGCCAATAGTGTGGGCACAAAACCCCACCCGCCTCAATAGACTGCCAACGTATATAACATGTATGATAATACCCTTGATAATGTCAGCAATAATTACATGACATTTCTGTGTTAAGAAACTGTTCAATGCAGGCATTCATCACTGTGAATCATCAATGGTCATTAAGTAAATAACCTTTAGTGAATAACTAATCATTAAGTAAAACGGTTTAATGTAATTATATATATGAAATCTATTCTGACATTCTGAAGACAAAATAAAGCCAAAAGTTGAAATGATTTCAATAAGGCTGTCACAAGTTTTTGATACTGGATTGTAAGTTTTTTTTTTTAAAGAAAATTACTTATTTCAAGGAAAAGTTTTAAATATTTGGTTTCAGTAGACAGGTAAGAGCAGTTGCAGTTAACGCAAGGGCTGTGTCTTATATAGGTTCTGTGGATCCAACATCGGGAGTTTTGTTTAGCAGGAATCTGATACTGGACACAGAGACAGAGCCATGTCGTAGTGCCTCAGAACAAACTTCTGAAACTTTACTGAACATGTAAATTCATGTATAATTCATGTAAATTCAAAAGTCAATATTAGGGAACTCCACTGGCTCACATTGTAGAGTGCAGCCTAATAGGCAAGGTCTTAATTGCAGCGTGTCCAATTCACAGCCCTTCGCTGCATTTCAGTCCCGTCTCTTCCTCCCCCCTGATTTCCCATCTCTCCCACTGTCCTATCACAATGAAAGTGCAAAAAGCCTAAAATATAAATGTAAAAAAGTCAACATTTGTTTCTTTAAATCCAAAATAGGACCTTTCCCGAAACATCACCAAGCGGTGAGCCTAAACTGAAAGTCTTACCAGAGCAGTTTTGGATCAGGAAACACTCTGGTTGGTGTGGTTGGATTAGGTCCCATGGTAATAAATTTAATTAACAGTTGACGAGATATTTGACTGTTGATGGACCAACCCTTAAAGAAGCTGCTTTCTCCTGTTTGAGAGACTGATCTGCATGTTTACAAGCAGCCATGGTTTCTTGTTGTCTGCAGTAAAAGTTTTTTTTAAAACAGGAGTTTATAGGTAGTATTTAAAGTAAACTACCGGTACACAAGCTCCTGAAAAGTTCCTGCTGCAGAAGAGAGCCTTAACATTAACGTTGTAAACCAGGAACAAAAATGCCCATTTGGACATCAGAGACTTATTGATTATTAATTATTTCACAGTCCATAGTGGGAGCAGACAGGATATCACCAAAAGGAGAATTAATATTTGTAAGAAACAAAAGGCAGCTACAGGATTAAAGTCATGCGACACAAAACTTGTCAGGACAACACTGACATTTGAAACCAGTGTTTTGAGTAGTTTGTTTGACATCCGTGTCTCTGTGTTTGTCTGTTTGTATTTGTTGGCACACTGTTATCAAAGGTAGCATCTAGTGAGGTCAAGCTGAGTAACAACTAATTCATACTAGTTTGACAACCTCCTTCACAACATGCTACACACAAACACTCACTTATACACCAGGAAAACATTATGGAGGGTATAGGATCATTGTGTTTTGTGTGCCTCTTTCCAGCCCCCACAGTTGGTTGGCTTCCAGTCAATAGTGTGGGCACAAAACCCCACCCGCCTCAATAGACTGCCAAACGTATCGTATATAACATATAATGTATGATAATACCCTTGATAATGTCAGCAATAATTACGTAACATTTCTGTGTTAAGAAACTGTTCAATGCAGGTATTCATCACTGTGAATCATCAAAGGTCATTAAGTAAATAACCTTTAGTAAATAACTAATCATTAAGTAAAACGGTTTAATGTAATTATATATATGAAATCTATTCTGACATTCTGAAGACAAAATAAAGCCAAAAGTTGAAATGATTTCAATAAGGCTGTCACAAGTTTTTGATACTGGATTGTAAAATGTTTTTTTTTTTTTAAAGAAAATTACTTATTTCAAGGAAAAGTTTTAAATATTTGGTTTCAGTAGACAGGTAAGAGCAGTTGCAGTTAACGCAAGGGCTGTGTCTTATATAGGTTCTCATAGGTTTTAGGTAGCAATAAAAGAGTGTAAAAATACTCCATAAAAGGCTCTCACTGAATGTTTTCTCACTTACTTTTTCTGTTTTGACTTACAAGTATTTCAGAAAGTATTTTTATCATCAAAAGTGAAAGAAATCCTGCAAAATGGGGGAAAAAAGGCTTTTGATGCCCAGTGCGTGCTGCAGGCAGGGGCTCGGTCATATCAGAGACAGGAGGATTAGGAGGGGGCAACAAAAGGCGTAGTGACTTAACCTGTTTGAACAAGTCCAAAAATGCAGCTTGTGATGTTAATGAGATTGTTTAGGGGGGAAAAGGCTAGATAACCTTTCAGTTAATGTCTGTATAGCCTCTTGAGTTTAACTTCCCTACAGTATGATGCCATGCAATCTCACTTAGTTTTCTTGACCCTTTGTTGCACCAAAGCATATTTTTGCGTTTTTGGCGTCTAATTTCTTGCATATTTTAAACTTTTTTCATGCATAAAATTGAATAATATACGAAGGGTTGTGCATTTTCGAGTATTCACAGTTTTTGTCATGTAATTTTTATTTTCAGCCTATTGTAAACCATATAAACTTCCCTGCAGTATGATGTTGTGTCATCTCACTTTTAGTTTTCTTAATATGTTGGTTTGTTATGTGTTTATATAGTTGTTCAAAATTCCTGTCAGCTGTTTGTAGGCTACATATATTGAAAAGGTGTAAGTGTAGATATAAGATTAGATCAGATTAGATGAATTTATATGTAAATACAAAAATGACATACATATAATATCTATATTTATGTACTGTATGTTTTTCTTATTTCATAAATTATCTTCACATTCAGGGAAGGTGGTACACAATATTATATATGTACTACATACACTGACAGGCTTAAGGATGGATATACTGTATATTTATGTAACATAGATCTACTACACTACATACTGTACACTACATTTTTTTTTTTTTTTTTTTTTTTTTTTACAAATTACTTATATTTAATGTGTACATGCCAGTCCAAAATGAATTTCCCTACATTGACAATTTAAGTATCTTTTCAGTAACTAAAGCAGACTTAATGAACCATGGATCCAACAGTGCAGTTAAAGCAGAAGGAGCATGTTCTCATTGTTTGCGGTTCATGTTAAGTGCTTTCTTACATGGGCCTCAGGCAAGGTGAGCTGTCGCCAGGTTTTACGAGGCACACACCTTCACACACAACGCTTCTCACACACAAACACACACAAACACACTACAGTAATATTTCCACCGGCCTGTACATGATGTTTCCAGACACAAACAAACTAATTAAAATTCCAATAATGTTCCGACTCCTTCATGTCTGTGTCTTTTCTCTCCACAGCCAACATGAAGGTAGCATCTTTTAACATCCAGAGGTTTGGAAAAAAGAAAGTGTCAGACCCAGACATTCTCAACATCCTGGTCAAGGTAACGTCAGCCAGAATGAAAACACACGCACTGTCACCTGCTATTATAAAAAACTCTTTTTTAATGTGAAGAATAATATAATTTTTTGTTGGTCAACTCTAGGAACCTGAACAATAAAAATGGTCAAATACACTGTTACTGTAACAAGTAACAACAAAAGAATAAACATATAAGATGATTAATAATTAGTAAACTCTACATTACTCATATCTGGTGACAGGGTTATACTGTACCATCGGTCAATCAGCCAAATGTTGGAGTTTCCTCCTTGATCATCACACATTTCAAGAATTATTTCCTTCCTGTCTGAGCTATCAGTTTTCAAATAAATAGCTGTAATTACAGCACAGCCACTGTTTGATTAGGTAATTTTGTCATTGTGGGTATGAAAGGAACTCTCTGGATAATCTGTAGACTTTTGTGGATCATGTTTCAGTCACTAAACGCAGCAGCTGAGCTGTGAATTTGACTGTGAAATAAAAATAATGTAATAGCGCAAAGTGATCAGATAGGCAAATGGCAGAATGCAAATAGTCTGTGAAGGACTTCAGTCATATTCTAGTTTTTGATCATATGTACTTCAGACTGTACTTGTTAAATGGATATGACACTGACGTCAGCCTCCGCCTCTCTCTGTTCCTCAGATTGTGTCCCGTTATGACATCATTTTGATCCTGGAGGTAGTGGATGCCAGCGGCAAATCTGTAGATGTCCTGGTGGATGCACTCAACAAGTGAGTGTTTGTTTCTGTTATTACCATTATCATTAAATACAATTAAATAATTAATAAGGCTTACTTCAACATAACGTGCATCCAAAGACAACACTAGCATGATGACAGTAAACAGGTTTAATGTCACCAATGCCACCTTTTATAGGTGTGTCGGAGCAAACTGCTACCAATCCGTAAACACAACAAAAGTAGCTAATTGAAGTTGATTATCCGGCGTGACAAAGGTTATGACAAGTGAATATTCCCATGTCAGAATAAGGTGCATTTCCACTTTCACTGACAGGAATGTCATTTTTTTTTTTTACAAGTATTCAAATGCTTTAAAAGGTGTCTGTCTTTCTCTTTGTACAGAGCGAACAAAAAGCATCATTACACTCTGCAGATCAGCACTCGTCTGGGTCGAACACGCTACAAGGAGCAGTTTATGTTCCTGTACAGGTGAGAGGTGAAAAAAGTGGTGGAGTCATAAAGGAGGTTAATAGAGG
This sequence comes from Trachurus trachurus, assembly GCF_905171665.1. NCBI lineage: Eukaryota > Metazoa > Chordata > Actinopteri > Carangiformes > Carangidae > Trachurus > Trachurus trachurus. The sequence goes on along the minus strand of NC_139896.1, from coordinate 23,860,359 downwards.
CTGCACAGCAGTTTGTCAGCATGAGAGTGTTCCCAGAGGATTTCACAACAGAAAAAAGTCCAAATTTTATCCATAGGATAGGATATAATATTAAAATTGGTGAAATTATCTGAAATGCCATGTTTTAGTGTTATTATATAAAACTATTATAACAAGTCTTCATTTCTCACTTATTGCATGTCTGTGTGTTTGTGCAGAGATGACATGGTCAACCTCGTGAGCTCTTTTCAGTTTGATGACGAGTCAACAGTGGGAGGAGATGTTTTTGCAAGAGATCCCTACATCCTGCGATTCAAATGCCTCAATACAGGTAGAAGACACAGATACACACAAAAACTTGAAATACCAAAGATGTCAAAATATCTGCAGCTTTGGGAATATCTCAAAAACAAAACATAACATAACACCTTGCTGTTCTCACCTCTTTTCATCATAGCTCAGACTCTGGACTTAGAGTTACATTTGCATGTAATTAGTGTTATATAGGGGAGAAAACCTCAGATACATCTATCTAATGTGCGTGTGTGTGTGTGTGTGTGTGTGTGTGTGTGTGTGTGTGTGTGTGTGCACCCACCGTAGTGCTGAAGGATCTCGTGATGATCCCAGTTCACACCAAACCAACTGACTCGGAGAAGGAGCTGGATGAACTTTACCAAGTCTTCCTGCAGGTCAAGAAGAAGTGGAAGACTGATGTAAGGACATGACATCATCAGATTGATGCACAAAAGTACTTTGTTAAGATGTTTACATAATGTACAAAAGAAAAAAAAATGTATTAAAAGTTTCAAGCTTAAATAAAAATTGCAAATATTTGTGTATTTTGCACAACGTTATTTGAATCCTGGTATTGTATAGCCATAGAAAACATGAGTGAGTTTATGATGATGGCAGAGCTATTGGATAACTGTCTGAAATGCAAACTTAAGCAAGCTGACCTAAACTGTTGTAGAAGAGTTACATTAACAAGACCCCCCTCCTTCCTTTGTTTACTGTAGTAGTAGACCCCTTCACCTGTCAGGGACACAGACCTGTTGGTTGTTGCTGACACCTGTTGCTGCTCTGCCTCCTCTCTGCTCCAGAACGTCATGATCCTGGGCGACTTCAACGCTGACGGCTCCTACGTCTCCACGAAAGAGATGAAGGAGATCAGCATCCGTAGCGACAAGAACTTCCACTGGCTGATTAAAGATGACGTCGACACCACAGCAAGCTCCAGAAACGACCACACCTACGACAGGTAACACACACAAATACCGGTGGTGCACTAGATTAATTCATTTTTTATTTCTGTCATCTCAGTCTGATTCCACATTACTTTATGTGGTGTCCTCTGTTTTTACAAATATCAGCAAAAGCAGATACATAAAATAAATTAAATTACAAAATAATATTTTACTAATATTCTTACAAGAAGAAAAAAAAAGAAAACACATGTTTGTCAAATTAATTCTCCAATTTACAGATTATCTTGTAAAAGAACTTGTTTTCTTATCTCCAATGCTTTCTGCAGGTAATGAGCGTCTAACTGTTTGTATATGTTTATATGTACATAACCAAGTTAATCCTGTGATAAATCAACACCTGCTTGTATTTGACTAAAATAAACTCTGTACAATTCCACAAAAAAGAACAATAGAAAACAAAATAAAAAATAAATTACAATGTCAAACAAACAGCAAAATGCATTAAATTCTGAAGAAATCTCAGTGCCCTTTACAAATTATAGGACCCTAGATGTTCATACTACCTTTATAAAAACCACTAGCTCTTTATAATAAAAAGATGTTGTTTATAATGGCATCATTAGGTTATAATGATGATGTTTAATACCTGTTTTAAGATTAATCACAGGCTGCTAATGTCTCAATCTTGACTTTAAGTAGAACAAGTGCAGTATCAGCTCTGTTATCAGCCTGAAATAAAGACGTAAAGGAATAGTACAACTTTCAGAAACTTGATGATACTTAAATCTATCTGTTTAATCTGAAGGTAAGATAATAGATTGATAGACAGGGATAGGGTTTCTTCAAAGTGCCTGAAATTCAGATGAACAGGTGTACTGTATAATACTTGGCTGACTGTGACTTGCATGTCTCTGTTTAGGATTGTGATCTACGGCAACGACATGCTCCAGGCTGTGGTACCAAACTCTGCCAAACCCTTCAACTTCCATAAGGCCTACGGCCTCAGTGAGGAGCAGGTCAGGACTTGTTTCATAGAGCCTCAGCATGCAGCTTGGCTGAAATACTCTGCCAGAAACACTGTGTTAAATTCATAATCCAGATATCCAATATTTTTGTTAGTCATATCTTTTGGCCTTTTTCTGGCCTTTATTGACAGTAGCACTTGAGATAGACAGGAACCAGATAATGCAGCTGTAAATGAATCAACATTTAACATTGGTCTGTAAGAGTTTAAGACAATTAAGTTAGTTATATATATATGCCGATCTTATCTTTTAGGTTCATGTACAAAATATTGCCTTAGTGTTCAGAAATATTTAATGGGAACAACCGATGTCATGGTGAGTCAGCCAATTAACTTGTGTGTACAAAGTTGGCATTTTGGCCCATAGATGGCGCTAGAAAAAGCTTTATGAAGTGCAGTTACTATTCTTTACTCTCCCTTTTTTTTTAATGATGAATAAAAAAAGCAGAATTATTAAGTTAATGGGTCTAATAATAATAGGACTGAAATGTGTTCACTACTTATTTACGTACTTATAATTGTTTCACACTAAGCTTCTCACTGCTCCCACAGTGACTGTCAATCAATAAATAACTGTTTATTTTCTAGGCTCTCGATGTTAGCGACCATTACCCTGTGGAGGTGACGCTGAAGTCCGTAACTCCAACATCAGATGATGAGGATGGTAACCAGCATTATGTATATATTCAGTTTTACAGGTGTTTCATTGCAGCCAATAATACCTGTATTCTTCAAGGGCGCCCCACCTGCAACACAGACATTTTAAAATATAAGAACACCAACAAAAATGAACACAGACATTTCAAACTTAACTGTGTATTAAAACTGTTCATACCTGCAGGACTGAATGAATCATGTGTTTTCATCTGTACAGATGTGGACCTGCAGCAGCTGCTTCAGGCGGCACCACCACAGGTGCCCTTTGCCGTGGATGAGGATCTGCTGCAGATGAAGAGAGGAAACCTGATGCTGGAGAGGGAGAAGCTCGGCCTGGAGATCAAGATCCTTAATCAGAAAATAGCCAAGATGAACAACACATAGGATGTTTAAACTCAGGAGGCCAGATCCACAAACAACAAACACAACCATAAACTTGTAGCCCAGTACCCTCAGAACCACTAGACACAAACGGTTCACCCTGATGAACCCAGAGCCGTCCTGGTGTAGTGCTGTTTGTTTGTACATTTGTAGGAAGTAACCACTGTATCAATGGAGGCAATTTCACATGTTACTCAACTACAGTTGGTCACATGGTCAGTTGTCTTGAAATTTCATCATGTTGACAGTGTCTTAAGTAAACTTTAATTTACAAGATGCAGAGAAAGCTCAAGTTTGAGACGACTTTTATATTTGAAAATGTATCACTAATAAAGGAAAGAGTTAACGATGAATGACGGCCTGCTTTACTGCGTTTTTATCTCAACCACAGTGGAGAGGAAATATAATGTCACTCACTCACGTACCCGATCACATGCAATAAATACACTTTAGAGATGATAAATACTAATGTTTTTTAACCTTATCATGTGAACTATAATATTCTATTTCCTCACTTGTAAGAAAAGAGTGGTATAAAAAGATAGCCAGGAATTTGTCACCATCCCTGGCTACCTGTTCATGCAAACCACCAGATATCTCCTTTTGTAGGACAACAGTAATTTAACTTGTTCCATTCATCAGGGAAGAAAGTCATTCAACTACAAAATACAAAACTTGGAGACTTGAGCAAAGAATCGCTTAACTAAATAATACGTTTTCATGGTGTGCTACATCAGTGGTATACAAATGTACAAGGCAAGCCAGTGTGGGTAGCGTAGATTCATCCACATTAATGTGAGACTTTTTTATAACCAAATACAAACTCCTCGTTGTCCCTTTAAGAGTGACATCTATAAATCTTTATGTGCAAGCATTTCTATAAAATATGACTTAAACACGCATTCTCAATTAAATTAAATGTAAAGATGGTAGATGTGTGTACATTTCATTGAATAAGTAAATTTTATCCCTAACGGAGTACTTCTAGATTACAGTAGTCTTTTACCTTAGTAAAGGGTTTGAATATTTCTAGCACCATGTATAGGCTAATGTTTTAGCAAATGTTTCCAGGAAGCATGTGAATTGGGACTCAAGGAGAAACACTAGGATTAACCTTCACAACCTTTAATGCCCAATCGACCACATGTGAATCAAACTGTATGTGTAGTGTAAATATAAGTGATTTGACAGAGGTCGATGCTCATAACATTTTAGACATAGTACAATTACAATAGTCAAATTTGACCTTGATCATTTCTACTCACGTGTTTGACAACCTACAGCTTCTTGCCATCTGCTTTTGGATTAAGACTTGGTGGACTCTGAATCTGATCTGAAGTTTAAAGGTGGAAAATAAATCACACTTTTGTTACTTAAAATGTGGTTTCATGGTTGGGGTTGCTTGATGAATTCCTTTTCGGCAAATGAAGAATTAACTTAACACGTGGTAATTACAAAAACTTTATTGGTATCTCCCTCTTTACAATAAAATAAAAAGAAGAAAAAAGAGCTCAGGGTGTTTTGCATTTGTATTAAATTTCACATGGACATAAAAGATACAGCGGAGATCAGGATTGTTTCACGGCTCCATTTCTGAGCTTCAGACCATTTCTAAACGGCATAGGAAGATGGTCAGTGAGTATGACTGGGTAACATGTCCTTAACAACAAATATCAGTGTGAAACCTCTAATTACATACCATTGGGGAGTTAAGTTGCGTGTACCAGGCCTGTCTGGTAACAGATATTCCTGCCCCTGAAAACTATTAGACTATTTCTCTTTCTGTATATGTTCACTGCTGCAGGAGCAGGGTGGGATTTGCGTTTGACAGGGTTCGTGCTTAACAGAGCAAACTAGAGTCTTTCAGTGACCATACAAACATCTCAGACACAGGAAGCAAGCCCAGGGAGCAAACAAAAATCATCGCCACATTCAGATTTTACTTCTTGCCGGACTTCTTGATGCCACTGCCACCTGGAGGGGAAAAAAGGAGCAGATAATGAATAAGATACCACAATCAATATATAAGATAATTATATGGCAAGTTTCATACAACTTGTCACAAATGTGGCCACACATAACACTAGGTTTTAAATTCTTAAAGAGTTGTTCATGCGTTAATGACTGAAAGGTAGAGTGTAAAGCAAATTTGAGGTCAGTTTGAGTTTCCATTGACAATTTCTAGATTAGATGCTTTTATTATCATTGCACATTTCCATACAATGGGACTTCCTTTGAGAGCAGTCAATATCATCATAGCATGATTTGAGTAGGGTTATGTCAACATTTGAGAAACCTGTATAAGATGACCCTTCTTCTGACACCGAGTGCCGGATTGCAAAAGCAGCACTTACCAGTTAGCATATACCCACCTCAGTTATTTCAGTGTATATGTGGCATGTATAACAGGAAACTCCACTTTATCTCACATTCTTCTTCTTTTACATAACATCAATGTTTTTGTTTAAAAAACCTTTTTCTTTTCTTCTTCTTTTTTTTATCACATTATAAGCTGATATGTTGATGATAAAGCATGAAATGTAATAATGAGACTGATGAACAAACAATACTGAAGAACACATTGCCTTGCAGTGTGTTTTATGCTTGCTTGTGCTTTGATGCGTGTGTGCTTATGTGCATTCACTGTCTGTTTGGCATCACTGGCTGCAACTCTGCACTGGTCATTGTGGTCATGACAAGACTGGTGCCACACCGCCACCCTGATCAAAACCATAGCACTGTCTATTTATGAATCGAAATCCTATGGTTGTTTATGGCTTCACTGTCTGTATGGGTGATTAAAGGGGCAGTCATGATGAGAAACGTTCCCCATCCACCCCTCTGTCTTACCTAGCGGTCCTTTTCCTGAAGCTTTGGCCTTCATTGCTTCCATAGCTTTCTGATCATCCTTTTGCTTCTGCTTGAAGGCCACATCATCCTGCAGGGACACACTCAGTTTACAATCCTTCAACTAAACTCGTCAAACGATTTCTTTCATTTTATGCCTCGCTTAAATTTAGGTTTCAGTTCAATTATTTGTGAAATTAAAATCTGAATAAGTTAAGTGACACTGATTCTCAGAAACGAACAGCAGACATCAGGTCCAATTCATCTGATTGCTTCAATAAAATCACGTACAAACCGGCATTTGAAGATATATGAGGGGCTTTTTTTTAGTATGGACTAATAATTACACAAATAATCGACTTATTGATCCATCTGAAAAGGCAAAAATACTTACGTCATCCATTTCCTTGTTTTGTTTCTTGGGTGCCTTCAGTGGTTTCTTTTTACCTCCTGAGGACAATAAAATAAAGGTTGTTTTGTCAGCACGATTTGCGAAAAGTGCTCATGTGGAAAAATGTCATACAACCATAGACAATATAAATATCGTCAAGCAGGTGCTCTATGACTTATTAGTAGATCTGTCGTTTAATGAAATATGCACCAGCGTGTATTTGGTGAAACGGGAGGGCAGCATTCAAATTCAAAGCATTGTTTTTCCTGTAAATAACAAATAAATTGTGTTTGTAAAGATTCAGCTAGCTTAATTATGAGTCATTTACTGAGGCCATGAGCCTAACACTTTGTTCGCTGACCAATTAATCGTGTACGTGGTTTAAACCCACTGTCCTTCGTGTGTGTATATTTACAATAACCTGCAGTAAACAGATAAAAGCCCATTGTTTAGTTTGGTGAAAGATAGAGGGGGCTATAGAAGGGGGCTATCAGCCTCGCGCTGTCTCAAGCAGCCGTTAGTAACAGCAAGCTAACAAGCTAACAACTAGCCTCCAGCCCGTGAAACTCGCTTCACTGAGCTTTATCACGCCGGCGTCCTTTACATTGGCCCTGGGTTTAAATGTGACCATCAGACGAAAGGAGATGTCTCACCTTCTCTGCCAGACATGCTGATAGCTGTTCAGAGCTGTTTCAAAGAGATGTGTCACTGTGGAACTGTAGAACAGAACGGACGGCTGCCTCAGTTCTAATCCGCGCTGTCAGGACCCCGTCGAGTTCTAACCGGAAATAGAATGACCACTACGTGCCTGAACGAAAACAATCACCCGGATGCTAGCACTTTTATTAGAGATGCTAGCTGGTTACCGGTAGCCACAATAAAGTTCATATATGTGACATTAATGCTTCGACGACATCGACGAAAGAAGGTAATCTTATCTCGACACATCACCACAGGTCTAAATGGATTTAATATGCAGTTTTACACGTTTGGAAACTCATTTACCTGCCAGAAACGTGGAGCTAAATGCCGGGTCAGGTGGGAATGAGGCATGGAAAGGAGGAGAATAACTGTGATATAAACACTTGATGTAAACATTGTCTTCATACAGTCTGTCTGAATATTCATCTGATGTGCCAGTCACTATTAACGCTGTTGCATGTCAGCAGTTTGCTCGCAGCACAATGAGCGCAGTTCACACAGCTACGTGTGAGGTCATGCTGTGTGTAAAGTCCATGTTGATTATATTTACTCCTATGTTGTACACTTATTTGTGGCTATGCGGTTGGCCGTGTGTGCAGCTTAAATAACCATCATTTAGTACAGGTGTAAGTGATGCCACTTCACATAAATACTACATTAACAGCACAGTAGTTTTTTTGTCCCCCCGTTGTTATGTCCTTCACAGTGACCCACATCGTTTTTCAATGTACTTGACAGGTTTCTAGCATCCTAGAGAACCTGCAACAGCTTTGACGTGGATTTGGTCTATCTTAGTGTCTTCTGGATCTTAGTATGATTCAGGACTGATGATGAAATAATCATATGTTGGATCTAGACCCCCTGGACTCCCTGATGCTAGCTCAGTGTTTGGTCTTGTCCTGCTGCAGAATGAAGTTATACAGAAACTTATTTTTTAGCTTTGAACATTAATGTCACTTATTGTAGAGCTTAATGTGTAATGATCAATATGATCCATTTTAAACAACTAAAAAAGTTTGAAAAATGAACACAGATGGGTTGCCGAGTTTGTACTGGGAATATTTTTAAAAGCTGGGCCCTGTTCAGTCAGTTGTCAGATTCCTCTGACACAACATTACACCTCTAGCTGATACAGTACACCAGGCCTACTCACAAAAAGTTAGGGATATTCAACTTTCAGATGAAATTTCAATAAATTGTTTGAGATGAAGAAATTACCATTCTATACTTCTACTTAAATATTCTACTTTCATCATATAATATCACAGTAGCATGCACATTTTACTTTCACGCGAAAGTCGAATATCCCTAACTTTTTGTGCGTAGTGCATGTAACATTTACAGTTGACAGTATATGAATCATCTAATTTATTGCTTGTCACTGTTGTTGTTTACAGCCGCCTCTTCCAATGTCAACTCTGTAGCGGCAGTAGAAGCTCTCACAGTTTTCAAGCTGCACGTCTGACTGCTGCTCTTCTCAATGAGGTACTTCTGCACAATTTTATCCAGTACAAGAGAGACACTAGTTTAATGAGTAGCTCTACACAAAATGCATTGACAACGCTGACGATTATCAGTGTCTTTACTCTATCAGGTACAGAGGATTACGGATCTCTTTCCGGGCTCATGGCTCGTGCTGTCTGTCCCGCCTCTCCCTGCCTGGCTCGATCGCCGGCAGAATCCCTCCGGTCCGAACCTACAGTGCTCACCAACAGCCTGCCCCTCCTCCACCCACTGACCCACCACCTCCTGGTGGGAAGGGTGGTGCCGAGGTGGCGAAGGAGCGCGCCCTGGCCGCCCTACAGGTACAGGAAACTGGAAACTGTATGAACATATGTTTTCGATGAAATCACAGAACCACACTGAAACATCGTCTTCTCTCCCTCCTGCAGAGTGCAGGGGAGTTGGGGCGGCAGTGGGGTCAAAGGTCAGCTCAAACTGCCACGGCCTCAGTCAACTACTGGTGGGGCAGATATGAGGAGTTTGTCGGGCTTAACGAGGTCCGCGAGGCTCAGACCAAGGTCACTGAGGTCAGCAGACAGTAAGAAGCTCCACCCACACTGATGTGATGGGGGTAGACACACAAAACAATTCAACCACATCACAAACTAAATTGCATCAACACCTCTTTAAAACTGTTCCCTGTTTTAAAGAGTTTAGTTGTGCTGCCTGGGAAGAACTGCTGCATGACACGGGTGTGTGTGTATGTTCTTGAATCTTGCATGTCTGTGTGTTGTTTAGGCTGAGGCAGCTTTCATGGTTGCCAGAGGGATCGTGCGTGAGGCCCATGTCAGTCTGGAGGCCCTGCAGGGTCGACTAAAGGAGGTCCGAGACCGGCTGGACAGAGTGTCCAGGGAGGAGACTCACTACCTGGAGCTGGCCACGCTGGAACACAAACTGCTGCAGGTCAGTGGAGGCGGTGAGAATTCACATTAAACAGGAGGGTCAGAAACTGCTCTGTGGCTGTGTGAGGTTTTATAGTGTTGACGATCCCGCTAGTTTGAGATTAGGAGAGGATGTGGAGGTAAATTTATTCTGCAGAATCATATGTATTGGATTGATAATGTTGGAAATGTACTTATTAGTCCCGACAGTTTAGCATGAGAGTAACGGATCAGCTGATTAAACTGTCTCATGTTCTCTCCTGATGCAGGAGGAGCGGCGTCTCCGGACAACGTATGAGAACGCGGAGGAAACTGAGAGGGAGAAGTTTGCCTTGTTTTCTGCAGGCGTCAGGGAGAGTCACGAGAAGGAGAGGACGAGAGCAGAGCGGACCAAGAACTGGTCCGTCATCGGCTCGGTGCTCGGAGCCCTGATTGGAGTCATGGGATCGACGTACGTCAACCGCGTCCGCCTGCAGGTGAGGAAAGATTGTGGTGACGGTCCAGCTGCTGCTTTCTGCTGAGGTTGATGTTCAGGACACCAGCGGATCTTAGTTCCAGCCTGGGCTACACAATTAATAGTTGAAATATAGTTGAAATCGCAATATGGTCAACTATATTTTCTTACTAATTTATTATTTAGCTTGTATAAATTTGTTTTTGACAAATCTAACTTCATGTCCATGTTCATTTTTGTACTATTTAGGGTTCTAACCCCGAAGGAGTAGAACCCTTCTAAAATTGTCCCGGTTTATTATTTTTATTTGTCGTCTGCCGCTTGAGCTCAAATTCCCGTAAGCTGGAATGAGCCAGAAACATGAAACTCCAAAATGATTGGAAATGATGTGCATCAACTTTTATTAAAATATGAGCCCAGTTGGCCAGATGGTGGCGCTGTAATTAAGGCTTGAAAATGACTTTTTGGGAAGGCAGGGTTAGAACCCGCAATTTTTAATTTCTTTCTTTTATAATCCTTTTCTTGGATAATATTCAACCCTCAAGGGACCACTATATCATCAATTTTTTTTAACCCTCTTCTGTTTCGACAACAAGTGCTGAAAAACATTTTTCTACAGTGAAAAAAAAAAATAAACAATCAATGAAAAAGAAACTGCAGTCTATGTATCTGCTGAAATAATCACAGTATGATTTTATTTTTTGTGCTTACTGTGCCGGCATGGATTCAGCTGACGTATCTTCGTTCTTCCTCCTAGGAGCTGAAGGGTCTGCTGCTGGAGGCCCAGAAAGGTCCAGAGAGCCTGCAGGAAGCCCTCAGAGTCCAGGCTGGAAACCACCGCTCCCAACAGGACGAGCTCCGGACGCTCATCGACAGCCTCAGGGTCACTCTGTCCGACGCCTTCACACAGAGGGGCGGCAAAGGAAGTCTGACCCCAGACTCGCTCACTGCACCTCTGTCCGCCTTAAAAGACCTCCGTGTCGGCAGCCAAAAGACTCAGTCCCTCCTGGAGTCCCTCCCGCCACAGCTGGGACAGCTGGAGCAAGGACTCGGCCGAGTCGAGAGTGAGTTGTCTGTGGTGAGGAGGCTGCTGGACGCCACGCCACAGGCAGCAGACGCACCGGCAGGCGAGCGGCTGCCAGCACCTCCAGAGAGAGGAGACCAGTGGGAACCTGAGGATGTGGTGAGACGTCTGGAGGACACCCGGAGGACACTAGGAGATCGAATCAGGACAAGCACTTTCTATAACGCTGTGTTCACCTACACTGCCACCGCCATCACTGTGTCTGCTGTCTACCTGCTGCTCAGAGGGGCCGGTTAGACGTGGCGGTGTCTCCACTCTGATGTTCACATGCACTGTAACACTATGTACCCGATGGGAAGTGACCCAGTTTCTCTAATAAACTGGTCTCAGGTGTTGATTTGGGCTCATGGCTGCTGCTATTTACTGCACTGTTGAGGCTGGGTGCTCAGTAATATCAGATAATATTTATGTAGTTTGATTCACTTCAATCATCTAAAACATTAAACAACAACCAAATCAACACCCTTGATAGAGACTTTCAGCTCTGGACAGCATTTAGGTATAATTTAATGGGCACTTATTATAAATTATGAAGGGGCTTAATTGATGATTAGGTACGTGTGACTGAGTTAGTCCAGTGTGACTTAATTCAGCCATTGTCAATTAACAAAGGTGACAAAAAAGTATAGTTCCAATTCTCAAACGACCTCTCTGAGATGTGTGTGTGTTTTCATGTCTGTCATGTCGTTGACTGTCTGTACTAAGATAGATGATGAATTAAATGTTCAATTGGAGGCTGTTGAGGTTTGTTGTTGCCTTTATATAATATTTGAACTGACTCAGTCTGCCTCCTGAGAGATTCATAAAGAAACTTGTGCATCACTGTGCTCCACTGTTCAGGCTGCAGACCGTGTTTATGTTTGTCATCAGTTGATCTCCTTAAGGCCTTGCTGCTTAGATTGAAATTGAATTGAATTGCAAAATGACTGAGTATTCCTTTAAATTATAGTAAAATCACAGCACCTCGGCTATGAATCAAGTTGAAAAAGTAATATTTAGTTTGAACCTTCTTTTTCTTTTCCTTTGAATAAGAAATGTTGACAACATTCAACTACTGCACAGCTGCACATAGACCCTTGGGCGCTGTAGTCACGGCTACAAATTCCCACCAGAGGCAGAAACCTGTTCCTGTGTTTTAATTAAAGCTGGTGTCTGAGGATGTTCCTGGATGATTAAATGACGGTGTTTCACTGTCCTGAGCCGCTGTGTTCAGGAACTGAGGTGTAGTTTTAATCTCCTTCGAACACAGCTTTACATAATGATGATTGATCAGAGCTGTATTACAGAAGCTTTAACTTCCACCAGCCACCAGCAGGGGGCAGCAACTGAGAACGTGATGGCTCCATGCTTTCCTCTATGTCATGCACAGTGAAGCAATATCAGGCAGTTCACATGAGCAGTGTCGCACTAAAACCTCTGGTCCAGTGCTGAGTTAGGTGAACTGACATAGTGACGTGTTTAGAAGCTCTAACACATGGAATAAGATGTACATTATCATCACATACATTAGGTGAGCCAATAAAATGTAACGTATATGGAAACAACATAGAATAAAAAAACATGGCAAATTGACTTATACAGGCCATTTTACTAATTTGTACAATTAAAAAGTGCTTTCAGCGATAAAATATATATATTTTTTATTTAACCTTTATTTAACCAGGAATAATCCCATTGAGATTCAGAATCTCTTTTGCAAGGGGGTCCTGGCCAAGAAAAATATAAAACATAATGAAGGATGTAGCTTTAAAATGAAGAGATAAAAGATGGTAAAACACATTTTTGAAATGATTTACAATTTAAAGTTTACAATTAGAGTGGCAAAAATGCAGAGAGCAAGAGCAAGATATAGCAAAAATGTCTGAATGTAGTTGAATGTGTCCGCATACATTTGGCCATGAAGCGACTGCACTGTATCTTTCCTCCTCTCTATTGTGTCTGTCCTGTAAATCCACTGCAGCAGGTGCTGGTGCTTTACTTAGCACAATGACTAACTGATTCCACATACACACACACACACATGCACGCTCGGCATTCTGCACTACTGACTGATTGTGATGTTGGTGATCTGGAAAACAATCCTCATTCTTTTCCAAAGCTCTTTATGGCCCAAACTGAATAAACAGTCAGGAAGGATTTTGTGCAGTGAAACATTCAGGTCACCAATGCGACAGAAAGGGAAACTTTGATAAGCACACTGAGCTATTTCCTCCTCTGTTCTCTGAGTGTGATATCAGGGATGGCACACAGATATGTGATCAGATATCTGCTCAGACCAGCTCATCTCCTTTATATGAACCATGTATGACGACACACAGAGGAATCCAACAGTGAACACACAGGATGGGAGTGGGACACATAGCAGTCAACTACACTGTTTCATCCAGTACTACAGGTATGTGGAGCATGTTGTTTACTGGGCTGTGGGACCACTGGTCCAAGATTGAGTCAAGTGAGGCCTGATTCAAGGCTTGTCACACGAGTATTTTGTACAAATAATCCTCAATATAGTCCCTTAGAGTCAACACGATTATTTTACACCTCCCAATCTGGAATCGTTAACATCAAACATGTTTAGAGGATTAGTACTAGTATTCATGTCTGTGGTCTTTTAGATTAGTTAAGATTTGAAAATAATCGGGGTAGTGCGTGGCGCAGTGGTTAAAGCGGCCGCCCCATGTAGAGGCTACAGTCCACAACGCAGGCGTCCCCGGTTCGAGTCCCGCGTCGGGCAGACCTCTCCTGCATGTCATTCCCCCTCTCTCTGCCTCCCCCTTTCCTGTCTATCTCACTGTGCTATTGAATAAAGGCAAAAAAGCCAAAAAATATATACTTTAAAAAAAAAGATTTTGAAAATCATTTAGTGTGGAGTCAGTCTTGCAGAGAAATGGGGCAAAAAACTGGAAAAATGCATTACTGAGGTCGTTTACCTCTCAAGGTCACCACAGGTCAAACGCAAATTGCCTACAGGTTTGAGGTTTTGCAGATAACATGTTGAAACTTTAAAGCTTTAATCATAAAACGAATAGTTAGTTTATGTGACCTTTTGTGTTTCAGAGAAACCTGAGTGAATATACACTGAAATGAGTCGGTGCCACCTGGACCTTAAGTCTGAAAATGAAAAATATTTGGGCAGTAAAAAAGTTTTGTCAGATTTCTGCTGACCTCACAACATAATGAATATTTCACAGTTAGACCAAGAGTTTTACACATATCACCAGCAGTTATGTATAAAGCGTATAAATATAATTTGATGTGGAGTTTTATAAACATATAGACATAAAAGACCAGTTGACAGTTCCATTGTTGTAGTAGCTGATGATATCTACAGTGTCATTCATCTTCTGGATGTAGTTGATTGACAGTCCAAGGACATGATTTATTTCACTGTAACATCAGTCACATTTGACCCTGATTTTAACCCCAACCACGCTTCACCCACAGCCAACAGCCTTGTAAAGAGGTGGTGAGCAGGCAACATGTCTCACATAAACACACATGCACGCGCACACACATGTTTACACTGTGTCGTAAACTCAGTAACCTGATTTGAAACTGTCATGTGAGAAACCTGTAATTAACCTTTGAACCACCGCAGCTCTGATGCAGGTCAGTTTTTCCACTCCACACACACACGCACATAGATGAACAGTGTTTTGGTCATGTGAACAGGTGTTAGCAACCCACCGCTGCTGCTGCTGCTGCTGCACTGGAAAACCTGCAGGACGACTAACACTGTGACCAGAAACACAGTAGATCTTATTTCATTCGACACAAAAATAAAATATTCAGTTTCAGTGTGTGTGCGTGTATCAAGTGACTTGAACTCACAGACAGTTATAACCTGATTGAGTTTCAGTTCATTGTTCATCATCATCACTGTTCTGCTTCACTCTTAACTTCTCTCAGAGCCTCAATTTAGCCATGGCAGGAAGTTAAAGCACGACAAGCCAAAAACAATGAGAGACAGTCAGACACGAGGTGCAGATCACAGAGGAGCATTTGCCGGTGGATTGAACCGTTTACGAGGTGTGTGGTCACAGAGACAGGTGCACACTGTGGTTCTGTGAACTGTGGAGAGTCAGTTATTTTAGTTTGACCTGGTGACCAACAGGGTTATCAGCTGCAGCACCGAAGTGTGTCTGACACAAACCTCATGGAGACACTTGAAGCAGTGGTGACTTCAGTGTGTGATTTGTAAAGAAACATTAACAAAGACCCTGTGCAACGAGCAGAGAGACCTGTTTCGAACTATGTGATCCATTCAAAGACACTCTGTCAAACTGTGTTCAACTAAGAGGACACACACACACAGAGAAACTCTGTAGGGGAGGAAATATCTAGAGACATAACAATACGTATCTTGTCTTTCTGGTGTTAAGATGAGGTTTTCAAAATAAAGTAAAGTAATTATTTATTTAATCTGACTCCATTTAAAAATAACTTTTCTCTTAAATATTGGTTGGAATTAAAAGTTAATTAATCATTAAAATGTAAAAAAATATATAATCATTAAATTCTATTGTTAAGAAATCTGGAATCAGTCTTAGTTCAGGGATGGTATAGATTATTAAAACCACCCAATGACCTTCTTAACATGCAAGAATAGCCCTGATGTCTGGGTTGAAGTATTCAGAGGTATAAGAACATGATACTCAATCTTTTCTGTCCAACTCAGGTTAAGGATATGAATAGCGTCCAGTGAAACGTATATAACTAAGATATTTTAGACTAACTTAGTTCATGGCAGATATAAACTTAAACTATTCAGTGACCTTCTTAACATAGAAGAACAGCCCTGACACCTGGGTTGAGATATTCAGAGGTCATAAAATATAACTCAATAGTTAAAGGACATGATCAATCATCAATCTTTTCTATTCAACTCAGATGTTAAGGGTATGAATGTTACCAAATAAAACTGACCATATAACTAAAGACCAAATAAATACTATTTAGAACAAAAGTCTCAACAAGGCAATATTAGAAATGAAGTGTTAACATTCCAGTTTATTGTGATAAACTAGCCAACAGTAACAATACTTAAGAAACAGATAATGCAACACACTTGATGTGTGGGAACTCTAAGCAGATCAACTCAAAGGTGAGGTTCTTGCTCTTTCCCTTAAATATCCAACCAGAACAAAGACACTTCTAAACTACATAGAATGGGACTTTGTATGGAGACATGACACCATTCACACCTGGAGACCTTTGATCATCAGGGGGTCTTTATCACTTACCCCTTTGTACTTCTTGCACTGAGACCATCAGACATGCAACATTTCAGGGAGAAGTCAGGGGACATGAGGTGTTTAGGAAACACTTCATCAAATGGTGAAACTCTAACATAGATGATTGATTAAATCACTAATAACCAAGGGGTATAATACACAAAGTGGTTACATCCAGTCTGGGGGAAAACTCTTTTGTTTCAGAGACAATGTTTCAGGCTCAGACTGTCTTACAACTTTGAATGTGATAATGTCTTTAAGCACTGAACCCACCACACTCTCTCTGTAGCCAACTTATGTCTAGGCTGCTGTATTGATTATCAATGTTTTCATTTAACAGTTTAGACAATAAAATGATTTTTTTTTGAAAAGATAATAATTTGTTACTAATTGTAGGGTTGGAAATGTGTTGGTCTGTGTTTTTTCTGTACCTGTTTAAATAAAACCTAACAAAGTAAAGGTAGAGTTGAGAAATAGCAGCAGTTATAAACTTCAAATTTGTGAAACACATGAGTTTCACACCTTGTGTTGTCCCTGTCAAACATAAACCATGCCAAACAAGGAAACAAAAAAAACCAAAAAAAAAAACCTAAAAAATGTGAATCCGTGGCTTATAAACATGAAAATTTGCACTAATAACAAAATAGTGGAAAAGTTTAACATCCCTCGGCACTGCTCTGTTATCTGATAACACTGATAACACTGCTCTCTATGGAAAAGTTTCAGAAGCTGGAGGTGTGAATGCACACAGCATGTGTCGGTCACGGTATGTTGGTTTTATTGGTTTTATCAGCCCCTCGAGCCGGTGTGAATATTTGAACCTGTGATGTGGTTACAGGTCCCTATGGCTGTTGTTACTCAGTTCAGTAATTTTACACATGAGTAATGTTTCAAAACACATTGTCATTATTGATTACTAGGACTTTCATGACAGGATGTAATCTGTGTGGCACTGTTCACTGTTACAGATAAGGTTTAGTGAGTCATGGTCATACACACAAACACACACACACACACACATACACACACACAAAAATCTAATTTGTCTCATTCATACATAACTCACAGTAAAGGTGGAGTGACTTTGTCTTGTACATTGACACTGGGAATGTTAACTAGGAGATTTGTCAGTACTACGACTTGCTCTCAAGAGAAATGTTTCCATAAAATATCCATAGAAACAATTTATTTTAACCAATGTTTATTTCTGGGGTCTGAAGGTGCAATTTATTTCCCCCAAATTTAAATTATTACAAAAGAGGTAATCAAAAGGTAGTAAAAAACAAACAAACAAACAAACAGTCTAACCCTTAAAGGTATAATGTGTAGGAATTACCCCCATGGTGTACTTGCATATCAGTGGTGACAGTTTGTAACAGGCGCTACCTCGAAAACTTTCTCCCCGAGCCGACAGCTCCGGTGAAATACGTATTTATGAAAGCAATATTTGATTTTTGCTAATAAAAAGCCAAATAAGTTACATACTGGGGCTTTAACCCTTTTTTCACAGTTTACCAATTCCTGTGTTTCTTTGTTTTACCAATACAAAAAAAACTTTTATTTTAGAAATATACATACATCACAATACCACACAACAGTGTGTAAAAAAAAAACTGTCACACACTTGATAAGTCAATCTCCAAAGAAAAAAACTGAATTGAAAACTCGTCAGTCATGAGAGTCATGAGATCAGAGGGTCTGTAACAGTTTCTGAAGTCAATGACACCAACGTGACACCAACAAAAACGTCGACAGAAATAACCACAGTGACACACAAGGACAAAGTGCATGAAAAATGAAAAACGAGAAGTAAAGAATTCAGTGCTGCTATTTTGTGTCATTCATGTTGAATCTAGTTATAACCAGATGAATGACTCTTTCTTTATTTCATAAGAGCAACAGTGTAAGAACATAGATCACAAACAACATTTTTCAAAACAAGACACTGAATATTTCAAGTGATAAGATTATTTTTAAACTTTTTTTTATTCTGTTGTTTTGGTTCATAGTGTGATGTTGTGTCTGCAGGTCCTCACTGACCCTGTAATTCCTCCTGAAGCAGCCCAAGCAGAATAAAACACATGAATTACTGTAATCCACAAAGGCTGCAAAGAGACTTGAGGGAAACTTCCCCACAGGGTGAGTGGAAAACCTCCAGGACAAGTTAGGTCCATCATGAGATTTTCTATTTCTGCAAACAATGGCTCGACCAACAGCCGATGAGAGAGAGAGAGAGAGAGAGAGAGAGAGAGAGAGAGAGAGAGAGAGAGAGAGAGAGAGAGAGAGAGAGAGAGAGAAATAGAGCTCTGGTGTTAACTCTCTATCTGAGAATAAATATGCACCCTCGGAGGAAGAAGTAGATTCTAGTTTTACGTAAAACACTGAAATTTGAGAATCAAAAGTAGAAATGTGAGCAACTTCTATTGTGTTGTAACTTTTACTGAGTCTGAGGTCTGCTGAGGTCCGGTGGAGATTAGGGGTTAGCAAGTTCACTAGACAGAGTGAGTGAGTCTTTGTGTGTGTGTGTGTGTGTGTGTGTGTGTGTGTGTGTGTGTGTGTGTGTGTGTGTGTGTGTGTGTGTGTGTGTGTGTGTGTGTGTGTGTGTGTGTGTGTGTGTGTGTGTGTGTGTGTGTGTGTGTGTGACCTGTGAGGATCTGCACACTGACATAGGGTCACAGGGTCAAACATGTGAGGCAGTGATGTCTAGACATGTCCATTTGTGCTGACATGCTCTGTGTGTGTTTTCTTTGTGGGGACCAGTGTGAGGTACGACAGAGGGAATTTACTCTGGTCCTCACTTCTTCTCAGACGGTCTGGGCCAACTCTGAGACCCTGACTCTGTGTGAAGGAAGCAAGCAGCCGTGAATGCAGCCGACACAGCAGGGTGCGCCTAAAACCAATAAGCAACAAGCATCAACATTTGCTGCTGTGTGACCTCGTTGCTATCTAACAAAGTGTAAGGTTTGGATTGGGGAATCATCTTTGTAACATGTATTGTTTATATCAAGCAGGCAGTGAAACACATAAACTACACACTACACAACAGTGTAAAGTTCAATCAAGTCATCATTGCATAGGAACCAGTTTGAGCCTGTGCAGCTCCAGCCTCAGGATTACTGTAAGAGAGGTGTTTATGAATCAGTCCCTAAGCAACACTGGTTAAAGCCCTGTTGGTTTTTGTCTGGATTTGTAGTGAACAAAGAAAAGGAGGCAGCCGACAGAGTACCAACCATGGAGCAGCAGATTACAGTAACACAAAGATAATTTAAATACCAAACATGCGTGCATGCTATTACCCTGCCTCCATATAGCCTAGAGGAAAACAGCAGAGTCATTCAAAGTGTCACTGCACTTGCTCACATGTGTTCAGAGCTGTTAGACAGGATCACCAGGGCCAACACCAACAGAGCTTACACACTCACATTCCCAATTTGGGTTATTTTTGACTTGCTCAAAATCCAGAATTTGGGTTACAAAAATAACCCAATATTTTTTAGTGTGTATGGACAGAGTTTCCAGTCAGTCCAGTCAGTGTACATGAGGAATCTGGAGAACCTGGAGTGAACCCACACTAGCCCAGGGGTCGAAGCCAGAACCTCCAACATACAGTAGTTTTTTCCTACACTTTGCAAGGTTTGGAGGCATTATGTTTACTTTCTGAAAGAAAAAGAAACACAATTTTTTTCTCTCTCAGAAACTTGAGAGGTTTTTCACAATTTTGTGAGTTTTTATCGTGCCAGAATAGCTGAGTGTTTCATAAAGTTGCGACTTTGAACTTGAAAATTCAAAGTTTCAAACTCAGAAATTAAACCTGCTCTTGTCCAGCTCCTTTGTAACCTACAATGTCCCTTAAACACTGTTGTAGGCTACAGCTGCGTCCTTGAATGGGAGAAAACAAACAGCATCAATCTCTAACTACACACTATAAATCGATGGTGACTAGAGAGTGAGAAGTTAAACTTCAAACTGTGAAATGTTAATGTGTCAAAGATGGAGCGGAGCGACAGAAGAAAGATGAGTGAAAGAGGGAGTTTACCATAGAGATAAGAGTAAAGTGGGAGGATGTTGGTAAATGTGTTTTAAGGATGAGGATACCAAAAAACCCTTCTTGAAGCAGTTTATTTTCAATGATATGGAGTTTTAAAACTGAGAATAGATAGAGGCAAAGATGTTGCTCAGAAACATCAGATCCAGGTTGTGGTTTGTGTGTTTGTGGCTGTGACATTAACAAACACTGACTCCAACTTTGATTGCTTTTAACTTAAAGGTGTACAGAAAAGAAAACTGAATTTGAGCCCACTCTGGATCATAAAATTAATGTGATAACTCATCTATCAGACGATGTAGGCCAAACTTTGTGCAAAATTCTATTTTTGAGTAAATCCGGGATGAAAGTGTGTATTTTTTTTTTCGCATTGGATAATGCAGGCGCACGGATTATACGTCAGCACGATTCACCAGCCACTGATATTGGATCCGTCATCCGTCATTCAAACGTCTGAGACACGCACACACACACAGAGCTCGGTCTCGCCCCAAGCTTTGAATATCCCGCCCGCTCGATAACAACCAATCAAATTCATTTTCCTTACTTGGGTAAACTCGTGTTGCAGCTCGTGACAACTCGGCGCGACAAACAGGACAAACGGCCATTTCTGTACACCTTTAAGCTTGCTGCTCTACCTGCTGCTCTTAATTGCCCCTTGGGGATAAATAAAGTTTTTGATTGGTGTGTTATTCTCATGCACAGACTCAGGTGTGTTTGTTGTGGAGCGGGTTGGAGCTCAAACATGTGACTGACTCACTTATGTCAATAATGGCAGAATGTGACAAAGGAGATCATTGGCTATTTGATGCCTGTGCATGCATGGAAAACCAGCAGCTAAAATGTTAATTCTTTACTACATGAGCGTTCAGCAAAGTTAACCACATTGTTACTGCGACAACAAAAATCATGTTTAGGACATACTTAATCCAAATAGGAAGCTTCTTCTGAACCTAACCAAGGCGTGACTGTTAGTAACCACAGTGACGATAGGTATGCTACGCTTTGTGAAGTTGTGTGTTTACTTTAGTAACCATGCGAATTACTGTAAGGACGCTGTTGTTCTGCTATTTCAGGTATGGGATGAATCTATCTATCTATCTATCTATCTATCTATCTATCTATCTATCTATCTATCTATCTATCTATCTATCTATCTATCTATCTATCTATCTATCTATCTATCTATCTATCTATCTATCTATCTATCTATCTATCTATCTATCTATCTATCTATCTATCTATCCTATCTTAAACGCATCATAAAACGCAGCCATAGGAAAAGTCAAGACTCCTCTGGTACGTACTACGTACTTTATAAGTTAGCCCTAGATCAATAACATTTACTCTTAAGATGAGTTTAAAAAGAGACTATCTTTATTGAGTTTGAATGAATAGTGTTTTGCTCACATCAAAAAACACTATTCATTCATCATTACTGTAACCATAGCACCTTCTTACCGGCACAGAGAGTGCGGTTACGCCCTGGGTAGATCACAGAGACGCCATGTGGGGACAAAAAAGCATTCACAACCACAATTCACACCCCCACAATTTCAGATTTAGTTCACCTACACCTGCATGTTACTGTAAGACTGGAGGAGAGCTACACAGACAGAAAGGCTGGGTCAGTCAGCGAGTTTGAACGCAGAACCTTTTCAGCAAGAAACAGTTCCTTCAAAAAGCAGCAGCGTGGATTATTGGTGATGCAGTAAGGCTAGAATGACTGAGCTGTCATGAACAGCCGCAGCCTCGGGGGCTTTTACATTCCTCCCTGTAAATCTTTCTTATCCTATAGAGAATGGGCTGCGAAAACTATTTTAGGAACAAAGACAGCCGACAGAAATACTGTATGTCTTGCATCCTTAGCATCTGATATTTTAAGTCCTTTAGATTCACAAAGACTGTTTTATAAAGCCTTCCTTTAGTTTGACATGAATGTTTCAGATCCACAGCTCTAATGAGAAAGGAAGTGTCTTCATATAGCTTAGATTTACATCTGACTCCTGTCCTGACCATGAATTACATACTGTACACTGTTTGACTGATGTGTTGAAAATGACTGCAAACTTCACTGACAGTTATAATTTAAAAACCATTATTAACTCCTGACAAAATGATAATACCCTTTTCATGTCTTCTCATAATTTAAGGTTGTCTGACTGTAAGGAATGGCTCTTTGCCTGAAGGACCAAAATCCTATTTGACAGCACAGGTGCATGGAAATGTCCTTCAAGGAAGTTAGTTAGTCATTGTGGTTTGGCCCATATTTTTGACCCACTTACTTAACACGGTCAGAATCTAGAGCTGCAGTACTGGCAGTGATACACGTCTCACGGAGATTATAAAGCTACTTAAAAACCCAGAGCACCTGATTATTGCAATTTGTATCAAATGTTATTCTCTTTCTTTTTTTTCAAATCTGAACACATGTACACATTTTGCTCATTTGTTTTGATACAGTATGATTTACAGTTTCCAAATATATAATTCTCCTCAAATATCCATTGTGAATGAGCATCAATAGACCATTAAAACAACAAAAACCTACCAGATAATCATCATGTCTTTGAGTTTCAGTCTCAGCTCACAGCTAATGCATTACACCTCTTAGATGGTGTGGACATTTTAATCTAATTTTACTTTATTTCCCATAAGAGCAAGAAAAATGGTTATAATGAAGGCCACAGGGTTACACATGTCATAAATGAAGTAAATTTCTCTTGATTTCACTGTGACCAGAAGTTTATTTTATTATTTATTTTATATGTTTATTGTTTACTGACCTAAAGTTGTGTTTGTTCCGTCTTTACATAAGAGGCAAAAACATAACAGAAATATATTGCTCTTGTAATATCTAACATTTCTATTCACATGACTCCACTCGTCTGAGTGGTTCAGAGGTGTGGTTTAAGGCAATTCAATTACGTAACAAATGTATTGCAAATCATATCTGTGGGTAGAAGAAGAACAAGTCACGCTTACATAATGCACAAGACATATTTGTCTGTCAAGACAAGAGAACAAACACATTTCTCAGTCTGTGACCTAGAAAATCAAACTTTAGAAAATGCAGTTCATCCAGATATCCACTCTTCACTTCCACAAGTGGGTATTTCAAGGCTTCCTTCAACTAAAAGACAGTAATTTAAACCACATTAATTATAAATCTATTCATCTCTCTATAGGGCAAGTATGGACAGGAAGAAAGATCACAGCTAACAAAAACTCCTTTGTTGTACATATGGGACTGTGACTGTTATGAGACAGACTTGAAAAATTGTGAAACTGTGAAGATATTGATTCATATCTTCACTAGATACTGACCACAACTCAGGTGGATTCCAAAATTACTAATAACTAATAAAGTTGATTAAAACTTCAATACAGTACAGGTAGATGTCCATGTGTAGTGTGATCATAAAACTGGTCTAGGTTCTATATTACGTAATACTTAAAAGCACACAGCCTGTATTCAGAAACTGAGCTTTAAAACCAGCCGTCAGGACTTCTGTGACTTTATGATGTCACACCAGTCACCAAGCCACGCCCGACTGGACCCACACCCAACACTTGCAGGATTTGGTTTCCCTGTTTGTTGAAATTTGCTGTATTTTACAAAAGCCAATCAGAAGAGAGGCTCGATGGCTGACACCCACCTGCACAGAGCTGCGGAGAGAAGCCTGAGAGAGATGTAAAATTACATTGTCCATCTAATTATGGATGTCAAAACTTAAAATAAAAACAGTTCTAAATGTTGTTATTTCAGGAAATGTGTCTGGTACAAAAAACTTATCTTAAACCACTCCCAGCAGACATTGTTTGGAGTTCTGCTGAGCAAGGCACTAAGGCCCATTAATCCCAGTGCTGCTATTTCAGCCCCATCAACAAAGTGTTACATCACCACTAATCAGTCGGCCTCTCTGCACAAAGACAAAGTATTACATATAATCTTATTTATGTAATGTTTTAATCCAACTATAGGAAGGAGTGACTCAGACTGAGGCAAGACCGGAGACAGGAGGGGGGGTCAGTAATGGGGTCAGGGGTCGATTCCCACACGTTTTCTAATGCATTCATTCATATTGCTACTCTACATGTTTGAGAGCATTGAGTTTCTCCAGAAAGGCTTAGCTTGTGAAATTTGTCACCCGGACCTTTTTATCTTCAACACTTTTAAAATCTTATTTCTGTTTCTCATAAATTTTCATATACACTATAAAATGTATAAAGCAGTTAAAGTGGAAGAGGACGAACAAATGAACTATGAACTGCAGAATAAAAAAAATACATAATAAAACATTACACATATAAAATCAATACTCTCTCGTTGTCTTTAATTAATAGAGGCAAAAAAATGACTCTCTGGTGAAGATGTGAGAGCTTCTTCTTTTAAAAGTTAACTTTCCAAACTGCATATGTAAGGTTGTTAACTTCTGCTTTTGTCTTTGTGTGGCTTGTAGTTTTGATACTGTGATCCAACATGTGACACAAGGAAGTCTCCTGCTGTGACTACAACACTTTAGTGAATCAGCATTTCAGTAACTTCCGAGACTGATGAGAGTTTTTTTTTTAGGTTTGTGGGAATTCTGTGTCAACATTGCACAAATCCTGTATTTATTTATTTATTTATTTATTTTACTGATATTAAGCAGAGATTATTTGCATGAATATACAAAAGGTGCAGCCTTGGATAAAACAGCAACCTCTGCATCTTAAAAATGAAGCCAACACATAATCGTGAGACCAAAACCGTTTTTGCACCGATGCAAAATTGGACATTTCAGCAGGAATTTATGGAGACTGACTCATTGTTGGAGCCAGGCCCATTATGGCCACTAGAGGAACTGCAGGTTTTCGTGCTTCCATGGCAGTAGCCGCACATTTCGCCCTGGAAGTTGCCACCTGATCTTAAATCCAATTTATCTTTCAACATAAATCAAATGTGAGCAGGATTTATTCTCCTTGTGAAGAGCATGTTGGGTGGTCGGGCAATCCTCTCCCCACACTTTTAACCATTTTCTGTGACTTGCCCCGTGACTGTGCAGAGGTGAGAGAGGAACCAGAGATTATACTGATCCTCTTTTTCATTTCAATGTGAACAACTGCACAGAGTCTGAAATCATTTGCAGTTATCCCTGTTTTTAAATGACATATCTTCCGTCTTCCTCTTCTCCATCACAGCCTCCAGTGTGGTTGTTGAATTAACCAGCCAATGAAAATACTTTATTTCTGATGTGGTTGGTATGAACTATTAACCAACCATGACAGTGTGTCCCCATCAGAAGCCGTTAGTGACACAGACTCATGTAAAATGTCTTACGTTGCACATCTCACCCGTTGCTGTTTTCTTTGGGTTGTGTGAAGTGTAAAATCCTGTCCTGTGTCTGACCACTGTACCTCACTGTGTCTCTGTCTTGTTCAAATGTTCCCTCCGTTCCTGGAAAAAAGGCAGAGGAGGAATGCTTTGTGTGCTTTTAACCCTTCACAGGCCTTTTGTCTCGCTCTGATCTGTTCATCCTCTGCCTGTGATCTCTGCTGTTGGAAGCTCATCCCAGTGACGTCGGCGCTCCAACACTCACACACGGACAAAGGAAAGCTTCCTGGATGGGATTACACTGTGACTCACAGGCTGGCGTTGGGTTTCCCAAAGGCATCTTTAGACTCATGCTTCTCTACTTTCACACAGAGCAGTCGCCAGTCGGCCAAAATAAGTGGCAGTCAAGAAGAAAATAAAAGTATCAGAAACATAAAGTTTCTGTATATTCAATATAGTACGGTATACATACTTACATAAATACATAATAAAGCAACATTTGAACCATTATTCAGATGGAAAAGTTCAGTCCAGATGCTTGGATCAGTGACACTAAAGGCTGTGACAGTAAGGATGAGCTTCTGTTCATACACAAGTAATTTGCATAAGAAAATAGTTGCAAGCCTGAAGCTCTGAGGTTTTACAGACAGAAGGAGATGGGTGTGTTTTAATATGCTGACAGAGTGAGGCCACATCAGATCATGTCTGCACTGTTGATCACATTCAACTGGAAATTAAAAGTACAGCTATGTAATGTTATGTAAGAGCCAATGAAGCAGAAATCCTACTTATGACAGAATATCGTCGCCCTCCCTGTGGGACTTACAATCCACACTGGTGTAAAGATGAATTATCTGACTGATAAGGAGGACTGATATTTAATCAATGTTTACAATGCTGTATTTTCTGTTGTGTGAACTCAAAAAAATCCGGTCCCTTCATTGTTTACTGTTGACAAACACCACTGCAATGTGTGAAATGTTTTCATCAATATCATCATTGTCCTTTGTTTCAACCTGACTCATCTTTGAAATGTCGTGAGACAAGTCCTCACAACAGGGTGCAGGCTGTTTTCATTGTTGTCTATGTGACTTCAGTTTACTGGTGGTGCTTGATGTACATTGATGTCAGTCAATATCTGCAACAAGTCCCTCTCTAGCAGCAACTGGAATTATGGCACCATGTGGAACTAAAGCTGTTTTCCCACTAAAATTAGCGGGTCGACGCGGGTTTTTTAAACGCGGGTCGACCCGCTAACAAACGGCATTTGGCCCCTTTCCCATTGACCAAAATGAGCCGAGTCTGACCCCCCGCTGAGGGATCAGACAGAGCATGAACCAGTCGCCCCGCTCTCATCCGCGGTGCAAGAGACACACACAGTCATGCCACAGCCGCCCGCCGCGGAGTGTCCGTCCGCCGAGGCAGACTCTCTGGCTGGCTGACCTGGAGCACCAGGACCGTGGAGGACAGAGAGTCTGCTGCGGCCGGATGACGGACGTCCGCGGGCGGCACAACACGTCAGTTAAACAGACTGTCGCTTCTTTTCTTTTCTTTTTTTCAATCGTTTTTGGTCAGTGTTCTCTGATGTTTTGATCCCAGTCTCGGATGAGAGCAGAGCGAAGCAGAGCTTTGTTTTGGTACGTGATATGAGACGCGACCGGCGCGATGACGTAGCGTCACGTAACGTTCAGTGTCATCACGTAAATTAGCGGGTTGACGCGGGTCTGGCGTTCCCACTGCAAGCCGAGCAGAGCCGAGCCGATTAAAGGCGATTTTAACCCGCGTCGCTTGCCGAGTCGTTTGACCCGCGTCGACGCGGCTCGGTGCGCCTTTCCCACTGCCACCAAAAGGCGATTGTTAGCGGGTTTAAACGGGTTTTTTGGCCAGTGGGAAAGGGGTATAAGAGGCTGTTTCAGGGCGTCTCTACACAACATTTGATCAACCAGGTAACAAGGTACAAGGTATGAAGTAAGTAGTGGCTTGGTCAACTGGACAGCTGAGACCTTACAAAGTTGATCAACTCAAACCAACACCAGAGCTTCTGCAGCCACAGTGGAGATACTGCCTTCAGGATCTTGTGTTTGTCAGACATAAATCTAAGCAAACTTGCCTTATTGAACATATCCCACATCTTACCTGATATTGAAGCTCATTATTTTAAGCTAGGGGGTGGAGGCCGAAATCAGAGCTACAAGAGAGAGAGCACTGATGCTTGACACTAACCAACGATATGATGCCAAAGGAATGTAAATGTTTCTCTGTAACTGCCGGATGATAATAGAAAACGTGAATAATAAACCTGGTGACAGGTTGACAACTCTGTGTCTGGGCAGTGAGAAGTAAATCTACTAAACTGCATATTCAAAAAGACTGTCAGGAATACAGCTCTGCCCTGCAAGATCAGGAACATGTGAGATTTTGTTGACCCTAACCCTTGATGTTTCCATCTGAACATCACACAATGATCAGCACAGCTCTCTGTTTCAAAGAAGGAATAGACCGGCAGTTGACCGCCATGGAAACAAGATCTTAACAATCTTAAGAATGTGCTCTGTGTGTTCTCTCATCAACTCATTGTTGTTACCCTCATTGCTGTTACTCATACTCATATCACTCAATAGCCAAGCCTACTCATTGCTGTTACCCTTTTTTTTCTTCTTCCTGTTACCAAATGTTTTTCCGATTATGAAATTGTTTCCTCCAAAAATTAAGAAAAAACACTTTATTTTTACATTCATATTGGTTCCATCAGTTGTCCGATTGCTTAATAAAATAGGCTACATGTATATGTGGTTCATATTTTAAACATGGTTTTAAAATGGCTTTTGAGTTTTGGTAACAGCACAGAAAAAAATGCAATGATAATAAACTTTCAAAAGTTGCAATAAATGAAATAAAGTAGCCTGAGATTGACCAGTATTCATTTTGAATGAGTTGAGTAAACGTGTATATTAATAAATTCTAAATTGAAATGGAATGAAAAATGAAGTTTAATTTTGAAGAGTTACAACAAGCAAATGGCGCTATCTTGGCGGAATGACCCAAAACTCTGAGGCAGGTGGATCTCTGGTAGACGAAAATGCATCTTCTCCTGACCAGGGAAGAACCACTGGTGACTGTGAGCATGTAAAGAGACTGTTAATGACTGTGTTGGCTGCTAACGACGTTATCATAGCGTGTAGAAACAGGAACGACTCTGTTTTCTCCTGACAGGTCTCAGGGTGAGTTTCTTTTACCAGCTGGTTTAGCTGGTCATGAAACAAAGATGCAGTTTGAGTGATGATGGGTGACAGATGATTCAATCAACTGGCAGCTATTCTTCTGTGAAGCACCCTCCCTCCACCAAAGCATTAATTCTACGATGTGTCAAATTTCACTTTGTTTTATCAACATATTTGTGACATGTCATACATGTAGCCTACATGTACAACAATTCCTCATCCTGGGATTGTAGAAAGCTCTGACTGACTCTCACCATCTGCTAAGATGCTGTCAATGCTCTACATTCATCATCTGCACCTTATGTAAGATTGCAGCATGTCTGCATACCACAACATGTCTATGCACAGATTTTTTTTCCCTCGTCCCTTCCCAGACGACCAAAAGGGCTAACTACCTAAAACACTAGGCTCAAGTACAGATTTAGTGCAGACTTTTTCAGAATTAAATGTTGATAAAAGTGAGATAAATGATGATTTTTTTTTGAGTATTTTTGTGATAAAGTCCGGTCAAGCTCAAGGCAGTTCAACTTTTTATTCTACAGCTTAATGAATTGTTTTTTTGCGCCTAAAAAAAGGCTGTTTGCTAACAAGAAGCAACTGACACTGCAGAGGTTGTCAGGGACGTCAAATATGGCAGTGAACACACCTTTTTATAGTTGCACTTTTACTAAGGGTTTTCATTTAGCTCAAAAGTTGGACCTGTGACTGACATAACCTCTGAAGTGACCATATAAGTAATTTGTTTGCCATTATTGTTATCAATATTGTTGGTTAACACCATAACAACACGCTACATGTTAGTTTGCGCATAAAAGCAACATAACAACATGTCTAGAAGTTGGACACTATTGTCTGTAACAATTTAATGACACAAAGATCTGACTAAGTTGCTAATAAACAGTGCCATGTTGGATTGCAAGCTCAGGGTTACTGGAGCTCCTCCAAGTTTCAGAGCTGGAACTCTTCAGTGTGCGTTTCTGATGACGTAAAGTTTAGTTGAGCTGTCTTTGAAGTCATGTGACTGTGGTAAAATTTGGTTATCGTTCCACATTAGCTTACTAATTCTGGTGTTTGTTTGTATTTAGACTTTAAACATCGTAATACTACGTTTTTAAGTTTATCATGCTGAATCAAATGTGTAAGTATCATAAACTTCTGTTAATAATACAATATATTTTCTGCTGTATTTCAAAAATGTAAAAATCCCATTGGCTAAAAGACATCACTGCAGTGCTCTTTTCCCACCATCCTTCGCTGTATTTTGTGTTAATGGTAACTGGCATTTATTAGCATGCTAGCACCAAAATGTGACATATGGCCTATAGTAGCCTCAGCCTCTTCCTGGGGTGTTCCCATGGGCTGATGGAGTAGTCCTTCCACTCCATACATCGCTTAAAGGGGGTATATTGAGTTCCCTGAAATACCTGAACAAAAGTTATAGTAATTCCTGATCTGAGACTAGAAGACACTGCATCCCTGTGTTTTGTATCAACATGTCTTAAAAAAAAGTTGTGTTTTGAGGTGCACTGAGTCTGAACTCAGAGCCCTCTCATTTATCTGCATCTTCATTCACATTCTTGCTAAATTGCTTTCTAACTCTTTCGCGACCTTTGACGAGTAAACTCGTCACAGCTTGCCGAACGATACTGTTGACAAGTTAACTCGTCAAAACCGTTTTTTTTTTTTTTTTTTTACAGATTATGATAATAGACACTCTCAGGTACCCTGCGTGAATATGGTAGTCCTCTGATATGTAAAACTGTTTTAAACTACAATCAAAAAATAATGATTTTTATAAACTATGTGGTTTTGTCTGAGTAATCTGTCTCCCTGAGTGCTACTCTGGGGACAAAGTGCAGCGTGTTGTACGGCTGTCTTAAATGTTTTACTGAATAATAAATGAAAGTAAGATCAAGTTGAGAGTGAACTCATATGGAAACATTTCACCATCCTGCAGTGTGCCATCACAGTGGAGTATATTAACATGCATCACCCACACACACAGCCTGTGAGTGTGTTATATACTCTTATCACTGATTGGCTCCCTGAGCTTCTCTGCAATGACTTCACCCAATCAGCAACAGAAGTTATGAGAAAACCACCTCAGCAGCTGAGGCCTGTTGCGTCATGATGGAAAGAGCCAGAGCCATTGAGAAATCGAGTTGAGTCAGGAAGGGAGAGAGTGAGTGAGTGTTAGCAAAAGGTAAGGTTGGAAAGATTGAGATTCACTTTATTTATGTGGATATGGAGTAGAAGTTTGTGTAACTGCTGAGTCAGTGACATTTGTTTTATTTCTTGATAATAAAACATTTCAAACATTGCATGTTAGGCCAGTATATAATCTATATCTTAGATATGAATATCCATCTCTGTTGTGTTGTTTAGTTTTTACAGTGCATGTGTTGTCAAATAGATCAAATTTGTGTCTTTGCAAGTGTTTTCTGAAGTTGCATGCATTAACTTCGCGGAGCCACCGTAGTAGACTTGAATATTCTAATGACTGAGCCTCTTATTTATTTTATGCTTTTTATTGTTCTTTTTTCAAAAGGAGCCTGAGATAAATATGCCTCAGGTTGTAAGCAACTGGTCAAGAGGAATGTATTTTTAATTATGATAAATATATTATATTTGTGTTGCAGTGAAGTGTCAGTTTATTTCTGTGTAATATACCTTTCAATATTCAGTCTGACCACTGAGGTTTGAATACGTTTGTAATGTGATGTGTTTCAGAGGAAACATTGAGACATGTGATGTGTGGCAGTGTTGTGAAGAAATTTCCTGTTTTTCTGAAAATAAAAAAAACTAAACAAAAAACTGACAGTTTCCTCATTTTCTTCATTATTAGGGCCAAACTAACTGGAAATGTCTCGGTAATATAAATATTTGCTAATGAGCAAACAGCACATGATAAATGAGACCACAACTGTGTTTGTTCCTCTTCTTTTTTGAGTTTGTGTTTTGTTGTGAAAACATAATATTTAACATCTCTGAGCAACAGTGACATTATGCTTTGCTGCAGGGCCGCCTCTCCCTAAACACAGAACACAAACTGTGCCCACGCACGCACAAATCGATGCATTTTGAGCAATTGATGCATGAACGATACCAAGTCAGTATGAGGCAAGAAAGCAATGAAAGCTGTAATTTGACACCACATGAGTCACTGCAGTGTTTGACAACAATCAACATCTGACCAATCACTGGTCAGAGGCTGCAGGTGAAGAGATGATGCCCGAGAGACATCACAACTCAGGAGCAACACAGAGGGAAAAACAACAAGAAAAAGCTCTTGCTTCACTTGAAGGTGGTAGTATGTTGTTGAAAAAAAGAAAAAGTAAAACTTGTCTGCATACATACACCTTAGAAAATTAAAAATTAAAAAAAATGTCAAATCCTACTTAGGGCCCTAATTTGGCCAAGGACAGCTCTTTGCTGAAGTTAGAGGGTGTTGGAAAAATTGACTGAACTCTATTATACACGGCTCTGGCTCAAGGACTGTCTGGACTTCTGAGAAGGCTGGTACAACAGGAGCTCCCACTCTGTTCACATTTCCAGACCCCATCATCACCACCACCACTTATCCTGATACATAACAACCATGTACAAGTGAAGTTATAATTAAAAAAAAAATCACAATTAAAGTGTTTGACAACCATAAAAACTTCAGAATCCTAATCTATGGGGTGGAGGTATAACAGTCTTAATGTAAGGACGATCACTGTGTCAGCAAGTATTTTCAGGGGTTTCTGTTCATTTACTGCTCTCTTTGTAAATAATTGATAATTACAATTAATGAATAAAAACTATAATAACTATATCATTTTCTATCTGACCATTGCAGTTGTCATTTTGTTTTAGTTGTTGTAATTGTTGTGTTAAAAATTAAAATAAACACCAACAATCATAAAAGTTGTGAGTGAGCCACCGAAACACACCTCACAGCATTGCTGAACGCATAAGTCCTGTGTGTGTTTGTGGATCCACCTTACTGATCATTAAAATGTTTAGTGCCTTTTCAAATGTGTTGCCATTGGCGTGTTTACAGTATATCATGCTAAAAGGTGAAAGGCCCACATGTCTTGTTTAAAGGCTATGATGTCAGACAAAAAATAAAATATGATCAGCGTCTGCACCAGTTTAGGGTTAGGTTATGTCAACTCTGATTAGTTATGTTATCTCTTATTAGTTATGTCATGCAGGTGAGTGATGTAATGCCCATTTTGCCTTTTCACCTCTTTACCTCTATGCTGATACTGTGAGTGACAGAAAATCCAATCTTTCAAAGTAAGTTATGTAAGTTATGTCATCATACCAAAGGTAATTTTGCTGTCTGTGTTTAATTAATGTTTCCTTGCACTGATGTTGCTGTGAAAAGTATTAAATCACTTTTAAAAGGAAAATAATTGTTGGTATGATGGGATTATATTCAACCTCTGGGGGGAAAATAAAATAAAATACACCAACTACCACTGATCCGGACACCAGGTGCGTTTGGGGCATGGATGTATTGGCTTGGGGCCCCTCGGGGCCTGAGGCCCTGCTTGCTGGTAGGCCTAGCTACTGCCTGCGGTGGAGCCGCAACTGTTATGCAACAACCGGCTCTCGGCTGTTTCCGTCGAGTCTCCTCGGTCTCACTCGTGCCTCCACCAACTCGCAGCCACATACGATCTTTGTGTATTACGTCAGACGGATGGGGGAGGGCGGGGCTTGGTGGGAGCGGGCAGCTTCTGATTGGCTGACAGGTCGAGCTGTGTGAAGCGGTATATAAGCGAGCGCAGCGGCGAGGGGCAGCTGGGGTTCGTCTGACACATGCTCGTCCGGAGCCGGAGAAAGAGCCGCAGACAAAGAGAAATGTCAGAGTGAGTCTCCGCTCCGGAAGAAAAGAGGACGAGGATTTAACTAATTATTGATCTGACGATAGCCTACGCAAGAGGAGGGCGCGCGACGCATCTGTGAGTAACCTTCATCCATTCATACAATGCGGCGCGTGCGTGCGTGTGGCGCATGTGGTGCGTTTACGACCGAGCTTCGTCATTAAAGCTGATGTAGGCTACATGGCTGCAGGTCTGAGTGTCCTCAGCTCACACTGAGGCGGTGTGAGCCATGCAGGTCAATGGGAGGCGGGTCCGGGCGGCCGGTGTGTGTGTGGTGGTCCCCGCTCAGACACACTGACGGTCTGGTTACACCTCCACTCACACACTGGGACGTCTCCGAGCGCTTCCTGCTAAATATAACTAATAAGCTCACTGGATAATCTGTTATTGATTCAATGTGGGGAATTAAAACTCAACTTAAAGTGCATTTAGTTCATCTAATGTCCTGCTGCAACAAACCCTGCCTGCTGTGCCTTTATTAATAGGCTACTTATTACCATGTCATAGTTTATAGCCTATGTTAATGGAGATATACCGTTCTAATATAAAGTAGGCTACTTATAGTTACTATTACGTGGGCTACAATATGGTAGGCTAATAATCACACAAATGCATACAGTTCACAAAACGTGACGATTAGCTAATAATGCAGGTTGATTCGTGACAATACAAACTGTTAAGACGTGATGAGGGATGTGTTTGTGGCTTCTGTGTGTGGCTCATGTGTGCTGCCTGAACTTCACTTTGACTAATCGAAAGTAAGACGTCACATCATGCAAAATAGCACAGATAGATATTTTAGTTCACCCTGTGCTGCATGTGAATATTGTCACTGATCATTGTAATGTTATTGAGGTGGAGCTGACTATCATGAACTACTGTGCCCTGGGCTACAGATGTATTACATATTTCACAATGTGATGTCAAATCTGAATCTCGTAGGCGTGAGGTTGATTTCAATGGAGGAAGCAGAGTTGTGTTTCCTCATAACTGTCCACAAACCTCAGATTTGTGTTTCAGCACTAAATGTTAAACAGTATTAACTAAGTGCAGAGGAAACGAGAAGACAACGACACCCCCCTCCCACCGTGTGTCTGTGTAATTGTCTGGTGACCACCAACTCATTCACACCTCTTTACATTTGTGAATGTGATTCAGCTGCTTCTTTGTTGTGCAAAAGCAGAATTTACTTTAGTTCAGTGGCTCCTTTTTGAACCCCTTTTTGCTTACAAATGAAGCCACAGACGCATCGTCCTCGTCCTCAACCAGGATGTCTCAGATCCAGATTGTAAATTTGTTCCATGAGTAAATGTCAAAGTCGGTAAAGCAGGTTAGACTGTTTTTAGTTTGCTTTCTCTTTACTCACCTCTGCCTTTGAGGAGAGGAACTGTGTGTCATGTTGTATGTAGGAGGCCAACAGGATGGAGGTAAAAGATCACAGGTCGCACCAAGAACCACAACAGCCCACTTCAGATTGATTTAATGACCAATCAGTGAACCAAAACAGCAGAGAAGGTGATGATTGTCCTTTTTAAACATCTTTATTATCCACACAGATGCTTTATTGTTACTTCCCTCTGGTGTATTGGGCTCGTGAGGAGCTATTTGTCTCCTCTGCACTTATGGCTGCAGCCTCCACACATTCCTGCAGGCTGCGTTCAGGCGTTCTTTAGGCAGATAATTAAAATCTTATTAGCCGCCTGGTCGGGGCAGATGGCATACGGGCCAAGCGGCAGCCACAGGGACGGTTTCAGGACGCCGTTTGCACAGGTGCCATATGGAGCGTTTCTCATGTGTTGGGGGCGTTTGTCCTCCTGGGTCAAAATGGACCTGCTCTGTTTGATTGTTTATAAAACAGTTACATTACATAATTTCAGACAAAGCTATTCCTTTTTTGCTTTTAGCTAGTTCTACAATACATGCAGAATACGTCAAGTTACAAGTAAAAACAAGAATAAAACAACAACGACATCAATGCAGTGTACTAAAATTATAAAGTAAGAATAGACTATAGGGCATATAGGGAATATACAAAAGGAAGCAGCAGATGAGTAAATATTGTTGAACAGGCAGCAGATGAAGAAAAGATGTGTGAATAGAGCAGCAGAAAAATAGATATGAAAATGATGTACAGTTAAGATGGGTCTCAAAATGAAGAGAATATACACAGGAAGGACCAGGTAGCAGAGATGAGTAATGGATGAGTCGATATAGCAAGCTATAAATAATTATGTAGGCCTACAATTTAAGGTGAGTGCTGATAAAGAAGAAAACAGGTGCGATACATTTGAATAAAACTCCCAGGATTCAGTAGCATAGTAGAATAGACGACACGCTGAGTTGGGGACGGTTTGAAACCTGTCAATCACAGTGCAAGTACATAGCGTGACACTGCGCCTCAGCGTCCGTCACTGAAAGTGCTGTATCATTGTTGTCATGCATGTTTATCAACACGTTAATGAGACGTGTCATGGTGACTACTTCAGGTCACGCAGGCAAGTTAGGGTCAATAAAACCTCTGCAGGTCCAATTAGACTCAGCTCCTATGAACAAGTAGATCGATGACAGATAAACTATCAGTGAATTAGGTCAAGAAAATATTTGAGCTGACAGTTTGAGGTGGAATCAAAAACAGGAAGAGCTGATGCTATCGGCCTGGTTTAACCTGACGTGCCGGGCTACAGCTCAGCCGTGAAGGTGCAGGAAGTTTACAGGCTTCACAAAATAATTAGAATATGTTTTCCCAACTTCCTCTCCTGGTTTCTTGAAACACACATTTTGTAGGAGCTTTAACCGTCTGGACATTTAGCAGTTTCTTAGTTTCTTCCTGGAGGTTTCTGCCGTTAGTTAAAGGGGCATTAGTCACTTTTTCTTGGCAAGATGGTTTGCATTTTTTTCCCCCTTTTTTCTTCTCTTTTCCCAAAAATGAAAGCAGACTGATTGTCCTGTCAGATCACTTCCTCAAAGTAGGCTAGTAGGGCTGCACGTAGTCATGCACAGTGTGTGTGTGTGTGCAAGTCCGTGTGTGTCTATGTGTGAGTTTGTGTGCTTTTGGCTATGAAACACATTCTGCTCCGGCCTCCGGGCCCAGTGCCAACCTCTGCACAGCACTTATGTAACTCCCTTTATCTCTCCCAGCTTCTCCCACTCTCTGGAGTCCCCTCATTCCTTCTCTCTCTCTCTCTCTCTCTCTCTCTCTCTCTCTCTCTCTCTCTCTCTCTCTCTCTCTCTCTCTCTCTCTCTCTCTCTCTCTCTCTCTCTCTCTCTCTCTCTTTCTTTTCTTTTTCTTTCTTTCCTTCAATTATTCACTCCAGGCTTCTTGATTTACTTTCTTCTTCTTCTTTTCTGTTTTGTCCTCTCCTGACCTCTCGCTATCCGTCTGTGTAAGCATGACGCTGCAGATTGTTAAGAGCAACCAAGGCTTGTCATTATGCAGTCTCCCCACCCCTCCGCCGCCGCCGCTGCTGCTCTGCAAGTGAGATCACAGTTGGCACCGTGGGCTCTGTGTATTGGGTTTCACACTTTTTCTGTGTGTCAGTCTGTAGACGGTCAGTGAGCTCGACCCCGCATTCAGCTGTTTAATCTGTGGGAGTGGAGACAGAGAGACGTTGTGTCACACCGGCATTCATGCACAGTGACTCTGGTTTTTAATGGTCAGCTCGTTCCCGACCCTGACCACAGAAAATCAATGAAAGTTGGCGTCAAATGTTGCGTCAAACTAAGAGTTCCTCATTAAAATCCTTGGTTATTAACATTGGTTAATCATGACAGTGGGTTAGGGTTAGGGGGTTAGCGTTCATTTATGAAGCATTCTTCCTACATTGATACTGATTAGTATGTCATTTATAGACACAGTTATCTATACTTAAGCTCACCTATTAATACTAGCCATTAGTACACGTTTGCATCATTGTTTTATCCATCATTCCTGATGTATGAAACAAATATAATTAAATCCATCATAGATCATTTTATTGTTTATTACATCTTAAATAGTATCAATGTTAAGATGAATGTTCTAAATGTCTAAGTTATTTTTAAGTGTTGCCATAAGCCTTTATATTTGTCTGCACTAATATTGAGAGTTTAAATTTAAACATTTGTGTCTTTTATTCAATGAAAAAACAAATCATAGAAAAACCATAATATACTAAAACTCACAGATTCACGTTGGAAGGAAGAAGTTAGAAGCAGCGACTAAGGTTTGATCCAGCTGCTGATGTTATACTCATACTCAAACAACATTTAAATTCATATCAGTGAGATTTAACTCCAGGAGAGGAGGTGCGCTTGTTTTTTTTTACACAGGCCCCCAGGCTGTTAACATCCTGTGATGAACTCGACAAACTGCGTCATGTGGTCATGGAAATGGATGGAAAAGGGGACTTTTTAACATTTCTGTCCTGCGTGTGTGTTTTTTGTGTCTTCCTCTTTCATCTCCATGAGTCACACAGAGTCTCACGTCTCAAGTGTGTTTCCGTGGTGATTGTTAATGTGTGTTAATGATTAAAAATTACAGCATTAATGATGACAACAACAATAGCAACAATGATGATGATAATAATAATAATGTTTTTTTTCTCTTCTCAGTCAAAATGGATCTTCATGACAAAGAAGAGGTTTTGCCTGTGGTGATAATTGGTAAGACACACGCACACACACACACACACACACACACACACACACACACACACACATGCATAGTTGCAATCTTGTGTTATCTGGCAACTGAAATAAAACGGAACATGACTGATTAAAGAAGAGGAGAGAGGACTTTTGTCCAGCTGTGTGAAAACATATGTAACAGAAGGGTCGTGATTACATCATTGCTTTTTGCCAAGTCATAGTAAGTCCTTCATGCACAGAAAGTGTTAAAAACACAAGCGTTAGCCACAGCAGGAAGTTATGAATGAAAGCCTGAGGCAGAGAGTGAAACACAAATGTTTGTGAGGCCTGTGCGTGTGTGTGTGTTGCTGCTGCTGTACGGCTGCTAATCAGGTCAGTAGCTCAGCAGGGGACTGAGGACAGAGGTCAGTGGACACACCACCACCACCAAATGTCCTTCTTCAATGTTAAACTGAGATTAACATTATTTTATAGACACAGTTACATTTGATGTACATTTTTTATCTGTTGTTGTAAAGCATTCAGGTGATACCATGAAAAGTAAAAGTTGCTCTGCTGAGTCATTGTCTTGTCATGCAGGTAAATATGCAGCTTGTCGAGTCATGCTGAGGTGTGCTTTGACTGTGTGTGTGTGTGCGTGTGTGTGTGTGTGTCCTGACCTTACCTGAACGAGCTTCAAAACTTCATAGCAACTCATCTGCTGCTGTATAATTTCGATAATAAATATGATATATAAAAATGCATTTTTAAAACAGGTAATAAGAGCTGTTACCACAGTAACCAGGTACAGAGACACACAATATTCGCAACAACAACACTCTCTCACTCTCTTTCTCTTTTTCCGTCTCTCTGTGTCTCCCAGGTAACGGCCCCTCAGGGATCTGTCTGTCCTACCTGTTGTCAGGTTACACCCCCTACCTGTCACCTGAGGCATCGCACCCCAATCCCCTGCTGCAGAGCAAGTTGGGAGAGCAGCCTCACCTTTCTCTGTTGGAGCAGGTAAAACACACGCACGAATGCACGCACGCACACACACACGCACACACACGCAGAGAAATGCAGAGAAAGAATTTCACTGTACTAGCTGTATATGTGACAAATAAAGTACCTTTACCTTTACCTTTACACAAACAGAACCTCACTGTGTCTTTTGCTTTTCTCTCTGCAGGACCTGGAGTATCTGTGCGAGGGGCTCGAGGGCCGGTCGTCCAATCCCGTGGCCGTGCTCTTTGATTCTCTGCTGCTGCCCGACAGTGACTTCGGTCTGGACCACACGTCGCCGCTGGAGTGGAGATACGAGCCTGAACGGGCCGTCCCCCACCTGGTGCTGGGGAAGGGTCCACCTGGAGGAGCCTGGCATGTATGTAGCTTGAATTACCCATTCTGTACTAATTATTGATTATTTATAAAAAATATAATAAAAATTAAAAAAAAGCAAGAGGTCTGACAAACAGTGAGTTCATGTGCACTAAAAGTGGATAGGAATCTTTATATTTGTTGTATGTTTGTATTTTTTACACTTGACTTGAGTGATATGGTCTACATATTGTGTTGTTGGTAATAGCATCGTGAAAGTATTAAATATTTTATTTGTAGTGTTAACAGACTTGCTGAAAACAATAGCACAACAGGCGCTTGTTTTTTCTGCATGAATATGAAAATGTGCTCAGCAGATATTTTTCTAATGTGTGCAAATAAGCTTTGTTTCCCTTTGTCAGCTGCTTATTTGCACACATCATCATAATGTCTGCTGAGCAAATTTGCTCTGCCACGTGACACCAGGTGAACGTGACTGTAGCTTTGACTCTGTGTGAACAAGCAGAAGAAGGTTTCATGTCCTTTTGTTCCCTCCCAGGCCATGGAGGGCTCCATGCTCACCCTGAGTCTGGCCAACTGGATGGAGTTGCCGGGACTCAAACTGAAGGACTGGATGAGAGAAAAACGCAGGTTTGTCCAACTTGAAACCACCTGATGTAGTTTCCCAGTGTACAGATGTTAGTCCTCAGCTTTTACAACAATAATTCACTTTTTTCTAAGTAAAACATAAATAAAACATCATCAATGATGTTACCTTTATTACTGTTACATAAATACATCCTCTGGAAATATGAAAAACAGCATACAAAGTTTTAATGTACTATTACATGTACATATTTATTTAAATATCTATATCATGATTTTCCATATGGTATAAGATGTTGTAACCAAGCATGTGATAAATTCAATTATATTTGATTTATGTATGCAAATGTATTAAAGCAGCATGCATATCAGTTAGATATATATGTCAATATGTAAAGTTGTTGCAGTTTCTCATATGGTTCATCTATAAATTGTACATATGGACTTTTATTTTCTTTTATATATTAAATGTAATGTATCCGCATCTGTTACATAAGCGTGTGGGTCTGTCTCCTGTGAGTCATACAGGATGATGGTTCTCTCTCTTTACAGGATGATCAGACATAAACAGGGAAGTGTTGTATAAATAAATAGGAGCCACAGATCACAGGCTGTGTTCGTCGCTCTCTCTCTCTCCTAAATTTGTTTTTCAAATGTCTCCGGCTGAACAACACTGGATTTACATGAAATAACTAACAGCTGATAAACTTAGAAAGAATCAGATCTTCACCTCCTCTGTTAACTTACTGGCACTAACACACTTGGTTTTTTTATGCTTACTTGTTATCCTCTTTGCCTTGTTATGTAAACACAGTTCCGGTGTTGTCAAAGTCAGTTTTATTGTCATTTCTGTTACATGTACAGGACAAACAAACAGACCAAGATTGCAAAGCACTGGCATTTTCTGTTCAACCCAGTGTGTAACATTAAAAAAGTAGGAAAACTATTCAGAATATATGAACATATAGAAATAAAAAATATATAGAACAATAATGTAAGGTTCAACCTGGGCAGGAAGGTCAAAAAAGGGCTTTAAAAAGTAAAGTAGGGGCGGTGTGTGGCGCAGTGGTTAAAGCGGCTGCCCCATGTAGAGGCTGCGGTCCTCAACGCAGGCGTCCCCGGTTCGAATCCCGCGTCCGGCAGACCTTTCCTGCATGTCATTCCCCCTTTCCTGTCTATCTCACTGTGCTGTCAAATAAAGGCAAAAAAGCCTAAAAATATACTTTTAAAAATAGTAAAGTAAATGTATTTAGAGTAACTTAAAGCTGGTTGGTATGTGTGTGTCTGTGTGTGTTTTGTATTAACGTTTATTTTCATGTTTGTCTCAGAAACGTCCGTAATGACCGCGCCACACCAGCGGAGATCGCCTCCTACTACCAGCACTATGTCTCCCAGATGTCCCTGGAGCAGAGCTTTGCCTGCAAAACCACCGTCACCTCGGTAACCAGGCAGTACGGCAACCAGGAGGGGTCGCCGTCCTACTGGAGAGTGACGGGACTGCAGCGGCGAGAGGGGGAGGAGCTGGGAGGTACAGAGAGCTGAAGTTCTTCTGGTTCATGTTGTAGCCTGTTGTTTAAAAAGAGTGACATCTATAACCACCCTCCTCTTCCTCCTCTCATCCTCTTCCTCCTCCCGTTAGACGGCTCCTCCGTCTCCGAGGAGGTGCCTTTCTCCCTGTTGGCTCAAAACGTGGTGTTGGCGACGGGGACCCACGACATCCCGGCCCGGCTCGGCGTGGAGGGCGAGTCCCTGCCCTTCGTCTGCCACTCCTTCTGGGAGCTGGAGGCCGCCATCTCCCGAGGGGAGCTGGACCAATCCTCGGACCCGGTGCTCGTGGTGGGGGCGGGGCTAACGGCGGCCGACGCTGTACTGGCCGCCCACCATCTTAACACACCCGTCTACCACGCCTTCAGGCGCTCGGTCACTGACCCGGGCCTCATCTTCAACCAGCTGCCCAAACTGCTCTACCCAGAGTACCACAAGGTGAGGAGAGGTGTTGATCAATCGATTGGTTGATTCCTAGAAAGTAAATCTATTGAAACCATCAGTTATTATTAGATAATAAAACATTTTGATTACATGAGATCAATCAATAATGAAAATAATTGCATGATTATATTAATGATTGGTAGTTGATTTCCTGCTTCCTGATCAATCAAAAATTCATATGAACTTTTTTTTTCTGCTTAGAGCTAGTTAGAGCTAACCTCTATTCCTGACCTTTGACCTCCAGGTTCACCAGATGATGACGCAGCAGCAGCACCAGCCGAGCCCTCCGCTACAGGACCACGCCCAGAACCACCGCTCCACCCCCTCCTCTCCCTCCTCCCTCCCCCCGTCTCCCTCCTCCTACCCCGGCTACCTGAGCTTCCCCCGTCACAGGGTCGTGGAGTTCAGACCCGACCGAAAGTGCGTCCTGGAGTCGGACTCGGGCCAGCGGACCGTGGTCCAGGTCTCCAAGGCCCTGGTCCTCATTGGTGCACATCCCAACCTTTCCTTTCTGGAAGACAACGGGCGTCCGCTCAGCATCAACCCCAAAGAGCCAATCACGTGCCGACGAAACCCAATCGAGGTGGACCCGTTCACCAACAGCGTGGTCGCAGCAGACGGGCCGGGCTTGTACGCCATGGGGCCTTTAGTGGGCGAGAACTTTGTGAGGTTCCTGAAGGGAGGGGCGCTGGCGATTGCTAGCGACCTCGCCAAGAGACAGAGAGAGGAAGTGGGGCGAGGAGAAGGGGTCGTGGCCACAGACAGACTAATGGACAAATGGGTGGACCGAGAGGTGACCAAACAGAGAGCAGCAGAGCTTCTAATCGGGGACTCGTAGCAGGTTTTCTGGGACTGAGAGTTGAAGCGGACTGAAGCAAACCGGCCTACTCTTATCAGAGGTGAAACTGGAACTGATGCAAACAAAAGCCAATGGTCACATTTCCCAGAATTCACAGTGCAGGGAAACCAAATGTGCTGCTGAGCAGGAAATAGCCAACACATGGACTCTGCAGCTACTGGTTCTGATGGGTCTGGTATCTTCTTAGATCTACTGTAGCAAAAAACAGGTGGCAGAGCTGAGGCCTCACGCGTGAAGGCCTGAAGCATCTGGAGAAGCTGCTGCGCTGGTACAGAAGTGAACGTTAGTCAGATGTGAGTCAGAGAGGGAAATTAAAACACTAAAAAGATGTTGAAACATGTTTGAAACATGTTTAAAACATGGCGCTCCATCATGAATCCATCCCTGTAGGCAGAAGCTGTAACTTCAGCCGACCAAAACTGAACACCAATGTCAGTTTAACATAGAATAAACTGGCAACGCCATCTTAACCTATAAAATACCACCATTAAAAATCCAGTCTAAACATCACAATGTTGATTTAACATTTAGTTTTGATGATGATCTGGTTTTCATTTCCAACCAAATTATTGTACTAGGTGTTACAATCCCCAATGATTCAACTACTTTTATTCAGTATTTTCAGTGTACAAACATACAAATACAACTTAACTTCAACAAGTTATTTAAAGTGACTAATGTAAGAAATTTTGTGAACTGATAAGCTTTTATCCTGGCTGTTTCTCTGGTTAATATAACACACAATTTAGAGAAAATATCACTTGAACTTTACTTTGGGCAAAAAGACTTAGGCCAGATTAATAAACTGGTACTGTTTTATCAGTAGTGACTATTTTTTAATATGAATATGTGTCTCCTCATATTTAGGAGTAATTTTTAGGAGTAACTCATTTACGGAATTAAAGATGTTTTAATTTACCATTTGTAAATGACCTCTCCAGCCCGCCTGCAGTACCTTCATGGCCCACACTTTGGAGATCACTGTATCAAGTGATCATATTCTGTGCTTCGATTTTGTCTGCGCATGTCAAGAATGGCCGCCATATACTTATGTTGCAGTGACTTTCAGAAAAGAGTGTTTGAACATCTCTCTGACATTACACTGATGTCTGCCTGCTGGGATGAGTTGTTTCACTGAGAGGACTCTTATAGTTTTTAAGCGACTAGTTAACATGCTCAGCTTCCAGTGTGAATATCCTGCAGTGGATTTCTCTAT
This sequence comes from Trachurus trachurus, assembly GCF_905171665.1. Classification (NCBI taxonomy): domain Eukaryota; kingdom Metazoa; phylum Chordata; class Actinopteri; order Carangiformes; family Carangidae; genus Trachurus; species Trachurus trachurus. The sequence continues at coordinate 23,815,968 of NC_139896.1, read as the reverse complement.
TGGCTTAAATCACATGGTTAATTCACCAGTGACCAACTATTATAAGCTTCCCTAGACTTTTTTAACTGTATGAGTTGAAACAAAGAAAGATGGAGGAGAAGAAATGGGAGTAGAGTGAGTGAAGCTCACTAACTTCCAGACTCACTCTGTCTTTAAATGTCCAATTGAGACAATTATCATGTTTCCACAGTTGTCTTTTTCTGTTCAATTTTGCAACACTACAAAGCTAATGTCACCAAAACGACTCGGTTCTACATGAGGTTCTGCTTCTGTCTTTATATTATTTTCCACATGGTTGTTTGTATGTTATGGATTTGCTCTTCTGTGACTCCTTGGTGCTCCATTTTTCTATGTTGGCGTGATCTGTCATGTAACACGCAACTCAACCTACCTGACATCACTGTAAAGTTTTGATGATTATGAAAAGATTTTATACTTATACTTAACAAAGCAAAAGACAAAAAAATATAAATCTATTTTTTCTAATTCTCACTGGAAATGTTTAATTTGCAGCTGTTGAAACATCAGCATATGGCTTCACTGTGAACATTAACATCAAATAACATAATAACAATAACATTGAGTAAATTATACTGTAGATAACCAGCACTGTTTTTTAAAGCCTATTGCCATTATTTTAGAATTAATAGGTGTTATTTCCTCACAAATCTACCAATATTACCACTAATAGTAATAATATAAATTCTGCTTTAATGCTGAGAAAAAATAACATAGTGCAAATTTAAATCAGGATGATTTTAGCTGTCATTTACTCTGCAAACTTCAAGATGAACTTTAAAAAACAACAACAACCAAAAACATTTTCATCACAATCTGAAATTTTACACTAAATTATCACATGTTTCTGATTAATATTTATCCCACAGTAAATAAAGGGTTAATGTCCTTCATCTTCAGATTAGATGCTTGCTGCGAATATTCAGCTGTGAAGCAAGAAGAGACAATAATGAAGTAAAATTTCTGAGTTGATACATGTTAAGAAAAAAAAACTAAGATCAATTGCATCCACAGACAGTTTTACCTATTTATATATATATTATTTACATCGAATTTATATTTCTAACAACTTAAAAATTCAGATAAATCAAAGTAAGAAAGGTGGAAATGGTTTGCACATTAATTCAGATTCACATTAATTTTCAAATTAATGTCAGTTATCTGCAAAAAAAATGATGAGGTCAGGGGAAAACTTTAAGTGACTGCATTTACAGCTCCTAGTATATTTCATCTAAAGGTAAGAAAATTATGTTTGGTTTAAACATTTTATTGTTATTATTGTCAACAAATCCCATGAAAGAAACAACTCTTCTTATTTCCATCTCCAGCCTGGTAAGGACATGAATCCTTAAAAGGATATTGTTCATAGGGAACAATTTTCAGTGACAGATTAATACACACATGTGGTGTTCTAGTGTGTATTTCCAGCAGCAGGATTGTGTGTTACAAGAGTGTGTGGGATGGAGGTAAAATAAACAACAGTGTATGTTGGATGTGATGAGGGAACATGTCGTCCAAAGCAGAGCTGTTTATCACTGATGTGTTTTAACAGAGAAACACAATATACCAGCCATAGACAAACAGACGACATCTGTTTATTTTTGGTTGTGGTCTTTTATTGGGATTTGTGACAGTAAAAAAAATATACAGGCCATCACAGTCCTTAAATGTGGTGGCACTTTTTATAGTCTTAATATTAAATTCAGGCTGGATCTGCAGGTTTGAGTCAGTTCAGGTTTAATGTCCCCTTATTATAAATCCTTCAAACATGTGATAAACAATCATGTTCACATTAAGTTCTGAATTACAAACACAAAAGTAAAAAAAAAAGAAGAATATATTATATTAAATACTCAACTATAGCATTGTAAGGTATAAACACAGCTATAGAGTTTTACATTGCAGATTAATCTGATGATCATTTTATCAATAAATGAATCAGCTCTTTCGTTTATTCAGTGACCAAGGGAATTTTAAAGCTCCTTATTGTTTATTTTGTCCAACCAACAGTCCAGAGCCAAATTAGGATATTCAGTTTGATATCACACCAGATAATACGTTACATTTTTGTGTAAAAATTAAAAATCTGTTGCTGTTATAATTGATTGTTTCAGTTCAGATGCTCGCAAAGTTGAGTTGTAATGATTGTGTCACATGTATTAATTTAACGGTAAATGCTTTAGCCTTATTAAGATTTGACCTGGTGACACTTTGGCCAAAATACTAATAGTGAACTGTGACCTACAGGAGCCAGCGGTGCCTTATCACTGATAATCCACAGCAGAACCCTTCATATCAAGTCTATGTGTTATAGGTTTGAATGTCTCTTTTGTTACAAAGTGAAAATCATGTTCGGTCTTTTTTTTTTTTTTTTATTTTTTTTTTTTTACAGCTTATTGGCAGACATTTTCATCTTGTTTGTATGAATGGTCTCATTCATGTATCAACACTATTTTTTGTGTATCCAGGTTTTCAAAGTCCACTTTTCTATTGCTTTCTATTAAAAGACATGTTCTCCTGCCAACATGTTTTGTAGTGTCATTTTTTTAAACATAGTTAACGCATACGTAAATCTTTGCACACCAAATGGGCTCTATGCACAGCTCCTTTGTTTCCTGTCTTACATTATTGGACAAACGGATTAATCCAGGTGTGTCTGACCATTGTAACTAGTCAGATACACCTGGATTAATCAATTCGTCCAATAATGTAAGACAGGAAATAAAAGAGCTGGTTTAAATTCAGGAAGTAGTGGAGCTGTGCATAGAGCCCATTGTGTCTTAAGTTAAAGGTATTTCAATCCACAGAAGGAACAATGCATTTGAGCACAGACGAATTTCAAATGTCTGAAAATAATCAACCATTTGTTTGGTTTAAGGAACAGAGACTGACATTTGAAAACCAGGTCAAGAGCAACGTTGAACCATAACCCCTGACCTGCAGGATAAAGAGTTAGAACAGAAGAAGAAGAAAAACATGGTATTTTTCATGACCAACCACACACTGTACTATTTTTCAGTATAATTTATGTTTTAGAAACTTGTGTAGCATTGAAGATTAGAACAACTTGATTGAGATTGCATTGATAATCGGGTATTTACAATCAACAGTGTAAGGTCAAAATGAGATCCAGGCCTTTTTAATTAAATAATTCCAAATAGTGAATTACTACTATATGAATAAAACTGCTTTGACATTGCTCATCCTGACATTGCACTAGAATGTGTTGTTGATGAAACAAAACCCATTTTACCCACAGGGTTTCTAACTGATACTGTTTCTACATATACTGACTTGTTGGCCGGTGCATATTCTCATTTGTCCAGGTCATAGTATACCTCCTTTGAAAGACTGACTTGTTGATTCACCCTCTCTCTCTATTAGTTCTTCTGGCTGAATTTGTTCCCAATTCTGATACTGAAGTAACCAAGAGAGGTATTTTTAAATCAAACAAAAATATGATTTATTGATGCACTTGTAATGCCTTTGTTGCCCACCAGTGGGCCCCAGAGCACAGGTTGGGAACTACTTATTGAAAATTCAATCTCAGTGGGTTTGCATAAATAACCCGTTTTAAATTACGGTATACAATATTTGAACACACAGCACCTTTTATATTACCATCACAACCAAAACCAGTATCATCATCAACACAATACAGACAATCAACATCACTGATCGCTTCTGAGTCGACAGAGTTGCTGGCAAAATCTTCAGAGAGATTATTTTTCCATTGTTGAAATATGGAAACATCTTTCCACTGAATCCTTACAAATGCCTTTTCAATCCGAAGAATCCTGACTTTGTTTGGACGGGAGAAAACTGAGTATTCACCATCCCAGAATTTTAGCAGCCACAGACCAGACTTTATGTCTCTCTTTCTATGAGAGGACCCTCTGGCCACCCAATAACCAGTAGGCATTAGTTGTGTCTCCTACATCAACGTCCCAGCTGTGAATCCCTGAATCAAAGCCCTCTGAGCCCAGGACACAGCGGTAGTAATTAATCCTTCTTTTCAGGGTGCTTCTGTCTCTTTCCATATCACACACTGGTCAGATCCTCAGACAGGATGAGCAGAGTTTGGGTCCAGAACCACAGGACTGTAGGAAACCAAGTCCTTCATCTTGTTCCAGATGTTGAAGGCCAGGTTGCCCAGATGTTTGGCCACATCTACCAGAGCTCCTGAGCCCAGCTGTGGATCATCCAGCAGGGGGCGCTGCTGGACTCTTTCCACTGTAGCCTTGTAGTTGTTGAGGAACGAGATGTCTTCAGCTCTCAGCTCGTCCTCTGTGGCTCTGACTGTGTGAGACAGAGCTGCTATCTCTCTGCTCAGAGCCTCAGTCTTCTCCTTCATCACCCGACTCTTCTGCTGCTCTTCCTCCCTCAGAGCTTTGATCCTGGCCTCCTCTTCCTCCTCTAGAAACTCTAGAAACCTTGATCTGTCTCTCTGTGTGTTGGACCTGGACCTTGATGTGTTTGGCTGTTTCATCAAAGTTTCCTTTAACTTGTTCAAACACCCTCAGTTTCTTCTGCACAGCGGTTTTGGTACTCATCATTGTGTTGTGTAGTTTAACTCAGTTACACAGGCACCAGATGATCCTGGAGCTCATTCTTATGCTCCTCTGCTAATTCATCAATGGGTCTGAATCTGTGGTTGTTCTGAGTTTTTGAATCTCGACAGGCGATGCTGGCTGTTCATCGTCCAGACAGAGTCTGAATCTCTCAAAGTGCAGACTGCAAAGAGACTCTGATCCTGCTGAAGTTCTCTTATACGTCTCTCCCTTAAGAAGGCCTCACACAAGTTCTTCAGTGCCAAGTTGCGAGGAGGGCGTCTTGTTCTAAGTATTTTCTTACAAATTGGACATTCACACCTTTGCTTCCACCACCACCAGCTTCTTATACAGCCTTTGCAGAAGCTGTGGTTACATAATGGGACAACAGGATCTTCAAAGATTTCATGGCAGATTGGACAAGAGAGCTCCTCCTCTGGTCTGAAAGCCATTTTCTCACAAAACACAGGTGAGAACTCACCAGACAAGACATTCACACAGTCAGTTTGGTCAAAGTTGCTTTCCTTTATTGTTGTTTAACTTACTTGATGTTTACAGCTGTGCCATGTTAAAGATCCTGTCTTCCCATTGTTCTGTTGGTTTGGGCCATTCCGGTAGTTTCTCTCCCTGCTCAGGACAGGTTGTGGATTATGGTGGAAGAAAAACAGCGTTTTCTTTCCTGGTTCACATAAGGCCAATGAGAGACTAGGAGGAGCAACGTCAGATCATTTCTAATCAAACATTAACTACAGTAGGTCTGTGTTTCGTTCTGGTCCTTCATCTCAGTCAAATACAGGCTCTCAAATCCTTCTAATAATACCATTTATTCTTTGAGGCGTATAGGTCCAGGTGGCTGGAGCATCAGACATGTACAACTGTTTCACAATTACATCTCCTCACCCTTTACCTACAGAAAATCCACACAGGAACAGAAAGAACACTAAGAACCCCACTCAGAAAGGTACAACCCCCGCCAGCTAAGCTTTGATTGGAAAACAAATACCTAAAAGCATCTAAAACCTAAATCCATTGGTTAACTATGTACTATCTTTTTTTCTTTGGTTAGTTTAAACAAAATACAACCTCTACTTTACTAAAACACATACAAATCTAATACCTTAGCTAAAACCTAAAATCAAATCGATTAGTTAGCTTGAACACCTAAAACCTTGGGTTAGTTAAACACAAGATAATCATTTCCATTTTCTGGTTGATAGAAGGTGTGGTTCCTGGTCTCAGGTATATTTACTGGGAAAATCAACAGCTGACTTGACACATATTAAGCAGTCTCTGTAGCTGATTCATGCTTATGTACAGTGGACACACATACACATGACAGGAAGTCAAGTTTTCCTGTGTCAGTTAGTACCTCTGGTCAGCAGGTGTCGCTGTTAATTTACATAAAACCCAGCACTGCGAGTTGAGTCTGCCTGGTCCTTGAGTGTCCAGTCCAGTGTTGAGACTCCTGACACACACCTGTGGCCATCCAAAGTGTAAAGAGGTAGGAGACACCTTAAAGAGCCAATATGTCGAGTCGTATCACATCTCATATCACAATAACCTCAAAAATTACAGCAGAAATTACAGCTGCATATCACACTACATTTAGTGATGATGATAAATGATAAATAAAGGTATTCTATTCTATTCTATTCTATTCTATTCTATTATTCCATTCATCAAATCACTGACTGGACCAGATCTCAGTTTTGAAAATAACAACAAGTGAACAATAACAAGATTTGTTATTTCATTGTAGCGATATTATTTCATATTCAGACACTTCACACTTTATTCTTCATTCAGACACTGATGCTCTAACCCACTCTGGTGTTTAGGGTGGGTAAGATGGAAGTGGTCCCGTGACTCAACAAAACACACGTGCCCAAACACACACATACACCCCTGTGCCATGCCGGTTGCTGTGGTAACGGGACCAGTAGGAAGTCTGCTGTTCCTGTGACTCAGCTTGTTGCCTAGTGAATCAGTAAAATACACTGTGACGCACGCTAAGTGCGAACAGCTTTGTGTTTATTATCAGCTGGTTTTCTGTATGATATGAACAGTGGGTGTCTGATAACGTGGAATTCAGTTACAACTGCATGTTATCATTATGGCTCATGTAAATGTGGTTTCCTGTCACTGCCCGTTGTGCTTTCCATAGTTACACATAGCTAGAATAAAGGAGAAGCCAGCAGAGTCATACATGAGCCCACTCAGGATTAATCATTAATAAGCAGCATTGACACTTTAATGTTTATAATGCATTATGCATTATAATGCATTATAACATAATTTTAATGTACAGCATATTTAACTTATAATTAGCCTACCATTTTGCCATATTGCCCACATATTCATCTGTTAACACACCAGTATCAAATGTCTTGTATCTGCATTTAACTCCATAATAATGCATTATCAGTTCATGTGTTAATACTGTGTGGTGTTTATAATCTGTTCCAAACAGAAATTCCTCACATCCCAAAGTTTTACTTGGTTCTCTCTGATGTTGGGATATCAACAATGAATGAATGTTGTATGTGGGCAACTCTTTTTCTGGTGTAACATGGCCCCTGAGGGCAAACACAGGTCACACAGGCTCCCTGAGCAGCCAGCGTCAACAGCTCCAGCTGAACACTGACAGTGGGCAGTGGCAGCTGACAATTTACCTGCCTACTGATGACCTAGTTTGGCTCAAATGCTGGAGAAATGTGGAAAAATGCAGCACAGACTTACTCTCCAAAGTTTGAGGTCATCACAGCAAAAAAGGGGTGTAAAGTTACATGCAAATTATTCTGCTTTTTTTTTTTTTTTTTCCTAATTACATTATTTTCTTGTGGTTTTGTGGCAGATGTTTCTTGGCCCTGTGCTGTTACTGTACCCCCCCCCCCTTTTCCCCTTTAATATAGCTACAATAGGCCCATGCTTTTCATATTCTATATTTGCATACCGTAAGATAATTTTGTTTAGGCTATTCAAAATCACATATGCATTGGTTTGTGTGCCTATTCACATGCCACACCTTTTATTTTATTGTTTGTAAATGGTTTCGGTTCAATGGCTCAAAAAAAAAAAGTGCATGATGATCTCATGTGTATTTCTTTAATCCTGCAGTTGTTTTTTTGATGAAGCATTGTAACACCACTGAGAGGATCAGTATGTTACTGAATTCCCTGAGTGAATTGCCAGCTGTTTACTTTCACTCCGGTCCCCTTCCTCTTGTCACCTCTCCACAGTAAAGTCTAAGTAGTTTCTTCCATTTGGTCGAACTCCTTTACTTTGCTCTGTGTAGCTCCGCCCCACCGGACCGCCGCGTCTTCACTCACACACTCACACTCACACTCACACACACACACACACACACACACACACACACACACACACACACACACACACACACACACACACACACACACACACACACACACACATACACACACACACACACACACACAGCGTGAAGTTCACCGAAGTCAGCACCAACAGGAAACAAAACCACAAATAAAATAAAAGCCTTAATTAGGCTAGGTCTTTTTAAAATATAAACATTTACTACATCATTTACGTTTTTTGTCAGTGTCATTGTCTTCTTCTTCTTCTAGTATGGATCTGAACAAAGGTTATTTTGTGATGATTTTGTTGTTTGTTATGTGGTCAAAAACTCAACGTCCAATCAAAAAGCAGACACACTGTCATTTATCTATTTTCTGTTGTGAGTCTGACCTTTATATATATATTTTTTATCAATACAGTTATTACCATCTTGTTTATGTTTTACCTTATTTAATTAATTTTAACTTAACTAGGTTGACAAGCTACACCATTACACAACATGATGCATCATGCATTAACCACAGCCTGCCAAATACTAGGCCTACACAACACACGCACACACAGTCATACTGAACTCTGAGCTAAAACTACATTTTTACATTTTCTTGAAATGTTGCTTTTTATTGGCATCCAAACTTTACAAAATAGTATCTATCTATCTATCTATCTATCTATCTATCTATCTATCTATCTATCTATCTATCTATCTATCTATCTATCTATCTATCTGATGGTTAAAGAAATAGGTCAATAAATAAATAAATAAATAAATAACATTGTAAAACTGCACAACATGTGGTTTTGAAGGGTGGGCTGAAGGCTTTTATTGTGAAGCTCCCGGCCGGATGTGCGTGTGGTCAGAGCGGCTGGCTTGGGAGCGGCGCTCGGGGAGACGCTCATTCACTTCAGGTCAGGACTCCCACCGGAGTAACCGGAGGGAAGGGAAGCGGCTCTGTCGGCGAAACTCACCGGAAAACACCGCCAAATCTGTCGGATCCACTCCTGGGAAACACCGACCGGAGCATCCACAACATCCAAGCCGGAGCAGCACCGATTTATTTCGGCGGACTTAATTAATCGCGGGCTCTCTCTCAGTCTCTCTCTGTGTGTGTGTGTGGACGTGTGTGTGGCTCTCCTCTCCAAACGAAAACACTCGCTCACTCTCAGTCACAGGTTGCTAACGGAGTTGACGCTAACCCAGCTAGCCGAGTTAGCTCCCTCCCAGCGGTTAGCGCTGTTTTCCCTTCGCCCGCCGCCGGGACCAGACGCAACCAGCAGGACTGAAGTTAAAATAACAAAAAAAAAAAAAAAAAAAACCTGTCAGGCTTCATTTTCCAGACGGTCTGCTCCGCGGCTCGGCGGTTCAGTCATGATGTGGTGGTTTTGCGGACGTTTATCAAGTTGGCCGGCCGGGAGCATCGGCTGACTGGAGACTCTCCGCGTCGACCTGGATTTTGCGCCGGTGTGTTTTTTCCTCCTCGTTTTCCCTCGGTGCGGCTTCAGCTTTGCCTCTTTCTCTCGTTTTAAAGGTGGACTTTGCCCTCGGGGTGTTGCAACTGCCCCCCACCCCCTACCTCCATATTAAATAAAGAGCCTCTATTGATTCCTCTGTTGGGAGTATCGGAGAAGTTGGCTTGGATTTTCTGTTTTTTTTTTCTTCTTTTTTCCCGGAGGGGGGTGGAGGTAAAAAGTTTGCGTGTTGGGAAGTCGAGGAGGATTTTTCCGAGCTTGTGGAAAAATGGATGCGGGTATAGAGAAGGAATGCAGCGCCTTGGGAGGGCTCTTCCAGCTCATCATGAACGACATGAAGGTAAAAAAAAATCACTTCTTAACAACTTTTCTATCTCCTTCACACATTTCTCCCTCTCTTTATTGCTTTTACTTAGACGTTGATTTACCTGCAGGGTATAAAAGTTATTGATTTCCAAAATATTGAAGACACAAGAGTGTTTATTTACCCCACACATGGAAATGTGGTTGGTTCAGTAGCATTGTAGCATACAAGGTAGAAAAACTGTAAATATAGAAATATAAAACTATCTAAAACAAACATAAAAAACAAATAGAGAGAGAGAGAGACACTCTGTACGTGTTTCTTATTATTATTCCTATTTTTTATGTCTTTTTCGCCTCCATAACTGTCTGTATTTTACCTTCTCATGTGCAAATCACACACTTTTAATAAAAGATTTAAATGAAACCTAGTGAAGTGAATCAAAATGAAGAGGAAGAGGAGGAGGCCTGATTGGTTGCTCAATTCATTCTCTATGGAGATTTTCCTGCATTGCTTCACTTAATGTTTGCACTTCCTCAAAATATAATATCCACATTTTCATTTCCTCCAGACCAACTGCAACTGGTTCGTTGGGTGGTTTGATTTGTCAGTGGTTACTCATCGTTTTAGTCATTTTCTGGTAAAACACTCTCAGATGTTTCGGCGTGATGGTTGTCTTTGTCACATAATCTTTTAAAAACTGTCGAGTGTTTTAAGATTTTTGTCCAGTTGGGTGAATTAAAGAAGTAGTTGGGATACATCATTTTGAGCTTTGGGAAATTATAGTGGGCACTTGTAACTGTTTCATGATATTTTAAGGACAAGATGATGATTCACTTAATCTTGAGAATTAGATTTATAGATATTGAAGATGATTATTAGTTGCAGTCTGATTTTCTTCGTTTTATTATGGCAGCCATAACCTCATACGTCTTAGACTGGTTGAGTCATAAAGCACTAGAAAGCTGAAAATAATGCATTAAAAGCGGGTGAAAAAACCCCACAGACGCAGAAAGTGAATGAGTTTAAGATGCTTAAAACCCCTGAAATATAGATTATTAAAGGCTGGATGTTGAGCAACTGGATATGATGAGTGGTGGTGATGTTGATTGGGTAATGAATGAGCAGAGGTTAAAGCTGGAAGTGGGCCATGTGAGAGGGTAAGAGGGCTGGATGGGGGTGGATTTTGCCAGCTGTGTGCTCTTTGATGTTTGCTAAGCAGGGCTGCCCTTTGCTGCATGTCTGTGTTTCACTGCTCTCAGATGTTCGTCGTTATCAGCCTCTGTTTTCAAGTCGATCCTCAACGCAAAGGCTCTGCTGCCAAAGGAGATGTTGCTCTGCTACAGAAGCCTCGTCAGCACGACCACAGGGCTGATTTGACTGTTTTCCGCTAATGTATGAGCAGCTATATATGCACATACTGGACTGGGAGTAATAACAACCTGCAGGACAGTTGAGTCAGACTAAACTAATACTGGACAATGAAGGTGATTCTCACCTTTTGTACTGTGTTTTTCTTTCATCCTTTGTACTAAGCATTTTTATATACTCAACTGCAATTGAGGTTAATTGTTTGGGTTTTAGTGTTATGTTGTTTTTTGGTTATATATCTTTTATTTCTTGGGTTGAGGACCAATCCCACCACTGTAATGATGCTAACAACTCAGGATCCAGTCTCAGAGCAGAGAGTAGCCTACCTCTCTACAGTGAGTCATGTGGCAGGCTTCATGTGGTTAGATAGGGACAATAGTAAAAAAAAAAAAAAGATGCAATAGTGCTGTTAATTGAATGTTTATGTTTTTAGTGGCATGTAATGAACACCATTTCCCAGCAGACGCAGACCTGTGAGCTAAACATGAGTCCACGAGTGATTCATAGGTTTGAGGTTAGCTCAGTCTGATCGGACTTGGAGGAGTTTCTTGATGGGAGTTGTAGTTTTTTCCCCCTACAGCTCCCATCACAAAGTAAACATTACAACTTTCTACACTGATGATGATGATCCGCCTCAGAATATGGAAAGCGATCCACAAGAACATGCCTTATTTTTCCCCCCCCCATTGATTCGCTGTGTGGAAAGTTGCATACCCCGCATTACTGTCAGGATGACACAAAAACAGATGCTGTGATACTCGTGCAGCGACGTATGTGAAACTACTACAGTAGTAGTTCTGTTTTTCCACACGGTGTCAGATTCACATTTTTTCAGGTTTTATAAGTCTCTAAGCTGTTGCCAGAGAATGAGGCTGCACTCGTTGCATGGCCTCATGTTATTAGACGTAATGTGAAAGCTTTATGGTGGGATTGTCAGTATTGCAGCAAACTCTCTTCTCCATAGGTACTGGCTCTCCATAAACTATTAACCTGCTGAAAGTCACCTGCACATGCAGGAAGCGTGTTTGTGTAAGACGATTAGGAAGGGGAGTACGAAAATATCGACATAATATGGCTATATTATATGACGTGATACTCAGAACAGCATTTGTTTGTAACATTTTGTGTTTTGCTATAAGATATCACCTTGCTGACAGTATCTTGATAAATATATCATATCGTCACCGCCCTTTGGGACACCTATCGTATCACCAGATTCTTGCCAATAAACAGCCATATCATTAGCACAATCAAGAGCTATGGCTATGCTAATGGTAGGGCAAATATCTGGTGTTTTTGCTTGGTACTCGGTAAAATGATTTCTTGATTATCAAAATAGTTGGCAGATATTGTTTCAGAATGATTTTAGAAACTAGGCAGAGCGATCCATTACAAATGTATGAGGTGGTCAATGGGACATAGTGTTTAAGATGTACTGTACTGCAGTGAGTTACAGTATGTGATGTGATGGGAGTGGATGAAGACCTGCAGAAAGACCCTGAACAGCTGTTGGTGAGAGCTCATTTGATCTGGCTCTTGAACTGCAGGAGTTGCTTTTAGTTGTGCATTAACATGTTCTGGCATCGTATCCAAGATGCACATTTGATGATGACTCAGTCAGGAATGTCGGCCGTTCAGATGAATCACAGAGCCCATAGTTTCCTGCTGCGTGCACCAGCACCTCTGCCTTCTTTGTGTTTTTGAACAATAGATACTACAATTTCGGACCGAGACCCTTTGAGTTTTAGCTGGACCCTGACTCAGACGGACCGTCCTCTGACAGGAGGGTCGCCACCATGCTGTTGTGAGAGAGTGCGAATCACCTGAGAGGCCACAGGTTGGATCTCAGCAGGAGCAGGGATGTGAGGAAAATGAGGTCGTTCCCATTTCATTCTGAACGTAAAGCGTTTTAGTGTGATGGAACTCGCAGACATCCTGTTGTGAGAGCAGACGAGTCACTTCTGCTGTCAGATAATCGGGAACAGAGATGGTCGTGGTGTGTGTGTGTGTGTGTGCTATTGATTCAGAGCTTGTGGCATCATACCCTGGTATTTTACCAACATGGCACAGAACCAACGGGAACACTACTGCCATCTGCCCCCCACCCACACACACACACATACGCACGCACGCACACACGCACTTGCACAGAGAAGTCATGTCTAATTAAGTAGAGAGTTTCTGTTCAGATAAATCTCTCCTTAGGGCATCATAACACGCCTGTGAAGAGCTCACACTGAACCAGTCAGCAGACACCAAGGCACAGAGACTTGCTGCAGATTATAGGTCATTTTGTGAATTAGCCACGGAGCCATTTAAAGCAAAAGTAGAAAATTGTACCATTGTTGAGACATGAATAGAAGCACGATGAGTTGAAACTCGATTGTCAAGGCTCAAATACTGTACTTAGTCATTCGTCTGCCTTCAACACACATCTATGTAGATGCAGAATTTTACAGTGAGCTTGTCTTTGAGCTTTTTAGTGGATTCAATCGTGGCACCGTGGGACAAAAATTAAAGAATGGCGTTACAAGTAGCAAAGGAAGTGGATTCATAACATCTGACTGTCGCCTATCTCAACAGTCAGGGAGGGGCCACACAGTTCAGCTTCAGATCCAAGCAGACTCATAACACCTAAATTTAGCAGTAGAGTAGTTTTTACACACAGTATGATGAACCTTTACTCCAAAATTAGTAGGTTTAAACAGTTTTTTTTAAAGTAGGGGTACACAATACATGCTAGAAATAGGTAATTACCTTTTTTTTTTTACCACAAGAAAGAGCGAGCTGCCAGAGTTGGAGCTCTAAGATGCATTGGTTGGTGATTGTGTGTTTTTAACACTTATTTTTGGACTACCAGAAATAAAGTTGAATGCAAATTGATTGATTGTACCTTACGTTTTTGTTGATATCATGATAATATCATTGTCGTGACAAGTTTTGCCCAAAATAATTGTGAAGTGGAAATCTGATGTCGTGACAGCCCTACTGCCAATAATGTTCAACAATGATGTTCCCATTTTACCTTGGTAATAGGGATGTAATGGTACACACAAGTCAAGGCTTACGGTTTGGGGGTCACGGTTTTATTTTTAACAGACACCAATTGAATGTAAAACTAAAAACCATCTCTTGTTGTGGGAGTGTTAAAATACCATTAATTCTGTTCTGACAGAGGATACACGGAGGCAGTCAGGTTGCATTTGCCAACTGGCAGCTATTATAAAAAAACAAGAAACTAACATCGATGTTGTTTTACACAGTTAGGCTAGATGCCAGTTATTTTGGTGATGTTTCTGGTCCTGTCTGCGTTCATGTCAAGAGGCGGAGCGGGGATGAGTTGTTGCACACAACTTGTCTTTTTCCTCGCACCAGTGATTGACATCGGGGTGATGGCGTCTTATAGCACGTTAAATGCGTTTCTAGCGACGCATCGCACATCTGCGAAACATCGCCGAAGGTCTTTGTCTGGTCGACAACTCGCGCGTCGTCGCCGTTGTGTTTCACTGAGACGCCTAAGTGTTCCCACCCGGGCAGCTCTTCTAACTCCACACCCTCATCACTTTTCTTCTTCGTCTGTAATGACGGTTGCAGCTTTTAGGCTCATTGCTGCCACCTGGATTGGAGTGAAGACTACTCGACTTCTTTTTTAATACTTTTAATAGACATATTCATCGTATGACCTTGTGCACCAAACCATGAGGCCCGTACCTTGACGGCACGGGACGAATACAAATACCGATACACCCTGATAGGTAATGTGAAAGTCAGAGCATCTCTCCTAGAGAAATAATCTCGTAGTCAGAGCCGAGAGCGTGGCCCTGCAGCATCTGATGTGTCTCGTCCTTTAGACAAATCTGTCCAGTTCTGTTTGTACACAACATGAAGAACGTGTTCACTGTAAAAACCGAGTCATTACAACAGATACAAAGAGGTTGTTTTGGAAGGTTTCTGAAGTAAGAGACAAACCGAGCCGACTCTCAGGATTGCTCTGTTGGTGCTGAAGCTGGAGCTGGACGTCTGTGCTCCACTAAACTGAAGCATACGGTCCTGACGGTCCACGTCTCTGTGGGACAACCCGTTTCTTTAAATATGCACGACCTTCAGTCACGTCAGTCTTACTCATACAGCTTATACAAGTGAAGAGAGGATATATTATAATGTGTTTACAGGAACGTGGTGGCGTCACATCTCAGGATAAAGTGGTGCTGAAGCTTGTGGTTCCAGTGGAGAGAGACAGACGGCTTATTGATCCGTCTCTGTGACATCAGGGGTGACATTATGAGCCATCGACCTTCCACACTCCTCCATCTCTGCTAACATCTATCCCTCCATCCTGACAGCCCCACTACATACCTCCACTCTCTCTCTCTCTCTCTCTCTCTCTCTCTCTCTCTCTCTCTCTCTCTCACTCACTCTGCCTAATGTTTTTCTTCATCCCTCTTTCCTCTCCTGCCTCTCTTCTTCCTCTCTCTCGTCTCTCACACACACACTGGCCCCACCTCCACCTCCCAATGTAATTTGCTGCTTCACGAGGATTCAATCAGTGTTTGAGTATTAAATTCATTCTCCTCATTAACTGTTGACTTTAAAGGAAAATGTCACTCAAAACAACAGTTGACCTGCCCTCATTCCCCTGGAGGGTATTAAGTTAAAATGTGTGTGTGTGTGGGGGGGGGGGGTGTTGATCCGTGTGTGTGTGTGTGTGCAGTGTACGTGTTATCCGTCCTGTACACTGAAGGTGAACTAAGTGTGTGTGGGTAGAATAGCAAATGTCTTTCAACAGTGACCTACAGCCGTGCTCAGTTTCTACACACACACACAGTCAGACCATGTAAGCAATGGTTAAGACTGCATCATCGTATTTTATAATTTGACCTGTCAATATATAATTAACTGTGTTTGTGTGTGTGTAGAGTAAAATACAGGCTTTTCTCACACAAGTTGTTTTGATCCGAGTTATAACTGGGTACAATTACACACGCACACACACACTCACAGCTGCCAGCTCACACACAGTCTAACGTCAGTACAGTACAACAGTATATAAAAACACAGGCTATAAGCCATAATGTGATCTGATGTCATAACATCAATGAATCACATCACTGATATGAAACTTTATGGTTCCTGGTAGGTGTGTGTGTGTGTGTGTGTCTGTGTGCATGGGAGTGGCAGATTTCAGAGAAGTCTTAGTGCACATGGGGAAATAGGACGCCTCAGGTGAATATGGGTGTGGACACAAACTGACCACAATAATCACATAGCAGAGACACACATTGCTACACACCCACATTGAGATACACACCGTGTAACAGTGACATTGTGTCATTTCTGTTAGTTGGCTGTAAGGGAGGAGGAGAGAGGAAGCAGCTTCCCCTCGTGGATCTGAACATGAGGCTGCTGAACACAATACATTTCAACATTGTCACAAACATCAGCCTCCAAACTGGTCAGTTGTTGTCTGTAGTGTATAGAGTTACAGTCTCTCATCCGTCCTAGCGTTTATTAAAGCACTGTTGTTACTAGGGGTGGGGGAAAAATCGATACAGCATAGTATCTGAATATTTTGCGTGCAGAATACAGATTGGCACCAGAATATGAAAGTACTTTGTGTGACTGTGTTGGTCAGTCTGCCTGCTTGACAATATCATTTAGCAAGGGTAGAAATGATTTCAGTCAGCAGAACTCAACCTTATTAAATAAAACAGATGTTGACAAAGTTTTGCTTTAAGGACATAATCAGGTTAATATATCGCTGTTAATCGCAACATGTTATTGCAACAGCAATAATATTGTACTGTGGCTTAAGTATAGTAATGATATATTTTGGGGCCTCCAGTGATTCTGACCTCTGTGTTAACTTTAGCCTGATTAATAAGTTGTTGTCTGAGTTGCCCGTGTCATTTCACAAAAAAGTCGTAATCGGGGGTTTACGAGAAGAACATTGTTGTGTTTTATTTTTGGGCAAAATCGAACAGCCCTAATTGAACCTACTACTAAAGGACTTCATTGGACATTCTTAGTAAATACATCTGTTTAACTGTCATATCTTTGAAGCTGCAATATAAATATATTTCCCTCCACCATTAAAGCAGAAGTAAGCGGAATGTTTGTGTTAATATAAGTCTTAAATAGTTATATCTTCCGACAGCAATCACTTACATAGAGTGTTTGGTCCGAAACAGGGGTCTGTCTGTCAATCTGCTCTGCTGCCGAGGGGAAAACTTCTTGTATACTTCCTTGTATCCTACAACCCTTATCCAATGAGGAGCGAGAACGGCATAAAGGGGCGGTCCTCTCTGTGTGTGCAGCCAAGGGATGCGCGTGAATGTGGTGACGTGGGGACGAGGACCAATAGATCCATGACGAGGGCGGGGACTGCTAACTCCATCGGCTGACAAAAAGTTAGCCAAAACGACCGGATCGCTTACTTAAAGCAGATATCAGCTTCACGGCCGTTTCGGCTAATGCTGCGTTCAAGGCAGGCTTTTGAAACCGTAAGTTACAGCTTCAAGTCACAACTACGACTTGGTAGCGTTCCAGGTAACCCGTAGCTCGTGTTTTTACCATCCTGTTGTCTGTGAAAGTTCCCTATAACGGCCACTCGTAACTTCCGACCCGTGAACTCGTACCAGATCGAACTGGTATGACTTCACAGAAAGGAAAAACACAAAGTACGAGTTTCTTTGAACGCACCATGAGTTAGCAGCCCCCGCCCTTGTCAGGCATCAATTGGTCCTCGTGCTACGTCACCACATTCACGCGCATCCCTTGGCTGCACACACAGCCCTTCATGCCGTTCTCTCTCCTCATTGGATAACACTTGTATCCCAGAAGAAATGTTTTCTCCTCGGGTTACAGCAGAGCAGAGTGACGGAGAGACTCGTGTTCCGGTCGAAACACTCTATGTAAGTGATTGCTGACGGAAAATATGACTAATTAGGACTTATATTAACAAAAACATTTCACTGATATCTCCTTTAAGGGAACATAAGATAAGATTTTTACCTTAACTATGCTACATTTTTACGGTAGGCTGATTAAACGGCTTCGGAAAAATTGTGATGGTTAAATAAATAACTTGTTACTTGTTACGAGGGAGAATGGAGGCTCTCTACCTTCCACATAGCGTCTCTTGGCTGAAAACCAGCCTTGCAAGATCAGCCTCCGACCCGGTGTCCTAGCTCTCCTCTCAGCGGCAACGTGACACAAACATGTCCAGTTTATGATAGATAAGACTACACAAATATACACATTGCAATGCGTATAATATATGATAACGTTATCCACCGCTCCATGGGTTGCTTTCTCGCTGGTTTCGTTAAAAATAAATGCACATGGCCGAGAGGAGGGTTAGCAAAACAGCGGAAAAGCGACCGGACTTGCATAGTTCCCCTTTAAATTCAATCAACAAATGAATCATTTATTTTATTGGCTGAAATCACAGTGGCTATAAACCATTGATACTGACCGCCACAGCAGGGGACCATCAATCTTAGAATATCTTACATGGGCAGTGAAGCTACGGAACATATGAGCTACAGAGCATTATGGGATACTGACTGAAAATATGCTGCATTTCTTAATTTCATTCAAACGGGGCCTTTGAGCTTGAACAGATCCGTTCTGACGTGTCGGACCTTGTGCAGAAAGTTTGGAAAGAAGTCAGAAGGATGGATGGACATGAGTCAACAGGTAAAGAGGGAGCTGGTGGTGATGAGGCAGTAAGGATGCCTGCAGTTCAATGAGGGTGTGGATTTATAAAACAAACGTATACTGATGGAGCCGTCTGCACAGTAGGCACAACAGTCTGAACACTTAAGATGATGAAAATATATTTGGAAAACTGAGGTATGAGCTACAATTGACTTAAATATAGTTTATTATTATTAGTAGTAGCACTAGGGCTGGGCGATATGAGAAAAAATCCTATCACGATAATTGTTTTCATATCAGTCGATATCGATATATATCACGATAGGACTCAAGTCACTGTTTTTGTCAAGCCTAAATGTTCTATCATACTCACAAGTGAGATTTGAAGATATCAGAAGGTTATTTCTGATTTAAATATTTATTTTTCGTCAAAAATTGAACATTTCAGATGTAATGATTAACATATAAAAGCAATGAGTAGCCTAATAACAGTTTCAGATAAATAAAACTGGTAGGCTATTATATACAGTTAGTTTCAACCAAATAATTTGATTGGACAAGAGACATACATGAGTGCTGATCTACAGTATAACAGCACTGGGACTTTTATCACTCTGCTGTTCAGGCGTTCTTTAACATTACATCAGACAGGAGTTAAATCAGAGCCACGCTCCCCTTACAGGAGCTGCCCCATCTCTCTGCTGCTGCTACAGTTATAAACGGACGTGAAAATTAAAACCCGGACCTGACGTGGTCCGTCTAATTAGCGATCATTCTCAGCCTAAACCTGACTGAAAAAGAAAAAGGAAGAGAAATCGCCGCGGTTAGCGCTTGCTTCGCCAGTGGCCAGTGTTTAGGTCGGCACAGCTGAACAGTGTCGCTCTGGTGTGAGCAGCAGCAGCAGCAGCGGCGGCGGCGGCGGCAGCAGCAGCAGAGCGGCCACGCCGTGACTGCGCTCCCTTTGATGTGTGACGGCGGCCGGAGCTCGACCCGCTCCGACTGCCTGGTGTCTCCGTGGTTAAAGTTTAGCGTTGTTTACAGTACTGTATCAGAGTTCCATCAATCTGGGTTAATGTAAACATGAAGTACCACGTCTTTTCGCGGTCACTCGTCCTAGTTCTCCTTTTTTCTTTCTAGGCAACACTCATTCTCTCTCTCTTTTACTGGCGATGCCCCGCTGCTGACGCCAGGCTGCAGCAGCCCAAACATTACCACGTGTTGTTGTGTACTGTCTTCCTGTGCTGTGTCAATCTAACCTGGTTGGCTCAGCCAGTGGTTCAGCGCGGCGCAACTCTCGTTTTCATTGGCTGTTTCAAAATATGAATGAATGAAACCTATCGACTTTCTATCGACCACGTTTCATATTGCTATTGAGTAAAGTTATATCGCAATATATATCGTTATCGTTTTATCGCCCAGCCCTAAGTAGCACAATTTAGCATTTAGTTATTTTAGAAACTTGAACTTGAATTTGAAAGATTTAAAGATTTACTTGAATTTTAGTGGCAGTTGTTTCTGAAGCTGATCTGAGAATTGGACACGCACACACAGCAGCAGCAGCAGTGGCCACAGCATCTTCAGTAAGAGACTGACACAACTGGAGAGATACGCAAATAGTATGCAAAGACTCGGAAATAGATAAAAGTCACATGGAGATCAGCTGCCGTTTTCTTACTCTTGTCCGCAGCAGCCTGTGGCGACACAAAGAGAGGAAAGAAAACCACTTTACTGCTGGTTAAAGACAGTGACACTCATTCATTAAATCCTTTTGGATAGAAACATACGGTGATGAAGCACACAGGATATTAGTCCTTTCACTGACGGGTGTGTAAATATTATTATATGACTCATCTCAAACATGAAGACGCCTCTAAGATAAAACAAATGACATTTTAACATGCATATCAGAACTATGGGATGCAAAAACACAACTTCAGCCTCAATAACCTGCAGTCAAACCTAGATATTTTTGACGAGTGCCATGATGTGTTATTACCTCAGATGGAAATGTGGTGCAAATCTTTTCAGTTCACGACTAGCTTTTTCTGCTTTTGGCTTGACCAACGCAATATCGTTCCGTTCATTCATCTCCGCATAGCACTCTTTCTCCGTTATTGTCGTTCACACACACAGAGAAGCGTGCATGCATGACAGTAGTGCGCGGTAAAAGCGAAGCTCATACGGTCCGATCCACTAGTGTTATGTTCACTGAGTTTATGGTTTTATATCGGTTTGCTCCACACAACACAACACTGTAGGACTGACGGGGGCTTGTGAAAAGAAAGTGTGTAATTATTCATTATCGGCTTTTGCCCTTTCTACGTATTTGTATGAATTGTATTTACATTTTTTGGTTAATCAGTAAAATATTGAGCCCCCAGTATGTATTTGTCACAAGTGTTTGACCCATGTTTGAGAGATCATCATTTATTCATGTGTACATGAGAAATATTACTACTATACTTTTTGCAGTAATTCCCATTGAGATAAAAGAAAAAGTGAATCTCTTTTCCAGGGGAGACCTGTAATATAATGTATGTCAACAAAGCTAATGGGAGTGATTTGCCTGCTGTTGGCATTAAAGAAAGAAAACATGGTGAGTTATGTAAGAATGATAAGAGCAATGGAAAGTCCATGTGCTGCCCTGCTGTGTGTCACTTAATAAACAGCTCATTATTTCTCAGATAAAGGAGCGAGCAGTCGACTGTGTTGAACCCATAGTCTTCACTTAACAAACCATTAGGCTGACACTGACACACCCTACCTCTTCTCTCCCCTCTGTCCCTCCTCTTTTTTCCTTGCATTGACTCAACCAGTGTTGCTCAAACACAATGTTAAACAAACCATCAGCCTGATGTTTGAACAGCCTCTCTCCCCCTGCTCTCTTTAACATGGAGACTGTTGTCTAAAACATAAGTGCTATAGACTGGACAAAAAGTCCAATGTTTCTTGGTTGAGTGTTGAGTGACACAGAGCAAATGATTAGTCAGGGAATAAACACATTAATATTTTACCAAACTAGTGCTTTATAACCTGGGAAAACTGGTGATGTTCAGTTTGTTTCTCACTGTCAACCGTTCCCATGAAAAGACAGAAACCAGCAGGTTTGGTCTGTGGATCCACAGCCTGACATACCTTGTTCCCTTTGTGCCATTGTTGTTAAAAACCATTAAAAACACATCAGTGAGCCACATCACTGGGCCGACTGACATGTTCCCTCATCACTGTGAAGACTTGCCTGCATAGCTGCAACAGCAGCAACCGGCTTGTTCACACGGGACGCCACCAGCAGCGACGGCGGTGCTCGTCCTCGCAGGCCGCAGTCGCAGCACGTGATGTTTCAGCCTGACTCTCAGACGTCTGTCCATCTTTCGTTTCAGAGGGATTTATGGCACTACTTGTTGGAAAGCTTTTATTGCACTTAACTTAACGAGCTGTCGACCTGCCTCTGATCTGCCCCGCTCTGTGTGGAGGAGGGTCCAAGACACACACACACACACACACACACACACACTGTAAAATACAGAGCCCACAAGGCAGAGGAGAGAAACCTGACTATACTGACCGGACACACTGGTTCGGGCAAAATACAGTATTTAGGCTACAAATGACTAGTGACAAATTGGGCCGTGTCGGGTTTTTATTTTCAGGCACGTTGAGACTTCTATTCCATGGTTTTGTTTTTCCTGGGTAACCTCCTCCTCCTTCTGGGTAAGATTTCTGACCAATGAGAGAACAGTTAGTTTGTGCACGGCATTTGTTTACAACTTTGTGAACACAAACGACCCAAAAGAAAAATGCGAAAATTGTGTTGTTTGAGCACCTTTCTGAACACCATTAGAAAATATTATGATATTTTGTGATAACATAATTTACAAAAAGTAAAGACCATGTATTCTCATTTGGTGCACCTTTTTATGTGTAAAATTGTGTAAATATGTTTGGTGAAGGGTGAATAGATTATTTGGGGGGGCTCAATGCATAGAGCAGAGTCATAACAGCAGCGGACCATGCACGTGTTTTTTTCACTTAATGAAAAGGAAGTAAAACGACAAAGTGATAGTTAAGTAGTTAGTGACAATTCCTTTGTCGTGTGCGATCACCAGGTTTCACTCTCAAACTGGTTTCAGAGGAATTTGCACCATTACATTCTTTGGGTGAATAACTTCTCGGTGACAAGAGGATCATTAATATTCCCACACCTCTCGAACGCAGTCAGAAATCACTCAAAAGGAAACGGGTGAACGTCCTCTGCAATCAACTGCCAGCAAGAGCGAAGGAGATTTGTTTTGTTTCTGGCGAGGAGGCGGGCAGTGTCACTCTGCTACAGTGAAAGTGGCAGATGAGTGACATGGGGATTACACCTGAGTGAGGAGACTGTGTGTTTCTGCAGTGAAAGGCAGCAGGGGGCTAATGTAGGCTGCAGAGGCCGTTTGAATATTCATCCCTGGGTTGTTATAAATTAAGATGGATGTTTTTTCACTCTTTTCTGACATTTTTAGGCCAAACATAATTGAGCAAATAAAAGAAGAACAAAGATTGTTAGCTGCTGCCCCACTTTACTAAACCCAAAGCCATTGCTCTTTGTGACCGACTGACTGATTAAATGAATGAATGAGCGGCTGACTGGTTGACTTGGTCCGTCAGTCAGAACTCCGTCCACAGCCGTCTGTCTCCGTCTCCGTCCCCGTCCCTTTGTCGGTCAGTAGAGCAAGTCAGGATTATCACGGTGGGATTAGATGCCTGCGGCAGGTGACTACACTACACACACACACTGACTGAAGTAACAGTATACCTGGTCGTGCTGTCTGGTCGACTGAGCAGATAAGATAACAGCGCGGTATACTTTCTATACGTGGGGAGGGGGGTGGACGGGGCGAGGCTGTGTCAATAGGGTTTCCTGTGTCGGTAGCAGCGGAGCGTGGAGAGCGTTTCCACTCGGTTGTACAGTGTTTCAGAGTTAGACAGGTGCTGAAGCTGCTGCCGTTAAAAGTTAAAAAAAACAGGTGCTCGTCATGAGTTCTCAAACCTCAAACACAACAATGATAAATCCACTTTATAACATTATTTACTTTATTCTTCAGCTGTCCAAGCTTTTCTTCATCAATTTTGGCTTTACTAACTTTTTCAGCACTGAAGATAATCAACCATGCTGAATTTTTTCAGGCCACTCTTGACCTTTAAAAATTGCCGTAACGCAGAAGTGGCCTAAAGTTAACTTTTTGTACAGGAATACAAAAACTGTTTATGAGAATCTTTCAAATTTGATTGGTTTAATTAGAGATACGAGACGGATATGAACTGAGACATTTCTCAGTTTACAAAATGAACTATTCACCGCTGCCATAGCCTCTCATAAATAATGTAATGGAGACACAAGCAACTGTAAGATATCAGTTGAAGCTTTGGTAACGTGTGAGAGCACCACTCTTAACCTTTGACCTTTTGGCGACTGAACCAGTCTTTGTGCTTTTCTACGTCCGACTGGAGTTCAGATATAAAAGTAGCCGTCCAGCCAGATGATAGTCGACAGCTGTTTTGTTTGCAGCTGTCTCTCTCTGGGAGCCCTCCACACACCGTCGCTGACCCCTGTGGGTCGGGGGTCCCTAATTTAGCAACTGCTGCTCGTAAGGTCTCAGTATCAAGCTGCAGCAGACCCCGATACTCGTTCTGTCTGTGTCTGTGGCCTTTTCAGCTCGGCTCACAGCAAAGCCAGCGCTGGGATATTTTGTCTGCGACTGACTGTGACATTCCTGGCAGTCACAACAAATCCTGGCAGAATTTTAGGTTTAGGCGAGAAGTGGAGGAGAGGGAAGGGGGGGGGAGCCGTCCAAGAGCCGCACACACTGAAATACAAGCTGCGGACACATTTAGTGTTGGTCTGTAGCTTCACATTCTTTTACACAGTGACCTTCAGTGACTGTTCAAATAGTATATAATACAGTCTTCTAAGATGTTAAAGCAGATCACTGATGAATCCATTGGTCAATCAACAGTCAGACACTTTTCAACCTAAACTTTCTGTGATTTCAGCTTTGGATCTGTGAGAATGTGCAGGTTTTCTTTGTCTTGTGTGACGTTAACAACCTTCATCTTTGGGACTGTTGTTCAGGATAAACAGGCAAAGATGCCGCATTGGGCTTTTTATAGACAACAATTATCTATTAATTGAGTAAATGACTAATGATTAAAAAGAATTACTGCACTTGTTATGTTGCGGTAAGGAGGTGACGCATCAAAGCTCCGGGACTGGTACTTTGAAGATATTCCTGTCAACAGTACGGGTATAACGACATGTGAAGTCTTTGGTTTGATGTCTCAGCAACTGGTAGAACAGAAAAAACATACAAAAAACAAACAACAGAAGAAGAGCAGAAGTTTGTTTTTATGAACAACAAGATTAAATGGTGACTCATTTGCTGCAATTGTTGCCTTCAAAATCGCAGGATTCAAACATTAGCATGCGGTCAAATAAGAAAAACAAAACAATCAATAAGGCAGTAAAGCCTCTTGTCCACTGCCACGTTAAAGTAGTAGGGAATCATAACTTTCCCAGACAAATGTGAAGCTCTTGATGGGCTCTAGTACTACACCACTACTTTGTTTTGCTAACAGACAAAACCCAAAATGCATGTTGTACACATGCTAAGATGTTAACGTAAGGGTATGAGGCTAATTTGATGGTAAATGTTGAGATTTCACAGAACAAATAGGTTCTTTTTGAATCTATACTAGAAAAATATTCAAGTGCTAAATATAGCTGTGAAGAGAGTCCACCCAGGTATTAAAAAAGGAAAAAAAATAGGATACAATAATAACATAAAAGAGAAATTGATATACCGTAGTCAACTATGGGAAAGACCATACCATAAATAATTCCTCTTAAAGTTTACAATTTGATTACTTTTTTGTAGTATCTGAAGAACTGGGCACTTAACCAAATGTCCTGTACTGAAGGCTTCTGGGTAAAAGACAGCAATGTACAGACATGTTAGAAGATGACAGAGAGTGAGGTACAAGAGATTTATTCAATACAAGTCAAAGCAGATTTATACACGAGACAGTTGCGTGAAACATGCATGGATTCTCTGAATTTAGTAATCTGAAAAAACCTGTGCATGACATGAGGTTTGGGAAAGATTATATAATGTTGTGAATGCCTTTTGGTTGAAAACTCGTTTTATCATATCTAGCAAGGGCTTACTACTGCATGAAATGCATTTTTAATCACTCAAGATCATCTATCCAGATAACCACCAATGATCTAAGCAGCAAAATACACGACTGTCCTTAAAACAACAGCAGCACTTCATCTTAGAATTTACTTGTGAGCGCATTTTATTTTCCATACGGTCAGTAAAGTTTTTGGAGTGCAATCTTTTCCTATTCACTTCCTTCCCTTTCCGTCTATCACAGCTCCACTGTTTGTCGTCCACCGAGGCATTCAGACAGTCACCTGCAGTATTTCATCTCGCAGTGCTAAATCCCTGAGGCTAGTAAACCTGTCAGCCCCATGCCGTGCGTCTGCCCGGCTAGCTGTGAAGCAGGGGCCGGCAAACGGCTTTAGTGGTGTGGAGCTAAGAGGCTAATGGTGTGGTGTTAGGGGTTAAATCGGTATTATCCTCTCTGTGGTGGACCGGCGGAGGCAGAGGACAGACAGGGTGACCGGGTTCAGGAAAACTGAGGAGAGAGAGAAAGTGGGATTCGGCCCTCGGTTCCAACAGGGCTTTCCTGTGTTTTTTAATTCAATAACCAGAACACCACACCAGCAGCTGTTGGTCACAGATGTAACCCAAGGTCAGAGTCTGCAGCACGAACCAGCCTTAGGTTACATAATCAATCAGCTGCTGCTACAGAAAACAGACACAGAAGCAGCTTTTACCTCTTAAAGAAGCACCAGATCGTCTCATCTCTGCACAAGAATGTATTAAAACTACTTCATCTCCTTTTTATGTAGAGGCATCAAGCGCCCTTATGCACGGTGCACTAACAGTTTAATTCAGGTTGTTTGCATTAAAATGCTGCAGGAATTTTCAGCCAGGTAAAAACCGACCGAGGGTGTGTTTAATCAGCTGCTTGATATGGTGGTGAAGAGATTTGCCTCTCAAAGGATTAGTCAGTTAATTGAATAGTCAAGTGAGAAGATCGCTCAACAACAACCAGGTCGATCGATTGAATGTTTGTTTCGTTTTTCAAACTGAACTGCAGAATAATCCTAGTTCCAGTTTGTTTGTTTTTTGGTCCCGTGTGCTTTTGCACTGAATATAGCAGCAATTTGAGGCCATCACTATGGTGAATAAGAAATTGCAATTGACTTTTTGCAGTTTTCTGTCTTGATTTAACCAAGGAAAAAATCGTATCCCTTTCCTACATCTTTTCTTTCTTTTTTAAAAATTATTATTGAATATGTCCATGTCAATTACGTGAAGGGGTGTTGAGTGTTGGTTTTGCTATCTTGTTTTTGTTTCACTGGTGTAGTTGTGGTCTGTAGCGGACTCCAACCGAGGACATGACTGTTTTGTCTACACCATGTGTTACACTGTGTGACTGAGAAGATCACTGTCTGTTTACATCTTGTCTTATATTGTGACTTCATTTCAGCACATCTGCTCTTTTTTTTATCTATAAGGTTGCATAAACCCTGGTGAATAGTAATTTGCCAATTCGTCAATGTCAATGGTAAAAGTGAAATGGATGCGATAACGCTGAGATGAGTTCATTGAGGAAGCTGCGGTTTCATGGACAATCGATCACAGCTGAGTGACAGCAGCACTGGTTTGCTTGTATTAGGCTTTGCTTCCTCGTCTTCGCCTCTTGTGTGTCGATGGTCGTCGAGCGTCCGCGGCTTCTGTGTTTATGTGAAATCAAGAGAAGCCAAAAATAACACTAGGCAGTCAGCTGTGTGCACTGTGTTTTTTTGCTGCTGCTGTTGTTCAGAGAAAATCAGAAAAAGCTGGAAAAATAATTTACAGCAACAAACTAGTTGACAGTTGTGTTGTTGAAATCTGAGACGAGATTAAAATATTCATCATCACACAAAAACACAAATTCTTTTATAAAACACTCATTAGCTCACAGACTTGTGTCTTTCTTTCAAAATACTTTACTTGTTCTCATTTTAATATTCTTCATTTGTATCTTTTCACCCTATAAACCTCATGTCTTGATCTTTTCTTTTTTTTGTGCCATGTCCATTTCAGACCAATGTGTTTTATTCTATTCAGATTTAATTTCTAAATATTTTGGTCCAGTGATCCTCACTGGTTTGAACACTCATACTGCAGCTGTCAACGCACTAATGCGATACTCTAATGGTTATCATCTCCCTTTTGTCTGTTAGGTGGATAGTTAATAGTGAGATCTAAGACAACTCATACTGTCCAATTTCACACAATGTGTATGTTGGGTGTGTACACTTTGCTTTGTGCAGAGAAATGCTCAACAGGTTTAATATTAATACTTTAACAACAGTTCTATCTCCCTCATTAAAGTCATAAGCTCCTCAGGATTACTGGTATGAAATGCATATTGTTGAGGCTTGAGGCCAAACGTTGCTGTCGGCGTCAACCTAACCCCTTGTTGCTTCACGTTAATGTTGCAGCCGGAGGTTTAATATCGCCTGTGTTTCTCTTTGTTTGCTGCAGGCCAGCTATCCCACATGGGAGGACTTTTTAACCAAAGGAGCCAAGCTACAGTCGCAGCTCAGGTAAGAGTCATACATGCAAATTTGAATTCAATGTGTTGTTGTTGTTTTTTCTCTAAATGACCTGAATACTTGTTGCTATGGCTGCACAACATGACTACCGACTATATGTAATCACAATATCAATTTTCAAACTTAGTATCCACATACTACAATATATTTAGTCATGTTTTCATATATTTACTCTGGTCCTGGTAGAATAGGAGACTAGAGCTGCAATTACATCTTTGCACCTTTTTCACCTCAGCTGAGTTTGCCCCCTTGTCTCATTTTGTCTCTTCTCCTTAGTAAAATTGCAACACTGACCTCCTGTCAGTGCCTCTAGATAAATGTTGTGTGTCGATGTATTTGGGGTCAAAGTTCAGCTTAGTTGAAAATCACTGCGGCGTATCTGCTGAAGAGGACACAGCCCATCTCTGTGTAGGAAGTAATGGCTGCTCTCTGCACAACAACAAACTTGTGCATTTGGTGTGAAAGTCGTGCAAGGTCATGCTCAGATCGATGGCAGCACTGTGTGGGGACACACAATGTTGTACAGCTAAAAAAAAAAAGTTCAGCTTAATCTTTGCCACAACACACAAATGATGTCATCTTACAAAATGCTTCGGTGGCCAATCAGATAAGAGCACGTGCACATTCCTGATGGATTATTTTGTCATGTGAACACTGTTTCTGACAGAACTGAGGGATGTTGTGATAAAAATCCTGCGTCTTCTCACTTCTGCCTGAAACAGCAGCCGCCACCAGCACAGCCTCCTGCTTTGTTTTTGATCCCAGTGTTTGACTGCCTTCCATCGTCATATGGGAACAAAACACAACAAAACAACAAACGTTACACGACAGCAGCTAACAGTGGTTTCTGTATTGTAACATCGTTACCACACAATCTCATGTGCATGTGTGACTCTGACACTCTCCGTCGCACATGCGCTCATGCACAGTGACCCAGTAGCTGGCTCAGTGTAATAACAGTATAATAGCTGTGTTTCCCAGTAGGCCAGTTTACTTTGATAAGCATCGCTGTGCCTGCTGCAGCCGGTCACAGTCCATTATCCCTGCCAGTCAGCCAGCCAGCCACACACACACACACACATACACACACACAGATGCACAGGCACAAACAGGGCATCCATGTTGTTCAAACCGCTCTAATTTTTAATGCTACTTAAAAGATCTGCTGCGGGCACACAGCAGACATCGCGCACATCAAGCTCTAATCCAGACTCTGAGACCACTGTTGTGTGTGTTCTTTGAACCACTGTAAAAACCAAACGACTTCGCAAATCTGAAATAGGAAGAAAAGACAGAGACGTTCAGGGGCCTGCTATTTGTTAGGAAATTACGATTTATATTCTGTGCTCGTTATTCGACAGCCTCATTGAGCCCAAGTCTTTACACGATAACTTTTCATAGTTCAATAAAGTCTGAAGTGATTTGCTGCAGGAGATGTTTCATTAGCTTATTGTCCAAGAGCTGCCGTGGCTCAGACTAAAACAAGCCTTCACATGATTCATATGAGTTCCCAGTTCTAAAGGCGTCAGACGGAAACAGCAGAAGTGGTTGAAACGATGCAGCTGCAGTCATGAGTGCAGAGAGCTGCAGTGTGATTGGGATCTCTCAGGACCCAACACAAATCTCATGGCTCTGATCTTTATTGTTGTCATGGGATGAAATCATCTGCAGGGCCGTGCAGAGGTTTTTTTAGTTGAGGAAGCTCTCGTAAACAACAGCATGCTAGAAAATATTAGCCCAAACCTCGTCAACGTGTCAAAACGTGTTTCACTGTCAGCTGAACTTTACCATGTGCACGGCTCATAGGCACCGACAGCGTCCTTCCTTGTTCTGTGTCAGTGAAGGTAACATCAGTACTTGAACAC
Organism: Trachurus trachurus; assembly: GCF_905171665.1. Lineage (NCBI taxonomy): Eukaryota > Metazoa > Chordata > Actinopteri > Carangiformes > Carangidae > Trachurus > Trachurus trachurus. The sequence continues at coordinate 23,785,680 of NC_139896.1, read as the reverse complement.
AGCCGGAGCCTCAAGGCGCCGTAAGAAAACCCCAAAGAGCGATACTGTGAAGGACAAACTCCTCGCCGGTGTCTGATAAGGACAGTACAGCCCTGGAGTGTCTGAGCAGCTACAAACAGCTAGCTACATGTGGCTGACATAGCACTGTGTTATTAAGATAAACAGAAGGTTTAGGCACCATAGGATACAAATAATGTTTGTTTTTATGAGGTAACTTAACGCAAAGTGCAGACAATTGAAACCTAAATTAAACCAGTTCATGCTGTGACCAGTTCTCCTCACCTGTACAACACAGGATTCAGGTTCTTGTCAGGTCGGTTGTTTTACCTCCCACAGTCACTCTGTGGATTTAATCTCATTCTCTCCGTTTCTTTATGTGATCCAGGACTAACTCCACGTTCTTCTTATCTGTGGCGACAGTTCTTTACGACTCTGGTCGGGCGTTTGTGCTTTAGCAGAAAGAATCCAGGACCCATCAGATGGGATCGTTGGATTGATAAGAAGCTAAACGTCTGAAGCAGCTCAGATTTTTGTCTTGTATGTGAAAACATGAGTGACTGTTGACATGAAGTTTAACTATCCATGTAAATGCATCTCCTCCCAGTCAAGCTCCTTCAACAGTCAGACTCAGCGTTAAAAATCATATGACGTTAATGATGTGTCTGATCTCACAATTTGACACTGTAACCACTTTGTTTAGATTGACAGAAACCAAAAAAACTATAAAAACAAAACAGCCCCAACCCCTATTTCTTGCTGCATGTCCAGACTGAACAAGGATGATCCAGAGCTGCTGTTGTACCCCACTGGACGTTGTTGGTGTCTCTTCGATTAGACTTGGCATTAGTATTCAAGCCCAGATGCTACAAGAGTGTTAGTGTCTGCTACCTCATGACTCTCATTGATAGATTTGTGGCATCACTGCCTCTGTTGGCTCACGTCAAAGAAAGATTTGTTCTTTTTGATTATTTCTAGTTTTTTCAGCCGAACATGGAAACCTGAATCTGAATCTGCTTTTCTTTTGCCAAGATGTTCACACACAAGGAATGTTTGGTGCAAAAGATTAAACAAAGAAGGTGTAGGAAGATAATTAAAAAAAAAAGAAAGTACTGTAGGTAGAACAGGTAAATGAATGTAATAGAAAAACTATTTACATTGCATCAACACAATGCAAATACAACTTGGGATGTACCTGTAGTGTTGAGTGAGTTTTTGTTCTGAAAACTTTCTGATCCACTCAGCGGACCTGCACCTGTGTAGGAATACGTTGGTAGCTCTGATTTGATTCATTGTTGTGGTAGGTGTATTTAAATAAGGTGTTTTCCCTGGTGCCACCATGCTCAGCAACATGTTTCTCTGTTAATCTGCTGCTTCTCCGAGTCGGTTCCTCGAACTCTGAGTGAGCTGATCAGAGTCAACCATCAGTTATATACTGACTATTGATGAGGACCTCACACAACCCCCTTCATAAAAACAGAACTATCCCTTTAAAATATGAAAGAGAATTTCCACTGAGGTTGGACACACACACACACACACACACACACACACACACACTATTGACAGCACTGTCATCTGATCTTCCTAGTTAGGTTTTCAGGGGTAATGTGTGTGTGTGTGTGTGTGTGTGTGTGTGTGTGCGTGCGTGTATGCGTGCGTGCAGCTATGGAAACATAGACCTGACTGGTAATGGAACACACACACACTCGCATGCACACACAGACAATAGGTCCATTGATGATGATGATGATGGGGTGTGTGTCAGGAGGTCTCCAGTTGCACTCCTAACACTGGCCTTTGAGGGCGACGATCCTCTCATGTGGCTTCAACTATCCTGCCTCCAAAATAAAAGTCCTTTTATTTTTATTTTTTAAAACCAAGCAGAGGTTTGTTTGTGATGAGTCTTCTGCTGCTGCATGTTGCAATACTCCACAATCTTTTTATGTTTGATCCCAACCAGAGAGAAAATGTTGTTTTTTGTGTTTTGTCTGCTTTGGTTTGCACAGCACAGCCCAGTATCAGCCTGTTTTGCCAGTTTGAACAGAAAGTTTTTGTTTTTCATATTTTGACCATTCAACCAGAACCAGCCCGAGTAGCTGAACCTGTCATAGAGAGCATGTCATACCTTCACCAGTTGGTTCAGATGAAAACTTGACTCCTAATGAACTCTTTTCTGGTTTCCTGTTGGACGGCCGTAGTGTGTGACGCCGCGGTGTCGTTTTTTTTTTACTTCTGTCTAAATCTGGTGTAGAAAGTTGGACCAGATCCTTACATATGTGTGGTGTTTGTCTCTGTTTCAGGACGACCATCGTGGTCACTGGAGCCTTCCTGGATGCTTTTCAGAAGGTGGCTGATATGGCAACGGGGACCAGAGGTAAAACACAAACCCACACTCACACATCGAAAGACACACACAAATGCACAAAGATGTATACAGTGTGATATAGGCGCATGCAGTTGGACTGTGTTTTCGACTGTGGGTCTGAAAAATCAGGAGGAAAACCGCTGTCTGTGTGTCTGTGTCTGTGTGTGTGTTTGTATTCAGTATGTGCCTGTGTGTCTCTGTGTGACATCATGTAAGTGACCCAAGAGAAATGTTTTCCTCTGTTCCTTCCTTCCTCCCCACACTGTGATCCTTCACTGTCTCTCTTTTCATTATAAATAGTGAGATCACGATGGAACTAATTAGCTGCATTAACTCTCAGTGGACTAGCCTCTGTGTGTGTGTGTCTGAGTCTGAGGTATAATGTAGACACCATTGTGCTCCCGGAGAATGAAATGGGCCAGAAAAATTGCCAAGACAATTTTCAGTGCATCTCTTTTTCATTTCGCTTTTTTTTCCGTTGCTGTTTTTCTTTCTTACTGTGGCTGTTTTTTGGGTCATTTCTCTCCCTTCTCCTTCCTCTGTGTATTTCTGTCTGAACTAACACAGTGCGTCCTCCTGTACAGCTGCCTTGTTTTAGCCCGGATTAAGTTACACGCACCAACATTCACACATAGACACTTCATAATGCAGGTCAGTCCTTGCTTATTAGTGCTGGTGGAGGACGCTGACATTATGGGAAACGCTTGTTGTTTGTTTTGCTTTGTGTTCAGAATTTGATATGACAATCAGATGTACAACCAGTCTTGTACAAAGTACTTGAAAGTAATACTTAAAGCAGAAGTAAGCGGAATGTTTGTGTTAATATAAGTCTTAAATAGTTATATCTTCCGACAGCAATCACTTATATAGAGTGTTTGGTCCGAAACACGGGTCTGTCAGTCACTCTGCTCTGCTGTAAGCCGAGGAGAAAACTTTCCTTGTATCCTACAACCTTCATCCAATGGGGAGAGAGAACGGCATAAAGGGGCGGTCCTCTCTGTGTGTGCAGCCAAGGGATGCACGTGAATGTGGTGACGTAGGGACGAGGACGGTGACTGCTAACTCCATCTGCTGACAGGAAGTTAGCCAAAACGACCGGATCGCTTACTTCTGCTTTAAAGCAGAAGTAAGCGATATATTTGTGTTAATATAAGTCTTAAATAGTTATATCTTCCGACAGCAATCACTTACATAGAGTGTTTGGACTGAAACACGGGTCTCTCAGTCCCTCTGCTCTGCTCTGAGCCGAAGAGAAAACATTTATCGTATCCTACAGTTTTTATCCAATGAGGAGAGAGAACGGCATGCAGGGCTGTGTGTGCAGCCAAGGAACGCCGTGAATGTGGCGACGTAGGGACGAGGACTGTTATGGTGCGTTCAAGGAAACTCGTATTTTTCCGACCGTGAAGTGGTACCAGTTCGATCTGGTACGAGTTCGCCGGTCGGAAGTTACGAGTGGCCGTTATAGTGACTTTCACCGGTAAAACAGGTCGGAAAAACACGAGTGGGTTGCCTGAAACGCTACAAAGTCGTAAGTTGTGACTTGAAGCTGTAATTTACGATTTCAAAAGCCTGCCTGGAACGCAGCATTAGCGAAAACGACCGGACCACTTACTTCTGCTTTAAGTAAGAGTTGGTAAAAGTACAAGTATCAATCTCACCGGAAAATGACTTTGGTTGAAGTTACTTAGAGACTTACTGTTTCTGATATTTACTCTACTTGAGTATCAAAAAGTCAAAAGTATTCTGATATCAAATGTACTCAACTATTAGAAGAAGAAGTAAAAGCTTCTTAAAAATCAAATTCAAAGACTTTTCCAGGCACAATTCCCTCAAATTCAAGGACCAAACATAGCACATTTACATACTTTCAACCAGTGGGAAGAATCTTTTAATCCAACATACAAAAATATTTCTTCCAGTTATGGCCAGTTATGGCGGTTGGCAACAGACAGGCATTATGTCACCAGTTTGAATGGATGCAGTCAGTTGTAATGCATGAGCGCTGATTCGCCAAACCTGCTTTCTTGCAGTCCATCAAATATTCTCCTGAAAGTTTCCAGAAATTTATGTTAAGTACAGATAATGAAAATTCTACTTAATTACACTATCAGTCTATTGGTACTTTGTTACATAACAACACCGGGTACAACTAATGACCATAACAAACATTATACACTTAAATACTCTTCAAGTGCAGTAAGATTTACAACTGACCAGAATAAACAAAGCACAAGTAAATTGTCTTTTCAAAACTACACTTCCCACAATGCACATAGTTTTGGCAAACAATTAGTCGTTAGTATTTTTGTTGGAGCTAATGGAGAATATGAGGAGCAGGCTACAGAGTGCTGATCAACCCCCAATGTTTTTTTAATTTCAAACTCGTCTTCTGAAGCCTAAACCAAGACATAAAACAGATGTAAAACATTTTTTATTGCAGCGTTACTCCAAACATTAACAAACCGTCCTCTCTTCTGAGAATCAAGGATCTCCAATGAGAGCGGCTGATGCAGATACAGACTGTACAAACACACGGAGGAGGATGCAAACAGGGACTATCAGTGTATTGAGAGCTGCAGCGCCAGTGTGTTGGGGCCTTTGTTAAGACAGTCAGCTGCTGGTGTGATTATGTAACCGAGAAGTCGGTTGGTATTTAAAGAAAATCCAGTAATATGTGGGTGTGTATGTGTGTGGGAGGTGTATCGTGGCCACTCCCCTCCGCAGAAGCCTCAGCAGACCTGCTCCATCATGTCTTGTGTTCGTGTTTGTTCATCACAGTTAGACAGAGCACACATTAAGAAATGTGAAGAGGGTGTAAATGGGTACCTATAGCTCTAATCTACTGGAAAGAATAATCACCCGTCTGTGTGTGTGGTGACTGTGCACGGTGGCACCGACAGGAATTTATGCTACAGTTCTTTAAAAAAGAGGTAAATGTGAGAGACGGAGCTGGAGGCCGGTTCAGGTCACATTCTTCTGCTCATGACATCACCTGAAGCATAAAGGCTGAACATCTGCAGACGTTTCACCATCACTGTATCATAAGGTATCATCATGCATCTCACATCACAAGACACACGGCGGCCGGCACATGCAACACGTGTTCGTATGCCTCCGTTAAACATGCTCACTCTCCGTAACATACCTACATGCACCACAACGAATGAGTAAGGGAAGCCACAGTATCAACGAAATACACAGTCGAGGACAAAAAACAATTATGATGCAGGTACCGTTTCTAAAATAGCATTGGAAAATCATGAGAGCTATTTTCTCAATCCTTTAAAATTGATTCAAGTCCCCCTAGCTAGACAATTTCAAGTCTTCTGCTCCTTCTACGAAAAAGGAAAAGCAACATATTTGAAATCTCTCTCTTTTTTTTTTGCCCAGCTCTGCTCTTACCCGTTGGACCAGGATATGTAGAGTGCTGTTAGATAAAAGGCCATATTGATTTTGAATTCTGCATGTCACATTAAAACTCTTGCTAGGTTGTTTCGGAAATGATGACGTAAAAGCTCACAGTCGCTCCCTGATTGGCTCTTACCTGGTGGTACTGACCTTGTTGTTGTATTTGCTGCAGCTGTTTTCCTGCAGTTAAATGCGGGAGCTGCTTTTGCTGCTCCTCGTTTGTAGTATTTTAGACAACCTGCTTCTTCTCACTCTTCTTGTGTCTGAATCTGTGTTCAGAAAGACACGGATAAAGAGATGGTTACAAATATTTTTCATATCCGTACATGTTTGTCATTATTAATTTGTTTTGACATTGATCTGGTTTCTTAGTGCACAGTTCGGTCTGTGTGTGTGTGTTTCACATGCCTGGCCTGAGTTTTATTTTAAATCCCACAAACTATGCATTAAAATTAATCTTGAACTAACAACCTGTAGTCTTTAAAAATAAAGACAGAGAGAGAGAGAAACAGATGAAAAGTACAGATAATTCTGGGGCTAAACACATCCCCACACCTCCGCACATCCTCGGTTACTATGGAGGCGCAGAAAAAAAATCTCAAAACAGCTTTCTATGTTTAGAAACAGCTTCTGTAGCTCACATGGCAGAGCTGGTCATTAATCAGTAGTGTTGGTTGTTCCTCTTGTCCAGAAGTTACTTTATGCAAGAGACTAAACCTGAAACCAGTAAAGATCTGTGCTTGTTCACAGGGGAACAATCTAAGTTGCTTTGGACAAATAGTTTTAACCTAACATAAGACAGTGGACCTGCATGTCTCCATTGTCATGTAGCTCAATGAGTTGCCTTTTAATCAGTTTGTGTCTCAACAGAGAATCGATCAATAGCCGCCCCTCACAATCAAATCTGCAAAGGCGGTTTCTACATCCTCACCATCATGATTGGTGTTCATTAAAAGAAATACAAAGCTCACAGATAGCAGAGCTGTTGATGTTGGCTGCTGCAGGAATTCAGATACTGCTTAAACAGTTAGTAGTTTAATCGATCAGCTGATAGAAAATGAACTAGCAACAATGATGATAATTGATTAACACATTTAGGTTATTTTAAATGATTTGGTTCGGTGGTGCAGTGGGTCGTCACGGTGGAGCGGTCGGGACCGGTTCAGTCTGTGTTGAGAAACGTGTTCAGACGTTGGTTTTGATTGGAGGACGTGCGCTCGTTCCGGTTTCACTCTGTCCTTGTCTGGCTGCACATTTGCCTCCACGTCTATTTGCATAACCTCCACAGGTCTCATTCATGAAGTGTTGCAGTGGATCATTTATTGTGTGAGATTATGTATCACTATGTAGTTTATCCACCTCTTCTTACTCATCGGTGCTTTTTAAAATCTTACTACTGTTGTTATTTTTGTCTTTGTCATCTCTTCATCACCTTAGCTTTTGTTTGTTTTGGTTAGAACTGGTTTGTATCGTCTGTCTGCACCACATGAGCTACTGGACGCCTTCGTTTCCTCTGGGAAAGCGTCTCCCTGTGCGTCCTGGTCGGGCCCTGATTGGCACATGTCTGGTTTAACCTTGCTTCATCCCAAAGTGGACACAGGACTGTTGTCATCTGTTAGCAGTTAGCTCAGCATAAAGCTAATACGGCCTCTTCAGACGGCGTGTTGACCAGGCACATTCCTCTATTCGCTGTGTGTGTGTGCGCGTGCACCTGTGTGCGAGTGTTTTGACAGCTGTGTCCTTCTCCTCCTTTATTCTCTCTCTCCAGATTCTTCAGTCCGTCAGCTGCTGAGAGAGAGAGAGAGAGAGAGAGAGAGAGAGAGGGGGAAAAGCAGAGCAGAACAGCTGACTTTTAGGAGAGCCATTGATCGTCTCTTATTAACACACACACCGAAACACACACACACACCGACACTGTTGCACTTCTTGCGTTGACAAGTCTTGTCAGTGTATAAGAACACTTAATTGTTTTCCCCTATTCAGCCCCTGATAACCACAGGGCGCTCTCACACTGTGTGCGTGTGTGCGTGTGTGCGTGTACGTACACATGTGTCAGAACCGGTCTGGTGGGTCTGTGTGTGTGTCTGCGTGTGTGTGTGTGTGTGAGAGGGTTCTGTGGTTGTTGCTATGGTAATGCTCATGTTCTCATCTTTCTGGAAAATGCTGTGTGTTGTTTATGAGGACAGACAAACGGAGGTTGGGCCGGTGGCTCACTGCCTTGCTCAAAGACACGTCAGTGGCACCAGACTCATGACGTGGGCTCTTCTCTACATGAGTAACGCTCGCTGACGGCTGTACAGTAGTGTAACCGAGCGCACGGCTCATAGACACGGACAGCGTCTTCGTGCTGTGTCAGGGAAGGTAACATCAGCACTTGACCACAACAACGAATCACGAGGAGTTTAACTCGTTCCACTTCACTGTCTGGTACTTTTTCTGTGTTTTGGTTGCTTTTTTATCCACAGAGTGCATATTTTCACTTTTGTAAAAACTCCCTACTAACCCTCCTCCCTCCCTCCAGACATGTGCATTTGTTTTCAACAAAGTCACGGAGGAGGTAAAATGTGGAGCGATGTCTACCGAGTTGGGTAACGTTAACAAGAGATTACCGGGCGTGTTTAGTTAAGGTGCAAATGCTGCATAGTTCCTCTTTAAGAAGCTGCAGCATCATAGAATAAAGGCGCCTATAAACGCGTAGCTACACATGGCTAACATAAACATTATGTGAATTGGATTTAAAAGTGAAGTGGGGATGCTTTCAGATATATGGCCGTGAACGGTTTGTATAATGAACACCATCTGTTGTTCTTGTCTCTGGAGACGGTTCTTTACGACCCTGGTTGTTGTGTGTTTGGGCTTATTGTCGTGCTGCAGGATGAATCTGGGACCAATCAGACTTGCACACATGCGTACAGTATATAAAGCCTCCGCACACCTGGCAGGACCAAAATGTGAAAACTTACATATGCATAAATTTCACACAGGAAAAACACTGTTACATTAAATCTGAGCCAGAGCTCTCACTCAGCAGATCTGGCTGTTGTTGCTTTGGTGACCTCAGCCTGCCGTGATGATGGTGACTCATTCGCTAAATGTGGCCGGCGGCGGCTCTGGAGGTAGAACTGCTGATCACAGGGACCACGGTTCGATCCTCAGCTTCTTGTGTTCCTATGAGGAAGTGTGCTTGGGAGAGGACGGAGCGTGTTCACGAGTTGGCCGGTCACATTGATGTGGACCTGCTGGGTAGGAAGTGTTTAGCGTCTGATCGGAGCCTTTCTCAGACATGTAGGCATCGCTGTATACATTTAAATAGTTATTAAGTTATTTGTTGTTAAACAGTAACACACTGAGCCTTCAATACATATTTGTCACACATGTTTAAACCACATTTGAGGGATAATTACAAAAAAAAGTGTTCAAAAAATGCATCCATCTCGTGTCTCAGACAAAACACCAGAAATCCCACAGTTGTTTTCCATTGTTGGTTGTGTATTGTGTATTTTGCAACACAAACAGGATATAACTACATGTTTGATTTGGTCTGGAAATACTGATGTGTCACTGTTGCTACAGTAGTTTGTGTTTTAAAACATCATATAACATTAATAGTTAACTTAAAACACACCATTTAGATATTATCAAGAGTTTCATTCTTCTGTGTGTTTGTGAGTGACTCCATCATGGAGCTCATTAATAAAAATACATTTTTAAAACCACCTGTTGCAGTGGAGGAGTCACTGGTTTCCAGATGTGCACTGACACTGGATCGTGTCCCTGAACAGAGGCTGCGAGGCGTCCGTCTGTCTCTCTGCTCCTCACTGGATGATGTCAGTCGTCTCCGCTCGCTGTGCGCTCTGCGTGTTGGGTTACACCAGATTGAGTTTACATCAAATCAAATCATTCTGCTACATTTCAGTAAACAGAGGAACTGATGGCTCTGATCGCTCCATCCATCCATCCCTGACGTGTAAACACGCTACACGCACCATATTTTGTGCTCCAGCTGTAATGAACCGACTGAATGTGTTTGTAACAGTGAACTCGGCGTCTGTGGATAACTGCTGACACCACTGGCGACGTTCTGCAGTGATAATGAGACGAGCACCGGAGCTGAAGCTCGGCATGAATCTTGTCACGATCAGCTGATTTTTTTTTTAAAGCAGGTTCCTCCTGTCTCTTTGGTGTTTCCTCATGACTGGTTTCCCCAGCAACCGAGGAAGTATTGACGTCTTCAGCATCATGCGGCTCTCAAAGCAGGCACGCACAGGCACACACACACACACACACACACACACACACACACACACACACACACACACACACACACACACACACACACACACACACACACACACACACACACAGATCACAAGATGATCCACTGAGTGCTGACTAGTTACTGGAGGTTTCCCAGCGTCAGCTCCATGTGTGTTTGTTTGCTGAGCTGAGGAAACGGTTTGCGTCGTCGTCCCGTCACACTGATGGGCTGGTCAGTAATCATTAACCAGATCAATATAGAGAGAGCGAGAGAGCAAGTGGGGGTTGACTGAAATGTTGTTTTTCAAGGCTGACTCTATTACCGATTATTGGTAATCAAGGAGACTGATAATTGATCCGGACACCAACATGGTGTCCAGGTGTTTCTGTTGTTTTCACCCTTGCTATCAGTGAATGCAGGTTAGAGAACAGAAACAAGGACTGTTGGATTGGTTTTTGTAATATACTTATTCCTGAAGGCTGCACATGTCTGAGCCTTTGACTGAGCCACTGTGTCGGTGTCCGTCTGCTGCTGTGGAGAGGTGTCAGTACATAGACATAGCCCTGCTACTGCTCATCATAGAAACTGTACTCTGTTTACTGCCACTGTACGAGGACTGTACAGTTAATCACAATGCAATCAAAATCACGATAGTGCTAAGTGCACCATCCAAATCTTAGGAGCTGCAGTTGTTTGTGTCACATTGTTGTGACTTGTCAGCAGAAGTGTTGTGTTGCTACAGACTGAGGCAACCTGGCCAACGAATCACATTCCCAAGAGATAAAGGGACTTGTTTGTTAGGTACAAGATCCAACAAAAATTACATCATTCATTAGAGATGCACCGATTGCAAAATTCTTGGCCGATACCGATTCCCGGTTTTAAAGGAGGTCTGACCTGCCAAAACCGTTTTTTCCGATACTGATTTTCTATCTAAGAAATAATTATAATCATACAATAGACAGCATAATTGTTTGGCTTGAATACCCTTTCCCAAATGTAATACAAGTACCCCTCTCCCTTTGCTCTCCCTTGCTTATATAACTGCAATTAAAACCACAACTAGTGGTAGGCTACATGATGCTATCATAACCCCCCCTTTTCAAGAAATAGAGTGAGAGTTTCAACAGTGCCATGGCTTACTTTTGACTTGCAAGCATTACAAAGAGCGTGTTTTGGGTCGTCCTGGCACACAGTGAAATAAGTCCAAATCAGCGACATGTTTTCTTCCTGAGTCTTCTGCTAGGGTCAGTTTGATCGGCAGAAAACCGGAAATTACGACAGTGACTGACCGGTCACCGATTGGGGCCGATTGGATATAAAACCGGCATTTTTAATCAGCGGCCGATTGATTGGTGCATCTCTATCATTCATTTGATTTTCTTTTTTCTTTTTTTGTTAAAATGAAAACAAAAATGACCATTAACACGGAAATCACTATCACTGTATCTGCCCATCTACATCACAACAACATGTTGTTTTTGTGCATTCCTACACTAGTTCTTTACACAGTCGTCTATCAGTGTTGTTAAAGCTAATGCTTCCAGTAGCCGGAGACACAAACTGGCTACGACAACCAGTGTCCTGCTTTTTATGGTTTTATACTGCACAGACTTCTGAGTCGTGTCTGTTGCATCATGGTTAGCGAGATTCGACAGAAACTGGCTGGATCAGACCCTCAAATCTGAGGAGACACATGAAAGCTGTTTTTGTTGGACAGTCTACCTCTAATGACATTTGATGCCAACAGCAATCTCTGTCGTCACATGAACAGTTCAAGTTCCTCCAGAAGACCGAACGCTACCTGTGCACGAATTTTTTTTTAACTCAATGCAGTTTCGATCCAGACTGGACGTTTGTAAAAATCAGCGTTTAGCTCAAGTTTATTTGCAGATGTTCTCATTCAGACTGACACCAGGGAGCAGATTCAGAGGAAAAGAAAACACAGAGAACTAGTCTTTGTGGAACAACCTGGGAGCAGAGAGAACGGCAGGAATTAGCACACACACACACACACACACACACACACACACACACACACACACACACACACACACACACACACACACACAGGCTTTTCTGAAAGGGCCACATTATAAGCGGTGAGGAGGAGAGCGAAGCTGGAAAATCTGGGTTTAGGAGGAGGGTGAACAGTTCTCTCTCTGTCTCTCTGGCGTTGTGTCTTTGGAAAATGGAGGGAAATTATAAATGACTGGAGCAGCTTTTTATTTTCCTCCTGACTTTCTTTTTTTTTTTCCACCAGAGAAGTTTATGACTGAATTTAGTTGAATCGTTCACATTTCATATCTTTCGCACATTTTATACAGAGTTATAAAATAAACCTCTTTACACAGAAGCAACAAAAGTTAAGCTTCTACTTTTAACTGGTGAATTATATGTGAAGAACATTTTCTATACTTGGATTGAACGAAGACTTGCAGCTATATAGATGTTCAGTTATGTCTTAAAATACGTGGACACTACATGGTTAAAGGGAAATCTTATTGCTTCATCACAAAAAAAAAGGCATTTTACATAATCCTGTGCCTGAAGCCGTGTGTGGAGGCTCTTTCCTGTTTCAACATGACAACACCTCCGTTCACAAAGCCAGGGCATTTCCAGGGAACCTGACTGGCTTTGACTGGAAACACACCTCACCTCAACCCCATCCTACATTTTTATGATTAACTAAAGTGAATTACTTTGAACCAGTCCTTATCTTAACAATGTCAGTGTTAACCCCTGCAGGCAGGTTTCCACGTATGAGGGACGGATTGCTGCAGGAAAGTGGAGGATGGGAGTGTGCCACATTTTTTACCACAAAATTGTGTTATTAGGCAGAGATGATCTATGTCACACCATAAAAATGCACACATGGAAGTAAACAGGAAGCCAACTGTCTCCAAAAAATACTAGAAATAAGAAACAGCAAAGATGGCGTCTCCTCAGTAGCACTTGATAGAGCTTGGTAGCCTGAATATGAAATAGTTTTTTTGGTAATACACCACCATGTACCATTTTATTTATTTTTTCCCCATATATGTAGACAAAATGCAAAATACCTTTAATTATTCAAACAAGTTTAAGGCTCTGTAGCTCGTATCTGAGGTCGATTGTCTTCAACATGTGTACGGCTCCATGTCTGCGATGTCTTTCCACCGGGACCTCTTCGGTGATTGTACTAATGCTAGATCCTGTTAGCAGAGGTTTTAGAGCTGCCACCGTCTTCTGTGGCTGGCAGTGCCACAGGCTCCTCCCACTCAGCTGCTGCCCCTGTTTGATGCTGAATAAATGAGTCGAGCTGCTGCTTTTAGTCGCCACAGACTTTTGGCAAACTTTTCAGCGGACAGTGGTTTGCTTGAGATCGGAGGCTAAAAACCAGAAGAACCACTTCCAGACAAATGTGGAGACACTCATCTCCTCACTGTTATTAGTGCGCGCTGCCATGTTGATGTTTCACCACCAACTATGGAAGCTCAGGTGGCGGCTTTTTAGCATAATTACCCAAGTTAAAATCTAATTTTCATTTTCAAACAATGCCTGAAAGCATCCATTTGAATTAAGTGATAAAATCGTTATATCACCTGGTTTATGGCGCTCAGTCTGGAGCAAACTGCTTTCTGCCCTAAAGTCTGTGGTGGCTAAAAGTAGCAGCCCAAGTCATTTATTCAGCATCAAACAGAGGCAGCAGCTGAGTGGGCGGAGCCTGTGGCACTGTGGCAGTTGCTGAAGACAGCAGCCGCCTTAAATCTACGGCTGACAGGCAGCTAACATTAGCACAATCATTTTCCCACAGTGTCCCATATGAGAAGAGGAGGTCAAGGTGGTAAGACGGTACAGATGTGGTGGTTTTTCACATCACCAACGATATAGTGCCCGTACATGTGGCTGAAAAGCCTGAGCTTTACGTTGAATAATCGACCCAAGGTACGAGACACCGAGCCTCAAATTTATTTGAATAATTCCAATTCTCATGTTTTTGTTTAGACGATTAAACTCGTAAATCGGTTGTGGTGTGAAAAATCTGAGATTTTATTTCTAGGCCTAGTCGCAGAGTGTTCATTCACGCACTTGTGACGTGGCGACTTGTCACATTCACATTGTTTCCGTGATAGACAGGTTTCAGTGATGTACCAGAAGAACACAGGGGAGAACAGGACGGCAAGTTAGAAAACATGGATGGAAACGAAGCAGGTTCCAACTCTGAAAAAGAAAAAATCAGCTTTGCAAAAGTTTTATGAGGAGGGAAATGCAGTCAACAGATTTTTTATGCCTGAGGGACACATGTTATGTTTTGGTGAGAAAGTGAATGAGAACAGAGGTTTGGTTGTTTCAGGCCAATGGTTTCAAACCATGATGTTCACAAAATAACCCTCTGTTACACCCTGACACATTTATGTGTTTTTGGAATTTTACTTTTAACATATCTCATTCAATTCTTGTGCAAATAGCTTAAAATTACACCAGGTTGTGTGTATTTGAGGGTTCTAACTTTTTCTAATGGATTTTTTATTTTTAAGCCATTGTCAACAATGTAAACTAAAATCATCACACTAACACACCTTTGCACAAAAATGTGCGCATTGAAACCCATTCAAATCACTATTTTTGATCCTGCTCCAAAAAAGTCATATACCATGCAAATTCTTATTTCTTGATTTCATTTGAGGCCAAAGGACTCAAAGTTTGTGATTTGAGCGATTTACTTGAATATGACGTCATTTACCATATATGGCAAAGGGCTGAAATACATGTTTTTTTCTAATAGAGGGTGCTTGCACTATAGCCCCCCCCCCCCTTCTCCCACACAAGGTCTGAGACACTTCTCTTTGGCTGTGTGCTGATAAAGTCAAACAGAACATTTATCAGCTGTGAGTCAGCAACACATTAAAACCAGAACAAAACAACACGTGAGAATCAGAAACAAACTCACTCCCACACCGAGTCTGTCTGATCTTGTCAGGTTACATTTTTCTCTGAAGTCGCCTCCAGATCCATTAAAACTTGCCCGAACACAAACGCCACAAAGGCCTACACTGCTCAACACCTGGCTGCAACGCACGCACACACACACAGTAATGTACATGTTATTTAATGAATATATATAATAAGACAGGTCTGGCCAGTGATTTTATGGTGTTGCAATGCCAGCGAAACTGATTAGATCAGCCTTGGAGAAGTTTCACATTGACAGTCAAATAATGAAATGAATGAAACACATGCACCATCAGATGCTGTCATTCCTTAGGTGATAAAAGTTATTCTTGGTTTATTACACGTTGGATTCTGTCGTCGGAGTTGTATTTAGTGGTAAGAAAGTGATTTGCATCTCTGATAGTTGCTAGAAAACAAGTCCCAACACCAGTGAGCTGTAAAATTATTACCCTCCGCTGACCGTTGTAAACATCCGTCACAGTTTCCACATCCACCTCCTGCATCAACTTTGACCTTGAAAGCTTTATTAGCAGCATGTCAGTGTGTGCTCACCATCAGTTTAACCTCCAGATGAAGTGGTAGAGTTAAACCAGAGCCAGTCAGATCATGTGTTTCTGGACCCGACTGACTTTATCTTGACTATAGGGCTGCAAACTGATTCTTTGTAGAAAGAAGTAGGCTTGTACAGGTCTTCAGTGTGGATGACGTTGCTGCTGGATGATGAGCAGAACAACTGAGACTTCTCATGCGCATTAATACCAATGATTTTAAATACCTTGTCATGATGCTGTCCTTTAAAACTACAAGACACCAATCACCAGAGTCTGTGCTGGGTGTAGTTTAATGTTTCTAATCAACCCTCAGACTGTTGAAACATCTACTTCAGCAGCATTAAGATAATGTCTGTGTCTCCACGACAAGCAAGACTTAAATGTCCTCTGAGCCCAGAGGGAGGGAAAGGCAAATAGAGCAAACACACCTCGCCACACCTTAACGATTAACACATACACACCTCATACCTGACTGTGTGTGTGCATGTGTAGTGTGTGTGTGTCCCACATTTCTGCACATGCTCATATGGGTGTAGCTGATAGTTAACGTCCTATAAGTCTGAGGAGTCACGACAGAACGGAGGAAGAAGAGAGGAGGGAAGCAGGGAGAGGACAGAGAAGGACAGTTGGAGGACAGTGAGGGAAAGATGGTAGCAGAGGAGAGAGAGAGAAGAGGGAGCACAGAGGAAGGTGGATAGATGAGTTTGTGTGGGAACCATAGAAAGAAAAATAAGAGAATACACAGGAGGAGGGAGGGAGGGATGGAGAGATTGCTTCAAACGAGTGGCGGTGCTGGTCCAGGTTTCTCCCTGACATCACTTTCTGTTAGTGTTGGAGCTCTTGGATGAAAACACGCACGCACGCACGCACGCGCACACACACACACAGACACACACACACACACAGAGAGGCTGCAATGCTGAGTCACGCCTGAGTTACGTAAAATAAAGACCAGTCAGTGAAAGATCAGGGCCCGTATTCCTAAAGATTCTAAGAATCCTCTCAGAGAGCTCCTATCTTAACCTAAAAATTCCTAGCAAGGAGTCTTAGCTTAGGAGTGATTCCAGAACACTCTCAGAGAACTCTGAGCAAGGAGTGGACAGAAACTCCTATCTTAGTGAGGAGGTGTGGCTGACCCCCGTTGCTAGGTATGAGTCATCATTTCAAACGCTGTGATTGGTTGATCCATAAAGTTAGATAAAGGGGCGGTGTTTAGCTCAGTTGGTAGAGCAGTCCTATCCTGCATGTCATTCCCCCTCTTTCTGCTTCCTGTCTCTCTCTCTCTCAACTGTTCTGTCAATTAAAGGCCAAAAAGCCCAAAAAATATACTTTAAAAAAAGCTAGATAAAAAATATAATTTTGGTGATAATCGGCAAAGGATGGACCCTCAAATTGATAAATTTAACATTAGAATCCAATCTTATAAAGACTGTGTAATTGTAAAAAATATTTCACATAAAACAAAATATCTGTTAAATGAATAGTAAGCTATACTTTAAAATTATCCTACAAAATGTGTGAAAACTTGCACAGTATTCACATAGTGAAACTTGCTTATATTAATTACCATGCTGGTAATTTTTGCACTTTCAACTTTCCAACTCAATTTGGTATTAACAAGGGTAAAATGGCTCAGCTTTAATCAGTGTCTGTGATTGCTGACCGGCCTATAAGAAGCAGTGTTGGTTGGCTTTGAAATCTACCACAAACCAGTGAACAGCAATGGAGAAGAAAAGAACAGCAATGGAGAAGAAAAGAACAAGGAAACCCAACCCCATAGGAACAGGAACAATCTGTAGCGTTTCATTAATTCACTGTCATCCAGTGTTTGGAGAATATCTCTCCTGCCTCTTCTGTCCACCATTCTGTCCTTTGCTTAGGGAACTCCTAAGCCACTTAAAAGTCCTATTCCCTACTCTTAACAGATCCCACCTTAGGAGCACTCTTAAGAGCTAGGATTCTTTAGGAATAGGCTTTTATTTTTACTAGGATCTACTCTTAACTTTTAGGAGAAATTCTAAGAAAACATCATGATTCTAAGAATTTTCTTAGAATTTGGCCACTAGGAGCAACTCTTTGCACTAAGAATCTTTAGGAATACGGCCCCTGGTGTGTGTGTGTGTGTTTCCTGCCTGCAGCTCGTACATTTAGATATTCAAATGATGTGAAGTGAGTCAGAGTAAATCTGCTGTGTCACTGTGGAGCTGAGTGGATTTAACATCAAATGTCTCTGATTGATTAATCCACCAGTTGATTTAGCCATTTATTAGACATTTAGCCTTTGAAATATAAAAAAAAAAAACCCAGCTTGGCTCATTTTTCAAGTTTAGAGTTACTTGATTCATCATTATTTAACAATGAAATAAAAATTATAGTATCTATTCTGCTAATTGATTATCTTTAAGTCCATTTTGAAAGTATGTTAAATTTCTGTAGTTTGACCTCCATGAGTGCATTAAATCTTCTGTTTATTTTAGTTTTTTATTATACAGTGAACTACATGTTGATCAGACAAAATTGCAATCTATGTTTTTTATACTTTCCTAACATGATAACAAACAATAAACTATAAATAACTAACAATCTACTTTCAACTACAGACTGAAATCTGGGTTGCGGTCTGCGCTGTCTGTTCAATAGAATAATAGATCATGTTCATATTGGAACCAATACCAATTTTGAATCATATCGCTTGAAATTATTTACCTGGTTATGTGGGGAGGGTCCCACTGGACGTCCAGGGGAGAACTGTCTTCCAAGAGCGAGGAAACAAAGGAAAATCAAACACATAATTTAGATTTTAAAATTCAGAATTAGATTAAATATACGAGGAAACACTGAATATAGAAAAATTCTGAGATCCTGTGAAACAGCAGCTCGACACACGTCTGTACTGAGTGAGTGACAGAGGACAGCTCAACAGGAAGTGTCATGTCCACATACAAACTGGGAGCCACAAAGAAACCATTGTGTGTGTCTGTCTGTGTGTGTGTGTCTGTGTGAATGACAGTGGACCCACTGTGGAAGTGATGCAGCTCTTTCCCTTTGCACAGTGTCTGTGTCAACATTAATGTTTCCCTCCAAATGTTGCACCAACCTAAATAAATGTGAAACCACATTTCCAGCAGCTTTATGTGAATCTTTTGTTGTTGTTGTTAAGTCACTGAGCCACAAACTAAATTTCTTGTATTACTGAGTCTCTGAATCTCTTACAGACATGAATTCAGACATAGCACAGAAGTTTGACAAAAACTACAACAACCATTGCAAACAATCAATCAGTCAGCCAGTAGACCAGTACCTTTAACTGGTCAGAAGAGGACGAGCAGGAGGGAGGGAGTCGCCTGCACTGATCTATATTTATTTTTTAAGTACTGCATTAAGCTATTGAGGGGATTTTGATTTAAGGAGTCCTACTTTACTTTCTGACCTCATATGACATTTATATTACATCCAGTTATTAATCTGCAGCTTTTATGCAGCACTAATATAGAGTGAGTGCACCACTGGAAATAAAACAAGAACAACGTGTTGAATCAAGTCCTGCAGCCGTTACATTTCTATCTGCAGACACACAAACACATAACCACCTCAGTCTGTGTAGAAATGTGTTGTGACGTTTTGATTGTTTTGATGCACCAACTGTAAATGTGCATCACAACATGTAGGAGGCTACGCATGGTGTGTGTTTGTGTGTTAGATGCTGTAATGTGTATGTTTGTGTGTACAGAGTTATTATTGTCCCATGAAGTGCATCGTATTATGTCAGCAGGTGTGTGTGCGTGTGTGATACCTAATATTGTTTCATCCAGTGATTGTGAAAGGGATTGGTTTTTTCTTTCTTACATAATTCGTGAACAAAACAGCTATTGTTTCAACAGGCATTACAGCACTCACCATAAGATCTTAATCAGATTGATTTTCCTTAATACCACTTTATGAAGCAATGATACACACACACACAAACACACACAATGGCGCATACTGTGCATTAGCTCATGGTCCGACTGATTAAATACAGTTTGTAATTCAGTGCCTCTGTTTTCTGTTCAGCTCCTGTTACAGCAACAAGACAAAGAATATTCATTTTTGATTATTATTATTATTATTATATTGGACACAAATTTGAGCCAGACAGATTCTGCTGCTGTATCAGCATCAACTTACCTTTTTTTTTGTATCTTTAGTGCTTTACGACTGAACTTAATTTTCAAACCTAATTCTTAAAAAAAAAATTCCCCCCTTTATTTTCAAAATAAAACTCTGAATGATGTTGTCTTGTGTTTTCACCCCAGGTGCCACAAAGGAGATTGGTTCAGCACTAACCAGGATGTGTATGAGACACCGGAGCATCGAGTCCAAACTCAAGCTGTTCACAACGTAAGAGACACACACACACACAGTGGCATTGTGTGTGCTATACTGTACACTGGAGAGGAAGAACATGTAAAGGTGTGAATGATGGCGTTTGATCTGACAGTGTGGGATAATGATTAGTCTCAACTGACATATGCACATAATTATGACAGACTGTATGTGTGTGTGTGTGTGTGTGTGTGTATAGTTGTGTGTTGTCGTCACTGTCATCACTACTGTTTCTCTGCCATTAACGTCCACTCCCATTAGAGAAGCTGTCAGTCAGATCGTACTCTACATGTCTGGCTTCCTCATGTCTCTGAATAAGAGGAACAAACACACAGAAACACTTCTGTACAGTGTCGTCCAGTAAAACACTAATTGTGACCTCAAAATTAATCATACGATTGATCGGATTAATTACATATTTTGAGTCACCAAATCTGAACATAATGAGGTTTAAGACAGGTGGAGGTGGTGGCAGCTTTCTTGTGTCAGATTAGATTGTACAGGTGCTTCTCAGTATTGTAACGTTGCATTCAAGTCCTCATTTAATTATTTTACACAATTGCCTGACAACAGAGCCACACAGCTTCACAGTTAGAGCATAAGGGAACATTATAGTTCCCATAGAAGTCCAGTTTTCAACAACAGTAAAAACGTAGCTTTACAAGTTATAATACTGTTTTTTGCCATTGCTGATCTGTGTTTAATATTTAGGAATAACTTGCAGGGTATCATGAAAACAGTTAAACATGTTAAAGGTTTATAAAGAAAAATGGAAACAAAAAATTAGTTGGAAGCAAAAGCATACATCCAAATGAAAGATGATCACTGTACAGAACCATACATGAAATTAGATAAAAGAGCCATAAAAATAGTAGGTTAAAGCATTTTAGAAAGAAAGAAAGAGAGAAGAGTACGCTATACAACGAATAAAATAGGAAACAGTATTTACAAAAGGAGGAAATAACGGGGTGAAGTTAAAAATATGACACATTTATGTGTTTTGTGCAGGTAAGTGCAAACTGCAAAGTGAGGCATTATTGAACATTTAGATAAATAGTTGGATGAATAATTTATATTGAGGAAATCAATTGTTTTGACTTCATCTTTTAGGAATAATTTCAGGAAATGAGGTTTTAACACAGTGATTGAGGCTCTTCACCTCTTTTCTCTCAGAGCTCTGTCAGAAAGTCTCATCACTCCGCTGGAGCTGAAGATGGAGGAGTGGAAAAAAGTGGCCAGTCAGCTGGACAAAGACCACGCCAAAGGTATGCCAACATGTTAACACACACACACACACACACACACACACACACACACACGCACACACACACAACCGAGAATGTTCCCTCACCCACTGAATGCATTTGTTTTTTAGAGTATAAGAAAGCCAGAGCAGACATCAAGAAGAAGTCGTCGGACACCATCAAACTGCAGAAGAAGATGAAGAAAGGTAAGACTCCACCATCCTCCGTCCGTCACTCGGCAGCACAAACACAGTCAGAAGCTGAAAGACGCTAAAACGCGGCGCGTTAGATATCGCTACATATCTACTTCAGAGGAAGACGCCACCTGCTGAATGTGAAACCCATCTTCCACAGAGCGAGATAATCCTCCACAGCAAACATAAGGAGTCTGTTTGATCCGGCCGTCGTTGTGCTGAGTTGAGTGTTTTCAGATCCCTGCTGCGTTACGTTCTGCTCTGCCTCCTGTCAGTCACCTGATGCCCCCAGGGAAGAAATAATCCCTATGAAACTAGCATAACTGCCACAGCCATCAACTTGTTGTCCTTACCTCACTCTGCCAGAGTTTGAAGTGTTTCACTCTCGCAACATTAGACTTACCCTGATGATGTCATTAAAAAAAGTGTCTTCTTTTTTACGACTTATTTCCATTTAATTGTAAATATTCAACATATTTCTCTCCCCTGATACAGTCTGAAACATTTCAGCATTTTTCCAGTGTTGGATTTGAACAATGGCAGCCATTTTACTTTAGTAACGGGTTGCGTTTAGATGCAATGACAAAACTCTCCTGAACCAGTCGGTGCTGTCGCGTTGTGTTTCCAGCTTGGTTTTCAGTGAGGAAGAAGAGAAATGTGTACAGTTTTTTATGAAAGTTAACAAGACAGGAGGGAAGACAAAATCTTACTTCTGTTACTTTGATCAAAACGTTGTTATTGTTTTTTTTGTAAAGTCATGGAGAGTTTGGTTCACTATAACTCAGCAACCCATCACAATGTAACGGTGAATAGACATTCCCTTGCTATAAAAGCTCCCAGGCCAAGAAGGCTGAGACTTAAATCTCCTAAGCACCAATATCCGACTCTTAAGGTGTTAGTAGTAAATCATTGTTTAACACATAACAGTATGACCACTGAATGTTTGTTTTCATTTCTTGTGGTGAAAGTGTGAACCTGGAGGGTGGACCAGCAGACAGACACATTTAGACTGTAGAGTTTAGTCTTGTGGTGTTTGATGTGGGTCTCACTGATCTTTATTTTGGACCGGTTAGGGTTAGGGTTACACTTTAGACCTGGGATTTGTTGGTCTTGACTCATCACTTGTTGCTTTTCATTTATGACTAGTTGGTTTTCAACTTTAAACTGTCTTCCCCAAGGGCCTAAAAATGAAGACTTCTTTATTGTCCTAACAACAGATTTCACAGATAACACAAACAATGTTTTATTTATTTCAATCAAAAAACTTGCATGGAGTGCTGCATGGGTATCAATTGTCTTTGTCTCTTGTCTCTACCTCTGGTGCTCTTCAGTGTGAGGATCCAAATACTGGGTGGTAGCGGGAACTGAGGCACTCAGAGTAGGAGAGTGATTTAAAAAGCCTTTATTACAGCATGGCCTAACAAATTAAAACCAAGCCAACGCGTTGCGGCCACAGGCCTTCATCAGGGCTGGTATAAAATGGCCGCCCATATGTAACCTGTATATATAGGGAGAGGTCACATGACTGGGCGGGCCCCATGGTAGAGGCACATGTGATGCCAATCAGCAGAATATAATATACATCCACATCCAATCAGACATGAGAGGAGAATAACACAAAATATACAAGCAATCAACAATAGAGAACATTTCAAACATTATAAATCATCAGGTTAATTAACATTATAAATCATCAGGTTAATTAACAGGGGTTTCTCATCCAGGAAGCTGAAGGAAGACACATATTAGGAGCTGGATCCTGCCTAGATCAAAGAAAAGGGGAGAAGTCAAGTTCACCATTTAGGCCTGGATATTGTGTAGCTTTCAGAGTATATATCCAAAAGGATTCCCTCTGTAAGAGCCTTTTTAACCTGTCTCCCCCCCTTACTGAACTGGCAATGTGCTCTATACTATATATATATATATAATGTTTTATTTATGTCTTGGAAAAGAAACCTCAGGACCTTGTCTTTAGGTCTCAGCCTGTCTTGACTGGGGTTTAACTTTGTGGTAAAATCCGACCGGTCGATGCAGATAGCCCTGAGTCTGGTTCTGCTGGGACCTGTTGGGTCTCTGTAAATACTAAAGAAAAAGGTCTAAACCTTCCCTGTTGGAAAACAAATGCTTTGTCTCACCTTTGTTATCTGGACAGTTTCAGCAGGTCGTCAGATCAGGTTCTGCTTTGCTATGTTTCTTCCTCCCGTCCACATCACTCCACAGTTTTAAAGCCCTGCAAACAGAGCAGAGCCCACACTAGTCAGGACCAGAGAAAGACATAGCAGACGCCCGCGGTCGCTCACGATTCTCAGGTGTGAATGTGTTTCTGGTGTGTTAGTCTGCGTGCAGGATGTTTTTTGTTTTGAAATTAAAGGTAGTAATGTAAACGTAGCCTCAGTGGTCACTAGGTGCAGGTGTAACTTGAGCTTTATAAGACAAGGAGGCGCAACACTCAAACCATCATCATTTGCTGCTGTTTTGAGTTAAATCAAAATCTGGACTCATTTTATTTCTTATCTTTAATTCTATGAATGGTCACAACAACATTTTGGACTGTGGTGACTTTAAGCCTGTTGCCATAGAAACCCACACATACTACCAGATAGACACCTGGGCTACGCCCTTCCCCGAGCTATCAGGGAGACACACCCTGTGGTTGCCATGGTTGCACCTTGCCCCACCACGCCATAACCAAAGGGCCTGAAAGCTCGCCAGGAAAGACTGCAGACGGCCTTATATGGCAGAAATAGACGGACAACGCCCAAACACGTGCCCAAACGCATATTCATGCATAAACACACGCTCACACTGGAATCAAAACGAAACCTCGAGGCCTTTATACAAATGTCCTCGCTGTCCTCGCTGTCCTCCCTCGCAACAACTCCAATACGCAAATGCACAGACACAGAAATAGTCCACACACACACACACACACACACACACACACACACACACACACACACACAGTCTTCATGTCGACCCACCCATGGTAAACAGAGATGTCTGATGTGGCTTTAACATCTCTGAACATGTTTTCTGCTACGTGCCTCTTTTTTTTCTCTGCTCTTTTTCTTTCCTTCCCTACGACGTTCCCTTCTCCCTCTATTCTCTCTCAGTCCAATCAGTCATCACGACCTTTTAGCAGAGACAAACTCATCAGAACAGTTTGTAATTAAGTAATTACAGCTTGGATATTAGTTTCATCATCTTGTCCATTGATCGACGTGAAGTATCCATTCGTACCTTCACTTTAGGGTTCCCATACATTTCATTAGCTTCTGGCCAGGGACCCCTTTTGCAAACCCCCCGACTTTCAAAAAAACAAAAAAAACAAAAAGTAAGTATCAATATAACAGTAATTACATACATACACAGCTGTCAGGTCATCTCCATGTCAAAGAAGTGTTCCC
This sequence comes from Trachurus trachurus, assembly GCF_905171665.1. NCBI lineage: Eukaryota > Metazoa > Chordata > Actinopteri > Carangiformes > Carangidae > Trachurus > Trachurus trachurus. The sequence continues at coordinate 23,760,950 of NC_139896.1, read as the reverse complement.
TTTAGTAGCTTGAGCGAACTCCATGCTAGCGGACAAGCTATTTCAGAAGCAGAGCAGCACAGACTGGTTTATGACCTGATGAACAATGATTTGACTGCAGGCAATAAGATTTCTGAATGATATTATAATAATAATGCACACAAGATATACTGTACATTTCTGTTATATTCTGGGTAAAATCTGTATTTTTGTAGTCTGACCAGATCTTCCTCCAAGAGCAGATCGAATTGTTGTCTTTTTTACAGTTTGTAACTACAATGTCACACAAAAGATTTTCAAAATTCAGAAAACTCATCATACAGTAGGATACAGATTGTGACTGTTAAATGTTCCCCAGGACTAGTAGTCTTCATCATTTATTTTACACTGTACATGTATGGACTTGGCGGCCGTGGGGTGAGGGTGGAAAGTGAGGTTATGTGGTTGTGCTGGGTTGTAAGTAAAGTATTTAGAGAACGAGCCAGTTTTATGGACTCGTCTGCGATCTGGGAATACAGAAATGTCACTTAAAGGTCAGAGCGATCAGGAAATAGGAGTGAGACAAACTGACAGACGAGAGAGAGAGAGAAGTCAACAGTTTGTGCTCTTATATCTGGAGATCAATCTGAAGATTAGTTATTGCCGATAGAAGCGATCGACAAATCTACAGAAATAAAACTCAAGACAGATCGGCTCCGAGAGGCAGTGAGCAAATTAAATGCAAAGAGAGAGTCAGAGCCACAGCGTGACACACTGTCACCATGTAATGACACACACACACACACACACACACACACATACATACATACACACACACGCCAATACACCCGAAGAACACATAGAAGGGAACCATAATGGTTTCTGTACACTCACCAATCAGGACTTAACATTGTAATTATCCCTGCTGTAGCGTGTGTGTGTGTGCGCGTGTGTGTGTCCATATAATAAGTAAGGACAGATAGAAGGACTAAACTACTTTAGCTGTTGTTGGTAAAAGAAAACTATTCTTAACAAAAGCCCAGTTATTTTCAGTCTAGGAAAAAAAAAACCTTTTTGCTATGTTTTTTTTTGTGGATCAGCTGTGTTGAATATATCCTCGACATTACACTCTGCTCTCCAACACACACACACAGCAGACACTGACACAGTTTCAGTGGGAATGAAACATGTTAAGGAAGCTCAGTTTTTACTACAATATTTAATACCACTACTACTAATATTACAATAATAACTTTGTTTATATAGTGTTTCTTTAAAAACCCAATTTCCAAATTGATTGATAGCCTAAGTTCTTTGATGAGCAAATTAAAAACAATTGTAGTCAAAGGAAATAAGTTAACTTATAGAAAAACACACATGTATGGAGGTAAACACAAGTAAACCAATGAAATGTCATCTGGAGATGATAAAAAGATTTTACATACGTATGTAAATAATTGATTTTCCTTGTGTTTTACAGGCAATTACATCTCTATTTTTTTCAGTTCACTTAAGTTCAGTCTTTTTTTTATGTAGAATAAAGGAAAGCTAAATAACAGTAAACATCTGTTCCATCCCTAATCGTCACATATGATTCTGTGTGTGTGCGCTCTGTCATTATGTGGTGTGTAACCACTTCAGATAGGGAATCTCCAGCTGCAGAGACAGACAGATAAACTGAGGAGAATTGAGGAAACTGAAAGACATAAAGAGTCTATATGGATGTACAGCAGCATAATGAGACACACATTGTTCATGTTTTCATACTGTGAATGAATGAGTCATTGTGTGGGAGTGAGGTTGAACGCAACCCTTGTATCATCACTAGGCTATACCATACCATAATCACATGCAACTTTTAAACCTAGACGTTTTAATCTGCAACGTTCAGCTCTTAAAGCTAGGGTCAACGTTGAGAAAGGGGGGGATGCTTTTTTCAAATCTTTCTCATCGTCTTTCTCAAAGCTTTAATCAAACACGACTTGTTTGACGGAGGAATCACAAGACTGGACACAACGTCACTGTATGAAATGAGCATGAAGGAGAGGACAGATGACAAGCTGAGCAATGTCAGGACAGAAAATGGATAAAAGGGAGGAAGGGTTAGAAAGGGGAGAAGAAGAAGAAGAGGCAGGGTGTAATGATGGAAACAAACAGACGGGAATTCTCAATGTCAAGTAAAGGAGAAAGAAGAAAGACAAGAAGTTTGAAGATGGACAAGAGATGGATGGATGATGTAATCATCTCTTTCTAAAGTAAAGAAGAGGAAGACAGGGGTGATGTCATAAGGTCCTCGAGAGGAAAAGAGATGGAGAGACAGGAGAAAGAGAAGGAAGTTAACGTAGGTCACAAGAGACACAGTGGAGGGAGATATTAACCAACCAATTTGATTGGGAAATAGTAATTAGGGGTTGATTGGTCCAAATTGGTTCCCAGTATCCACGGCACAATCCTGGGGCCTCATTTATCAAAGAGGGTGTAAAACTGCTACTAAATATTTGCGTACGGCGAAAAGACGAAAATGGCGTACACCCTAAATATTTACACCTTTTTCAGATCAATCAAACTGTGTGTACGCACAACTCTCCGCAATAAATCACACCGGAGCCAAGAATGGTGCACACGTGAACACACCTCTTACTCCACCCCCGGAACGCCTATATACAACTATATATGGTCAGCACGTGCATATTTAATTAGCCATGTGCTCTCTGTGGCGCAGCAACTTTTGTGACAACAAAGTGACAACGGAGACAACGGGCGGAGGACGGGGAAAGAAGCGGAACTTCTCCGCTTCTCCGAAAGCAGATACACGGGCAATAAATCAGTCAGAAAAATGATCTTGCATTTTAATAAGCTACAATAAAAACAAAAACCTCCCAAATCTCAACAAAAGGGAGCAGAAAGAAGAAGAATCTTATGTAATCTGCCCGTTTATCCCAGAAAATCTTTTTTTTTTTTTTTTTTTACCTAGATGTTAAAACAATGTAGGAAGCAGGACGATAGTTACCATTACTTTGAACGCCACTACACAGTTACAGCTTTACTGGACTCAGTTTAGGTCATTTTTACAGCTGAGTCCTTTCTCCTCAGGGCCGCGTTGTCTAGCTCTTTATTCTCTCCTCTCGTCAGCTCCAAACACACGTGCACCTCGTTAACTCAGGTGACAGAATAATAACAGTCTGAGTAGCTGCAGATCAGTTTGCGCTGCTGCCGGTGTGTTTTTAAACTTGGATGGTTTGATCCTTGTCGGACGTCACACACAGCCTAATCAAAAAAGCAAAATCCACAATCCGCTCTGTTTATCAATTAACATAGAGCCTAGTGTTATTATAGAGCGGGTTGGATTGCCATCATCAACGGTCCACCACTACCACAATTACTTCAAAAAATCCTACTGTGCTCTTCTAAACGTACTCCGCTCCTCTCTCCCTCTCACACTGCAGTTCTCTGACTCAGCAACGGTGTCGCCAATTCCTCCTGTTCTTCAAAAAAGGTGTACGCCAGGGTCAAAATGGGTGTAAATGTCCGCACTTTTCCCCGTCAGGTTTTGGCTTGATAGATCCCAAATTTGGCGGAGAAAAGTGCGTACGCACAAAACGAGGGGAAAATGGCGTAAAAAAAGGTGTATCCACAATGATAAATGAGGCCCCTGGACTGGAGTCAGTGGCGTTCTCCTGGAACAAGGTTCATTACCATTCAATCCCTTTTTATTTGAAGTTAAGTTTATTCACATTGGGTTCACGTTCATTTTAATCTGTTTCAGTTATTATCTGGTTTTAAAAAATTAGGTTTTTATCAATATTTTGAGGTCAGATTTTAATTGAAACTTGGCACTCTCCTGGTTTCACTATGTTGAATCATGAATTTCTCTAATGGACACACTGGGAGCAAAAAAAAAAAACCTTTGTGCTTAACACTCAGGTAGTCAATATTTTGACAGTGGCTTTGTCGAATTATCATTTTACCAGCCTTACAGATATGTAATCATGCATAATATATAATTGTATAACCCCCCACCAAAAGGGAAGATTCTCCTGTATTCTCTCTCTGTAAAAAACAAATCCACCATGGGGCAGATGACACATTCAGTCATACAGTCTGATGCTGATGCTGACACATCCTTTGATTTTTATATTGTATTTTCCATTTGAAGCTGCAAACAGCTGCACTCTGTGTCAGTGTTCAGTTTATAATATGATCAAAGTTTCCAATCTGGACTCTGTGTCGTCCAGCAGGGAACATGTTGGTGCCTCTTTAAATCAAATTAAGCTCAAAACGCGTAACAACAGACAGAAATAGTCAGTATGTCTTGTTGATTTAAGAGTAATTGTTCAAACTGCACTGAATCATCGACCTCAGCTGAGCAGCTGATCGCAGCATAAACAAGCTGATAAACACGTGTGTGTGTGTGTGCGTGTGTGTGTGTGTGTGTGTAGTGTGTGTGTGTGTGGAATGTTAGCAGACTGGTTTTATGGCTGAAGAACATGCAGCTAATGAAGCTCTGAAGCACTGAGAGGTTGTAACTTTTGGTTTCACTCTTCATGCCTCATTTGCAGCTGCTCTGTGAAATTCCTCAACTATTATTGAGATAATTTGTGATTGTTTTCATACCAGAAAACATTTCCCTGTCCTCCCTCTTCACATATACAGTAGTTCAAGATTTTCAGGTGCAGTTCTGAACACATATAATCCAGACATTTAGTGTTTGATGTATTATGCTGTGTAAAGGTTATTATTAGGGCTGTCAAAGTTAATTCGATAACACTTTTTGTTTTGTTTTTTGACATGTGATTAATGCATGTTCTGTCACACTGACCCATATAGTTTGAATCAGTTTCTGCGAATGAAGCTGCAGTCACAATTAAGCCGTCTCTGCTAACAGATGGAGTCGTCGTTTGAGAGTTTCTGGAAAATATGTATCATTGTTTTTGGTTAATGTATGATAAAGTTTAATTTGCATAAAGCATGATTGTTCATTATTAAACACTTGAAAAATTCCCCCCTTCAGGTATTTCTCAAACAAATTTTAAAAAAAATGGGAATAATTTGTGATTAATCATGATTAACTACTTTAATTGACTGACAGACTTAGTTATTATATAAATGAATAAAAACCCATGAATTGGGGCGCCGTTTAGCTCAGTTGGTAGAGCAGGTGCCTGATATGCAGAGGCTATAGTCCTCGTCGCAGCCAGCCCCGGATCAAATCCTGACTCAGGTGGCCTTTTGCAGCATGTCATTCCCCTTTTCACCTCCCCATTTCCTGTCTCTCTCGACTATACTAAAGACTAAAAGCCAAAAAAATATATACTTTAAAAAAAACAACAAAAAAAACAAGAATCTACAAACATCAATACATTTTTTTTTTTACTTATAAAAAAGTTCAGTAATATCTGTAAATAGATGCACTATGTGGTCAACCTAACAAGAGGAATTAGGAACTATTTTCCGAGGCGGATTAATACTCATTCTGTGCTCTATTGAGTAATCCATCTGCAGGATGATGCACGTGGGACTGAGTGGAATTAAACTACTCTCTCTGTGTGTGTGTTCATGAAAACAAGGCCATGTCGTTGTGGCCCATTTATGTGTTTTTAAATAGTTCCTAGACAACAATGGCGTTCTGTGTCACAGAACGACATCAGGCCTTTGGACACAAAATTAGATCAATTAACTGTTGGGTTCAGTCTTTAATGGAATTTGTTGACAACGAGAAAAATGTACAATATGATGACTTTTCCTTTATGTTCCCATTTTGAATAAATGTGAGGGAGTGATGTTGTTCTGTGGGAAGTGTAGTCCAAGGTCACAGCGATGGGGGGGGGGGATGGCTCGTAATGACGCGTCATGACGCGTCTCAGGTTAAGTTAAGTGTGTCTGAGTTACAAAGAATTAAATTAGGAATAAGTTACTTAGACCTTGGCTAACATGAGGGATTGCATTGGCTGGCCTTTCCCTCCCTTCATTATTTACCGCCACAACAGCTTTAAGAAAAATATGTTACAGTCACGACACGAAGGGCTGCTCCAGGTGAGGAAACTTCCATGTTGTGACCTAAAAGGCTGGAGATCCTGTTCAGAAACAAACCTGACGTGTTGTTACAGAACATTTCCCAGCTGCTGAGAATTAGCTTCATGTGAACTGTGTTTCACCTTTAACACAGCGTCTGAGTCCACAGAGCTTCTGACTTCAGGTTTGTGTTTTCCTGGGTTCGGAGCCAGAAGCGGAGTCTGTCCGACAACACTCGTCTTGTCTGTGTGTTTCCACGGAGGCCAGACGTCAGGCAGACCCATGGCACGCCGACACTGAGCCTCTGTTTGCGGCGTGGAAACGATCCTCTGTCCTCTCCATGCTCTCACTCACGCACCTGAGTGAACAGGCCGTGTTTAGGTTGAGCTTTGTCACACACAGTCTGCAGTGTGTGTGTGTGTGTGTGTGTGTGTGTGTGTGTGGCTGAGGAAAGTGCTGCTTACTGTTTTCAGCAGGATTTACTGTCTGCGTCTCTGTTTTTCTGCCCTTTTCTCTCCTGTGACTTCACAGAGAGGATTTGTTTATCTCCTGTCAGCTGGAAAATCATCTGAACAGTTGAACAGATGCTGGAGATCAGCTCAGGAGATCCTTCTGGTGATCTTGGATTTCAGATATTAGATATTCAAAGTAACAATACTGCAGTGTAATCAGGTCTCTAACAAGCTAAAGCTATGCGTTTGGGGTCACCGCCGATTTAATCAGCTGATTTGAGTCTTTCTCAGACATATAAGTATCTTTGTATGTGTTGGATGATAAGAATCAACGTGAACACTTTATTGTGCCTCCAAACTTTGCAAGTGAATGTTAAACTGAAATTGATTTCTTTGCATACGTTGTCTACTAGAATAAAATAGTTGTTACGTTTAATTATTTTATTCATTTTATGGTTATTTCATTTATACAGGAAATGAATTATTCATTATACTTATATATACTTATTTTATGTGATTATATCATAGTATAGTGTAAAGAAAGTGAAAGTATAAAGTAGCATAAAAAGGAACGAGAAGTTCCCAATTAAAGTGGGTACTTTTAGTTGTGGGGGGGGTCAGCTCAGCTCAGCTCAGCTCTGTCCATTGTTCTTTAACTCCTCAGCGCTGGTGGAAACTCGTGCTCCCTCCTCCACTTCTGGACTTATTTTTACATTGAGTGGGTGTGTTTCCACAGCTGGGTGGTCTGCAGGTCAGAGCTGCGTCTGTCTCTGTCTCTACCTGCAGGTTCGAGCCCACCGGGCTCAGACTCAGTCACAGCTCCTCGGCTCATCGAGACTTTTGGTGGGTCAGACTCAGAGTGAAATATCTGTCGGAAATGTTTGGTGGATTGTCATTAAATTTGTCACCAGGTTGAATTTCCACTGTGTCCAATGCTTTGGTTTATTACTATTTACACCAAACACCAAGTCTGTTACTATCACTGACTTTGTGTTTAGGGCTAATTAGCAAACGTTAACATGCTGACACACAATCCTAAAATGGTTGCTACTGCAGTGTTAGCATTTAAATATCAGAATTGATCAGGATCAGAATACCTTATTTATCCCCAGGGGGAAATTACATTATATGTTACAGCTGTTCCAAGAATAGAAAATATGAAAATATGAAGGTGAAAATAAAATAAAGATAGAGATATACATGTACAGGTCAAATTTATACATGACATGATGTTTTTGTATAATATATATATGAGAAACAGAGAATATGAAATGTAAATGTGAGTAGATGACAACATCATACTATTTGTATGAGTGAATAAATAAGTTATGGTGAATGTAAAGCAGCCTGTCGGAGCAGTGAGGCTGTGGAGCAGCTTTAAAAGCAGAGTTTGTAGCGAAGAGTGTGGGGACACCCTGAGTGTTAAATATGCTTTTTCATCAGCGTTACAACGATGCACTGAACCAGTGTTCACAGCCTGATGTTGCTTTTTGCAGCGCTGCAGTGAAACAGCCGACAGTCGGATGAACAGACTCACGATGATATAATATGCAAAAAAAGAAGAAGAAGAAATCCGAGGCACATCAAAGCCTTTACCATAGCACAGCTCACAACGACGCTGTTCAGCTGGAAGCCATCGTCACTTCTGTGGCACAATATAACGTAATGCCATGTAATATGTTAAAGGCTTTTTATCATCATACCTAAAGACTCAGACTGTCATCACCTTTAGACCACTGGTGTAATCTCTTCTTTCTATGATGATATAACATCTATGACCGTTTTACATGTGGGACATGTTTTATATATATTTTAATATTTGAATGAAAAATTGAGCTTGTTGTTTCATGTTTCGCTGCACACGAGGGTTTTATCTTTGCTCCAGTTAAATCTCAGCAGGATATAGTGACATCTCTGGTGTAGGAGCAAATCATTGTCCGGTGTGCAGCTGAAACAAGTCTGATGTGGAAACGTGAACTTGTCCAGAACGGACAGGAACAACGTGGCTGGATCACACCACTATGATTCATTTTTAATCCAGACTCAATCCTGGTTTGAGTGGAGTTTTACAAGTCAATTTAAACTTGTGTTTTTGAGATGGATTTGAACAGTTAATGGCCCTCTTATTTAAACCAAGTGTAATTTCTAATTCAATCTGGATTAACCAGTTTTAAACCTGGTTTCACTACAACTCTGATTGGGATTCATTTTACATTAAATTAATTAAGCCTTCCGTATTTTTCAATGAGAAACAAGTCGGGTAACAAATAACGTAGTAGATCACATCAAAGAGAGAAGGCTGCGTCATGTCTGTGTTACTGTTTCTCCCAGTCTGGTTGCCTCATGCTTTACTGGCGCTGAATTATCAATGAGCTATAAATATGGAATAGATGAGTGATTAGATCAGTAGTTGAGGTGTCACTGACGGTAACGTGAATACAGCAACCTGCGCTCCCAGTGTGGTACATGTTTAACACTGGTTTTCTGGCTCAAACAGAGTAACAAGGTCAGACAGCATGTGTGTGACAAACAGCTGGTTCTGTGTGTGTGTGTGTGTGTGTGTGTGTGTGTGTGTGTGTGTGTGTGTGTGTGTGTGTGTGTGTGTGTGTGTGTGTGTGTGTGTGTGTGTGTGTGTGTGTGTGTGTGTGTGTGTGTGTGTGTGTGTGTGTGTGTGTGTGTGTGTGTGTGTGTGTGTGCGCTCTGCTCGTCTGTTTCATTACGTGAGTTGTGTAGTGTTGTCCTGCCTCCTGCTGGTCATATCCGAGTATCATAGCCTAAGTCTGTCACTGAGATTTAACATCATGTCAGGGTATGAAGGGCTTTAATTATTGATTTGATTTTTTCTTATACATTTTTAAAGGGTTGTTCTGCCTTTGGTTTATCTCCTCTACAAATCATACAGCAGAGAATAATATTGTTGTTTACTGATACTTTCCTCTTACTATCATTTACTATGACAACGTGTTACCACATTGTGCAGTATTTTTGTTCTGGTCTCCACTTGAAACATCTCTGAAACCTAAATCAAAGTCACGTTTCTAACATCAGTTCCTCCTGCGTGTGTTTCCCTAGGGAAGGACGAAGTGCGGGGACAGCTGGACAGTGCGCTGCAGGACGTCAACGATCGTTACGCCGTCCTGGAGGACACGGAGAAACGAGCCGTGTTTCGGGCGCTGATTGAGGAGAGAGCGCGATACTGCAGCTTCGTCACCATGCTGAAGCCTGTGCTGGTCAGTTCACACAGAGACACTCGTACATCACAGAGGCAGCTTTTAAATTAAGCCTGTGTACGTCAACCACGCCGGTCGCTAATGTGTGTGTGTGTGTGTGTGTGTGTGTGTGTGTGTAGGACCACGAGATCAACATGCTGGGTGAGGTGACCCACCTGCAGACTATTCTGGAGGATCTGATGAATCTGACGGCTGAGCCCAGTAAACTCCCCCCAGCCAGTGAGCAGGTAGCTGCTCCTCCTCTTCCTCCTCCTCCTTCTTTTGGTGACCTTTGACCTTTCATCTGTGACCTAGTTTTAACAGATTTGCCTTTAATCCCTAGTACTGAAAGTTAATGTTTAATTTCTGATTGTTGGTTGTTGTTGTTGTTGTTTCAGTCTTAAGTGAGAGAGTGCACCGGCCGAATGCTGGATACAAAACCAGCTTTAACTTTGTCTCCATCCGCTCAAACACACACACTCACCTGAGCTGTCGTCTTTGTGTTGTTGTTGTTGTTGTTTTCCAGGTGATTTCAGACCTGAAAGGTTCTGATTTCAGCTACACCTACCAGACGCCTCCAGCTTCTCCAAGCGGCACGCTGTCCAGGAAGAGCAGCATCAGCAGGTAACACACACACACACACACACACACACATCACAGTTTTCACTGCCTTACATACTGTTTCCATTTCATACAGCTACACTATATCAGACTGTATTTAAATCACACGTTTTTTATTTATTTACTTTTTAGTTTTGAGTTGTCTCATTTTATCCAAAATCCAAAGAAACTTAGCATATTTGACACATGCCAGCAATTAACTGTGGTGTTTGTTTGTTTGTTTGTTTTTTTCATAGTAATTATCATTCTGGATCAGTGAGACATGTTCCCTCCTTGGACTCAATCAGCTGTGCTGTGGACGGAGTACACATCCAGGTACTGTAACACACACAAACACAAATCTTAAAATGTCCAGAGTGTTTATTTTTTTTAACATGTAACTTCTTTGTAGGGTTTCAATAGTCAACAATACTCTAACAGATTATATGTGATATACCACATAAAGCCAAAGGTATCTGGACGCACCATGGAGACTCTTGATTATCAAAATCTTAAAGTTGCATCCATAATTAATTTTTGAGCAGCAAATTCAGGCCAGTGGTTTTGGTATCGCACAGTAAAAGTCACATACAGGTGAAATCTCAGTGTCCAAATACATTTGGCATCAGTGTTACTGATGAGTCAGCCAAACTCAATAAATAAAAGGTACATTTAACTCAAAACACTTCCACAACCCCCTCCAAAATACAGTGCAAGAGACATGGACCTACAAAATAAAAGCCTTTTCACTTAACACACACAAACACACAAACACACACTGCTCTAATCCTCTCCTGTGTGTAGCGCTGCTCCTCCCCCTATCTGCTGATTGGCTCGGATGAATGTGGGCGGTCCCTCAGCGAAGGGAACTCTCCCTCTCGCCTCGGTCGTCAGGGCAGCCGTGGTCGCTATGGTTACGCCGCCGGCCACGGCCACCATCCGGCGTCAAGCCACCGCGTTAGCCGCAGGGACATGACCACCGTGAGAAAAACACTCCATCCCTCCTCCTCCTCCTCCTCCTCCTCTCCCCTCCCCCTCCTCCCCCAAGCCCCGCCCACCGTGTCGTAGCCGTGTGTCTGACTCTCATCGTCACGTTCATCCCCGGTGTTGACATTAGCTCACACTCAGTTTATCCCCGTTCATCTCACCCACTCCAAATGTCTCAGGTCAAACCATGTTTACATCTTTAATCCAGCTGTGGTTCCACTTCACATCTGTTTTTTCTACATTTTTTCAACTCACTCCATTAGATGTGTGTGTGTTCACGTGCAGAGTGACCGGTGCTGTGTCAGTGTTTGTCCACATGTGTTTATTGTACAGTGTGTTTTTGTTTTTGTCTTTTTTTTACTTTTCAGTTCTGTCTCTGGATATGTTTTTGTGTCTGTCTATATCTGTTGCCACCAAATGACACCTGACGTGAATCATTTTGATATCGATAACAATTAATTAATGATTGAAATTTTCTTTATTCTTACCGACTCAATGCCCTAGAGCATGGTACTGAACCATAAACCACTGAATCAAGTGTTTGGTCTATAAAATGCCAGAAAATAGTGGAAAATATGCAACCTTTCACACAGTTCAAGCATATAAATCATAAATATGTGTATATATAAATATATATGTTTTGTCTGATCAACAACTTAAAACTCAAAGATAAATCAGTTTATAATCATATAAAACTGGAATCTCTGCAAGTGCTAACACTGAAAAGCTGAAACTTTGTTTTTTCTTAATATGCTGATTGAAGCACTTGTATCTGATAATTACCCTGTCGCTCGGTAAATTAACTTCATAATTTCAGCTTTTTTCCGTTTTGTTTTGACTAAAGTAGGTGATGAAATAGCTGCAACATATAAAACAGCAGGTGACACCCAGTTACTGGATCTTAATCAATATATTGTTCCAGTATGTTTTACCCTCCCACTCTGCGTTCACATCATCTTACCCTGCAAACCTGAGCCGGCCCCGGTCCCGCTGTCAGACCCCTCGTCACATTTGTGTCGTGGATCTTTACACTGGTGTTGATGTTGGTGTCAGTGGTGTCTCGTCAGTGGTCCTGTGATTACAGACTGTTTTATTCTCCTGTAAGGTGATGACAGAAATAAACCAAGTCTCTGTGTTTTCAACTGAAGGGTTTATTTACAAAGTATGACATTAAAAAGTGTTACAGTAAACTGTGATTTACTCAGGCACTGTGATGTCATGTTGTCAGTCACTGGTCATTTCGAGGATTTCTTGTTTTTATCTCATCGTCAACAAATCTCAGCAAGAGACCAAAACCGTTGTTGAATTCATCCTGTTGTGACAAGATCAGATCAAAGATGGAAGCATCAAATTCCCCTCTTGTTGTCAGTGTTAAAACACCTGAATGAGTCACTGTCACATGTTCCTCCACCACCATGAACACACACTGAAGTTTACTTGACTCAATGTCTCCAACACACGTCCTACTGCCTTGAAACACCCACTAGAAAACCAAAGATAGACGAATCCACCACTGAAAATTGTCCCCAACAAAAACACAATTTCCTAATCACAGTGAAATTTGCAACAGAATAACTGATCCTTTTAAACTCATGACAGCGTATAGTGCCAAAATTTGTGGGATTTTTTTGTGTGTGTTTTTTTCAATCAAGGAAGGAACATAACTCTACACTTTGAAGGTTGGAGAGACACTGCTTGCGTTTCATTATTGCAAGATCTTATTAAACTTTACTTTTAAGCTGGATTAAGTTGGATTTAGCAACAAGGAAAGATCTGGACAGTGCAGTAAACTGTGCCTATTTAGAATAGACATACGTTTCCTTCCTTGACTGAGTTTCTATCGCTATTTTTCAACAAACATTCAAGTTTTTTGCCTCATAAATTAATTAATTTGAACTTTAAAATGTTCCACTGCCCACCCCCCTCCAGCCTCCACTCCCAGCTTATTTTCTTTATAAATTGTATAAACATGAAACAATATATTTGTCATTTTTTATCTTATTTTTATTCATTTTTATTAAGATCTATGTCACTGATCTTTGAGCCGACAAACAGCCACGTTGTAGGTTCTGGTCTTTTCATGGTTTTTGTTGACAAGAAGAAGAGCAGACAATAACGTCTGTCTTTATCTCCCATGAGTTTCTTTTTACATTATGAAACTGTCACTTTGGATCCAAACTTTTCAGTTACAGTTGGTCAGTTGGTTATTTGTCATCACCAGAGGTCACTTTGGGGAAACCAGCTCAGTCCTGCAGCTTATTATTATTAGTATATAATATATTATATTAATAAATAACATCGCAGATTTCCCCAAATAGAATAAAAAGATATGCAAATTTGCGATTAGAAGGACTCTTTATCCTTTAATCCTTCACTGTGTTGTGTTGATGTTCACAGACCAGCAGCCAAAACACAAGTCCTGCCTGATACAATGAAAACTGCACATTCTCATCGTTTTGGAAAAAATATTTGTCTTTTTCATCAAATTAATAGATTTATTTTATTTTAGTAAAGTATAATCTGAAGACTGTACAGGAACGCAGTCACGTGGCTTCTGTGGTTGTGATACTGTTGTTTACGTTTATACTTCATGTTGATTCCCTGACTGACCGGTTTGTTTACTACAGGACGCTGTCGGCTCCGCCAATCAGATGGCTGCTGGAGTGAGTGTGGGGACGGAGAACGGCCTGTTGGCCCCCCCACATAGCGCCTACACACACCACGGAGAGAGAGCTCGAGCCATGTCTGCATCTGGGAAGGTAATACACACACACACACACACTTCCATCTGTTTCCTCTTTCATGTCCTTTCCTTTCCTTGTTCTTCTTTCTAATATGTTTTATTGAGCTTTGAGTTTTATTAACCCCGAACCCTTAGTTCTCATATTCATAACAGAAAATATATAATAAAGAGATATTTATATATCTTGGTGAACAATGAAATAAATACAAAATTAATAAATAGAAAAAATACATTGATAAGTGCACAAATAATAAAAGTTGTCTCCTCTCCTCTGTCATGTTGGTGAAAAAATGTAAATAAAACTTTTTCTTTTCACCTTTCTCCCGCTCTCTCTCAGTCTTGCTCGGCCCGGGATCAGCTGGCGTTCACTCTAGGTGCGTTGAATTCGGACGCCCAGAGGAGCAGTAGGGACTCTCTGCACTGCTCCAGTGGCTACAGCACCCAGACCACCACCCCCTCCTGCTCTGAAGACACCATACACACACACAGTAAGTGCACACACACACGCTCACCCTAACCCTAACACACAAATGTATAAACATGAACGAGCGTCTGACGATCTCTGATGTTTCATGATGAACACAGACTAATACTTTGGCGGACTGACCCTCTCCTCTGTCCTCTGTTGGATTTTGACTTCCTGTTGTTGTTTATTTACTGGTCTCCTTTGTATTTCTCTGATGCTCAAGTTTCTCTCTGCCGTAGTTTTTGTGTTTTCTCGGTTAAACTTCCTTCTTCTCCTCTTTCAGCTATAAAGAGAGATCCTCCCCTCTATGGTAGGTCTCTGACTACCTGTCTGCCTGTTCACCTGTCTGCCTGCCTTCTCTCCTCACATCTGTATCCAAAAACTTTGTAGCTTCAGCTGCCAACAAATAGTTTAAGTTAAGTTTAACTAGTTTGAGTTGCAGTCTGATTTGTAGCGATTTTTTGGTCTTGATCAAAGTCTACTACTATATAAATACTAACCCTCTGTGTATTTGTTGCCTTAAACAATATCTAACTTATTTCAAATCAATAGAGATCAATAACAATTAATTAATAATCAGTTCTATTATATAAAACTTTTTTTTCTTGAATATAATTATTAATTATTATGATAATACACTAAATGTGCGAACTTAAACCACAGATAAATGGAGCGTTTCAGAGAGCAGTATCAGAGTGGAGCGTCTTCATTCACAAACTATCTGTGGAGTCAGGTTTAATTTGTAGACTGAGTGTGTATTCGCAACTAGGGTTGTTGAAATATCTATACACTGAAATATTGCGATATTTCGTTTCAAGATACTGTATCGATATTCAAAAGCACCTTAGTGGGGTTTTTTTGTCAACACTTTACAACAAACATTCACAGCGGTGGCTCATTTTTGTGTTGCATTTATAAGAGTACAGGTCAAGAAGGGAAAGAAATCGCGATATAGCGCCTTGCTTATAGTATTGCAATATATAGTAATATATCATGACACGTATCGGATCGCCAGATTCTTGCCAATACACACCCCTACTCACAACTATAGACAGACTGTGAGTGTGTGTTTAATGTTGTTAAGTTGTACATTATTTTGTCATATCCCGTGTGTGTGTGTTGGGGCTTAAAGGTCATTGAGTTCAGCTGTTCCTCACCTCTTCCCTCTCTATGCTCCTCCCCCCTCAGTGGACTACGAGTCAATCTCTCTCCATGGTGACGCGGACTCCATCTCCCTCCATCACTTGTCACATGGCAACAGCCAGTCAGACTTTGACAAGTCATCGACCATCCCGAGGAACTCCGACCTCAGTTTACAGTACAGGAAGTTTGCCCAGTCCAAACGCCCCTCCTCCACCGTCAGCCTATTGGCCGAGCCCGACTTGATCGGCGGGTCTGTCCGCCAGCTGCCCTCACACACAGCGACCATCAGGCGCAAGCCTTCGTCCAAGCCGGCGTACCGCAGAGGAACGATCAGCGGTGGGGTTCCCATCCCCATCTCCACCCCCCAAGTGCCCCTGAAGGCCCTGGGAGGGACCGGGGGCAGTGAGGAGAACGTCTTCACAGTGCCCCCTGCAGGAGGAGCAGGAGGTCTAGGTTACAATAAACTCTGCACCTCCACGCAGAGCCTCAGCGCCCTCCCTCCCCCCTCCTCGCCGTACTACCAGCTGGTCCCAGGTCAGATGCCGATCCCAGTGCCTGTGCCCACTGTACCTTCCCTGTCACCAGAGGGCATCAAACAGCAGCAGCAGAGACAGTACCTGCAGCAGCAGCAGCAGCAGCTCCACCTTCAACAGCAGCAGCAGCAGCTCCACCTTCAACAGCAGCAGCAGCAGCAGCTTCACCTGCAGCAGCAGCAGCAGCAGCACAACCAGCAGCTCCACCTGCAGCAGCAGCGATACTATCATCAGCAGCAGCATCACTTTCAGCATCAGCAGCCCCTGCCACCCCAACCACAACACCAACACCGACCAGACCAGTACCAGCAGCCGGACCAGCACCAGCAGCTGCTCAACCAGCAGCAGAGGCAGTTCCAGCAGCAGGTCCTGCCCCCCCCAGCCCAGGCAGAGCCCCCCTGGCCGGGCCACAGCGCTCACCACCAGCCCCAGGCTCCTCCGCCCGCCAGCCACCACCAGGGAGCGGAGCCGCCCACTCAGGAAGAAGAAGAAGGAGGAGGAGGACGAGGAGAAGGAGACATGCTGACGCTCATCAGAGGAGTAAAGCTCAAAAGGACCCTCACCGACGACCGCTCCGCCCCCCTCCTGCCCCCTCCACCCAATCACAACTGAGGCTGAATGACGGATCGTTGTGTTTCGCTGCCGGACGACTGATCAGTCAGCAGCACAGAACCGAACACGTGGACGTTACCAACACACTGATCACTCGCTGGAACTTGATGTGTTTCCTGTTTTATTTTCTGCTTCCTTTTAGGCTGTTTAGATTTCCGTTTTAAACATTTTGAGACTTGTCGTTATTTCCTGTTGCTACAGCCTTGCCTTTTTTTTTGTTGTTCCTGCTTGCATTTTGATTGTGCATAAAGTTTTTGTTTCTCCAAGTCTTACCAATAGAGCTATTGATTGTTGTAGCTAGCACTCACTTCCTGGTCAGATGATCGTCATGGGGCTCGTTGATTGGCTGGACAGGAAGCCGTTAGTGTCTCAGATCCTCTTCAGTTCTGGGTGTGTTTGATTTGCCTTTTTGCCTGTAACTCCCAGGAGGGCGGGGTTTAGACGTTAGTCCAGTAGCTCCACTCTGTCACCTGGTTGAACCATGATGTGTGGAGGTTTCAATCTGCCAACTGTGGTGTAGTATTCAATGAGTCAACGGTTTGATTCTCTCACCTTCAAGGGCAACAGGTCTCTGCCTCTCGGACGCCAAATGTTGCCACCTTCTGAGGAAAAGGATTTGAAATGTAGCTGTGGGCAAACGTCTGGTTCACTGTGTAGATACTTTCCAGGTTAACATGAGGCATGAGGAGGAGGAGGAGGAAGACGTGCTCTTTTATTTGCAACTTTTAGAGGCAGCGCTGACATGAGTTCATAATGAGAAGATGAACCAAAAAGGACAGTAGAACCGGTGCGAATCAGATCTGTGCTGTTCGGTTGCCAGGGGATACACTGCCAAGTTGAAGTCTGAACCACACAATGAACATTTTCCCTTTAAACTATTTCTGATCAAATTCAACAATTGTAACCAGGATTTGTACAGAGTGGACAAACTGTGATGGAGACACTGAACGTAAAAACTTTTGGTATTTGTTGTTACTTGTGACATGCTCATCAACCAAAACAAACCTTGTCTAGTTATAAAATAGTAATATAACAGTTCAGAGCTGAAACATTTCACACTTTGTGGTGCGTTTATGGTATGTTGGGGTTTTGGACTGTTGATCGGAGACGTCACATCACCGGCCTACATTCTGATGTTTTATGGGAGAAAACAAATCGATAATGAAAATAATTGTGAATCACAGCCCTGTGATGTGTTACGTCACTTCATTGTCACTGTGGGAATATTTCTCAAGTTACATTTAATTATATCCAACTTCTATCAACTGCTGAGAGTCACCAGCAGGAATAATAACAACACAATGGATCAGCAGATCTTTGTTTACTGCAGGTACATTGATATTTGTGTGTAAATTATAAGAAATTACATAAGTTTTGATTTCAAAACAGTGTCTCCAGAACAGAGATGGTCTGTCGGACAGCACCGACAAAATGTAATTAGCTTTGCACTGTAACGATTCCTTCACAACTGAATTAGTCAAAATGTCTGATTAAAAACTGAGTAAACTCTTTGTTACTGTTAGTCTCACCCACATCAATCCAGTATCAGTTGCCCCTTAACAGTACAGAAAAGATTAAACATTTGCTTTAAATTTATGAATGTAAGGATTTAAGTCAGCTGATGTGAAGTCGTCTTGCAACCAAGGTTTGTAATTTAATTATTTTTCCTCCTTGAATCATCTGTTATTTACTCAGTAAATTGATTTAGCAGACAAACAATATTCAGTTCACGTTCTGTAATTTCGCTTGAAAAGTGAGTTGAAGCTTTAAATTTCTATGAATCTACTGGTTTCAGCTGCAGATATTTATTTTACCAGTTGAGTCTGACATTTTTATATATCAGAAGCCAGTTTTATTGAAGAAGATTCTGTTGTTACTCCTCCAACATTGCGGCGTGTTGCTGTTTTCCTTGTAATTATTACAAAACTGAAAACACTGGCAGGTCTCTGCTTCACCATGTCAAAAAGCTGAAAGTCTACGTTTTTAAAAAAAGGTCACTTGAAACTGACTTCAGTGTCTTTGTGTCCCTGTTCATGCAGGATCTGACATGTTCAATAAAAACACTGATAGAGTTTGTTCTGTTTCATTGTGCTCAGCACGTTTACCTCTCTGACATTAAACCGCCTCTTTATCTACAAAGTTTGGTCGGGCTCCAGTAGCTGGTTCTATTTTGGATCCTGGTCCAGATCTTTGAAATATTTACATCCATACATAGATCACATGAATCAGACGTCACTGCTCACGTGTTGTGTTTTTAATGATGTAATAGCTCGCATGTTGTTTTAATTGATCAGTTTTTCTCTGTGTAAACAAGCAAGTTGGTCTGGACATCGTCATGAACCTCGTCACCTATGTGAATGAGACAGAAGCAGGTTTATTTATTATTGGCCATAATCAGTTGGAAAAAAGTGGATTCACTATGAATGAAAATTACTACCATACTACTATTACATGTTGCCTCTAAAAGTTGCCTGTGAAGTGTCAATCTCGTAGCCGCAGGGCTGTAGCCACCATTAAAGACCAAGGTCATGTCCTGCACTCCTTCACTCAGACCAAGCTGGCGGAAAGGAGTCGAAAAGTCTTCATAGCAATCATTTTGTTTTGTATGAACTTAATTTATCAATGAAAAACACAATGGACAATCAACACATTTCATATTTTTGAATCTTTAAGGCTAATGATGATACATTTTTTTTACCAAATATTTTTAAATAATTTGACTTTCAATGCAGACAACCAAAGAGGCTAATCAATAAATTTTTCTTCATGACACATCTGAATGAAGAGAAATGGAACAATTTAACAGGTGAAATGCCCCCCCCCAAAGGTGGCCAGAGTTTGTTCAGTGTCTTGCTGTGGAGATTTAGGCACATGACCTCAGTGTTCCTCAAACCGCGGCTACAGCCCTGCTGGGAAGTAAAAAAGAAAAAAAAAAGCCCTGCTGGGAAGTTGAGCTGTGCAGAGGCCAGGTGCGTGCTGGGAAATGCAGTCTGATCTCTGTTCAGCTGGACCATGGTTTGCTCCTGAGAGAAACTCTTCTGTGTATTTTGGGATCTTCTGCAGCAAATTCAAGTGTTTATGTTGTGTTGACGAGATAAGTCTGAGAGTTTTTGATGATTGATTGATTGATTGATTGATTGATTGATTGATTGATTGATTGATTGATTGATTGATTGATTGATTGATTGATTGACTGGACCCAATCCTCACAGCTGATGTGTATATATTAATGCTTCTATTCCCTAGAGACCTAAATCTATATATAAATGTATGTAAACATATCCTGATTGTATTTTTGTTGATTTATTGATCAGACGATGTGATCAGATCCGACAGCGCCGTCCTTCGTCGCTCGTCATATTTTTGTAGAAAAGCTTTAAAGGAGGAAATCCAATGAATTCTCTGATGTTTGAGGATCTGAAATCTGATTGGACGCTTGAAACGCAAGCGAAGGACTAAACGGACGACAAGAACCAACAGAATGTAGAAATGTCTTCTTTTTAATCTTTCAACGTTCGCTGTGGGATCAATAATTATAATAATGATAATAATAACTGATTCATCAATTCTGTGTGTGTGTGTTTTATTCTCGTCCCAGGACAGAGCTGGCCTTCTTAACCAGTTTGTTCAGTCTCCTCCTGTCCACAGCCGAGATGCTGCTGCGCCAACAGACCAGTCCATAAAAGATGGCTGATGCCACAACAGTGTCGTAGAAGGTCTGAAGGAGTCAATGTCTTAATCAGTGGTTATCTCTGGTACCGAGGGCAAGTCCTTGTGTCTGCCCATCAGTTACCAACAATCACACCTGGTATTCTTTCAAGACAGTAAGAAAAGTCTTATTGCAAACAAAGAAATAAGATGCAAGTCTGAACCTACTGCAAAGAACTTAGGGTCAAATGTCAGGTGTATGTCCAATATCATCTCCACAGTTACACCACATCAGTGTAAACATGTTTTCTGGCACAACAGCTAATCCCACATTCAAAATGCACTGAACCAACTACAAAACTCGGAGCACACTGACCTGAAAAAACACTAACGGATAGAACTGCATACAGGAGAAACAGTCTAAAGAGAGGACTCTCGACTGAACCATAACTACTACTGATAGACAACTTCAAAGCTCTGAGGGAGGAAGAGCAGCAGAAGAGTCGGATGATGAAGGAGAAGACTGAGGCTCTGAGCAGAGAGATAGCAGCTCTGTCTCACACAGTCAGAGCCACAGAGGACGAGCTGAGAGCTGAAGACGTCTCGTTCCTCAATAACTACAAGGCTGCAGTGGAAAGAGTCCAGCAGCGCCCCCTGCTGGATGATCCACAGCTGGGCTCAGGAGCTCTGGTAGATGTGGCCAAACATCTGGGCAAACTGGCCTTCAACATCTGGAACAAGATGAAGAAATACGTTTCCTACAGTCCTGTGGTTCTGGATCCAAACTCTGCTCATCCAGAATTGATCCTGTCTGTAAATCTAACAAATGTGAAATGTGGAGAGAAACAGCAGCTCCCTTCATCTCTGTCTTTGTTTCAGAGGGTTTTTAATTCAGGGACATTCAGCTAGGACAGAGAAAATAAATTCTGGTTTTGGGGTGTAGCAGTCTAAGAGGAAAGGACAAGAACCAGGATGGCTGGAATATGGAGAGTATGATGGTAAACATGTAGAGAAGTTGTTTCCATTGACTGGCAGCAGAGACCTATTAAGATCAATGGATGATGTCGGGCAAGTAGGAAAAAACCTTAATGTCGGACCCTGTTGAGTAATGTGTATTTCGTGGTTTACCCCTTGGATAGTCCAATTCATAATCATCTAGATGACATGGTGGATGTCTATCTCTCTTGGGACGGGCTCCACTACTGTACTGTTGCATCCTTATCCTGGAGTAAAGGTCAGAGATCCGGCTCGAAGGACCTCAATGTTACTGAGGGTTGTAATAAAGGACTGTACTGTATAACTTGTTGCTTGGCTGATCCTGATCTCTAGCTTCGCCCCAGGTGTGTCCGTCAAATAAAGAAGAGTTGTCAGCATCCCTGTTTTGACAGTTTAATGAGCTCAAGCAACAGGGCATAGCTTTGTGAGTGGTTCTGTCAAGAAAAGAGGAAAACATAGCGCAGATACATATTAACATGTGCACCTTTAAAATGTAATACAAATTTAATAAACATACACATTTCTGTATATTAGGCTATATGCAGTGTAATTAATTAGCATAAATAACGCACTTAGATAGGCTACTAACAAATACGTAGGCCTACACATGATCCATAAGCTGGGTGTCTACCAACTTGTAAAAACAAAGACTAATGAACTAGCAACGTAAATAATATGACTTACAGGTCTCATGGACGCACGCACGCAAGTCTCTGACTGGCCTCGGCTCTCTCTCTCTCCACTCTGCACTTTCTGCCGTCTTCAGGCTCACCTGCTCTCCCGATGCGCCGCGCGTATCCTCTTTGTCGCTCGCCCATCCATAACGGCTCACGGCCCTTTCGTACTCACTCACTTTCGTGATGCATCAAAAATAAAGCCCATAACACCTGAACAACAGCATCTGATTTCAGTGTGTTAGCATCATGGGTGTATTATCTTCTAGATCCATGGTTAGCATTGACCTCCGGGAACTAGCCGCTCAATTTTCTGCCGTTGCTGTGACAACAACTCTTACGCACATGCGTGCCTAGCAACGATCGCTACGGTACACTCGCCTTTTACGTCAGAGCCCAGTGGAAT
The DNA here is from genome assembly GCF_905171665.1 of Trachurus trachurus. Classification (NCBI taxonomy): domain Eukaryota; kingdom Metazoa; phylum Chordata; class Actinopteri; order Carangiformes; family Carangidae; genus Trachurus; species Trachurus trachurus. The sequence continues at coordinate 23,738,511 of NC_139896.1, read as the reverse complement.
GATAAATGACGTCATCTAATAGTCATGATAGTCATCTTCATGACGCCACACGAAATTCCTTTGATGTGTGAATAACACAATTAATGACGTCATGTGGAGTTTATACAGCCTATATCAGTTGTTACCCATTACTGGATGCTGCATAGGGTGATTGATATATTAGTAGGACATACTGCACACATTCAGTCTTTATTTCCGTAAGTGTTAAACATACAGACCTGTGTGAAAACTCAATCAAGGAGTTTGAAAACTATCAATAAGTTTGAAAACTCAATCAAGGAGTTTGTAAAACACAAACAGTCGATATGAATAAAAGAGCAATGTCACCGATCTCAGCAGACACTCTTCGTCCACAGGTCGAATCCTTTTTCAGAAGGATGACACCAGAACAGTGGGCGTTATTACAATCTGGTAAACCTGACGAGGCCACTAAAGTCATGGTGGCAGAACTGCTGGTGGAGCTGGCAGCAATAATATCAGGAGCTGTGTTGAAGGCTCTTCAGGAAAAATTTCTACGCGAGGCAGACATTCAGTCAAGTATTGGTCATGCAATCCATTCCAGTTTTGTTGTGGTTCTTGATGTTAAAGACGTCGTCAAATGCCCCAGCTCAGAGCAACTGACAGAGCTGCTGGTGGAGGAAGTGGCTGAAAGTCTGGGCTCTGCCCGTTCTGGAGGCTCCAAGTCTCCTTCACCAGTTTGCTGCATTGCCCCTAAAAGACTCAACAAGATGGTCAATCATGCCTGTGAAATGTTAAAGGCCTTCTTGGCGAAGATGCACCTACCACGACCACAAAAGATCAAAACACCCTCACCAATGCCCAAAGAAGAAGACCAGGGCCAGGATCAAGACCAAGACCAGGACCAACAAGAGAAGGTGGAATCAGTTCAGGAGATAATTTGCAAAGAGTTGAACGCACTCATTGAACCTCTTCTGGATGACGTTTCTGACTCTGAGCTGGAGGAACTGGGCTCTGAATCTTCTCTGGAGATACGAATCGTTGCCGATGAAATTGATCAGTTGAGAACAGCGAGCAGGACGGGGCCAGAAAGTCCTAGAAGTCCAAGCCCTGAACCCCAGAAAGTGAAGGAGAAGATTGGACACATTGTTACCAAGGCGTTTCTCCACGCTTCCATTTGTCGGATTATGGCAAAAATTAGGTCGAAATTCCACCTGAGCTCCAAAGCTGAGAGCAGACAGTCCGTCCAGTCCCTCATGGCCAGTGTGGACGCTCTGCTTTTCACTGAAGACATGGGACAGCCTGAACAAGAACCAACTGAAGACCAGGCTGTTCCTTGTCAGGAAATTGAACGCCCTCAAGCACCTCATATAGTCAAACAACTGACGGATCTGCTGTACAGCCACTTGACAGACACCAGGTTACCAGAGTACATGCTGCCACTGTTAGAAGAGGCGGCAGCGTCGGCTCCTCAGACACAAGATGAAATGTACCACGAGCTCCAGAGGAGAATGGCTTTCTTCCTGGATGTGATCAACTGGTGGCTGAGCACTCAGGCTGTCGACCACAGCCACAGGGTGATGCTCACTCTGATGCCACATCCATCGTCTGCAACATCACCATCATCATCGAAAGGACGCAAAATGTACATCAAGATCATTGTGGACAACTTCGTCATTCGGACATTCATTCAGTCAAAAGTTATCTTTCCAGGCAACTCAACTTTCTTAGCTCGACGCCTGTTGACAAAGGTGTGGGCTGAAGTCAAAGACACTGAGTTTCAAACCAACCCAGAAGCTCTAGCAAACCTTGACAAGGTCATTTTCAAGGACCTTTGTAAGACCTTTGGCTGTGCAGAGGCGCTGCTGTTTTCCATGGAGCTTCACGATCCAGAACTAGAAAAGTTCCTCATCTCTGCCATCAAAACACACTTGCCACAACAACAGCAACAGTTCTTCTCTAGGGCCTGTAGGTTCCTCTGTGGGAAAAGCCATCGCTGACTTCCTCGGGGTCAAAACACCTGGACCAAGACCATTTAGAGACCACTAAGCACACACACATACACACACACCCTCCTTACGGGTTTCCCCCGGGTGCTCCGGTTCTCCCACTTGTTTCATTTAGAAACAATTTTTAAAAAAAAATACACACACACACTCTTTCTCTCTCTCTCTCCCTTGCAGGTGATCTCCAGTCCTCCCACTTACTTCTTAATAAATTTCAATAAAGTAACTAATTCATCTCAAACTGCTGTTTCACACTGTCGTCTATGTCACAAGATCTAAGAACACACCTCTTTTTTTCTTTTTCTTTTATTATTATTAAACTTTCACTGGTGAAATGGGACAGATTGTTCTACTTACAGTAGCCTAGTGCATGACTTTTTTGTTGTTGTTGCAAAGAAATGAAATAATACAAATTCATAATAGGCTAATAGCCTAAAGATTAAGAAGAGACATAAACTCAAAAAACTGTGATGTTGGTGATTTTGAAAGTGAAGTTATCTCAGCTTTTAATAGCTTCAGTCATTTTTCCTTTTCATTTTGTAACACAATGCCCAATGTTGTTAGCCTAAACACATAGGGTATAAATAGGCCTACAGTATTTTTGCTTAAATAATTCAGAGCAAGAAGTTATCATGTCGGATGGTTTACTTGACAGAGTGATGATTCATATGTATTCGCAATATGTTGTTCACGATAACACAAGCAATGCAGTGAAAAAGTAGTGCTCGAGGGTGGCTACTGTCTGTAAGGCTTTTATTTTGTAATCACCACTGACAGGAAGTGGTGCGTCTTATTATCGTGAGGTGACAGGGGGAGGGACGTAGAGACCATATGTGTCTGTGTCAAAGTCCAAACTGCATTTGTGGATCAACATGGAGCAAGAGAAGAAGATCCTGTGTGTGGGCCTGGTTTGTCTGGATATCATCAATGTGGTGGACAAATATCCAGAAGAAGACACAGACAGCAGGTTGGCACACAGGCTTTTAATAAACACACACGGATGCAGACAGACTCATTCATAGGCGGATGTAAACACAGGCTGATGCTAACGCAAACTCACACACAGGTTGATGCTAACGCAGGCTGATAAAGAAAAGAAAAAAAACAGCTGACACAAGACAAATGTATGCCAACACATACTGATACTACTGACAGTCGGTATTAACACCAACACAGGCTCGTCACGGTCTGGTGCTAATGCAGACTGACAAACTAGGACAAACTTTTGCTTACACTGATACTAATATTAACACAAACTATAGGCAAACCTATGTCAACACACAGTGGGTGATACAAACACAGACTAGTGCTAAGTAGGCTACAGTGACATGCAAAAAAGTTTGGTCATCCTTGGAATAATTGTTGAATGGTGATTATACAGGTTTGTATCGTTACACTGGAAGAGGAAATGGGTGAATTGCAAATCTTCCACTTAGTATGATAGGTGAGAAGGGTGGGCGTAGCTTCAGCCTATTTACAAGTGATGTTTCATTATGTTGCTTTGTACTGTTGCTATGTCGATTGACCAAAATAAATCAATTAATCTAACTGGTGCTAATACAGTCTGACACAAACTTGTGCAGAGTGATGCTGGTACAGACAGGCTAACAGCCGTGTCCCCTCAACAGATAAAGAAATATAAATGCTCCATACATTTTTAAAACAAGAGTGGGCTTACTCTCGTCCGTTCTTTTACTGTAACTAAATCAGCTGAAGTGACTTTATTTGGCCTGAAATTCATTCATTGCTGCTCACTGCTTTGGGCATCCAGTCATGATGCAGTGATGTGATCTCTGCTCTCTAAGGTGTTTGTCACAGCGTTGGCAGAGAGGAGGGAACGCTTCAAACTCCTGCACAGTGCTGTCCCTTCTCGGAGCTCCCTGCGCCTTCATGGGCTCTCTGTCTGCTGGACCTGTGGCCAAGTGAGTACAGATCTGCACATTAATCGACATGTTATTCAATACATGGTAACCCTTTAATTTGCAGGCCCTTAATTACGTGATAATGTCAAGAAATAGCCAAGAAATAACAACTAAATGCCTCATAATGTCTAGAAATAGCCCATAAATAACAGTCAATTGCAAGGACTTGGTGGAGAAAAATTCTGGTCTTTCCCAAAAAATTTAAAACATAAAAAGCACATGTAATCTTTTGCCTTTATCAAAAACATGACCTTACTATGAAATTAACCGTTATTGCTAGGCTATTTCTTGACCTTACTATGCAATTAATTGTTATTTCTTGGCTATTTCTTGATATTATCATGCAATTAACGGCCTGTAAATTAAAGGGTTTAATACATTAATCATTCCTTAAAATGTCTATCAATTGGCCACATTGTCATTCAAGTAAATTAATTCATTGATAGGGTAATCAATACATTATTTTCAATAACGGTCATGTACATTAGATGTTTAGTAAGACTGTATGTTTTCATAGTTTAGTTTAGTGATGTTCATACACACGCATAACCAAACACCGTATGTGTGCGTGTGTGTTTGTGCATGTGTGTGTGAAAAATGCTTTTGTCTCCTCTCTCCTTGTCTCCTGATCTCCATGTTTCTTGAGCTCTTCCACATCTTAAATGTCCTTCACGAGAAGAATCTGAGCAGTTTCATTTTCAGTGAGGACAGTAGGTAGCTTTATTTTGCAGGACAGAGGAGATGTAAACAGTTTCCTGTCTATAGTTTTATTTTGCAGGACAGAGGAGATGTAAACAGTTTCCTGTCTATAGTTTTATTTTGCAGGACAGAGGAGATGTAAACAGTTTCCTGTCTATAGTTTTATTTTGCAGGACAGAGGAGATGTAAACAGTTTCCTGTCTGTAGTTTTATTTTGGAAGATTTTCAGAAGTTCCACATCGACGTGTCTCTGGTGTCTGAGCACACTCAATGTGTCCTTCCAGCCTCAGTGGTCATCAGCAACAGCAGCACAGGAAGCCGAACCATCCTCCACATGAACAGGTGTGAACAGATATGCACAGGTGTGTGTGTGTGTGTGTGTGTGTGTGTGTGTGTGTGAGTAACTGCCTTTGTTTCAGGAAGACCGTCATCATCGTCGCGGAGCCGCCCTGTCCTCCTCTTGTTCCACCAATCAGAGCACAGCCTCATGAGTCTGATGTGTTTCTTGTCTCCGGTTCAGTTTCATCATGGCCGACTTTGCACAGCGTGCGGTTGATGTGTCAGCGGTGGTCTGGCACGAAGGTCAAACTCCGAGTGCATGTTGTGTGGTTTGTCCGTCCAGTGGATCTCGAACAGTTGTTCTCTCCGACATGTAAGACAACCCAACGGCCAGCCCGCGTCACACAGCGTTAACTAAACACCTTTCCATATCTGACCTCATTACCACGGCGATAGGCTTGTCACCACTTGGCATCCTAACCCTCCATACCTGCATTCAAAACCTCATTTTAAATTGTACATATTTCTGTTTTCCATGGTCCATTTAATCTGACCGAAGGCTAAAAAGCTAGAATTGAAGATTAACTTGTGTGTAAGTTCCTCTGGCCTGTTGGCAGGTAGAGCAAGCTGAGGGGTGTTTAGTGAACGCTGTTTGACCCACCTGGAGGAAGCATGAACCAACACCTGATGCTGATGCTGATCCTGAATCTGGTGTAATCACAGTTGGTCTCACGAGCCACTGCAGAGCGAGGCCTCAAAGTCCTGGACCTGAATGGATCCACAGATCAGAGTGAGCAAAGAGGAACTAGAATAAATCAAACAAAATACAATGAAGTGGGAAGGATTATGTAGATGAAATACAAGTTTAGATCATAAAACTGTTTGTGCATTAATGAGAACTGTGTTCAGATGTATCTACTGATCCGTGTGAGATGTGAGAACTTCAGCTGACTCTCTCCTGAGCTCTTGAGCGGTTGCGATTGAGATTCCTTGATTTCAGTGATTGTTATTATTGATCGTTTAAAGGTACAATTCAGTGTAATTTCTGGAAGTGACATGTTTGGATGTGTGGTCAGTGTGTATGCGTTTCTTTGTGTGTTCAGTACAGATTTGTGTGTCGTTCGCTCAGAGAGATTTTACTCATTTTAGCATAAAAACTGTAAACGGGAGAAAACGGTTTGTTCTCCAAGAGAGTCTCTGCAGTGGTTTCAGGTTAATTCATTTACACTGATTCAGTCAATTTACCTGATGTTTAAATCAAAAATATGATATAAATCTGTGCAGTAATTAAACTGTTTTTAATTAGCAGTCTGTGAACGGATGAGTTTGCCTCCACGATGATCAAATCACATTTAATTGTAATCTCACTAGCAATGAATTGTCATTTATGTCTCCTGCAGGTTTTAGTTTTTTTCTTTTTGAACTGAAATAAAATGTTTTATTGTGTTTCACAGAGACTGTGAAAGCCATTTGTCTTCAGTCTCAACAGTGTACTGTACATAAAACATGAGGATATTACACAGGAGAACCACTTTTAGATTTGTTACCAGAGATACAAGCTGTCATTCATCAATCCAAATTATACAGTGTTTACAGCTCCACCAAGTCCCAACAGATTTAAGAATTAATCTGGTTAATTCAACATCTGAATCAATATTGATTGCTTCTTTTTTTTGTCAGTGATTGTTTTTGAACTCTGACCTCGTTTCCTGTTCAACAGGAACCTTCCTGATGCCACAGCGGAGGATTTTTCTAAAGTCGACCTCCAGCAGTTCAAGTGGATCCACTGGGAGGTGAGCAAGAAACCACACTAAACTAAACTAACTAAACTAAACCTGACAAACTAAATCAAAGTTAACCAGATTAACTAAACTCATAACCAGACGAGCTTAATTAAACTGAGCCTGACAAACTAATCCCAACCAACTAACTCTGATAAACACAACAAACTAACTTGACCAAAGCTTACATACTCGACGACGAAGACTAAAACAACATCCTGGACTAAACCTGTAGATAAACCAGACTAAGGGGTGAACTAAGTCATCACTTCATTTACTATACGTTTGACCACTGTTATTTTTTTCAACCTGTGCAGGGCCGAAACGCTGAGGAGCAGGTGAAGATGATCGAGCGGGTTGTCATGTATAACAGCACGTTACCACAGCAACAGAGAATCACTGTGTCTGTGGAGATAGAGAAGACGAGAGAGCCGCTGTATCAGCTTTTTCCTCACGGGGACGTGGTATGAATCTCTACAAGGACATGGCTTTGGCTTGTGTGTGTGTGGTTTTTTTTTTTTTTTTTTAGCAAGGTGGCAACATGCACATGAATACTTTATGATACAGGATTTCTGTTTGAAAACAGTAATGTTAGCTATGATAAAACGTTTTAACTTGCATGTCCTTAACAGTAGAGGGGTATCATTGGCAGGCTGTTGGAGGAATCACTTGTTAATTTTTTCCCGATTCTTCTTCAACAAAATAGAGAGCTTTTGATCATATTTTCATTTCATTTTTAAAGTCTAATTTTTATAGTTACATTTAAGGTGATGTCTTCTCATCTAAGTCATGGAAAAATATTAGTATTATATTAGCAATATTATTATATTGTCATGGTATAGTATAAATAATAATCGACTATAAAGTTATTTAAGTTATATTAAGTTATTTAGTCTCCTCATAATAATTAAGTCTGGGACTGTTGGCTGTGAAAACTCTTTGGTTGAAATTAATCAGGTGTTCTCTTCAGGTGTTTGTCAGTAAAGACGTTGCTCGTCATTTTGGCTTCGAGTCAGCGGAGGCTGCTCTGAGAGGACTCTACAGTCGGGTCAAGCAGGGGTGAGTGGAGGACGGGGGTCAGTGGTTCTTTGACCTGTCTCTCTCTGTCTCTGACCGACCTGTCTCCGTGTCTCAGGGCCGTCCTCGTCTGTGCCTGGGCAGAGAAGGGAGCAGATGCTTTGGGTCCAGGTGGTGTTGTTGTTCATTCAGACGCTTTTCCTCCTGAATCTCTGGTTGACACTCTTGGAGCTGGAGACACTTTCAATGCTGCTGTCATCTACACGCTGTCCAATGGTGAGACACTTGTACTGTCGTTCAGCCTGCAGACTGGTGACAGATCAGTTGGTTTTGTGCTCTGCTTTCTTTTGTGGTTCATCCTCCAAAATGTTTCTCCAACTTTCTTAAATAATCTGTAGGTGGAAGTTTGCAGGATGCCCTGACGTTCGGCTGCAGAGTTGCCGGCAGGAAGTGTGGTTTCCACGGTTATGAAGGCATCAGCAAAGATTTCATTAAATGACCAAAGAGGGAAGGCTGGTTTGTTCAGCATCAAACTGTAACTCAGTGGTTGTAGTAATAACATAGTGATGATTTGTTTCAACACTCAGATTATACTAACATGTAATTAATATTAAAGAATAATATTTTGATAAGTTTTTGACAAATCTGTTTTGCAACATGTGAAACAGCCTTTTACTTGATGATATACTACTGATTAATAACCTGAGTTAACTCCTTACAGTTAGCTTAGTTTACTAATAGCAATGGATTATTTGTAATTATACCAACTGATTTTCGTTGATAACTAAAAGTACGTTGTTAATTTAATGATAGACTGTTAGTTACTTTGTGATGCAGTGAGTTTAAATGAAGTGAAATGATTCTGCTGCTATAGCTACTCTTTTTTTTTTTTAGTAGAATAAAATTTGCCAAACTGATCAATAAATGACTTGAGTGAAACCTGATGCTGTTTACTGATTTATTCAGTGATCAATGATAAGTGTTTGTGTTTTACTGAACTGTTCAGGTCTGTGTATTTTTTATTTTTATCTGTCACCTAAGGTTTCTGTGGTTACAGAGGTCTGTCTTTGTTGTGTTACAGTTACCAAGGTTTCCAAATCTTGCCTGGTGCCATCTACCTCAGAGGTCAGAGGTCAGAGCTCGGCGGGGTGTCAAATCTGAGTTACAGTAACAGTAACGAGTTGGAAAACTACCCTGTTTGGTAGTTTATAATGTTGTTGGCATTGTTAGCTATTACTTTCCGATAACAACACACTGTCATTGACCATCAACTGGCTGAATCCGGCCCGCCAGACCTTTCAATCCGGTTCGCGACTGAATTCTGAAATTATGAGGATCAAAAAGAAAATATCCTATGGTCCCTGCTATTAAATCAACTGAAAAAACAACAGAGACTGAAATAACATAACCAGAAACAGGTCATCACGAGGATGAACGTTGAGGATTTTCGTTGTTTTGTCCATAACTTCACATTGAAGCCAGTGATGGGCATGACACCCACAAATATCGAGTCAAAATACTAAAACAAAAGGTATCAAAAACTAGGCCAATATGTGAATTTAATTTTATTTTATCTGAATGTCCGGCCCCCAAGGTGTCTGTCGAGAAAGATTCTGACCCTTTGACAAATGTAGGTCTGGTTGGTGACCACTGCACTATGTAACAGTTTGCACCTAAAACCAACATAACAACAGCTAGAGGTTGCAAAATACTGTCAGTTCACGGAGTGTTATGTCTTGTGTCTATTTGTGTTTTAACAGACTGTTTTAACTTCACACTTACACTGAGTACAGTTATTTTTTGTGAAAGACAAAGTAGCCTACCCCAAGACCGGGAACCTTTTTTTCCAAAAAGTTTCCAAAGAGGAAGAGGAAATATTATGGTCATTTCTCCAGGCCTTGATAATGTTTACTGTTTCCAGTTTAGTTTCAGTTTATTCATCAGTACGGTTACAACAACATTTGAACATGGAAATCACAACGACAGGCGTAACACAACATTATAATGTTATGTCACCATGGTTACAGTACACACATGAACAAGTATCAACAGTTTGGGTATGTCACAGGTTTACTTTATGTTGCTGTACTGTGTCTAATGCTGGTTTTAGTCAGGTTTTTTTTTTTCTCTGTGTAGTAGATTCTCTGGTTGTCTATGTATATACTGTATAGGTGTGTGTGTGTGTGTGTGTGTGTGTGTGTGTGTGTGTGTGTGTGTGTGTGTGTGTGTGTGTGTGTGTGTGTGTGTACCGTACGTACTATACGGAGACCTTTGCTACAAAGCAGGGTAAATAACCAAGGTTGACTGAACCAAACCACCATCACATCACAGCTTGGTGTGATAGCAGTTGTTGGGTTTCGTGGAACCAGATAATGACAACACATCCTGGGTGGGTTGAACAAGCCCCTGCTGGTTTACCCTGTGTGTTGTAAATTACATAAAATTGGATTCTTTTACTGAAAACAACTTCTCTCTTTGTGCCTTCAACCGCCTGGTGTATATAAGCAGTGTTGTATATACTGTATGTAGTGTGAGGGTATCTATATATATACATATGTCTGTTACATACATAAACATTTCTTTGTTTACATTTCAGTGTCATGTACATATTCACGCAAGGTTGTGTATATTTACCTTGTGTGTATACAGCCAGCCACACAGTGTGGTAGATACATATCATGTACTTTAAACGGCATTCCTGTTTGAGAGGTGCTATACAAATAACGTTAATAATTATCATAATAAAGTTATTTTATATGTATCTGTGTGTGTGTGTGTGTGTGTGTGTGTGTGTGTGTGTGTGTGTGTGTGTGTGTGTGTGTGTGTGTGTGTGTGTGTGTGTGTGTGTGTGTGTGTGTGTGTGTGTGTGTTTGTGTCAGTGTTTTAGACGCTGTTGGTTTCTGTCTCATTGCCTCCTGTGATCATTTCTCTCAGTCCTTTGCTGAAGTGAAGATTTGCTCCAATCAGGATAAAACCCTGTGGAGATGAACACAGCTGCTGTCAACACGGGGTGAGTGACCATAAACGTACATACACACACTCACTGAGCACTTTATTAGGAACACTTGGCACACACTTGGGACTTACATTGTGATATTCAACCACTTCCTCAATGAAGTCCATCCCATCCGCCAGAGGGATCCTCACTCCTCTCTTCGTATAGTCTGAATATGAGCACACACACACAGTCGGTAAAACATCAGCACAGACGTCACGTCAGTGGGACAGTTCATGCATTTACAGCTGATGAATCTTACTGTTAATCATAGGAACCACAGACATCTGCAACATGGTCTTCAGAGGAGCCTGCAGAGGAATCAACTGATGGACAGAAACAATGTTAGAGACAGACGGAAAGACAGACAGAGAGAGTTTCTTAGAGCTTCTGTGGTGTGGTGACTGATGGTTGATCAGTAACAAGGCAGTCAAAGTTAACACATTAATGCAAGCTCCAAATTTAATGCCCCTGTTTTTTTGACACTTGATTAATGCATGTTCTGTTATATTGACCTTTGACCTTTAACCCATAGTTTGAATCAGTGGACAGAAATTCATCAACTTGCAGTCACAAACTCTGCTAACAGTTACCACTCTGATGGCATGATTATATTATTATTTGTGCATATTTGAGGGATTATGGACGAAGCCTGTCATTGTTCTTGGTTAATGTATTATTACGTTACATTTGCATAAAGCAGCATATTTGTTTATTATTATAAAAGATACATTTTGAACAAAGTCAAAGGGAAAATTCAGTGTGTGTGTGAAGAGAGATAAAACATAACAACACTCACTGCCAGAGACTCCAGAGCTGATTGGTTGGAGAATATTTTAAACCTGAAAGATGAAGCACATTGTTGGACACACGAATATAAAGAGCAAGCTACTGAGCTGGATTTAAACCTATCACATCTGTGTAGCATGTATGTGTGTGTACCTGCGGAGGTCAGCGTGAACTGACAGACGTTTTCCTTTCACAGAAACTTTGGCGTTAAACTTGGTTTCCTTCAGGAAAAGAAATTGAAAACAACAGATTTTCAGTTTAAATTAGTAAACAAATGTAACAGGTACGAAAGGGGCTGACACCTGATTCAATCACGATAGCAGGGATTTGATCAGATGAACGTGTATTGAAGTATATGTGTGTGTACCATGGTCATGCTGCTGAGCTGGACTGGAGGCAGACCTGGGGGCAGCACTATCACTTTGACGGTAGCTGTCATGAAGACTGTCGCCCCAGATGTTTTGATGGTTGTTTTTGGAGGGGTGTTGACAGCAATCTGAAGCGAGATTGGAGCATCCACCAGAGCCGGGTTCTGTCCAAAACACAAAGGAAGAATATGAAACACTGCAATAATGCACAGTACAACAGTCCTTCTACCCAGAACTCATGGTGAGTAAATGAGCAACATTGTGCACACTACTCCCTATGTTTAATGCTTCTACTATGATTTTACTGTCTCTATTACAGCACTACTGTCTTTCTACTACGTGACTGTGTCCACACTCACCAGCATCATGATGGCTCCAAAGTAGGTGGTTCTCAACAGCATCTCCACATCTTTTGGCATCTGAAAGATGACACGGTACAAAACTGAAAGTGAGGAACAATCAGGCTTTTGGGGGTTTGGGGGTTTTACAGTGTTAGTGGTGCTTTGGAGGTTTGTAGCCATGTTGGGTCTCTGGTAGTTTTTAAAGACCTTGGTGGTCTTGAGGGTCTGTTCTGTTGTCATTTGTGGTCTGTGGAGGTTTGTGCTTTTTGTAATAGTGGTAATATTGGTGTAGTGGTGTGTATTTTGGGGGGGCATTTTTTGCCTGTTTTTGATAGAACAATGTAGAGCTTTAGGGATATGCCAACAAGGGACGTGCTCCTAACCACTCGACCAATGAGACCCATATTGGTGTAGTGTTGGTGAATCTGAAGCTGTTTTGTCGGTCAATAGTGGTTTTAGATTTTTGTAGTAGGGGGGTTTGCATTTGTTTAGGGATTTGTGGTGTTTGTGATGATTTTAAATGTCTATGATGGTTTTTAGGTTATGTGGTGGTTTGGGTGTTGGTGGTAGTTTTTGGCAGTCAATGGTAGTTTTAAGGGTCTGTGTTGATTTTGGGGTTCTGTGATGGTTGTGAGGGTCTGTGGTGGTTGTGACCTTCTCATTGACGATGTGCATCTGGAAGATTCCTGCTTTGTAGTATGAGAACATCCCACTGTCGAAGAAGAACTCGGACAGAGCCAGGTAAACCATCCGGTCGTACTCCCTGATCACGGGGTCGATGGCGTAGTTCACCAACGTGTCGTTTGGGTTCGACAAGTCGAAGAACATCCCCTGCATCACATCACATCACAGTCAGAACACATCATCGTCTACAGTAAAACCATATGGTGTAACATGTGTCTGCTTCTGACCCTGAAGTTCATGTCGAGACTCCTGGACGTTACCACTGGATCATCAATCAGAGAATAATCGATCCCAATATAACGATCAACTTCAGTCTTCACTGGTATTGTCTCCAACAATGAGTTCACATGAACAAGAGCAGCGTGATCCAGAGCCGGACAGATCTAAGAGACAGAGACAAAGTAGAAAACAGACACAGCCAGAAACACAAGAAGGGCAGAATTAGCCAATAATTATCAAAATAATTCCTAATAATCAATCATTCATTATGTGAGACCTCAGACCTTTTGGTTGAGGAGGAAGCGCATGCCTGATGTCAGAAAGGTGGCCAGGGCATCGTAAACTCGCCTGAAACAGGAAAAACAAACGAGTAAAGACAGAGCACATGAGACAGAGAGCATGGCAACTGATCAACGATTCCTGCAACATAATGAAAACAAATAAATCAGGGAGGTTTATTTTATAATCTGATTGTTTTCATCTAAATATCGATTTATTACTCTGTTATTCCTATCATGTATGGTGACTATTAGTGTATCAGTCCTATTGTCCTATAAACTAATTAATTATGATTATCAAAAGTCATTGCATGAATCCTATAAAAAAAGGAGCCAATAATCATCTATATCATTTACTTTAGTGTTCCGCTGAACTTTGCTCTCATTTTGGAGATTTTGGCATCGCAGGTGATGTTATTGATCTTCAGTCGACCTTCATCGTCTCTGATCAGATTCAGAGCTGTGTTGATGTTCACACCTTCAGCCGAAGCATTGATGTACCCTCTGTCGTAACTAAAACACAACAGCAACAACAAAACAACAATTGTCATCATTATCACCATCACCACCTTTATACCCATCATCTTCTTCATCACTGTCAGTCATCAAGATCTTCATCTCTGTAAGTACCGACTGCTTCAAACAACTACCCTACAGAGACATCGAGCCCAAACCAAAGCAGTTTTGTTCATACAGCAATTCAAAATCATCTTCATCTTCATCATTAACCACAATATTCATCATCAATTCTCACATTACTACAGTCATATATCAGATGTCTGTATGCTGCTGGCGGTCTACCAGCGTCCTGTTGGAGAACTCACAAGAACCAGTAGAGGATCTCTCGGTGGAAACTCAGCCTAATTGACGAGTCCTGAACATCAAACATCAAACCGACGTCAGGGATGAACTGCAGGTCGGCATGGGTCAGATTCAGCTCAGCGATCTTCACACTGAGGACAGACCAGAAGGAGAGACAGCATCAGTAGTACCCTCTGATAGTACTCAGTACTAAAGTATTACTTCGATTATGACGTAATACTCTTACTCAGTGATGGTGTATTGGAAGCGTCCCTCGTCACCCCTCATCTCTGGCATCGTGATGTTGGCGATCTCCTCTTCAACAAACTTCTGAGTCTCGAACTTCACTGAGAAGACAAAACACACACTTACTGACAGTGCTGCAGTAACTATGAATACTGGTAATTCTTCAACAAACACATAGAAATGACTACAACAAGTACTTCAACCCAGTACAATAGTACTACAAACCATTATTGTGTCCAGAAAGACTTGCAATGACATGATCAACTTAATTCATTTGTTTTGATCCCTCCCTCTTTGTTATGTTATGTTTTCATTATTAATGCTTAATCAATCTGATTAAGTAGCCTCCCAGTAGAGACAGAGCTCTCTGTAATGAGAATTTACTTTAATTTACTGTGCTTTGTCGTTATTCCCTCAGTTGAGGTGGTGCCCTAGTTTTTCAAACTGCCAGTTTAAGTGTTGAAAGGGGTCGGCTGAGGTGGATCCTCCTGGATCAGTAAAATGGCTTTGGAAGAAAATTTGTGGAAACATGCAGCTGCAGACCCAGGGGTAGATCCAGAACAAACTGGAGAGATCACAGATCCCATCATACCCAGGAGTATCTCAGGAAGAGACCATAGAGTGGAGATGGACGTCTAAACTGGACTGTCCTGCTCAGTCTACCAGTATCAGTATCAGTATTAGTATACCATTCAAATAGGTGAAATCCAGATTATGAATTTGACGACTACATATTCATATACTTACACATATTGAGTGCTTTGTCAGTGATGCGTATTTTGCAGCCTGCATGTTCGGCCGCAGCCATAATGGTGGACAGCAGAGGGAGGACGAAGAGGAAGGACAACAGACAGGGAGTCATCCTGAACTGGACCATGTCAACCTTAAACACAGAAGAAGAAGCTTTATGTTAAACTAATTTGAGATGTTTAAGAGAAGAAATGTAAACACACTTCTGTTGTAGTGTATGGAGTAGGCTATGGAGACATTTGAACAGGTAGTCTTTTACCAACATCATGCTGCTGAAATAACACTGTCTGGTATTTAGAGTCGAGCCGCCTTGAATGAGCATCTATAAAATTGGATTTGGCAACACACTGCAGCCTTCTGACTGTAAATTGTTATGATAAATGATATACATAAAGTGATGGAAGTCAGTGGGAATATAAAAACTTCAGTTGTGTAAGGTTTCGAGACATAATAAAAACACACATGTTTAAACAAACAAACAGCCACACTGGTCACACAGAGTCCTCTGGTGTAAACAGGAAGTCGGCAGAAGTGTCCTCTGTCACAATGAACAGAACGATCTCAGCCAAGTGTTTTTGTCCCTCCTGTGGCTCCGTAGCTCACAGCTGAACTCCTTCTAAGACTGTGTCGTCCATATAAACTCATCTCAACTTGAACTGCAGTAACCTCTACAACCCCTCCACACACCACCACCCGCTTCTTTCTTTCCCAACACCGACCCTGTTTTTCTGTCTTTAAAACAAACTGAGGTGCTTAAGAGAAACAGTTTAAACTCCCTGAAATTCCTCTGTAAATCTGCCTCTGTTTACATCTTTCTGCAAAATATTAACTGTTTTTGATGAACTCTGACAGTTGTGTTATTAACTTACAGTCACTGATACTTAAACTGCTTTTACATGTTAAAAAACATAGTTTTATCCTACAGCTGCATTCGACCTGCTTCTACAGATCTTCTACTGACAGTTTGTCAACTGACGTCATCCGAGTAAAAGTGAATGAAACAGCAGGAACAGCAGGCTCTGAGCTCACTCCCTCACTCACACACACACACACACACACACACACACACACACACACACACACACACACACACACACACACACACACACACACACACACACACAGAAACACAAACACACATTAATCATCAGGTCCAAAGCCTTTGAAGAGCTGGCGGTCCTCACAAATACAGACATCCATGACCACACACACGGACTATGGTCTATAATCTGTGTGTTTAATTACAGCTCAGCAAGGAGGGCCCATCAGCATCCAGCTGCTGTTGCACCCACATCTGGACATCTGGCTAACTGCTAACTGCTAACCTTTAATTAAATAGATTCACTTCAAAGAAAGAGGAAGACTTTGACTCTACGCCCAGCCTGACCTCTGACCTCTGACAAAACTGCCGACACGCGACAAATCAAATTGGTCATGAAGAATATCAGTGTCATAATATTGTAACATAAAGTGAGTTTCCAAAAGAGTCAGACGTGAACACACTCCTGTTGTTATAATCTCTGATGTCCTTTCAGAATAAAACTCCAGATGTCCAGATTTTAAAAAACACAGACTGGAGAAGTCCAGTCCAGTTTTGTTCAGTGATAGTTATCTGTGCATCTATGACAACACAGTAAAGATCACAGCTGATTTAGCTACTACTTCTAACAGGACTATTTCTCTGAATGGAAACAACAAAGTTCAAGAAACAGCCAAGTGAACAGCAGACAACAGCTGACATTATGATGTGATGACATGGTTTTGTTGTCTTTAAGGGTTGTTGTTCTCAAACAGGCTCCCAATGTGAGAGTAAGCAGGTACAGTACATCAGCACAAAATCTACTACTCACCTGTCCATGATGAGTCTGTCTGCCTGCCTGCCTGCCTGTCTCTGTATCTGTGTATCTGTGTATCTGTGTCTCTATGTCTCTTTGTCTTCATGTCTGGTTTCAGTAACACATGAACTCTACTCCTGATATCTGGGTGATGATGAAAATGATGAAAAATGTTGAAACTCACAGCTCAGCAGACTGGAGGAGGTGGAGCTCAGATGGTTTGATTGATTTGGTTTTATATCCAGGTTCTGGTTCCCTTGTTCTCTTAAGTTGACGTACTCTGTCTCTTGTGTCTCTGTCCACACTGATTCACTCTCTGGAGGTTTTTTTTTTTTTATCCTGAGGGACTGACTCCTCCCCCCCTACCTCCTCCCTCCCTGTGGGATACAGAGTATGTTTTCTTGCTCTTCTTGATTGGTTATACAAGTATGGGGGACAGAGGCAGAGTGTTTATGTGTGTGTCTAAAATTGTATTATAATTTATAATTAGCCTATATAAATCAAGCAAATATTAACTGAAAACTTCCATGATGTCAAGGTTCAAGGTTTGTTTTTTTCATCCACCCCTGGGGGAAAAAAACTGTCTTGCATTAAGGGAACTGGTGCATAAAACCAAACCTGCGTGTATTTACTCGGAAAACATGCAGAGGAGTGAGGTATTTATTCAGCCCTGCGTAATGTCTGCAAGTCGTCCCTCCAGCATCCACATGACCACACAACCCCAACACTCAGCGATGCAAGGCAGGCTGCATGTAGCCTGTGAGGTAAAACCCAGGGTTAAACAGTCGTGGTGTGGTAACCACAGATGAATCACATCTCAGTCTGAACAGTCAACAGAAAAGCTACCTGAAACAATAAGAGAGGAGGACATGTCCCCCTCCTGGTGCCCACTAAACAGAACAGACAGTGCCTGAGGGCTGTAAAGCCTTTATTCATGTAAACAGTCTTTTTTATTGTTTTGTGTTCAAGGTGTTTTCTGTTACTGGTTTCTGTCTTCTTTAAGTTTGTCTTTGGTAACCTCACTGTGAGGTCACTGTGGCAGAGTCGTCTCTCTTTCCAGGAAAATTTAAGCTTCCTAGGAATCAACTGGTTATGGATCAATCAGTGTGTGGGTGAGAGAGAGGGAGTGTGAGTGTGTTATTGGGGTGTTATTTGTGGACAGAATAAATATATGTTTTACTTCAAAAGAGCTGACCCAGAATCTGAACCTAAAAACCTAAAAAGGAAAAAAACACACACACACACACACACACACACACACACACACACACACACACACACACACACACACACACACACACACACACACACACACACACACACACACACACACACACACACACACACAGAATCAATAAAGTTTGTTTAAAAAAAAAAAAAAGATCCATGAGCCGGAAGTAAACTGTACTCACTTCCTGTTTCCGTCAACACACGTGTGTGGAGAAAACTGTGGACCAGGTTGGTTCTCAGGAGCGGTTTCTACCAGGTCCAGATCCAGACGCAGACCGGGTCCGGGTCTGTCTGTAGCCGTGTGGTCCGACATGTTGGAGCAGCTGGGTCTGATCGGGACCATCCGGGACGAGGAGCAGAGCCCGGAGGAGCCCGACAGCGAGTCCGACCAGGAGGTGAGTTGACCCGGGCCACACAGCCGAGACTGTCCCCGGAAAACTGTCGAGGCAGGCCGCAGGAGGTGAACCAGACTCCGGCTGAAAAACAGCTAATTTACCGCGGATTGATAAACAAATAAAAACTCGTAGCTTGAACCCGAAACCTCTGAAGCTGCGGATACGATAGAGTAGACTCTACACAGCCCAGACCACTGGCCTGTAAACATCTAAAATAAAAGTCTGGATCATATAGGAACAACTAAATCAAATGGGTTTATGTTAAAACTGAAGGATTAGACTTTTAAATGAAATTAAAATAATACAATACACGGAACATGCCCCAATGTGTTTTATTTGATTGACTCGGTACTCGGGACGGTTGTTTTTGTTGATGTTGTTGTATATTGACTGTGTTTATGTTTATATTATTAAGTATTTCTGTTTGGGTTTATTTATTAACAGCTGCATATGGTTGTGTTGTTGTCTGTTATATCTCTCTCTCTCTGTTTGTGTGTGTTTTAGGAGGAGAAGATCATCCTGAACAGGAAGAAGAAATTGAAGAATTCAGGGTCCAAAGACTTTAATGCTGACTTTCAGTTTGGAGAGAGAGACAGCCTGAACCATGACGACGACTGGGTTATGGCCGACGTCATGAAACAGCTCAAGAAGAAGGTATATGTTGTACACACGGTGTATACGTTCCCTCTGTTGTTCTCAGTCGACCATATATTTACAGTGTTGTGTATTTGCAGAGAACTGTGACGACTCTGGACCAGAAAATAGAGAAAATCAGGAAGAAGAGGAAGTCTGAGGTGAGTCGATGTCGATGCCTCACCTGCCATTTGTTGATTAAAAAACACTGTCTGTGCAAATACTTCTTCTGTGTGTAAACTCACATTTGTTTTGACCTGCAGGAGAAATCAGCTGGTGCTGCTGAAGATACTGCAGATGAGAACAAGGAGGAGGAGGGGGGAGAGGAGGAGGATGATGAAGAGCAGGATGTAAAGCCTGCAGCTGGAGAAGCTGATGAAGATGAGGAGGGAGATGAAGAGGATGATGATGATGATGATGATGATGATGAGTTTGACTCAAGTGACGAGGAGATTCTTACCAAATCTGGTGAGTTCAGCAGAGGCTTTTATTTTGAAGTATGGCAAGAAGCTGAAAGATCCTTTTAGAGATAGTATCCCGATAATCAACTATTTAATTTAAATGTCACTGAAAACAAACTGCAGCTTGGAACAGAAATTTGAAAAGAAAAAAAAACAACAACCCAAAATAATAATATAATATAAAAATTCCAATTATTTATATAATTGTGTCGTTGACTTCCTGTTTCCTGCAGACACGCTAAGAGAGAAAGAACGACGTGGGAAGAAGAGGAAGGCAGGAGAGGAGGTGAGGATGAGGAGCTGATGCTGTCACATGTCCAAGTGATGTATACATTAAGGTTACCTTGGTAACTGATGTGTGTGTGTTTTTTGTCCAGGCTCCAGAGGCCTTCTATGAAGATGCGTCTCAGTACGACGATCAGTTGATGTTTGACGATATGAACCTGTCCAGACCCATTCTGAAGGTACGAGATGACCCGTGTCTCTACCAGGTTTTCTTGGTTTTGTTGTTGTTGATGTTTGTGACATCATATCGTGTCGCTGCAGGCCGTCACCGCCCTGGGCTTCAAGCAGCCGACCCCCATCCAGAAGGCCTGCGTCCCCGTCGGCCTGCTGGGCAAAGACCTCTGTGCCTGCGCTGCTACGGGGACAGGTAAAACTGGTTAAACCTGGAACCGGTTCACCAAACTGGGACCGGATGAATAAATATTAAATATCATCGTCTCCTCTCCTCAGGGAAGACGGCGGCCTTCATGCTGCCGGTGTTGGAGCGTCTGGTTTACAAGCCCAGGACATCCCAGGTGACCCGGGTCTTGGTTCTGGTTCCTACCAGAGAGCTGGGCATCCAGGTTCACTCTGTGGCCCGTCAGCTCGCCCAGTTCACGTCCATCACCACTTGCCTGGCTGTCGGTACGTCTGATGACTGGTTACTCATTTATTGTCACACTGTCTATGTTTACATTCAGAGCAATACTCCAATATTAACCCCAAATAAGATGTTGCCATGTAAACATCAGTTTCTGATCACCTTCAGTCAGAAAAGGCAATATTTGGACGAAACAATAATTGTCTTGAGAAGTGAGTACTCCAGTCTCACAGGTATTATTGAGACATGTACCTCACTAAATATTCCCATTGGAGTTTTTTCAGCATTTTGCAGCAGTTGCCAACTTCTTGGTGAAGCATGACCTGGTTTATGGGTGTTTAAGTAATATGTGTAAACAAATAGAGACATGACAATTAGCTCTGCTCAATATTTCCAGAGGAATTAATATTATGAAATGTTTGGATGAACATAAACGCTGAAATATGTCATGACTTCATATGTCATGATGTACACTACTAGTGAGTGTTGCCAGTTTATTCAGATAATGCTGATGCACATGTAAACAACCTTTTAGGAATATTGCCTTAACCAGAATATGGAGCAGCTCAATCAGAATATGGTTTGCATGAAGCACAAGTTTGACTTGGACCCTGAGACTAACTTCACCTATCTCATCCTGTTTCCAGGTGGTTTGGACCTGAAGTCTCAGGAGGTAGCACTGAGGGCGGGGCCAGATGTCCTGATCGCTACACCCGGTCGGCTGATCGATCACCTCCACAACACACCGAGCTTCGAGCTGTCGCACATCGAGATCCTGATCCTGGACGAGGCTGACAGGTAAATGCTAGGTGTGTTTCTGTTAACCTGTTACATGTGCAATTTGGAATAGCAAACTTAAAATACAAGCAATGGAAACACAACTTTCAAAAAAAGTCACATTTTGGGAATATTGAAATGTATTAATTTATTAATTTGGTTTTAATTCTATTGTAGCGTCCTGGTCCTGGAGAGACCGTGGTTTCTCACACTGCTGATGTTCTTCTGAATCTCTAAATAAGAAAGTTCGCAGTGTCAATCTTTCTAAAAGACATAGCTTCTATTTTGCACCAAACTGCTGTAGAAACCCACCTACTGACCCCTGCAGGAGAGGAAGCTTCACTAAAACAACTAATAACTCCCCTGAGTGGTTCTGTGTGTCTGTCTCTTAGGATGCTGGACGAGTATTTTGAGGAGCAGATGAAGGAGGTCATCAGGTTGTGTTCCTACAACAGACAGACCATGCTGTTCTCCGCCACCATGACGGACGAGGTTCGTGCTTGTACCCGTGTCATGTGACCTGCGGCTCCAGGTGTGTCGGTACGAGTCATGTGATGTGATGTGACCTCTTGTCTGCTGCAGGTGAAGGACCTGGCAGCGGTGTCGTTGAAGCAGCCAGTCAGGATCTTCGTCAACAGCAACACGGACGTGGCTCCGTTCCTGCGACAGGAGTTTGTCAGGATCCGGCCGAACAGAGAGGGAGACAGGGAGGCGGTGGTGGCCGGTACGTCCTGGTTATACAGCAGCTAACTGCAGTACCGATACTACGGGAGTGGTACTACACTGCAAAAACTCAAAATCTTACCAAGAATATTTGTCTTATTTCTAGTCAAAATGTAATTTCTAGTCAAAACAAATCTCATTATACTTAAAATAAGACTCATCACATTAAAAAGTAGCTTGTTTTTAGAGACTTTTTACATCTTTCAAGCATATTTTCACTTGAAATTAAGTAGAAAAATCTGATAGTGGAGCAAGTTTTTCTTTCTTATTACAAGCACAAAACAACTTGCTTTCACTGGCAGATTTTTCTACTTATTTCAAGTGAAAATGTGTTTGAAACAAGTGAAAATGATCTAAAATCAAGTTCATTTTTAAGTGATTCGTTTTATTTTAAGTGGGAAGAGATTAATTTTGACTAGAAATGAGACATTTTGACAAGAAATAAGACAAATATTCTTGGAAAGATTTTGAGTTTTTGCAGTGTACTACTATGACTAGTACTGCTGCTGCAGTTGAGTAACCGAGTGTTGTGTTTTCTCTTAGCTCTGCTGACCCGAACCTTCCAGGATCACGTGATGTGTTTCACTCAGACGAGGAAACAGGCTCACAGGCTGCACATCCTGCTGGGGCTGATGGGCCTGAAGGTCGGAGAGCTGCACGGAGAGCTGAGCCAGAGCCAGAGACTGGAGAACCTCAGGTACACAGACTGAAACCCAGGCTCACAAACTGAGACGGAAGCTGGAGAACCTCCAGAACCATGTCCGTGTCTACGTCTGTTAACCCTTTCTGTCCTCGTTCTCCGTGTTCCCCAGGCGTTTTAAAGATGAACAGATAGACATCTTGGTGGCAACAGACGTAGCAGCCAGAGGTCTGGACATCGACGGAGTGAAAACGGTGAGAGTTACTAAAGTCTTGTTAATAAACGGAAGCTCTTACTGGTCTATTAAAAAATAGATTTGAACTTCGACAAACTCACATTCTCGGATCCTGCAAATAAATCTGAAGACGTGTCCGTCTGTCTGTCTGTCTCTCAGGTGATAAACTTCACCATGCCGTCCACAGTCAAACACTATGTCCACAGAGTCGGCCGCACAGCGAGAGCCGGTCGTTCAGGACGTTCGGTGTCTCTGGTCGGGGAGTCTGAGAGGAAGGTTCTGAAGGAGGTGGTGAAGTCCGCCAAGAACTGTGTGAAGGCTCGAGTCGTGCCGCCAGGTACGCAACACAGAAGAAGAGAGTTGTCAGTGTGTCGGTGAAGTAGTTCAGTCCAGAAACATGAAGAAGCTGTAACTAAACTCTCTCCCTCTGTCACCCAGAGGTCATCCTGAAGTTCAGAGATCTGATCACCAAACTGGAGAAAGATGTTGATGCTGTGGTGAGGCTGGAGAAAGAGGAGAGAGAGCTGGCTGCGTCCGAGGCCAAGGTACACCTGACACACCTGACACACCTGAGCACCCTCACACTCTCACATTGTGTTTTCAATAGTCAATCAGCTTGAGTCAGAAGAAAAGGGAGGATCGGCTTGTCAATCAACTCGTCACTTAGTTTGTCGAAGTGTCTGTGTA
This sequence comes from Trachurus trachurus, assembly GCF_905171665.1. NCBI lineage: Eukaryota > Metazoa > Chordata > Actinopteri > Carangiformes > Carangidae > Trachurus > Trachurus trachurus. The sequence continues at coordinate 23,714,897 of NC_139896.1, read as the reverse complement.
GCACAAGCCATAACATTTCATTAACATGTCATTTACCATCCAATAATGAATTTTGCAACATTTTTAATCTAATATATTTAATACGTAAACATAGAAACAAACAGCCAGTCGCAGAGCTTCATGCTCTGCTGTTTACATCAGTTCACCATCTGATCCTGACCTCTTTTCCATTACAACAGCAGCTGAGGATCATGGGTATTGTAGTATTTACTGGTTAGTGAGTTAAATACTTCACACCAGGCCAGAACATAAACCTATGCATTGCTTACGGTTTCTGTATAGTTATTATTATATTATTATTATTACTTAGTTTAGACTTACTGATGTTCACCTCGGGTTACTGTGTGGTTGCTGTGGAGATGCTGTTGAGTTACCAGAGTAACGACATTAAAGGGTTACTATGGAGTCTTACAGGGTTCTAACTGTGGTTGCCATAGTAACGTATTGTAGTAAATCTAGTCATTAGCTGCTCTTCTCTGGAGGAGCGTCTGGCGAGCAACACAAGCTGCTGTGTGGAAACGGATCAATAAATCACACGCAGATGTGTTTTAATTTCATAAATCATGTGGAGACAAGCTGGAGGTGCTGATGTTTGGGTTTCACGCAACATCTCACTTATGTCTGTACAACATAAAACATTTTATTGAGAGAAATGATTTGAACTTATTTATGAATATTCCTCAAATTTGTAGACACAGATATTAAATGAAAAATATATTTCTTATAGTTTGGTGAAAACATAGATTTTCTTAAACTACCGGTACTGTCTAATCATATTCTGATTACTAAATAATGTTTTTTTAATATATATTTTATGTCTTTTTGTGTGTGTAGTTGAGCGTGGCTCAGAAGCGTCTCGGTGACTCCGCCTCTTCAGCTCAAGCACAGAGAGTCTGGTTTCAAACACAACAAGAGAGAAAACAGAGTCGCGGTGAGTGTCAATACAAATTGTGCTGTACTTCACTCGCCACGGTTTCCTGAACTGTACTGATGAGCTGCTCTTCCTCCCCCTCTTCATCAGTGTCGAAGGCTCTGCAGGAGTTCGATCTCGCTCTCAGAGGAAAGAAGAAGAGAGACAAGTTCCTGAAGGATGGCAAGAAGAAGGAGCTGACGGTAATAACACATCACACGGGTGGTGCTGTTTTGTTACATTTATCGTGATGTTTTGGTCTCTATTGATCCGTTTCTTCATGCCCCCCTTGTTCTCTGTGTCTCACCGTGTCTCTGTCAGGCTGAGGAGCGCTCTCAGTTTGAGATCTTGAAGGCTCAGATGTTTGCTGAACGTGCCGCCAAGAGAGAGAGACGACCGAAGAGAGCGAGAGCGATGCCTGAGGAGGAGGAGCCTGCTAAAGGTCAGAAACCCCAACATACATAAACATACTGATAAATAAGAATACACTGACGAAGCCTATATGTGAACTGTCTGCTAAATGCTGCTAAAATAGCTCGTTGTCTGGTTAATAAAAATTATGCAATGAACAATATCCAGCTCAATATAAACATGAAAAAAATTACTTTGAACTTAACTTATAGCCAAAAGACCATGTTAATCAAGACATTTGCACATAGGAAACATTCTACATTTCAGTAGTTGATTTTTAACATTTTTTCACACTTTTTTTTGATTGAGTTAAGATGAACAAGTTACAACACAAAGGTAGTAGGTCTGAATACTTTCTGTAGCCACTGTGGTGGCAGTTGCACTAAACCCATCTCTCTCCTCTCGTCTCTGTAGCAGCCAATCAGAAAGCGAAAAAAGGAGGCAGGAAATCAGTGTTTGATAAAGAGCTGACCAACACCAGCAGCAAGGCTCTGAAACACTACCGAGCAGGGTAAGGCTGCCTCTCAGTAAACACCTGTCCTGTCAGTGCACACCTGCCTGTCTGTAGACTCGTCTCACCTGTCCGTCTTGTTACAGACCGTCCTTCGCTGACAGAAAGCGGCTCGGTATGGACAGGAAGCGTCCTGGCAACTCCAGGTGAGTTTCACTCTCTCTGTCCACTGCACAGTTGAGATTGTTCAGTAAAAGTGGCTGAAGATCTGCTCTCTTTGTCAGGTTCAATAAGAAGAAGTGATGACCGAGATGGCCACCTGGAGTTCTCCCACTTTTTCATGTTTTGTCTCTTTGTATTCCCTGTGTAAATGTTTTCCAGTTTTGTTCATTGAAGAACTTTTAAATAAAGTTGCAGAGAGGATAAAAACACCTCTAGTTTTTGGAGTTTAGTTTGACTCCTTAACATACATTTAAAAAGTTAATGTTAAAGAATGTACAAATGTGGGTTTTTATATGTCCATATATTTAAAAAGAGACGAGGCATGATAAGAGTATAAATTGCAGGTGTAAATCCAAACTCCACGTAAACTTCTGGTCGTGTCTTTTAATTTTCAAAGAGTATATCTGGTTATTAAAAGCTGCAAATTTTCTACAAGCAGTTGGGGTTCTTTTTCCCTTTTTTCTTAAATGTACAAGGAGTCTCAGACATTTAGCATTAAAGAGCATTTTACAATCTAGTAATTGACATTAACTGAATTTAAGTCAAGTTAATGAGTAAATTGCCAAATCATAACAGAAGTCATCTTGGGGCACTTTCAATAAAGGGCAGTTTTCGACCTAACATTGAGATTATCATTAAAAACTATGGTGATGCGTTTATCAACCAGAGACTTTCCCACACCACACAAACAGACCAGAGATGCACCATATCCAAGCAAGCCATTCAATGTCCATCCAAACAGTGACAGTACTTTTGTTTTCAAACCTGGGCAATGTTTTACAAATTAATAATTAATCCAATGATCATCAGTGATTCAGAAATCAGGTTTGTTGTGATTAAAGGTTTATTTATACTGAAATACAATCAAACAGGCAACATTCTGTACAAAGATACAGTGTATGTTTTACAGTCTCGGCTGCAGAAAGGAGATTAACACAAAGATTTAGCTTCTTCTCCAGAACTCATTTTAAGAATTTTGAAGTAACTAATAGCAGGTAACCTAGGCTACGGGTAACCATCAAAAGCAAAGTTTGATACTTAATACTGTCGGGTTGTTTGAACAACAAAGTTCCACATAATTGTTTTTGAAAATGTATCCAGAACAGTTTTAAACATTTCAACACAGGTTGACGGTCAGATAAATGACATAAATCCTTCAGAAAAGTCTAAAAAATAAAATCAGAAGAGTACGGTAAATCATTTTAACTTCAGAAACATTAAATAAAGTGTTTCTACATTCAGTCTAATTTGTAGGTCAGCAAGCAGCAGGTCACTGAACGAGTCACTTTTGTCAGCCAATCAAAGAAGAACTGATCTGTCAGCTGAGCATTTACCATTTATCTTCATCCTGATGATGAAGATGATTATCAGTCTGATTATTGATGCAACCTGAAATACACACTGTTACATCTGAACCTCTGTGTGGTTTCAGGGGGTTGGAGTTAATAATGATACCTGTAGCACCCCCCAAACTCTGTATTTATCTCCACTGCTGGTAAGAAATGGTGAGCCCCACATCCAGAGTTCAGGCGGTAAAACATACTTTTATTTTGGTAAGTTTATCTTATTTTGGTTTCCTGTAGTGACTGATTGTCCTGACTGCCCCCTGCTGGACAGATTCAGTGGCTGATTCACAAATTCATCCATCAACCAAATATCATTCCTGTTGCCATTATTTAATGAACTGTTGGGATTAATAATGAATATTACTTATAGAAGAATAAACTGTTGGATGGTTACATTATATATACGTACTTACGGTTTTATGACATGATTGTGTAAGACAGCTGCAATGAAGTGATATGGGATTTATAGGAGCCATAACTGTCAGTTCACTAAACCCCTCCCCTGAACAGTGACTGTCCAATCACAGTTTGGCAACTGTTAAAAAATGTGATACATTTCGAGAGAGGGTCATGTCCTTGCATCAACTTTCCAAAACTACGTGCAAAAGTCTAAAGACTGAATTAAACATGTTTTTAATATAGTGGCCCTTGTTAGTATTAGTAGCCTCAGTCTGTTAGCATGATATGATGTGTGTGGCCATCCTAGACGTCTTTTAGAGGGTCGTCCTGTTTACACATAAAAACCAGATGGAAACAATAAAAACAATTATAGCTGCTGCGCAGCAATCGGTCGGGTCCGGGCTACTTTTGGGCAAATTTAGGCAATTCTGAGCAACAAACAGGAGAATAGGAAGACAAGACAGTTGACCTTATAATGTTCAATTTGCATCAGTTGAGGATTGAACCCACAACCTCGGGAACCAAAGACCGTTGTCCATCGCACTGAGCTAATTGACAAGTGACATTTCAACAGTGGCTTCACAAATTGAGTAAGCCATTCACTGTCGTGTAGGCAGATTTGAAACCACAGTAAAAAGAAAAATCTTTTTTTTAGGTAAAATAATGATATTTGTCAAACATCTACTATGAGTCTAAGATGTTAGGAGCCTTCGCACATGGACCAGTCCAAGCTATTTGTTTTTTTTTTATTTTAGAGGCTTGCTGTGATGCCACCATTAGGACAATTGTCTTGTGTTTCATATTGAGGTCAACTGACATTTTGATCTGTCATCATCACCATCACCCTTGCTGGGTCTCGAACTCACAACCTCTGACACCAAGAACCAGCTCCTAACTCGCTGAGCTAATTGGCTGGTAGTGAGACCTGCTGTGTAGCTTCATTTATCCACTCAGGTGAGTCAATGCCCAGGCAGCTGTTGTCAAGGCAGATTTCAGAAAGTCAGAAATTCTATTATCTAAACAAAAATCTGTTAATACATAAATTGCATTTAGACAGCAAAACAGCTTAAGGACATGTGACATTTTGATCCGTCATCATCATCATCATCACCCTAACTGGGTCTCGAACTCACAATCTCTGACACGAAGAACCAGCTCCTAACTCACTGAGCTAATTGGCTGGTAGTGAGACCTGCTGTGTAGCTTCATTTATCCACTCAGGTGAGCCAGTGCCCGGGCAGCTGTTGTGATGAAATGGTCAAAATGTCAATAATTCAGTCATCTAAACAAAAATCTGATAATACATAAATTGCATCTTGACAGCATGGAAATGTTGGTGATTTGTTTTTAATGATAAGTGTTTTGCTTCATAAGAGAAAATCTGATGTTTATAAATTCCACTCTCACATTGACTGCAGTTGTTCCCATGAGAGCAGAATTCAAAATGTTCTCAAAAATTCAGTTTTTGACATAAAATTCTGATATTTGCCAAATTTCATCAACCATGACTCCAGAATATTGTCATTTTTTTTCAGGAAGATTGAAAATGTATTTATCAAGAATTTGATGGTATATGTTTACAGTACTGTTTGCAGTCAAACGTTTTCATGCACTGTAGGCTCAATTTTTGCTTAATCAAAAATCCGAGAAACAAGTTTTGTGGAGGACGGTCTGGAGATGCTCTGTAGCAAGTTTGGTGTCAATTGAGCAAAAATTGTGGGAGGAGATACATTTTAAAAGTTTTACAGTTATTGAAAAAAACAGAGTGATGGACTTCATAATTTGTAATAAGTTTAAGTGGACAAAAGTTTCAGCAGTATTGAGGCTACATTGTGGTGAAGTTTCAACACTGTAGCATCTACCGTTGGTTTGGTAGGAATTTTTAAAGTTTTTAAATTTAAACGCTTATTGTGCCCCCCCTAGGAGGGGGGGGGCACATGTCCTTGGAGTTGAGTGAATCTGGCATGGGACTGAACCTTTGTGCAAAGTTTGGTGAGTTTTCGCCCATGGGAAGTATGACTTCCTTGGAAGAAGAAAGAAAGAAAGAAGAAGAAGAAGAAGAAGAAGAAGAAGAATTCCTAGGAATACAATAGTGTCCTGTCAGCTGCGCTGCCCGGACCCTAATGAAGCGAAGATTTCATCTTTGAGTAGTCCTTTGAGGTTTATGTTAACTGAATATTATCTTACACAAAAATTGGCAAGTGGCAAGATAATTCAGAGTGTGGATTAATAATAAACATTACTCCTCTTTGGGGAAGCGACAGGGAATTTTTTGAGTGATTTTTGGCGTAAAATAATTAGAATAAAATCACATTAGATGACGACATCACCACCCTTCAACCCTGCTGTGGTTATCACTCACTGCCTTTAGAGGGCAAAATAAACATAATGCTCTGTGCAAGAAATAGAGATGTCAGTGTCTGTTGTCATGGTGGTGTCTCAGTCACTGTTGTTTCCTTGATACATTATTGTGTTGAGTTTTGTAAATGGTGATGATTAAATGGAAGTGTGTTAAAGCAGTGAGCCAATCGGGTGCAAGCGTCCTGAACCAGTCATTGACAGTGAGGACAAACATTAACCATACACGTTAAAACATTCACACAAATAAAAACACCATGATCCCTTTGTTCCCGCAATGCTTCACTGACCTTCCAGCTGGTGTTAAAAGTTTTTGACTCCGTTTCACTTCACAGTTTCACAGTTGTCATTCACATTTTATTTAATTGAAATTAAGGGTTCTGCTGGTTCTTCCCTGGTTTTTACCTTCAGCTCTACTTGGGTCCAGTCCAGGCCCGGTCCGAGTGAGGCGACGGGGCGCAGAGCTCCGAGTCAGAGTCTGACTCGCCCTCGGCGATGTACGGCCGGACGGTGGCGCACCGGGCGGTGGCGCCTCCCCCCCGGTGGTCGCCCAGGTTGGTGGAGGAGTAGAAGCTGCTGTTGAGGAAGTCCAGGTTGTCTCTGGACTGGGAGATGGAGAAGCCGCTGAAGGAGCGCTCCAGCTCCTCGTGGTCCACTGACGGGATGGAGATGGAGGCGTCGCTGTCCAGCTTCGCCTCCTCCCCTCCTTCTCCTCCTCCCCCTTCCTCAGCCCCACTGGCCCCTCCCCCTCCCCCTCTCTCCTGTCTCTCGGCCCCCCCTCGCTCCCCGGTGCTGTGGCGATGCGACCGGTTCCCGCCGTGTCTCTCCCCAGCTGGAGGCGGCGGGAGTCGAACCAGTGACCCGTCTCCAACGGGACTCGGACTGTTGCCATGGCTACGCTGAGGAGGGTGTCGGGGCTGTTGGTGGAGCTGGGAGCTGATTGGCTGCCAGGAGGTGGAGGGGGGGCAGCTGGGGGCGTTGCAGTTCCTGTGTCCGGTGGAGCTGCTGGAACGAACCATCTTTGTGACGACCCGGGACTTCTCTGTAGGGTCACCAGTCACCCTGCACAACACGTAAACAAACAAACACAACATGTAAACAAGTGTGAACAACTGAAGGGTGCAGGAACATCTCTGGTGTGACAGGTTCTGGTACGTTACTGTTTCTGCCCTGTCACTCGCTGTAACTGTGTGTTCCTGGTTCTGTTCTGTCTAAAAAGTAAAAGGTAAAAAAGGTAAAGGTAGACACTGACTGCAGGATTTTAGTGCTGGACTGGCTCTTCTCCAGGTGATCCACCGGGCTGTGGTAGGGCGGGGCCGGGTCTGGCTCCTTGGATCCGAAGTAGGCGTCTGTCTCAGCCTGAGGTATCCCCATTCGCTGAATGTAGATGTTAACCAGGAAGTCTAACTTTCTCTCCATTGACTGGACCTAAGGACAGGAGACAAGCAGAGGACCAATCAGACTCAAGGCTGAAATGACATCAGTTTTCAGCTCTGCTCTGCTTAGAGTTCATTTAACAGTGGCTCTTGGTTACCTGCTTCTCCACCTTCCCCAGCCGTCCCATCATGCTCGGATCCTCAGGGAGCTCCTCACCGGCTGCTTTGGGACGGTCTTTGTCTGCAATCGGCGTTCCTCTGCCAACTATCTGATCCACTCTGCCAATCAGAAGACAGGAGACGGTGTTGGAGGCTGAAGAAACCTCAGATGCAGCATTATGTTGGGAGTCAGAGGTCAGAAATTTAGTGTCATACCTCGACTGGAGGTTCTTGATGCGGGCAAGCATGTCCAGGTGTCCAGCTGAGTACTGCTCGATCACGTCCATGACGTCATAGGGACGAAGACTCTCCTTAAATTTCCTCTTAGATACCATGAAACGCATGATGCTGGGAGAGAAAGAACACAGGCAGGAAGTCAGATGTCAGCTAACTGCTGATGGTTGGGGAGACCTCTGGTGGGATCAGACAATAGTTGCATGAGGCATGTGGCGTCTATTGGGTCTGGACAAGTCTCTCTTAGGGACAGTCTGGACTCTAGACTACTTTGATCTCCTAGACCTGGAAAGTCCTTTAAAAGGATAGTTCAACATTTTTGCAAATTCACCTATTGCCATAATCTCTATAGTCATAGAGGTAGGTTCATTACCTTTAATTGTCAGTGCATGTTGTTTTGAGAATGGTGGTGAATGTGCAGGTCACAACTTCTTCACAAGAGCATTTTGGAGTTGTTGGACTGTGTATTTGATGAGTTTTGAGGGAGAGTGGACCTGTACTATTCACCTCTATTGTGTTAACTAAGCAGCTCGCTACTCTGTCCCGCAGATCTCAAAACAACATGCGCCGATAATTAAAGGTGGGATTGTGGCATAGGCGAATTTGCCAAAATGTTGAATTATCCCTTTAAGAGCTGGTTTGGAGTGTAGACTGATCAAGTCAATGCAAACAGCTGGTCTTGTTTCCATGTAGAGAGGTTAGCTCAGAGTTTGGTGTGATCCTGAATGGAGTTGGAGGGAGGACTGCAGAGCTCACAGAGGAACCCAACACTAAGTGAACTGTTAATTCACCTGTACGTTTCCACCGACAACCAATAGATGGCATCATGAGTCAGGCACATCAGTTGCAGATTTCAAAGTCAAGATCAAAGTCTTTGCAGATATCGCACTGGACGATTTTATCTGTATACTGTCAGAACCAGCTGACCAGACAGGAACAGACATGGTCCATCACTTGTCAAGCCAAATCAGATTCATCTTCAGAGACACAGTCCTGATGCGGGTCGCCTCCATTAGTCTACAGCTTGGTCACTTATCCTGGACCATGGTGAAGCCAAAATGAGAAACTATAGACCGAAACCAGGCTTCTACTAATACTTGACTTTTGGTGCTAATCCAGAATCCAGTACAAGTACCAGTCCTGGTTCCAATACCAGACTATTGAGACTGCATCAAACCTCTGTTTGATGTTGAAGAACCTCCTACAGATCTGAAGGTTTAAGGTCAAACAGGAGGGGAGCAGTGGACTGTAGGACACCAACACCACCAAAAGGGATAAAAAATAAAATAAAAGAATAATAATAAAAGAAATGTCTTACCAAACAGCACAACAGAGGAGCTATAGTGGCAGACAACAGAAAACAGTGAAACAACAGAAAACAGTGAAGCTAACTTGAGGTCAGACTAACTGGTCTTACCCAACAGCTGATGATGACCTTTGACCCTGGGGTGAGCAAAAATAAATTAAAACAAAATAATGTGAATAAAAAGCAGAATGATTCAGTGCATAATAACCAGCAAAAAAAGGTGAGCAAAGCGATGAATGATGAGCAGATAAGCTAATAAAGTAAAATGATTTCTCTGAGTGAAATAAAAACAAAACAGTTCGTACCAGATGGCTCTGATGGTGACCTTTAACCCTGGGGTCAGATCCTGAGGAACAAACTCACAGTGACAGCTCTTGTTGTCATCGGCCATGTCTTCTCCTGGCAGGCTGGCCTCTGAAACCACAACAACATCATTGTCAGAAGCGTCGGCCAGCACCCCCCACCTGAACCATGTGACACTGCAGCACATCACTCAAAACCCACAAACTTACTATGTCTTCGAGGATCCTGGGAGAAGAATTGATTAAGATGAGGTCCAGCAATTCTCAGGTTCAGTCCATCATTACACTGAACTGCAGCATTCATTCAAAAAATATTGAAACTTTACTTGTTCTTTATTTCATATTTGCATGGACTACTATTCAACTGGCACACATTTTTTGTTCATATCATTTATATCGGTGCAAGTAATATCGAAGATGAACATTTTAATGGCCTTGATGGTTTTGAAATACAGCTGGCACTTTTGAGCCTAGTTTTGTTACAGTGCATATAAAAAATGCCTTTCACATTACAGTAAATTTTAATGGTCTCAATGGTGTCAATGGAAATCTATATCTATATCTATATATATATCTATATATCACATGATGGTCTGTGTTCAAAGCTTTAAAAAAAAAAAACATACATGATTTTAAGTACTTCCTTTTTGCTGCCCCCACATTAAGAATTTTATTTATAATAATTGCTTATTATGCAAGTAATTTGTTTGTTTGTTTGTTTTTTAATCGAACTACAGCCCTAATTATTTTAGTTTTGTTTCCAAACCATAATATTTTAAAGGGATAGTTCAACATTTTGGCAAATTGGTCCATTTGCATAATCCCTAATCCCATAATAATGGGATTTCTTGGTATGTATCAAATACACAATCCAACAACTCCAAAACGCTCTCGTGGACAAGTTGTGACATACACATGCACCACCACGCTATGAGATAATAGTACGTTACGAGACAGAGTTGTTTTCGAGGATCATGCAAAACCGCTGATGCGCGTTCCCATCGGGAGCAGTTTTTCAGCAAGCAGGGGTCACAACTTGTCCCTGAGAGTGTTTTGGAGTTGTTGGATTTGATGAGTTTGATGACAGATACCAAGAAATTCCATGAGCCAGCATCTTGTGGCTCTGCTCCGCCGTTGTAAAAATAGCTTGCACCGACAATTAAAGGTAACACCTACTCGAAAGACTATAGGAATTATGGCAATGGGGCAATTTGCCAAAATGTTGAACTATGCCTTTAACTGGATGTTAAGAACCAAACTTGTCCAAGTGTCCCGATTGAACCTGTTTTATTTGAGTAGAAGCTCTGACTCTGGAGAGACCAACCCTGATCCCAAACAGGGATAACAGAGCAGCGTGGCTCAGTGTGTGTGCGTGTTTTCTGACCTGGGGAGTTCTTCTGTCTGAACTCTTCATTCTGCATCTCTATCAGCACTACAGGAGGAGACAGAGGAGACAGAGACCTTCAGCAGGGAACTCATCATCATCATCATCATCATCGTCAGGGCAGAGGACACCAACAGAGAAACAAACACCGGTCAGATACGCAGGCGTTTACAGACTTAGAGAAAACAGTCCAAATTCATTCAATTCTCAATTTCAGTGCAGATACATAATTATTTAGCACAAAGACCAGATGCAAACAAAAACTGTTAGCCTATCTTCGCATAAAGGCGAGGCGGAAACTGTTAGAAAAGCTTAACTTAGCACAAAGATGTGTAGGAGAAAACTGTTAGCCTAGCTTAGCACAAAGAAGCAGAGATAAACTGTTAGCCTAGTTTAGCACAAACACAAGAAGCAGCGAGAAACTGTTAGCCTAGCTTAGCACAAACACAGTGGGAAACTGTTAGCATAGCTTAGCACAAACACTAGCAGCAGAGGGAAACTGTTAGCCTAGCTTAGCACAAACACTAGAGGCAGAGGGAAACTGTTAGCCTAGCTTAGCACAATGACTAGACGCAGAGTGAAACTGTTAGCCTAGCTTAGCACAAAGACTAGAAGCAGAGGGAAACTGTTAGCCTAGCTTAGCACAAACACTAGAGGCAGAGGGAAACTGTTAGCCTAGCTTAGCACAAACACTAGAGGTAGAGGGAAATTGTTAGCTTAGCACAAACAAAAACAGGAGCATAAAGTCTAGGTGTACAAGAAGAGAAAACTGGCAAAGCTTAGCAAAAACATAGGTTGCGCAGGAAAACTGGGCCTAGCTTAGCACAAAGACTAGAGGCAGAGGGAAACTGTTAGCCTACCTTTGCATAAAGACTGCAAGTAGCCTACTGGGAAAGTATTTGCTATCACAAGGCTAAAATCATGTGAGATTATTCAGTTGTTGAATGTTAAGTTAAATAGCAAGGGGTAAAAAGCAATCATGTGTAAGCCAATTAAATCCAACTAAAACGAGGTAGATCCAATATAAAACACCCAGGTCCTGTATCAACCAGTTTTCCCAGATGATGAGGGTTGGTCTGTTTCTCCCCATTTCCTTCCCTGTCTCCTTATCTCCTCTCATCCCAGTAACAAATCATATGTTTGGTTCATGTCAGGTTTTGCAGGTGTCTGGTTTCACTGTGCTTTGAGTGCTTGCTCACGATGGTAAGTGTTCGGTTTCCCCCAAGCTCACTCTGGTAAGTGCTTTAACGTAATACTGCTATGATTTTGCACTGTATAAATAACATTAAACTTGTTTTAAAAAGTTTTTACTGACTTAATGTGTTTCTGGCATGTATTAAGTTTAAGTATGGTGTCCTGAAGAAGCATTTTTTTCTGCATACATGATTAACAAAAATATAATTTACTCTATAACACATCTACCTCCAAAACATTTAAGCACACCTCAGACGTCTCACTGCTGCTGTGGTTCCTGGGCGATTTGTAAGACCTGGACACTGGACTTGGTGCCCAGTCAAGTGAACCGAGAATTACTCATTGAGAGTGAGTCTAGAGAGTTTTAAACTCGTACCCAAGCTTGTTTGCAGTTTGATGTGTCCATTTTACAGATGTCTAGTTGTTTATAATGGAGGTCAGTGGGAAAATGATTTTTAGCTGCAGTACCTTGAGTGAGCAATTGGACTGAAAGGACCAGTCCTCGCTCTCGGCTCTGACTCGCCTTCATTTACCTTCAGAGTTCTGGCGGGAGGCAGCTCCGCGGATCCTGAAGGCCTGTCGGGTTCTGCTGCGTTCTCCAAAGCTCCAGCTCTTTGGGACCTTGCTGGGACTGTCCTCCAGATTGGGTTCCAGGCTTGGGGACCGCCGTAGGGCCTGGACTCCCCCTGGACCTCCAGGTACTCCAGGACTAGGACCCACACCAGGAGTACCACCAGGGGCTGTAGGAGCCACTGAGGAGAGGAAGAAGTGAAGGACAAACCGAGGTCAAGTACAGGACACAACATAATCTGAGCTACTGTGTCCTCATCAAGACTTTGCTCCACATCATAGGAAACATGACATTAACCTGATTCATTTAGTGAACTGTCCAATGACATCAACATCTTAAAGATTTTAGTTGTTTGACTCACCATGCTGAGGAGAACCTTTTCCTTTGGTCCCTGAACTCCTCGGCGATGAGAAGACCCTCTCCTTCAGACTGACCTTCTGACTGCAAACACACAGATTCAGTTGGACCTTGTGCATTAATTTGATGTTTTCAACCTTTAAACCTTATTTCAATTTAAGTTACAATATGTATTTTGTTGTTACTTTCTATCAGTGATGGTTAAATTTATCCGATGAATTAAGAAAATCCTTTCTCAGGAGATTTGAATAGCCTGTTTGTAAAGGTCAGAGGTTTTAGGGTCTCAGTAGAGGATTTTCCTGACGTAAGAGTGAACAAGGACTCTGGACACGCACCTGGGAGATTGTTCAGTCTGGACATCTTTCCTGCAGGGACATATAGACAGGTTGTTATTATAGTTTTGTTAGAATTTAATAATTAATAATTTAATTTAATAATTTTCTTGGTTAATGGTCATTGACACTGACTTACACATTCAACTTTTAAACCTTAAATTTACCAATTTTCACCCGCTACATAAACATCTATGTCTCATCTACAAAAACTCTTCACCTTCATTGGGTGCCTCTTTTTCTCCTTTTATAAGACTGTCATCAACAACGTTAATTTTGTCTGTGAGCTTCCAAATGCCAATATCAACAACACTTATTTATAACATGGACTTGTTATTAAATTTAGATTTTTCCCAGCAGTTTGTGGTGTGTTTGCTCAGTTTTATCAAGCCTTGTCTGTTTTGTACAGAAGGTTTATAGCCCACCAATGTCTCATATACGTTTATCTTACTTATAATTATTATTGTTGCAGTACTTGGTAAATTGTTTATTTATGTGACTTGTTACATTTCAGACCTGAATGAGAGTCCCGATTTGTTCTTAAGGTTCCTCAATAAATCCAACTGATTGAGAGGAGGAATCAACCTGTAGACAGACAGATTTACACGTGAGGATATGAAGTGACTATAAAACAAAGATGTCTGCAGGTGCACAGGCGCAGTCCTACCTGTACATGGGGACAGAAACTGTCCTCTCGTAATAATCCCAGGTTGAAGTCAGATCTGTTCGGGTCAGATTTGTGGCATAAACCCGCCATGCCGCCTAGAGACAAAAAGGGAGTGGTTGTTGCTATAGAAACCATGAAAAAGATGTTAACACTGCAGGAAATAAGCTGTTGTAAAAGCACCACTTTGGAGATGTTGAACAGATGTAATCTTCAATTAGCTGTGTCTCCGATATCTCCACAACCACTCTGAGACGTTGGGTTGTTTGTGGCATAATGTTGTGAGGCTAGTAAGTGTTTTCAATCAGTCAGTCAGCATTTCCGTTCACAGTGTGTCGGACTTCTTTACTGCAGAAATTAATCAGAGAGGAAATCTGTCAGACAGCCAGCAGCTGTCACAGATGACGAGCTCAGACAGACTGAAGTCTGAAAAAACACTGTCAGAAAAAATGAGTCTGACCTTCAACAGCCAGAGAGGAGAGAGTGAGAGTCTGACTGAGAAATGAGATACACTAATGTGTGTTACGCTCAATACTTAAATTGGATTATTTCAAGTTTCACTTGGAAAACAGGAAAGCCTTCACAGATGCAGACTCTTCTCTTTGGATTAAGACTGACCAAGGGAAACCTTTGTAACAGCATGAGTGTTAAGGTGTGATTCACGTTTTTATCTGTCCCGGGCCACTTAGTGAAAAGAACCACTGTTGACGTAATGGCTACAAAGACACACAAATATAAAATCCAGAATTAAACCTGATACAATCTATTTAACTCATTTCAGAGCAGCAGCACACTGTTTGGATTGGTTTTCATCTGATGGATGACACAAGAAAATTATACATGTATTGTGTTTTTGTGCTCTGACTGCCACATCAGCAACAGGGCTGAATAACTAGCTGGAATCATGTGTGAACATCATAGGTCAGTCTACGTTGGCAATAAAACCACGGTCATCTTCTCCGCCTACTTCCCCACAGCTGACCGGTCGGTGTGCAGGTGGGTGTGATCTGTGATGTCAGAGTGTTGGTTCACCTGTATGAGTCCAGCTGCTGGGTTTCGTCTCTTCTCAAAGTGTTTCTGTCGGTGCTGCTCCTGAACCTTCAGAGCAAATCCAGAACCCAGGATCCCCTGAGGACGGACACATGAACAGGTAACAGGAGACCAGGTGAGCTGGATGAACCGGGAGGCAGTGCCTCTGTCTGATCATTTGAGTTACTCACAGCGGGCAGAGCGAAGAATGAAACTCCGATCAGAGTGAAAGTTGCTGCCAGAAGACGTCCATTCCAGGTGATGGGGAACTTGTCTCCATAACCAATGGTTGTCAAGGTGATCTGAGACAGAAATGGACCAATCAGTCACATCAGAAGATTAATTACATTTTAAATTTAAATCACTGAAAATAGTGAAATATTTCCCTGGATTCATAAATCAGAGACTAAAACCAGATCAGTGAATCAGAACTCAAGGTTAGGAAATTCTTGATTAAACCGTATAAGTTTAAATCCTATCGACTGAAGACATTAAACAGATGTTGTGTCCTGTTGTTGCTAGTTCTCAGTCCCGTTTAAATCCACCACATCATGTTAACAGGACTGCCCGTTGTCCTAACATCTGCCACAGTGTGTGTGTGTGTGTGTGTGTCTGTGTGTATCAGTATGTATTGGCCTCACCAGTCCCCACCACAGTGCGTCAGCGTAAGTTTCAAACTGTGCGTTGTCTTCTTTCTCTGCCAAATAAACCAGGAAACTGGCCAGAATGAGACACAAGAAGCCGATATACCAGGCTGTGATCAGCTCCTGCAGAGGGGAGAGAGACATCAATTCAGATTGAGTGAGAGATTATTCTGTAATTACACTGGTTTACCGCAAGTTTTGTTTTCCTGATGTCATTGTCATATTGTTCTGCGACTGTTCTGTAAATTTAATCTGATTTAATTCTGTTGAGAGGGAGAGGGAGCGTCAAATCAAATAACTACTTGGTGCATTTTCTGCAGTTAGAAGAAAACTTTACAAGCAGATCAAACAAACCAATCAGAATAGGTTCCCTTCTGTCAGCTCTCCTGATCAAATAACAGCCAATTGTTCAACTTCAAATCAATCCTGCTGCTTTTCAACCACTAATCAAAGAAAATCAAGTTAACTTATGACAGCTATCTGTGTGACACTGGAGCGACCGACCAAGTAACAACTGTCTTAATGAATTATGTTCTTCATTCCTCACATTTTAAGGTTCAGTGATATTGTTCATCCGATAAATCCATCAATAAAGCTTATTGAATTCAAATGAAAAAAAGTTGAGGGACAGAGAGACATTAGGTCATACAGGAAGTGAAAGAGAGAGAGAGAGAGACATTAGGGTAGACTGAAAGATTAGATTCGGTAGAGTCAGGCAGGTGAAGAACAATACATCGTGTCCGTACACTGAATTTATTTCTGACACGCACACACACTTTGTAGGATCCGAACAAACTGACACTGAGACATGAGACACCAGAAACACGAGAGAGAGGAGGAGGATGGGGTAGGAGGTGATCGATAACATTGATCAATACAATGCGAGATCAATGGAAACGATCAGATGTCAGCAAAATGATACCAAGAAACCAATAATGCTGACACACAGACACACTCAAAAGCACGCACGCACAGTTAACCCATGTGACCACATCATGTTTCATGCCTAATTCTCCCTGCAGCTAAATACTGAATCAATAAGGAAGGTGATCAGGAGGTTTAGGTGAACCCTAGCATCTATACGTATATACATAGATAATTAGATATGCTGTATATATTTGCATATGAAAGCAGCCAAATGCCAGCTTACATGTGAGCATTTCAACTGCTCTCAATTTTAGAGGCATCAAGTGACAGACAGGTGACGAGGGGAACACAGGTGTTTCCAAGTTTACCTTGCTGTGGGCGTAGACCACAGATCCCAGCAGTTTCCAGGTTCCTCCTCGTCGGTCCATCCGGATCATCCTCAGGATCTGAAGGAACCGAAGAGACCGGATCGCCGACGTGGCGAAGACATTGCCCTGAGTCCCCGCGGCCAAGACTGAGATGGACGCGATCAGCACCATGATGTCTGGAAGAGAAAGGTCAGTGCTCGGAGGTCAGAGGTCAGAGGGAGAGACAGGTCGGAGGTCATGGGCACAACATCCACAAGCAACACCTGTAGAGCTGATTCAGGCCAATTCCCATTATTCATTTAAAAAAAAAGAAAAAAAGACTCTCTGTGGTGCCAAGAGCTGAGCAAAGAAAACAGCGTCCAATTTATTTATGGCACCATAAACAAATTACCAACCGCGCTCGGAGAGCTGCACCCTGGCAGCTGAGTGTGTTTCTGCCTGCCATACTTTTGGGAACAGTGGGTGAAATGAAAATAGTTGCAGGTACTCAGATCTGATTTGCACATCTCTGCAAGTATCCATTTGATTACCTACGACAGTGCACTTGTTTCTGCCTTTGAACCTGTAGTTTGATTCTTAACTGCCTCTCAAGTCATCAGATCCACCTTACCCAGGATAAACATGTTGTCATGTTGTCATGACGACACTCACCTGTCTGATTTGTTAATGTCATTGTAAAAGATCATGACACACATCTGTCTAGGCATAACCATGTTGTTCACCAGACTCACCTATGACACAGAATGGTTTTCTGGCAAATTTGAGTCGTCCTCTCCATCCTCTGTACCGACAACAACAACCTGCAGCCCAGATCCTCACCATGTACTCCACCCCGAACACCACGATGGTCACTACTTCCTGTTAAACAACAACAGCAGCAACACGCTGTTAACAACCAACTAGAGCTGAAAACTAGCCACTTCTTTCATCAGTATTTTCTAGATGGAGTCCGCTACAATGAAGGGATTCAGCGAAAGAGAAAAACAGGAAATCTTCACATTTGAGAATCTGGAAGATATTTTGGGGCATGTTATGCCTATATTTGATAGGACAGACTGTGTAGAGAAACAGGAAAGTGGACAGAGTGGCTGGGGGAATGACATCCAGTAAAGATTATCGGGGTCAGGAATCAAACTGGCGATTACCACTTTGCCCTATGCCAACCCAATGGGATGTGCTGTAACCACTCATCCACATCATCTCACCAATTAATCGATTAATTGCTGCTGCCGCTGCTAAAACAAACCCACATGGAGGAAACATGAACTGAAGTAAAAAAAATATCAAAGCACAGGAGGAGAGGAGCTATAAATATCAGAAATCACAAGTTCTATTCACAGAAATGTTCCAGTTCATCAGCTGACCTCAGATTAGATTAGACTGAGGGCTGCAGATAAACGGTGCTGTTGAGAGGTTTTACCAGGATGTAGAGCGCGTCCTCTGAACTCTTCTCGTACTCTTTGATGGTGGAGAACACAGACAGAACCAGACAGGAGAGCACCAGCAGGAACCTGAACACAGAACATTCAACAGTAAAACACACATACTGTACTCTGCCGTGGGCATGAAAACTGATCTCAGGTCTTTGTTCCAGGGGGAAGCTTTAGACTGTGACACCTGATCTTATTGCCTGTCTTCAGATATTGATCCTCAGCTCTTCCTGAAAGTGGAAACTGACCTGAGTGCAGCTCCAACCCATTTGTTTTAATCACTGATGTTATTAACGTCAGTTTTATTTTTCCGTTTGACCGATGATAATTTTCTCTTTTATTTGATGCTTGAGACAACACTTTGGTGCCGATATCGATCAATCACTCCTTGTTTGATATTGATTATTATGGTTTAATCAGACTCTAAGTTTGTTTTAAAGACCAAATCTCTCAGATAGCTGTAAAAAAGTACATCAACTGAAGTACAAATCGGAGGTGTCCATGTGACTTTTGGGCTTAAAAGAAATATATATAAAATTTTAGATTAGACTAATTAGACAGATGATAGATAGATAGATAGATAGATAGATAGATAGATAGATAGATAGATAGATAGATAGATAGATAGATAGATAGATAGATAGATAGATAGATAGATAGATAGATAGCCATTATTCATGAATACATTATCATAAATATATTATTTATATAGTATTACAGTAATTAACATAGCTCTTACATTAGCACCTAATATGTCTGTTGTAAATATAATTTTATTGTATAATGGGGTACTTAATTAAATGAATAATGTATCCATTTATGGCCATAACATAACATATGGTATCTTGTAGTGTAGTCTGTTATTACGGGCACGCAGCGGTCAGTTTATTAGGAACAGCAGCTGAGGCCATGTGAGTGTGATGCAGCAGGTCTGTAATGGATCCTCCTGGTTCAGTTTGAGGTGCTGACTCAGCTCTATCTGGTCACTGTGGAGGCTGCAGTTTGTGCCGCTGCTGAACTGTGCTTCATGACACATGGAGGTGCTTCTGCAGCTTCACCTGCCTTCACTGATGTGAACAACGGGGTGGACAAGAAAACAGGAGCAGCTGTGTCCCGTCTCTCTCAGTGTCAACTAGGTGCTGTGTGTACACAGGTGTACGGGACAGGTATTTACACGTAGGCATGGTAGATGAAGGCCCATCCCCGAGGTCTCTCCAGGACGTTGTACAGGAAGTTCTGCAGTCGTCTGTAGAGAGCGTTTCGTTTTGGAGGTTTCTTTCCTCCGGAGACGCTGCTGCGCTGCCTTCGAGGACCCTCTTCCCCACCTGAGCACACACACACACACACACACACACAGATTTACTGATTCTGAGGCTGCAGCGATTAGTCAATTACTTAATTAGTGGACTGACAGCTAATTATTGAACACCCATTCCTGTAGAGTAATTGTTTTAGTCGTTTATCAATCACAAGCACACAAACATCCCCTTAGTGAAATGTTTGTCCTGTTAGTGTTAATTACATTTTGATGTAAACATTTCTATTCCTCCCCCGCTCATACAAATTGGTAGCGTTTTGTTTCTTTAAGTAGCATCAAGACAATTATCATAATTTGTTATGTAAAAAGAAATTATTCTTAGTCTTATCAGCATTATATTACCAGCAGTTCCATATTTTAAGAGGACAGTGAAACATCAATGAGACTGAAACATCCCAAAACTATTGTCTGGACAAGAGCACAAATGAAACAGACATAACACATTATGGGAAATTGAGAATGAGTCTAAAATCAAGATTTAGATATAGCATCAGTGAGGTAATGTTTAACTTTAATCAAATGATGAAGGTTTTAGTTAATATCAGATAATTCAGACATAAAATGTTGAACTGAAGATCAGCTTCCACATATTTCCAACACAACAAACAATGAAATATGTGCCATCACCAGCCAATCGCATCAGAGCATTGTGACACGTTAACAATTAACACCTCTTCCCTTAGCGTCATTGGTCCAAACCTGCAGGTCCGGTTCTGTGTATTTATATAGCTATATTTATATAGCCTTCATACCCTGATATATTTCAATGCACCACAGTAAACATCGACAACCTCCCGGATTATTCCCGGATCTGTTCCTCGTGTTTACAAATATATTAATTCACCGCATCACAAACACCTGCTCCGTTTTTACTCCCGAGGCTCGATCTCTCACACACACTCATACACGTCATTGTTTACTGACAAAACACACACACGCACACATTATCTTCCAGTGGCATGCCATCTCCACTTAACGACCTCCGACCTCTGATTAAGTCGCCCTGATAGCCGTGGTTTCTCCCCGTTTACCTGAGATGAGCAGCGCTCCGTCCCTGCTGGACTCGGTCCCTCCGGCCTCCAGACCCACGAAGCCGACCTTCAGCTTCTTCTGGTCGGCTTGCGCTCCGGGGAACACCCCGCCGTTTCGGGATTTCTGCACCATGGCTGAGAGCTGCGACCCGCACCGATCTACTGCCAGCCCGCAGACAAAGCACTGAGGCCGGCCAGGCCTGGAGGGAGCATCGCTGCTGCTGCTGCTGCTGCTGCTGCGGAGAGGAGGAGGAGGAGTGAGGAGGAGAGGAGGAGAGCAGGGAGATGTAGAGGGAGACAACCCGTAGAGAGACAGGCCGGTGGCAGATTGTCAGATCAGCAGGTTTTTTTTTTTTTTTGGTTTTTTTTTTTTTTGCTCTGCTCCGACTTCCCTCACAAATAGGAAACAGAATGACGTCACCGACGGCTTATTGATCACTGATAAAAGACCTAAAAGACCAAACAGTGATCAGTTAGAGATCAAGCACAACAACAAGATTTATGTGTGCGCACACAGTATGTTTAATCATCTCATCTGTCATCACCATGGTAACAGGATGACCATGGGGTGGTAACCTAGGCAACCGGAGGAGGGACAGGTGGAGTTAAACAAAACAAGATGGGGGGGGGGGGGGGGGGGGGCAGGAGGAGATGGTTAAAGGCAGAGGAGAAATTAAAGGGTTAAGGATGCAGGAGAGCGAGAGTAGGAGGTAAAGAAGGAGAAATGGTGGACCAGAAGAGAGGAGTAGGGATGAGAAGTGAAGGAAATCAAGGAGAAGAAGAGAATGAGGGAGTAGCAGGAGGGTGTGAAGGGGGAGAGGGGAAGGTGGAGAAATGAAGGAGCAGAACAAAGAGGAGGAAGAGAGTTAAAGGAGGAGGTGGAAAAGTCCAATAGAATGTAGAGGAGAAAGCAAAGAAGAGGAGGAGGAGGAGGTGGAGAAGAAAAGCAGGAGGCAGTGCTTGTAGAAGAAGAAGAGGAGGAGGTAGTGTTTTGTTTGTGGAGTCCAGTTAAGCGGTTACATCGCTCACCAGTGGACCAATCAGCAGGTGAAGTGAGGTTTTTACATGTCACACAGAAACACAGCGGTTTAACACACACACACCATTTATTAGTCACACAGATGACATCATCACTCAGTAACACGTGTCATCAGTAAACCGCTAAGCTCCTATTCAAAAAACTACAGTAATAACTGATTCTGATTGGCTGATTTACAACTTCACACTGCACGGCTGTGTCAGGGATCGGGTGGAGGTCAGAGGTCACGAAACAGGGCAGAGTAGAAGGCGGGCTCTGAGCAGCGGCTGCGGTAGCGATGGATGATGTCATTGATCATGTGCTTCCTCCTGATGTGCGGCGGAGGGGCAGAGTCACTCTCCAGCCGCCGTCGATGGCAACAGTTGATCACCATCTCTCTGACCAGGATACCTTGAGACAGACAGAAGATCCTTATTAATATTAGATTAATTAACAGGATCCTTTTCACATTGAAGACAAACTGGATAAATCTACAGACGATATCACAGACTGCTTTTAGTTTTCAAACAGTAACAAACACGGCTCAGGCCCAGGCGCCCCGAATGAATGTAATGCTGCAGTAGAAAGTGAGTGTTGGAGATGTGACTGTCAGGAGACAACGCACCTGGAAAGAGCCTGAGCTAACATCAACAATGGGATGTTCAATAACATTACATTTGAACTTTAATTAATTCAAACCAACTCGGCTGACGAGGCAGCGGCACAACCTGATGTATTATTAGCACCTCACAGCAACCAGACACTGGCTCAGCTGAACCTAATGTGCTGGGAGCCTCAGTGTCAGAGTATCAGTGGTGGTGCAGGGAACATCCAAACGTTTAGATACGTCACAGCAGCAGGTCTGCTCTCATAATGATTAAAGGCAAAAAACAAGTAATGAGGTGGTGGGACATGAAACTTTCTGGAGAAGAAGTTGGCTCCAGGGAAAAGTAGGATTCAAATCGCTGTGTTGCAAGTCAAGGATAAAATTGATTTATTTACAATTTGAGTAGGAGTACACAACCAAAGATTAAATATTTAGTTTATACTGAACTCAACCCACCATGTTTGCTTGTTTTGTTAAATATTTAGTATCAAACTGAGTGAATATATATAAGAAATTCATCCATCTATTAGCTATACCAGTCATCGTGCTGGGTTGCAGGGGAAACAGGTCAGGCCATCAGTCTATCACAGGGCCAACACGTAACGACAAACAACCTCACACATTCATATTCACACCTACAGGCAGGCTAATTAAGCTAACAACAATAAATGATAATATAATAATAGTACATAAAATACTATATATATACATTATATAAATAAATAAGTCATTACAATTAAATTACTGGCCTTGATGTCATAAGGAAGTGTCAGACTCGGTTAGGAGACGAACACTGACCAGACACCAGCTGTGTAGCATGAAGCATGTTTTTCCCTGCAGCGATGAATGGCTTGGTTGAGGCTGCATTAAACAGCATGAGGTAAATGAGTTATGAGGGGACTGGTATGTGCTACAGCTGTGACTTCTGTATTATATCAGACAGCATCACATTAAAGAGAGAGGTCCAAGAGCTGAGCAGGATAGACTGATTGTTTCCCTGATACAGTAGTAATATTACTGCTACGCGCTGATGATCATCAGGTCTCAGTGGTGTTTATGTGAGGCTTCACAGAGACAGGAAGGTTGCACAGATACGTATATAGAGATAAAAAAAAACAACGCGCTCGGGTTGAGCGTCCCCCTCTGTCCACCTAGAGGTGGGGATAGGGATAAAAATCCTTTTACAAAGGGAAGGGGATGAATGTGGTAGTAATCATCTCTTCAAAATGTTGTTTGTAAACATGCTTAATTGTATTAAATGCTTGTGATATTAAAAAATGGTAAAAAATAATAATAATAATAATAAAAATAGAAATAAAAAAAGATTTTAAAAAAAACAACAACAACCTCACATCAAAATATATGTGAGATTACTAAGAGATGAATATTAATTAAAATATAGGCAGGGGTTGATGTGCCTTGATAATGTTTTGGGAGCTCTGTGGAGCCACGTTTTTCTCTTTTTTTCTTTTTTGTTGTGGGATAACTGTGTTATATTTCTTGACTGTGTTCAGCAATGTTTGTCCCGTGTGTGTTTTTTTCTCTTTTTTTCTGCTCTCTCATCACTGCAGCTGCTGTCAGTGATTGCTGATAAAAAAAAAAAACACCTGTGTATGTGGGTTTGCAATGGTTTACCTGTTATTACATGCTGAAGAAGGGTTTTCCCCGAAATGTTTGTGTCATAATAAAATACTTGAATTTTGAGTGCAGTCCTGTACGGTTGGTACATTTTCTATATACGCAGATATACTGTATAATCAGACAGAGAGACAGGTAGACCGAGATGAACAGAGACAGCTGGTGAAAGAGAGCCAGATGAAAGACAGAAAGACAGGTGGTGATGGACAGACAGACAGACTTACCCAGTGACCTCTTGCTGACCACACTCCCGCTGACCAGTGGACCAACTGGACTGAACTTGCTGGAGGTGTTCTCGTGGAAACGGATGCGGTAGAGTCCAGTTTTCAGCGGATGTATAAAGATGAGCTGGACGTCCGAGACACTGTGAGACAGGTTGGTGGACAGACATCATCAGGTTGGTAAAGAATCAGTGAGTGTCAGAGGGAGGACGTGTCCGTGTGTCTGTACCTCATCAGTTTCCCCATCTTCGTTGCTGACAGTAGATCGGACAGAGGAAAACTCTCTGAAACACAGACTCACTGGTCAGAGGGATATCACTCCTCCATCTCTACTGATGGTAAGTTACAGTTACTTAGTTAGTTACTCTCTGAAATGCATTAGTAATGGAGTTATTTACCAATGTCATCAAAGTGCTCGACCCAAACTATCAGCAGTTTAGATTCAGAGCCAATGAATGACAACACAGAAGGAAAAGACTTCCTGTCTTCAACTGGAGAAGTCTGGACAGACAGATGAGAGAAGGACAGGTCAAAGAGAGATGGGACTTTGATAGACATACAGTTCAGAGAGAGACAGACAAGTCAATGATAACCAAGTGAAAAGGGCTTTTATTTTGAAGGTACGCACTGTGGATTGGTGGGTGGAGTCTTGGCCAAGCTCAGAGTGGTGTCTGTGGTATGACGACTCAGTTGGAGACTCCGCCGCCTTTGGGCTCTTCAACCCAACAACTACTTTGAACAAAAAAAGGGATTAGAGTTAAAAGGATATTCCAGTTTTTTTTGAAGTTTTTTTTATTTTATTTAACCTTTATTTAACCAGGCGAAATCAATTAAGAACATGTTCTTATTTACAATGATGGCCTGACAAGAGGCATAAGCTTCTTGAGGGGGGGGGGGGGGGGGCTGTGAGGGAGAAAAGATAGGTTAAAAGACAATAGCAAATATACACAACAATACAAACATTCAGCAGAAACAAGGCATAAAAGTTAATAACAAGGATATTCAAGCATAGAAGACAAGATTATTACAAGCATAAAAGAGAGTAAATGTCTGTTACAGATATTACAGGATTCATTAGAGAGCAGTGTGTCACAGAAAGTGGCCTAGGCCAACGGCGGTAGGTATGGGCGTTCAACAAGCAGAAACTGAAGAAAAGGGTTAGATAGTTGAGTAGTTAAATAGTAGGGGGTTGTATGAGGTAAAAATGGCCACTAAGTTTAATATCTGTAGTAGAAAGCCCCCCCCCCACCCCCCACTGAAAAAAAGCAGCGCATTACGATACACAGGCAGTCCATTGTTGTGAATGAGGGACAATTCATTAGCGTATTTACGCTGCTCACGAGAAGTCTCGTTTCAATATCATACACCAGTTCAAGAGTAAGTTATAAAGTAAATATTTACAGTGCATCAGCTGGTCGGAAAAAAGTTAGTTTATCTGGAATTAACCAACTGACTCACTATTCCTCCATGCAGGTAGGCTTTGCGACGCGCTGTATCAATTCACCTGAAACGCTAAAAAACAGAACTATCTCTTTAAGTAGGCCTATTAAGTGGAAGGAAATACAAGCTAATAAAACTCCCTTCTCCTTATATGGTCATGAAGGAAACTGACCATGTTAGTCACTAGAGACTATATTTTCTGATTATGACATCATCAGACACTGACTGTGGGTCGATGATGGGACGATGAAGGTGAGCTCCGTCAGAGCGTCCGCGAACCTCAGGACGAACCTCTCCCCATCGAACACGCCCCCTCCACTGTCACCCAGCACAGCAGGGAATTCTGGGAGTCAGAAAACAATCAGTCGGAACAGAGTGACCTCTGATGACCTCAGACATCAAGTGGACCAATCAGAGCGCTCACTTGTCCTACTGCTGTCAGTGCTGCTCCCCCGTCGTGGTTCCACCTCCACTGGCCAACCAAGAGAAGACAGGAAGTCCAGGAAGTAAGACGGGACGTTACACCTGGACTCAACGTTCCTTAACATCTGCAGAGACACAGACAGACAGGTGAGTATAACTTCAGCAGCAGCTGATGTACAGGTGGGACAGACAGGTGTGTGTGACCTCAGCAACTGTCCTCTGTCCAGCTTTCATGTAGAAGACGAAGGCAGAGTCACAGTTTCTGAACGGCATCTGATCCAAACGTCTCAAGTCCTTCGGGAATCCTGGAAGAGACGGATCCAGAGACACCAGCTGAGGAGGGACGCCACCGGTACCTCGATCCTACGGACAGGTGAGGTGGGGACAGGTGAGACAACACAGGTCTAAATACATCAGTAGACTTCTGAATTGAGCTCTGTCCTCTGTACCTTCAGCGTCTCAGGTGTCAGCAAACCCAGGTTGGACAGGAAGAGTCTTGCCGTCTGAAAGCTGGTGACCGGAGGCGGCGGCTTGCAGGTCGTCATGACAACTGAATGACGACTTGCCTGTAGCATTTCCTCAACCTGGCGCTGCCTCTTACATGCCGCTCGCAGACGCTCCAGCTGCTGCTGCACCTGAGAGAGGAGGAGTTTAGGAGGAGGACTGGTACCTGAGGAACGCCACAGTAGATCCAGACAAGTAAAGACCTAAATATCATCAACTTCTTAACGTAGTTGAAGTTCCTACCCCCTCGCTAATGGACTCATGCAGCGCTGGTATACTCAGCTCTGCTTTGGGTGAAGGAACTCTGTCGCTGTTTTCAGGAACAAGCTGCTGTTTGATGGCACATCGTACGGCTGAATCCTCCTGGACCACACCAGCGTGTTCTGGGATCAGAGTTTTCTGCGTTAAAGGAACAGGCGAACATGATAAAACACTGATCTGGAGCCTGTTTGCGTGTCACTTTATTGTTATTACCACTTGTGTTGTAAATGTGTTTACCTGTGTAGGTGTTTTTCCCTCTCTGGGCTCCAGGTTGAGCTGTAGAGTCCAGCTGTGCCGCCCTGATGGACCTCTGATCAGCATTGTGAGCGATGGGCATGATGCTGCACATACCAATATGTTAAAGCATTATCAATGAAGCAACTCACTTTCAATTCAGTTATTAATAATTACACTGCATGTCATGGTTTTGGGGTTTTGTGTTGCGGCTCCTTCAGGGTCAGTGACAGGACTCACCCTGCTCAGTTCCTGGTGGTCGCTCCAGCATGGCCAGTATCACTGAGCTGTCCACCACAAAGTACCTGAACTTCCTTACACTGCTGTCACTCAAACTAGGACAGCCAATCAGAGCATCCTCATCCAGCAACCCACCAACGAACGGCAATCCTCCCGATACCTGCATCACACTAATAAAAAAACAAAAACAGCTTTTGTTTATTTTGCACTTTAATTTTCCAAGTCCAAGAGAACAGCGGAAACAGCAAGGTGACGTTTCAGGGTGTGTTTGTTTTGCTCACCAGCTCAATGTGGCCTCGGCTGCCTCCTTGACCCGCAGAGAGGCGGGGTTCAGCTCCTTCTCCTCTTTGCTCTTCACTTCCTCTTCCTGTCTGGACTTACTGCCTGAAATCCCCAGTTCCACAATCTCCAGAACCTCCAACAAACACTCCTGAAACACATAACACAACTATATAGCCTACTGCACACAACTAATACACGTGAACATATAAACACACACACATGGAGCGGGGTCCACAGTGGAGCCACGTTGCCACGTTGCCTCCTATTCACTTTGAATTAGGAAGTGGTCTGAGACTCTTGGACCTAGTTTTATATATATGTTGGTCAGTTACCTTTTGATCAGTTACTGACTGTGTGTTGGTCATTTACCTGATGGTCAGTTACCTGGCGGTTAATTACCTGTAGGTCAACTGCATGAGTTAGAGTTAGTTACATGTCGGTCACTTCTCTGTTGTTTAGGGGTACATTTGTGTCTTTATTATTCAATCAAAGAAAAAAAAGTCTTTCTTTTGATTGAAAAGGGTTTTTTTTGATTGAAGTGAAGTTTGTTTTGATTGAAAATATATTTTTTGTTGAATTGAATAATAAAGACACAAATGCACCTCCATAAGTTAAGTTTAGTTACCTGTGTGTAGATCAGTTACCTGTTGGTCAGTGACTCGTCAGTCAGTTACCTGTTGGTCCAACATGGCAGGGTGCTGAGTGAACCAGATGTTCAGACAGTGGAAGGCAGCGACGATGATGGAGTGAAGATCTCTGGAGTGAAGGGGAGGAGGACGACTGCACTGAAACACGATGTAAGTACAGACAGAACTGACCGCTCGCCTCCTCTCCAGCTCCTCCACCCTCACCTCAACCTGCAGGACCACACCACAGAGTTACAGGTCGAACAACGTCAGTTCCGGTGTGTGCGTGATGTGTGTGTGAGTGTGTGTCCACCTTTGCCAGTCCTCCCAGTACTTCTAGTGCAGAAAGACAAACTGCTGAGTCGTTCCTCCACTGAGACGTCAGACGCTGAGTCAGCAAACGCACAAACTGGACCCACAGAACCCCTGCTGCGTCTGATTGGACAGCTGGTTGTCATGGACACACACACACACACAGAAAAAACACATGGTCACTGTCAGATATCCACAACACACTGGGTCAATATTACAAATCATTACAGTGCAACAAATCAGAAACCAGATGATGATCATTAACCAGTGGTTCCTCTGGTTCGTCTGTTTCCACTGGTCCCACTAGTTCCCCCGGGTCCGGGTCCCGCCGCCCATCTGGTTCTACTGGCTCCACCATGCTGGGACTGATTTTCCTAGAAAACCCAGAATTACAACACTTAAAATAAACAAAAAAAAAGTGTGATCAATGTGCGATTCATCGTGATTAACTATGGAGACTCATGTGATTAATCACCATTCAATTTCTTAATCAACTGACTACTACTACACTACTTTTTACAATTTTTTTTATTTATTTACTTTTTTACTGTAGGTCTGTTATCTTTATTATGTTTTATATTTTTTGTTGTGTAAAGCACTTAAAAAGCTGTCTAGAAGTCAGGAGTAGACGTCAGTAGACATCAGTGGATGTCAGTAGATTCACCTGAGTTTGTCCTGCAGCTTGCACCAGAGCCAGGTCCTGAACCAGGTTCAACATGGCGGCTGCATCAGTTCAACAGAGACCAGTCAGAGCTGTGTTTAATGTTTCACTGTGTCGAATTATAAACAGAACCAGGATCTGCGACTGACCCAGGATCACCTGCGTGTTGGAGGCGTTCGTCTCCGTCTGCAGAGCGCCAATGAGAACGCTGATGAGGCGGGGCTTCAGGGACAGGAAGCTACCTGCTGTGACTTCAATACCGGTGATATGCTTGTCCAGCAGCACCTGCGCACACGCACACAAAGGTGAACGTCAGTGTCACTGGTTATAACTGGATGTCATGTCTGCTCAGGTGTAGGTGTTTAACCCGGTGTGTGGGAGGTTACCTCGGATTGGATGGATCCAAACTGCAGAGAGAGGGGCAGCAGGGACAGAAGGATGAGGATGGAGGCTCGTCTCAAATCCACCGGACTCACAAAACTCTTAAACCTCAGCAGCTCTCTGGGCGAGAGAGAATGAGAGAGAGAGAGTTACCTGCAGTCACACATGTCTGAATCAGTAGAGTAAGTTGTAGGTATCTGTAGGTGTAAGTAATGACCAGGGTTGGGAGTATCGCATTACTAAATAAGTAAGTAACTGAGTAACAAATTACTAATTCTACCACTTTTTTCAATGATGAGTTGTGTAACTTTTTCAAATTTAACAACACAATTAACTATTATTGAATGAAATCATTACTTGTTAATTTATGTGAAAATAGCAACAACTTTAAATGATTATTGTATGATCATTTATCTCCTGACTTACAGTAATGGACGTGGTCACAGCATGAGCCCAAGCCCACACAATGGTAGATCATTTAGGGTTGAATTAAAGCAGAAGTAAGCGGAATATTTGTGTTAATATAAGTCTTAAATAGTTATATCTTCCGACGGAAATCACTTACATAGAGTGTTTGGTCTGAAACACGGGTCTGTCAGTCACTCTGCTCTGCTATAAGCCGAGGAGAAAACTTTCCTTGTATCCTACAATCTTTATCCAATGAGGAGAGAGAACAGCATGAAGGGCTGTGTGTGCAGCCAAGGGATGCGCGTGAATGTGGTGACGTAGGGACGAGGGCGGGGACTGCTAACTCCATCGGCTGACAAGAAGTTAGCCAAAACGACCAGATCGCTTACTTCTGCTTTAACTGTCATGCAAATACATTAAAGCCTGTTTTGAAGACCTGTTGAGAGACATCTATCAGAAGTTTCAAAACCTATCTATTGTGTTTTATTCTCCCACTGATACTGATGGATGATGATAGACCTTTGGCTGGTTAGGTGTCTTGTACCACACTGAGCCACAGGAACACCGAAATAAAAGCCACGTTGACATTAATAAGTGAACAAAGGAAGGGGGAAAAAGTAGTGCAAAAGTCAGTTTCCCTTGTAACTAACATTGAGAGAAGTAACGAGTAAGTAAATAAACCTAATTACAAACTGTCAGATATTTGCCCAGCACTGGGAGTGACTCACACACACGGTTTGTGGTTGTTCTGACTCAGCTCTCAGAAAGAGCTGATCCTCATTTTGCTGGATCACAAACAGCAGCTCCCACAGCTCAGGTGGGTGGTTACCTGTGAACTACACATCAGTGTGGGTCATAATATCTGTGGATGAATAGTGGTTTGTGTGTGTGTGTGTGTGTGTGTGTGTGTGTGTGTGTGTGTGTGTGTGTGTGTGTGTGTGTGTGTGTGTGTGTGTGTGTGTGTGTGTGTGTGTGTGTGTGTGTGTGTGTGTGCGCGCAGCAGGAAACTCCTCTGTTTGACAGAGGAAGTGAAAATGTGCCTCAAGGGAATCCTGGAAGTGAAAGTAGTTATCTCAGCTCATGTGTGTGTGTGTGTGTGTGTGTGTGACTGCTTTCAGCATGTCACAGTGTCAGTCCTATACACTCTGTACACTTTGTACAAGTCATTTGCACCTATTCACACACACACACACACTCAAACTTTTTCAAGCCAGAAACAAGTCTGCATTAGTCTGTTGAGGCAGGAAATTAAAAAATATGTTTTTTCTGGAAATAAGGAAGAGAATGGGTCGTGGTGTTTCATTTAGAACCATTGATTCCATGATAGATAAAAAATAAAGGACATGATGTTCAGCATGTCAGGGAGGGCTTCAGCATCAGGATGTAGATGTGGTCACACAGGCGGTTCCTGGTTCTGCTGGTGGAGGAGAACCACAGAAAATTGCTGCTGCCTCGCTTCTGCAGCGCGTTAATGTCATGTGACATGGCGACGTTTCACAGCGCCAGTCTAACGGTCCAACACACCTATTGTCACCGTCCCCTGTCCCCAGCAAAGACTCACTGAGCCTCATCGAGCTTCATCAGATTGTAATGAGAAGTAATGTTCTCAGTAGTAATGTTTGCAGTTGTGGTACTTCACGCATTCACAGTAGTACTTGTACCTGTCGAGTAGCACGTTCTCCAGAGCTGGGATGAAGGAGGGGAGCAGCAGGTTGACTCCTCTCAGGTCGCAGCAGAACAGACAGGTGGAGTTTAACAGGACGGACGCCAGGACAGGGAGACACGCCCCCTCACACCCCTGGAGACCCTGCAGGAGAACCATGTAGAACCTGAGGGAGGAGACGAGGAGAACCACAATCACAACATCATCCATGTAGCTGGAGACCTGCACAGGTTAGCAGATACTACGTATGTACCTGGACAGGTAGACAGGCAGGATGTCCTCCGCTGACTTCTTACAGGTGACGATCCTGCAGAGCGTCCCGCAGGCCTCGGCTCGACCCGCCGCCCACCGCTCTGACATCACAGTGACATCACTGTGACCAGCTGCAGGAGACACAGATCTTATCATGCGGACACCTGCAGTATTCCCGTAGTACAGTGTGCAGCATGTGTATTACTGCAGTAGTACTGTAGTAGTGCAGACAGAGTATTGACCGGACTAACCGGGGTCTCGGTTGATCAGAGCGGCATCGAACAACCAGGAGCCAAACAGGTGCAGGATGGCATCCACGTTGCACCTGAGTGGGGAGGGCGGGGGTCTGGGACTGGAGCATAGAGAGGAAGGGAAGGAGGGAGGATGGGGAGAGGACTTGCAGTGCTGGGGGGAGGAGAACATCTGAGAGGAGAGAGGAAGGAGACCCACAGGTCAGAGGAGGGATCAAACGTACCGAGACAAGACAGAAGATAGGCGTACAGATATCAGACCAACATTTCTGCCAGTTGACTTGGAAACTTGTGCAGGTTTTAGTCGTCTGTGCATTGGGGGAGACGTGGTGGAGGGAGGGGCACTGGGCAGACTCAGGATGTTGACTGGGGTGGGCGGAGCACTGCCAGAACGAGGCCGGGAGAAACCTGAGGAGATCACGCAACATGAGGACCACTGTTCTGAGACTACAGATCCAAATCCACCAGTCAAGTCAGGGCTGGGGGGCGGGGCCTACCGTAGGCAGGGAGGCGGTCTCTGAAGGGGCTCTTAGTCACAGCAACACCTGGGGGGGACAAGGTAAAAAACAAACGTCCAGGTAAGATTAAAGGTTCGATTTTAATTAATGTGGTCAATAAAATTATCTTTAATCAATCGAGTTGACCTCTACTTTGATTGGTTTATTGATTAGATTGACATGATCAGTCAGGTTAATCTCATTTACCAAGAGACGGTATCCGGTCTCTGAAATTGATCCTTGATGTCATCCCTGGAGAAACACATCAACTGAATCATATTAGTGTAAAGTTATCATGTGTTTATCAGTGTATGCACTAAATGCACTTTTTTTCCTGCTAGGCTCCTCTGGACATTAATATAATGTAATATAATAATGTAATATGCACTTTTTGTACTAGTTCTGCATCAGTATTAAGCTGCTTTAATCGATAACTCGCCACAAAAACCACTGTCCGATTTCAACCAAACCTTCTGCGTTGGACTCCACTCGGTCCCCCCAGATTATATATTGGAGTTTGGAGAAATTTGAATTTTGGACCAAAATGCCCATTTTCGACACCCCCGGGGGTTAGAAGTTTTGAAAATCGCCTGTTTAGTTTTTGGTCACTGGTCCGGTTTCAACCAAACCTTCTGCGTTGGACTCCACTTGTTATTTATAACTGTGTTATTATGACAATGACAATAAAGTATTTAAGTCTAAGTACATAGACAACAAGTGTAAACAAGTGTGTAAGTAATGTGTGTATACCAGTATAAGTAATGTGTGTATACCATTGTGTAGGTACTGGGTAGTGCATGAAATGCTTGTATACCATTGGGTAATGAGTGTATGATATGTGTATATATTCATACATAGTAGTATAAATGTGTAGTATGTGTGTATACCAGTGTTTGGCAGCAGCAGCTCTGTTGTTTCTTTGTTGACCACCGTCACCCCTGCAGACAAAAATGTACATTTACTACTCACACCAACTACTCAGCATTTTGTTCACATATTGGTCCAAACAACGAAAGTAAGATTCAGATTGTAATAAAATTATTCTTCACCTTCTCTTCACACTGCACTGTGAGTGGGAAAACCACAGAGCAGTGAAGCTGATTGTGATAGGACAGTATGAGAGACAGGGAATCATAATGTCAAGGACTATGCCTTCATGGGCTGTGCTCTTCAGGGTGAGCCACTGTGATTAAGGTATACATATCTTTAAACTGATGATTTGTGAAATGATAAACGGGAATGTCAGACTGTCATTAGTAGGTTAGTTTGTGGTCTCGGTTCAGGAAGGGTTCAGGTTTTAAATAGGTAGACATCTGGTCAGGGAAGGGTAGGGGTCCGAAGATGAGATTAGAGTACCCAGGAAGGCATCAACCAGTGTGCTGACTCCTCTCATGGCTCTGAAGAAGATACTTGGCTGCTGACTGTCCCCTCCTGCTCCTCCTCTTGACACCTCCTCCTGAGAAGAAGGAGCTGAACCAACAACGACCGGGTGACTGAGTGAAGGCAAAGAGTGAGTGTTAGCGCAAAACACCATGTCATGAAGTCAACTGCATTTTATAGACATTAAAACATGTTTCAGGATGTGCTACCTGAACAAGTGTAGGAACCTGAACCAGGTCTGAGGGACTCTGTCTTCGTCCAGGTCCGGAGGGATCAGAGCCGCGTCCTCGTCTGGGACTTTAAACTCAGGGAAAGAGGGGCCGAAGGTCAGCAGCAGCAACCTGTCACAACACAACCATGATGGCACAACAACAATGCAATGCATTAATGTACCACCATTAACGCACCATTAATGAAATTATGTTACATTAATACGCACCATTAATGTAAAATGATGACAATGACAATACAATACCATTACACAGCAGCAATACTACAACACAACAACACTGACTGAAGAATGTAATGGAACAACGTGAAAACAACAATTATTAAACATTAAAAACACAAAATCATCAGAACAACATAACAAAAACAACAACAAAATGCAACATTGCACAACAACATAATACCACAACACAACAATAACAACATAATATCCACATAACAACAATTCCACTAAAGCAACGCACTAACAATAATAACGCAATGGCAAGGCAAAACCACAACACAACGGATTAACAACATTAACACAACAAAACACCTAAATAAAACAGCACAACATAAGAAAACAAACAACACAACAACCTAAGGGAACTCATCACACCTCTGTTAACATGTATAACCTGTAACCTGCGTGTGTGTGTGTGTGTGTGTGTGTGTGTGTGTGTGTGTGTGTGTGTGTGTGTGTGTGTGTGTGTGTGTGTGTGTGTGTGTGCGTGTGTGTGCGTGTGTGTGTGTGTGTGTGTGGTCACTGAGACGATGATGACCTACAAACTGAGTCACACCTGGAGGTTAACGCTGCAACGACTCGGTTCCACTGTTCCACCACCACAGGCTGATGTCTCCAGCCGCTCAACATCTGTCTGCACATCTGCCACAGGGAGTGAGACGGGAAACAACGGGAGCAAGACAACAACCAGACCTCGAAGAGGATCGACATCGACAGGTCAGAGACACCAGCCGCTGAGAGACAGACAGGTGAGAGAGAGAGAGAGAGAGAGAGAGAGAGGTCACAAAAAGAAGAGAGGAATGGAGAGGTGAGAGAGAGAGATGAAAGACAAGTAAAAGACGGACACGTTCGAGAGAGAAAGGAGAGAAAGAGCCAGGAGAGAGATGGACAGGTGAGACACTCCACCTGCTGACTGACAGACACGAGTGAGTGCGGTCATTGTCTCACCTGCAGGAGTGGGCGGGGCCAGGATGGAGTGGTTGATGCGGAGCAGGAAGTGCAGCAGCGTCTCCCAGGTGTCTCTGGTCATCGTGGTGCTCTCTCTGGCCAACGACCGCACCGCAGACAACACCTGCTGACAGAGAGACAGGTAGACCGGACTCACCTGGTCTGACCTGCCGAGGGACTTCATTAGATCAGAGCACCTTCGGGTCCATCAAAGGTCACGATGAGGTCAGCAAAGGTCACCAGGTACTTTAAAGTGATGGAGTCAATAGGTCACAAGTCAGTCTACCTGGCCAGGAACAGACTGTACAGGTGTCGGAGAATCTTCTGGATGTACAGGTTGGGCTCTCGGTTGATCGGCGGTGGGATGGAGTTCTTTGGAGAAACCAGGGCCATCAGCCAGTCGGTGTAGACGTCGACACAGAGCTTGACCGTGACCGTGTCTCCGTCCAATGCAAGAGTCAAACCGTAACACAGCACCTCCATCGTCCACTTCACCTGGAGACACAAGCCAAGGTGACACCAGGTGCTGCTGTGATGTCATTGTCCAGTTTATTAGGAACACCTGTCTCTACGTGGAGCAGGCCTGTGATGACCCCTCGCCCCTTGTGAAAGACCACGATTTAAATATGACTGTTTAACTCTGTGAATGATTTTTAGACTCAAACGCTGATTACAGATCAACACCAGAGTGTGTGTTTAACTTTCCATACAGGTCACGTACCCATACACACACACACACACACACACACACACACACACACACACACACACACACACCTGTCTGTC
This sequence comes from Trachurus trachurus, assembly GCF_905171665.1. Lineage (NCBI taxonomy): Eukaryota > Metazoa > Chordata > Actinopteri > Carangiformes > Carangidae > Trachurus > Trachurus trachurus. The sequence continues at coordinate 23,678,750 of NC_139896.1, read as the reverse complement.
TGTATGCAACTGGCTGTGGGCGTCAGGGTTTCCCAATGTGGCTCCCAAGGGCTTCACCACAGCAACTGCAATGTCTCTGCCCACAGAGGGCGGGAAACAACTGAGCACGCTCAGATGACCCCGCCCACTGGACAGTGATTGGTCCATGGCCTGCCAATCAAAGCTCACCTAGAGACCTTAGACAGAGAGAAGAAGTTAAATAAGTTAACTAGTAGTTTTTCACTTGATGGAAAAGCTTCACTTTATCTCTTAGGTTATTGTTGTGACAGATAAACAGTTACATTTCCCATAATGCACTTGGATGGAGTCTTTCAAACATGAGTTACTGAACATTAACAATGATTCAAACATCCTGTTGTGGAAAAGACAGATTCAATGTAAAATTAATATTAAAAAGGATATAAATACAGTTAACATGCAAAGTGCAGAACTGGAATAAATTAGATATTTCCCTCCTGACAGGTCGTTTATCAGTTTTTTTAAAAAAAGCAGAGAAAATCTAGATCTCACAAACTACCTAAGACACCAGTGCAGACGGCTGAGGATGCCTGACACCTGTTGTGACAATGTAAAAAAAACAACAACAAAAAAATGATTCAAATGGTGACAATGAACTCACCATCATCAGACACCTGTCCAGTCTGAAATGCCATAGCCTACCTGTGCAGGTGAGTCCAGGAGAATGAGCTGCAGCAGGTGAGTCGTTGAGCTAACGTGCCAACATTGCCAACTCAAACAGTGAAAGTGCAGTCACGTTGAAGGTCAAAAACACAAACCTCCTCCTGCCGCTGCCTTCAGGGTCAGCTGGGAAACTCTGCCTTCTCTCTGTGTCGGTTCAAGAACTGATTGAGTGCTCTGTTCCCTGAGCCGTGACTGGCAGGTGACATCACAGGACTGTGTACTGTGACACAGTTTGAGTTTACAGTCAACATGTAGACTGATGCAGCATCAACATGCAGGTTGAAGGTCTGACAGTATCTTGTTTTCATGCTGATAGGTTTTAGCTGCATCTGCACTGGAGGATTGTTGTGACTGGTAAAATACCCAGTTTTTCACCCTTGTGTGATACCACTCAAAGATTATTGGTAATCAAAGAGAACAATAACCAAGGAAGTTCACACCTGCCTCCTCTCATAGGAAGCTTCCCTGGTTATCTTTGTACTTGAGGTGGTTCTCTGCAGGGACTGGTCTCTCTAAAACCAGGACCAGCTCCTGGTTCAGGCCGTACCAGACCAGCAGTGCTACAGGTGTGGACGCCCCAGTGATGTTTTCTTTGCATTTGTAAGCTTGTGCATAACAGCCACTTCCGTAGAGAACTCCTTTGTGTCTGAAACATCACAGTAGAGCAGAGGATGGCCAAAGTTCAACCACAGTGCAGTGAGTGGGTGTGTTGATGTAGTTGAACAGTGCTGCTCTTTGTTTAGAGAATGCTAATCGGCATAGATGCTCTTTCTTTGAGAAAAATCTTGGAAGAGAGAGCTTGGTGTTTAAAACAAACAAAACAATGTGTAAAATGATCAATAATTTAAAATAACTTTATATAGCCTATGTGTTGGGATGTTTGTAAAATTGTATGCTTTGTATTTCCAGACCCATGAATAGTAAGAGTCCTACAGGACAGGAGTGGGGCAGAAAAGAAGAGAAAGGTGTTAAGCACGTTTGATAATGGAGGACAAGACCACATGGCTTCTGTTGTTCCATAAAGATCCTTGACAAACCTAGGTATGAAATTTGCAATTTCAATCCCCCATTGGTTACTGCACGGCCCAGGACCCTTGGTGTCTAAGTGGTCACAGAGTGTGACCTCTCTGAAAGTGAGGCTGAAACAGTTTTGCCAGTAGGGTTGTCTATCTCTGTACAGGCTAATAAGCTCTGTCATAGTTTTAAAAATGCCTGCGTGCCCCTTGTACTGTATTTGAATCAGAGGAGAATAGTAGAACCAACTCACAGACAAAACTACTGTATGTTTCCTGCCAGTGTCCCTGGGGATTTTAAACTGACACTTTTTTTTGGAACATGACCATTTGAAACAAAGGCTGAAAAATCATTATCACTTTCAGAGTCAAACACAGTGGGACAGAGGTCATCAGAGGGACACTTCACCTTCAGTGCCACCTGCACTGGAGCCAGAGGCAGCCCACGGTTTCAACTGCACACTATCTGCACACTTTGCCTTTTTATAATCATAAGAAGTGGGCTAGATATAGCCTTGATATAGCTGGACAGATTCAGAACATCCAGAAATGGAAATTAAAATTATTATAGCACAATATGGACTTCAGTTGCAGATCTAAGGCATTAACAGTTATTTGTGTGATATATATAACATGTAATAAATGAATTTAACTGCTTGGGTTTAAAGTGGTCTACGTTCAGCTGGACATATTCTGGGCTGAGAGTTACTTTTTTTTCCTATTAATGACTTTTTATAGACTCCCTCCTTGTTCTTGTCTTCTCCTTTGTTAAATGTGTTAACAAATGTGTTTCCCTATCTTGTTATTGCTCCCAAATACTCTGGACAGAGTGTTTGTAGTGCCCCTTTTCCTGTTGTGTTTGATATATTCCTTGCTGCTTTTATCATTACTCTCAAAACACGTCGGTCAAGTAAAGTTGTCTTCTTTTGTTCTTGTGACCTTCTTTGTTAAGTGTTGCTGGAGCTTTTTTTTTTTCTCTCTTTTTCAAGTATTCTGGATTCTCCATGGACCTTGTTAACTGGTGAAGTTTTGCCAGATACCCCTACTCTACTATATGAGAGCTACAACATAGATGCAACATTAAAATGACATCCAGTGCTCAGTGGATTGGCTGAAATTCCGACTTTTCTACTATTCCACCAAGTTTGCTTTTTAAATTACTATCATGTTTTCTTTCAATCGGTCATGCCAACGCTCCCGAGCTTTGCTCTCCCCATGTTGACAACACTCAGCTGCTCAGCCCATCTCATCAGCAAGAAGCCTACAAAAAAAAAAAAAAAACAGCACACACAAAGAACCCACAGAAAGAGTGGGAGGAGGTCGTCACACTAGCAAGACGAGAACAGCCAGACTTTAGACAGAGACATGAATCTCTGCTGCTTCTGGTTCAGGTTCTGCCTCCACAGTCGGAGCGGGTCGACATGAAATCAAGCATCAGTCACTTCCTCCATTAGAATCAAACTTTATTCTCTGGTTTTTCCCTTTAAATCAAAACAAGACATTTCACATTAAAATCAACGGACAGACTGTAGGCAGTGCTCGTTTCCATGAAAACCACATGAGGTTGAGTGATTAGATGACATTTCATTTCTCATAATAATAATGATCTCGTTGCCAGGTAACACAGGGCAGAACTGTACTGATTGGCTGACGGTCAGGAAAATAAAAATAAAACTTTACAGTAGCCTGAGAAGTCCAAACCGAACAAAGAGCAGGAAGCAGTGGTGGTGACTCGTAGAGGTCAGAGGTCAGTAGGGTTGTTTCTTGATAAATCTGGTGAACATGGCGTAGGCAGCGATTGGTTTATCCGAGGGCACCATGTGACCAGAACCCTGCAGGAGGACAGAGGTCATAGGTCAGCAGCAGCCTAAACAGTAAAACCCTCCTGTTGGTCTCCCATCAGTGGACAGTAAAACATCCTGAGCAACCTGAAAATTATTACTATTAATGAAACCTTCCATCAACAAAATACATTAAAACCTGACAGGTGAACAGTGACATCACAGGGCCAGCGGGGTCAACTGACGATGACCATGGAGGAGGTTTACCTTGATGGTGAGAAAGGCGATGCCATCGAACTCTTTGACAAAGCCTCCTACTTGCCGACCGTCTTCATCTTCGTAGAACCATGGACGTCTCTGGACCTCCACCTGAGAGACACCGGAGCTTAATACACCTGCGACTCGGACACCATGAGCATCACCTGCGGCTATCTTTGACACGGAGACACGGTCGTTGATTTAAACAGGAAGTTAGTTACCTGCTGGTGCAGAGATTCGACAAACCACTCGTCTCCCATGAAGTTACAGGCCATGTCCACGTCTCCGTTATAGACCAGGACACGGTACTTCTGCAGAGAAGACATGAATAAAGACGTCCGATCACAAGCTGAGCTCATCGTGGACAGAGGTTTGTTCTTTACAGGTTTCATAATTGAAGAGGAACAGGTGTGCGTGAACCGACCAGAGCAGAGAGCAGCTTCAGGTACTGATCCTTCACATCCATGTAGAGACGACCATAGTTCAGATTCACCTCAGAACTGCAACGCAGGTGTGAAAAAAAATCACAACTTGACAAAATCACATCAGGAGAACATCAAAAAACACACAAGAAATCAATTATGAGGTCACAAATTGTGCAGTGTGGAGTGGGACGGATGTATCTCACAGGTGTTAAAGTACAGATGTGTCGTTATATTAACAGGTATGATCGTGTATGAGTGGGCAGTAGGACAGATGTACAGCTGTCCAGATGTGTCGGGTGTGTAGCGTTACACAGAGATGGGTGAGCAGGTGTGTCAGGCAAACAAATGAGACAGATGTGTGGTGTTTTACAGGTGTGAAATGGGCGTCACAGGCTGCACGTTACCTGCAGATGGCCCAGTCCAGGGCTTTGGGACTGATGTGCAGAGCGGCTTTGACGTACGGGTTGTTCAGGTAGAGGGAGGAGGAGGTGGAGTTGGTACAGGGCGGGTCCAGACGGACGGACAGGTGGATATTTGCCAGACCTCGTAACTTCTGTACACAGTCAGAGGAAAACCAGGAATGCATCCATTCGTCAAGTGAGGAAACTCTTATACACACACAGACACACAGATAGGTGACCCCACACTCACCTGGTTCCAAAGCTGAGTCAACGGGTGATTGATGAACGAGTTCCCCAGATCTCTGATCACCAGCTCCCCTCGTTCAACACTGGTAAGCAATAAACAGCCGATAACAGAAGTCAACAGCTGCACGAGTGACTTTGAATCCAGGAGTAAACTGATGTACTACATTCCTTCAGTAAAATCAAACAGACATGATGAGTCAGAGGTTAAAGGTCAGAGCTCACCTGACTCTCTCGCCGACTCCACCAAGACAGGGAGCGTACAGGTTGTACATGTTCAGTCCTGAACTGTAGACGATTTGCTGAACCTCAGACACCTAAGACAAATCAGGATTCAACTCACTATAAACCAGTTCAAAAGAAACCAGAGCAGCTGGGTCCAGGGTCGGACCGGGAGAAAAGAAAATCAAGGCCGGTGGTTATACTGGTAATGAAACAAGATTCACTCTGCGGTTATCTATGAATCAATTAGGACTGACTGCATAAAAAGACTGGTTTGATCTATAGTAAAATTAAGAAGATAAATTCAAAAAAATTAGCTTTATTTATCAATAAACCTGTTTGGATTGACAGCATACGAGTCTAGACCAAGGGGGGCAGTTGTCGGTCTGAGAAGTGAAGCTCACTTCCGCGTTCAAAAAACTGCAATCCCCTCGGCTGTCGCTGGGGGCTGGCTCCAGAAGGGAGCAACTCCAATTGAGCCCCATGTTAAAATAGCCGACTTTACAGCTTAAAAAAACGTATTTACAGCCTGGTACATTTTATTTTTTTGGTCTCAACTGATCGTTTTTTTTTAAAACTCTACCGTTTTACTGTTATTAGGTTTAAAATTCTGGCCAATTAGGGCGCGGAAACGTTGAGTGACAGGTCCGGAGACCGCTGCTACGAGGCCAGTGGGCGGGCCCTCGGCCGGCCAACGGCCGCACATCTCCATATATGGCAAGTAGAATCCAACATGGCGCAGTTCAAACCCCCGTAGTAGCGGCACAAAACAGACTCCCCCAAACCAATGGGTGATGTCACGGGTGCGACGTCCATTCTTTTTACAGACTGACTCAGACCGGTCCAGACTGGTTCAGACTTACGCTGGCGCTGCAGTTCTGGTCCTGGTTGTCGAAGAAGTTGCACGTCTTGTTTTTGCAGCAGAACGTCTGCAGCTTGGTCCACAGCTGACTTCCCAGCAGGCCGTGGTAGTACGCGAAGTACACCAGAGAGTTATCGTTCATCTCATAACTCGACATGCCGTTTCCCACAGCAATGCCCTAACAACGGGAGAAACACAGGTCATGTGACAAGGTTGCTACTGCCAACAGTGGTCCAAGACCTCTGTCTTCACCCTGCAATATCATCAGCATGTAAAACTATGTACCAGTACAGACCTGCAGGTTGAGGCTGGGGTCCTCCATCACCCTCTCGGCCAGCGTCGGGATGTAGATTCCACCGTAGCTCTCTCCAGTTAAGAAGAGTTGGTTCTTGCTGAACTCTGGAAACAGACTGAAGAACTCCTTCAGAGCCAGGTAGTTGTTCATAGACACCTGAGAACCAACACACACACTTTTTATGATCCAAACAAACAGAGACACCAGGAACATGAGAGAGAGAGGAAGATGGGGTAGGTGGTAACCAGGAGCTGAGTTTCAGGTGCATCACTGACCTCTGTGTCATTAGTGATGTAATTCTTGTCATCAGAGTACGAAAAACCGACGCCTACTGGAGACTCCAAGTACAACATGTTGGCAATCTGCCAGAAACAGGGAACCAATCAGCTGTCAGAAAAATCTCAAAACATATTAAACACAACCTGAGTCAAAGAAGATTTAACCTGTAACTTTTTTTAAAAACTCACCTTGTTCCAGGAGTACGGGTTGTACTGCAGCGTCGCTCCATCGTCCTGGATCTTTAACCACAAAGGTCAGAGGTCATCATCACTGATACAGTGAGTGTAGATTAACGTGGGCGGAGGGAAATTTTACCTACCAGGAAGGGCCCGTGTTCAGTCAGCAGGCCGTCCAGAGAGCTGCAGCCGGGGCCACCGTTCAACCACAACACCACGGGGTCGGCTGACGGGTTGCCCTGGGACTCGAGGAACCTGAAAACAACCACACTCTCAGGTAAGGTACCCACAGGTGGTGACGCACCGACACCAAGGTGGACGTAGTGTTCAGGTCGATTTAACAAGGTTGGATTAAAGCTGGGGTAGGCAGGATTTGTTTTAAAAACAAAATACACTGCCAGTCCAAAAAAAAAGTCACCACTTGGATTTAACTAAACTAACAGGTAAGAGCCTCCCATTAGATAATTGATGCATGGATGATTATGTTTCAGCTGGCAACAAGTTATTGAACCTTAACTCTGCCCACGTTAATCTACACTCACATATGAAATTACAAATATTTTAATGATTTTTTATACCTCCTCTATATGTGTGAATAAACAATTGAATTGATGCAGTCTCATTTCTTAAACGACCATGTTGGAAGACAAGTTTCAAAAGGGTCAAATTATTGGCATGCATCAAGCAAATAAAACATCTAAGGAGATTACTGAGACAACTAAAACTGGGTTAAGAACTGTTGAATGCAATATTAAAAACTGGAAGGATAGTAGATTGGCCACCACAGAGTCCAAACCTTAACCCAATTGAGAATCTTTTGATACAGTGGGTCACACAATTCTTCTCAATAGACTCAAAAACATTGTTGGCACTAGGGGTTGCGACTTTACTACTCCACAATGACGTTTTGAGCTTGACGTCGACTAGTTGCTGATCATGTAACAGTAGGCTACAAGAGTAGCGGCTTGAAACAACAGCTGAGTGCGCTGAATGAAAAAAATACGAGCGCCGTCAAGCTGGATGGAACGAGCGCGTACCAGACAGGAAGTCGGGCACAGAAAGAGAATCCGGTCAATTTTCAAAATAAAATAAATGATGATTAAGTTTGCTTGTCCGCCCAGATATTGTCAGTTGTGTCTGCACACAAGACACACATCCATACACACAGCGCTAGAGACAGACCTGTAGCCTACAGACGGGTCGATGTTTGACCGGAGCGGAGAGAGAGAGAGAGCAGGAGAAGCTGCTGCCTGACACCAGCCAAGCGCCTGTGAGGCGCTGCGCTGCCGCGGCCAGTGTGTCGGGCTGTCGGCAATTTAAAAAAAAAAAAAAAAACTCCGCTCATATCGACAGCTTTACGTCGCGCACAACGACAACCAACAACAGCAACAACCAACCAGAAAAAAAATGTGAGTGAAACTGTGAGTGAGCAGGACTGTGACGGTGACGAGGCCTGTGTGTCGTTTTCCTCCCTAATTGTTTAACGGACAGTAGCTACAGTATTATCTTTTGCACTTGTATAGGAGTGCATGTTACAGAAAAACAAACTGATTTACAGCTTGTTGTTTATAGGCTAAAGCTGCTGTTCTGTGGACTAATTTCTGTGCATGAGCGTCTGTCAGTGAATAATCTACAGATTGTTGCCAAGCATTTCCCTCCTCCTGTAATTTATGATGGGAAAAATATGAATGACGTCATCAGCGACTAGTCGACGTCGACTCGACTTTCATAACATTAGAGTCGACTTTTAAAAATCTGAAGTCGTGCAACCCCTAGTTGGCACAGACGGGACTGCATTTAACTGGTTTTCTTCCTACTTGACAGACAGGGTATTCAGAGTCACTGTGGACAACAGGTTCCTCAACAGCTGTCATGTCATGCAGGGTTCCGCAGGGCTCAGTCCTTGGTCCTATTTTGTTCCGTTTATATACTATGTTGCTCCTTGGACATATCATCCGCCATTTCACCCCCGTGTCATATCACTGCTATGCCGACGATTCCCAGCTGTATGTCTCATTCTGCCCGGAAAACCACAGTAAATTGGACTCTCTACACAGCTGCCTCACTGCCATTAAGGACTGGATGGCTTCCAACTTCCTACAACTCAATACAGATAAAACTGAAGTCCTGGTTATCGGCCCGATCATATCTCTAGCAGTACTTCCCCTCACAATTAACACGACACAGTCAGCTCGGAACTTGGGAGTCATATTTGACCAGCAACTCAACTTAAAAGCCTTGTTCAGTCCTGCTACATACAACTCAGAAACATCACCAAAGTCAAACCAATGCTCCCCAGAAACATACTCAAACAGCTCATCCACACTCTCATCTTCTCCCACCTGGACTATTGTAATTCATTGTTCACTTGTTTAAATTATGCAGCAATTAATAGATTACAGTTGGTACAGAATGCAGCTGCAAGACTCCTCATAAAACACTCGACGCAGTGAACACATCGCCCCGTCCTCGCAACTTTACACTGGCTCCCCGTCCGTTACAGAATTCAGTTTAAAATCCTCTTAATCACTTACAAATCTCTTCATGGTCTAACTCCACTGTACATTTCAGAACTTTTAACCCCCTACTTAGCACCGAGATCCCTCAGATCTGGAGATCAGATGCTGTTAGTTGTCCCACGATCTAAGCTCAGGATAAAGGGAGATTGTGCCTTTTCTGTTTCCCCTCAGCATCAGATCAGCTGAGTTTTTAAAAACCCACATGTACCGACTGGCATTTGTCCAAATATTTTAATGGGTTTTTTTTTTTTTTTTTTTTATATTTTGATCTTTGTTTCTATTATCTTATCTATTTCCATTATTTTATCTTATGCTTGTTCACTGTTTTCTGTATGATGTTTTCTTCATTTTTTTGATTGCTTTATTTTCTCCATGATTTTGTATTTTGTGATGCACCTTGTAACCTTGGTTTTGAAAGGTGCTATAAAAATAAAGTTTATTATTATATTATGTGCTGGAGAAGACTTTGCACAGAGGTCCAACTCACCCATCATCAATACAAGATCTTGGCGAAAAATGAATGCAACTCTGGACGGAAATAAATGTTGTGACATTGCAGAAGCTTATTGAAACGACACCACAGCAAATGCATGTCGTAATCAAAGCTAAAGGATGTCCAATGAAATATTAGAGTGTGTGACTTTTTTTTTGGACGGGCAGTATATTAACTTTTTTGGAAGAAATTTGTGTTTTCCCATTCAGCTATCAGTAAGGAAAAGTCTGTGTGTTTGGGGCAATCACAGTGTTTCTCTACGTCTCTGTCTGGCCCTACTCTGTCGGGAGGCAAGGCAATTTTATTTGTATAGCCCATTTTTACAGTTTGTCTCAAAGGTCTTTACATAGCATCATAACAACATCCTCTGTCCTTAGACCGTCACATCGACTGAGAAAAAACTCCTCACCTCAGGGTGAGCAACAGAGGAGGGATCCCTCACCCAGGACGGGCAGACGTGCAATAGATGTTGTACACAGACAAGAAAACTGTTTATAACACAAAATATGGAAATATATGGAGAAACATGGAAATGGGAGGCCCTACTCTGTCCTGCCGTTTTTGTTAGGACAGATTAGGGCCGGCCCTTCAACCAATCAGGAGCCCCCTGACCAGAATGGCTTTGATTGGTCAAAGACACCGGGAGCTGTAGACTTTTCAAAAAACAAATCTTGCCTATCCCAGCTTTAAGGCACAGGTGAGTGTCCTGACAGTCAGATGGAGGTTCAAGTGTGCCTTTAGACACTCAGGTGTGGATATTCTGGCGAGTTTGTTAGGCCTACAATAGCTGATATTTTAAGATTTGGATGAACAAACACAAAGTATCAGAAATCCGCGTGCGTCTCAGGTACTGACCAGTAGTGCAGGTGTTTTCCATCAGCAACAGTCAGGTATCCAGAGTACTGTCTGAAGCTCGGCTGTTTCTGCAGGCCAGGCAGGTAAGTGATCTCGTCTGCATCTCGAGCTGCGTCTCCGCCCAGCAGAGAGGACAGGAGGAAACACGACAGCAGCAACACTTTCATCTGAAATAACAGGACAGGAGCTGACGTCATCATCAACGCCACATCTAAGAATGAGATCCAGACAGACCGGTCCCACCACTCCCACCACTCCCATCCAACTCATCTGGCTGAGTGGGAGCTGGGAGCCCAGTGCAGGCTTTACCAGCTGGGGGCGCTGCGGGATTAAAGAGACTGGGTCTGGTACTGTAAAAGGAAGTAATGCTGTGTGTGTGATCGACTGGGACGAATGAAAAACACATGATTAAGAGGAACTAATGCTTATGATCCAAGCTGAATTAATCACGAGACCCATCAGAGTCAGAATTTGTATTAAAAGTGAATAATTATGTGGTTATTTTAGCCCCTCGTCAAAATAAATGTAAAATTCATGTAGTTTTCAGTGGAGTTTGGTAAATGACGCACAGCGGGACATGTAGGCAGGAGAGGAGCAGAGTTTGTTCATCCTGCTGTTTCTCCATCAAACCAACTCTAAACTCAAACACTCTCATTTAAAGCTGCGCAGTTCAGCTCAGTGAAGTTGGTTGTTAGTTTCCGCGTGTTTTAAACCGGAAACATTAGCTCGGGCTAACTGCTAACATGCAGAAACTAAAACTAAGTCTGAAAAAAACATTTAAAAACAAGACAGACGGAGATCTGACTGAGGTCCCGTCAGTCGACAGAGTGAAACACTCACCGTGTGTCCGCACCTGGCTTCAGTCTCCACAGGTAACGATGCGACTGCAGCTGCCGACAATGAACAATCACAATGGTCATATGACAGAGGCCGCTCACGTGACCACATCTGACACCCCCCACTCTTCCCCCACCCCACCCCTTTTTACTTTCTTTTTTAACCGAGCATGTCAAGTGTACATTTCTTTTGTTAATATATCTATAATGTATACATATTGCCAAAATATTGAATATCTATTATCACATAATACCGTATTGTATCAAAGGCTCTTATTCTGAAGATATAGTTTCCTCACGCATATAAGTTTTTACACTGAATCATCAGATGTAGGTTTTAGAGACTTATGAGCACAAACATAAAATCTGGGCTCAGTATTTCTTGACTGCTTATAATTTGAATATTTACATGTATTGTTGTTGTATTGTTTTATTTGCTTTGTCCTGGCTACAGACTTAACAATCACTCTCAAAATGGACACAGCTTATTTGAGCCCTGCTGATTGCTTACATTTGGAGTCTGATTACTTAGGTTTCATATGCAGACTGGAAGTAATAAACACAAGTAATCTGATATCATATTTATGTTTTCAGATTTCTTTTCACAGAAATAAAGAAAAAATGTCCTTTCTTGAAACATGTTAGTTTGTATTTCCCCTTTTCCCGTCATCTTGCATGCAATTGAATTAGTAGCCTGAATACATGCTTGCAAGCTTGCCGACAGTTCAAATAAATTCATACACAGTGATTAAAGTTGTTATACTAACCAAATTATTTGAAAATTTTTCTTTATCATTTCTTCTCTACTTTAAATAAACACAACCGCTACTAATAACCATCACACAATCAACCTTTGCGTTGTGTGTGACTAAAAGCCAAGGGTGGGTGTTGCTAAATGCATATAAATCAACATCATACATTGACTTTAGAAGTTCTATTATAGGAAAAAAAAAAGTTGTGATGTATTTTATTAAACCAGATCTGATTTTCCAACACTTACATGGTTGAACATTTTATTTTCTCTGTTTGTATCCTGATGTAAATAGTAAGCACCTTACCTTGATAAATTCAGTTGAGAGGCTTTTTTGCTAGCATTACGTATTGTAACCATTAATGGCACAAAATAGTTTCAATGACTTTCCTGAGTAGTAGTCAAACTACATTACATTTCTCTGGGATAACTTTGCTGTGGTTCATCTTCTTTGATGGTGCATTGTAACATTGTGTTATTGTCCTGTTACTATTGTCTCGCGCCAACTCCACCTCTGTGTAAAATATTAAATAAGGTAATTGTGCTGTGGTCAGCTTTTGCTCCAGACCTTTGTTGAACTGGTTACCATGGAAAATGAAAACACACCCCATCTTAAATCAAACATCCTGAGGAAACTTTATTTAAAAAAAAACACAAACGAGACTTTTAAAAACAAAGAAAAAAAACCTATACAACACAGGTGAGTGATGGAACGATGCCTCTTCAGGGCCGGGGAGGCGCTCTCATCCCGGGAGGGGGTGGTCCTGAAACATCAGAGCAGAGAGGTCACATGATCTGATTGTATCAAGTCTGACGATCAACGATGCTGCAATCTGACCCAACATGTCGGCTCACCTCTCATGCCAGGGGGCGGCGGCCTGATGCCTGGGGGAGGCATCCCCATCGGAGCTCCTCGCCCGGGGCCTGGAGGCATCCCCATTGGGGGACCCATAGGGGGGCGCATGCCGGGGGGTGGGCCCATCATACCTGCAAGGAGGGGAGCCAGTAACAATGAGAATGCATAGCATCAGAGAACAGGAGGATGAACTCTGCGTCAGTTCAGGCATTTGGCGTCCCAGTGTCACACAGGAGGCGTTCACGTGCAGGACCGAGTGTGGGACATTTCAGCTCCTCTTACCTGGAGGTGGGGCGCCCCGACCCATCGGGGGTGGGGCTCCTCGTCCAGGTGGGTACTGTGTGGGGGCACCGGCGATGCTTGCACCAGCGGCTGCCGCTGCAACCGTCCCTCTGCCCTGCGGGGTCATCACCTAGGACACACAAAGGCAGTCGTCACCACCTGAACACACAGACACACACCTGAGCACCGAGGAGACGCCGTTGTGATGGTTACCTGCTGTGAAGGCCCGCCCACTCCTCTGACCGGTCCTGCGAGTCCAGCTGGAGCCTGAGGCATCGGCGCTCCTGCAGGGACACCACGACCTGCTGCCCGACCCACGCCTGGACCCCCGGCGACGCCGGCCAATGGGACGCGTGCAATTCCAGTCTGAGCACCAGACAGAACAAACATGAAAGAGTTAAACATATGTTTTTAAAATCCCGTTCTGAAGAATCAGACGTGACTGAGCGAGGCTGGAGACGCCTGCACTGAGCCGTTACCTGGCTACGAGCAACACTTACATCTTTAGGAGGTGGGCCCTCCACTGTCATAGAAACCAGGTTCTCCCCCCTCAGCAGAACGAGGCCCAGCACTCGCTTCTCCTCCCGCTCCGGCTGCTTTGAGTTCTTTGGCCTGAGGAAAAAGGACAAAATGTTTCATTACCAAACATTCATCAGCAACGACTAACACAGGTTTGCACAATATGATCCATGTATGATTGTTCCATCGTCACCCTGTGGAAATTACAATAGCTGATATGATGGCAGTTGGTGCGGGGAAGAGTGTCGTCACTTAGAGTGAGAGAAAGAGCATCTCTGCAGGGTGAGCAATACAGCTAAAGCCATGTTAAAACTAACTTGGATCACCATCTCAAAGAAAACATTTAATAATCTGGGTAAATCCAGCAGCCAGCAGTACATAGAGGCATTTGTGTGTTGAACAGCACTAAGTGAAGTGTTTTGTCTGTCTCCTCCGCTCTGATTAATCACAGCACACCTACACAGTCAGCTGGTTGGAGAATGAGTGTGTCACAAGCACTGGTTATGTGCAGGGGGATCCCAACATGTAACTATAACAAGGCAAAAACTACATTCATGGGAAAACAAGCCAAATATCACATGAACAAAAAGGCTTAAGCTTTTAGTAACAGCTCTATCACAAGCTGAGGGATGACCAGTATCCTCAGATTTACCTCCTGAAAGAAGTTTTTCATAAATGAAACTGATTATCTGCAACCAAACTCTCCTTGGCTTTCCACACAATGAAAACTTGAAACTTAACTAAACTCTTTCAGCTTTCCAAAGGAGGAAGGAAAATTTGAAAAATTATTTTAACAAGACTGAAAAAGGCCAAATCATTCAAAATACAGCTAAACACAATTTTAATTGGCAACTCATGTGAAAAAAAGAAAAAAAGGAAAGACTAATTTCCCAGGTGAACAAATAAACAGTCTAACCAATATTCAGGGTAAGGATCAGGTGACAACTACATATTTAATCTCTGAACTTACTTGATCTTCCTGAACTCGTCGCAGTCACACAGGATGAGGTTCATGTGTTTGTCGAAAGCTTTAAAGGTGCCGATGAAGATGCGGCCGTCCTGCAGGATGCACCTCATCCTGAAGTCGATGTGCTGCAGCATCTTACTACTCTTTCCCACCGTCTGAAAACCAGTCAGAGAACAAGTGAACAATTAAATCACAATGTAATCAAAATCACAGTATCACTAAGTGCAGGATCCAAAAAGCACGAGGTGGAAGTTCTTGGAGGTAAAGGTAAAATCAGAGATGCACGGGCTGGCAAATCATATTCAAGACACAGGGGACGTGCTGGTTTAGTACAAGACCAAACAAAAAGCACATAATCAGTTTATATGATTTAAGGGGAAAAGATAACTTTATTCCAATTGGAATTGCAATATGGACGCAGTAGGTAGGAAACTTGTAGGTAGAAACTGCAAGTAACATCGGCAGCTGTTGATAACATCACCTGTAGATCACACATGTGAACTGTGCAACTTAACTCTGGAAAAGATTGTTAGCAAAGACTTATTCTGACCATGCACAGTCCCCGTTCAGCTTTTAATGCAATAGTTTGATAAGTGGATCTCAATGAGCTATGAATCAGGGTCACGTAGCTGGCGAAGATCCAGGTACAAGGGTCAGAGACTGAGACCCTGAGACCCAGAGACCCGGACACAGGCTGCTGAGACCAAGACCCATTGTTCACGGCTGGGTGAGTGTAGCCATTAGCCTCGGTACGGAGGTTAGTGCATAAACAAAGCAACACAGTCCGACCCCGGCCCACCAGCAGCCCCCGGCCCAGTGTTTACTCCGGGTCCAGGTCCCGGCTCAGACTCGGGCAAACCTGGTCTTCACGTTTCTGTCCAGGAGACCGGACCGACCATAACAGCAGCGGGAAGCTAACCGGGGAGCTAACGGCTAACAGAACAAGCAAACAAACAGTGTTACCGACTGTTTGTTGCTCGTTAATGGACCGAGGGACCTATACCCGAGAGGGAATTCATTATTGATCTGTTTTATGGGTTTGACCCGCGCGGAGCTGCAGCTTTTCACCGACGTTCACCTGACGTTCATTCAAACTCCCGCCACCACAACTATTAAACCGTAAATCCGTGGAAATACGAGCCGCCCCGCGGAGGGCAGCTCCTTGGCTCTCTGTCCGATAAACACTCACCATGATTGCGGTTCTGATGGCTCCGATTCACCCCGGATTCACCGAACAAACCCAAAAAATTGACCCGCGGATCACCCGCCAGGCCCGTCTTTATCTGCGGTTACAGGAAGTGACGTCGGAGGCGTGGTGCCACAGCATAATTGTTCCCACGGAAACAAAGACACTCAGAAGGGTCCGTGCAGTGCAGTGGCGCTGAGTGACGATCATGCAAACAAAATAAATACTTTAATATTTATCAGTAATGGAATTCAACTGAATGTCTTCACTCCAGCATTATACGTGTGTTTTATCATTTTAGGAAAAAAGGGCTCAGCTACCTGCTGATAATTAAGACTCTCATCATGTAAACACAACGTGGTCATCATGTTTAATCAGCTGCACCTGGACCATTGAGATGCTGTTTGCACTACCCAAAATATACTGTGTAGCCTACACTGAAAGGTCGATAGCTTGTTACTTCTGATATCTCGATATAATTACTCATTTGTTTTGTTAAGTAAAATTGATATTATCCATAGATGTGTGAGATTGTTTGTGTAGGCTATCTGCAGATCCCTTTTATATATGCACAGTTGTTGTTGTTTTTTTACGTGTAGAGGGAATGTTTATATTAACAGATTACACATTTACTCACTGATTGCAGGCACACAAATAATGTTAAGATAAATCTGCCTCCATAAATTGATATACATGTCTGGGGCTGGCCTGCTGTTTGTTCTCCAAGTCTATGAGGTAGTTTTAATCCCTGAGTAGTGTCTGCAGGTAGCCTGTGTAAATATGTAAATTAATTGAATGTATTCGTATTTGTGCATAATATTCCAGGAATTTTGTTGCGTATTTCTATATCAGTTAAACAATGACATTTACGTGTTTCTGCTTTTACAAATGTACTTTTTTATTTATTGAAGATGGGACCTTTTCCTAGGTGCTCTAAAAAAAAATTGTCAATTTTCAGCCCTGGACAGTGTCTACAGGTGCCCTCTTCCTTTCAGGTAAAGATGAGGACCTTGTAAAGCTGAAAGTAAAAAGACATCAAGGATTTGACGACGACGACAATGATGCTTCTGCTTCTCATTATCTTTGAACTGGTGGTGATGACTGGGCAGTTATGAAACAGCATTGAGAGAGAAAAAAAAAAACTTTGATTAAATGAATAAGCCTACGAAAAAATCGACAGACATTATTCAAATTAAAGGAAAACCAACAGATTTTATTCAAATTGAGGCGAAAAACCATGAGGAAAACCAACAGACTGTATCCGAATTTAATTAAATAATAAATAAAAAACCTGACACTTAATTCAGATGAAAGAAAAATAACTAAACAGACTTAAAATCTGAAATTAAGGAGGGCAATCAAAAGATTTTATTAAAATTTAAGAAAAGAAAAACAAATATAAAAACAGAACAAACAAACAATAAAGAGCAAAAATGGTTCATTTTAATGAAATAGAAAATATTTTTTGTGGCGAATAAAGTGCATATAAATGTGTATTAACGGAGATTGATCAGGTTTATTGATCCTTTTTTGCGCTCGCGGCCCATCACCGGGAGATTTCCCGTCATCCTGCTGCGGGCCGGTGGTTGCCATGGTAACCTCTGCTCCAGCCGCCGGCCGCGCGCCGCAGTGAGACGGAGGAGAGACGGTGAGTCACCGACACAGAGACCGACCAACCCCCGGACAGCCACCGGTAATCGGTAATCGGTAACCGACGCCGAGCGACAGCCCCGACCGGAGCCGGGAGCTCCGCACGGCCGTTACCGTGTCGTCCGTTAGTTACCGTCACCGTTAACCCCGCTGCGGCTCGTCAGAGGAGCCGAGCGACGTCGGCGGACTGTTAATGAGCGCGACGACGGCTGCAGCGGCACCGCAGTGTTGCCTCAACCTGAGACAATACAGCAACTACAGCAACAACAACCAGCACCACAGCATTAATGTTCAACCACCGCAGTGTGGCTGAGGCAGCACGGGAGCAGAGATTCACCCGGACGGACGGACAACAACAACTACAGCAGCGGCAGCGGCGGCGGCGGCGGCGGCCAGACTGTTGCTGCAGTGTGGCTTCAGTCTGACACAGACTCCAGCATGTAAGGCAAGTGCTCCTCCAGCAACTAGCTGATAAACTGTTGCTGTTGTTGAATGACCACCATGTTGCTTCAGCCTGACAGAGACCACAGCAACTACAGCAGCGGCAGCAGCCTGCTCGGCAACATCCAGGCTGCCAGCACCTAGACCTGCAGTCACAACAGGTACAGCAGCTACACAACACAATGTACTGCAACTAAGGCAACCTTTGTTTTTACTACTGTGACTGACTGAGTGGCATACTTTAAAAAAATATATATAAGTAGAAACTGAGCAGAGGAGCATCCTCCTGTATCTCCTCCACAGTCTCACCAGGAGTGTTAGACCCAGACTGACAAAACATCTGGAAGCAGGTGGGAGTTTAGCCTAGCATAGCACCAGGACAGGTAGGACAACACTGTCAGGTTGGCCCCAGTCTGTGTTTGTGAACGAAATCACTATCTAGGGAGTCCAATGTAGGCATCATGAAAATAAAATAAACACTTTTGGACACTTCTAGCAAAAGACAAGTGGAATGCATGATAGATAGATAGATAGATAGATAGATAGATAGATAGATAGATAGATAGATAGATAGATAGATCTGCAACAACACACAATAATATTTTGTGTAAAGTCAAAACATTCAAGTGAATACAAATAAAGAAATATAAGAGTATATTACTTTTCATAGTATTATGTATTATACAAAATGACAAACTCACTACATATGGACTATACAAGGATTGGTGACTGATTTTGGATACAGCCCGTGTCTGTATGGTCACGGTGAAGGATCACTATCAGTGGGTCCTGGTGGTTCGACAGGTGTAACACAGGTTCAACATGCTACATGACTTTCCCTGTGTGTCCTCATTTACAAAGGGGGAAATATTAACACAACTGTCAGTGATTATTAGACTTCACCTCACCTATTAACCACAGAATACTTACTTACAGTTGTCAAAGATGCAAATAGACCCACACTTCTGAGCTCATTGTCAAAAGTTTCATTTAAATTACTTAAAAGAAATAATCAAAATCTTTCAGAAACTTCCAGGATCCACTCAGGGCTTTTTCAGTTTTCAATTATTAAACATCTCAGTCAGAATTTTTTCTCAGCATTGGCAGGATGCCTATTAAGTTAAATTGAGTAACAGACTTATAAACTCTTAATGATGACTGCAGATTAAAAATAAATATGAGTGAACCATCACAGTAATAAATCTTTCTTTTTTTCTCCAGTTATAGATTTATAAGGACAAAAGTCATGATGTAAAATCAGATTTATCTCGCTGTCATTTAGCTGCAGCTTTAATGTCAAACAGTTAAAATATGTGTTTTATTCATGAGATTCTGATCAGTGAATCAGCTGATCAAACAACACGTGACCAAATCTGACTCATCTGGTTGGCCAATCTGAGGTTCAGGCACAGGTAAAGCTGTTGCCATAGCAACGTCAGCATCCCCAGTGCCCCCCTCCCTCCTTCCCTCAGTTATATAACAACTGCAGTCTATAAATACATCCAGCACAGAGTGTGTTTCTGCGCGTGTGTTATCGTGTTTGAGTGGCTGCCCAACAAATTAACATCAATAAAAACAATAAATCAGATCTGACAGATACGTTATTAATCAGAGGCTGCAGCATAAATCATAGAACGGGGACAACATGAGGACACACACATACAGATACACAAATAAAAACAGATTTAATTAACTTATGAAAACCTACCAATAAAATACATAAAACACACATTACACACATTAATAAAAACACGAAACACACATTAAACTTACTGCTAAAACATATTAAATACACTAATAAAAATCATTAAACAAAGATAAAATAATGAACTCATTATGAAAAACAGATTAAATAAACACATACAAATAAAATATGTGAAACATATTTAATACAAATTAAATACACTACCATAAAACATGAAACAAACTATAAACTAATAAACTCATTATACAAATGAATAAAAAGAAAACATTAGATAGACTAATAAGAACACATTAAACAAAAACATTAAACACATTAAACAAAACAAACACAAAAACATTAAAGGGAGGAAATAAGTCTGAGATATCACCGTTTAATTTAAGTTTAAAGTTTATTTTGGACATTTTGCAAGACAATATATTTCTCACAAAATGTTCTCTCTGTTCTTTCAATGTTTATATTTACAAGTGTGAGTGCTCTTTTTATATTTTAGTATTTACAGTTTGTCAGGTCATATACTACCTCTCTCTGTCTTTCTGTAGATGGACGTCCTTGTCAGACTCTCAGATTGATCTGCTGATCTGAAATCAGGTGGGTAATCTCAGTGGAGGGAAAAAGCAGCGGACGAACAGACAGACAAACAACTTCTCAGTTCTAACAAATAATTTTTCAGTCTGCTGTTGTATTTATTTTGTTCTCTTTGTCTCTCAGTCAGGGGACAGCCTCAGGTTGAGCTAAGCTGTGCACATCGCTGGCCCTCTCCCTCTGCCTCAGGTGAAGACAACAGCTAACAGGATGAGCCAGCTGAAGGAGGCAGAGTCTGGCAAGGAGCTGGAGGGGAAGGTAAGATTTCCCATCATCCGTCATTGCAGCACCAACTCAGACAGACACACTCCTCATGTTTGCTACTTCTGTGCAAAGTGATATTTAAAAAATAATTCTATAAGTGTGAGCAAAGCTTGGATAAGCACACTGAAGACACTCAACTGTCCCTATGTGTTCAGGGTTACTAACCCTCAGTTATGGCCTGTTCAGGTGCAGACATGGGCTCAGTCTCTGGTTTATACTCTGGAGGAACTTGAATGTAAAATTTGTTACAACCGCTACGACACTCGCAGCCGGAAACCCAAACTGCTGGGCTGTCTGCATCGAGTATGTGCCAAGTGTCTGAAGAAGATGGTCGACATGGGTGAGTTTACTTGACACCGACCAGAGCTGCAGACCTGAGACCTGCAATCAAGTCAGGCGTCACAAAACAGAGGACTTTTTTAAAATAGAAATATTGGATGGTGTGTCTGTAAAGCTACTATAGTACACACTAGCACTAGCACGACACTCTACTTTTGAAGAACAGTATGAAACACTACTAGCTAATGTAACCCAAACCAAAGAGTTATGCTAGCATACTTTGAGATAATTGGTGCCCACTTATTTGTTTTGTTACTTTTTTATTGTAATTAGTATTTTTTTTGTATCTGTCCTATCTGTCTCTTCAGACAAATCTGAGTTGTTACGTGTCCAAATCTTTCGTGTGAATTTGCCCTAAAACATTTGACACTGTCAGCAGGGGTCACACTAACGCATAGTAGTGATAGCAGTCTGTAGCGTCCATATACACAAAACATCATGACCAGTTTACATCTGTTAATTGCATTACAGCCGAGCAGATCAACCAGTAACCAGTATGACATTCTCCAGTGTGTGATGGAACTCTTTTCTAACACTTTTCCTCTCAGGAGAATCGTCGCCCTCCGTCATCAGCTGTCCGTTCTGTCGCCATGAGACCCAGGTCCCAGACGAAGAAGTGAGACATTTCCAACAAAAACAAATTCGCTTTTCTATTTTTCTCATGAGGAGTTGAGATTTTAAACAAGAGAGAGAGACTGTGATGGCCTTAACTCGTCTCCTCTTCCTCAGGTGTGGTTGATGGAGGACGACCGACACATCCTGGCTGTTCTGTCATGTCAGGACCGAGCCCGGCGTGGAGGAGGAGGGGGAGGAGGAGGAGCAGGAGGTGGGGGGGAGGTGGTGCTGAGTCCCACCAGTCTGACAGGTGAAATAACTCAACACGTTTATTTATGATAAGTTTATATTCAAAGTTTGTTCTGTTGTGTTATTAATGTTATTATCTCCATCTTCCTCCAGGAGCAGGGGGAGGAGGTGCGGACACATCCCACCGCTCCTCAGACTGTCTTGTCATCACCATCATGGAGCTCCCTGAGGAGTCTCCGTCCTCAGACTCGCTGAGCATGCTCAACGTGGTGGGTCTGTACCGTCCCCCGAGCCTGGACTCCCTGCCCTGCAACCTGCCGGCTCAGAAGTGTCACACCTGGACGTCGCGTAGCTTCCCCCGCTGCCTGCTGGGGGTGCTGTGTCTGGTCAGTGCATACGACACCAGTAACACCAGTCAAAACCAGCAACACTGATTGGACCGAATCCCCTGCTGTTCAAGAGAGCGCTACAAAAAATGATTCATACCCACCGAATCTATCTATCTATCTATCTATCTATCTATCTATCTATCTATCTATCTATCTATCTATCTATCTATCTATCTATCTATCTATCTATCTATCTATCTATCTCTTTCCTTATTTTTCTCTTTCTTTCTACCCCTCTCTATCTCTGTCTCTTTCTATCGACCCATCCCCCTCTCTCTGGCTTTCTTTCTTCCTTTCTTTCTTTCTTTCTTCCTTTCTTTCCCCTCTGTAAGTAAGTAAAAAGTAGTTACGTACTCCTTTCTTTCTTTCTTTCTACCCCCTTTCTCTGTCTTTTTACTTCTTTCTTTCTCTCTGTATTTCTTTCTTTCTTTTTTTCTCTCTCTTTCTTTATTTCTTTCTTTCTACCCTCTCTGCATCTTTTTAATTCTTGCTTTCTCTCTTTCTACCCCTCTCTATCGTTATCTACAGTATGTACCTCTTTCTATCTATCCATCCCCCTCTCTCTTTCTTTCTTTCTTTCTTTCTATCTACCCCTTATCTCTGTCTTTCTTTACTTCTTTCTTCCTTACTACCCCTCTCTGTCCCTTTCATTCGTTTCATTCATTCTACCCCCTCTCTATTTCTATCTATCTATCTATCTATCTATCTATCTATCTATCTATCTATCTATCTATCTATCTATCTATCTATCTATCTATCTATCTATCTATCTATCCATCCATCCATCCATCCATCCATCCATCCATCCATCCATCCATCCATCCATCCATCCATCCTAGTCAATACGAGTCAACACCAGTCAACATGAGTCACCAACAGTAACGCCAATCAGCACCAGTCAATGCAGCCACCAACAGTCAGATCAATGACAGTAATCGATACAGGTCAACCTGGGTCAGACCGGTCACATGTGTGTAAGGGCAGATGTTTGTAAGGGCAGATGTTTGTCTGAGCATCTTGACAGGTGTGCTATTGTGTCATTGTGTGTGTGCAGGTGTACTTCAGCTCCCTGCCGCTGGGCATCTACCTGCTGATGATCGGTCAGCTGTGGCTGGGCGTCGTCCTGGTCAGTCTGGTTCCGTCCACGCTGCTGCTGCTCGTCCTCTACGGCTTCTGCCAGTGTCTCTGCCATGAGCTGATGGAGGCGCTCGCCACACGCACGCACACGCTGCCATGATGACGACAGTAACACGAGGGCGACTGCAACACCACTCGCTGCTATGACGATGACGATGCACATGACCACGCACATGACAACGCCATGACGATGGTGCCAACACAACTAGCTGCCATAATGACAACATGACAAGCAGCCATGACGCCGGTGGCAGTGTGACATACAGTTGTCATGACGACAAGACAAGACAATGCCATGCTGACAATAACAACGTTGCCATGAGGCTGACGACGACTCAACGCGCTGCTATGACGACGACACAACACGCTGCTATGATGACGTGACAACACAACACACTAACACGACAACAACAATATACAGGACACGATGCCATGATGACGACGACACACAAGCAACAGCATAAATCCCAAGGATTCAACAGTCCGGTTGTCACAGAACACGACTGACCCCAAACCAGAACAACAACGGAACCAGAGGAACCACGACCAGAACCACGACAACGGGACATCACCTTCAAATCAAGAACAATCACCACTGAAAGAACTGAACAAACCCTGAACCCCCCTGTCGACCCACCCATCGAACTCTGACACACCTGTCCATGTCGACTTGGCCCCCATCTGAATACCAGCATTACCCCGCGCCCCGCCGAGGCTACAGCCAATCGGATAGGACAGGTGATGACATCATCACAGAGAGGAGGCGGAGTCCTTTGATGTTTTACTGTGAAAGTTTTTTTTTCTCTCTCTGTCTCTCTCGCCTCCTGCTGGACAAACTGAGAACAAACAATCAGCTGATCACAAACTGACTTCTTCGTCATCTCCCAGGTGTCCTGATGTTGAGGAACACCTGTCGGACCGAACCGCTGCACTGTGCAGACTGACAGACTTCAAGTGATTAAACACTAATTAACCATGTTGGAAAGAAACATGTATCTCT
This sequence comes from Trachurus trachurus, assembly GCF_905171665.1. Classification (NCBI taxonomy): domain Eukaryota; kingdom Metazoa; phylum Chordata; class Actinopteri; order Carangiformes; family Carangidae; genus Trachurus; species Trachurus trachurus. Next base: position 23,654,539 of record NC_139896.1, on the reverse strand, counting down.
TTAATATGCGTAAATCTGTGACTCTGAGTCTGAAATCAACACTCACACTGTCTATGAAACCCTCCTGTTCTCTGTTCAGAATCCAGTACAGACCGAGGTCCGGGGCTGTTCGCCAAAGACTGGAAACAGGGGGAAATCGTTAGCCTAGCTTTATTAGAAGAGGAGTAAAAAGCAGCACACATCAGGTTCATTAGATTTCTATAGACTGAGCCTCATCAATGCTAATCAATTTCCCTGTTAAGATTATTAATAAAAACAGAAAAATAGGGAATAATAAGTAAAATACAGGCATGGATAAAGATATCATTCTGCTGCTGAGAAAGTGTAATCATTATTTTACATGTCTTTATAGGTCAAAGGTCAGTCACATGACCTGCTGATGGTGGTGATTTGTTAAATTTCTCTTCCAATGCAGCCAAGCTAACAGTTGTGAGTATTTGTGCAAAGCCTGGCTTGCAGTTTTTCTCTACTTCCCATCCTTGTTCTAAGATAGGCTAACATTTTCCCTCTAAGTATTCGTGCTAAACTAGATCCACAGTCCTGGATTAGACTGGTGAGTGGGGCCATTCCTGAAAGGTTTATGTCTTTATAAAAGTGCCATTGTTTGATTTGATGTTTGATCAATGAGTCCTGTGATAATGATGATGATCAGGTGACATCAGGGGACACCTATTGATGATCAGCTGGCCTGTTGTGTCACTTCCTGTCTGTGTAGTGGGCGGAGCATGTGGAGGATCAGCTGTGTTTAGTTCCAGTGATAAAAATTTATAAAAATCAAATAAAGTACAGACACACACATGACTGTTTAACCTCCTTTCTAATAAATGAAACAAGTAAAAGTTAGCCACAATGATACCCAGCTTTATAAGATAACACTTGTACAGCCAATAGCAATAGCTAGTATTATGTATCATTTTAAAGTCAAGAATGTATGATAGACTGTTAGGAGTCACTGATGTTTACTTAGTAAACCCAACAGCTAGTGAATCTTTATGCCATTTATATTTATAATTATTTTATAACATTGACAAGGAAATGACCCAACATCATGATCATCATCGCACTTGACCCCATCTTCAAGGACAGAGGTGATGGAGTCAACATAGTTGAATTCTCTTGTGACAAGTCTAAGCCTGAAGATTTTATTATTACCTATGGCACTAACACGTTTATCAATCCCATGCAACACCGGGGACATTTTTGTCCCTGGATGGAAAAGTCTCCAACACCTGATTACCTGACCCAGGTCAATCTATAAATAACATCTATCAGCCGTCATGGTGGAGTCTCCCTCGACAGGTGAATTCATGCGGTTAGCCTGTTAGGCAGCGCTAGCGGTACAAGGAAGAGCCTCCTGGGGGATGCTGAAGCCAAGCTGGAGGCTTTAGGCCTCAGCTGGCCTCCGAGCATTAATTAAAAACACTGACGATCCCTAGAGAGGAAAAGAAGTTGAGTGTTTATAGAAACCTGCGCAGTCCTCCACTACAGAAGAAGAAGCTGGATGGAGTTGTGATCGGCAGCAGGTAGGACTGTTTTTGTTATTTATTCACACACTTTTCCTTATTTAGTTGAGTTGAGTTATTATCTATGCTGATTATTTTCACTTAATCAGATTTATATGCAAATGTATTTTGATACATGTCAATCAATATACAAATAAACATGTATTTAAAGCAACATTATGCAGTTATACTTGAAGCTGTTTTGTAAATATATAATATTTTTATATAACATATTTAAATCGTTTGGATGATGCTTTGACTTTGGTTAAATAGGTTTGAGTCCCTCTGATAAATGCATAGTACATTACAACACTACATTACACAACATTGTCAACTGCTGTCTTAAAATGAATGGGAAGCATGATTGCTGATTTGCACAGCGATGGTGATTTTGTTTATTGCAGGAGCAACTGATGGATTCTATTTTCTGTTAGCTTCTGAGTGTGAAATGTCTCCTAAAAGCTGAGTCTGCACCCATCAGATTTTAATTTCTTAACATATGCTCAGAATTCAGTCTCATTTTCAGTTGCAGGTGTTTCTGCTATTGAGATCTGATTCTGCAGTTAGTTTCTTTAGCATTTTGGCCCTATGCCTCTAAGAAATATTTGTAGAAACTGTGGCAATGCTGAGGTTGTGAACACTGCCATAATACAACCTGTTTGCACTAGAAACTCTGCCTTAGTTGGATGGCAGCTGTCCAATGGTGGAAACATGATCACTCAGTCAGTCAAGGAGATTCAAGGTTACATGGCTGACCTATCTGACTTACGGATAGTAACTATGTGTACTGAATTCATAAATATTTGTCAGTATGGCCTGTTAAAATCTATAGTCTTATGTAAAAGACAAGTAGTTTGAGGAACACCAGAGACCTCAGTGTTTAGGTCAATTCCAGGGTGAAATTGTGGCAACTGATCCATAGACCTGTCCTTTCTCAACTCTCAGGTGGGTGGTGACATCATGAGTCGGTGGCGTCGTTCAGTGGATGAGCTGGGGGCACGGCGCCGGCAGCAGGCTGAATGCGAGCGTGCTCAGGAGGCTCTAAGTCGGGTCACTTCCTGTTTCCAGCAGTTGGCGGCATCCCTTGGCAGCTCAGCGGACTGCAGCTTCCTGCGAGATGAAATGGACGAAACAAGGGTGCTTGCTCACCGGATCTGCAGTGGTAACCCCTGACCTGTTATACCTGTATACACCTGTTCATACACCACCAACTGCCTCGCTCACCTGTCGGTCTTTGTGTAGGTCTTTCCCGGCGTCTGCTACGTCTGCTGTCAGACTGCGACTCCACCCTCTCAGGTGTGGAGGACAGGCAGGTGTCAGAACGTCTATGGGTTGTCTGCCTGTCAGCATTGGAGAACTTCCTGTTTGACCTCCGTAAGGCAAGCGATCTAATCGGACAGTTCCCTCTGACTCAGCGCTACGACCGACGCTCATTGGTCAACACAGGTCAGCTCTGGTGTACCTTTCCTTCTTATACCTCTTACTTTACTTCCTTCCTTATCCCTTCCTTACTTCTTCTGCACTGTATGTCAGGCACTACTTTAAGATCTTGATAAGCTCTTCAACGACTCCCATCTGCTCCCCAAGGATTCCTGGAAAAAGATTCAACTCAAGGACTCATAGAAACGCTCAAATCTGCGGGGGGATACCCTTGAAAGTTCAGGTTTAGGTCCTATACACCTTTCAAGAATGATTCAGAAACATCTTCAATGGCCTCTGTAAGGACTTCAGTGGGCTCTTCAAGACTTTTTGCATGCTCTTTCAGGCTCCTTGAAGGATTTCTGGTTTCCTCCTCCTGGTTCTTAGACATCGTGTCTTGGGTGTTTCCTCTTCAGGTAGAACCTCCTTTGGGCGAACAGAAACATCCTTCAAGACACCAAGGATATCTCTCCTTCAACTGGAGCCTTTGAACTTCCATAAAGGACCAAGAGATAACCCATTCACTTATCTGATCTCCCACCTGTCCCTCTCTTTCCTCTCCAGGATGCATCGATGGCATGGTAGGTGTAGCAGCCCGGGTGGCTTTAGTCCAGGTGCCATGGCTCACACTGGAGGAGGAGCCGAGTCCTGACCTGACCAGTCACATTGCAGGACTGGAGGCCATGCTGAGTGAGATGCAGCTGAGGGTGAGACAGAGCCAAAGAGAGAACACATAAAGCATAACAAGAACATGATTCAGGGTTCAACTGGGTCTTGAACCTAATGGGATTGTGTCTGGTGGAGGGGTCATGCACCTGAGAGTATGGAGCACTTATACCTGGGGAAATCTGGCAGTGCTTTTATTAATTTATCTTTATTGTGTGGTGGATTCTGCAGGTACCTGTCCCATTCTGGTCGGTGGAAGCCACCCAGCCAGCCTGGGCTGAGGCACGTGGTGAACTGGAGGAGCTAGACGCCAGTCTGGAGGACCTGATGGAGGTTGAGGTCGTCTCAAATAACACAAACAAGATGGTTGTCTGTTGCCAGCCAACCTGCTGTGGACTGGGCTGTATTGGGTAAAGGGAGTAGGACCAAAGAATCCTGACTTGATTTTACTGGTGTGAATGTGAGGCAACGAAAGAGATTTTCACATAATATGGAGTAAACTTATTAGACTCTGCTGCTGTTGTAAATTCTTGACACTGTCATAATTTCATTCGTTTTAAGAATTAAATTGTGGTTATATTCCTAGTTTTCAAATTTCAAACCTACACTGTCAAATTTAAAGCAGCTGATATTTATCTGAATTAAAAGGTATCTCATCTCTTCTGTAAAAACTGTATAAGGTATAAGACAAGTGATCAGTTTGGCATTTAATAGAAATGTTTTAATTATAAGATTTAGAGCTTTTCACTGTACAACATTATCTTATCTTCCTGCAGTGACAGTCAGTTGCAGAATAACGATAAACATTTTTCAAATGTTCTTATGCAAAAACAAGAACCCTACTAACATGGTTTAAACCCGAGTTGTCATGGTTACAAAAGCATTGTTTCTGCATCTACAGTAATGTTCATAGAAGTAAAGAGGCAAAATACTGCTCTCAGGTATCAGCGTTTCTTTCCCCAATATGTTCTTTGTGTATTAGGTACCCATTTTATGGTTCCAACAATCATTTGTATAAACAACTTTGCCTCTTTCGCATAAACAGGCCCAAAACTGGATGTGTTAACTGACGAATAGCACAGGTTATCATGGATGACCAATGTTAGGTTCAGTTAAGCCTCAAGTTTTAACACCAATTTGACTTTTAAACATTCCTTCAGAAATTCAACTTTTTTCTAATGAATTTAGATTCACTTTCTAAACATTTTATAGCATGGTAACATTTCCCTTTAACTTGGAAGTACAAAAAGCAGAATTTTTCCATCAGGGAAATCTGAACATTTGTCAACATCTATCAGACTGAACCCATCACTGTTTGCATGTTGAATTAAGAACTTTATTGATACAGCAAGGTGAACAAACATAAAAATATTGTACAAACACAGGAGACAGACAAGCAGAAGAAGAATAAAACAGGAAGGTGGTTTCACTTCTGGAAGGTTGAGTGTAGATGAGCTTTAAAGGCTGAAAGAGACAAACAATAACATTGAGTATCATTATACACAAATATAGCTGATAATATTAAGATGAGTTGAATGAACACAGTGGACCAATGATAAATAACCTAAGAGTCATCTATGCAGAAATAATCTAAAAGTCTAATTCATCCTTTCTGAAATCATGTTAAATCTGATGGGTCCAGGCTCTAATATAACATCTGTATCTTTAATTTACTACAGTAAATGATACAGAGTCTCAATGTTTCTCACCTTCCTGATCCTCCCAGAGTTCAGCAGCAGCAGTGTTCAGAGGACTCTCATTGTTTGGCTCTGAAAGGGAATAAAACGCCTTTATTTACATTAACCCTTAGGCCCCATCCACACGAAAACGCGGCTTCACTGAATCCGATCTTTTTCTTAATCGTTTTGAAAAAAATCTCCGTAAACACGGCATCGTTTTCAAAAATATCTGCGTCCACACTGATCCAGTGAAAACGACCCAAAACGCTGTAGTACCTACATACTGCAGGCGTGTGTGTGGAGTGTGTGTGTCGCTGCAGCGCTGCCTGCCACACATAAACACTTAAAACAGCTGAAGAAGACGGGAAGTTCCCGCTGTAATTCAATAGAAGAAGAAGTCCCCCGCTGTATTCAAACTCAAACATGGGATTAAATGTTGACAGGGAGTCGTGTCAGAGTAAATATGACGATCAGTGATGATTAAACAGACGTGATTCAGCTGCAGCGTCTGAGCGACGCGACGTTAGTCGGCCGTTGTTGTTGTTACGTGCATAGACTGTCAGTGTGCAGCTGCTGCTGCAGCGGTGTGTGTGTGTGTGTGTGTGTGTGTGTGTGTGTGTGTGTGTGTGTGTGTGTGTGTGTGTGTGTGTCAGGTTACAGGTAGAGCGGCGGGGGGCATGACATCATCGTTTCTGAAAAAATCCGTATTGGCCGTCCACACGGAAACGCTGGGGCGGCGTTTTCAAATTTTCCCACTCTGGGACCCGTTTTCAAAAAATACCGTTTTCACCCCCTGAAAACGCCGCATCCGTGTGGACGCGAGGCCAATCCGATAAAGTATTTATCCGGATTCGAAAAAAACGAATTCGTCTGGACGGGGCCTTAGATACACTAGATCACCATTTAGAGCAAAGTGGAGTGTAAACAAGTGGGCTGCTCTCCTTGTTCTTTTGGCTCAACTTTATTTAATATTTGTCTGAATTGAATGCTGAAAAACTATTCTAATAACATAAGTATTTGCAGCTTGGTTTTAATCATCCTGTGAAGAGTTGATGTTACTTTGACTTACTGTGCGTTCACACCAAAAGCTTCCAAAGCGTCAAAAACGCTCGAGGGGGGGCGTCAGACAAGACAGCTCCCAAAACGGCAAATATTTTCAGCCGCTTTGGCCGCTCGTCTGGTGACTGACGTCAAAGTTCGATCGCGCTGGTCATTGGGGAGCCGAAATACAAAAAAAAGAAAAAAACAGGCAACCGACGGACATCTCTATTCTGACAGGCTGCCGCCGGTTGCCGCTTGACCGCGTCATAGCTCATTACCCTAAAGTTAAACCTGGCTCAACTTTTCATCTGGTGACGCTTTGGACGCTTTGGAAGCTTTGGACGCTCTGGAAGCGCGGCGACGCCTGTTGACGCTTTGGACGCTCGGTGTCGCCGGGCGCTCATTGAATATGAATTGACTTCCGGCGTTTTTGACGCTTTGGAAGCTTTTGGTGTGAACGTACAGTTAGAGGGTCAGAAGATCATTAAATGCAGAGTTCCCAGTACAGTTGTCTAGTTCCAAGACTTCACCACTAACAGCTAATTTAGCTACCTTTAATGGAGTTCAGTGGAGTTTGACTACATGTGTACACATCGACAAAATCAGACCTTCACTACATCAACATTTTGACGTGGCCATTGAAAATCAATGTAAAGTTTGCTCTGTTAAACGTCTGAGCTGCATAAAAATTGTAGCAGTTTTAGGGATTGAGAACTTGAGATTTTAAAACCACATAACGGCTTTTGCATGAGGAAACTGCAATAGGTTACCTCCCAGCAGGCTCTGGATGGAGAGAAGGATGGAGCGGACATCATAGAGCGCCGACCACTTGTCCTTTAGGATGTCAAGACAGATGAATCCCTGTTCATCCACATTAGGATGAAAACAGGGAGTGACGAACTTCACACGAGGAGCCTGGTATGGATAACCAGCTGGAAACTCCAGGGACAGCCGGTACCGGAGACCCTCATACACCTGAGACACACAGGTAAACAAAACGTTTCTTCCACTGACTGATGTGACTGCAGCTCACATCTACTTGATATATTGATTATTCATCTATCACAGCCACGTGCGAACGTACTGTGCCCTGTGCTCCATCGATGGTTCCAACCCATTTGAAGAGATTATCTGACTCCGGAAACGCAGAGATGCCTTTATCACCCGACATCTGCAACATCAGAGAACGACAGGTTGTTATGACTCCTGAGAATACTTGGTTATATATTGAGACGTGAATCCATATCATTTCAGCATTTCCAGCAAATCAACATCAACATTTAAGCATTGGAGAGTACATAAAAGTTGATCTCACCATCAGAGTCATGAGCTCCTGCTGCAGCCTGCAAACACAGACACATGTTAAACATCTGAAGCCCGAATTCAGTTCACATAGATCACTATCACCATTTACTCTGATGCTATTGGAGTAAGGACACTGGCAGTGATTTATCAAAAGAAAAAAACATACAAAAAACTGCTTTGATGACGCTGTTACAGGAGGTAGAGCAGACATGCAAGACAGACAGACTGGTCAGGGGTTCATCCTACGGTAAGATAACGAACTGAAACATTAGAAGAAAAGCCCAAACAGTGACTTCACATGATGGAAGTTTAGCACTCCTGAGTTAAATGTCACAGAGCTGGTTTGGGATTAACTGGATAGAAAGTGAAAGCAAAGTAAAGCACTTGTGTGGGAATTTCTGCAACAGCGTAAGGTCCAACTTTCTAAACAGTCTTTTCCACGTATGGCCCAAGTTGTTCAGTCACTGGCTGAATATTTACATGGTCTCTTAAAAGCGTATGAAGACTTAAAGCAGATATCAGTGGAATGTTTTTGTTAATATAAGTCCTAAATAGTCCTATTTTCCGTCAGCAATCACTTACATGAAGTATTTCAGCCTAAACACGAGTCTCTCCGTCACTCTGCTCTGCTGTAACCCGAGGAGAAAATTTTCCTTGTGGGATACAAGTGTTATCCAATGAGGAGAGAGAACGGCATGAAGGGCTGTGTGTGCAGCCAAGGGATGCGCGTGAATGTGGTGACGTAGCACGAGGACCAATTGATGCCTGACAAGGGCGGGGGCTGCTAACTCATGGTGCGTTCAAAGAAACTCGTACTTTGTGTTTTTCCTTCCTGTGAAGTCATACCAGTTCGATCTGGTACGAGTTCACGGGTCGGAAGTTACGAGTGGCCGTTATAGGGAACTTTCACAGACAACAGGATGGTAAAAACACGAGCTACGGGTTACCTGGAACGCTACCAAGTCGTAGTTGTGACTTGAAGCTGTAACTTACGGTTTCAAAAGCCTGCCTTGAACGCAGCATTAGCCGAAACGGCCGTGAAGCTGATATCTGCTTTAAGACCTAAAACTGAGACCAAAATCAGTCCTCAGTCAAAGTGTCTGTAAATAAGACGATTTAGTTCTGTAGATGTTCCTCAAAGTAATAAGCAATAACATGAGTATAACAACATAAAGCTTAAAGGAATTATTAGAGCAGGTGAATCTTTCTGTTCATGAGCTTACCACACATAAATCATGCTGCATGTTTGCATAGGATATGTTGTCTTGCCATGGACACGACAGCCCAGAGGAAACTGCTGCTTTCCTCCCCAAAACACTACTGGGAAAATGTTTTATGGACTCATGAAACTAAAGTTAATATGTGGTGACGCAGCCTACCAACATGAAAACATCCACCAAAAGGTAAAGCAGGATGAAGGGAATGTCGTGGCCCTCTTTGGTCCTGGACAGCTCAACATCATCAAGTGGTACATTATTTCCTGGGTTTATATAGGTCTTTACAGGATAATGTCAGCGTGACTGTCTAGTGTCCACCTCCTGAAGCTTCATGACAAAGCAGGACAACGACCCACAAAAGGCTTTTGAATTTTTTTGCTCCTGGTTTCCTCACTGTTACAAAGTTAATGGGCCCTTATAGCCAAGAGTATAGATAAAATATTAATATAAAAAGAGGGGGCAAGGCCATGTAGGGCTTTTAAAAGTAAGTGAGTAAAAGTTTAAAATCAATCCTACATTTCAGTTCAGTCCAAGGATTCACCTTTTTCCCCCACCAGCACCACAAATGGTCATGGTTATGTTCAACAAAGAAGCAAAATATTATAATGGTGTCATATTATATTATGGTCACCGACTCTTCCGTGAATCAAGCTCTAGATGTGCGAGCTGCATCACAAACATGAAACCCACATCCTTGGCGTCCTCCAGTCTGGGTGATGGTTTCAAACTCAATTCTGACACTGAGATGTAATACACTTATTTTATGACTGGATCCGAACTGAGACCAGGGACCCGGCGATAGTGCAGTCAGTACAATTAACGTTAGTGCCAGCTGGACAGAATAAGACCGGACCACCGGTGGGGTTGTCTCACTCACCGTTTGGACACCGAGCCTCGAGCCGCACTACCGCCGCTTTCGCTTCCCTTCAGCGCGGCCGTGGAAGAAGCTGCAGCCGCTGCAGGGTCCATGTTCTGGGAGGCCATGTGTGCGATCTGTCCGGTTACTGCTGGACACAAAGACGGAGAACGGGGGTCACGGTGGAACAAACGCCGACACACAGCTGCCACACTGCGGATACACACTTTGAGAGTGTGCCGTTATTTAGCACCAGCTAAGTGTTAACGTTAGCTGTCGGATATAACGTTAGCAGAGAAATGTCAAGTCAACGACGAACCGTCAACTACACAACCCTGTGTCCGTTCAAACAGTCCGTCGCCCGGTGAAGTCGGTTCGTTAGCAGCTGTCTGTTTTTCCCCGGTGCTGTTTTAGCTTCGTGCTAGCCACGTTAGCTCGGTCGGCTAACCAAACTGGTTGTCTGTCCGTTTACCATCAGACATACACAGAGCAGACAAACAGTCAGCTGCTTACAGCTCTAAAGATACACACGGAAAAAACGTTTATCAAGTATTCTGACAAGGTGTTACACGTACCTGTGGGACTCACCGTGTTTCTGGATGTTCGTGACTTGAACTACAGTCGCTCTGTTTCAAACTGAACACGCTCCCGCCCCCCGGTTTAAACAGACTCTCCCTGGCACATATAGCGAATCAGCGCCCGACTTTCAAAAACAAACCACCTCCCGCTGACCAATGAGAAGAGGGAGTATGGACGGAGCGGCGCTGTGATTGGTCAGGAGGCATTTCCGGAACTGAGCCACGAAACCGATCGAACCAGGAAAGAGACAACAGTTGACGTAGTGCTCGTTTGTTTTTACGCAGTGAGTGCACGTTACTGTCGCAGTTTAAAAGGGTCGTCCTTCTTCTTTACCTGACAGGTCATCTTTCTAAATTGTTGGCGTTTGAGGTGGGTCCAGTTCTGGTCCAGTTACTGCACACACAAAAATAAAGAAAAGAAACCCACCCAAATGTTAGCTAACTAAAAATTAAGCAGACAAAAATACAAACGCTTGTCTCTCATAGTAAGCATTTTGGCTCTCACGTACTATAAATATTCACTACCACAGTGACAGTTGACTGTTTTGGTCAACCCTAACCCTCTCAAACACTTTACTGGGTTAAAATGGTTAAAATATTATCAGATGGCAGTATGTGGTCCAATTTGTTTCAGTTTTCTTGGTTTGATGATACCCCTCACCCAAACAATTAAATACAGACAGTAAATAAAAAATCTAGACATAAAACACAATAGGTACAAACTGAGCTAGTATAAGGGCACTCCACAACATTCAAAGCCAAGTCAGATGTTGAATTGTGTGCTCAGAATAGTGATTTAATGACATGAGTCTAGAAACTCCTGTACAACAGATGGCTCTAAACTAAAGACTTAGCGCCCTAGTGTTCTCAGTATTTGTTTTTAGGGGCATAATATACTTTTATTCAGAGATAGTCTGGTGAGAGATAGACAGAGAAAAGAAATGACCTGCAGCGGCCACAGGTCAGACCTGAACTCATGGCCTTTACAGGTAGGACTCAATCCAAGTGGTGTGAATCCCGTTAAAAGATGGTATCTGGTCTCTGAATCTAATATTTGTTGCTGCCAGTTTGTTCTGAAACTAACATCCTGCTTATGTGGACTCACAAACGTAAACAAACAAGTTAAGTGAAACCCGTGTTTAATAAGGGTAATTTCCTGAGCTAAGCTGCTGTTCCAGCTGCAGCCAGGTCCTCCTCGGAGGTCTGGACATTCCTCACTTTGTATATCCGACGAGACGAAGAAGAATGAGCCGGAAGTCCTCGTTTTATTTTGAAGGAGTGTTTCTTCTTGTTGGTCCGAGCACTGACTCGCCGCCTCGCATCCAGGGAAAATGAACGCACCTCCAGCCTTCGAGTCGTTTCTGCTGTTTGAAGGCGAGAAGAAGATCAGCATCACCAAGGACACGAAAGTCCCCAACGCCTGTCTGTTCACCCTGAACAAGGAGGACCACACGCTGGGAAACATCATCCGAGCGTAAGAGGCTAACGATGCTAACAATGCTAACGTGCTAACCACGGAGCTAACAGGAGGCTGGCAGAACAGAATAGAATAAAATGATACTTTATTAATCCTTTACAGGAAATTATTGCTTCACAGCAGCTCCAATAGAATATGATAATAATAATAATAATAAAAACACACATACGATAATTAGAAGAATACAATAATATAGGCTAGGAATAACATGGATACAGTAACACAACCTGTCTAAAGTTATAAGGAGACATAAAACACATTTACAGTTATTCAGGATGAGCAATTGTGCATTGTAATGTAATGTACAAGTAACAGGAGGCTAACAGAGTGCTAAACGCGTTGGCAACACGGAAAGTCTTAGTATAGCAGCTTTTATTGTGAAATGTATTAAAACCAGTACCACTGTATTAATGTTATTAGTTTCATTATTAGCTGATCAGAATGAACACAGATGATGTCACAGAGCTGATTAGTAGAGTCAAACCATACCTAATGTGTCTTGGTTTCTACATAAGTCACGTGAAGACATCAGCTGGTGTCATCACATCACAACATCTATGACCAACAAAACTGTTGATGAAGAAAGTAAATGAGTGGTTGAAAACAAAGTAGAGTTACAGCTTAAGTGGTAAGCCTAGTCCTATTGATTACTTGAAGGGAGCATATCAATTCGCTCTGAATGAGATGCACGCACCTACATTACCAATATAAAAGTGAAGTTCATCTAATCCATCTGATGCAACACGACATCAAAGAGGAAAGCCTCTCTCGGTCATCATTTGATTGCCTGTTGTATGATCAATATCTCTGGTAAATTATGAGTTGACTGTTGCTCTTCAAAGTGACAACACCTGACTCCAGTCAATATGAACCTGATTAACTCCTGATTGTGTGTGTTGTTGTACGTCACAGGCAGCTGCTGAAGGATCCTCAGGTTCTGTTTGCTGGTTATAAAGTTCCTCATCCTCTAGAGCACAAGATCGTCATCAGAGTACAGACCACACCAGACTACAGTCCACAGGTAACACACACACACACACACTCTTACACACTTTTATTTTGACAGGATGGGATGTGTTATTAACAGATTGGGATGTTCAATTGACAGGAAGCATTTACGAACGCCATCACAGATCTGATCAGTGAGCTGTCCCTGCTGGAGGAGCGTTTCAGAGTCGCCATCAAAGACAAACAGGAAGGGATAGAGTGATGCCCCGCCCCTCCTGATGATATCTTGTTGTTCTTATTTGTTTGTTTATTTTTTATAAATAAAGTCTGTAATGTCACAACCTGCAGCATGTGGTGTGTCATCTGTTTACCTGCCTGTCAGGTGTGTTGGTGTTGGTTTTCAAATGTCAGGAGTAAAAACTGGAGGAAGCTGAATCGACCAGAAGCAGATTTTATATTGTAAAAAAAGAACGACACAAAAGAAAAGACACTTAAACTCTGATTCTGATCTGGAAAAACATGTTTTCATGTCAGTTTTTATTTCATTTTTCCCATTTTTTCTAAAAAAACAACAGTAAATAAAAACTAAATAAAGACTCAATCAGTTCAGAGTCTGGTGGTCACATGAGCAATCTCTCCTCTCTAAGTGGCTGATTGTTTATCCAGTACCTGGCTGTTTTTTCTTCCCAATGGACTGCTGGTGTGAGGGGGTCAAAGGTCATGTGTACAGTGTGTGTTGGAGGGGTCAGAGGTCAGCGTCTCTCTGAGCCTCCATGGCTCTCTGCATCTTCTCCACCATCCATATGGGAACATTGAATGGCTTCATCTCATCCATCTTGACATCTGGGCAGTCCCTGAACACACACACACAGAAGTGTTACCATGGTAACTGGCAAGGGGAGGTAAACCCATGTAGGCGGTTACTGTGGCGACAGATTACATCAGACTCACTTGTACTCATCACTGCGGGAGAGATCCTGGATGTCCTCCTCAATCAGCAGGTAGGCCTGAACACATACACACAACAAGTGTTACAGACAGTGGTGCGTTCAGGAGCAGCTGTAAAGTCTCAGGTGTTAAAGGGATAGTTCAACATTTTGACAAATTGGCCCATTGCCATTGTCCATTACCTTTATTTGTCAATGTAAGCTATACAGCGGAGCGGCAGGCTGCTCAGAGCTACGCTAATGGAATTTCTTAGTTTCCCTCATCAAACTCATCAAATACAAAATCCAAAAACTCCAAAACGCTTTCATGGACAAGTTGTGACCTGCACATTCACCACACTATGAGATAATAATGGAACGTTACGAGACGGAGCCGTTTGAGGTAAATACAGAGTTTGCATGCTGAAAAACTGTCCCTGAAGGCAATGCGCATCAGCGGTTTTGCATGAATTTACCTCTAAAACGACTCTGTCTCGTAAGGTTCCGTTATTATCTCATAGCGTGGTGAATGTGCAGCTCACAACTTGTCCCCCAGAGCGTTTTGGAGTTGTTGGATTGTGTATTTGATGAGTTTGATGAGAGAAACCAAGAAATCCCATCAGCCAACGTAGCGTAGCTCTGAGCAGCTCGCCGCTCTGCTCCGCCATTCTAAAAATAGCTTGCACCCACAATTAAAGGTAACAAACCAACTGCTATGACTATAGCGATTATGGCAATGAGCCAATTTGCCAAAATGTTGAACTATCCCTTTAACGTGTGTTTCTGCATAAACTTGAAAGTTATCCACCTTTTTCCGAACGTCAAAAACGTAAGCCTGTTTTGCCGGTTTTGCTCTTCCGGTGGAATTTTATGTTTACGTTTCCATGGTTTCAGTAGTCGCGGTAAATGCATGGATTTCTTTCTTTTTTTTCTCCAATGAAAATCTGTAAAACGCATGGATCATCACACCAGCTTTTAACAGTGGATATCACAAAAATTGACATCCGTGTTAAAAGCCGGCGTTAATAGACCCATGCGTTTACCGCAACTATGACAACGACTGAAAACCATGGAAACGGAAACGTATAATTCCACCAAACTGGCAAAACTGGCTTCCGACGTTCGGAAACTTGTGGATATTCAGTATTTTTTTATATCACACATGAGGTCCAGGGAGCCTTAGACCTCGGCCCCTGCAGACCTGTGATGTGTCCAAGTCCTTCTAATACATTATGATGAAACTTGAAGTCCCAAGGGTGTAAAAATCAGGTCAGGTCTCTTCTACTGAACAAGATAACACTGATGTGGTTTCACATAAGAAAGTCTACTTCCAAACCTAGACTCTGGATTAGAGAACTGGATGCAGGACACTTGTTTGTGGTTCCATATTCTACATGTCAGTGTTCATTGTGTTTCTTCTCACCATCTTCCCTCCTGTTGCTCTCATGTGGTGTCGCTCAGCCAACCATTGTTTGTCCTTAGCGTCTGCAGCATACTGACACACACACACACACACAGATCAGTATTCAAATGCGGCACGACAGAGCGATCAAGATGATCACAGTACAACGCTGCTTTGTAAGAGTTTCTCAGTGTTATTACCTTGAACAAGTCGGCGTGTTTGATGTAGATTCGGCCTCTGGTCCCACCCATCCCCAGCGCCCTGCACAGTGACAGCAACAGGTTTACAGTCTGTCTACCTCTTACATGAGCAATTTAAACTGCATTGTATATCAACAACATGACCACGCTAAAAAGTACAGGAAAAACAACAAGACACAAAAATCATCATCAGTATTTTCCCTCTACAGAGTCAAACCATTGATGTCTCTGACTACAACAAAACAAACCGCCCCTGACCCCAGATCAGACATGTATCTGAAGCAAACACTGTGACAGTAAACATATGTGGACTTCATCCTATTGATGTAAATAATTAGTATTTTATGTATGTGCTTGTAGTACTCTTACTTGTTTGCTCTTGAGCCGAGAACAAATGTGCTGCGTTCGTTCAGTCTGGAAGGCTCCCACTGAAAGACACAGAGAAACAGGTTAAGCACACACACACACACACACACACACACACACACACACACACACACACACACACGTATGTGTGTACATATTGAGGCTCACTTTTACCAATAACACTTCATGTCTTGTTTGGACAAGTCCCGAAATTCTATTATAAAGGCATTAATTAGCTCCAAGCAAAGCTGCTATCGGTCTACATCTGGGGCCGTATTCACAAAGAATCTTAAAGCAGAAGTGAGTGGTCCGGTCGTTTTGGCTAATGCTGCGTTCCAGGCAGGCTTTTGAAACCGTAAATTACAGCTTCAAGTCACAACTTACGACTTTGTAGCGTTCAAGGCAACCCGCAACTCGCGTTTTTCCGACCTGTTTTACCTGTGAAAGTCACTATAACGGCCACTCGTAACTTCTGACCCGTGAACTCGTACCAGATCAAACTGGTACGACTTCACAGGTCGGAAAAACACGAATTACGGGTTGCCTTGAACGCACCATAACGTCTTGTCAGCCGATGGACACACAGCCCTGCATGCCGTTCTCTCTCCTCATTGGATAAAAACTGTAGGATACAATAAAAGTTTTCTCCTCGGCTCAGAGCAGAGCAGAGGGACTAAGAGACCCGTGTTTCGGTCCAAACACTCACGCTTACTGTGCGTTCACACCAAAAGCTTCCAAAGCGTCAAAAACGCTCGAGGGTGGGCGTCAGACAAGACAGTTCCCAAAACTGCAAATATTTTCAGCCGCTTTGGCCGCTCGTCACGTGACTGACGTCAAAGTTCGATCGCGCTGGTCATTGGGGAGCCGAAATACAAGGCGGTTGCCGCTTAACCGCGGTTGCCGCTTAACCGCGTCATAGCTCATTACCCTAAAGTTAAACCTGGCTCAACTTCTCATCTGGTGACGCTTTGGAAGCTTTGGACGCTTTGGAAGCGCGGTGACGCCTGTTGACACTTTGGACGCTCAGTGTCGCCGGGCGCTCATTGAAAATGAATTGACTTCCGGCGTTTTTGGCGCTTTGGAAGCTTTTGGTGTGAACGCACAGTTACTTCTGCTTTAAGGTTAAAAGTAGCTCCTAAGGGCCGAATTTAGGAGCAACTCCTAAAAAAAGTGGGCGTGTCAGTCTTAAATTTAGGACTCCTAGTTTTTTAAAATAAGAGTAATTCAGAAAGTATTTTAGACCTAAAAGTAGCTCCTAAGTCTGGGAGAGCTTAAAAGTCCTCGTGAGGACTCCTAACTCAGTAAGACCTATTCACAAAGAATCGGAAATGGCTGCAGCCAGGCAAATGTATGGAGGACTGCGAATTGCTGCAGAGGGGGGTGCTGGAGCACCTGCCCCTTTGCCCTTTGATGCCCAAAGTGCCTTTTTGTCGGTGTTTTTTTTGTTTTGTCGGCGGCGGCGGCGAGGAGGAGGGAGGGGGGGGGGGGCGTCGGACTCGGCACTCAACAACCAATCACCGTGTTGAGCGCCTCGAATTCGTGCACGAGAATTGACGTAATCCATAGCAACGGGGCGTCACCAGGGCGTCACTCTTACTTTGCTCTTAGTGATTTATCCTTAGTAAGAGTAGGTCTCAGCGGCTTTGTGAATAGCTTTTAAGAAAAAACTCCTACGTAAAAACTTTTAGCGCGAGTTAGGAGCACTCCTGGCGGTAGATAAAAGGCTTTGTGAATACGGCCCCAGGTCTCCAGAAACACTGGCATAACAATCTCAATAGAAGCTTTTACATTTTTAAAATTGTTTTACTGATTATTCTTTCCTTTTTTGTTTTTATTGTCTCATTGTCTTGTCTCTATGGACCTAATCTGTGTCCAAAATAAAGTTATATTATTATATGGTCTCAGCTGTTCTGTGGTTGTAATGCACCTGTCAATGACCTCTCACCTTTGGTCCTTCTCTCTTGATGGGGTCAGACTTTGGCTTCACTCTGAGGACGAACGGTCGGAGCATTAGTCAGGTGCGACAATCTACCCGGATACTGATGATGTCACCTGTCAAATACTCACTGAGAGGAGAAGGTCAGAGGTCGATCGGAGGCGAGTGCAGCGCTGGGACGAGTTTTTCTCTGAAGACACACAATTTGAACACAGTTAAGAAAACGTTCACCACCACATGTCTCACACCTGAGTTTTGGTTCAGGTTTAACAGCTTCCAATCAACATTGTCAGAGGCCATGCTACCTTCTTGAGGAGGGGGCTTCCTCTCTGACTGTAGTCTTCATCAACAGCTCTGGACCTCTGTCAGGACACAAAGAACCAGCACAGGATAAAAAACCAGACCAGGCTACAACCTGTTCCTCGTGATCCTGTTGTTCACTTTGAGGGTTCCTACCTTGTTGGCGACCTCTGGCCCTGTCGTCTTCACCTCCCCCTCTGGAAACAGCTGTTTGGCCTGGAAATGACATGAAGAGACAGAGGGAAGTCGTGGTCACCAAAGACCGGTAAGGTCAAAGCGTCATGAGGTCGTCTCATGGTCTCAGTCAAATGTCTTTGTTTGTTTATGATGAATCAGAGTAAATACTGTGAGTTAACAGCATCAGAGACACACAGGTGGTACAGATGGTCACATGACCATCAAGGTCCAGGGTCAGACAACAGAAAGTGAGCTCACATGTTCCAGTACGTTCCTGCAGGCCTCTTTGATCAGCTGATCGGTCTGAATGTCTTCTCCCACGTTCTCCTTCACATTCTCTGCCGCCTTCTCAAAGAACTACAACACAACGACACCGTTCACACACTTATCTGAATAAGGAAACTCAGAAAACTCTGCATTTTATCCAACAGAAAAGTAAAAAGTGTCAGAAAGCTAAAAATCACAACAATCATGTGTATGTGAACGTGACCTCTGACCTTGTGGTACTTCTTGAACACGGCCATGATGTCATCGTTGAAACTGGGCTGAAGCACCGCCCTCAACAGGTCCATGGACACCTGAGGATCTGTGTAGCTGCACACACACAGACACACACATAGCTGTTACTTGCACCTGTGAATCACTCATCTGATGTGAAACCATTGACCACCGGTTGCTTAGCAACTCTGACATCACAGCAACGTCACTCAGTGATCTGTAGATGTGTTTCAGATGTGGTCACACAACACGGTACATGAACTAATTCATCACTAGAAATGAATTGTAGAGAACAAACAGTGTAAACCAGTATCAGTCGGTACTGACCTGACAGTCATGTGTGAGCGGCGTCCTCGTCTGTGAATCTGTCTGTGTTTGATCATCACATTCCACGGCTTCTGCAAAACACACACACACACACACACACACACACACACACACACACACACCATGAGAAGAAAATGTTTTGCTGGAAAACAGCAGGTTTTGGTTCTTGTCCTCAAGCTAAACAGTGGGTGTGTCCATTGGCTCTGATGATGTGAGCTGTGTTTAGTAGCCTACTGGAGCCATCCGCACCTGCTGGTCCAGTTTCTCGTAAATAAACAACTGTCATGCTGGTTAGTGGTTACCTCGCAGGTGACCTCACTTCAGACACTGTGACTGTCCTCACACCTTTTTTTTTTTTTTTTTTCAGTTTCTTTCTTTTTCAGGTTTTGTTGCTTAATCATATCTTGGGAGGATGGAGCCGGTTTTGGCAGATTTGTAGATCAAATACAACATAACTGTGTTAACACCTGAGTCTATGGTTAACACAGGATGAAACATCACATAATAACCCGTCCGGGGTTCGGGTTAACGTTAGCTTCGAGCTAAGCTAGCCCGTTAGCCGCCTTTAGCTCCGGCTCTTACCGGGACCTGCTCCGGCTGCTCCTGCGCGTCCTGCTCCAGCCAGTCCCGGCCTCCCTCGCTGCGATGGGCTCCCATCGTGGACACCGTCCTGGTCCCGTTCACTCGGGTCGGCTGAGCTGACTCTGGTGGGCCGGGCTGCGCTAACGGGAACTACGGCTAACACCGGAAGCTAAGTGTGTTTACTATCCGGCTGATGACACAAACTGGACGTTACTTGGACGTTACCGGACTCACAGCGCTGACAGATGTCGAGGGTAAATGTTTATCGATATCCTAGTATCCAGTAATCATCTGTGATTGTTTGACGTCTGTTTCCTGTAAATTACAATCGTTTCCGCTGGTGTGAAACAAGCTAGCAGCACCGACAACTCTTCCGGTTACATTTCAAAATAAAAGCACCAGCTACAAAAATCTAAAAGGGGTTTTATTTTGTATTGTGAACACACAATACAATACAATTGTTTTGGTTTTTCCCGGTTTAAAACCCTAATATTTACATGTCCCTCACTTTAATTGTTGAAGCAGTGATAATTATAATAAAACTGCTATTCTACTCAAAAAGCCCAACAGCACAGTTGTTAACACAATTTTATATTTTCCACCTGTTGTGGACAAATGATATTGTACTATTGTTTTTTGTACTAGAAAGCATTTCTGAAATCTTGTGAACAAACTTCTACATAACACTACAGAAAATCTGAAAAATTTAATTATAATCAGCGTGTTTCAGTGTGTCCAGTATAAATGATCAGACAAGTCGGACTGGTTGTACTGGGTTGGATATATTTTTTACTGGGAGAGTGAAGCTGCAGTTTGTCTGCAGGCAGGACGAAGGACAGACTGTATTTACATTCTCCAGCTGTGAGGACCACAAACAGCCGAGTCTTCGTCGATCAGACTCACTTCACATTAACCACCAGACTTTGATGAAAAGGAGAAAATGTTCTGTTTTGTACCTCAGCTACGAATAAAAACAGATATTTTCATTGTCGACTTTCTCCAATGCAAAGAGTCTGACGCTGAAAAGTTCTGCTTGTCTGAATCAGAAATATAAAGACACATGTTTACACATTCATTAAGGACAAACAAACTGGAGACAAACTGTTAAGTGACTTCTGTTGAACAAACTGTAAATTATATAATTATATTTCAAGAAAACTATTAACATGTTATAATTACAAGCAAACGTCTTGTAATCACAACTTTCTTTTATAGAAATCCTTTTTGAGATTACAGATTTCTGAAGTAGTAATTATCACCATTTTCTTTTGATTGTGAAATCTAATATAGCAACTGGAATATAGATAAGATTTAATGAAACATTTTAACTATGTGGTACAGAAGTCATGACTACAAGAAAATTTATTAAACCCTAAATTGCATTAATCAGGCATCCATATCTTAATTACAACACAATAATCTCATTATGTTACGCATCTTGTAATTTTTAGATATGCATGTAAAGACAGAGATAATATACAATATTACTACATAACTACAAGATTTAAACCTTGTACTTTTTAAATACAAATCTTATTAAAATGACAATAATTTCTTACACTTATGAGATAAAGATCTCATAATCTAGTGTTTTCTCACAATTGTAAGAAATAACTTTTCTTTAAATTATACAGGAAGTCCTCATTATGAACAAACTCCTTGACATGTTTTTGTCAAAATTAATAAGGGATGTGTATTTAGTAGGTCCAAATCTTATGATCTGTATGATAAATCACAATAAATTTTCTCCAGTTTGTTTTCTTTAGTCAGTGTAATGTAATGTGGTTTCCTAGAAATACCAAGGTGTGAAACATTGGAGCAATCCACCATGCACAAAGTACAAAGACCGGAAGCAGGCTGAAACTATGAAACTTAACTTACCAAAATCAAAATAAACCCACCTTCAAACAAATACAAAAACAGCTATGCACAAAATGTCAGCATTCTCCCTTAAAAAAGCTGAACACAATAGTTAAAATTAAAATGTTGAGTCGAGATAGAACATGTTGGGTGACTGTTTTCTGCAAAGCCTGATGCGGTGCAGTGATGCCAATCGGCCCGGAGACTCGGCCTAAAAACATTCAGGATTACAAACATCATTAAAAGTCTGAAAGGTTCATGCACAAGAACAAAAACAAAACAAAAACAAACTAAAACCCCATTAAAAAACAAAACAAACAAATCACTTACAGATAAGAGAAGAGCTGAGAATTATAAAAATAAGGTGGAGGAGTATTCTGCTGGTAAGACGTCAGCATACTGATGCATACACACATCTACTTTTACATACAAGTTATAGATTTTCTTAATAACACTTTGGTTTAGTTCAAAACAAACTATCGTAAGCTTTGTAATACAGGAAACAGATCTCCATCTCTTTAAAAAATTGTTAAATTAAAATCAAATAAAAAAAGAACGGTTAAACATTTTAATTTGTTTTTCAATCAATTTAACAGCAGATGAGGAAAATAACATCAACAGACTTCACATCAGTTGAACTGTACATTATCTACACAGCTGCTGCCGCCGCAGCAGAAAATGATGTCACACAGCAACAGACGCCTGATAAGACGACTCATCAGCCAATCTCAAAAATAGTCAGCTGCTGGCTGCAGTGATGGATTACGAAGTGTGAGGAGCTCCGGTTCCTCATAGATTTCTTTTTAAATATTTACTCAACGTTATTTAACACAAAGTGTCAGAAGTCTCCTTAATGATGAGGCGAACTATTACCATAAAAAAAGTCGCAATGTTTTGTGAAAAAAAGTCACAGTATTTTGAGAAGAAGTTCATACGTTCACCAACATGTTGTATGGTGTGAATTAATTCCATCTGTGCACACAGAACAAGAACCAGACTTTTACTGCAGGAACCCTGAAATAACTCCTCACACTTCGCCTCCTTTTTCATGCAGCTTTGAGATGAAGAATCATCTTCAACAGCTCCAGCTACGACCAAACACACCTGGGTAAACACCTGCAACACAAACACCCCCCACCCCCATGTCTGATGAAACCTCCTCTCTAATGAAAGCACAGGAAGTAAAGGGACCAATGAGGGAGCTGGAAGATGACGTCTGTCTCTCAGCCGTCTGTTCTCGCTGAACAGTCTGAAGCTAAGTCCCCGTTCTGTCTCCGCCTCCTTGCACCAGTAAATCTGACCTCACCATGGAGGCTCTGCCCCCTACCACCTTGCTTAATTTTCATTTTTCCCATAATGCACCCTGATCCGAGCAGGTGCATCATCTGAACGACGAGTTCTGATTAGACAGGCCATCCCGAGGAGGCGGGACCTGAAGCAGGATGCTGCTGAATTCTGTCCGACTCAACAAAGAAAGATAAGTCCAATAGAAACAATAGCTGCCTTGTCAACCAATCACCAAGCCCAGTCGGTGTGGGGACCAATCAGAAGTCCTCCAGTAATCCAGAGGAGCAGTGACATCACAAGTGAAAGAAAGGGTTTTTTTTATTGCTGGAGCTCCAACACGTCGCTGCTCACTGATCAACCCTCCATTCTTAGTTAGCTGATGTTTGTTGCTAAGCAACAGTAGCAACAACGTCAGGAAGTGAATCAGCTGCAGGGTAGAGAAAAGCTCCAGGCGCCGTGATGTCAGAGCTTTGAGTAACCAGAACAGCGGATGCAGAGCAGACGGGGCTGAAGGGACAAATGAAAGCCAACTGAACAGCAGAAAGGGTTAATCAGGTCTCAGCATGACTCTCTGACAAAACGGCATTGTGGGTTTGTTGAAAGAGACCGAGGGTGTGCTACAGGTGCTGGTGAGGGACAATCTGAACAGACGAGACGACGATCAGAACAAAATAACTCTGTGAAACACAGAAACGTACACCGACTTTTCAGCAGGTGAGGGGGCGTGGCCAACCCACTACACAGCAGCCACCTTGTCCTGCGGACTGCTGCTGCTGCTACTGCTGCTGCTGCTGCTGCTGTTGTTGTTGGTGTTACTGTTGTTGTTGTTGTCGTGGCCCCCCGGCGACGCCACACCGCTCTGAATCCTATCAGCGGCGGCCTTAGGGGCGGAGTCTCTGTCTCCAGGAGCGGTGTGGGCGGGGCCAGGAGAGGACAAGGAGGATGTGCGGGAGGTGGCGGGGCGGTATGCGGCCGTCAGCTCGGCCAGGCGCTCCGGAGTCGGACCCCACTTTGCAAAACCTGCATCGTTCTGAAGGAAGAGTACTGCAGTACCGTGTACTGCCCGGTAGTACATCTCATCCCTGTAAACACATAGACAGAGATCAATACAGTACTGTCAAACAAACAAACAAACAAACAAAATGCAGTAGTTAGTTAAACATAGTACTGTTTCATTTAGTACAGTAAGTGCTAATGTGTCATTAAAGTTTTTTGAGCTTTTCACATGTTCCTGTGGCATTTTTCTTGTGTTAGAGGACATATCAGCAGAAAAGGAAGTGCAAAATTGCATTTCTGAGTTTTTCTGCCTTCAAACTGCTGTTAACCAATGGCAGACGCAAACTGGCAGTTTCAGGGAGACTGGAGCTGATGTGTCACAGCTCCAGGGGAGGGCACTAGTGCTACAAGCTCCCGCCCCGCTCTGCATCTGGCTCAGAGGTGAAAGGCTTGACAGCTCGGTGTAGCTGTCAAGGTAAAACAGGTATAGCTCACCTGGTAGAGCAGCTTGCACTGTGAGCAAGGACTATGCTCCAGTCTGGGATCGAATCTCAGTGTGGAGTTTTACACTAAACGCGCTGAATCTGTAATTGTACAATGTCCAGCTGTCAACAAGCGGGGGGTGGGGTGCAAGGAGGTGGCTGGGCGGTTGCAAAGCAGCGCAGTCTCCGCCCACCCCCCAGAGGTGCATTGCTAATGTGCATGGCTAATGAGCTGGTTTTAAAATGACCAAAAAGGGTCGCGGGAGTGGGACTTTAAGTTCGATGTATCGGTAGATAGTTTTTAGTACAGCTAAGAGTGATACAGTAGTGGTTGTCTCTCTTGCAGGTCTGTTGGATGCTGGAGCAATACTTGTGCTTCTATGGTGTATGATGAAGTATCAGAAGTATAGTGCACTATCAGTGTAGTATGGTAGTAGACACAAACGGTACCTCTTGCAGATGTGCTGACTGCCGGATCGATACTCGTGTTCATAAGCCGGGACACCCATCTGGTGACGGAGGAATCGACTTGCCTCCATGCGGGTCAGAGCCGGGGTGACAGGGTCACGCCACTCTGGGACGAAGACGATGAAGGACAGGGGCTCAGAAGACTGATCCAACAGTTCCTGCCAGAGAAAGAGAGACAGCCAGTGAGTCAGTCAGCTTTACTTCTACGACGCTTTTCACAAAGTGCTCTACAACAAAAGTGCAGAGTGGCATAAGACAAAAACCATTGAAATAACATAACCAAGCTACCCAGACAAGCCAGTTAAAACACAACATAAGGGAGTTGCATTAATCAAAGCGAGGTGAGACAAAATCATGATTCATCATCTCCCGATCAGAGCAGAGACAGCCACATATCCTCAGACCAGTGCAGCCTGAGCTACTTTTTAACCTTTGGCCCAACCACTTCATGCAGCACCAGTACAGTAAAAGCCCAAACAGCCAGGCTGCTTCATACCAGTACACATCAGTATGGTTGACCGACCTCAAAGTGTGTCACCATGGCGTCCATCATCTCTTCACAGAAAGGAGGGTTCGCTTCAAATGAGCCACTGACCGGAGAGAACGACAGGAACGGCCTGAAAACACACACTCAGTTAATGAATGCTCCACACACACACACACACACACACACACAGGGCGTACAGGCCGCCGCTGTCCCACAGTGGACAGGTGTTCAAACGCCCGTCTCACCCTCTGGACCCGAAGAAGCCGTCCATGTCGGGGAACGCGGAGCAGAACTGTTTGAAGTAGCAGTTAAGCGGCGAGGCGAAACACTCGAAGGAAACTCCAAACTGTCGGTTCAACGCCTCGAACACCGTCACTGGCAGCGCCCCCTGCAGACCTGTCCCCTCATTAGCACCGCTGCCAAACATCTCCTGGAGACACACACACACACACACACACACACAGAGCACATACATCAGTGAACTGAGTTGATGGTCATGAGAGGGCAAGTGAAAGCCGTTTGGTTAGAGAGAGAGCTGCTGACCTGGTATCGTTTCAGGAGGCACCAGACTCTGGACAGGAACCTCTCGAAGCGCGGGTCGTCTATACAGCTGTACCTGTACAACAACTCCTGAAGGTACAGACAGACAGAACAGAAACCGGTCAGTGTAAACAGAGACGGATGTTCGTCATGATGTTTTTCAGGTCAATGTCGCCCTCTGTGGGTGAAGCGTACAAATTAAAAACTATTTCTTGTGCATCAAGTTTGTCACTACAGAGATGTTTCATATTGCAATGCCTCTGTTTGTTTGCAATGGCTCGACAGGGCACGACCTCCCTGTTTTCTGGAGGCCATTCAAGGGGCTTGTTCTTTTCACCGATGGTAACAGAACAGTGATTTTAAAAAAGGTGGTTTCTTTTAAACACAAACAGATAAAGATAACTGTTGTTACAGAGCTTCATGGTGTCATAATAGTGACATCACAGTAGCATAGCAGCAGCAGTGTCAGCGGTATTTGTCGGAAAACTTTCACCAGTACTGACCAGTTTGCTGAAGTGACCTCTGTTGACTTTGACCATCTCTCCTCTGAAGCGCAGACAGGCAACGTCGTTCTCAAAGTGCAGCTCCACTCGGGGGAGGGGGGGCGAGGGGATCGACAGACGCACTGGGTAACAGTAGACCAGCCGGGACTGCGGAGGCGACGCACACGCTTCTGAACACAGGAAAAAAAAAGGGCAATCTTGAAAATAACAGCAGCAGTACAGGCAAATTGATTTTGGTGTGTGTGTGTGTGTGTGTGTGTGTGTGTGTGTGTGTGTGTGTGTGTGTGTGTGTGTGTGTGTGTGTGTGTGTGTGTGTGTGTGTGTGTGTGTGTGTACCTGTGGGGGGGTCCTGCAGCAGGCTCAGGTGCGTCTGTCTCAAGCGGCGGCTGTATTCTGCAGACAGCTGGTAGATCTTGGAGCAGATCCCCTCCACAGAGTCTTTAGCGACGGCAGTGACATGAGGACCACACTGTTGCCTCAGATGCTCTAGTCGGTCCTTCAACCACACACACAGACACACACACACACACACACAGTTTCCTCCATCAACAACGTGATGACCATGACCTCATATGTATCTGCGGCTTTAGGACTCTGATGGGACCCTTTCTGTTTCCCCTTCACATCTAATGACATCGAGTTGGTGATGATGATTGTTTTGGAAACTCAAACACTAACTCAGATACTCAACATCTTGATAAATAAACATACAAAACAGAGGAGGTTTAAGATGATGAGCTACCATGTAGTCCTCCTTGCTGGCGGAGTGATCCCGGCGCAGCCAGCTCATCGTGTCCTCAGCGTTCCACTTCACCACCTTCCTGCTCTCCGGACTCGCGTTCCTGCACAGGTCAGAGGTCAGAGGTCAGAGGTCACAGTTTCCTCAACGTCAGTCTGCCTATCAGCTGAAGACTTCACCTACCTGGAGTCAATCATCTTCTTGGCGGCTTCGGCGTATTTAAAAAGCAGCTTCCTGGCCTCCTCCTTGTACTTAATGCGCGACAACCTGAGACACACAGGAATCAGTATTTAATAAAAATAAAGGAATTGATTTTAATAGCATCCAGTCCAGGTTCACGTCAGCACAGAAGACACACAGGTACCTGATGGGGATGTCGTTCATGACCTCTCTGAACATGGACGGGGAGATGACGGGGTCACAGTCGCTCGGCAGCAAGGGGTCGTGACCTTTGTCGATCACTTTCCTCTCCAGTAGCCAACGGTTGAATGACTCCCGGGGCGGATCAATACCTGAACCGCAGACAGGAAAACAAACATTAAGTTGCAACACATGGGACTTTCAGATGGTAACGCAATCGTAAACATAGATTAAGTGACCAACAAGTAAATGGATTGTGCTCATACATACATCATACAGCTTTCATACATACCTTCTCTCTGGTGACACAGCTCGTGGTAGTGTTGCCTCAGTTTGGTGACCAGCTGAGCTCTCTGCAGCTCGATCTCAGGGTGGGGGGGCAAGTGGTTGGCTGGGGGGTGCTCTCTGATCACAGCGTTCGTCTGAATGTCCAGATCCCAGTAGATACTTAAGACAACAACAAAAAAACAACTTTAAAAGCAGAAGTAAGAGATCCGGTCGTTTTGGCTAACTTCTTGTCGGCCAATGGAGTTAGCAGCCCCCGCCCTCGTCATGGATCTATTGGTCCTCGTCCCTACGTCACCACATTCACGCGCATCCCTTGGCTGCACACACAGCCCTTCATGCCGTTCTCTCTCCTCATTGGATAAAGGTTGTAGGATACAAGGAAGTATACAAGACGTTTTCTCCTCGGCTTGCAGCGGAGCGGAGTGACTGACAGACCCGTGTTTCGGACCAAACACTCTAAATAAGTGATTGCTGTCGGAAGATATAACTACTTAAGACTTATATTAACACAAACATTCCGCTTCCGCTTACTTCTGCTTTAACAACAAGCGTTGAGACCAAGGACCTCCACATGAACAAACAAGAGGATGTGTAGTAGAAGTACTCACACAGCTGGTCTGTACGGGGCGGGGGCGGGGGCGACGGCGGGGGCGACGGCGGGGCTTGGGGTTGTAGGTGTGGCTGGTGGGGCCTGTTTGTCCTCAGGGGCAGCGCTCCAGGGTTTGACCCCTGGCGTGCTGGGTGAGATGGGCGTGGTGGGCTCCACCTGGAAGAAACAGACCGACCTTGTTTGTTTATACATGATACACAGGTAGTTAGCAGACCACACTTCCCATCAGCCTCTGCTGCTCACTCGTCTTTATAAAAACATGATGCATACTGCACTTCAGACAGTGTCTGCTCATGTGGCGCAGTGGGTAGAGCAGGCGCTGCATCGGGCAGCCCTTTACTGCATATCATTCCCCCCTCTCTCTGCCTCCCCATTTCCTGTCTCTCTCAACTGTACTATCAAAAAAGCCCCAAAAATATACTTTTAAAAAAAGGAAAAAAGAAATGACATCCGACTTTGGCAGGTGCTGTAGAACGTCACGTCACATGACCCTAAGCCTGATGGGAACATGGTGAAGGCACTTTTCTGGATCAGGCGCTGCAGTAGCTCTCCCAATGCACCAACTGGGCAACATCTCCACGAAAACAGATCTTGAACCTAATATCTTTTAGTTTAAGCAACATGCTTGAAGCTGAGGTGATGCCAGTCTTTTAAAACTCCACCACAGCTGCATGTTGAGCATTACACCAGTCAAAAGTCAAAATTAAAGTCACACATCACTGAGCCAGGTGTGCGCTCTGGCTCAGTTGCTTTTACCTTAGGTCGCTTGATGCTGTTGGGCCCTGCCACCTGCTCCTCAGAGATCCTCCTTTTCCTCTGGCCATTACCGAGGTTATTGTCTGCGCCCTCTGCCGGAGCTGCATTCAGACCTAAAGGATCAGACTGCAGAAAGACACAGGTAAAAGACAGCCCACATATACTGAGACATACAGTATATAATACAAATTCTGTATGTGGGTCAGTGACAAATAAGGTTGGCAAGATAAGAAATTGAGAAATATATTTGAAAAATGTTTAAAAAAGCATGCTTGTTAAAATGTACATTTTGTATTCATGTTGTTTTTTATTACATTTGAACCTTTTTTATACACAGAAGTAAAAATGCCCTGAAAATATCAAATGGTGTAACCACAAAAGTAGCCCATTAATTATTTTATCCACCTACAGTGGATTTAAGTGTAGGTCTACTATTAGAAGAAGAAGAAAAAAATCTTCAGAAAACTTTAAATTGAAAAAAAAGTTTGCTGCATTTTCTATATTTCAATTTTAATGCAATGTATTTGACAACACTGAGCAGGACATACACCTAAAAACATTGCTTTTCTTCTAAATAATATGACAAATTATGTACAAACTGTCAAGAAACATTGCAAAAATGAATTACATTTATTCGACATTTGAGTCTAGATTTATTTTCCTGTATATAGTCAGATTTCTTTTTTTTAAATACCGGTTACACCACTTGACATTGGGTTGTTATTGTTATATCATCATAGTATTAATAGTATTATTCTATTAATTGAAACTCACAATGACATCATGCTGACCCAACACTGGGACCTCCCACAGACTTTGATTGGTGAATCTGTTGAAATAGTAGGGCCTGTTCTCCCTCCGGGACCAGCACTTCGCCCATCCAGCCTGGACCAGTTCATCTTTTAGACAGATCAGAAAGACAAAGACAGATGAGAGAGAGACCAACACACACAGATGTACCTCTGTTTGTTTAAAAGCTTCCTGCAAACTATCAAAAACCTCTGTACACATTTGGAGCTCAGGCAGACAGAGACACAGACAGGCGTACCTGGGAGTTCAGGTGGTTTGGAGGTGGTGGATGGAGAGAGGGGTGGTCCTTGAGAGGAGGCGGAGGCAGAGGGAGACAGTATCGTGGCTGCCTCCCCCTTCACCGATCCCTGGCTGTCATTGGACATCTCAGCTGCTCATCAGAATGACATCTACCTGCCTCAACAGGAGGAGACAGAGTGACTTTCAAAATAAAACAAAGGTGTGATGAATGAAAGCATTTTAAAATCTGACTTCCTTGAGTAGGATACACCGTGTGTCCGAGACATATGTGGTTATATTTCTTATTGATGTTATTTTTTTTACCTGCAGCATTACAATGTGATCTATATTCAAACATTTAATCTGGATAAGGAAAACACATGTTAATGGAAAGTGTAGGCTATATTTAAAAATGTGGTTGGATCTGTCTGACCTCTTCTGGAAGTAGTCAAGCTCATATTGTGTTCACATTTCATTAAGGTATGACTGCAATGTTTGATGTGGCTGATTTACTGCCAGTTCAAATTACTCACAGGCATGTTTAGCTGTGGACAACTGAGATCTAAATGAAGTTAATCCAGTAGAAATACTAGGTGTAAACGCAAAGGCAAGGTTGTATTACTTATTTTTTTAAGGAATCTGGACACAGACTGCACGTGTAAACAGGGGGAAAAGTCACAGCAGATGTCTGAATATTGAAATAAAGACAAATCAATTATAAATTATAGTTGAAGATTAATTTTAAGTTCCCCTTAAAATGTGAAGCTGTCTCCTTCAGCTTTGGGCTAAGTGGGGTTCTCTGAACTGACAATCTTTCCTCATAAAAACATAAAAGTTTTCATTGACATTTGTTATTGTTTGTGTTGATATGACAGTGTTTGACTGGTGATTGCAGTTACAACAACATGAAATTATATCGTGCTTTTTTTTTAACAAATCTGGTCTGCAGCAGAAACAGTCATTTAAAATGTACCGGTACGCGACGGGAAAAATAAAAATTAATCTAATCTGATAACAAATAAGTTTCGTTTGCTTAGTTTCAGTCTTTCTCTGCTTGCGATCTCAGAAACAGGATCTATTTGGTAAATGAAACAAAAAATCTGAGCATCTCAAGGACGTTTTTTTCGTCCTGTTTTTAAAATGTTATCGACCAAATGATTCATCAATGAAACGAGTAAGTTAGATTAGTCGAGAATGGCAGCAATCATTGATTGCAGCATAATGAAGTACTTTGATCCCATCAAACCCGTGTGTCAGAGGTGATGGACGGCACCGTGTGTATATAAACCTGACTCTATCGGATTTAAACGTCATACACTGACACTTTAATGGGTTTCCAGTCGGAGGGAAAATGAAAGTCCAGGCCGACTGGTTTATCATGACGGCTGAATGTGGCGGCAAAAGGAACAACACCAATGTATGCAACTGATGCCGAGCATCGATAATCGATAGATAAACCAGAGCTTGTTTGTATCGGTGTCTTATCAAAGCGCCGTGTTTATAAATTTCATCTTTTCCTGATGTTTTCTCTCATACGCAGAGACGAGCGCCATGGTTACACGCATGCGCCTGGCAGGCTCTCCGAACAAACACGGAGGGGGAGGAGGGAGAAGGAGGGGGGAGGACAACAAAAGGCTGCGGCTGCTCCTCCGGAGCCCGGGCTCAACACACGGACACCGCGGCGGTCGGTAACGGCATACCGTCGCGTCAAACCGGGCTAAAGCGGTCCAAACGTAAAGAGAGGGCACCGGGCCGTCGTTAGATCCACCGTTAACGGCCATTTCACGCCGCGCGCTCGGAGCGACAGCTGCTGTTTAGGCGCCACTTCTGTTACAAGATGGCGGACACGCCCCTGCCAGAGCGCGGAGTGTCCTGCACAACATTTCTGCTCTGGTTTAAGATCCCAGCCGCCCTGCGTGCTGGTAACCCGGTTCATCTGAAGGCCCAAACATTCCGCCGCGCCTCGGTGCGGTCGGAGCGGCTCTGCGGGGCCGGCTGCCCTTACCTTGACCAGTTAAGTTGCGGACAGTTGCGGGTTCTGTGTGTTTGTTTCGGGTCCTCCGCTCCGCTCCCTCCCCGCCTGCTCAGACATCTTTACAGGGACCCGGGCTGAGCCACTGCGCAGGCGCGGCGTTATACTCGCTTCCTGTTCCGAGGTGTCCTGCTCTGGACGCCATGTTGAGCAGGTCATAAACCCGCAAAGTCCCAAAAGACACAAAAGTAGTCCGTCAAACACTGCTCCTTACTTGATTAAACGAGAAGTCTTCACTATTCCATGTTGTTTTTAGTTTTCAAAGAAAAAAAAATCTCTTAATTGGTCTTTATAGAAACATTAAATTTACAGTGGCATCTAGAAAAAGTGAAATTAGTTTATTTGAAATAAACTTTGGCTAGATGGACAAGATCGTTCATTGGAGAAAAATGGGAATGTTTAACATCTCCATTTCCATTTCAGTGACAGCTGAGTTTAACTCTGCTGAGCTGCATGATTGAAACCTCCAAGAGAAGTTCACTCACTGTTGTACTTAATCATAGCCTAAATACCTTGTTTTAACAGTCTTGTGAAAAACATTAATCTTATTAACAAAAATGTCACCCTTGTAATGAAATTAAAGAAATTAGTAATGTAATAGAATCCTTCAACACCCCTGTGAAAAAATGATACAGTATCAAACAAATAACAGTCAAATGCACATTTTGGCTCCTACAAGTTATACTGATGATATTTTTTTCCATCTTTGTGATGGATGTTTATTTATTTTCACTATGTGTTTTTGTCTTTTCATGTCCAGACACTGGATGGTGCTGTCACGATATGTAGCTATGTGGTTTGTATGGTGAAGTACAACAGTGAACCTTAGTTAACTGACGTAAGAAAACATCTTGACACATTTTTCAGATTCAGGGTTTCCTATGTCCATAACTGTAGTGTTCAGAAAATACAAAACCTTAAAAACATCCTTTTAAAAAGTCACATGTTGTACATGAACATATTCATTTAGTTGTCTTTATTTTATTTCAGCAAAATAAACAGTATCACTGTATTCAGACAGTCCACTTATGAAATCATAACATCACAAATGTTAAATTATCTGACATGAATCAGAGCACCAGTAAGTTCACTGTTAGTTACTGGTTATCAATAAAGGTACTACAACAAGTCATGTTCTTGGCAGTCAATTGAGTTAAAAGGTTAAACTCTTCATGGTGCAGCCTATACAAATTAAAATTAGTTTGACACATTCTGCAGCATTTCTGAGGTCAGAGGTTGTTTAAATTCATCTCTGACTTGAGGTGTTCATAAGTGCTTTAAAGATCTGTTAAATCCATTAAAACCCACAGACCTCCTCCAGAGCATAAGCAATCATCTTAGGGACCGGGCCTCATGAGGATTATTCAGCACCAGAGACCAGTCACACCTGGACTCACACAGTCAGAGTCTGAAGTCAGTAGTCCAGACTCTCAAGCTGATTGTACCAACCTGACTATACCTAGCTTTTCCTGATTTACCTGACAGCATATGACTTCACTGTACCTAACCATATCTGACTCCACCTGACTGTGTCTGTCTGACCTGACTACACCTGACTGTAGGCTAGCTGACTGCACTGGACTATATCCAACTATACCTTATTTACCTGACTGCACCTGACTTTATCTAACTGTACCTGTCTGACCTGACTTAACCTCACTTTTCTGTTACAATAAGTAAAAATATAATTGAAATTTTTAGTCCAAAACTTAATTTCCCCACATTTCCCCACATCACACTATTCTGTACAGGATGGTGACAAAGGACTCTGACTGAAAGCTCATCAGAGTTCATTTATTTTGATAAATGGACAGTATGTTGTGAATCTAAACCATATCTAAAGTGACATAAAAACAGACAGCTCTGTCTCTCACTCAAAATCTGCCTATGGTGCAGTGGCTCAGGCGGTAGAGCGGGTCGTCCAATGATCAGAGGGTCGAATCCCGCTCTGTCCCAGTCGTAGTGTCGGCGGTTCGAATCCCGCTCTGTCCCAGTCGTAGTGTCCTTGGGCAAGACACCTTACCCACCTTGCCCCGTGTGAATGTGTATGAATGATCATGGTGGTGGTCGGAGGGGCTGTTTGGCGCGAAATGGCAGCCACGCTTCCGTCAGTCTGCCCCAGGGCAGCTGTGGCTACACACGTAGTTTACCACCACTGGTGTGAATGTGGTATGAATGAATAATGGTTTCTGTAAAGCACTTTGGGTATCGTGAAAAATGCTACATAAATGTAAATCATTTATGTATCCTAAAAACACAGACAGAGTGACACCTCTTCAGGTCATTTGAAGTGAATCCGGTCAGGTGTCAAGGTGGAGATGTCAAGAGTCAGAGGTCAGATGTCAAGAGTCAGAGGTCAAACATTGGCCTATGTGTCAGGGGTCAAATGTCATGAGTCAGAGGTTAGTCGTCAGAGGTCCAATGTGAGGTGTCAAGAGTGAGATGTGGTCTTGTCAGAGGCCAGGTGTCACAGCGTCCTCTTTTTGCAGCAGCAGGTCAACAGCAGCTTCCACATCCTCCACCATGTGACTTGGTTCCACCAGGTCTGGCTCCAGGACCAGGTCTCTGTGACCATGGATCACTTTCTCTGTGATGGTGCTGCTCTGGTTACTTGGCAGTGGCGAGCGGGGGTTATAGACACCTGTGCACACCTAAAAACAGGCAGAATAGCTCTGAGTATCTCAGTGTCAAAACAAAACCACAGTCATTACAGAGCTAAGATCAGAGACATTGTGTTCGTCGTACCAGTATTGAGTGACACTGAGCAGCAGCAGACACCAGCTCCTCCTCCTCTGGGACCACCATTGTCACCTGACTCCCTGTTCCCTGGGCAACAACCTTGGTGCTTGTCGTCACATTAGTGTGCTGCTGAGCCAGGTAACGGTTGTACAGGTTAGCACCGTAGATGTCTGTCATCAGGTTGTCGCTAGGTAACAGTAAGAGAAAGGATGAGTTACCCAACAACATAGACATAACTCTCAAGTCTTTCCACTTACGTTTCAAATCGAGTCTTATACTTTGAGTTGAATCGTAAACAAGTAAATAATACATAATGCTTCGACACCAACTATAATGCCATTTCTACGACAATTACCCACAGCAGTAACTAATTCAATTGATGTAAGTCCGATTAGTTTCTGTTTGTGTGTAGGAGTCAATTTGCTAGCATTTCTTTTCTACATGTGTGTAGATGATTCATTTCTTTGGCCACATTTGTAGTTTCTTAAAAACAGTAGGCTATTGAATCTTAATGTGCTGGTGAAAGTTGAGAGACAGAGCAAAGACATCTTCCGTGTTTCTAGCTGAGTGATTCATGTTGGTTGTTATAGGTGGAAAAAAGGGTGAAATAAATTGTTATAATGTGGTATGATCAGATGATCAGAAACAACAACCAGAACTTCAGTCTGATTTGTGTGGAGGTACAGGAAGCTAGCCATACAGACGTACAACAGGGAGCCATTTGTGTATTAATGGTGGGAAATAGGACTGAAATGGCCAAGAGTATGGTAACAAACACAAACTGCATAGGGCCCAAGACTGAGCCTTGGTGAACTCCAGATAACATGACATGCAGGTAAAGAACTAGAATTGTCAAAAAAGACTTTCAATCAGAAAATATAAGAAGGGCAACGTATATGGTGTCATGAACAATTTGGTCACCCGACAAGGTAGACAAGGTGCGGCAAACAGTTTGGTTACCCAACAGTGGGCTATGGCATGATGAACAGTTTGATTACCCAATGGCGTAGATGGTGGTTAGCTTGCGGTTGGGATTTTGCAGCCGTAGAAGATGCTCAGCGTACTGGTACGTGAGTAAACTAGGTTTTCCAAGCAGCGCCTGGTACTGCAGCTCCCGGCCCGTCATCTTCCTGTAGACGGACTCCAGACACAGCATGAACATCCCATGACCAAACCTACAGAAACACAGTGGGGAACCAGAACTAGAAACGCATCCATCCCCACAGAAATAAAAATGTATCACAGGCCATTCACATTATTATGGTTTGGTTTTGCCAGTTACCGTGGAGATGGGGCTTCAGCCATCCACATCAGGTCCATGTTACAGGCGAGAACTGGCAGCTGAGCCGACAGGTGAGAGTCATACTCACAACCAGGGCTGCCATTGGTCAGGAGCACGTCAATCAACAGTTGCAGGTTTGTCTCCCATCTGATTGGCTCTCCGAAGAGGACAATTGCTATGGCAACACAGGAAGTCAGTGGTAAGTGCTGTGAATTCAGTGTCTTTAGCCAATAGAGTGCCGAAGCGGAAGCAGGAAGTAACATCGCCATGGGTCCTCAATTCGGAAAAAGTCTCCATGTAAGTGAACGGGAGTCAAAATTTTATTTCGTGATCTGATTGAATTGTGTCATGAGTGTTTCTCAGTAGACTACATCATTTATCATTTGTTTATCATGATGCCTTTTATGTGTTTATTTCCATACTACTCAATGAATTTTTATTTACACTCAATGAGGATATGTTAAAAACCCTAACCCTATTTAAGTTTTCTGAGATTACGGCATAAAATGGATGAAGTGTTAACCAAGGTAAGGAGAAATAATGAAATCTGAACACTGCACATCAACTATAAAAGCTAAAATCACCGAAAGGCCAAAATAGTACTTGAAATATGAATTAGAAAAATAAACTCAATATAAAACATAATACTGTATTTAAAGAAACCAATAATACTGTGTAGTTGTGTATTTGTTATAGTTACCTTCTATTTTGGGAAGAGTCTCCAGGAGAGATGACTGAAACAGAACAAACATTTACAGCACAATTACATTTTTTCTCTTTAAGCCTTTTTAGAGTGCAGTTGACACCTCACATCCTGTGAGATTACATTATTTTACTAACCTTTTATTATATGACATGGTGACAAGATGTGAATTTAATGTAGATGAAAGAAATGCATGTTGTCATATGTTACTGCATGTTTCTTGCTCTATGCTACAGCAGTTGCCTACTGCAAACAGTAATAAAGCAATGATCAGAGACAATTAATCCAAATTGCGCTCCATCAGCTGACTGATATCCTCATCTTGTTCCTCTGCAACTATTAGCCAGATGGACTATTTCTGAGATCTGAAGGACCATTTGAGATAAATCCTCCTTTATCCTGCAGAGAGCTAACACTCCTGCAGCAGGTGTCACCCGTCACCGGGGCGATACTCACAGATAGTTTGGGTCGTCTGTTGTGGTCGACCATATCCAGAAGAGGGTGATGTTCTCTGAGCTGATCGATGCTCACCACCTTCTGGAAACCTAGACTGACGATGACACAGTCAAGGCTTCAACACAATAGAAAACCCATTCAATTTCAAGTGTAATATCCTTTTTTATATAGTATTTTGAGCTTTTGAACCTCAGAGGTCAAAGGTCAACTGTAAAGGATACGTGTTGGCAATGTCAGTCACTGGTCCTTGTCCGGACACCAGGACACACTTGTCATGGAAATTCTTCATCATTCGCAAAGGACTATGGGAAAGAACCACCTGATCTGGAGAAATCTACAGAGAGATAGAGAGGTCACATGATTGTGATGGTCCAATCACAGCACAGCGCAACAAAGCCATGGCTTCACCTGTCTGTCTCACCTGGACGTCCAGTAGGTTAGATAGCTGTTGTGCTTTATGATTTCTTTGACAACTTCCTGCGTTGGTGACAAAAACGACTGGAAGCAGGAAGTTGTTGTTCCGGTCCAGGAGCTTTTGAAAAGCTCGACGAGCAGCTGGGATCACTTTGCCACCACGGAGCAGGACGCCGTCCACATCAAAGAGGACGCCCGCCTGGTAGAGACAGAGATAGCAGAGACAGATTTGAGAGACATTTCAGTCATTTCAGCAAATAAATCATTCTCTGGCTCTAATTTATTTTTCATAAACTTGCTAGATCCTACTTGTTTCCTCAATGTAAAACCCAAGACAGACAGACAGACAGACAGATAGATAGATAATGTACATTTTAATAAAATTGTATTTCCCTCAGCTGCTGCTATGACATAAAATTTATGTCATAGCAGCAGCTGAGGGAAATACATGGCACAATGACAAAAAAACAACATATATGATTTATAAATCACAGAAAATACAAAAAACAAATTAAACACATAGACAACCCCCCACCCCAACCCCCAGCATTGCTAAAACTTGGCAGGAATGCAAGCACCAAAAAGACTTCAAAAAGTAGTGTTTGAAAAGTTCTAAATAAATGTTTAGAATATGTTAAAGACTATAAGTGTAATTGTTAGAACATTTTAGCCCCTTTTTCCGACTCAAGACAAGTTCCATATTAATTTATCCAAATACAGATGCACAGAAAAGATTAACTTCTTGCCTCTGGACATCTCATTTATGCACTACTAAACTAGACTTTAACTGACTTGTAACAAAAAACAAAAAACAAAAAAAGACCTAAACAAAAATTACAGGTCCCCATGGGGAATGAGAGTTCCCAGAATGTCAGTAATTTATTATGTGTCCCCATAAAGCAAGCACACACACACACACACACACACACACACACACACACACACACACACACACACACACACACACACACACACACACACACACACACTTACCTGTCTGCTGGTTGACATGTATCTGATCGACTGCTGCAAGAAACTTCGGCACCACATGACTGGTCTGTGTGTGCAAGAGCTGCAGCGTGCCGCTAATTTATCCTACCACAGCTGTGACCTCATCTGGAAGAGGGAGTGGCTACAACATGACAGTGATGTCAGTGAGAAAAACTACAATACAACATTTTAGTAAACAGCAGCAACAAACTGTCACAGAGCAGAAGAAACAGTAAACTATCTCACAAACTCTCCTCAGTGGGCAAAGTCAGCCACAGAAACCAGATACCACAGCTGGACTGGTGTTTTGCTGGTCTGTTGCATGGTTGACTTGACAGTGAAACATGGTGTAAATTTAACTCTAGTATTTGTTTTTTACGCTCTGCTGGACCATCTGTGAAGTCCTCCCAATGTGTTCTCTGTGCGATGATGTTTCTTTTGATTTTACACAAATGGTCAACACTTTTTTATTCACTTATTGGCTAATAATGTATTTTTGCTCAACCACAATTAATTATGAATTGAATTGAATTGAATTAACTTTATTAATCCCGAAGGAGGGAAATTTGTTTGTCCCAGCAGCACACAACAATAAAAAAGCAAATAGGTACACAATAGATCTATCTCTCTGCAACACAGGACCAGGACACAGTTCATCCTGAGGGGAACATGAACATCTCAACCACACACACCTTGTAGGTTTCAGTTCGGAACCAGGTGATGGATCAAAATTAACATCTTCAGAGTCAAGCTAGAAGTTTAACCAAAAATGCTTAAAAGCTAAAAGCTAAACCAATAACACACAATAACATGTGCGTGCGTGTAGGCAAACATCAATTATAAGAAAAACACACAAAACACATTACTTGCACCGGCTTATTACTTGTTATAACTACTGGACACATTTACATTTGTTGCCTGTGCAAGTCCATCTTATTGAAGTAAGACCCTTTCATTTACATAGATATAGATTGAATTACATTAAATTGTCTTATTTTACCGTCCTGCTCTTTAAATGTTGCTTTAAAAAAAACAGAATGTTTGAGGACATAAGAGACTTTAATACTACTGAGCCACCCAGCTGCAAAGTCAACACTGCAGAGTAACACACACACACACACACACACACACACACACACACACACACACACACACACACACACACACACACACACACACACACAGCTACTGATTAAATGTGGCTGATGGCAGTTTTCTCTCACATGACATCACATGCAGCATTCAGCCATTAATCAGCCAATCACATGCTGCAGCAGACTGCCACCAATCAACCAATCAGCTGCCAGATTGAAGCCACATGATAAAATACAGAGACACTCAGGAACCTGAGGAAGCCGGACTAGGACACAGACACAACTCTCACCAAGTAATTTGACAACGCTGTATTCGTACATTGTAATGCAGAAAAACTAGACTGGGATTGAAACCATGGTCACTTATATAAATATAAACATTAATATATTGAACACAATAGAAACGTAATGTTCAACAGCAGATTAGTAAATGAATCACTCTCCATTAGTTGCAAAGTTTCTCAGGTGTCACTGAAGCGTTGTTACTGTTTTGTAATCAGCTCTCAGCCGAGTTCAACAGAGCTAATAAAACACCTACATTATACTGCAAATATAAATAAACAACATAAAACTACAGATGT
Organism: Trachurus trachurus; assembly: GCF_905171665.1. Classification (NCBI taxonomy): domain Eukaryota; kingdom Metazoa; phylum Chordata; class Actinopteri; order Carangiformes; family Carangidae; genus Trachurus; species Trachurus trachurus. The sequence continues at coordinate 23,614,441 of NC_139896.1, read as the reverse complement.
GAAGTAAATCTGAGTAAATATTCTGAAAAAGTAAAACTTGGTCTAAATCTGAAAAATCTTTTATAACGAAAAGACGTCATTTATGAATAATTGATAAATAATACATAATAAAATGTTTAGAAGTAACCAGACTTACGAATACAACACAGTAGAGATGCTTACGTACTTGTGTACATTCATTGAGTAAAGGTAACACTATGTGTACTGTTGTCAATCATTATGGTGTACCAACATGAAGCAGAGCGGTCGGCTGAGCTGGAGTAAGTTTTAACTATGTTCAATTATATTGTGGGTAATTTAATCCAGTTTATTTTATAAGACCATGTTGTGTTCTTCGTGTCGTCTCTGCAGCCGCCTGAAAGACGATGCAAAAAGTCAAACCTTCTCTTTCAATTACTTTTAAAATTTACAAGGCCTTCAATAATGTACTTGTGCACTCTCTACTTGTATAATGTACATTTCCCACCATTGCTGCTGCTGCTGCTGCCACATTATCAGGGATTTAATTTATTTAAATAATGATACACTGACTGCTGTGGTGTCATCTCCTGCATGAAACACTTACAGATGCTCAGTGTGGGGACTAATTTATACATTCCTCAAATTTGGGCAGAAAACTTTGTTAAGTGTCAAATCCAGGTTTTTAAAGTTGAACACGGATGCCTGCACCCCAATGTACACAAGTGCACCAACACTGGTGATTTTGGCATCGACGTTAGCTGTGATTGTTGGTTTTCAATACTTTTATGCCTACAGACACGCTGTGAACAAACTTCTCACAATATGTAGGAAACAATACACGACAAGAACAAACTGATCTTAACAAAGTTTTAATAAGAAACGGGCTGAGAACAAAAAAGCCGATATTTACATCAACATTATCACAGACAAACAGACAGACAGGCAGACAGGCAGACAGACGTTAGAGTCCCAGTAGTGTCCTGGCCTCTTGGCTCTGAGCCTGAAGAGTCTCACTGGCGTAACGCTGCAACAACTCCATCTTCTTCCTCCTCACCAGAGCCTCCTCCACCTGAGAGACAGACCGGTCAGAGAGGTGAGTAAATGTGACTTATGTTAATTAGGTGTGGGCGACGTGTAATGAGACAAACATCGAGTCTCACCTCTTTCTGTGATGGAACAGGTACGTGCGCGAAGAAAGCGATTCCTCCCTCCTCTCCCTCCTGCTCCTCCCGGCTCTCGTCATCGTCAGGCTGCAACAGTGACACAAAATAAACACACGCGTTACCATCAAGGAAACCTGGGAACACCTTTACTGTTGATCTGAAAGGATTAATTAAGATTATTTTAAAAGATAATCCCAGCGAAGGGATGGCTCACCTCATCGTTGTGGACGGTGTAGATGTTCTCCTCCTCTTCCTCCTCTGGTTGTTTCTCTCCAGAGAGACGAGATTCCTTCTCTGTTTTCCACTTCTGCACTGCGTCTAACACAGCTACACAAACACACACATTCGATTATTGGCTTGTTGTGTATCAGTCACTGATCGACACCGTTGTCTGACAGCAGCTTCTCCTACAGCCTGAGATGTTGATACCTGATACCGAGGAGACTCTTCTGACTGAAAATACAGTACTGTGCAAAAGTTTTAGGCAGGCATGAAAAAATGCTGTCAAGTCAGAATGCTTATCCATCATGCAATACCATCAGTGAGGCGTCTGATATTGGACCCAAATTTATTCACAACAACCCCAAACATTCAGCCAGTGTCATTTAGAACGATCATCAGCATAAAGAAGAACAACAAGTCCTGTAAGTGATGGTGTGGCCGAGCCCTGAGCTCAACATCATCCAGTCTGTATGGGATTACATGTAGAGGCAGAAGGATCTGAGGAGCTCCAAGATATTTGGAAAAAAAACAAAGGCCAAATTCCTTCAAAAACTGTGAGCAGATGTACCTAGCTAGAAGAATTTATGCTGTTCTGAAGGCAAAGGGTTGTCACACCAAATATTTATTTGATTTAGGATTCTCGTCTCTTTATTCACTGCATTTTGTTAATTGATGAAAAAAAGAACACTTCCATCTTTGAAAGTATTCATCTTTTTTCCCACACCTTGCTAAAACCTTTGCACAGTACTGTAGTTTGATTAGACTGTAAAGTAACGTGACCGGACTATCAAATAATCCGGCTGGACTACTGAATAATCTAATTAGGCTTTATAATAATCTCATTGCACTATAAAATATTCTTACTGCACTATACCATAATCTGACCAAACTATTAGATAACGTGATTAGACTGTAAAATAATCTGATTAGACCACACAATAACCTGACTGGACTACAAAATAACATGGCGGCACAATAAAATCATCCGACTGAACCGAAAAAACATGTGATTAGGACTTCACCTGGTCAGACAAAAAAAATTCAGATTGGATTTATGAATTTATGATTTATGAATCTGCATTTCAAAAATCACATGAAGTAATCTGATCTGATTGCACTTTAAACAATCTGCTTAGTCTATATTATAGTCGGATTGCACTATTTAAAAAAAATCTGATAGCGCTGTCAAATAATATGATTGTACTAAAATATTCTGACTACATTATGAAATAATCTGACATCAATCATCTAGCAGCAATATAAAATAATCTAAATAACCACACTGCACTATGAAATACTCTGATTGGACTGTAAAATAATATGAAATACTACACTGCACTATAAAATAATCTCACCTTGTTTTTCATACTGTGACTCCAGAGGAAGCAGGACTCCATCGTCTTCGTCTCTATACCCATAATACTCTGCATCCACTTCCTTCATCAGCTCCGCCCTCGTCTTCCTCAGCGCTGGGGCAGCTGGGGGTCACATGATCAGTGAGGACGGGTCAAACGAGGGCTCCGCGCAGGTTTTTACTAACAGTCTCTTTTATATAAACAGAAGAGTTTACGTACGCTCCTTCTCAAACAGCTCTCTGACTCCCGGCAGGTCTCTGGCTGCTCCAAAGTATTTGTAGCCTCTGTTTCCTGGAACCTCCTTCCCCTCGTGGTCCAACATCCTCGGACCAACGCGCTAGAACACAAACACACCAACGACAGCCAATTTTATTGATTCATCTGATGATTGTTTCCCTCATTAATTGGTCAATTGTTCCGTTTATAAATTGTCACAAAAGTACTTTATCAGAAAAACCTTTTATACTATATCATTTACCGCATAGTCGGGTCCTCCCAGCTCTTTGATTCGCACTTCCCAGTGACCTTTCTCTCTCAGCAGTTTATTGATCTCATCATTCAGATCCCGAATCTTGAACTCCCCCAGGCCAGCTGGACAGAGACAGACACACACAGTCAGACAAATGCATCATCTCAGTCATCATCTCTCATGCACACGATAAAATTTTATGAACTGTAAAACAGAAATGCGAGACTGACGAGTCATCTCAGATAAGTCCAGTCAATAAAATCTGTTACACACGCAGTTGTTTTGTTTTTGTTCCGTGCGAGTTGTGCTCCTTTGCCAGTATAGTTCCAGCATAACCTCTTTTGGAAAGTGTCGGTCGTGAGGAATCTTTACGATTAATTAACCGTGGCGTTCAATACTGCGGTTAATTGTGAAGACAAGTAATCGTGACATCCATAGTGAAGTCTGATCTCTGTAGCGTAAAGCAGGAGGTCGGTTTGAACTTACCGTTCTGGATCTGAGCAACTTTCTTTGAGATTTCACTGATGATCTGAAACACAAACATCAGACAGATGAGAGCTGCAACAGTGTAGCGACTTCTCCCGTGGTAAAGCCAATACTGAAATGTCCCAGCAATAACAGTCTCATAGATTAAACTCCAGGTTCAGCCAAAAAAAAGAGAAAAACTTCAGGTGAAGCTAAATCACTAATAATCTGCTTTGTAGAAACCTGCTTAAACAATCAGCTGCTGTGATACAAACAGGAAAACTGAGGATCATGGGTACTGTAGTCTTTACTGGCAAAACCAAAAACTGGAGCCGAGGCCAGCACTGTAGTCAGTCGTACAGAGTACGTACCTGTCGTCTCCATTTCTCAGCTTTAGGAAGTTCACTGCACTCTGATGCCAGAAAAGGTCTCCTCTCCTGCAGAGAGAGAGAGTCGGGTTAGATCGACTGATCCATAGACAGATTGATAGATGCACTGATAGACTAGTAGAGTCTCACCTTGACTTTTCCCTCCTCCAGCTGAGCCTGTCTGAAACGAGCCAAGGCCGTCCTGAGAGACAGAGTCGCAGAACCCAGTTGAAGAACAGGAGAACACAGGGAGAACCAGAGCAGATAAACAGATGGACTCTTTATCATGTGGCTGCAACTAAGAACTATCTATACCTTCAATTAATCTGTCAATTATCCTCTTTATTAACCAATTAGTTCTGAACTGATTGGTGTGAAAAATATCCCTCTCATCTGATAATGACTGATTATAACAAACACCTAATATAACACACCATTTACACTGATTCTGGTGTTAAATAAAGGAAATGATTTATCCACCAATCAAGAAATTAGTCAGGTGAATCCACAATGCAAGAACCTTAACCCGAGCTAACGGCTAACATTCAACATCGCTGTGAGGAGGAGCTCGACCATTCAGCTTTATTTTCTCTGGCTGTGCAACACAGTCACACTGTTCATGACTGAATGTGGCTAATTTTAACACAGAGCACATAAATTCATCCTAATAAACTCATAGCGCTCGTTCGGCTCCTCATTACAGACTCTAAATAAAGAATAAAGTTGCATCTGGCTGCTTTCCTGCTCTCTTCAATACAAACTGACGGAAATGATCATGGTACGACTGACGATAAAACTTCCTCCATTAGCCGACAACACTGAAACCCGTTACTGTTCTGCTGTGGTAGCTCATAGCGGCTGCCACGACAGGTAAACTGCTGCAGGTGTGTTGTTGTACTTACATGGCCTTCTCAGCATTCCTCGCCTGCAGAAACACAGACAGACAGTTAGAATACAATCACTGCAAATAATCAATACAAAATGTTTCATGCATTTTATAATTGTGAATTCTTAAAGTGCACTCTGATGCCTGGAATAAACCGAACAGGATGAAGCTGAATGTTTATATGGTTTAAGATTTGTTTAAAGTAAATCAAACGCAGGTGAATGCATCATCTGACTGGTGCAACGGCCGCAGGTACAAAAGCATTTCTGTTGTGATTTGTTTTTCCACCTCAGCTGAAGGTGAGAGGTCACAACGAGCCCGCCTGACAATTTAGTTTATGGCACTTTTGCACTTTTGTTTTTCAGAGACAGGTTACCACAGCATGGCACAGATTCAATAAAGTCCTGAAAACACAGATTGACCATGGTTTATCAATGTGAAAACAGACTGGCATCTTGTGATGAATGACGGCCCTGAAATACTTGAGGCTTCCTACAGAGCCACACCGAGTCCCTGAATGACTGTGGTCTCGTAGCTCGAAGCATGATGACCACATCCTTGGCCTCCGAGATGTGTAACGCATATCAAAGGTTATCATTACTTACTCCCGTTTTCCATACACACACAAATACACACTACATGTTTGTCTAGACTAGAGAATGTAAAGTTGAAGAGAAACGGTTTGTCCTGCACCGACGCATTAAATGATGGGGTGATTTGACTTCTGTTGCAAATTTGAAGACTTGAGACAAACACTGATGACAGACCGGACTTTGACTTGGTACCACTGTATGCTTGGTACGTATAACTGTAGGTGTGACTGATGACAACGCTGTCTTTGTTTTTTAATGTTTGCATTTTGGTTTAGAACAGTGATTCAGTGATTACTAGTTGTTACATGCACAATAATGCACAGATGCATAGTAGCAGTAACATTCATGTAATTTAGATATGGGAGAGATACAATCCGATATCGGATCCTATATTACCATAATTTATTCATCAGATATCAAACTGATCCCCTGCTGATTTTGTAAATTTGCTCCCCCACAAAGAAATGCACGGTCTATAGTTTTTATCGAAAGTGTATTTTAACAGGGGGAGAGACAGAATATCAACAAAAAAAACCCAGAAATAATATCATTATATAAAATTACATTTCCATTTGATCAAGTGAAATAAGGACAAAACTCATTTTGTCAGTTCATTTCTAATATTAGTGGTAATTATGGTGGCTAATGGCCAGGATCATGGGACAGTAGGCTGCAACAGTTATATTAACATGTTGAATATAAACGTTTCATGGCCACTTGCTTTAAACTGATTTAATGTGGACACTAGGAAAGCTGATCAGACGTTTTCATGACTTGAGATCTCACCACAGTGAGTCTGAACTTGTTTTCCCTCCTCCTGTACTCAGAGCTGTTGTATTGATAACCATGAGTCTATCTGGGTTGTTTTTATTTTTGCCTGATTACTTAACTTTTCACATACAGTAATATGCATATGTAGACTGTAAATAATGCAATTTTTAAATGTACTAATATGATAATTTAGCATTAAAGCTGGAGGCTAATTCACATTTAATTGATCCTCATTGACTCGGGTTACAGAAGAGATCTTCCATTTACTGATCACATGTACCAGTGACTGACTGAGGGAACAGGAGAAACGTAAAGACAATGAGGAGTTTTAGTTTAAGTTCCGATGAGGCTGAAACTTTTCCTCTGATGAGACCACTGACTACTGAGCTACCGTGTTAGCAAGCTAGCAAGCTAGCAAGCTAACCGGCTGCGTCTCCGAGATAAACGCTGCAGAGGCAAATTAAAATGTGAGTCAGACTGAAAGTCTGCTCCGCTGCTTACCATCTCTGTTGTTGGGCTTTGTTTTATTCACGAATCCGGTGGAAAACTGAAGAAACTTCAACCCCAAACGACCAACACACGCCGAAAACACACCGGAAGTCCGCCAACTGCTTCCGGTCTGAAAACGACTGTAGTTCCAAACATTGGTTCCGCTTTGTACCAGCAGCAGCACACAGACCAGATACAGACCATATATACTGTATAAAAAAATATATAGATAGATATAGATACAGACATACAACATTATACAACATACTGCTGCCTCCCGCCTTAGGAGTAAAGTAAAATCAAATACTACTCAAAAGTTTAGCGATGGGTCAGGTCCAGGCTATCTTTTGGCAAATTAGGCAAATTCTCAGCAACAAACAGGAGAATAGGAAGACAAGACAGTTGACCATATAATGCTCAATTTGCACCTGTTGAGGATTGAACCAGAGATGTTCTCCATAACTTCTAGAAACAAAGACCATTGTCTATCGCACTGAGCTAATTGGCAAGTGGTAATCTAACAGTGGCTTCAAAAATTGAGTAAGCAATTTGAAACCACTCAAAGAAAAGTCAGTTTTTGAGGTAAAATTCTTTTCAATTCTATCTATTTTGGTATTTTGATGTATTATCATCAACTCCCTCCTTGGGTATTGAACCCACATCCTCTGACACCAAGAACCAGCTCCTAACTCACTGAGCCAATGGTCTAAGAGTGAGACTTGGTGTGTGTCTTCTCAAATAGACTCAGGGAGTCACAAGCCAGGCAGCAGGTGTCAAGGCAGATTTCAAAAATGGTCAAAATGTCACAAATTGTGTTTCTAAACAAAAATCTGATAATAGGCTACATAAATTCTATCTTGACAGCATGGAAATGTTGGTGATTTGTTTTTTGTGACAAGTGTTTTGCTTCACAAGAGAAAATCTGATGTTTAAAGATACCACTCTTATATTGACTGCAGTTGTTCCCATGAGAGCAGAATTCAAAATGTTCTCGAAAATTCAGTTTTTGAGATAAAATTCAGATATTTACCAAACTTCATCAACCATGACTCCAAAATATTCTCAATTTTTTTCAGGAAGATTGAAAATGTATTTAGCAAGAATTTGATGGTATATGTTTACAGTAGTGTTTACAGTCAAACGTTTTCATGCACTGTAGGCTCAATTTTTGATTAATCAAAAATCCGAGAAACAAGTTTTGTGGAGGACAGTCTGGAGATGCTCTGTCCGGACCCTAACAAGAACAACCAGCCCTGCAACAGATGGTCCGGCTCCCACAAGGCCCTGATCTCAACACTGTGGTGTCAGTCTGGGACTACATAAACTTTGTGACGGTGGACACTGAGTTTGTCTCTTGTACCAGGACATGAAACTTTGTTGACTTTCTTTTTAATGTTTACTACACTGTGATTTAAAAAATGTAGGCCTATAATTAAAAAAGATTTTTTAATCTCATATATTGTAAATGTTAGAGTGTGACCCATTGTCTCAGTATCAGATTTGTATGTTGAATCTTAAAAGTCAGCAAAGTAACAAGTTGGTTGCAAGGATAAAAGTATAAAAGTAAAAAGTATAGCGCTTGTCTCTAAGTGGAAGAATAAAGTTGCATTAATGGAAATACTCAAGTACAAGTAGGCCTACCTCAGAACTGTGCTACTGTCAGTTATAAATCCAGCATAAATAAGCATAGATTTAGCTGCTATAAATTCCACACATTGTCCAGTTGCTGTGATTTCTCCCTCACAACTTGCAGGCTCAGACTCAACTCACGCAGGTGTTTGGCTTTTGGATAATAGGGATTTTCTTTTGCACGACATCGTGGGTTGTGCATAAAAGTAAAACATGTTTGCATCACATTAATCTGACAGACAAACGGCTCCTCTTGCTGTGTTATGCATCACAATGTAGGCCTATGTGAGACTGAGGTTGGCTACATATCCTACAGATATTAAAGCGTCTGTAGAGTTGTAAAATGCAGGAGAGTGAGCCGCCTCCCTGCAGCACGAGGAGCCAGGTGTCATCAATCAGCACGTTACTGCTTGACTTGTATAAAAGTTGTGTTCTGTGTCTCAGTGTGTAGCTGCTCTCTGTGTGAAAGGACGTGCCCAGTACTGGTGAGTGTCAATGACCGGTTGGTGTAGTTTAAGCACTCTGGTTAATTTGTGTTTTATTGGCTTCAGTTTTTAAATGTTAATTTGATATTTTAATCTTTTATTCTCCTGTCTGTTATTCAGACCAACGGCCTATACTCTCAACGCAAACTAAAGATGTCCGGCCGTGGAAAGAAGACGGCGCCAGAACGAAAGGCTCACATGTCTCGTTCCGCCAAGGCGGGGGTCACCTTCCCGGTGGGCCGCATTCACAGGCTGCTCAAGAAAGGCCAGTACAGTCGGCGAATTGGCACTGGCGCAGCAGTGTACCTCGCAGCCGTCCTGGAGTACCTCTGTGCTGAGGTCCTGGAGTTGGCTGGAAACGCCAGCCGTGACAACAAGAAGCACCGCATCGCTCCTCGTCACATCTTGTTGGCCGTGAAAAATGATGAGGAGCTCAACAAACTGCTAGGAGGGGTGACAATCTCTGAGGGTGGTGTCATCCCGAATATCCAGGCAAGCCTTCTCCCCAAGAGGACCAAGGCCCCATCCAAAGACGACAGCTCTGCTAAAGATGTTCAGTCTCAAGAGTTTTAAAACTGCATGTGCAAGTTTTGGAAATATTTACACTTGTTATTAAATTAAAGTCGATGCTTTTAAATCTATATGCTTGTCATGTCTGACATGTGTCTTGTTGTCCAGCTTGGATAAACTGGCTGAGAGCTTCAGTAGCCAGGGACACTTCTCATTTCTCAGGGGTTTTGACATCCACTAGAACTTGGGTTTCTTCACCTTGAACCCTGGTTGTGCTATTGTGACCTATGCAAAGGTTGTCTGCCTGTGTTGACTCTCAGGGAGTCTACATGTGGAGGTCTTGAACATTTCAACTTGAAAGAGGCATTACTAAAATGTTGACTGAACCCTCAAGTTCAGGATCAATGACGAGGGTCATCGTCTTGGAACACACCTTTTGGCATCCATTCCTGTTTTAGGTTTGTAAAGGAGAGGGAAAATGCTGCAAAATTGTAAATGTTCTGCAGTGATGTTTCAACATCACAGAATTTCTTGATGCCAATCACTGCTTCAGTTACTGTAATAGTTACGCAAAGACCAAAGTAAATTCAAGGAAGGTTGACGGAATTGGATTCAGTAGCTACTGTGGGAAGTGTTAGGGACTGTATGTAAATGCTTATCCATCATGCAGCACTGTCAGGATTGGTCCTTAATTTATTCAGCAAGATGGAAATGATCTCACACAGCCAGAGTCACAGAAAACTATCTTCAACAAGAACCACCAGCCCTGCAACAGATGGTCCGGCTCCCACAAGGCCCTGATCTCAACACTGTGGTGTCAGTCTGGGACTACATAAACTTTGTGACAGTGGACATGAGTCTGTCTCTCGTACCAGGACATGAAACCGTGTTGACTTTCTTTTTCATGTTTACTACACTGTGAATTTATATCGCTATATAGGCCTACCCCCCCCAAAAAAAAAATTATAGCTGCACTGTGTGCCCCCCACATGTCCGGAGTTGAGTAAATCTGGCATGGGACTGGACCTTGGTGCAAAGTTTGGTGATTTTTCAGCCATGGGAAGTAGGATTTCCGAAGAAGAAGAAGAAAGGGTGCTGGCAGCTTAGCTGCCCGGACCCTAAAAACAACAACATACACAGAAAAACATAAGAATGAAAGAAATTGACCACAAACCAAGTATAAAATCATTACATAAAAATAATAATGGGAAACTCCAACCATGTGCTAAGAACCATTAACCATATGATATGGCTGAAATATCTTACAGTCACAGTTTTCTCTAATCATGTGTATGATTAACCTCAGATTTTACCTTTTGACAACTCTGATTTACTTGAATAATCGTCAAATTACATAAACTCTTATTTTCATCATGCACAAATTTTCATCTGCAGCTTTGTTGAAGATTTTAAATTCTTTTTTATTTTTGCATATACTCCTATTTCATTTATATCTTCTGTAAAGCTCTTTGAATTGTTGTTGAAACCTGTAGTCCAAATACTGAACTACAGTTCGCCTTTTATGGTGGACCTCTGCTTTAATTGTGCTGGCATTGTGAAATAAACAGATCAGAGAGCGGTGTGGTTCAGCTCCATCCTCTTCCTCCTCCTCCATGTTTTTATTGTCAGGTTAAACTTACAGTCTGCAGTACAACCAAATGACATTTTTTACAGTAGCTCTAAGTGATATATTGTACAAAAATAACATTTGGATCTTTTTTTTTTTTGTGAAAACATTCTTCTCTCCCCAAACTTAAAGTCAATGTTTTTTTTTTTTTTTTAAAAAATGCACTGTATCATCATCATTATCGTTATGATTAGTTTTATGTTTCCATCGGTACGTTGCTCCATCTGGTCCAAACAGCAACAAAGCGCATCTTTAACACATGAGTAATTAATGTTCCTTTTGTCACCTGCTGTGGCTTGATTGGTTTGTTCGTTGTGAGGTGATTGGCTGGTTTGCTGGAGGCGGGACCAATCCCTTTTCTGTCAGACAAACATGATTTTGTCCAGATATAGAAAATAAAGTTAATGTTGGAAGGTAAAAACTTCCGTCACTCATTTTTCCCTCCATTATAGTCCCATCCGCTTTAGACTAAGGGGAGGGGCTTAACTTTTTTTTTCCTTTTTTTCTCTTAAATCACTCTACTCTCTCAGCCAATGGGCTGGGCAGAAAGTATTCTTAAAACAAAGCTTTTTACGTCATACACCGCTACCAAACTAAAAACACAGATTCTGTTTGTTCTTTTAGAAATGCAGAGGAAACTTGTTTTTTAGTGTCCACTTCTCCTCCTCCCTCCGCCGGCTCTGACTGGCTGCGGTGAGGCTGACCGACAGGCCTCTCAACCACTGAGAAGAGGAGGATCAGAGGGAATGAATAAAGAGAAAGAAGAGATGAAAGAGAGCGAGGTGCGCAGGCGGCGGCGATAGCTAGGCAGTGGCTTCGATGGTGCACTCCTTGGCCAGGTGTCCCGACTTCCCACAGTTATAGCAGTTCAACTCCGACGCCTTACTGCAGTGCACCGCAACGTGGCCAATTTCCCCACACCTGCAGCAGACACAAGCACAAGTTATAGACAGACTAAAGTAGTGAACTGGCAGCTACACCAGACACCACACTAAACCAAAAAACCCAACCAAACCAGGTGGTTTACCTGTAGCATTTGACCTTCTCGCAGCACTTCTGGATGTGTCCGAAGCCGCCGCAGGAGTAGCACTTCTGCTCGTGGGCGTGGTTGCAGTCCCGTGCCATGTGTCCAGCCTTCCCACAGTTGTAGCAAAGCTGCTCTCGCTCTTTCTTCGGCTCCTTGCAGTCTCTGGAGATGTGACCTCCTCTGCCACAGTTATAGCAGGCTGCAGCGACGACAACAACAGGCTCGGGGTCAGGTGTGTTTAACACTGCACACTCGGTCCTCAACACTTCATTAGGCTTTTAAAGGGATAGTTCAACATTTTGGCAAATTGGCCCATTGCCATAATCGCTATAGTTTTAGCAGTAGATTCGTTACCTTTATTTGTCGGTGCAAGCTATTTTTAGAACGGCGGAGCAGAGCCACGGGCTGCTTAGAGCTATGCTATGGAGGCTAATGAAATGTCTTGGTTTCCCTCATCAAACTCATCAAATACACAATTCAACAACTCCAAAATGCTGTCGTGGACAAGTTGTGACCTGCACATTCATCACGCTATGAGACAATAATGTAACGTTAGACGGAGTTTTTTTTTGAGGTAAATTCATGCAAAACCGCTGATGCGCACTGCGTTCAGGGGCAGTTTTTCAGCAAGCAGACTCTGTATTTACCTCTAAAACAACTCTGTCTGGTAACGTTCTGTTATTATCTCATAGCGTGGTGAATGTGCAGGTCACAACTTGTCCACGGAAGCGTTTTGGAGTTGTTGGATTTTGTATTTGATGAGTTTGATGAGGGAAACCAAGAAATTCCATGAGCCTCCATAGCGTAGCTCTAAGCAGCTCATGGCTCTGCTCCGCCGTTCTAAAAATATCTTACACCGACAATTAAAGGTAACGAACCTACTGCTATGCCTACAGCGATTATGGCAATGGGCCAATTTGCCAAAATGTTGAACTATCCCTTTAAGGTAAATATCAGAGCTTACGTCAGAGCAGGGGCTACTCTGTGAAGGTGCCACTGGTGCTCCGTGATGCTGCCATCACTAATAACACACCAGGGATATGGATCGTGCTCCCCCTTCACGTTAGGCAGGAAACCTCAGTAGATTATTTCATTATTTAATGATTTTATTTCTTATTGCATTTACTGATTTTTCTTTTCTTTTCTTTTCTTTCTGTGTGTACTTCATATGTCTGACTGTCAGAGTTAACAAATATGACCCACGTAACAAAAATGTGCTGAGTTAATAAACTGTTAATAAGCTGTTTGTCCCAGGTTAATTAAGTCCCTGGTTTGTAAAGTGTTTTCCCGGTTAAGATTTGTTTTGAGCTTGGTCATGAAAAAACAATGTTTTGAATGAGGGTAAACACTTGTCAGTTCATATAGGAGAGGCTGTGGTGTACTACAACATGCTGTCGGTGGAAACAGTGATATAAACCTTTCTGTGTTCTGCTCTATTGTTTTTCCTCTTTCTTTTTAATCCGTCGACTGCGAGCCTGACTGCGTTGTAGGACCGACATGATGAATCATCTGTTAACTGATCGAAAAATGGAAAGATCCTTTTGGAGAGACAGTAGGAAAATGTTTGGCTGTTAACTCACAGTCTAATAGGCTCAGTGATTTTCCAGCTGACACCTGTATTTGCCTGAGACAGCAGGTAGGTACTATACACTGCGTGCAGGTGTGTCCTCACCATCCTCAGTCCTCTCACAGTCTCTGGCAACATGTCCGAGCTCCCCACAGCGATAACAGAACAGATCTGAAACACCACACAACAACAACAACATGTGACTCTTCGGACATCTCAAATAATATATGATTTTCCCTACAGAACAAATAAAATAAAAAACACTATAAACACACAAAACATTAATTTCACGCTTTTTGTTCATGTCTCACTCCTTCAGTCACACTAATCAGCACAAAAGTTCCACAAAACTGAGCTCAAATAGAGAAAAAAACATTTGTTTAGAGCTATTTAGTATCAAAACACTACGAAATTAATTAATTAATGTAATTAGAAGTTTTGAATAATAATGTATTTTCTGGAAAGAGTGGTTATCTGAATCACTGAGTGATGCTTGATGCTGGACTCTGTGCTCTGCTGTCACGTGACTGGCTGATTGCACAGACCAGCAGGTGCACAGATGTTCCTCATGAAGTGTTAGGTGAGTGTATATTCCACATCTGTCTGAGTAAAAATCACCTTTGCCCCTGCCACGACCTTTCCCCCGCCCTCGGCCGCCACTCGGACAGTTCTTCACCCAGTGGCCACTGCGGCCGCAACCAAAACACTCATTAGTGCTCATCCCCGCGACGACGCCTGGACAGACAGAGACAGAAGAACTTGAATATTACTTATTTAGTCAATCAGTGGTCAAACAAAAATATAAAACGTTTCTATTTTCATAAATAGTCCCCTACAAAATGTTGTCGTTCACTCTTCACATGAATATTGGAGCTACTGATCAGAAACTTCGATTCTAAATGAGATCCAGATATTGATCTGATGCATCAGCTGATCAGCTGTCTGGGGAAGTGTATGGTGACTCAACACCCTGCAAATTAAAAAATACTAATGAAAGGACACAAACATGCTACAAAAGCAGAAAACAATGTCATCGATTTGACAATACACTGGGGCACCATATAGACTAGTCTCTGAAACACAGGTCATCGGTGGTTGTGCATATACAGTAGTAGGCTATGTGTCACAGAGCGATGTCTCTCTTGTCCACAAACCATCTCTGATATCACATCAGAGCTGTGTGATGTCAGGTTGCATCTTGTGCAGCTACGTGTTAATTTTCAGCAGCTGTAACAGGAAGCGCAGGTCACCCAGACAGACCGGATCTGACCCCGATGTATTTCAGTGAAGTGGTTTTGCTCTGATTTGGTTGAGTTTGTCAGGTTTCCTCAAAATGGGCTTTTAACAGTAAGAACCGTTTAAGTTTGAATCAGACCCTTAATGGAGGAGCCTCAGGACAGAGGACATACATTATTGTTCTGGTGCACTTTGTTCATATTCTTAGTCTTTGCTGTGCATGTTTTAACTAAACAGCTGAGAACTGGGCTGGATTAAAGACTATTGTTGAACTAGGCCGGTGCATATTCTCATTTGCCCAGGTCATAGTATTTCAAAGGAGGTTAAATCGAAAGCAACTGGACTTAGTTATTTGTCTAGGAAGACGTTTCACCTCTCATCCAAGAGGCTTCATCAGTTCATGTACGCACTACGCAACTGACCAGGCTGGGCTTTAACGCCCACACAAGAGGTTAAATAGTGAGTCTCCACACCAGATAGTTGGACCAGTCCCAGCCTGGTCAGTTGCGTACATGAACTGATGAAGCCTCTTGGATGAGAGGTGAAACGTCTTCCTAGACAAATAACTAAGTCCAGTTGCTTTCGATTTAAGCTCCTTTGAAATATTGTTGAACTAAAACAAATTATTCAGTTTATTAGTCTGGTCTCAACTTCAGAAAACAGTGACAGTAGGCCTATAGTCCAAGCTCCTGTTTTCAGACAGTTAAAAACGCAGACATATTCAGTTCACTGTATCAAAACATTAGAAGAACGGGAAGTTTTGCTTCATTAATCACTTGAAACATCATCAAAACATCAAAACTAGAAATGCTAATTCTCATTGTTTATATTCATGATATGAATCACTTGGTCTGTCAAACTTCAGATTCTGACCAGACCAAGACGGAATCGGAAAATATGCTACTCAATCAATAATGATCATCACAATAGTTAAAGATGATAAATCGATAGCTGGTTCAGCTCTGATCACCACAGCGGATCAGTTTTCTGGTGGCGGTGGACTGGTATCAGTCTGGGAGCGGGTACCAGACCTCTCACGTGGGTCCACGGAGGACGGACTGGTGGTTGTTGTTGTGTTTTCTGCTCCACAGGGGACAGGCTGAGCCAGCTCCGCCCCCCTCCCGGGCTGCGCGGCCTCACGGCGGCAGCAGCAGCTCCGTGCGGCCGCTGCCCGGAGCTCCAGCTCCCCGCCGGGCTCCGCTGCACCGGTCACCGCGGCTCTCCCCGCTGGGTGTGCGGCCAGAGGCGGCCGGGTCTGGCCCGCGGCCGTCATGTTGTCACTGAGCCGCTAGCAGCTTAGCACTGTGCTCCACAGCGGAGGAAACAGCGACACCGTCCGCTCCGCAGCGCCTCCCGTGCGGCTGCGTCCCAGCGGGCAGAGCGGCGCCGCTGCCCGGGGGCGGCGAGCCTCCTGTGGGGGTAAAAGAGCGGATCGACCGGCCGGAGCTCAAACTCACCTCAGACCCCGAAACTGTGGTTGTTTGTTTTCTATCCTCCTCTGCGCCACACGCGGTCTGCACACGGCCCCACACCCCTCTCTCTCTCTCTCTCTCTCTCTCTCTCTCTCTCTCTCTCTCCCTCTCTCTCTGTCTGACACACACACACACACACACACACACACACACACACACACACACACACACACACACACACACACACACACACACACTCTCTCTCTATCTGCTGCATTCAGGTACACACATTGTTAAAATATGGGACATTTGTGTGTTGTTAGTCTGAGGTCTTTTCTTCACCTACAAAATTACTCGACAAAGAGACAAAACCGCCTCTGTAGCAGTGGTAGGTGCAGTTGTGAAGTAACGTGAGTACTGGTGAGTCCGTTTGACCTAATACGTTTGGATGTTTTCGTTTTTAGAGAAAATAATTTGTGAGTGCTTCTATGTACGTGCTTATGAGACGGTCATGAATGCATCGTGTGCACACGGCCCTAGCGGAAAGTGGAGGGGGCGGGGTCGCGCGCGGGGGTGGGAGGGGCACGGACGGTTCTCCCAGCTGATGCAGCAGCCGGCTGGTTGTTGTTGTGGTAGCAGCATGGATGTTGTAGATCCACGGGTAGCAGCTGGTAGCATGCAGCTGTCAATCAGCGTGACGCCATCGGACAGTGGAGGAACTCCCTCCGCAATAATATCGACGAAAGATGCGGAAACATCAGGGTTTACATTTTTAATTAGCGCATTTACCTACTCGTTTCCAGAGAAAAGTCTTCCTTTTCCCACTTTTTTTTTTTTTTTTTTTTTTTTTTTACAGACACTTTATGCTCTTTCTTGTTGTAAACTTTACAATGTAAAGTGTTCTGCACAAAACAGCTTAATGGTAACAAATGTAGCCTATATTTTGATGGGCTAAGATAGAATAAAATCATTATTTGATTTGATCTGATATTATTTTGAACAAAACAAAAAAAATTTTCAAAAATAAGTAGAGGTAGGCTATAGCCTATGATCCCAGTTATATGCTGACTTTCAATTTATATGTCATTACTAAAATGATGATGATGATAATGATTTGGATGTGTGTGATTGCTGCTGAGGCTGTTGACAAACTTGAAGCTGCTATGTGGCAGCATTTAAAGGGGCATTATACAACTTTTCAGCCTTTTAACTTTCTTAAAGGGATACTTCACCCAAAATCAATAATTAATAATTAATACATGATTAATTTTATCTCTGTTTTTAGCCTTGTCGTAGTAGTAGCTCCCAGTGGCTGCACGAGATTTGCTGCGAGATGTTCTTCCATGTTTACATACATCCAATGGTTTACAACAATGAACAAACATCTCGCAGCAAATGTTACGCATGCGCACAAACGTCAACAGAGCCACTGGGAGCTACAACAAGGCTAAAAATAGATATCAAATTATTTTTTTCTGAACAACTTTTTCATGTCGCGGCTTCAGGACACTTGGATCAGTATGGAGTATGGAGGTATTTGGATTTTTCATAGTGTGTGTTTTGGACGAAAATCCGTTGCCAGCCCAGCCGGACCCCCCCGGAACTCCGAAAGTGTTTTGATGACTCCGAATGTTCTCCAAACTCTTCCTTGGCATGACAGTGAGTAGACAATTGGTGAATTATTGATTTTGGGTGAAGTATCCCTTTAAGAATTTTTTTCAAAATATATGGTGAAATCAAAACATGTTTTGGGGGTGAACTGGTTCCAAACCAATTCCTGTGTAGGTATAATAGAGGGATGAATGAAAGTGAATGAAACATGCACATGGATGCGATGCATCCCACAATGTCTGTTTCTCCCTGTGGGTGTAAAAGTAAATTCACATTGAAAGCTTTTTCAGAGGCATTTTATTTACAACTGTTAACTCAAATGGATCACAGAACAGACTTTCATCATATAGCTATATCAGTTCAAACATTCATTATTGATTTCCTACATTTTCTTATGGTTGTACTCACATCTTCTCTGTTTCAGTATTTCTTTTTTTAAATCTGGATCACATGTTCCTGTCTTCAGCATTTTCTCAGTGCAACTGTAAATTCATCTTTGTCTTAATATCATCCTTTTGGGCTCTGTGTGTTAATTGGGGTGACTGTGTGAATCTCATTGATTGATTGATTTTCAGCAGGACAGTCTGAGGAATTCTCTTTCTCTCAAAGAAAATAAACATATAAGACCTTTATAAAAAGTTTTTCCCCACCAAGCTGTGAACACAGTGAGTGAGGGGGGCGGGACCTCACGGTGAACACCAGCAGGTTTATGGATTACTGATTACTGAATGAGATATGAAAGCCGTCAAAGGTCACATTTGGCTGCAAGGCCACAGACAGAAACAAAGACTGAGAGAAGACGAACTACCTTAAACAACGCACCTGTCTGGCCGCATGAAAAAGTCTTGATCTCTGTGAACAGGACGGATCATAACAGACACATTCACGCAGATGGAGGAGGAAGTGTTAACCAGGACCTGAACAGCTCAAAAAACTCACGGTGACTTTCACTAATCTTCTGTTTTCTTCAGCTTTTGGTCAGAGCCACAAGAAAAACTTTTTGATACACACATCGACAGTGTAT
Organism: Trachurus trachurus; assembly: GCF_905171665.1. NCBI lineage: Eukaryota > Metazoa > Chordata > Actinopteri > Carangiformes > Carangidae > Trachurus > Trachurus trachurus. Next base: position 23,595,571 of record NC_139896.1, on the reverse strand, counting down.
CTGGTAATGTGTCAGAGAGGAGAATCTGGGAGGCTTGGCGGGAGGGAGGCAGGAAATGAAATGCAGTTATTTATAGTGGACACATGGGTAAACACTCCCAGGTGTCTGTGTGTTAAAGAGCAGCTGTTTGACTGCAGCAGGCGGAGGTGAAGAGAGTCCGTCAGCTCAGGGTTAAAACCTGGACAATGTTAGTTCTCCTCCTGATGCTCATTAAGGGTCTCCTGCAGGTTCTGTTGTGTTTGTTCTCCCTCGATCTGCATCCATTCAAACCGTTTGATTCACCGAGTGGATAAAAACAATATCAATCCCACTTTCAGGGAGTCCTAGGTAAGTTCAGTGCATGCAGCTAAAGAACAGGTGACATTATGTTCAGTTTCCAGACAGAGGTATTCAAGAATCCTTCAGAGTGCTCCTGAACACACCGTATCAATAGATGTACGTTCTCTTTCTTTTCGTTGTTGTTTTTAGTGAGGCACTTTGTGTTGCTTTTAGCATGAAAGGTGCCATATAAATAAATACAATTTGAATTTGAATTTGAATGTAATGGATCCAAAAGCTCTGCAGTAAATGTTCTACTGATCTTCTGTTCGAGGTGAAGGACGGTTCTGTCTGAACCATAGGTCTGAACATCTGGATACCAGATGTTACAGTTTGGTCTGCGATGAGACAGCCATGCTGATGCTTGGTTTGATTTTTCTTCTAGGTTTTGTTCTATTGGTTCTCCTCCTGGTTCTCACCATGCTTGGAAGAACAGGAACCTTTGGTGGACGCTGCAGGTTTGATCTCCAGCAGTGCTGTTCCCTCTCCTCCCTTCCGCCGCCCCCTGACCTCCCCAGACATCACTACCCAGCAGGCAGCGGCAGCAGGGAGTACAGGAGGGAGGTGGGGGAGGGGCAGACCACCTCTCAGATCAACCGCATCTTAAAGGTGAGACAGATCCGTCAATCAAGCCGTCAATCAATCAACCGGTCCAATGACTGATTTGTCCGTCTGTCATCATCTGTTGCCAGGCCAACGAATACAGCCACACCTTCCCCAAAGGCCCTGCCTCCCACGGTGTCCTGGGTTTCCACAGCAACATGTTGCCATCCAACCACCCTGGCGAGGACCGTCGCAGCAGTGCCACCTGCCTGCCGGGCCGGGGCGGCGTGCTGCTCGGCGTGTTTGATGGCCACGCAGGGCCGGCGTGCGCCCACACCATCAGCCAGAGGCTCTTCTACTACATTGCCGTGGCAACACTGCCATTGAGGATACTGGCAGAGATTGAACGGGCTGTGGAGGAGGAACGAGCCGTGCCGCCGCTGTTGGTGTGGCACAAACACCCCCAGGACCACAGCTGCCCCGACGGAGGAGCCATCTCCTTCCACAGCCTCAGGAACTACTGGCAGGAGAGGCTGGAGGATGAAGACCAGGAGGAAGAGGAGGAGGAGGAGGATGAGGAGGAGGACGAGGTAACCAGGTGTCCACACACTGCTGATAGATAGGACTAACACGGTAACACTTTATAATAAGTATACACAATATTAAGCATTAGTTAAACATTAATAAATACTGAATTCTTAATTTATAACACACAAATACTCATTAGTATGTAGTTTATAAATACAGTTAGTGCTTATCAATGAAGAGCAAATTTTTTTTAACTGTGTTTATAAACTACATACTAATGAGTATTCATGTGGTATAAATGATGAATTCAGTATTTAATGCTTAATAGTGTGTACTTTCTTATTATAAAGTGTTACCAATAAGTCTTGAAGTCTTCACTAGTCCAGATCTCAGACCCAAAAGTGGGCACTAGGAAACCTGAACCTGACACGTGACGCGTGGATTATTTTTTTCTAAAGAGTCAGAAGAATTGACCCAGTCCGACTCAAGTCCTGGGTCAGGTCTAAGTTAAGTTAGGAACCAAGTGGACCTGTGAAGACCTCTAAATTAGGCAATAGTGTTCAGACAGTCTGTGTGTGTGTGTGTGTGTGTGAGGCCTGACATCTGGAGGTTGAAGCAGGTACTGACTGGTCCAGCTGCTACTGGCTCATCACTGGTGAGAGCAGATCCACATTTTCACTGTACAGGAGGACAGTTTCCGTTCTGGTACTTTGTTCAACTTTCATTTTTGATTCACTGAGTACAAATATTCTGATGTTGAGAGACCCTTTGTGCTGTGATGTCATTATCCGTCTTCTTTCTGATTGGCTACAGGACAGTGGCAGGGTGTCGTCAGCGCTGGTGAACGCTTTCTGTCGTCTTGACTATGATTTGTCTGTGGAGGCCCAGGTCCACCTGTCCATGTCCGCACCCAGGTCCTGATTCAGATCTCACACTCCACCAGTTTGACTCCTTTACACTTAGAGTTTAAAGGGATAGTTCAATATTTTGGCAAATTCACCTATTGCCATAATCCCTACAGTCATAGACGTGGGTTCATCACCTTTCTTTGTCGGTGCATCTTGTTTTGAGATCCGCGGGGCAGAGACGTGAGCTGCTCAGCGAATATAATGGAGGTGAACGGTACAGGTCCCCTGTCCCTTAAAGGGATAGTTCAACATTTTGGCAAATTGGCCCATTGCCATAATCCCTATAGTCATAGCTGTAGGTTCATTACCTTTAATTGTAGGTGTAACCTATTTTCAGTACGGCGGAGCGCAGCAGCAGGCTGCTCAGAGCTACACTATGGAGGCTAATGGAATTTCTTGGTTTCCCTCATTAAACTCATCAAATTCAACATCCCAAAACTCCACAGCGCTTTTGTAGACAAGTTGTGACCTGCACAACCACCACGCTATGAGATAATGACGGGACGATACGAAACGGAGCCGTTTTCGAGGTAAATTCATACAAAACCGCTGATGCGCGTTGCGTTCAGGGACAGTTTTTCAGCAAGCAGTCTCCGTATTTACCCTGTATTTACCTCGAAAACGGCTCCGTTTCGTATCGTCCCGTCATTATCTCATAGCGTGGTGGTTGAGAGTTTTGGGATGTTGAATTTGATGAGTTTAATGAGGGAAACCAAGAAATTCCATTAGCCTCCATAGCGTAGCTCTGAGCAGCCAGCTGCTGCGCTCCGCCGTACTGAAAATAGCTTACACCTACAATTAAAGGTAATGAACCTACTGCTATGACTATAGCGATTATGGCAATGGGCCAATTTGCCAAAATGTTGAACTATCCCTTTAAAACTCATCAAATACACGATTCAAAACTCTTGTGGAGACGTTTTGACCTGCACATTCACCACGCTATGACATAATCATGTAACATTACAAGACAAGACAAAATGTTGAACTATCCCTTTAAACTTCACTGTGACAGTGTAATGTGTTTATAAACTGTAGAATGGATTTAGATTTTTAGAGCTTGGATCTCATGTCCATCAACGATGGAGGACTAAAGCCAGTGTCCTCCCTGTGAAAGTCTGCTGGGAATAACGTGGGGCGTCAGGGACCGAGTGACCTTTGACCTACAGCTTCACAGAACCTGAACCTCTAAAACCTCTAGTTTCTCACTGTGTTTTACAACCCAGAGTCTTTAAGACACAGAGGGCTCAACAAACCTGGGTTTACGTTGTGTTTGAGAGCGCTGTTCTGCTGTGGGACAGACAACAGCTCATTCCTCCCTCTCTGTCCACAGACGAGCGTCTCTGCCTGGCGAGGGTTTGTCTCTGTCCAACCCTCTCCGCGTGGCTCTGTCTGGCTGCACCGCCTGTGTTGCCCACGTCTCCAATGGCATCCTACATCTGGCCAACCTGGGAGACAGCCGAGCTGTTCTGGGTGTCCAGGAGGAGGACGGGCGCTGGTCAGCGGTCAGCCTCACCAACGACCATAACGCAGACAACCCTGAAGAGCTGCAAAGGATCCTGGGAGAACACCCGCCGTCAGAAAGCAGGACGGTGGTGCGCCACGACCGTCTGCTGGGTCTGCTGCTGCCGTTCAGGGCGTTTGGAGACGTCCGTTTCAAATGGGGGGCAGAGATGCTGAATCGAGTCTACGAAACCAGACCGGATGTCATGTCTGTGGTCAATGAGGCCGTCCGGATGCCGCCGCCACATTACCTGACACCACCTTACCTGAGCGCCGTGCCAGAGGTCACCCGACACCGCATCAGGCCTGCTGACAAGTTCCTGATCCTGGCGACCGATGGACTGTGGGAGCTGATGCACCGGCAGACGGTGGTCCAGCTGGTGGGGGAACAACTGACAGGTCAGACAACTAAGATCATCGATCGTCACTAAGGCTACAGTAAACCTGACTGTGTTTAATCACACGGACACGTTAACATCTAAATCATGGGATTGCAAGAAAATACATCCTAAATCAGTGTCTGAAAACATGCTCAAAATAGTCATGTAAACTGTCCCTGTGCTTTTTATGGATGTAAATATAGTGAAAGAAATTGAATCTCCCAGGAACCACCTCAAGGAGCTCCTGGGGTCCCTGGGAAGCTCTGCTTTGAGGGTGGTTTCAGGAATGATGGGCATATGATAATGATAACATAGTGTAGGTGGCTTTCTGTGTTGCACTGAAAGACTATCCTGTTATGTTAGGAGGATGGTAGGATCTTGATTCAGTCTTTTTAATTTTAAACATTCCTTGCACTGTAGTTCACCAAATGCTCGGTGAACAGACCACAAGAAATTACATAATAAAAGAGATAATAAAAGAAGCTAACGTACACACACTAATTCATAATTACTGAAAAATAAATAATAAAATAATAAAAAGAAATAAATAAAAGAAGAGGAAGAAGAGCACATAATTAAATATAACATTAAAACACACACTAACCTTGTGGTTTTATCAACCAGATGCTCAATGAGCAAAATGCGATCTCGTGCTGACATTATTTCTCCACTCTTACTTCCGTTTTCCTCTTCAGAAATATAAGCACAGACTTCATCAAGAGTGTTCAAAATGATACAGCATTAGGTGAAAGGTCATCTACAATCAGCCAAAATATGGATGTAACAATCTCTTACATTTGGTGGTGGGGTTGCATTAAAGTTTATTATTCTTTATCATTATCAGCTATTATAGATAGCTGATAAATGGTGGTAAAAAGTTGGGGAAGTTCAGGTCACTGTCACTGTCCTTGTCCAGGCATCCAGCAGCAGAGGCCGATAGTTCCCGGCATGGGCATGACGCTGGGCGGCCTGCAGCATCTCCTGCAGGAGAGGAGGGGGCGGGTTATGTCTGTGCTGGAAGACCAAAACACCGCCACCCACCTGCTGCGCCACGCCCTGGGAGACGACGGATACGGGGCGGTGGCTCCAAACCGTCTGGCCAAGATGTTGAGTCTGCCGGCAGATCTGGCCCGGAGGTACCGCGACGACATCACCATCACTGTCATACACCTGAATGAGCCCGACGTTTAATCTGAACACCTGTGGGAGCTGACCTGCTCATTTACCAGGTACCTAAAATGTGATAATAATATAACTCAAGAGTATTGTTACTTAGTTTTCTCCAAAATCATAAACAATTTCTACACAAACCAATCATTTAAGCCTTCATAAAAGAGAATTTATCACAGGGCAGACGGATCAGACTTAATTTGAGCTGGGTCGACCTAATGCAGAGATAAAACTGAACTGTACAAAAGGTTTAAACACTTTTTCTTCTACATCTGTCATTCCCACTAGGAGAGGAACAAAAAGTCCTGCAGCCGATGGTCTGGACCCCTCAGTCCTGATCTCAACATCATGGAGTCAGTCTGGGATCACATGAGGAGTCGGAGGACACAAGGCAGCGTTTTCAAGATGCTGGACCAACTCAACGAGAAGCTGAATAACTGTGTGAAGGTGAACTGAGGAGAATATTTCCCTATTTGCAGAAAGACTGCTTGATGTCTCCTGTTGTCATAATGCAGGGAATAATAAGTCTATGAAGCAATAAAACTCTGCGTTTTCATGTATTTTTCCAGCTTTGAACTGCTGTATGTAAATTATGAATAATTCAGGTTATGATTAGTGGCCTATTAATCATTCATTAACCCAAATGTTGCAGGAAGAAATTAGTGAAATGAGAAACGACTGAAGAGTGATTTTCATTCTCACACGACTGAATGTTCAGGACATGAAGTTAAAAAGAAAAGAATCTTTGTGTTGATGATCAATGTTTTGTTTTGTCTGTGATGAAAACACCCTCCCTGAACTTTGACCTTTCGAGTTTTCTGTTATTTCTGCAGTTGAGTTTTTTTTCCTCCCAACTGAGACGAAGACAGTAAAAAGTATGAACACTAACTATAGCACTTTGCTTAACAATTCAGGTATTTTTCAAACCATTCATGTTATTCGACCTCCATAAACATCTTCAGCTACTTCAGCAATCACATTCATCCTCCAGCATTCACACATTTTCTAGTTTCATGTGGTCTCCAATGGCATTATCCATTATCAGCTCTCCATCATAGGTTTTGGGTTCCTCCAAGCCAATCAGAATCCAGCACCATCCGTGAGCATCCTCGACGTACGGCAGGATCCCAAAGGGTGATGGGAAAGTGGCTAAATTGCAAGTTGTGTAAATAAAACTATATATAGTATATACATATATACATATATATATATATACACACACTGTATATAAACTTTATTATTATTATATTATAACCTTTATTTATTCTCGAGAGACATTGAGGTTGCCCTCATTTTCAATGTCGTCAATTGCCCTCATTTTCAATGTCGTCGAGTTTACAACGCACTTCCTGTCAGAAGAAGACACAGCAGCTCTGAGTGACTTGAAAATAAAATTTAATCAACATTTTTACAAAATCAAATCTCAATTAGAAAAACTGTTAAATACCAAACAGCTTCAAACTAACCAATCAGTTGATCCTATCTTCATCTTCATCATCACCAGCCTCCTCACAGCTCACAGAGCTCAATCACTGGATGATACTCAGGGGAGGGAGGGGTAGGAAAAACAAACAAACAAGAAACAGTCCTCAGATCTGATAATCAAAAGTGAAACTGACTCATCTGTGTTGACCAATAGGAGAGGGGGATATAAAAGAGGGACAGGTTCTTATATCCAGTGTCCAATCAGAGGGCAGTGTTGGTGGCGAGTCACCGTCTCGGAGGCGCGACCAGCGGCTGTGTGGCTGTGACTGACTCTGGAAACAGGTGGTGGTAAGTGGGCAAGGGGACGTACGCCGCTGTGATCATCTTACCTGAAACAACAGATGAGATGTCAGAGCTGCTCTCTGATTGGCCCACATCATAGTGCACATGTGTCATCTGACAGGAAGCCTTACCCGCAAAGTATCTTCCGTGTAGAGCGTTGACAGCAGCCATGGCAGCTGGGATGGAGGGACACTTGACATAGATGTTTCCCTGAAGACAAGCAGAGGTCAGAGGTCAGAGAGGTCAGAGGTCGTGTTTTAGCTGCTCTCTCATTCATGTCAGAGGTCGCGTTTACCTCAGCTGAGTTTTTGTCTACGTAGATGTGAACGACTCCTCCATGTTTGTTACACTCCTCTATGACATCATGCTGGATATCAACCTCCCAACCAGGGGCCTCCTCACTGGAAATAAACAACACACACACAGTAAATAAACAATGTTGTTCACATATGCAGTAAGAGATTAATCCACTGTCTGTATTTATATCAATAAAAAAACACTACAGCAAAACACACAGGTGGAGAGACTGACAGGGGTGTGTGTACCTGTTGGGGTTGAACATGTTGGACAGCTGGAAACAATGTGTGGCCAGCGGCTGAGAGGGAAGATTTAGAGGAGTTGAGGGCATGTTCATGTTGAGAGCTTGATTCATGGCCGGGTTCATTGCAGCTGAAACACACACGGAGGAAAAACACAATCACACACACATTTTAAAAACGTTATCTGAATTAACCAACTACCAAGACTGAAACAGGCTGACGTCTATTGTATCCTGTTCGTCTGTCAGGTCAAATATACAGAGCATCTGTGTAATAGAAACATCAGCAGTGAGACTGTGGCCTCCTGGTGGACCATGAAGGTACTACAGATGGGCCACAAAGAGATCACTTACAATAAGTTTGTTCAATTTTCTAACTGACTTTCAAACTACTTATATAGTCTCATATTTATACTAAAAACTAATCAGAGCTGAAAAAAGACTGGTTGAATTATGTGTCATTCTTAGTAAGTCTAGTCTTCGCATTGAAGATTGTAAATTGGTAACATTTTCTGACTCTTGAAGCCCTTGATAAGGGCTGACAGCTACAGCAATAACATTAAGATTGTGACTGTGTTTTCAGACATTGTACCAAGAACCACACTCACTGTTGTCTGAAGGTAATTGTTCAGAATTAATTCAAGTGACTATCATCCAGTGTGTGTGTATACCTGACACAGCAGCCATGGCTCCTATAGCGATAGCCCCACTCATCTGTAGAGCTTGCTGAGCAGCAGGAGGGATCTGTAAACCTGTACCTGCATCAACACACAGACACAGAGAGTCAGAGAGTCAGTCTCTGGGCCCAGCTGGAGGTTACAGGTGGAGGTTCACGTCAGTGGATGCTGAAGGGTTCTCACCCTCAGCGAGTCTGGCCATGAGCTGCAGTCGCCCGGTGGTTCCCAGGTCGATGCCGGTGCGTTCAAGCTCGTCGCTGTCGAGGAAAGACGAAGCCGTGGAGGCGTCGGTCCGCTCTGTCACGTGACCGACCTTCATGGGACGCCCTGCCAGCTCGAACCCGTTCAGCTGCTCCAGAGCTTTCTTAGCACACTCTGCATCTGCAAACTGACACACAGGAAGAGAAAGTGAAGGCCTGCTTCTCTGAGCTGGATGTGAGTGAACGTGCGTGTTGTGGGTCAGACACAGAAAGTGTTTCTTTTTGTACTGACTGAGAGTGTAATGTTATTTAACAAACCACAATGAAAAGAAATCAGGAGAACACAAACCACGACATCTGTGAAACAAACACGAGAAAACGTGGTTTTATGTAAATGAATGGACAATGACAGGAAGGACGACCATACTTTAACACATCACATTATCTTTAAAATGACCAAATAGCCAATCTATTTCAAGTGGGTATAATCAGTTTCTTTTACTTTATAAACTGTTTTGGAAAACCAGAATCATTTGGTACCTTAGAGTGAAGAGCAAAAAAAAAAGAAGCAATGATTCTGCAACGATGAGCCACGTTACTAGCCTGACAAGCCAGACTATATTATTAAAATGTATAGTCTGGAAACGACCGGTAGACCTCGGCTCAATCCAGGGGGCGGGATGAAGGCTGTCTTTCAAACTGCCTCTGCACGCAATAGGGTAGCGCTACGACTAATCAGAGCAAAGAGCAGGATGACGTTAGCCTGACAAGCCAATTAAAATGTATGTCGTCAATGGCGTTAAGCCCGCCCAACGACTCTCTCTAAACAGATAGAGCGCTGTGATTGGTGAACACAAACGGTGTTCGAGACTCAAAAAGTTCCTATGGCTCGTTTCTAGACCCACCTACGGAGCAAATAGATTTGCTGCCGCTAGGGTGCGTCTAGATTTCTAGGCTACCACGTTACTGGTTTGTAAAAGACAAGCTGACTACAGTGACCAGTATGGGAAAAATTAACAGAAGATTAATTAATAATCAATCACAGCACTGATGATGAAGATGAGAACTTACAGTGATGAAGCCATAGCCTTTAGATCGTCCGGTTTCACTGTCATTCATCAGTTGGATGCTCTCAATCTGAGGAACAAAACAGCTGTCAGACGTGTGTGTACACATACACACACAAATACATGTACAGTGTAAGTTCAGTATGAATGTAGTTCAATATGTTGTTGAAGCTGACCCGTCCAAACGGCTCAAAGATTCCTCGCAGCATCTCCTCGGTGATGTTGAAGTGCAGAGAACCGACGTACAGCCTCATTGGACCTGATGTTCCCTTCTGCAGATTGTTGGCTGCTGCTGCTGCTGCTCGGTTCTTTTCGGCCTGAAAGCAATTTAAACAATATAACATCTAATGTTTCATCCACCGATCACATGACAATGACACTGCATGAGAAATAAAGACCATGTGGGATGATGCAAGCTGTCAGGAGATCTGTTGCACTGAATCAGAACCAAAGAGTGAGTGAGTGTGAGTCTGTGTGTGCACCTGGGAGGCCTGGACAATGATGGGAACTCCCAGCAGCCTTTGCCCCGTCAGTCCAATGGCCAGAGGAACTGAGGTTGCCTCCACAAACTCGATGTAGGCGATGCCTTTTGACCTGCGGGAGTTCCTGTCAGAGATCATCCTCACGTCACGGACCTGCAGAGGAACCACGGCAACCATTACCACAACAACCACCCACATCCTCCACCATCACCTGTACCAACGTGTTATAGTGGCAGGACTTCTCCTCAAAAACCAAAGTGTGAAACAACAACAACAGCTGCAATGGTTAGTCAGTTAATCAATTAGATTGATTTAGTCTATTGTGTAACTGCTTGAGAGCAAAAATGTCAAATATTTGATGGATTTCTGAAACGTTGATTTGTCAGAAACCAGAGCCAGAGTTTTTGTTTTTTACCTTCCCCACAGCAGAGAAGAACTCCTCTAGGTCTCGTGGTCTTATCCTGGCTGCCAGCTGCATACAGAACACTGTCCGAGCATCTCGCTCCTCTGGGGTCAGGTTATCTATGGGCTGCCTGTAATGTAAATACTCTTATTGTTAGTGCAACATTCAGTCTTCAAAAATAGGAGAAAATGAGAGACAGACAAAGTTGGAGGAGCAATTAGTGTTCACTGACAACAAAGTGGTGGATTAAACATTAACTGTTGTTGTGTTGATGTTACTAAATAAAAGTATGTAAGTATGATGAACAACTAAAGAATACACCGCCAACTTTTTTTGTTTGCACTGAAAACCTGTTCTTTTAATGAAGACGATTACTAACCAGACCCAGAACTTTACGACAAACAGTAAAGTTTTCTGCAAATGAAAAGCAAGTTGAAACAGGCATCACTCCGAAATGTGCTCGGGTGAAAATCATGATATGAAGTGAACTGTGAAATTGTGTGAACTGTTGCACTCCTCATCATCATTACCATCATCATTGACATCATCATCATCATCAACAACACTTAATGTTTTAAAAAACGTTCTCACCTGATGGGACTCTTCTCCTTCCTGAAGGGACTCCTACTCCTCGTCCGCCGGCGGCTGGAAACAGACAGACGGCTTTTGTTTTATTCAAGAAACCTTTTGTAAAATTTTGTAAATGGATTATAATTTTATTTCACCCATTTCAATGTGGGTTAGTTTGTTTTTTCTTCACCTTGGCCTTTCCTTGTTTTTGCTGGCTGCTACGTTAAAATCTAACTGACTGTGGGTGAAGAGATTCTGTATCAGGTTTGAATTGGCAGAATACAAACACAGTGTGACATCAGGGGGCAGAGCAGCAGTAAAGACGTACGCTGTGTTTCCACAGAGTAACTCACTGCTTGTGGTGGTCTCTGTAGCGCCCTCCCCTCTCTCGGCTGTGACTGCGGCGGCGTTCGCGGCTTCGACTTCTCCTTCTCTCTCTGCTTCGGCTGGGTTTACGCTCGCGACTGTGGCTCCTCTTCCTGTCTCGACTCCGGCTGCGTTTCTTGTCACGGCTGCGGCTGCGCTTCTTCCTGTCAGACACAGAGCAGCCAGCTACAGCAAAGCCTGCTGTCAGCAACCCCCCCCCCCCCCCCCCAACCCAACCAAGCTGAAACTGCTGAAGGGCATTTTTACTGACAGACGTCACACACCAAGAGGTGAGTCAGACGAAGAGAGTGGTCAGGACGAACTGATTAGATGCAAAAATGGGTTCACAAATCAACCTGCTTATGATGGTTGTTAGCCCAAATGCAACAACATACTTATTTTCTGGAAATGAGTTTTGAAAAAAGGGTTAGGCTTCTGATAACCGAGGATGAAAAAAAAAAGGCTCAATGTTGCTAGATGCCAGCATCTCATCTTCAGAGCAGAAATAAACAAAAGGAGAACATCTGTCAAACAGACAAGAATCACAGCTGTGACAGACGAACAAAGAGACTCAAGTCTGACGAACACAGAAAATGATTCTGACCTTCAACAGTCTGGCAGGAGAGAAAGACCAAAATACACATCCCAGCTCAGATACATCCATTTCACCTTCAAGAGTGTGGATGCAGAAACAACCTGAATCAAGCATCAAATCAGACTTTCTACCTGCTCCATATCTCTGCTGTATGCTGTATCACATGGATGAAATGCTCAAACACAACAGGTGGCTTTTTTACAAATTCCATATAATCATCAATTCATTACATGCACCTGTAAACCATCGCCATGGTGATATCTCAAATGTAACCCAAAAGTAACCAGCAATTAATCAAAAGGCTCTTCTTGAAAAAGTATTTACAAAATGGTTAAAGAGAAACTATGCAGGATTTTTAACTTAATTATGCAACCTTATGTTACCTTGGAGTAGTTGTGATCGTTAAAGCAGAAGTAAGTGGTCCGGTCGTTTTCGCTAATGCTGCGTTCCAGGCAGGCTTTTGAAATCGTAAATTACAGCTTCAAGTCACAACTTACGACTTTGTAGCGTTCCAGGCAACCCACTCGTGTTTTCCCGACCTGTTTTACCGGTGAAAGTCACTATAACGGCCACTCGTAACTTCCGACCGGTGAACTCGTACCTGATCGAACTGGTACCACTTCACGGTCGGAAAAATACGAGTTTCCTTGAACGCACCATAACAGTCCTCGTCCCTACGTCGCCACATTCACGGCGTCCCTTGGCTGCACACACAGCCCTGCATGCCGTTCTCTCTCCTCATTGGATAAAAACTGTAGGATACGATAAATGTTTTCTCCTCGGCTCAGAGCAGAACAGAGGGACTGACAGACCCGTGTTTCGGTCCAAACACTCTATGTAAGTGATTGCTGTCGGAAGATATAACTATTTAAGACTTATATTAACACAAATATATCACTTACTTCTGCTTTAAATAAATAAGTTGTAACTTGTGACGAGGGGGAATGGCATATGGCGTCTCCTGGCTGAAAAATAACTTTGCAAGATCAGCGCTGCCACCAGCTCTCGTCTTTGCCGCACCGTGACACAAACGCGCTCCGTAACCCGTAATCTCTTGTTTATGACAGGTAAGACTACACAAATACGGTATACACACGAAGTTACATTGTATATGATATATAACGTTATGTACCGCTCTATTGATTGATCTCTCATAAACATTAAACCGATGTCAGTTACATGAAAAAAGACTTTGTTTTAACACTAGCAGACAGATTAACAGGCACACAGACGGGGACAGACAGGTGAGCGGGTGGTGCTACCTCTTGTTGCGCTCCTCTTGTCCATTGGGGCTCAGGGCCTTGTTGTCCTCCTATCAGGGTCGACAGAGAACAGCATGAGGAGGCAGACGCAACATTCAGGTGTCAGAGATGGGGAGGGGGAGGAGGGGGAGGGGGGCAAGAGAGAATACACAATTTAATAAGTCACATTCAAACAGGCTGTTCTGTGAGGGGGGAGGGTTTGGAGGTAGTGGAGGGGAGGGGGTGTGTGTGTGTGTGGTCAGAGGTCAGCGGTCTGAGTCAGTCAGTCAGTACCAGGCTGCGGCCCGGGCTGTGTGTGTGGGGGGGTTTGGAGGCGGGGGGGTCAGTGTGGCTGCAGCCCGACAGGAGCTCCGGCAGCAGACAGACACTCCACAGTCCAGCTCTTCTTCAGCCGTGTGGATGCTGTGCTGGTTTTGGGTGCTGGGACTCCTCTGAAGGGCCCTGAAGCAGACAGGAGTCTTAGTCACTCAACTCAGCCCAAAACCAGAACCAAGGACACACCCTCCACTCTGAACCTAAGACAGTCCCTCGCCTGTTCAAGGAATACACCTGTCGGTTCAGCATGTTTCAGTCCTCCAACATCACATCTAACCAGGGTTCATGTTTTTTTTCCTTCCTATTGTATTTTATCTTTACATCTCTATCTCTAAACCAACAACATTCACAGTCCTGATCTGGTTTTAATGTTTGCAGATGATGTGTGGATTTGCTGATGCTTGTGAACCGGCCCCTCATTATTATATGACACACAGTACTGCCAACGGTCTCACATTAGTCCACTGATCTACAGGTGGAGGTGTTGTGCAACACAGGCAGAGAAGACAACTGTCAGGATACGACCTCACTTATATTTTTATTTTAAAACAAAAAAAGATCTCAGTTGGAGGAAATACCACAAACTGTGAATTGCTTGCTACTGAGACCCAACACACAGTAACTGTAGATGTATAAGCGCTGAGGTTTGACTGTGTGGAAACAAGCAGCCTGAAAGGAAGGAAACTAGACGACATTGAAAAGGGTCAGAACTAATGATAGATCAATTCTTTGATTGGATGGACTGAAACATGTCGAACATACCTGTGTGGTGTTGTTTGTCACCAGTGTCAACCTAAAGTAACATCAGACCTATGAACTCCATGGAAAGCTGCAATTACAAGGTGGGGCTTCACTCTGACTTCATCGTGAGCATCGAAGGCAGAGACCAGCATCTTAGTTTAATCTGAATCCTGACAGAACTCACCTGCAGCTTTTCCTTGCTACGTCCCGCCCACCCTGTCCTGACCTCACGCTGGTTTCTCTCATCAGCACCGTTCTGCGCCCCCTCTCACAGCTCAGAGTCGGGATGCAGAATGGCGGTTATGCTAAGCTAACGGCTAACTGACAGTCTCCCAGTGTGACGTTGCCTTTTCCCACGATGCTCCTGTGATTATTACTCCCTGCTCTCTAAACTCTTCATCTCCCAGAATCCTCAGCTGTCCCTCCTCAGGGGGAGTTGGGCCAAAACCAGGTGATAGTTTACAGTTACCAAGGGAACCACAGTCATGTTACCATGGGGACCACAGTACAGCAATGCATGATGGGGGCTTTTTACTACCTTCATGTTTGTGACAGATCACACTGGCATTCAGGGGAGTAGAGGTGAGAAATCGTTAGGCAAGTCTACAAAGAGAGATAGATGGGCATTTATTCATGACAGTCTGTGAAGGAATGGCAGCATCATAATTATTATCATCATCATCATCGTCATCAGCCAGACTCTACTGCTCAGAGACTCCACACAGTAGCTCAAAACACAGAGACGAAACACAGAGCGTACCAAACCAGCTCAGAGAACGCAGAACATTTTAAATGAATAACTCATTGACGATTTTATCGATTGCTGCAGAATCGACAACAAATGTGAAATCAATTTGTATCTTTGGTGAACAAAGCTAAAACTTTTAGGATTTAATATTGATGTTTTACAAAAATCCTAAAAAGTTACACCAGAGTTCTGCTCTCAGGGTTTCACTGCAGGTTTGTGCACTTCTGAATCCAGCTCTATGTCTCTTCAGAGCCTCCGTATGAAAGTATTTCATCTCAGCTCCCATCAAGAGACATTCAGGTGTAATATTTCTTTGACAGACTGCAGCTTTTTAAGGAGTCGACATTACACCTGAGATTGTGTGAGACTGCAGTCTAAAGAACGGGCCTGAAAGTATAGATTTTAGTCACTTTACATTATCAGTTTGTTCTTATGATCAGGCCCAGGAGGATGTACCTGATTGGTACAAGAGTCTGCAGCAGGAAAATGACCCCTTACATGAAGCCAGAGTCATTAAGAACCACCATCAGAGACAGGAGGAGTGAGAAGCCCAGCGACAGATGGTCTGGCCCACACAGAGCCCCGATCCCAACATCACGGAGACGGTCTGGGATCACACGAAGAGACAAAATACACAGAGACAGACTAAACCCACAGAGGAACTGTGGCAGGTTCTCCAAGGTGCTGGAACAACCTACCTGCCAAGTGCCTTAAAACCATGTGCAGATGTACTGTGGAGAGTTAAAAAAGGGGGCTATTTGCAAGTTTTGTTACTGCTACAATACATAGCCATAAACAGCTGTTCACTTGCCATTCGTTCATAGAGCTTCAGCCACTGTTGCATTCAAAAGACAAGAAGTTATAACATGGCCTCTGGGCAGCAATACCTCAGGGCAGACGGGGCCCTGCAGTGACTCAGTATCAGCAAGATGGGGCTGGTGGAATGGGATCAACTAGTTTGCATGCTAAACATGAGACAACAACAGTGTTGTTTTCACAGTATATTTTCTAGACAGGCAAGTTAACAGCTGTTAAAGCCATAACAAAAGCTTACGTGTTTTTTTTTCTCATCCTCTCTTTATTTTTACTGTGTTAGTACTGCACAGTAAAGTACTGGTTCTGTGAATGTGGATTGTCTTCACGCAGCTCTGATTCAGTTAACATGAGGTGACAGTGAGCGGCTGTGAGAGGAGCAGTAGAGTCCAGCTGAGAGTCTCAGTAACAGAGGACAGACAGATTCTCACCTTCCTGTACGGAGCCTCCAGCATCGCCTCGATGTCCAGGTCATCTGCCATACTGCTTCTTGTCTACACAGACACACACACACCGAGCATTTTAATATCAATATCTGAAAGTTTACATGAAGCAAGTTACTGTTGTTATTAATAATATGTTCATTATTTTCTTAATTTATCTTCTTGAAACGATGAGTCAAGTAATCATGCAGATGATCGAGAACTTTTCTGAGAACTGATGATTTGTTAAACACTCCTCAGGTCCATCAGCAGATTTTCATCTTGATTGTCTTATGGTAAACTGAAAGTCTTTAAGTTTTGCCAAGATGACATGGTGCTGCAAAAATTCACTTCTTACAATCTACTAATATTCCTGATATCATTGCTTATCAATAACGTATTGACAGTTGATGTTCTGATTAGGTAACAGAATTAAACCCTATCCAATTTCTCAGCCTTTAGAGAAGGGATGAGAGGCATCAGCCGCCTGGCTCAGGTTCAATTCATCACATGGATGTGTCAGGACTAACGCAGGCTGTTTACATGTGCACTTGGTTCCTAGTTATGGTGTCTCCAGGTTTCTAAAAATGTGGAGCCTGATTTTGAGAAACGTGGACGTTAATCTGCAGACAACCAGGACCATGTTAACTGTTGATCCATCTACCTGACCCCCGGATCATGTAAAATTGAATGTGAATAACTCGTTGTCAATCAGTGCGTTTACATGGACTTGAGTATGCCAGATATGATCGTACTTTCATCCACCTCTCCCTCGTCCTTCGCGGTGGCAGTGACAGGTGGATGGCGGCCAGCGGTGAGGACAGACTTGCTGTCGCTGCCTTCTTCCGCTGCTATAAATATCTTGAATATTTGCAACGCTATTTTAAAATCTAAAAGTGGCAACTCCGCAAGAAGCCACAGTGGTCTCATTTGGACAGATGTAAAAATTGCCGCGGTTTGTGTTGTAAAAAGTAAGATGCAATGTTTCTCTATGTTCATGTAAACACAGTAAGTTATCCCGAATATGATCACAAGATTTAAGTCCATGTAAACGCACTGACAACAACAAATCCCGAGTCTGAGTAAAACTAACGTTAGTCCAGCAGGCGTTATTAATAAGAGGTGGACACTGGGACCACTTCATGGACCAAACACCAGCACAGGTAACGTCACCTTTACTCCAGTGACCTGAAACAACGGACTCTTTTAACCGGGTTAACCTGGTCGGAGGTTAGTTCAGCACCGCTGAACAGAGCATCCTACCCCGCTAACACCCACCGGACAGTCGCTGTCTAACACCCGTTGACCTGCGCCCGGTGTGTCCGTGACCTCCGCTGGTCTAAACACAGGTGAGACACCTGGGGCCTCTACAGCTAACGGTTAGCAGCTAACCGCAGCCGGACAGGCCCCCCGCCGCCTGTCTCCGGTATCTACCGGCTCAGCTCTGAGGCGGTGGTCGCCGCCGGAGCGGAGGACCGGAGGACCGGTGAGCGTCTTACCTGGATGCTCAGCGGCTCGAGGGTGAAATGAAACCAGCCAACGGTCCTAACTGTCTGGTTAACGGGCGCTTTCGGTCGTTGCCTGCGCGACGCGACTCGGCGCTGTCAGTGGCGTATGCAGCAGGGACTGCGGCTGTTCTCGCGAGACTGCCACTGCGAGATCATAACACAGCTGGCTCTATGGCTGGCTGGCCCGTTAATATAATACATCCATGCTCTGGCCTGGCAGAACCCAGTGTAATAATAATAATTAAAAAAAACCCGTCCCTGTTGCATTCTTGTATCAGGGCTCCAGACTGCCCCGAAATGGGAGCATTTTGCCCCTAAAATTTGAGACAGTGCAGGGAAATTTGTCATCTACTTGTTGTGCAAATTTGCTGTTTTTTTTTTTAACACTGGTGAAACGTGGAGGGGGCAACTCAAAGAAATTATAGGTGTCAGACCAATGTGTGTAAGCATCATGCCCGTGCATGCCCCTAAATGTTCTGCTTGCACTCCTAAAATTTGAAGTTAGGGTCCACTGTGCTCCTACTAAAAAAAGTTAGTCTGTATGTGGCCCTGATTAGATCAGTGTTGGACTATGGTAGTACAGCCTATGGGCCGGCTTTTATGTGATCATGTCAGAATGGTGATTAAAATAATGATTATCTTAACTATTATTTCGAGTGTGGAGACTGTGTAGGTTGTCAGGGATATCATCCATAGACTGAAAGATACATGCAGAAACTGTGTAGATATGGGCATTGTGAATCAGTCTGTTGGATCACCACCTTGGTCCACAACTACCCAAAATACTCGTACTGATTTACTTGTCATTTATCAATTTGGTACATAATGTTAGGATTAGGTTGATTTGGATTGTGTCTCACTGTTACAACTGCTTCCAATCAAATATAGACACACCCAATTGAGATTTTTTTTTTAATAATAAAAAACAATAAGTATCATGTTCATTAAACACACATTTTAGAAACAAAAAAAGAAATATTTCAGGTGGTCTCTTCAAGATGTCAGTTATTGTCTTCTTTTTTCCAAATTGTTCACCTCTTGACTCTGGAGCTGATGTAACTGGTCTCTTTATGGCATTGTAACTTTGTGTCACTCGGTGACAATTTCTTTTGTTGGCCAATCAGATGTCATCCTGCTCTGTTCGTTCTCGGGAAGAAACCCACCTGCTAACAATCACTTCCTGTAAAGAAAAAAACTACATATTTTTAATAAATGTTTCTAATTTGAGAGCAAAACTTAACAAAACCCTTTTACATTTTTGTAAACTTCTTACCTGAACCTTCAGTCTGCTCAGACACTCAGGTGAGTCCAGCTCATCCTCTGATAGGTCGACTGGATAGATGATATAACACATCATCAACTCCTGCAGAACAAACACACAGAACATCTTCAGAGTAACAATACAAACTATGATAAAGTTTGATCTGATGAAATCTGACCAACCTGTACCTTAGAAACGTTGGCAGTGATTCTGCTGAGAGCTGCCAAAGAACGCCACGAAAACGGACGCAATGCAGAGCCCCTGAATGTATCGTCAACCCGCTCAATTACCACTGAGTAACTACAGCAAGAGGAAGGAGACAGTTTCAGGGAAAGTGAGGACATTGCTGAAAACGTAGAGGGCCACTTTTTTTTTTAAGGGATATTTCAACATTTTGGCAAATTCGCCCATTGCCATAATCCCTATAGTCTTAGCGGTTTGTTACTTTTAATTATCAGTGAATGTGATTTTTGAGACCAGCCGGGCTGAGAAACAAGCTGCTCAGCTACCGCCACAGAGGCTCATGGTATTTCTGGGCTTTCCCTCAAAACTCATCAAATACACAATCCAACAACTCCAAAACGCTCTCGTGGACAAGTTGGGACCTGCATATTTCGAGGCAAATGCAAAGCCGGTGTTGTGCCAAAAAGAGACTGCTTGCCCAAAAACCGGAACGTGCATCTGCGGCTTTGCATGTACCCATGCATTTACCTCGAAAACAACTACAAGTGTGTGTATGTGTGTGTTACCTGGCATGGTAGAAAGGTGGGCCTTTCCGGTACAACACTGAAAACATAAAAGTAAAGTTTCAGTTCCTCACTTATGTCCTTCCTTAATGCCCTTCTGACATATGAATTACAACTGACTGTTGAGTGTGTGTGTGTGTGTGTGTGTGTGTGTGTGTGTGTGTGTGTGTGTGTGTGTGTGTGTGTGTGTGTGTGTGTGTGTGTGTGTGTGTGTGTGTGTGTGTGTGTGTGTGTGTGTGTGTGTGTGTGTGTGTGTGTGTGTCTTACTGAGGTCAACACCATACTTGGCCCCACTCCCCCCTTTAGGGACCCATCCCCGGCTGCGAAAGTGATGATAGGCTGCGTACAAGCTGACAAAGTCCGGATGCAGGGACCGAAACTTCCTCCACAGCTGGATGATTGACAGAGGCTCCTGGCCAATCACGGAAAAAGGGGCAGTGGTGAGGTTCTTTGATGAGATTTTACAGAACTAGATTTGGTGCCAGGTGGAAGTAGTCCAGACAGACAGTTACCTGGTGGAGATAGACAGACAGGCAGCCCAGACCGTAGACCAGGAAGAACGCCTGTAGGTGCAGACAGAAAGACAGACAGAGGAGAGGGTTCATTCAACTGTGTGATGTTGCACCAATAGACACACGATCCAGGACTGATCCAGCTCCCACAGCTCTACTAGAGTGACTGTGGTGTTGGTGAGTTACCTCCTCCAGACTGAGCTGCAGGTACTCCGTCAGAGAGAACGGAGTCCGCCTGACCTCCCTGACACCATCACCAACCTGCGCAGACACAACGATACAGCACTGAATCAACACAGCCGGATCTTAGTATAAACCAGTGCTGAACTTTGAAAGTCTGATGGTGACAACAGATGTGGATTCAGGTGATGATTCACCTCACTATTACAGACCACGAGGACAAAACCAGGACCTGGAACCAAAGACTCAGGTTCAGGTTCAGGTTCAGAGTCGGAGCCGAGGTCAGAGACGGGATCAGGATCAGGGTTGAAGTCCGAGTCCTGGTCTGAGCTGCAATCATCGTTCACGTCTTCTGGGTGCGACCTGTAAGAATAAGGATCAGAGCGTAGTTCAGTTTTACATAGATTCACAATGACAGTGTTTTTCGTTTCACTTTTCAGTTTATGGAAAAGACAGAATACTGTCGTATTTTATCAGTTTGGGTGAAGAGACTAAAACTAAAACTAGCCTTGTTGGCTAACTCTGGCCCACTTACAGTTTTTCTTTTAACTCTGTTGATTAGTGGTGCACTGTCCCTATGAAATGAACTAATAAATGAAAAATGAAATGAAATGAAATGAGACCCTTTAAATTCAGAATTTTGACTTTAACTTTTAACTTGTGTAGAGCAAATATGCAGGTGAGACACAATTACGGAGGAATTGCTAAATAAGTGCATTGAACAAATTGCCAGAAATTTCTACAACCAAACAAAAAAAACTAAACTGAATTGATTAGTTACCTGGTGAAGAGCCACACTCACCTGCAGCTTCTCTTGGCCTCCGGCTCAGCCTCTGACCCCGGCCTCGGCTGCTTTGTGAGGGGAGACACTCCGCCCTCTTGTGCTGGCCCCTCCTCCTCTCCTTCATCACACCTCTGTCCATTCTCCCCACCTCTCACCTCCCTCCTCACATCCTCCATCTCTAAGGGCTGAGAGAGTCTCAGCAGAGTTTGACTGACAGCTTCATCATCCAGTCCCTGTGTGGAGAGAGCTGCCCCTGCCCATCTGCATAGTTCCTCAAACCTGGAGGGGTTGGGGGCAAGAACATGTGTGATGTCATCAAGTGAACAGACAGGATGTGAAGTCATGTGAACGGATGGGACGTGACGCCACTGACCTGGACTGTGAGACGACCGGTAGAAACAAACCTTCGTGCTCTGAAACAGAAACCGGAACCAGCAGATTTCAGCCAACAGCAGTGATTGGACCAGACTGTGATGATGATAGTGAGGATGAGGATGATGAGGATGTGGGTGTACACTCACGCTCCCATTGGTCGGAGATGTTGTGGTCTGGTCTGGATCTCGACAGGACGCCTTTCCCAAAATAACCCTGAAAAACAACCAAATCAAAAAAAATGAAGTAAGAAATAGTTTATAACAAAATAAAATAGTAATTAATAATAAGTCCTGTGCTTATTCAATGTACATCTTTAGCCTGACATTAATAACCTGCAAAATCTTCACTCATGTATTTTTTATTCTAACTATCTTTTCACATTATTGAGTGTCACTTTTGGGTGTAGGCATAACTGAATTACACACAAAGTGGATTAAATCAGACCTAGTTCTATGTTGTTGTTTTTTTTTGATAAATCAGA
Source organism: Trachurus trachurus (assembly GCF_905171665.1). Classification (NCBI taxonomy): domain Eukaryota; kingdom Metazoa; phylum Chordata; class Actinopteri; order Carangiformes; family Carangidae; genus Trachurus; species Trachurus trachurus. Next base: position 23,573,408 of record NC_139896.1, on the reverse strand, counting down.
CCTAGTTTCAGATCAGTTGGATTACCATAGGCCCAAATTTAAGTGGTGTGGAATGACACAAAACTGATGTTGGTGATGTGGGGTTACTTGCACCTGGATTTAGGTTTAGTGGTTTCATTTAAACCATGGTTTTTGGTGATGTGGTATATTTACACCTTCCACACAGTTGGTTTCAGGTGATGCAAAGTAAGACCTGACCTCAGAATATGCATTGTTTTGGCTGATGTGAATATAGACCTGGATTTGGGTGATGTGGATGAATTTACACTTGGTGACACAATTTGGTTATTATATGTGATTTAATCAAGACCCGGTTTCAATTAATGCGGATTAACTCACAGCTGACTTTGATGATATGGGTTAATTCAGACCTGGTCCTATGTCATTTAGTTCACTCGTGGTTTTTTAGATGATTTACATTAACACAGGCCTGGTTTTAGGTGATGATGGGGATCGGCTCTGACCTGGTTGTGAATCTTCTGGATGTGGTCCGGGTGACAGACCAGCACGTGTTGGTTGATGAGCTCCGCCCGAAAGTCGCTCCTCTCTCCGGGGCAGCTGCTCACCGGCAGCGGGGCCTGGTACTCCTCCTGCACCCGGGTGCGGCGCCGAGGAGCCCTGAACTCCGCCTGCATGCTGTCGGAGCCGGCTGGGGCCTGGCCGGAGCTGCCCTCGTGGATCTGGACAGTGCTGCAGCTGAGAGGCTGCAGACGCTGCTAACTGTGGTGACTTCTGTCAGAAGTCTCTATTGGTCTCTATTAGCGACTCTGCTCGCCTGTTAGCAATTCAGTTTCTGCCCGGCGTGTGTTTAGTGTCTTTCACGTGGATGTATTAGAAGACCTGTAATTCAGCCTGGTGGTCTGTCATTACAACTTTCCGGTCGGTTTTGTTTTGCTGTCGGACGCTGCGGTGTCTCACAGCCTTTGTCCGGGTGAAACTGTAACTGTCCTCGCATCAGTTCCTCCGGCAGGGTTTCCTTGGAGCGATAGGGTTTCCTTTAATCAACGAAGTAGCCTACTCTACTGAGATTCTGTTTCTTTCAAGTGAAAGGTGTAAAAATCCCTCCAGAATAAACAAACTTCAGTTGCCTATTAAGTGATACAAGTGAAGTGGAGATCAGAACAATAAAATCAGAGCACATTTAGCACTCTTTAAATGTTTCTTGTTGGTTGTGTTTTGTTCTGTACACACTAGCCTATAATAACAATAATGATTAGAAGCCTATAATAATAATCATAATCTTTATTGCTATATATAGCACCTTTCATAATTGAACTTAAAGTGCTTTACATTCAAGACCACTAAAGAGAAGTAGCAAATAAATACAGCACTAGTAATATGTCATAATACAATTAAAAATTATGATATTGACAATAAGACTGGTATTGAATACTTAAGGTATAATTAATTTTCAACAAGAGCATAAAACATAAGAAGGAGAACAGGAGGCTGTATTCAGTACACTCCTCTATTTGTGCATGTGTCATATTATATAACAGCAGCTGTACAGAGAAAAACATGTAATTTCTTATAAAACCGTTAAAGTTACAACTGACAGACATGTTCATGTAAACACGAGAAAAACACAAATACACTCAATGGACGTGTACTCATGTGTCCACACACATGGTGTATATACACATACTGTATGTTTCATGTTCTCTGATATTCAAAGTTTAGCAGCACCAATATTTTACTAGCTCTTACTGAATTTTACAGTGCAAAAGTCTCCGCTTGTGAAATTAAAGCACATCAAATATGAATAATAGAGATCAAACTACTCTGTCCTCCTGTTTGTCCTCCTCCCTGTCCTCTGGTCTGTCCACCATGTAGTACTGATGTCTCTGGATATGGTCGTACAGTGTGGTGTATTTAGAGACCCTCCTCATCCTCGGCAGGATGAAGCTGTGAGTGAAGGTCTCTCTACTCAGAGAGCTCCGCCCCTCTGCCGCCAGGACGCTGTTCACAAAATGAAGACAGTAGGTGAAGCAGTTCTGCTGCTCCTCATCGAACCTGAGACACAGACATGTGGACAGAGACAGGTGGTCGGAGAGAGACACACAGATGCTTGGTGTTTGTGTTGAGCCAGGTGTAAAGTGTAGCTACCTGTGCCATGCAGGGTCCCACATGGGTCCGTCAGAGAAGTGATCCAGGTACTGGTCCCACTGAGCCAGCAGATGAAACATGTCGGGTCGGACCAGAGGAACACTGACGCAGCGCTCCCACCCACTCTGATCTCTGAGGACCCCGGCCCTCGTGTAGTTATACACAACTCCTACACGACATACACACACACACACACATACATACGTAAGAGCACTGTGTACAGATGCTCCTGTTTTAAACACATTAAATGACATGTTTATGTTGTTTTAAACTCATCTACTACTGGCTTCAGAACAATTAAATGAATTAATATTTACATTTTCTCTTCACCCATGTGCATCTAGGACGTCCACCACTTTGGCTGTTTATTTAGATACAGTGGCAGCATATTCATTCATGTTTTCCACTGCAGCTTAAACAAACTGGCAGAAACCAATATTAGATTTCAGCTCAGATTCTTTCTTCCAACAGGACTTATATCATGTTTCACAACCAGAGCTGCAGAGATCAGACTGATCTTGTGGGACAACAGTGAACATTGACCAGCTGGTCCCTCGTGACAGGTGGGACTTTCAACTGTAACAGGAGTTGGGGTACGGCTGTTCCACCAAGAACGCAGACTGATGAAGACCTGGAGTCAGACTTCCAGCCTGACCTGTGGCCCTTACCCTTAGTGTCGGAGATGCCAGTGTGCAGATCTGATGTCCCATCAAATTCTCTGAGGGAAAAACAGCAGGACACATGCTGGTTAGACTGGGTGAAATAGATTTAACACTATAGTTTACACTGACTCAGATTCAAAGTTGGTTTCTACTGCGTTCAAATTGGTAAAACTGGTTCACAAAAGTTTTTGAAATGGTTTATACTAGTTTAGACTGGGCAAAACTGATTCAGATGGGTTTGAATTGGTTCAAACTGGTTCTGATAAAATCAATTCAGACAAGTTTCAAGTGGGCAAATCTGGTTCAGATAAGATGTAAGCGTTTTATACTGGTTCACATTTGGTAGAACTGGTTTAATTGAATTTGAACAGGTTTAAACTGATTCAGGCTACGTAAAACTGTGTCATTAAACTGTCCCATTCATGAACTCTTTAAAATTTTAGTGCTTTTACAATGTTTTTAATTTGGTCAAATAATTTCATAATTGAGGTAAAATGTGTATAAGTGCGTATTCATTATAGTTGTTGCTTGTGTGTTTGTGTCAGTTTTAAATCCTGGTGGTGACTGGTGGGGAAAAAACTGAAATACAACCTCATTGTATAATACAACACGGCTCAACACCAGCAAACACAGCCTCCAACATGATACAGATGATAAAGTTGAACCAACACATTTCTAACGCAGTCCCAGTAAAATCTGAACATTAGAAACATCAAAAAGGGGGCGTTATGACAATTAAACCTGTGTGTGTTTACCTGGCCAGGTTGTTGTGTGCAGGTGCGATCAGCAGGCAGCAGGAGCTCTTGTGTCCGTTGGTGAAGGGAGAGGGGAGGCTAACCGGTGCCTCCTGCAGTCTGTTCCCCCTCAGGACCTCCCCGCAGCTCGGACAATCCTCCGGCACAGAAAAACAGAAGATTTCCTTCTGACAGTGACTAAACCGGATCACACTGTTCTCCATCTCATCCCTCTTCTCACTCTTTAACTCTTTTTTAAACTCCTCTTCCTCCTCAAATCCTCCTATTGCTCCTTCACTTCTCCTCCTCAGTCCTAATGCGCCTCTCTATCTGACTTGTCTTCTTCTGTTTCCTCTTCTTCTCTCCTCCTCTGTGACACACCTGGTTGCCAGGTTGCAGCCTATCAGATGACACTAATGTCCCAGCCCCAGCCTATCGGGTTGTATCCACGGTCAGACAGACAGTCATGTGACCCAGCTCACCTGCTGTTGATTAGTCTAAACAGGTAACCTTGAGACCACGTTGGCAGCGTCGTCGGGGAAACGGGTGTTTATCTGCAGAGCAGTGTCGGTGTCACTGTGAACGGAAACAGAATCAGCTGATCCCCACAACAAGAGGAAACATTATGACATTTTTTTTTTTTAAAGGCAAAATGCATTTATATCATTTGCAACAATGTGTAGTTTTTTTGTCAGATTTTTTTTTATTGTACAAAACAAAGAAAAGAAAACCATAAGAAGTTTCAAAGTAAAAGATGATGTGACCTAATTGGTTCAGCAGACAGAGTAGACTGAAGGTAGGTCAACACTTTTTCCATCTCACCTATCAAACTGTGTGTGAGACCTGATCTGTAAGCTCAGGTGTGTCCGATAACACAGCAACACAAAACACATGTGGACACACATCACGTGTAAAAAAACATGAGAAGCCTTTCTCACATGTTTCAACTGTAGATGCCATCACAGTTTTATTACTGATTTGATATGAATGACAAGCTGATTCAACTTAACATTTCTGGTTCTTATTGTCAGATTTATCCTTTATTATGATGAGCAGCATGCATCCACATGCCAACTGAACGTCCTGATAGAATCTGATGCCACCAGAGAGCCAGATTTTATCATCGCAATGAATATGTCCTCAAGGAAACTTTGAATATTCACTGTTTCATTTTCTTTTGAAAATAAAAATTTGTGAAAAATAATCTGGATTAAGTATACTGTGTATGTTGCATATCTGTAGTGTTTGCAGAGAATGGTCCCATGCTTCCCAGCAGAAACACCCAGTCAGAGAGTAGTTCATGGAGCTCCAGAAAATACACCAGACCAGCAGGCAGCTCCTGGGCCTGGGAGACTTGAGTGTTTACAGCAAATACTCCAAAATCACTGAGGGAAATGCGTGTTCCAGCAAACAAACCAGTGGAAAGTTCAGAAGACTTGAGAGTTTCAAGCAAATACACCAAGCTGGTGGGTACTAGCTACTTCAGGGAGCATCCTACTCTGCAGTGGTGTAGTGTCCGTGCTGACATACATGCCGATACACTGACAGATACCTGGAGGTAATTTCCATCCTGGGCAGGATGTACTTAGAGGTGAAACACTCTTTGCTGATTGGCTGCCTGCCCTCTGCGCTCATCACATTGTTGATGAAGCTGAGAGCAAAACCATAGCAACAAGACCCAAACTCTCTCTGCTCGTGAAACCTGCAGAGAAGGAGCAGTCACTCAATCATATAGTGGTCAAAAGAGAGACAGAGAGAGAGAGAGAGAAGCAGCCCTCACCTGTCTGGTGTCCAGATGTTCAGACGACTAACTGTTTCCAGCTGCTTGTCCCACAGTGACCTGAACCTGGGGCTGTCGTTGTTGGGGTCAGTCAAAGGGACAATGATGCTCTGCTCCCAACCCTGCTGCTGACTCTGAACCCCTGACTCTGTATAACTGAATACGACACCTGCAAGAATTAACTAAACATTAGTTTATGGTGAAATCCAATTAAAATGTAATAAATAATGTAATTAAATCCATTCAAACATTTTAAACATGAGTCAAATTAAAAAAAAAGCTGGCTACTAAATACAAAATATGTAATCAACCTTGAGAGTTGGAGATGCCGACATGAAGCTCGGACTCGTTCTCTTCACTGCAACACAAACAGGAGATCCAAGTCAAGTTTTCAAAAGATGTTTTTGCTCTGTAAAGAAACATCTGAGGTGACACTGAAGATCCAAGACCAGAGCTGATCCAGAATGTCTGCTCTAATGATGATCAAACCATTTCCATTTGATACAGATTAAATAATGAGTTTACCACAGTTTCAGTGGACAGATGTGATATGATGTGAAAATACAAAAGATTGAATAAATAAACATACAAATAAATTAAATGAAAATGAAAAGTAATAAAATGTTATTTAAATATGCATAACAAATAGGCCTTTAAATTGAGTGAAAAATATAGCCTAGACCTACTTATTAAAAAAAAAAAAAACAGAAAATAGAAATGGAACAGACTAGATAATAATAAGTTCTCCTCAGTTATAGAGGATGATAGGCTACTGGACTTTGTTTGCCCTTTTACTTTTTTTTTTTTTAAACTATTTTTTTTGGTTTCCCCACCGCCTACACAGCAGGTCTAGGTGCAGGGCGCTCACCTGGACATGTTAAGAAAACACATGTTGTCATATGTAGGCCTATATGGATATGATTTTTGAATAGTCTATTTTAGCCTATTTTCCCACCACAACACTTGGTCCATCCACTGTGGACCCGTGGGCGACTGCACACTGTGCCCGTGTATCAGTATTTCAGTCCAGTCTGTAGAGTCCTGCGGGCTCCGGTGTTGAATCAGGTATAACACCTTCGGTTTACCTGAACTCGGCCGCTCCATCCCGGGACGCGATGAGGAAGCAGCAGGCCGCCCGGTGCCCGTTTCCCACCGGAATCTGGATCCGGACCGGAGCCTCCATCAGGCCGCTTCGCACCACCACGCCGCACACCGGGCACCGCAGTCCCGCTGGATCCTCCAGCGTGTAGACGGTCCTGCCGCAGTGCACAAACCTCAGCAAGTCTCTGATGTCCATGAGCTGGCTACCCCGGTCTGGACAGGTGCACGGACAGGAAGTAGCCTAGGTAAACCAAGGGACAGGTGGGGGCGGAGCCACTGATAGATCTGCGAAACCGCAGTAGTTTATCCATGGTAGATTAGATTTCCTTTCATTTGTGACAACGCTGAAAAGCTGTAGGTAGAACATCTTATAAACTAATGCACAAACACCTCAGCTATCTCTCTCTGCAATTACAGAGAGGATTTGCAAGTTGGTCACTATAGGCTAATTGAAATAATTGTGGGAAGTCTGTTGCTTTCTCTCCTGTCCTCTTTCACATGGATCAGCTCTGCTCTGCCTTCTCTTTGTTTTTGTTTTTTTCTGGCAACCCCTCTGAATTACATTACAGCTATAAATGGAAAAATGTTGAAAAATGCTCAGATAGACACATGCTCTGATTATTTAGGCTATATATTTATTTAATTTATATAATTTTTTGTCTGTCAGATTACTTTGTCCAACCCCCACCCCCTTTTTGTACTCTCCTAATGTAGGTTAGTTCATAGAGGGTTAGTTTTATAGCCTACTGTAAAAAAAAAAAATCAAAAAAAAAATCAGATTTGCTCATTGTATTGTCCATAATGAACTGAAATAAAAAAGACTGTTCAAAAAATAAAAATATTCAGATAAACTTCAAATACATCTATCTTCTATCTATTTTTGCTGAAGTGACGAGAGTAAATTAAAGCCACCACCGCTCGTATTTCTTTGTCAAACAAAGCTCATAGGAACCTTCGTGTTGCGGCCGCGGCGCACCGTCGGAGCCGTTTGAGCGGGACACCGGAGAGACAACTCTGAAGCAGCCGTCATAGCCGAAGCCCAGCGACGAAGATGAGCACCAAACAGGTGACCTGCAGGTGAGACTGCCCGTCTGTGACCTCACCTGTCTGTTACCTGTCCGCGTTTGAGCCTCGCGTCGTTTCCAACCGAGGAACAAACGGTCGCGTTAGCATCGTGCTAATGTTTTTAGCCGTTAGCTTGCGCAGAAGTTCAAACTTAGTGAAACTGGCTGTGGCTGTGACCTGCTGCACCTCACCTGCGACCTGTAACCACACCCGGGACCCGCTGCACCTCACCTGCGACCCCCCGTCTGTCTGTCCGGGGCCGCGGGGGCGTCAGGAGTCAGAGGTTACACGGAGGGGGTGGTTTAATGCGAGTTAACCGTTGACCGTGTAACGCTGATCATTAGCAGGTTGATCTTTTGAAGCTTTTCCTGCTCGTAAGATAGCGTCGTGTTTTAGTTTTTAAATTTAAAAGCCGAGGTTTCGGCTTCTTTCGTCTGAATACCTGCTGTGTTAACAACAAAGCTGCAGTAACCTGGTTATGTTGGGGTAGCAGAGAGGCAGAAACGGGCCTTGAGGTTAAAGGTGAAAATGGTGCTGTTGGAAGGTTAAACAAAAAAAAGTGTTCGTATAATTCATTAAAACGCAACAGAAAAGGTTCAAATGTTTTATTTTATATTTTTGGAAAGTTCAAATGCTCTCTGACAAAATAGAAATGGACCTTGAGGAGGCTGAAGCATCACTACTGTTGCTATGGTTAACAAACCTCAAGTTCTTATTTGGAATAGTTAGGGTATTTGCTGTAATTGTTCATCTGTGCTCCCAACCAATCACAGAGCAGAGGACATATTCTGTTGCCATATGTCTGTGTGTGTGTGTGAGAAACTGCCAATGTCACTTCCTGTTCAGCTGCTGGTAACTAACAGGTGTGCTGTGATTCAGGTACTTCCTCCATGGCGTGTGCAGAGAGGGAAGCCGCTGTCTGTTCTCTCACGACATAAACAACAGTAAACCCTCCACCATCTGCAAGTTCTACCAGCGAGGAGTGTGCGCTTACGGAGAACGCTGCAGGTAACACTCTCCTGAGAGATAACACCCCCACATGACGGGTAACATCCACACAGGATAGGTAACACTTACCTAGGAGGTAGTAGAAAACGTGACATGTGACACTCCCCTGACCCATAACATCCCAACATAACAGGTGCCATCCTCGCCTACCTGACAAATTACATCCCCACATGATCCGAGAGGTAGCACAGTTAACAAACACTCACCTGGCAGGTTTTGAAATACAGGCAGCAGCAGAGGCATCATGTCTTTTGTTCATATATTAGAAACACTCACATCATTTCCTGTGTGTATTAACATGTCTCTAACCTGTATACAGGTATGATCACATTAAACCTGCGTCCAGAGGTGGAGGTGTGGGAGTTTCAGAGGACCAGACAGGTGGAGGAGGAGGAGGCGGAGGAGTAGGAGTAGGAGTAGGAGGAGGAGGAGGAGGAGGAGGAGGAGGAATGGTTGGCGGAGCTTCAGTCAGAGGTGGAGGGAAGAAGAACCTGGTCCTGAGAGACAGAGGTGACTGCACATGCTCACACACCTGTTAAATGTTATATTTGTAAAGAAAAAAAAAATCCACACAGGTGAATACAAAACAACACAACACAAGTGAAGCACATTGAAGCCAAAGCTGAACTGAGCCACCTGGCCTCTAAATGCAGTCTGTGTCTCAGCTCTAGGTGCAGACAGGGTGGACAGGGTGGACCGGGTGGACCGGGTGGACAGGATGTTTGGGGCTCCGGCAGACAGCATGTGGTCAGACGTCACAACAGCTGCAGCTCCGCAGACATATGTGGACGCCATTAGGACGGGCCTGGACGCTTCAGCGCTGGAGCACGGTTGGGACACAAAACGCTCTTGCCTGTGATTGGCTGGCAGCCGTCCATGATGTAATCAGTAACGGAGGTTTAATTGATGTTCTCTCCGCTCTCTGTAGCTCCTCCCCCAGTGTGCGGGACCTCCCAGAGACTCCCCCAGCTGTGTCCCTACGCTGCCAACGGACACTGCTACTATGAAGACAGCTGCACCTATCTCCATGGTGACCTGTGTGACGTTTGCAGGCTGCAGGTCCTCCACCCCCACGACCCTGAGCAGAGGAGAGCGCACGAGAAGGTGCGCATGGTGATTTAATTGAACATTATAGAGAAAAAAGGAGCAGTTGATCGGGATCTGGCAGATGTAGTGAAATCTATTTATGACAGTGTGGCACCCTGTAAACCTGCTGATGTGATTTATAACATTTAAACTGATTCTCCATTTATTCTGTGTGATATGTAAACCTGTTGCCCGTTCTAAATTGGAAATATGAAACGGTTACGGTCACACAGAAAGGAATAGAAATAAACAGCTACTAGTAAAATAATAAAATCACACACAAGCAGGAATGTTTGGTGTATATGCAAACCCTTAAGATCTATCAGGTAAATTTAGGCAAATTCGCCCATTGCCATAATCCCTACAGTCATAGCAGTAGGTTCATTACCTTTAATTCTTGGTGCATGTTGTTTTGAGATCTGCGGGGCAGAGACGTGAGCTGCTCAGCAAACACAAGGGAGGAGAACGGTCAGTACACTGACCCCTTCCCTCAAAACTGATCAAATATACAATCCAACAACTCAAGTAGTTCAGAGTATTTGCTTTGTGTGTCTTAATGTTACATAATTATACATGATTATTTCATAGCGTGGTGAATGTGCAGGTCACACAACTTCTCCACGTGAGCATTTTGGAGTTGTTGGATTGTGTATTTGATGGGTTTCGAGGGACAGGGGACCTGTACCGTTCACCTCCATTGTGTTCGCTGAGCAGCTCATGTCTCTGCCCCGCGGATCTCAAAACAACATGCACCGATAATTAAAGGTAATGAACCTACCTCTGTGACTATAGTGATAATGGCAATAGGTGAATTTGCAAAAAATGTTGAACTATCCCTTTAATGCTATATGTTGTCAGAAGCAGTTTGACTCTAGTATTAAACTTTAGCTGTAGTTTTACTTGGCGCAGTGGTAGGATGACGTTGATACTGTCTGATCTGTCTGCAGATGTGTCTCGCAGCCTTTGAGGCCGACATGGAGAAGGCGTTCGCTGCTCAGCTCAGCCAGGACAAGGTGGGTTCATTTAGTTACTGATCAGCACAGCAACGCAACTGATGTTGACCTTCTGTTCACCTTCGATGGAATAAAGTCATACTCAGGCCTTGTCCACACGAGCCCGGGTATTTTTGAGACCGTGAACATATGTTCCCGGTTGTATGTCCTGTCCACACGCAACCGCGCTTTTGTAACCCTGAAACCGTGGTTTTTTGAAACCGGAGTCCAGGGTGGGGTTTTCGGCCGGGGTTGGTTTCACCGGGTGCGTGTGGACACTGCAACCGTGATTGTTTTTCTCGTTTACGTCAGCTGCACACGTGCTGATGTAAACACTGCCAGCCCGCAGAGGTTTGCAGAAGTTGATGTGAGCTCGCAAAAATGCAGGTGACAAAGTGGATTTTTATTATTTCACTTTTTTTTTTTTTTACATCATCTAAATGCTATTTGTATAGTTTTTCGATGAGAAAAATATAACGAAACGGTCGTCAGGGCGATCCTCTTGTCAGCTCCAAACTCACCCTCAATCACAGACCACAGCTGGTTTTCCACACAGCATCATTTTTTTTCCCAACATTATCTTTATTGAGTTTTCACAATATTTCCAAAATACATAAATATACAGAAATAAGAGTGCTCTCACATCAAGGAAGACGTCACAAAATTATTGTCCAGCATTCAAATTGTCCTTCCTTGCAAGTCAGGTATTTATGAGATAACATAGAGCAACACTTAGGTGAAAGTATAAGTATATAAAAAACAACAACAACAACAACAACAACAACCACGAACAATAAAGGTTTCTCTGCCTTATCAAGAGTTAGCCAGGTTATTTCACTATTGTGCTTGGATCAAAAATACAAATTTAGATGTACAGTTCACACAGAATTAAGTAATCAAATATCAAAAGAAAATAAATTATTTTGGATCACTGCAAAGGACTACCGACAACTACGCCTCGTCAGCTTCATTCCCCACATTACTCAAATCCACACTCTCCATATATTCCATAAAATGACCCCAAATGTTTTGAAATAGTGGTAGTTTTCCTTTTATAATGTAAGTTATCTTCTCCATAGGTAAAGTTGTGGATATTTCCTTAACCCAGTTGATGAGTTTTGGTTTACTGGTACTCCTCCATGACAGTGCTATGACTCTTTTTGCAAGCAGTAAACATAAATCCAGGGCAGTGATTATTTTTCTAGACATGTGATGTCTATCAGGATATAATCCTAGAATAAATAGTTTAGGGTCAAGGACTAATTTTATACCTAGAATAGTCTCTAAAGTTTGTTTAATCTCCCGCCAAAACTGTTGGACTTTACTGCATTCCCAAACACAGTGAAAGAACGTCCCCTTCTCCTCTCCACACCTGATACACAGGTCTGGGATAGTATCGTTATACTTACTAAGCTTTTCTGGTGTCACATATGTCCTCATTAGCCAATTATATTGGAGTATTTTGAGACGAGTATTGGTAGTTTGTGTTTGTGCTTCAGCACACACTTTTTCCCAGTCCTCTGAGGGCAAGTCCTCCTGTAAATCTTCCCTCCAGGCATCAAGTTTCCTTAATGAAGACTCATGGGATCCCTCTGCTAACATGTTATATAGTCTGGAGATGATTCCCTTTCCATAGCAATCTTTTTTCATTTCCATTTCCAAAGTGGACAACGGGGGTATCGACAAACACTGGTTTTGAGATGATCTAATAAAATTCCTCACCTGCAGATATTTAAATTGATGTTTGTTTGGAATATCATACCTGGTAATCAACTCTTCAAATGACATCAAAATCCCACCATCTGATCCCATGAGATCCCCTATTGTTTTTAAACCTTTTTCAGCCCATTTCTTAAAACCAGGGTCTGCTCTGCCTGGAGGGAAAAACTGGTTACCCCATATTGGGCTGAAGCGTGACAGAGAGGAGGGTTCACCTAAATACTTCTTGATCTGATACCAAATTATAATCATATTTCTGAGTATAGGATTTTTTGTCTTTTTTTTCAACATTTCGACTTTTGCTGAGTATATGTACTGAGGGAGAGGGAGAGGAACTGAGCAGTTTTCAATATTCATCCAAGGTAGAAGGGACTTATCTGTAAAGTAATGCATCATAGTCCTCAGTTGAGCTGCCCAATAATACCAAAGTGGATTGGGGCACTTGAGGCCTCCTCGATCATACGGTAGGTACAAGAGTGATAAACGTAGTCTTGGTCGTTTATTATTCCACAAAAAACGTACAAAAATTTTCTTTAAGAGTGGGAATAAATTAACAGGAGGTGGCAATGGGATGTTCTGAAACAGATACAGAAGTTTGGGCATTATATTTAATTTAAGAACATTAATTCTTGCTATAAGCGATAAAGGCAAGGAGTTCCATCTATCCACAGAGGATGTAATTGAGTCTATCATGGGGTTGTAGTTAGCCGCAACAATGTCTCTTATACATGGTACTATCCTAATCCCCAGATATGTAAAACAATCTACATTTTTGAATTGGAAAGAATTTCCGGCATTATTTCTTTCTTCTGAATTAAGTAACATTAATGAAGATTTGTCTTTGTTTACTTTATATCCTGATATCCTTCCGAATGTGTTTATTAGATCTAACAAGGCTGGAATAGAATTTTTCAGTTTTTCCAGGAAGAGAATGACGTCATCAGCAAATAAAGCAATTCTGTGTTCCTGTTGGCCTACCGACATACCAGTTATATTTTCATGAGACCGCACCGCAATGGCAAACGGTTCAATTGCTAAAATAAATAATAAGGGGGACAAAGGACACCCCTGCCTACATCCCCGTTTGATTTTAAATGATTTAGATATAACTCCATTTGTTATTATTTCAGCATATGGTTCATTATATAAAAGTTTAACCCACCGACAGAAATTATCCCCACAGCCAAATCTTTTTAGTATTTCGAATAAATAGGGCCACTCAACTCTATCAAAGGCCTTTTCGGCATCCAATGATAGCAAAGCAGAATCTGGTTTTTCTTCCCGATTATGAAGAATATCCAACACACGTCTCACATTATGAAATCCCTGTCTACCTACAATAAACCCATTCTGGTCACAAGCAATTATATTTGGTAAAATTCGCTCCAGCCTTCTAGCCAAAATTTTGCTAAGTATTTTTAAATCAACATTAAGAAGACTTATTGGTCTTAGATTTCCACATTTGTTGCTAGGTTTACCAGGTTTGGGGAGTAAAGTTATCAGAGCTCCTCTTAGTGAAACAGGGAGGATTCCTTTTTCAAATGAATCCGAAAACATGTCAAAAAGAGGGGAGAGCAATTTGTCTTTAAATTTTTTATAAATTTCTGTCGGCAGCCCATCTGGGCCTGGGGTTTTGCCTGTTTTCAAATGATCTATTGCTATAGATATTTCCTCCTTAGTTATAGCTGCCCCAAGATCTGCACTTATTAATCCTGAAATGTTAGGTATTTGGAGAGTATCTAAGAAAATATTTTGTTCTTGTCCCACGTGCGTTATGTCTGAGCTGTATAACTTCTCAAAAAAGACCTTAAAAGTTTCACTGATTTCTAGTGGGTCAACAATAATCTGTCCATCACTATTTTCAATTGAGGTAATGTTTTTCTCATTTTGTAATTGTTTGAGGCGCCAGGCCAATAGTTTCCCGGGCTTCTCCCCCTGGTCATAAAATGCCTGCTTAAGACGCAGAAGATGTGAAGCTGCTTTAGAGGCAGAAAATTCGTTATACTGTGTTCTTAGTAGCAGAAGTTTTCGATGAATGTTTGGACATAATGTTTGATAGTATTCCCCCTCAAGCAATTCAATCTCTGTTTCCAACTTTTTTGTTTTCTGATAAGTTTGTTTTGCCTTATAACTCGTAAAGCTAATTATCTGACCTCTTATGTAGGCCTTAAAGGCTTCCCACCTTGAAGAGGGTGGTGTTTCATCTTTATTCGTTTCGAAAAAGATATTAATTTGGTTATCTATGAAAGACACACAGCATCATTTACAGTAACAGGTGATGCTACAGATCAGCGGGGCCGCTGCCGGTGTGTTTTTAAAATTACAGAACTACTACAGTAGCGCCGCAGTTTCTTATTCCCCACCTTGTTTGATTGAGAGTTTTTCGGGATGATTTTCATGAATGAACAGGCAATAGCCTATGTCACTGTCAGACCGGGTACAACGGGAGGGGGGGTCGCACTGCTGTCATGCAGTGATAAAAAGAGCCTATGCGGAGATGAACGGAACGAGCCAAAAGCCGAACATTTATTCGTGACGTCCGCGGTCCATATAAAGTGTATATGATGTTTCATTCATCCATGTTTTGACAGACAACACAACAGCCAGTGATAATGAGTTGCGCCGCACCGACAGCCATGTCTCAGCCAGCCAGGTGACGCACACAGCACAAGAGTCAAGACACAGCGCAGCAACATGTGCAGGCTGCTGCAGCAGTGCACGTCAAAGGGACACCGCCGAAAATAAAATAAATAGGCTACACGTAGTTTTGAAATTGTTTTTGCGCATGTTTTCATCCATAAAATGACCAAAAATGAACACTATAAGCGGATTTCTTGATAACGAATTATTTAAACAGCATTCGTATAGAAATGATTCCGTCCCAAGCCTTTTGATCCATAAGCAGTTTCCACTGTATTTTGATTGGTTAAAACAGCCTTCCACACGTGCACGAGTGTTTTTATTACACCACTCGTGTGGACGCGGAGCAAAACTCCGGTTTCAAAAATACCCGGGATCGTGTGGACAAGGCCTCAGAGTACGCAGCTGCTGCTGCCTGCTACTAGTGAACATCATCATCGGGTCATTCAGAATATGATGATCAGCTTGTTAACAGAAATACTCCTGTAGCTGATTCACATGTGAACACCTTTTTCAATATTGTCTCAATATTGTCTCAACCAGAATATGGACAGTGACTGCAGTGTGGTGTGCATTTAAACATACAGTACTCACTGCTGCTTGTTGTTGTTGTTCAGGTGTGCTCCATCTGTATGGAAGTAGTGGTGCAGAAGGCGAACCCGTCAGACCGCAGGTTCGGCATCCTGTCGTCCTGCTGTCACACCTTCTGTCTGGCCTGCATCAGGAAGTGGCGCTGCACCAGAACCTTCAGCAACACCATCATTAAGTAAGAGTCGTCATATGAAACCAGAGTCGAGGACAAGGCCTGTGAGGTCAGGACGAGGGTTTTGGTTTGTCCGTTATGTGTCTGTTTATCTCAGGTTGACACAGGGCGTGGGAAAGGTTAAAGTCTGGATCTGTGGAAGGGTCTGTGAGGTTAGGACAGTCACTGAGAACAGGACAGAATCTGTCACCTAGTTTACACCTGGCATTAACATGTGTTTTCAGTGATCGGATTGCAATTGGATAGTGCTTGACCACATGAAAGTACAGGTGTAAACGCACCTAAGACACAATGAGGACGGATTGTGATCGGCCAAACCACCTCCAAAGGTGGTCAGGGACACATTGTGACCACATTGAACACAAGTGTAAACGGTATTGCGTCCTGTAGCCGCATACAACTACAGTACATGGGCGGAAATATGCCTACTGTTTATTTGCTTTTTTAGTTTACCCGCGCAAATTATGTGATCGGATTTCAATTGGATCTCGATGTGGACACTGGAGACGCATATTAATGCCAGGTGTAAATGCTATCAGGTCAAACTGTATCCAGATACAATGTGGTTCAGGACACAGTTTTTCCTGTTGTCTCTGTTTTATTCTGATGAAGTGTCTCTTGGTCTCAGGTCGTGTCCAGAGTGTCGGGTCGTGTCAGAGTTTGTCATCCCCTCAGTTTACTGGGTTGAGGACCAGGAGGACAAAGACCACCTCATTGACCTCTTCAAGTCAGGAGTCAGGTGAGCTGCCCCAGTAGCCACATCCACCTGCAGGTTTCCAACATAAGGCAGCATTTTAAAGCTTGGTTCGTTTGCTTTAG
The DNA here is from genome assembly GCF_905171665.1 of Trachurus trachurus. Lineage (NCBI taxonomy): Eukaryota > Metazoa > Chordata > Actinopteri > Carangiformes > Carangidae > Trachurus > Trachurus trachurus. The sequence goes on along the minus strand of NC_139896.1, from coordinate 23,556,933 downwards.
GTTGGATTTAATTGTTAATTCTTGTATTTTATTATTCAGCTGATCAGGTTGATGTGGTTTCACATTTCTAACTGTGGGTTAGGGTTATGTATGTATGTATGTATGTACTGTATGTATGTATGTATGTATGTACAGTGTTGGGAAAGTTCACTTTCTACATGAACTAGTTCAAAGTTCAGTTCACAAATTTTAAAATGAACTAGTTCAGTTCATAGTTCATAATTCAAAATTTTGAACTAAGTTCACGGTTCCAAAACTGAACTAGTTCATAGTTCTTTTTTTTCTCCAATATGTTTCTACAAGCTATTATTTTTCAAAATTATTGCCTCAGCCCATATCGAACCAAAGACAGCTGTTATTTTAGCAGTTTTAACCAGTAGTAGGCTATTAGTTATAGTTACTACTTTACTTTACCCAAAAAGTAACTGAGTTAGATGTGTCCAATGTGTGTACGTTTGTAGCCTATTTGTGTTTATTAATCCAAACAGAGCGTGAGAGAGAAACACAGACACACACACACACATACACATACACCTACACACAGGCTACACACACACACACACACACACACACACAGCTGAGGGGCAGAAGCGCTTCTCGACCGCGCGGAGAAGCGTCTGATGTGAACAGGAGGGCCGCGGCTCGCGCGTCCGGTGTGGCCCCAGCGTAACCCCCGTCATCTTTTACCAAAGACGGTTTATAAGATAAATAGAGTATCTTTGCTTTTACTAACCAACTGGGTCAGTATTCCTCCACACAGACGGCTCCGCGACGCGCTGTATCACTCCGCCTCTTCCATGCGCCGCTGATCCAAACAGCTGATAGGTGTTGCCAGATTGGGTGGTCTTTCCGCTACATATTAACGCCTGTTTACAGTGTGTTTTAGCTGGGTTTTCTATGGAAATCTGGCAGACTCCTGAACGAAGTCGAGAGCGGCGTTCACAAACGCCAGAATGAACGCGTTCACAATAACGTTCATCAAGCAGAAATACCTACGTTCAGTTCACGTTCGCCCAAAATATGAACGAGTTCATGAACGATCGTTCATTGAACGCGTTCAGGCACAACACTGTGTATGTATGTATGTATGTATGTATGTATGTATGTATGTATGTATGTATGTATGTATGTATGTATGTATGTATGTATGTATGTATGTATGTGATACAGTGGTAGAGGCACCAGACTGCAGGTCACTTTACTGTTGCTTCCTGTGTGTGTCTGCAGTAAGAAGGCCTGTAAGTACTTCGATCAGGGTCGCGGTTCTTGTCCGTTTGGAGGAAAGTGTTTGTACCTTCACGCCTTCCCGGACGGAAGCCGAGCAGAACCCGACCGGCCGCGGAAACAGCTGAGCTCCGAGGGGAACGTGCGGGTCAGAGTCCACCCATGCAACTTTGATTCAGACATGAGATGAGTGCTCCTGGGTTTTGTAGTTTATTGACAGCGTTTGTTTGTTTGTGCTCCTCAGTTCATGAACAGCGTCCGTCTGTGGGACTTCATCGAGGAGCGCGAGCAGCAGTCCGTCCCGCCCCTCCCCGCCCTCGACGATGACATGGCGGAGCTGAGGGAGCTCTTCATGCAGATGTCGGGCCCGAGCCACGAGGGGCCGGAGAACCCGCCGGCTCCAGATCAGTAGAGGCCCGGGCCGGTCTTTACTGGTCTCCACGGTAACAGGAGGGGGACATCTAGCTGTGTGCAGTTTTGAGACTGACGGCCATGTTTGTGGATCACATGATGGAAATATTAAATCATGTGACAACTCTGCAGCTCTGTGGTGTGTTTCAGTCCGATGATAATGTTCACATTTAGAGAGCGATTACTGATGTATTATTGAGATTTTATTTATGGTGTAAATAAGCTGGTGTTGTGCTGAATTTATTTTTATTATTTTTAACTTTTATGGAACCCCCCCCCCCCCCCCACCAAAAAAAAAAAAAAAAAATCACCCCCTGTGTACAAAAAACAGCCTCCAAGCTGACTCAGCATTTTAGATATCATGTGCATGAAATGTTACGTAGTCAGCTTGTAGCGCCTCGCTCACCTGGGAACTGATCTTGACCTCCGTGTCCTTGGAGGTGATTCACTGATTGTGCCACCGAGAAGACGTGGCGTCCACTCACCGTCTCACTGCTCGACTTCACATCACAAGTCTGAGACTGGAGTCGATTTATCTGTGTAACTTCAAAACGCTTACAACAGTCAAAATGATTGTGATAAAAAAAGAAAGAAAAAGAAAACAGCACATCATTCTCTACTTGACTGTTGTTGATTACTCAAAACATTTGGTGAAATCGATTAACACTAGAATATTAGTTAGGCACTACAGCCTCACAGGTTAAAACACTTGGTATCTGCCACATAGAGAGTGTCAGTGTCAGTATTTGTCTGAGTCTGTGGAGATATCAATATGAACTGATTTTGCATACTGGTAGTTTGAAAAATATAGATTGACGGACTTCTGATTGCAGTGAAGCAACAAAGGTTACCACACTTTTGTGGATGTGCTGTGGGACCTATGTGATTTATTGTATTTTTTTTTTTTCTTTTCTTTTTAAGTTTGCAATGTCATCAAAAATTTCTTGCACACCTGAATAGTCTTTGTGACGGGTGGGCAGGTGAAGTAGACATATAAAGTATAAAGTTATCCTCACACTGACTTCACTTGCTCAATAAAGAATATCTAATACAATGTTTCAGTCAAAGACCTTTTTCAAATATAATGTATATTCGACATCTGAATGTAGAATGTGTAGACATTTTCTCGGAGTAAGCCACGCCCACTATAATCAATCATGACCAAATTCAATGCATCAACTGAGTAATGACTGTAGGTCGTGATAACATGAGTTTTGGACAGGACTTCATTGTGCCACAGCACGCTGCAGGCCAAGGTTGTTGATAAACTGCAAACCTCTAAATACATTTTGAGTTTGTTTTTTTTTATTAAAAACTATATGATATGGATATAGATATGGATAATATACACATGTATGTAGATATACATCATTTTAACATTTGCAGCAACTACGGGCAAGTAATGCCAAATGTTTCAAAGAACTCCTACTGGAGCCATTGATGCCAAGATATGATATTCAATCAGCATATTCCACAATATTGTGTAAAAAAAACAAAACAGAATGGGGTCATTGCCGAAATATAGAAAGTGTCTGAACGGCAGAAAAAAAATCAGAAAACTTGACATTCTGACAACTGTCATCTAGCTAACAAATAATTAATATAGAGTTTGTTTGTTTTTTTAAATCCCACAATTTTAAAAGTGTATTGTAGTGACCTAAAACTGGATACAGTTTATTAAAATCATGGATTTCTTGTGATTTGAAAATTGGTAGAAAAAAATTGGGATTATACACAGAACTCAAAACAATACAGGCTTACAATATAAGTCTAGTTGCTTTTACTGTACATATTTCACTGTGTAAGAGTTATTCACATGTTAAACATAAATGTGTAAACCCAAATCCCCACTGTGTTAAAGTAAAACTAAATTTTGCTTCATATTGACTAATATTACTGCTTTTTTTCTTAGAAGATGACTCACCGGAAACCTTCCTTGCTTAAAGTATTTCTGAATACTTTCCCTTCATGTGTATCCTGTGACAAGCCTATATCTGCTTTTCAAAATTCAAAATAAAAAATCCTTCTTTTGTAGGATTATAGTTTGCATTTATATTACACATTCCATAGATCATTAATAATGTCTGGTCGCTGGCTGAGGGTGTGCCAGAGATGAGAGCATGCACCCTCTCAATCCACCACCTGCACTTTTACTATCTTAAATAAACAGGACTGAGCACAGGGACCTATTTCAGAAAGTGGGTTGAGTGAAAACTCTGAGTATGTTAAGCTTCAGATGAGGGAAACTGAGTTTTCCATTTCACAAAGCCAGTTCAGCACGCTCTGTTGCAGCCTAAAACAAGACCATGTAAGTTTTCATATTGGACGGGGCGATCAGAATTTGTCATACATTCATACATGATATTGAAGATGTACCTCTGAAGGGCCCTCAGATATATAACATGTATATATAATTAACAACAGATGTCCTGATCATACCTCTGTGGTAAAGAGGTCTAATGATATTAGATGTAGACCACTGAAAACATCACTTATGGGATTATGGGATATTCCAGCCCTGGATGTTTTTTGAGCTGGTGAAACCTCTATGCCTTTAACATCTCTCCTACAACAGGTGGTTTTCAGTAGCCTACAGTTCAACACCTATACAACTTCAAAAGCACACAGCATTAGGCTACTGAATCATCAAAACAAAAAGAGAAAAAAGAGAAAACACTAGAACTGTGTCAATTTGTCCAGTTTTGAACAAAGTTTTCTAACTTGTGATGCTCCAGTTTACTGTCTATTGTGGATCAATGTTTGAAATAAAACTGACTAATGTACAATTCATTTGTTGTTGAACTTCACTATCAAGTACAGATTACAGATTCACTTGGCATTGTTATCTGAACAAATAAAAATTCAAATCAATAAATAGGCTATCCAATAAATAAAAATCCAGTAGGCTAGGCTACCCTACTCTTTCAACAGTCTACTACTGAAGTAATCAAACATATTCACACTTTTTTCACAAAGAGCACATCATAATAGCCCATTAATAGGACAAACAGCCAAACAAATAAAGTATCGCGACAGCCCTCTGCATCATTACTGTGCATTAGCTCCTGCTCAAAAATTCATGACACAAGACAAGTCCAGTGTTAGCCTATATTTCACTTGATGAACTAAAAAGAAAAACCCACTTCTACTTAAATTACACAACGTTGGATCAACAGGCTGCTCCTGTCACTGTGTGTTTATAACTTTAACGAGTTAACGTTAGTTTGGAGTTACGAGTTACGTTAGCAGTTACAGCTGACCGCCTGGGACCAGCCGCTCCCTGATCCACCGTTGCTGTGACAACTCTCAGCGCAGTGCGTGCCGTGTGTGCCCAGCAACGGTTGGTAAGGTACGCTGGCCTTTACGTCAGAGCCAAATGACGTCATCTAATATAGTTATCTTCATATCAGATGCTACACGTAATTGCTTTGATGTGTGAATGACGCAGTTAATGACGAAATGTAGATTACAGGCCTTTATCAGTTGTTACCCATTATTGGACGCACAAACGAACTTCTTTGCTGTGTGAGTAAGGTCGTGATTGACTTACAGACCTGTGTGAAAACTCAATCAAAGAGTTTAAAAAACTAAATCAATAAGTTTGAAAACTCATTCAAGGAGTTTGTAAAACACAAGTTGGTAGATATGAATAAAAGAGCGATGCCACTGATCTCAGCAGACACTCTTCGTCCACAGGTCGAATCCTTTTTCAGAAGGATGACACCAGAACAGTGGGCGTTATTACAATCTGGTAAACCTGACGAGGCCACTAAAGTCATGGTGGCAGAACTGCTGGTGGAGCTGGCAGCAATAATATCAGCAGCTGTGTTGAAGGCTCTTGAGGAAAAATTTCTACGCACGGCAGACATTCAGTCAAGTATTGGTCATGCAATCCGTTCCAGTTTTGTTGAGGCTCTTGATGTTAAAGACGTCGTCAAATGCCCCAGTTCAGAGCAACTGACAGAGCTGCTGGTGGAGGAAGTGGCTGAAAGTCTGGGCTCCGCCCGTTCTGGAGGCTCCAAGTCTCCTTCACCAGTTTGCTGCATTGCCCCTAAAAGACTCAACAAGATGGTCAATCATGCCTGTGAAATGTTAAAGGCCTTCTTGGCGAAGATGCACCTACCACGACCACAAAAGATCAAGACACCCTCACCAATGCCCAAAGAAGAAGACCAGGGCCAGGATCAAGACCAAGACCAGGACCAACAAGAGAAGGTGGAATCAGTTCAGGAGATAATTTGCAAAGAGTTGAACGCACTCATTGAACCTCTTCTGGATGACGTTTCTGACTCTGAGCTGGAGGAACTGGGCTCTGAATCTTCTCTGGAGATACGAATCGTTGCCGATGAAATTGATCAGTTGAGAACAGCGAGCAGGACGGGGCCAGAAAGTCCTAGAAGTCCAAGCCCTGAACCCCAGAAAGTGAAGGAGAAGATTAGACACATTGTTACCAAGGCGTTTCTCCACGCTTCCATTTGTCGGATTATGGCAAAAATTAGGTCGAAATTCCACCTGAGCTCCAAAGCTGAGAGCAGACAGTCCGTCCAGTCCCTCATGGCCAGTGTGGACGCTCTGCTTTTCACTGAAGACATGGGACAGCCTGAACAAGAACCAACTGAAGACCAGGCTATTCCTTGTCAGGAAATTGAACGCCCTCAAGCACCTCAGATAGTCAAACAACTGACGGATCTGCTGTACAGCCACTTGACAGACACCAGGTTACCAGAGTACATGCTGCCACTGTTAGAAGAGGCGGCAGCGTCGGCTCCTCAGACACAAGATGAAATGTACCACGAGCTCCAGAGGAGAATGGCTTTCTTCCTGGATGTGATCAACTGGTGGCTGAGCACTCAGGCTGTCGACCACAGCCACAGGGTGATGCTCACTCTGATGCCACACCCATCGTCTGCAACATCTCCATCATCATCGAAAGGACGCAAAATGTACATCAAGATCATTGTGGACAACTTCGTCATTCGGACATTCATTCAGTCAAAAGTTATCTTTCCAGGCAACTCAGCTTTCTTAGCTCGACGCCTGTTGACGAAGGTGTGGGCTGAAGTCAAAGACACTGAGTTTCAAACCAACCCAGAAGCTCTAGCAAACCTTGACAAGGTCATCTTCAAGGACCTTTGTAAGACCTTTGGCTGTGCAGAGGCGCTGCTGTTTTCCATGGAGCTACACGATCCAGAACTAGAAAAGTTCCTCATCTCTGCCATCAAAACACACTTGCCACAACAACAGCAACAGCAACAATTCTTCTCTAGGGCCCGTAGGTTCCTCTGTGGGAAAAGCCATCGCTGACTTCCTCGGGGTCAAAACACCATTTAGACACCACTAAGTACACACACATATGCACACACACAAAACACAGACACACACCCTCCTTACGGGTTTTCCCCGGGTGCTCCGGTTCTCCCACTTGTTTCATTTAGAAACTCTAAAAAATAAATAAATACACACACACACACACACACACACACACACACACACACACACACACACACACACACACACACACACACACACACACACACACACACACACACACACACACACACACACACACACACACTCTCTCTCTCTCTCTTTCTCTCTTTCTCTCTTTCCCTTGCAGGTGATCTTCAGTTCTCCCACTTTCTTCTTAATAAATTTCAATGCAGTAACTAATTAATCTCAGACTTCTGTTTCACACTGTTTGTCATGTCTGTGTCACATGATCAGAACAGACCTCTAACCTCAAAAAACACCCCAATCAAAGGTTTTATTGTTTTTTTAAGATGATGAATTGTTGGTATTTTGCTTTCATTTGACAGAGCAACACATGCTCCTCAGGCTGGGTGGTGAAGAGGGGACATTTTACACCTTTACACATTTAAGAAATATGTCGACACTTAGAGTGCATTAGTTTTAGTCGTAAAGAAAACTGGGACTAATACAACACAATGCAGTATTTTGCCACCACGGTTTCACATTTCTGACTTCTAAGCCCAGTAAAACACACAAGTTGATATTTGGTGGCACAAGAAATACAATGAAGCATCATCTGTTGGGAAAAAGCATATTACAGTAGACTGTTAAACACTTATCATGTAGAAATGAAGTCAGTGTACGTTTTGTGCTCAACCACAGAAAAGACAAAAGGCTTGAATGACACTTTGTACAACTGTGAAACTAAACACTTTCCTTATTTTGGCTTTTGGAAATCTTTATTAAACTCCATTGAAAAAAAATCCATTGGATGTTGACTGAGTCCATGTCTGAATTTTGACTTTCATCTTCTAAACACTTTACCAACTGTCATGTAAACTGGCTTTGGAAAACTACAGCACAGCCTGATTGGGCTGGTCAGTACTGATAAAAGAGAAATCTGCAGGGCATATCTTGATTGAATGAGAATAATCCATACTCTGCTGCCATATCAATCAACAACATAAAGTCTATACTCTTACTACAAAAAAGTTTCAGGATATAGCACACATTTCTGTCACACTAGCACCGAGTAAGGGGAGCTGGTGTACATGAGGAAACTGATGATGATCTTGTCTGTGTATCAGTGGAAAAAAATCATTTGGCTCTCCCAGTCATCTAATTTTATTTCATCACAAATATAAAACATTTCCAACATACAGATTAACAGCTCTGACAAAATATCCTTTATTAGGGCCACGGGGCAAGCGCACCGGGCACTGGCCCCAGCTATTTCATAGCTGTAAAAATGCAAAAATTTGCATTGAAGTCAATGGGACGGGCGAAAAAAAAAGAGCGAAAAAGAACAATCATTGGAGTTTTACAAATGTCTACTGCTCAGGCATACTTTCACCTAGAGACTCCATTTGAACTTTAAACAGTAGACACAAGTCTTGTGTATTGGTGTATTATTCCACGTTTTGATAGGTATTATAGTTTTTGATCAATCCCTGATCAATGACCGTGATCATTTTTGGAGAAATTATGAGATTATAATGGGTTTGTATTGCACGGAATGTTCGTGTCAGAGTGCGTGACATCATCGGTTATTGTGGGAGAAGTTGTCTGAAACTTTTCTCTTTCCACACGCCTCCTGGACACAATTTACGCTCTGCACACATGATTTTTTCCTAATTTGTGATGTTTGCTTGATGAAGGTCTGTTGGACCAAAACGTTGCAATAAACTATCGATTAAGCAAGTTGTTCAGTGTGCGGGACTCCTCTCTCTTTCTCTAATTTGTAGACAAACTTGTTCTGTTTCTCACAATGTGCTCAAAATATCTAAGAGATATACAGAATTTGAATTGTCAGCCTCTGAGAGAAGCAGAATGGACCCCTGTTTTAAAATCGCACATTTCAGCAAAATATTTACTGTAGAAACACCAAAATCACACCGAATTGTTCATGAAGTCCTTGTGACGCTCCATGTCTGGGTTTTTTCTGATAGGAGCTACCGTTTTGTCACAGTAAGCCTAAATGCGAGACCAGTGCAGAGGCAGAAAATCGCTCTTTTTCTCGACGTTTCTGTCTGCCTCAGCCTGGAGGGCCCCTATCGTCATTGGCAACCGCCTCAAGTTGCCGTGGTAACCTCTGAACCTCAGGCCAGAGCTCGTTAACTTTATAAACAATCCACCTGGTGCTCGTTAAATGTTTATAAACACATACACACGCTAAATCAGACTGACACAGGATGCAGCTCATAACATGTGTCAAGTCAGACACACACACACGCGCGCGCACACAGATACACACAGGTAACCTAATGTGATTAAAGCTCCTCCATATCAGTGCTTATAGAAAGATGATCATGTGTCTATTTGATCAGCTCTGTCTTGACCTTAAGGTCGTGGGTTTGATTCCCATGTTGACAGAGATGGCAACACCGGCAGTAGCCCCGTGGCCCATTCAAAATTTCCCAGAGGAAATTTTCTAGTTCCAATTTGTTCTTTACTTTAATATTTACTCCTGACAGTCCTGTTCTTTTGCTTATGTTTCCAGCTGGTTACCAACCCTGAAAGAAGAAATAATGTAATGTGTGTGCTTCAGTAATAGCAACTACTGCTTTGATTGTAAAGCAATCTGTATGAAAAGCAACTATATGCTCAAAATGTTGTGAATCCTGTCATCAGAGCTCCACTTATGATGGCTTTTCGTGCTCACCGTGGACGTGCTTCCCTCAGGCTGAACCTACTCAGAGTTGATTTAACAAAGTTTTCCAGCTCAGGCTTAGTCAACTTGAAGATCGAGATTGGGCCCAGAGTTTGTTGAGCCTGCCTTCTGAAATAGGGCCCAGGAGGCATAAAAATGAACTCCTTTGTCCTTCACTCTTTCACAACATCATCATCATCAGGCACAACTGGAAATTCCTCCAGGTTCCTCCAATCATAGCACAAAGAGGTTTGTGGCTCAATGTCACCATCTAGTGACTGATCATTCAAATACCTGTGATCTCACCCACGGGACAGCTGTACGGTGGCTCTTAGAGCCCAATGCACTACAAATTAAGAAAACCTTCACTTACACTAAAATACATGAATTCTGGAAACATCTTTATCAATTTGACAATATGTGCTGCAAAAACTCACAAAACAACAGCAGTGTTACCAGGGACACAAACAAAGTGATGGACCTGTTTGTGGTGTGCTTTTGTTCAATGCTTCCTGACTTTAGAAGTTGTGAAGATGGCTACCTGTAAGGGGTGTTTGGTGAATTTGTTTACTTTATTACAGTATAACCCCACATAATTCCAATATTTTTGCATATATGTGTTTGCTGAGCATTATTCTTTAGCCATGGCTGTCATTTTTTGTGCCCTAAAAAACACTTTTTTACATTGTCAAATGAATAAAGTTGTTTTCAGACTCTTTCTCAAGGCCACCATAGGAAGCAGGGAACAACATGGCTGAAGTCCAGCATTTGTCCAAATGATAGAGGTCTAAAAGACAAAGAGGTGATGAGCATCCAGAGAATGGTATAGGCTATGTAAGAATAATTTAATTCAAAATGGATCAATACCTTAAAATAAAATTTCAATTAATTTAAACATGACAAACATGGTATAATTTTTAGCAGCTTTGTGAAAAACGGGAACCTTTTGAGACTTTTAGTGGTGAGATATGATCCTCGCTGCCTTTACAGATAAAACAATTGTGAACAACGCTCAGACCAACTGGGACCAAATTTCTACGAAAGCTCCGGTTGTGAGAAACCCTCAGCCTGGAGATGTTCAGTGAATAAGGCTCCAGATTCACTGCTCCCTCCTTGTCGCCACCAATTACCCTAATCCAGTCCGAGCACCTTAACTCCTCACCGCTGAGAGCAGGGAGTCAGGCAGTAACAGGTGGCAGGGACACCTCCTCCCCCCACCCACCCGTCCATAACCACTCGGACTGCCTCCTGACTGCTCTTTCCTCTGCTGTCTCCTGTTTGGTGCTGGTTTGGGGTTATGACGCTGGCAGGGCTGCCTCACACTTTGGCGGGCTAACGCACCCCAGCGCCCGGGCTGTCAGGCTGCCAGGCATACAGGGGGGGAGTGGAGGACAAAGAGGTGGTGGTGTTTTGGAGGGCAGGGGCAGAGGCTGCTGGGAAAAGTGCTGGAGAGGAAAGAAAGGCAGGAAGGCAGGAAGACTGTGGACTGTGAACCTGCTGCCACAAACAAACAACAAAGACTCAGCAGAGGAGCAGCAGTAGGAAGAATGGGAGCCGCTTATGGAAAGAAGGTCAGTCCTGCTCTTCTGCTGTCTGGATTACTGTTGTTTACATTGTCACAGTGTTGCTTTGCCAGTAGATTTGGATTTGATTGAAGTTTCAACCAGTAGGCCAGTCACAATATGAACTGAGGGGATTTGTGCACATGGGCAGGAATTCAAACTTCTTTCTTAACAGCACAGTGTGTTTCATGCGCTCGGTTTGGGTTCAGAAAAGGTCCTGGTTTGGTTTTTAACACAGACACAGCTCACAGTGACTTTGGTACAACCTGGCACAGTGTCACATCCAGACACAGGACTGGATGTGAACATCGTCTCGTGTCCTCCATCCACCTCCTGGTGATGAATGAATGTAGCTGCTCATTCATTCTGAACCAATCACGCACTCAGCTCATCACTACAGTTCACAGTATGTATAGCATAATATTATTGCGAATTTAAAGTTCAACTGCTCAGCCTGTACCTTAAATCGGATGGAAACACTAGTGTATGTTTATAGGAGATATCACATGGTTTCTGCAGTGAGTCTAGTTATAATTGCTCAAAAGCATCTCAGGTGGGACATGCCCATTAGGACCAATCAATATGGCTCCTCAGATATTAGTTTAGTTTAATACGTTTATTTGTATCAGGGACAATGTACAAAATAACATTAGTCTCGAAATGAGAAGAGATGCCTTGTACCGGATTTAGCTTATTAGCTACTTTCCATCCGTAGTCCGTAGTCCCTGGGCAGGTACAACTGTTCACTGTGATGATATTCTGCCCATAAAGTTTTGTGGTACAGGTTTCCAAACATGACCTGAACACACGTCTCCAGATGTATTACTGAAAATTAGGAAGATTTAAACAAACCTTATTGAACTTATGCATTTGATGAATATTTTGTGGTCATCAGATGTACAGTTGAGGAGAGGTTAGAAAAAAAAATCAAAGAATTAAATATGACAGAAAACCCCCCCCCCCCTCACATCAATTAGACTCATGATGGAAAGGTTGTGTGGCCTTTCCAAAACTGATTCAAATTTTTTGCCATATGAGATAGCGTTGAATTCCAGCAGTAATGAAGAAGTCACTTTTTACTGCAGCCATTTTTTGATAAACATCTTTTGCCTGCTGCACAGATCTAAAGCTATATTTAAATTCACATTAACAACATGACACCACAACTGATTGAGTTATTTTGGGATGGGATGGGAAGACGAGATCAGAGGTCAGAGGTCACACTGCATCACAAACTCCACCTAAACTTAGAGGAAATATTAGAGCTGAAAGTGTTTTAATTTTTTTTTTCTTTTAATGTGAATCACTGGAAAGTGAGTTAGACTAATCGACAATAAGAAAAGTAATTTGTGTCTGTCATATATTTCAGGTGATGTATTGATTATTTTTCTCTCAAAACATTTTTGTTGCAAGTAGCTTTTCTTGGTAACATTTAAGGTAATGAAAACTACAAATTCCTCTGATGAAGCTAGTTCTCCTAAAAACGACATCAAATCCAGGACTGCCACTTGAATGGACGAGACAAACATGTTACTATAAAGATATAGTATTATATTTGTCTGACCAGCTGCACTTGTCTGAAACATGTACCTTTAATATTATATTCATTCAGCCAACATCAAATAAGGGCGCTAATAGTGTCAAAGTTCAGTAATGTTTATTTTTAAGGACACTCCATATGTTGCTACCCTGACTGCATCATGTGGCTGGTGGTCATGCACCTGCAGCCACACCCACCAGTGATGTCATGGCGTACATCATCCTGCAGCCAGGCGTCTGCGTGGAAACACCCTCATAAAAAGCAAAGCGTTTACAAATATTTGAGCTATGGGGTGCGACGCACCTGTCAAGGAGGGCGTGTTTGAATCGGGGTGTGTTTGTTGGCATGGTGACCAACAGCTGAGAGCAGAGGCGTGCGGAGGGTCGTCTAGACGGATGGATGGAGGTATCAGAGTGGGTCATGTATCTGTAATGTCCCTGCAGATGGATTCATTAGTCTATTTTCAGTGCAGTGTTCCCGACAGCAGCAGCAGGTGGAGGTCAGATGAAACCGGGGGGTCTCATAGTATCAACTTTGAATTTTTATCTTGCCATAAATCCAAAGATGTACTTGAGTTAGAGTCAGAAATACTTTATTAATTCTCTTGTGGGAAATTGGGAAACAAATATCAAAACAAAAATAAACTCTGTCAATAACAGTGTTGGACAAGTTAGTGAACATTTGTAATGAGTTTCGGTTACTTGTTACTTCTTTTAAACATTATTGAATTATTTTACAAATCACTGCTTCAAAAGTACTATTTGTTTTCTTGGGAAATTAACTTTTGAATTTTCTTCACTTGTTTTATTAATCTAGCCACAGTCTTTAATTTCAGTGTTTCCTGTTGTGCAGTGTGGGACAAGACAAGACAACTGTCAACATTTATCTGTATCATTGTTATATAGATTAAACTGTGATAACTATAATCGTGTTATTTCATTTGAAAAGGTAATGGCTACACCACTCATTATTGCAGAAAGTGGTGGAATTACTGTGATGTAGTAATGTGTTACTCCAACACATAGTAAGATACTGTACATATGGTTAATAGTCATTTAATTCAAATAATCCTGTGCCATGTTGAAGAATGCAAGATTTTGAAGCGTGATCCACAACAACAGTACTTCAGCCTCCAGAGTCTTCATATGTTCTACTGAACCATCCTTCATTTTTAATCATTTATTGAAGACTCCTCGGGGGTCATTAACAGTCTGAGAGCAGTAGCAGCTGTTTGATTCCAGTCAGAGTTGATTTACAGATAATTTAGAGGAACAGGTCAGTTATGCCTTGGGGCGACTGAGTCTGTTCCCCTGGTGAGCTCAGTGTTACTGTAATCTGGCTCCAGAACCTTCACTGAACTCCTGTTGGTGTTCATGTCAACCAGTGGCAGTGGACACAACAGCTGCCAGGGTTTTGGTTCTGCTCTGGTTACAGTTCACCAGGCAAACATCTCTCATCCATTGACCATCATTAACACATCTGGGCAGATGTATTTGTCACTAAATCGTGCAGGGACATCTGTGTGCATCGCTATAGTACTGACAGAGTAAAGTTTATTAGTGGTTTAAAACAACTAGCCTGACAGTAATTCTATAATATTGATTGATATTGATTTAATTCAGTGGGGATCATGTTGGTTGAGTTTTGCCTTGAAACTGTTCTCACCCCACAAGCATATTTACCTTTGCCTCAGCACAAGTCTCAATCCTTATTTAGCCAAATTTTGGTATTTAGTAGTTTTAAGTGTTTTTTTTTTAAACTTCCAGGATATATAATATAAGACAAATTATACGTATACTTTTTCATTTTCTTTGTTTATTTGAATGGGACAGTGCACATTAATGGACATAACATGTAAATGTGCTGGATTATAGCAAGATGCTAAGAATTTCTAGTGATAATAATTAAAATATTGTTAAAGAACAGTTAATACAATCATGTTTATAGTATTATAATAATGTAACGAAAGCCGAACTGCACCTTAGCCTGTGAATCATTCCAGTTTGACTGACACTATCGGTTTCTCTTGAAATCAGTTTAAACTAAATTTGTCTCATGTATCATGTATAAATAAAGTTTGCATTCAAATGTCACAATCCACAATGTTGAAGAGTGTGTAAGTGACAGTCTGATACTGTGAGTGTCGGCCTGGTCTCGACCGGCCAGAGCTCAGATACTGTTTTCTGTGAACTCATGTGTGAGTAAGTGAATCAAGTCAGAGAGAATAAATAGCAGCAGAGTATTTTCAGCACGAGGTTATGTAACGATGCTCATTATCAACAGCAAGAACATGGAACTCATTGTGACCTCCCGCCGCTGCAGCCTCACAGATCCATTAGCACATACACAGGACACACACGTGGCTTTAAATGAACCAGGTCTGTGTGTTTGTGGTGTGGATCATCAGTGGGTTAAATGCAGCTCGGACCAGAGAGGAAGATTAAGACAATCAGAGAAAATCTCTGCAGCTAAAAATACTGAAACCAGAGCTGACTCACAGGAGAAGAGTAGGCTTTCACAAAGACCTGGGGGGTGGGGGGAGTGTGTGTGTGTGTGTGTGTGTGTGTGTGTGTGTGTGTGTGTGTGTGTGTGTGTGTGTGTGTGTGTGTGTGTGTGTGTGTGTGTGTGTGTGTAAGGGTAAGGGTGTGTCGTCCTGCAGGTCTTATGCAGTGATACTGTGTATATTTTTTCCCCAGCTGCTGTTTTCTTACTTCTGAAAGATGACAATCATGTTTTCAATATACGTTTGATTCTGTCTCTCAAATAGAAAATGTTCATTTTAAAAAACTTGAAGAAGAATAAGGATGAGTTACTAAAAGTGTTGATCCATGAGAGGACATATTTGTGTTTTTAGGAACCAAAAGCTATCAAAGTGTAGTTTCACATCTCTCTCAGGCTCAGGCTTCTCTCTGGAGCTGTAGGCTAATGACAAACCGTCAGTGTAAGCCAATCAGAAGAGAGGAGGCTCTGAGACTCTCCTCTGATTGGCTGATTGTCTTCTGAGTCGTAAAAATTAAGCAGATTTCAGGTAAAATGTTTAGAGAAACCAAATCCATCAGGTGGTGGATTGGTGGACTTGGTGCTGATGATGTTGTGACATCACAAAGTCACAGAATTCCTGACAGCAGGGAATACTACGACTTTCACAGTAATCATATAGAACCTAGACCTGCTTTATAATCACACTACACATGTACATTTACTTTTATATTTATATATTGGGCCTTATGTACGTTTCCTGCATATTTTTACTGCTGTGTTTATTTTATTTTATTTATTTTTTTTAAGTATATTTTTTGGGCATTTTTGCCTTTATTTGATAGTACATAGTGAGATAGACAGGAAAGGGGGAGGCAGAGAGAGGGGGAATGACATGCAGGAAATGTCTGCCCGACGCAGGATTCGAACCGGGGACGCCTGCGTTGAGGACTGTAGCCTCTACATGGGGTGGCCGCCTTAACCACGCACCGCCCCACTGCTGTGTTTATTTAATTGCAGTATTTAAAAAAGAATTAGGAATCAAAATAGATGATTAAAAACAAACACACAAACAACAAATGATCCTCTTGTCCCAACAATTTACAATCTATACAAAATGGTATACATTAATTGGAACGATATAAAGGGCCTCCATATATTTTCAAATATTTGCTGATAGTAGGCCTGTATCCTTTCAACTTGAATAATTTCCACACGTGTCTTACATATTCATTGAGTGTTGACTGGTCCATGAATGAAATGCAGACTTAATAGGAGTACTGTTGCCTTTTTACCTCGTTAAGTGACCTCAGTGCTTCCTCCTCCTCCTGTGCCTCTGGCCTGTGCAATGAGGTGGGTGTAATGTAGCTAATTGTCCAGCAGAGGTCAGACTGTCTTCAGGTCAGTTCTCCTCCTGCAGCTTAGAGGGGCGATGCTTCGGATGCCGCAGACGTAGCACAGTGTAACAACAACGCACACATTTAGTTTGTCTGTTCATGCTGTTTGCAGCACAAGAAGAGTAGTAGCTGAAATGACAGTGGCCCTAAGGCATCACCTTCACCATCAATGTTGAGGACGGGTTTTGTTATGAACATATGAATTATTATATTTCACTGGAGATCAAGTGCGTGTGTCATGTGTGGAGGAGTTGTACCTGTCCTCGTCTTGATGTCTGTCTCAGTTTAAATGTCCTGAACCATGAGTTAAATTACTGAGGGGCACAGTGGAGACTTCATCCTCCCCCTCCATCGCCCCCATCAGGCCTGAAGAGGTGGGAGGAGGAAGGGGGGTGTCTATGAGACAGAGAGAGCCTTGTCACCATGTTGAAGCCTGATGAGGTTTCCTAGCAACCAACACAAAGTCCATTCAGTCGGGGAGGACGCCATCCAACTGACCTGGAGTCAGACAGGAGAGGAGCAGCTGAGAAACACCCTGAGAGAGGAGGAGGAGGAGGAGGAGGGAGATGGAGGGGAAATCTCAAACTCTTGCAGCTGAACGTTGTTAAAGGAACAGTCCACAACTTTAAGACTTCCTCCTTCACATCAACTCATTGGTTTCAGAAGAAACCTGCAGCCTGGACATGTGTTTCCAGGTGTTTGTAAAGTGAGGGAGCTGAGTAATGTCTTCAGGCATCAACACTACAGCTTCACCCTTTACAGGCGGTGATTGACCAGATTTATGTTTATTTGTCCACCATGCTGTGATAATTTATTTATTTGTTTGGATCCCCATCAGTCCCTACCAAGGTAGCAACTTCCCTTCCAGTGGTCCACTCAATTAAACATTACATCATAGTTCAATACAATAATGTGAATGTAAGATCTATAACAAAGAGAGAATAACAACGAAAACAAATATTTTCATCCCAGACCTGTATATGCCAGTACATTGCTTAGCATCTGTTCAAGACAGGACGTAGAACATTTTGATAAAAAAAAATATTAAGTTGGTTTTTAAAAAAAATGTGATAAATTGCATATAAAGTGGTGATTTATGTGTTTAAAACATGGCAAATTTGGTTAAAAAAAATAATTGTTTTTTGTTATTTTAATTTTTATTGTTAGCATTTTGTAGCTGTGTCAAGAAAAGTGTATTGAATTTATTCTTAGAGTTATGGAAAACAACCTCTTGACTTGTGCCTTATATTACAATTGTGGCCATTACTAAGAAAAATTGATGGTACAGGACACTTGTGATTTCAGTCAATGATTTCTCATAAAACAAAGACAAGAAGTAATCGCTCTGTCCCTCACCAATGACCAGCGTAATCTTGTGTCTTTTCTAATAATATTCGCTCTATCGTTACATGATTTGTTCTACTTCTTCTGTCTTTTCCAGAAGGCGTACAGCATCAACCATGAGCCTCCACTGAAGCAGCAGTGTGTGAAAAATGGAAAGCACCCAAATGGCAAAGGTAAGTTTGTCCCTCTCAGGTTACCATCCAGCCCAGAGAACAAAGGCGCCCTGTGGGAGGTGAAGCTGACCTGTGAATGGTTGTTCAGGCTTATCACTGCTGCCTCAGTGTGGATCGGGCTGTAATGAGCCTGTTGAGGAGCCACCGAGCCATCAGCTGCTTCCTGCTCTGATTACACCATGAGAATGTGTGAATAGTTTTCAAACTGCACGCACATTTAGAGTAGCCAATCAGGAGGCACGGGAAGTGACAGTGACGTGACTGGTTCACACAAACGGTTTATAAATAGATCATGTAGGCTGTTATGTTGATTTCTTTAAACAAACTCTGACAACCGACAGCAGGATGGTGTTGTGTGGTGTCTCTCTCTGCTCTGGTTTTCATCTGAAAGTCCAATGAAAGGCCTCAAAGTCTGGATTTTACTACAGAAACATCCTTCTATTATCTATACTGCAGGGTTGCAGGTGGTTGGAGCCAATCCCGGCTGATATTGTTCAAGGGCAGGGTGTAGTCAATCACAGGGCTGACATGCTGTATAGAAAAACAACCTCACACAGTCGCATTCACAGTCTGAGAGTCGCCTAGTGTGCATGCTTTGCTTTTGTCTTTGGACTGTGGGAGGAACCTGGAAACCACACAGCCACAGGGAGAACATGCAAACTCCAAACAGACTTGGGGTTTGAACCCAGAACCTTCTTGGTGTGTGAGGTAACCACTGCTCCAACTTTTCGCTCCGGAAAAATCCAAAGAAAAACTAAAAATGACTAAACTGCTGTAGGCCTACTGTCTAGTCTGAATATCATTTGAGGTTGTGGAAAAATAATCTGCACAAAATAAACTGCACATTTAGTTTCAAATCAAACTACAGAGATGATTCACAGTGAACTTTTATTCCCTTTGGGTGCCCATTGCCATAATCGCTATAGTAATAGTTAGTAATAATTTATTTGTCGGTGTAAGCTATTTTTAGAACAGCGGAGCAGAGCCACAAGCTGCTCAGAGCTACGCTACGGAGGCTAATGGAATTTCTTGGTTTCCCTCTTCAAACTCATCAAATACACAATTCGACAACTCCAAAACGCTCTTGTGGACAAGTTGTGACCTGCACATTCACCACACTATGAGATAATAACGGAACATTACAAGACGCAGCCGTTTTCGAGGTAAATACAGAGACTGCTTGCTGAAAAACTGCCCCTCAACAATCTTGTCACTGACATGATATTCCTACATATTTTTTCACATATTCTGTTTTTTCTTGTATATATTGTAAAACAAGGACATATCCTTAATATTTAATGTATATAATACAGTATCTATCTGGTTCATGTCCATATGTATGTCTTGATTTATATCTTTATCAGCCATTTCATGTTCTCTATTCTTTGCTGAAGGAGCAGCTGGGGATCAATAAAGTTTCTGATTCTGATTCTGGTTCTGATCAAACCCATATAGTTTTACACCAGTCAGCTTCAACAATAAGAGCAGTCACCTGTCTTCATGTTGTGACTGACTGGTTTATGTCACGAGCACTGTTCCCAGCTCTCTCTTTAAGCTCCACCAGCTCATTCTCATCTCCGTCCACTCACACCCTGACACACTGGCCTCTAGTCGGTGACTTGTAATCTGTCAAACTTTAAGTGTTTCTCTCTCTGCTGTCACTCAGCACTGAGTTGCATCCTCTCTGCTCACCAAAGCATGTCGGATAAAGAATCTGATCCCCTGGAGGATTTGGTCCTCAGTGGTGACTGAGCTCCCGTCGTTAAGTAGCTTTGCATCCTGTAGCTCGAGAGCCTCTCTAGCTCAGAGAGAGTATCAGAGTCCCAGTCAGAGGCCCAAAAGCATTTTTTCAGGTCAAAGGCCACATTTACTCACAAACTTCAGAATTAACTATTTATCAAAGCCATTTAACTTGAAAGGTTATAGAGAAGACCCTCCATCGCTGCAACAAAGAGACACCGTTTAGTAGAAACATTAATTCAAGCACAACAACGACAATAAATCCACAATATAGGACATTTACACACAGGCTTCAACACCAGCAGTTTCACCTCCTAGATGAGGACCGGACAGAAGAACTCAGTTCAAGGTTGACTGAAGCTGAGAAAGTATTTCAGATACATCATAAATCATATTTCCTATCACAGCAGAGCAGGTAATATAAACATTAACCATTAACAACCATTTATATGACTCTTATTTACTTACTTTTACATACTGTCATTATGTGCCACTGTGGGTCCCTGTACTGACCAGTTTAAAGCTTTAAACTGGTAATAATATTAATGACGATACATACATTTTGTCTCCATCAACCAGCATTCATTCAGATATTTACAGTAAATTGTTTAAATTTGATTAAATTTAGTAAAAAAAACTTTGGTAAATTTGGATAAAAATGTTATTTTGGTAATAAAAAAATGATAAATGTGACAAAAGGTTTGAAATTTGGTTAAATTTAGTTCAAAAAAAGAGAAAAGAAATACAAAATGGTCATGGTCGTAAATTTGAACTTCAAAAAATTGTTTGAATTTGTTTTTTTAAAAGAAGGCTAAAAAGGAAATTGTTGCATTTGGTTAAAAAACTTTTTAACCAAGCTTGATTAAAAAGTAAACACCGGCGGTGACCACAAAAATAAACAAAACCACCTGAATCACAGGCTGAATTCAGATTATTGAAGTCAGATCTGTTCTGTTTGTGTTGATGGTCCACATCCACACTATCCAGCGCTGTGGTGAACAGCGTTGAGATCCTCCACTGGCATGAGGAGATGCAACAGAAACATGAGCTGCAGTCAAAGAAGAATAACACACGTCTGAGGTGAGGTGTCAGTGCTGCAGGATGACGACGTGTGAAGAGATGAAACTGTAGGATAGATAAATAAATCTAAATAATCACTCTTGAATATGAATCAGCTTGTGTTGGTTTTTGGCACGTTCAGACTCTACTGTCTGCTCTCTGAAAAGTGAAACTGTGAACCTGCTGGATGTGGAAAATGAAGTGAAGGCGACAGCAGCGTGGGAAAAGGCTGAGGAGGAGAACTACAGCTTCACACAGAGAAGAAGGGGGGATTGGAGGAAGAGGAGGAGGGAAATAGAAGGAGGAGGAGTGAGAAGAAGCAAAGGAGCAGAAGGAAGAGGAGGAGGAGCGAGGGAAACACTGAGTGGATCATGTGACCTTTGTTTTTACACTGGGCATGATTCAGTCAGAGGAGAGGAGGCAGAGGAGGAGAGCTGCTGCTGCTGCTGCTGCTGCTGCTGAAACACATGAGGATCGTTGTCAGCGGCGCAGTAGCTGATGAGATGGATCCGATGGATCAGTGGAGGATCAGCAGCCCAGAGCAGCCGAGCTCTGCAGCCAGGGAGGGGATGGTGAAGTCGGGTAAGAACCAGGGGACTGACCCTGCTCCTGGATTCTTCTTTAATTCAGCTTGTAGTGAAGTAAAATGTGTTGCACTGGTGGGTGTGTACTTCACTGTGCTGTGTGCGCACATTATTTTGTAAGATGTAGTTTTATTGTTTTTTTGGGGGGTTAAAATAGTCAGTTTGTAAGTTGTTTTCATCCTAAGGTTTAATTTGATTTCTCGATTTTTGGGTGAATTATCAGAATAGTGAGTTTTGTGTCAATTGTTTTTCGACAACTCTTTTCAAAATTTCTAGGAAGGATGCGTTGAGCTATTTTCTTAAATCAAACTGTCAAAAACCCTGGTTGAGCGTTGATAGAGATGATTTCACTGGTCATATACATCGCTCACTGCAATGATCTTGTATGTGACAAATAAACTCTCTTGAATCTTAAGCCGGTGCATATTCTCATTTGTCCAGGTCATAGTATTTCGAGGACCAGACAAATAACTAAGTCCAGTTGCTTTCGATTTAACCTCCTTTGAAATCTCTTGAATCTTGAAACTTGTTTCTTGCAGGAATAGATTACTCAAACTAGATTTGCAAAGTGAACTACAGAACTGAGAACAATCAATGTGCAGAAAAATGGTTTGTGAGTAAATGTTACTTAGCTATTTTCACTGATTTATAATTCTGTTGGCAGAAGTCTAATGTTTAATGTTGTGCAGTTTGATCTATGACAGTGCATGATATTTTATGAGTTTATCCTTGACTAAAATGTTAGAAACGACGGCTGCAAAAATACAACATTTAAATATAGCGATGTAAAGCAGCTTCAAAATGCAGCACTCAGTTTGCAATTAGTGTGTTTGTATGTTCATGATTTACAGTTCATGAATAATTAAAAAGTCTCATGTGTTGTGAGCAGAGTGGTGTGAACTGTTGATGAACAAGTGTGATGTTGCTGAGAGGAGTGAGAGTTCACATTAACTCCCTCGTCTGATTCTCACACAGTGAGTCATTTTACAGGTTTTATCATGGGGACAACTAGAGGAAGATGGAGTCACTGGGACTCAGCTAGGTCGCTCAGTCCTGGTCCGGTCCAGTATCTGTTGTTTTCCTCCTGGTTTGGTCCATACTCTCTGGTCTTCTAGTCCAGGTTCAGTCTTGTAATGTTCTGGTTCGGGGCTCTGGTTCAGTCCAGTGTTTTGGTCAAGGCTGTTGCTAGAAATTCTGGGCCCCCTTAAAGAATACTAAAATGGGCCCCTACCCCCTAAATTTCCAGTTTTTTTTTTCTTAGACTACGTATGTATTATCATTTTTTATTTAGCCTACTTTGTTTTGATGCTAATGCAGCATTACTATGAGTATTAGTCAGGGTCTTATGCAGAATAAATCAGTCATACAAAGATTAGACTACTGGGGTTTTTTGTGGGCCCCAAGAATTATCATCACCTTTCTCCTCTATACAACGGCCCTGGTTTTGGTTTTGGTTCAGTCCAGTAGTCTCTGATGTTGCGGCTCTGGTTAAGTCCTGGTGTGCTGGTTGTATCCAGGACACAGCAGGATGTTTTCTGCAGGATCTGATCGATCATAGCTGCAGTTTGACCTCAGACAAGTTATTTTGTCTATTGCAACATGTGGGTGTTTGACCTCAGTGTTTATGTAAGAGTTCAGACTTCAACCTGCTGTGTTTGAGGAGTTATCAAAACTGTCTCTGTGTGTGTGTGTGTGTGTGTGTGTGTGTGTGCGCGCGCGCATGCTTGAGTGACTGAGAAATGATACAGAAAAATCTCCTCAGGATGAATGAATTAAAGAGTAAAGACATTATCTTCTGACATTACAGTGTAATCTGATCACATTTCCTGCGGCTGCTCTGGAGTCAGACAGTCTTCTTCTGCACTGATATCACACAGAGGCAGAAATAAGCTTCTCGTTGTAACCAGATAACAGGCACTCACGGGGATGTCAATACTACAGAGAGAATTTAGTTTGCACGTCCTGTCTCAAATCGATATGAAACCACACTGTATCTCAAAGTCCGTCCAGGCTTCCTGCATCAGTCCTGCTCATTTCTCCTACGGACGGTCGGCTGACTTCCCTCCTGTTGAATCATTACATCAAATTCTCAAATGAAGTTAAAGTCACAGTCTGACTCTGGCCACTTAAATCAGCTATAATATGTACTGTATATCACAGTGTAACCCGTTTTAACATCATGTTTAGGAGTCGTATTTCGGTGACTTGCAGTCAAAAACTCAAAGACGTTCAGTTCACTGAGATATAACAGTGATATATTCATGCAGCCTTGATTCAAAGTCTCCTCACTGCAGGGTTAATGTACATCTATGAGAGCAGGGTGTGGCCACCCCTCAGCCATCCACTGTTGTGCCAGTTCACGCTTAAAAAGAAATAATTCAAAGTTCAGTGCATACAGATGAAAATTAATGAGTTCATGTTCATTTGTTGTTTTTCTTTTAAACAAATAGTCCGCCTTTCTTTTTCAATAGAACCTACTTCTACCCTCCTTCACCAAATCATTGCTGCTCCCAAGCTAAATAAATCATTGTACCTGTTGAGAATCACAGATTTATGTTTTACACAAGCTGGGTTTCACATGTTTTTTCATAAAACTGTTTGAAACACTCAAACAAACTTACTTCTGCAGCAGGAGACGTTATGCGGCATGCTGTAAAACGATCGTCTTGTAGTTCGTATCTGTCTATCTATCTATCTATCTATCTATCTATCTATCTATCTATCTATCTATCTATCTATCTATCTATCTGTCTATCTGTCTATCTGTCTATCTATCTATCTATCTATCTATCTATCTATCTATCTATCTATCTATCTATCTAGGTTTGTTTAATTCAGCGTTCACTGATGCACAACACTGCTTCCCCCATCACCTGAATATTAGCCCGTCTGCTCTATCCCACCCTGCTCATGATCAGATTCAGTCTGCAGCACTTTATCCACTAAATATGGTGAAAACCAGATTTTATCCCAAAAAAATATTGTTGTGTTGTGCCGTGTGTTTATCTTCTTTTTTTTTTTTTTTTTTACTGTAAATGATCGGTAAATCCCAGACATAGAAGAACATGACACTTAACATGACAATGACAAGATACGTAGCTATACTGCATAGCAACATAGATAGCTAGATTCATTTGTCTGCTAATGGGAATTCACTTGTCCATTCAGCTTATTACAACACTTAACAACATAATAATAAATAATACATTCGTGCAACAATTTATGAGCCACTGCCAATTTGGCTGAGATGTTGTATAGTCTGATCCAAGATTCCCAATTAATTTTCTGTTCATTAACAAATCAATCACTGGACTAATGTTTCAGATTTAGTGTCAGATGGTGCAGCAGATGAGTTTATCTTGTGTAAAGAACGAAGTCATCACATTTTCCAGCTTGATAATCGTGCAGAGTTGTGACTGCATCCAACACCTCCGTCAACCAGACCTGATCAATGTCACTCTGAATGGGAACAACAGATTCCTGCACCGGGTTCAACATCTGCTCTTGTAGCAGCTGCCTCGATGCTTTTGACCTCACACAGTAGCCGTCCCCGGGTTTCTAATGGAGACGAAGCAACCACCAAACATTCAGAGCTCATTTAATTTTTCTGAAATATGAAGCAGCAGTGGATGTTGGGCTCTGGTTGCACTTGAGAAAGAGGTCATTGTGTGAAGTGAACTGTATGACATATGATCTCTGTCTCCCAGAATATCTGAGGACTCGGATCAGATGCCTTTTAATCTGTTCTTTCTTCTCCCAGACAAACGGGGACGATGGACAGAGACTCAGAGACAGAGACAGTCAGTTTAGACTATAAAACCTGAAAGCATGGACTCCTGTGTTCAAAAACATTCAGCTTCATCCTGACAAACAACATTAGCATACATCATGACCAATGAATATCGGAGGTGTTTCCAGCGCCCACTACAGGCCACACAACTCATTACAGCCAAAGACAAACATCCAAGCTAAGTTTCAGATGATGACAACCCAGGCCTCTCTGTCCTTGTGTCTGTAGCCTCAGCGTATGCAGACCTGCAGCAGCACCGGTCTGAGGGAGCCAACAGGAAACCGTCCCCAGTGTCCGGCTACGTCCCCCCGCCTGACTACCTGGAGGGAGACGAGGACGAGGACCTCATAAAACCCAAGAAGCTGGTGAACCCTGTCAAAGCCTCAAAAAGTCACCAAGAGCTTCACCGAGAACTGCTGGGCAGCTGCAAAAGGTACAAAGGTGTTTAAGTACTGTAGGCTACATGAACATGTGGGGGGACACATGAGACATTTGTCAAAAGGACATAGGACAGAAATGATAACATTTGTAGAAAGTACTAAAAGTTTTGTTAGAAGATGGAAAACTTGTGTGAGTTGGTGTTGACATTTGAGTGCATTTCAGGCAGGTGAGGACATTTTAGCAAATTGAGGACATTGGGGAAAGTGGGGACATTTTTTAGAAACAATTGAAAGCTCATAAATTCTAGGAAAGTGAGATTTATTTATTTATTTTTGCAAAAGTCAGGACATCTACGTTTCTTGCTTTTGAAAAGTTTGGATATGTTTTTGACATTTTTGAAAGTGAGCATATCTATGGACTAACACAACAAGCCTCAAAGCTGGGCTGAGATGAAGGGACAGTATTGTCTCTATCTCACCTTTACAGTTTTTCTCTGTTGGTTTGGCTCATTTCTTGAAACAGAAATTACATTCTTAAAACTATAAGACCATTTGGCCAAACA
Organism: Trachurus trachurus; assembly: GCF_905171665.1. Lineage (NCBI taxonomy): Eukaryota > Metazoa > Chordata > Actinopteri > Carangiformes > Carangidae > Trachurus > Trachurus trachurus. The sequence continues at coordinate 23,530,569 of NC_139896.1, read as the reverse complement.
GTCTTACAGTTCTGCACAACATTACAGCTCACTAGCAAAAGCGCATATCTCTCCCAAAACTGTTCACACATGCTTCAAAACTAGATTCCTTTACCATGTAAAGTGTCAGTACCATCAAAATGGCAAAGATCTTTCTCAATTGCTTTTGGCTCATTTGCATTCACTTTGTGCTTTTACCAAAAATAAACTGGATGGTTCAGCATAACACCATGGATGAGCTGCAGAACCTCATATCTCTCCCAAAACAGTTTACTTATGTGTCAAAACCAAACTTCTTTCTCATGTAAGTAGTCAGTGCCCCCAAAATGCATCATCCCTGTGGCATTCTGTGAGCACTGCAAGTCAAAATGCTTAGATGTTTTGTCACTATGGCAGAGACGTATAAAACCGAAGAAAAGGACTTTACAGTAAGAGCAGCCTCCAAAGTTTGACATCACACACACTGCACTCATATTGCCAAGGAAATTGTAACCATTTTTATTCACATATAGCCTACATAAAGTAACTCAAGATTATGTACTGTAAAAACAAAATGTATAGGCCTACAGTTCTCTGTACATGTATGAAATATGAACACAAAAAAAACAGAAAAAATATACCAAGCCTATAGTGCAGTAAACAAAGTTTCACGAGTAGAGACATTTTCACTGGTCATCACTGTCATCACCCTCTGTCTCCTGGCCACCATCTTCATCCTCCTGACCATCCATACGCTGCGCTCTGAAGAAATTCATATGGTTTTCCTGGTATTAGCCTGCAGTATGTTGACTAATTTTGACAGTTGAACAGACTATTGTGCATATGATGATTTACACAGTGAAATCATGCTGACATGTTTTGGAGAGAGCAACCATTAGACTGAGAATCAACTAATCAGCTTAGATCAGCAAGATCTATTCATTTGGAAAATGTGCTAAATGTATGCTCATTGTGCTAACTCTAGGGTACTTGTACATAACCATTTGCAAAGATGCACTAAGACACTTGAGACATGTACTAAGACATTTGCAATTTGATGAAATCAATGAGAAATGCCATTCTGTTGTGAACATTTGCAAGGTGGTTTGGAGATTTGTCCATGTTATTTTGAGAATGTAATTTCTGTTTCAAGAATTGAGCCAAACCAATAGAGAAAAACTGTAAAATAAACGCATTTTCTCTGGACAATAGGGGATCTGCCGCCCTCTCATTTGTCTACTACACTCTGATGTGCTATAACGAGTCATGACATCATGATGGACTTTGAGATAAATTTGTCTCTTTGAGCAGTTTGGTCCAGATTATCGAGGGTTAATGTCTTTAATCTCTTGATGCAGCTTCACATGAAAATATGTTTTCAATCTGGGCTCACGCAACATCTGCTGACTGACCCATATCACCATTTACAGTAACAGACAGCTGCTGACCAATCAGAGAGCAGTATTTTCCAGTCAGATATCTATGGTTACATGAAGAGTATCAGACTTTACTGTCGTCTGCTCTGTCTCAACTGCTGAGCTCAGACTGTGTGAAGTTTTTGATGAAGTGAACAGACGCTGCTAAGCAACAGCCTCCCACCTCACAGGCCTTCACCGCCAAGGACGCTGGGAAAGTTTTCCCATCACCTCCACACAGACTTTCATTCACTTTAGTCTAGTAGGAAGGAGGGGTCCCAATGTCCCCGAGACAAACATTTTTGAAACATGGTTTTTTAGGACCCTTAAGGTGTCTACTTAAGATTTTTGCTTGTTGCCCGGGACAACTAATGTCCCATGGGTGTTTTTTGGCGGCCATTTTGAATTTATGTCCGCACGAATGGCGAAAACGCCAATTTTCATAACTCCTAAACCAGACATCATACAAAGACAAATGAACACACTTTTTCTGATAATTTTAACACCAGAAATCAAATGAAAAGGTCACCGAGATGATAAAACCACTCTTTATCAGAGAAAAATGAACTCCAAGTAGTATTTTTGTATAAATTACTCAAAAAAAGTTCGGAAATGTTTTTTCAGTCCATAATTTCTCCCTTTTAATAACTCCGGTTGGTGTTGTCTTTTAGACCGATAGAAAGCCGGATTAGTCACGTTTCCAACGAGGTACAACTTGTAAGGATTGTGCATTCATGGAATGCGCAACAAAGCTAAACGTGTGGGAGCGACCAATTTAGAATTCTGAGAATTCCACACCAATAAAACGCCATTTTTCATAACTCCTAAACCAGACATCACACAAAGACGAATGAACACACTTTTTCTGATTATTTTGACACCAGAAATCAAATGAAAAGGTCACTGAGACGGTAGAACCACTCTTTATCAGATAAAAATGAACTCTCGTGTATTATTTTAGCATATATTACTCAAAAAAAGTTCGGAAATGGGTTGGGAAATGTTTTTTCAGTCCATAATTTCTCCCTTTTGATAACTCCGGTTGGTGCTGTCTTTTAGACCGATTGAAAGCCTGATTACTCACCTTTCCAACGAGGTACAACTTGTAAGGGATGTGCATTCATGGAATGGGCGACAAAACTATACGTGTTGGAGCGACCAATAGAATTCTTAGAATTTCTCCTAAACCAGACATGATACAAAGACGAATGAACACACTTTTTCTGATAATATTGACACCAGGAATCAAATGGAAAGGTCACCGAGATGGTAAAACCACTCTTTATCAGAGAAAAATAAACTCTAAGTAATATTATAGCAAATAATAGCTACTACCTAATTGACAGCTAAAACAGGTTCAGGGTTCCTATACGCAAGTATGGAAAGTATGAAAATATATGGAATTTGATTATATACATTCCCAGGTCTGGAAAAGTATGGAAAATGGAAACTATTATATGTAAATATATTTATCTCTTAATGCTTATCTGGGTTTGGTCTTAGTTATTTGGGTTAATTATTTAGTATGCGGCGCTACTGTACCTTTCTACAATCTCCTGGAAATTATTTGGTGACATAATTGTATACAAATTCAGAATAATGAAAACAATCGATTACTTGCATAACTTATTTACATCATACACATCTAATTACTCAAATGTCACAAATTATTTGAATTTTTTACAGAGAGACGTCTGGAAATTAGATTCTGTAAAAAGTATGGAAAGTATGGCCATTAGCTTTGTCCATCTCATCATCAATCTGTCCAATTTGCCCATTATTTTCTTTCGGATCTTCGTCCTGGCCAGGTTCACAGATGTTAGATGTGATTGGCCATACATCAGACATGTGAAGCCCTCCAGCTGCTCCTGCACCTCTGGTTTGACCTTCGACTTATCGCCCAGCTGACTGTAAAAAGATTGTTGGGATAATAGGTTTTCCCTTTTAAGTGTACCAAATACCATACCAAATTCAAAAATATAAAATAATAATCCACCAACCTGAAGGCCCTTTGGAATTTGGGGTTCTTTTGGAGCTTTTTGAGTGGGGCCACCTTGCCTCTGCCCTTAAAGAGGAGCTAAACAGGATTTCTCCCATGGCTATGCTACATTTTTACCTTAAAGCAGAAGTAAGCGATCTGGTCGTTTTGGCTAACTTCTTGTCAGCCGATGGAGTTAGCAGCTCCCGCCCTCGTCATGGATCTATTGGTCCTCGTCCCTACGTCACCACATTCACGCGCATCCCTTGGCTGCACACACAGAGAGGACTGCCCCTTTATGCCGTTCTCTCTCCTCATTGGATAAAGGTTGTAGGATACAAGGAAGTATACAAGAAGTTTTCTCTTCGGCTTACAGCAGAGCAGAGTGACTGACAGATCCGTGTTTCGGACCAAACACTCTATAGAAGTGATTGCTGTCGGAAGATACAACTATTTAAGACTTATATTAACACAAACATTCCACTTACTTCTGCTTTAATTGAAAAGCCTTAGACTAATTGTGATAGTTGTGATAGTTTACTATGTGACTTCTAAATTGTTCTGTCACGTTGATCAGCTGATGGTGCTTGTCCGTACCAATGTCAACGAAGACAGTGAAGCTGATGGTGTGAGCGTGGTGAAGGAGGATGACAAAGATGTCAGTGTCTGGGGTCCTCACTATTGCAGACTTAAATCTCAAAAATGTTAACTCACGATCAAAAGATGTGGCGTGACGCTCCTGCTGATTCTGAACAAAGACAAAAATCAGTACTCAATCTATATCACCTGCGCTTCACTCTCTGGCTGTGCCCACCGTCCCCTTTATCCCCTCCCATAAGCACCTCAGAAAATAAAATGAAATCAAGCGCCCAATACACCCAGCTTGATAGCATGACGTGGGTAGAGGACCACCCGGCTGGCAGGCTCCTCCTGGTTAGAGCGGGGAGCATGGATCTCAGTGACCACAACCTGAAATAGCACAAAATACATGATACGATAGCTTGGCAGAAAAAGGTGACCTTTCCTAGGTATGGACCAATGAACTTACTTCCTCCTGATGATATTAGCTGATGAGCTCTTCCCTCCATGATGAGAGTAGCTGTTTCGCACTTCATCAGCCAAGATGCTGCCCCCTTACACCCCCAGACCTTGAGCATCAACTGGCAGAGCTGCTTCTTGTTCTCCTCATTGCCCAGAAAGAGTTTGAAGTCCTGGGGCTTCTTTGTAGCTGTACCCTGCACTATAAACTTCTCAGAGAAGCCATACACCAGCCTTTACTGTCCCTTGATGGAGTCTTGTTGGTAGGAGTCATTGGAAAAGGGTTCTTTGCCAAGACCAACAAAGCCAGCATGTTGCCTTCCTCTTAGATGAAAACACTGATGAAGTAGTGCCCTAACCCCAAGGATGTCATCTTCATCCAAGATGGGAATGCCCTCTTTCATGCTCTCACAACTCTACCTCACACATTTGGAGAAATCTGCCTGCAGATACTAGACCAGATGAAGCCAACTTCAAACTCTTTCTGGGCAATGAGGAGAACAATTACTGCAAGTCAAGAGTGGACTTTGCTCACCTGCCTCCCTCCCTGCCAAAATGGATGTCACCAAGTAATTTCCAGGAGATAGTAGCTATAGCTACCATATTTTACAGACTGTAAGTTGCGCTTTTTTTAGTAGTTTGGCTGGCCATGCGACCTAAAACGACTTAGGCCTATACATCAAAAATATACACTATGTCATCTATGACCACAAGAGGGCAGGGAGGCTTTTATTTCTAAATTCTTCCTCATTCAGTAGCTCATCTTCATCTTCCTCATGTGCTGTTCTCCTCACTGCGCTGTCGGACCTGGGTCTCTGTCTCCGTTGCACTGTAGCGCTTCACTCCCATTCAAGTCAATTCAGAGTATTTTCACAGCGTGTTCTGCGGTCCGTCTTTGGTCTCTGCTCCAGTCCCGGCCGGGCTCCTACACGGAGCAGAGACCCAGGTCCGACAGTGCAGGGCTGTCCCTCTCTGAAGCAGAGGAGAGGTCGGCTTCACTCCCGTCAATCTTCACAGACAGTCCACAAAGAGTTTCTGATCATATCCTCACCAGTTTGTTCCAGTTGACAGAGTTGTTTTTCTTTCTTTTTTTGACCTGGCCTGTAGTAGGCTATTTGATGCTGGCCTTTATTTGTTTGTGTACACAAAGCCCTGGCAGTTATATGAGACCCGACTGTTAATTAAATGTTTGAAAAATAAATGCGACTTATAGACCAGTGCGACTTATATATGTTTTTTTTTCCTCTTCATGACGTTTTTTTTTTTTTTTTTTAAATGTTTTTTTGGGGGCTTTTATTGCCTTTATTGATAGTGCAGTTGAGAGAGAGAGACAGGAAATGGGGAGGCAGAGAGTGGGGGAATGACACGCAGGAAAGGGCCATCCGACGTGGGACTCGAACCGGGGCCGCCTTCACTGAGGACTGAGCCTCAACATGGGGCGGCAGCTCTACCCAGTGAGCTAAACGCCACCCCTCATGACGTATTTTTTGACAGATTAACCCAACTTTAGATAAGACCAAGATATGTATTAAGATAAATATAATAGTTTCAATTTTCCATACTTTTCCAGGCCTGGGAATCAAATTCCATATATTTTCATACTTTCCATACTTGCGTATAGGAACCCTGAACCTGTTTTAGCTGTCAATTAGGTAGTAGCTATTATTTGCTATAATATTACTTAGAGTTTATTTTTCTCTGATAAAGAGTGGTTTTACCATCTCGGTGACCTTTCCATTTGATTCCTGGTGTCAATATTATCAGAAAAAGTGTGTTCATTCGTCTTTGTATCATGTCTGGTTTAGGAGAAATTCTAAGAATTCTATTGGTCGCTCCAACACGTATAGTTTTGTCGCCCATTCCATGAATGCACATCCCTTACAAGTTGTACCTCGTTGGAAAGGTGAGTAATCAGGCTTTCAATCGGTCTAAAAGACAGCACCAACCGGAGTTATCAAAAGGGAGAAATTATGGACTGAAAAAACATTTCCCAACCCATTTCCGAACTTTTTTTGAGTAATATATGCTAAAATAATACACGAGAGTTCATTTTTATCTGATAAAGAGTGGTTCTACCGTCTCAGTGACCTTTTCATTTGATATCTGGTGTTAAAATTATCAGAAAAAGTGTGTTCATTCGTCTTTGTGTGATGTCTGGTTTAGGAGTTATGAAAAATGGCGTTTTATTGGTGTGGAATTCTCAGAATTCTAAATTGGTCGCTCCCACACGTTTAGCTTTGTTGCGCATTCCATGAATGCACAATCCTTACAAGTTGTACCTCGTTGGAAACGTGACTAATCCGGCTTTCTATCGGTCTAAAAGACAACACCAACCGGAGTTATTAAAAGGGAGAAATTATGGACTGAAAAAACATTTCCGAACTTTTTTTGAGTAATTTATACAAAAATACTACTTGGAGTTCATTTTTCTCTGATAAAGAGTGGTTTTATCATCTCGGTGACCTTTTCATTTGATTTCTGGTGTTAAAATTATCAGAAAAAGTGTGTTCATTTGTCTTTGTATGATGTCTGGTTTAGGAGTTATGAAAATTGGCGTTTTCGCCATTCGTGCGGACATAAATTCAAAATGGCCGCCAAAAAACACCCATGGGACATTAGTTGTCCCGGGCAACAAGCAAAAATCTTAAGTAGACACCTTAAGGGTCCTAAAAAACCATGTTTCAAAAATGTTTGTCTCGGGGACATTGGGACCCCTCCTTCCTACTAGACTACTTGCACAGCTTTTTACACTGTGGTTTTATCATTCAGGAGGAATACGGATGTTGGAGGGCGACCAGGAGAACACACTGTGGAGAACATCTTCACCTGTTTGTAAATCAATGAAATCTTTGTTAAAAGCTGAACTTCACATACTTTATACTACGGGTGAACCTTGAGGTGGGACGCATTTGCAGAGCTTAGAAAATGGATCTGAAAATGTAAAAAGCGAAGAGAAAAAACAGACAGAAAATGCAAATGGATTGATAATTATGCAGCGGCTGCACTGATGATGCAATGTAAGGTCTTTATCATTCAGATTTCCAGCCTCCACGAAAACAACTTAGTGGGAGTTCAGTTTTCTGAGGTTAAACAAGCAAAAAAACTAAACAAAACAATAAAAATAATACACGTTTATATGAGTTTTGAATGAGATATCATGATAAAATTATTCTTTCTGTATATGTTAAGTGTTTTGAAAATTTAACATGCATTTACAACTTTTGAAATTGTGTTCAACAAATGCAAGTGTCTCTCTTTTTTACATAATTTTATTTATTCTTTTCTTCTCTTGTTTAACTGGTTTAAATAACTGATTTAAGTCTGGTTTACAGTGATGTGTTATGGTTGATTATAACAGGCTGTCCTCTACTGGGTAAAACATGCATTGCAACATAGAAACTCACACAACTGTTCACTCATGAGCATGAGCATAAATACACACACACTCAACATAATGTTATAAACAACAACACAAACCCCTGTCAAAGGAAACACTCAACTTGAGATATGTTGTAAAGCCATTGAAGCTAGTGGTTCAGATACACAAAGATTCAAAATCTAACACCAACCATGTTCAATACATGGTACCTACTGACTCTTTGTGTTTGTATGTGTTTCTGCACATCATTTATGGATGTGTGTTGTTTGTATGCAGTAGGATCAATGCATAGGTGCAATACTGTAATATATATAATGTGTGTGTGTGTGTGTTTGCTCAGGGGCGGGGCCACTGTGGAGATGAAGCCAGAGCTGCACAGAGTGCTGGAGTCCAGGAAAAGAGACCAGCTGATCAAACAGAGGAAACAAGAGGATGAAGCCCGAAAGAAGATTTCTCCTCTGGAGGCCGAGCTGCTGAAGAGACAGAAGAAACTGGAAGAGGTAACACACGATGCCACCATCCTGATTTAACACATTAGCATGTTGAGTCCAGTCGGTTGGACTTTTTTGAAGGTCTTCATCAAGCCATGAGGTGAAAACTTTTGGTGGCTTTAGAGTAGAAGTCACATGAATCGCCAAAGTCATCATCACGTAAACATCATGCAAACATCACATCCATCCAAAAGTTGCTCAAATATTTCAGTGTGAGCTGAAGTGGTGGTAAAGACTTTCTGGATTTGTCACATAAAAAAGAAACCACTCATGTTTCTCATGTTGCAGTGCATGATATGGACAAAAATGAGGGTAGATAAATGTTGTTCATGTTCTGTTGTCTTTGTGTTGCAGCTGGAGAAGCAGCAGGAGAGGGAGCAGGAGGAGAACCTCAGAGCCCCAGAGTTCGTCAAAGTAAAGGAGAACCTGAGACGGACATCTTTTCACAGTAAAGAGGAGAAGGAGGTGTAGAGGCTCAACCTCCGTTGTCCAGGAGACAGCGAACTGAGAACCTGAGAGTCCACATGTTTGCAGGACATGGAGAGGACACACTGAAAAGACACTGAAAAGACACTGAGGACACACTTCCCAGATGTTGGACAGAGCAACTGTGATGTCTCTTAAGAGACGAGTTGAAAATGCGACACATAACAAACTGCTATCTCAGGTAAACCCACCTGAAACAGGTACAGGCTCCTACTAGTATTTGACCTCTTCTGTGTTGGACACTTGGTACGTGATGGACAGTCTCCATGGATCTGCTCAACAACTGAAGGACAGAAAGATGTTAGAGATCCTGTAGATTTGAATAATTATCAGCAACTGTTGGATGAAATTCAAAAACTTTTGACAAATCACAAGATGTTCAATCAACGTTACGGTGACACGTGAGGACTTACTTTAGATGTCGCTTCTTCTTGTGTAAGAAAATAACTACTTTGTTGATGGAAAGTCTTCAGTAAAAAGTATGCACATAAAAGATTAATGGGAGACAACAGCCAAGACTCCCATGATGCATTTAGGCACTTATATAACATGAGATGTTGGAGTCAGGTGAGATTTACAGTTGAATTAGATTCTGCTGTGAGACAAGTGACAAAGATCTGCGGCTGTGGAGCCATGTCATGTTTCCATGCCAATGACAGCTAAGGCTCATGGGTACTGTAGTATTTAGACCTGTTCACCAAGATCTCAACAAAACTGAAATAAATCAAATTGGTGACAGAAAAAAGCTCAAACCGAAAAAGGAATAGCCTAACACATGAGAAACCTGAAGCTTCTTGCATTTCACAGCTATTACAAGACAAGATGTTAAGATACAAGATTTTGTTATTACAAAATAATTTATAAGTAGGACAAGATACGGAAGAAAGTATCTAAATGATTGAATAATTCATATCTCAATAACAATAATAAGAACTTAATCTTGATTAATCGTAATCACAACCCTAATTTGGTTGTATTTTGTAATACAATGACAATAAAGTCTCTAAAAAATCTTCTATCTTCCGTTTTGTAATGAGGAGTTGTGAAATTAGTAGGCTATTGTAATTACAAGACAATATTTATGTCCAATTATGAAAAAGCTCAACATAATTATGAATATTGTTTTTGTAATTACAAGATGCTAAAATGTATTTATGACATGAAGTATGTAAAGATTTTTATTTAGTCCTAATTGTTTTATGGGATTTGCTATTATCAACAGATGCAAATTAGAAGAGTACTACAGTCACACAAGAAAAGAGTTTTTCTTCAAGATCATATCGTGTAAGCAGGTGAAACCTATTTGATTATTGTAATTAATGTGTCTTGTACTACAAGAACATGTTCAAAAAGCAGGAAGGTTGCACTCATCAGGACTTTATCCAGAAGCTCCGAATGGTGAAGACAATGAAAAATTTTGTATGAACAAACTGAACTTGTGCCTAAAGATATAGATTTCATGGGTCAAACTCAAGCTGCACTATAACCAAGGTTTTATTATTGTATCACATTCATAATAACATCCATAGAAAGTTTTAGACTGCTTTATTTGTATGACTCAATAAACTCAATGAACAATACGCTTATTATTTATATACAACAAAGGCTTAATTACATTAATCTGATGATCCTATGTTTTATTATTACAAAATTCATTTTTTTCTTGTAATAACAAGATGTTAATAATTATGCATAATCATTACACATCAACTATAATGTCAAACTCTACACCTCAAGTACTGTTCTTGTATATTATTATTATGATACAAGTTAAATAAATGAGAAATAGATTAATGAATTATTCAGGGTAATACAACATCTTTTTGACCAAGAAGTAGGCTAATTGATATTCAGCTGAACCACAAAAAGTTCTTGTTTCTGATACTGAAAATGTGATGACAATTCAACGGGTGAACAAGAAGGGATTGTGTGATGTGTATTCAAGAAAGAATAAAGTGAATCAGAATCGGTTGCCGGGGATACGAGGCCTTTGATGTTAATATGATTGGATGTATCAGAAATATCCTCCTCTCACAGGTCACATTAAAATGTAACTGAAGCCTTATGTCGCTCATAGTCAACTGTACAATCACTGAAATCACTTAGACTTTCACTTTGTAAACAATGAAGATTAAAAACTAACAGAATTAATTTTGTTTTCTGACTTTGTTATGTTTTCTTTATGTGGCTTTTATAGAGAGAGTTTGTTCTGAACATGTTCAGACTCAGCTAAATAAAACCAGAAAAAGACAAAGAAAAGTATCAACAATGAGAAGAAATAAAGGACTAATCCTTCGGTCTTGTTGCTTTATTATTAGGGAAATATTTCTTCTTTTTTATATGTCCAGTGATACAAAACTTTCTGTATCAGGTTATTATGGCTGCAATTTAGAATCCATAAGATACAATCCATGCAGCAGTGAAATGTAACATAAATACAACAAAACACCAAAAAGTCCCATCAAGAATTGAAAACAAAAACCCCAATATACAGGATACATCATCTTATAGGCCTACGTAATCTAACATTTGAAACTTCATTTATCTGTGGATGAAAATGCACTGCAATGCACAGCAGGGTAGCTAAATAATAATTGAAAATAAAGGGACTTTATATTTCTCTAATTTCTAAATATTTCTCTTTTAAAAAATTAGACATAGGCCTAATTTTAGCCTACATTATAGGCTACACATTTGCTTTTATAAACTGAAGCATGTTGAATGTAGGGCCTAAATGCCCACTTTTTTTTTTAGTTCAGTAGCCTATAAGTTGTAAGAGTTGTAAGGTTTTACAGTTTTAATTAATCTTTACATATTTTATTAGAACATAATTTTCGGATTTGTTTTTCTCAAAAGGGATACACACTTTTTTGCAAGTGCAACCCTGTAATGAAGGTTTATTCCACCAGGTGTCGCTGTCCGTCATCTTTCGTCCATGAACTGAAGCTCAGTTTTCTTGCAGTCAAGTCACCGACATTAGTTTTGATTATAGACTGTAAAGGTTTTGATCTATGGTTTTGATATAGCCTCATGTTTTATTTTATAGGCTGTATTTTATTTTATTCTGAAATAAGTTTTGATGCTACCTAGCCAATTAAGTTAACTCGATGCTACTCTTCATTTACATAATAATAATAAAAAAAACACACACAAATAAAAGCAGCCTCAGGAAACGTAACCATTTAATTTCATCTCGTCCCTACGAATTGCTTTTATTTTGTTTATTTGTTACACTCAAAGTTGAGCATGGTCATGCCTGTGTAGAAAGAGGACAGCTGTCGCACTTATCTTAATCTGACCCACACATGATGACAACAATGAGATACGGTTGAAATTTATTTGGGAAAAAGCTCGTTTTATTTTGAAGCCGTGACCGGAAGCTGTGTGTCCTTGTACCGGCTGACTTGGAGGCGCTGGTCCGCTGCTGCCGAGGAGAGGCTGACGCAAAGCCGCGACCATCGCCAGGGACCAGGCTCCGGAGCATCCGGAGCCGCCTCGCACCGTGTGCTGCTGCATTGTTGAGCCCGTAAACAGAGGCTGACACAGCGGAGCCGGTGGTCCGGTTCTACCGCCTGAATGTGAGGAGGACTACCGCCCGGACCGGCGACTGCAGCCCGTGCATGTGTTTGGATATATCGCATCGACCAGGGATCGGCAGCCAACGGGATCGATGTAATCATTTTTGGCAGTAAAAGTAAACCGCTTTAAAATGGCAACCGCCGCCCGCCCCCGGCGACCATAGAGCAGGTAAGACTCAGCTGCAGCGGCGACCCCCGCACCGAGGGTCCGGCATGGTGGTGTGTTTGTGTCCGAGGAGGACGGTGAAGTTCAGGTCTGGTTTCTCAGCCTGCGCTGCTTCAGGAGACCTGCCTTTTTTTTTGGAGGGAAGGTCAAACCAAAGTCCATTCAGATACCCGACAATTTAAACAACCCCGGTGTTTGGTGAGCTTGTTTTCCTGCTGGGACACGGCTGATAAATCCCTGCACATGGGTTTGATCTGCAGGTTAATTCGGCGCACGTGTAATTCAACCAAAAGGAGTAAAATTGCAGTAGATTTTATTCCAGTTTTCTGAGTGGTTCAGGCTGTTTGCCACCGCCCTCCGTGGCAGGCTGCGGTGGAAAAACCCCGGTAAGAAATAAAACGTTTAAAAGTTTACAGTATTTATTAGAAAAGTAAACAACGAGTGGGTGTAGGCCAACAACACATGTGTCATTTTGCATAACGCAGCAATGTTGCTTCTAACATCCATGTCAGCCGGTGTGGACGATGGGCCGGTGAGGAGGAGGCCACGTTAAAGTGTCGGTTTTGTGAATGGAGTCTGGTTTGACGGTGTGTCCATGGGACTGGGCAGTGTGCTGGCTGAAAACATTGCAGCAGACAGTCGGGAGGCTGCTGGCAGCTGCAGCAGCAGCAGGAGCAGCTGTCACAGGGATGTTCACACACATTTCCACTCTGATAATTCTCCCATTCACCTCAAATTTAATGACTTCTGTCACCTGTTTCTCTCTCTCTCCCAGTCTGAGCCCTGCGCTTCTGCACTTACAGCTACATCTAAATGATAGGCCTATATTTACCGTAAACAACGACAAACAGACAAGCATGTAGACCGCTCACTTGTCAGTAATTTTTCTATGACGTCATACACACCTGTCTGAGGCAAAGGGAGATGGATGAAACACATCTGCTGCCACTGACACACTTTTTTAACATGGGTATTATGAAAAGATGAATATTCATTCCCTGCAGTCAGATATGACAAACCAGACTTGAATGAATGAATCAGTGCCTTGCTCAAGGGCAGATTCAATACACGTGGTTGTTGGAGGGAATTAACTGTTGTGTGATCATGTTTTTTTTTTTTTTTTTTTTTTAATTATGAAGATTACAAATTCTCAGTTTGAGTCATTGAATGGCTCACACTGAGCCAGGTTGGGTAGTCACTACTTCAGTCAAACTATAGCGGACTTAGCTCCTGTTTGCAGGATTTTGTAGATACTGAGAAAAACTTGTTTTTTTTTTTAACATGATTACTCAAAATGGAGCTCTGCAGCCTCCATCATCTGATTTCTTAAAAAAATTGGTTTCTTTATGGAGATTTGTTGTGGACAGACATCTGAGATGATGACATCCTCAGGAAGTGGAAGTCACACTGTTCTGTTGGAGTTTGATCTGATTGAATTAGCGCTGCTGATCTCCATGATCTGTGTCACAGCTGCTGCTGCAGCTCCAGCTGTTGACAAACAGGAAAACCTCTGCACCATGTAGACGACTCAGTTTTAAAACTGTGACCCTTTTCCAGCCACCTAGTTTGTCTTGATAACTCATTAAAACAGTCATCGACTAATCTGTTGACAGACTGCTCAAACCCTCAGTGTGTGTGTACAGTAAAGGAAGGTAGTGTTTTATCTACAGGCAAAATACACAGTTGTTACAATTCAGTCTACAGTCTTATCAGTAAATTTAACAGTTAGATCACCGGTGAGATGACGTACTGAGAATAAACAGTGTCATAGTCTGTGGGTGTGGCTCTGTTCATCAGGTACAGTCATAATGTTTGATTATTAATCCATTCTGGCTTCGATCACAGGTCAGAGTCTGTGAGTCTGTGTGTCCTTGAAGGTTCAGTGTAGCACACAGTAGCACATAGTCATAGTAACCACTTGGAAAAATGGTTAAGCAGGCATCAGTCAACCATACACAACACTGAGGAATCAGTATGGATGGTGAACCCTTCACTAGATTGGTCACAATTATTAGTTCGAGGGGATCAGGTCACATTAGTTTGGGTTTATATCAAAATCAAAAGGAATGGGAGTGTGCTGGGATGAATGTGTCAGTGGGAGTACCAGTCAGGGATGACATCATTTCCAGTAAATCTCCCAGCTGCAGTCGTCCAGGATAAAATCAGCCATGCGTATGTTTAAAGTTCATATTAGACGTGGGAGTTGGAGTAACATATTGACTTTGAGGGTTTGTCAGCGCAGGTGTAGAAATCAGCTGCTCAGTTTTTGCTGATGCAGGACCAGCGTTTGTAATTTGATCAGTGACTCTCAGTCTCACCTGAGCAAATAGGACAGTTGACCATAGCTATGCATGTTCAAGGACAACAGAACCCTTTGTGGCGTACAAAGGTGTTTTTCATCACTGCAGATAAATCAATACCCGAGCATCTGCTGAAATACTCAACAAAAACATGCAATACTTCTTTTGCTGCTTGTTTTGCTAAGTGAACAACCAGCTTCTCTCTCAAATGTTGCATAGAAATATGCACTGACAATAAAGTCTCTGTCTCATTCTCTGTATTCTCAATAATTATGGTTATGAAATGACCGTTTGTTTCATCGTCACAGTTAGGCTACACTAAACGTGCTAAATGCTTGCTGTCTCAACATGTGCAACAACATTGTGGCATTGTGTGCTGTGATAAAACTGCACATTTCAAAGTGACCTTTTATGGCACACCTGTGCAGTAATCATGCTGCTGCACCGTGTAATCAGCAACTTGATATGCTACACCTGCCACATTTCCGCCACACCAGCGTTAGCTACAGGCTAGCAGCACCGTTAATTACAGTGACATTAACAACAGTAACATTAGCTACAGTGCCAGCATTTACAGTAGCATTAGCTTCAGTAGAATTAGTTACAGTGGCATTAGTTACAGTAGCATTAGTCACAGCGACATTACAGTACCTGCAGCTGTAAGATTAGTTACAGTGGCATTAGCTGCAGTAGCATTAGTTACAGTGGCATTAGTTGCAGTAGCATTAGCTGCACTGACATTAGCTGTACATACCTAGCTGACTTGCATAACTTCATATATGTCATGGTCCGCTGTTTCTTTTCTGTGGTGCAGAAATGAAAATCTTCTCTTGCAGGGAAGTCGTCCCTCTTTCGTAAAGTAGAAATCTCACCTTTGGAAGATATAGCTCAGGCCTATCATCTGTATGTCACCATCCAATCCTTATACAAAGCAGCTCAATCAGGGAGTACACTGCTGCACTACAGAGACCTGGTTTGGAGACAGCAGGGCCTCAGACTACTGTACTGAACAGAGGATATGACAGAGCGCTATGAAAAAGAAGAAAGTCGTCATTGTGAAGTCTTTTGTCTGGTAGGAGTGAAACAAAGTCATATAAACCCACATTATCTTGTCTCTCGGTCACAGACTCTTCTCTCAGGCTGCTGAAGGTCAGAGTTGACAGTATTTTACAGACTCAGTCTTGGAGCTCATCGTCTGTCACAGATGTAATCCTGGGCTGTTTGACAGATTTTCATTTCGCTTTGAAGACTTTGAACGACTCAGGTTTTTATGTGCATGATCAATGTGGTGCACAGAGCCTGAGTGGAAACACTGGAAACGAGTCTAAATATCTGCTTCCTGTTGTGTTAACAGTAGCCGAGAGGATGAAACACACTTGAAAGAATAAACGCTGACGAGGAGAGACTGGACATTTCCTCACATGAGTCCATGAAACAAACAGAGATGTCAGATTTCCATCATGTTTTCCACGTGGCTTTCCATCGGCTGAGCTTGCCTGCAACTTCTCTCTTTGACCTCATCTTCCTCCGCAGTGATTTAATGGCAGCAACTTGAAAATCGGCTCCATTAGTCTGAACAATATGCAAGAAATCCAAATTGTAATATTTTGGCAGATATTATGTATGTGTTATGAAAGCTGATTTCAGTTGGTGGGTAATTTTTCAGAAGAATAATGATGATGTGATTTGGGTTCAGTCTTGTGCCAAACAGGGTTGGGTTAGGGTTAGGCTTACTGTTCCTTTGTGTCTGAGGATATGATCTTTAGTCTGTAGTCGTCTCTGTAGCACCATTCTTCAGTTATGGCATGTTATGGCACATTTTACCTTTAACAAAAAAGTTGCAGCTCCTACAGTTTGGATATTGCACTTGACCATATTGTAATTTTGATACAATTTTTATTGAAACCCGAGTCAGTTTGTCACCACTGCTTTGTTTACACATAAATAACTAGAGACCAGCTGAGGACTTCAGTTGATGTTGGACAATTACTCAGATTTCGTTATTTCTTTAGTTTGAGTGCAGAAATTAGCCCAGAACAATTATTTTTAAGACTTTGAGTCGTTGTAAAATAATTATTCAATTGATTATGACTAAACATCCAAACATATACGAACATTTTCATATTCTGTCACTAGCATTTTATGATTTGTCCAGTTTACAGTGGAGTTTGTGTTGGAAGTAGGGGTGCAATGCACGTGTTACAAATGTGTCACACAAAGACAGAGATTAACGCATGAAGAACAATCAAAATGGCCTCCAGAGGGTTAATAGTTCAGCTCTAATCTCGGCTCAGACTCGCAGCAGCTTTTATAGACTTGACTCATCTCTTACTTTGGACCATTTTCTGTAAACTCTGTTAAAATCTGAGCTCCATCTGGATGAAACCAGACATGTGTGTGTTGATGACAGTGGGCGGGCGTTTTGGAGGGTGACAGCGATCCCACCCCCACTTTGTGGGTCTCGGGGGGGGGGGTTCGCCAGTGAAAGTCTGACCTCGATCACATGACACACTGACATCAGCTCTTTGTTCTCTCCTCCGCCCTCTGATTGAAAGGGTATAGTCTGTGTGGTGGGGGGTTGTTTTTAGACAGACTGGGCTCTCTTCTCGTTCTGATGAGTCTGTCTGACGTCCACAAACACTGTTATATCTGAAACGCCCAGCTGTGCCTCAACATTTACAAGGGCATCACCAATGCCACTTTTTCAGACTGAGTACAAGTACTTACATTGAGTAGTTAATACGAGTACATAAAAATACCAGTCTAACAATGTCTTTGAAAACATGTTTTCTTTTCCAAACTTTCTAACTGTAATTAATACAACATAACATTATATGCTATAGCTAACAATTTAACATTTCAAACATGGCACCGCACTGGGTTTTGTTTTTCTGTATGACTTAGACAAGTATACAGCTTTTTTTGTGTGTGTTCCTGATCAAACACACTGACGTTCAGTAACTCTACATTTTAGGCTTTTTTTGTTTGTTTGTTTGGAAAAGAAAAGTGAGAGGGATTAGTAATTTACAGTCAGCAGCACAGAGTTCGCTTCAATTGTTAGTGTATTTTAGGTTTTTGGTTCTTACTGTGTCCCTCAATGCTTCTGTGTTGTCAGCTTTGCTGTTTTAGCACAGTGGTGAAGTCCAGTTTTAGGTTGGTGGTGGTGTTGCTAACTGCTTTAATGTGGATGTGGGAGTGGACAGTCTGTTGTGCTTGGTGTTGTTTACTCTAACCGGTCATTGCACTGATGTCAGACCTGCTCATACAGACAGAGGTCAGTGGAGAGAGACTTCAGACTCCAGATCATCCTGAATTTCAAATAACTAAAAAATACAAAGTGAAGTCCTGCCGCCTGTTTTCTCTCTTGGTTCGGAGCTTTATTTTGGATGGACACCAGAGTTGAGGACGTCACAGCCCTCCTTCTACATTTTCAAATGACCTTTTCCAACTCTCTTTCACTTAGGCCTAGGCCTGGGACGATAATCAATAAATCAATTAATCGCACGATAAATGAAAATGAACTCGATAGTTTTTCCGGCCTCGATAAATCGCCATGTGCATGCGCACGTATTTGTTTTCCTGGTCTCTGGCCTCCAACCAGGCTGGATGACAAGAGGCTTCACTCTGTGCATCGGTCTCAGCACCTGGGCCGTTTGTTTTGCAGAATGAAAGGAGTGAACCCTCTTTTCAGTCATCCAGGATCTTTGTTTCCCAGAATGCATTTCGCAGCAACCGGCAGCGCTAGCTGTAAAGCTAAGCAGCTAATTATTTTACCGTCTTGCTGCCAGGCTGTTAACACGTCACTTTTTTACAGTTTTAATATTTTTTCATGCGAGAAAGTCACAGTTTAGATCCACAGTCTGTGGTCAGTTTATCCACATATCGCCTGTTGGGAGTTTTCCTCCGACGTTTTTGGAGCTAATGTGGTAGCAGCGAGCAGGAGGAGCGGGGCTTCCCACAGTCTGCAGCCGCCTGCAGCAGCTCACGGGCCGGTCAACCTCCGTCATTGGGGGAGAAAACGACTAAGAAAACTTATCAGCAGGTTTTTAGAGGTTTACCGCCGGCTGGTTTAATACTTTATAGGAGATAAATGCTAGTCTCATTGATTAAATCTTACATGTCATGTGTGGAAGTCACATTAGTTTGTTTGAATGAAAAGTGGAGCTTCACGTAAAGTTATGACAGAAGAGCTGCACTGCACTGTTTTTATTTTTTGTTTATTTTATTTATTTAGGATAGTAGCTATATAAGTTCTTGTCATTCCAATTACAATGTTTAAAAACAATACTCAGAGAAATAAAAGTTTATCACATTTAAAAGGGTCTACTTGCATTATTATGAAATATTATTATTATTATATTAATGGTTATTAATTTGTTCTCAAAAAATGTGTCAATAATATCGTTTATCGTCAATAATTTGTGGGACAATATATCGTCCAGCAAAATTTGTTATCGTCCCAGGCCTACTTAGGCCCAACCCAACAGCTTCCTCACTGACATCATGCTAGTGGGGAAGCTGTACCAAATACTCAGTGTTTGATACTTCCATGATCTCAAATTGACAAATATTCACACTAAACTAAACGTTGAGTTTAAGATAGAACAAGATATCTGGAGACATGACGCTGAGGTTTATTCTTTGCTTCTACATGCATATGTTTGTTAATATACAGAAAATTGCATGATATTGTTTCAAATAATTAATGGATCATTAGATGTTCAGTTACAGACAAGAGAAAATTCAATGAAGCTGTAACAATGAATAAGTTATCAAAACAGTTAATGGAGTAGGTTGATCAACTAATTGATCCAAATGCAATTCAAGTAATCAACACATCGATAAACTGGGGATGTGAATAATCCCCCAGTCCTCAGCTGTTTCTCACTGTTTGACTGTAAATTCAAACATCCTGCACCGTTCCTGTTGGTCCAGTACAGCCCAACCAGTCCGACCAGTTCTCTGTCCACACCGCTATCTGATGTGTGTTAGCATGTGTAAAACTGGGCCACAGCTGGTTTGTGGAGTGTCTGTCAGGGTTTATCTGTCTCTGTGGGGTGTTGGTGTCGTCTCCTCTCTTCCCAGCAGCCTCTGCTCTGTCCCTCCCCACCCCCAACACTGCTGCGTGTGTGTCGATCATGACCCTCGGGGGGTTTAAGAAGCCGCAGACTGTCTGATGGGCTGATTACACACTGAAGCATTTGAATCCCTCACATGAAGGACGTTCTGGCCATCTCATCGGGTTTCAATGAAAATTACTCTGAATTACAGTGAACTTTGTGGGAGGCGGAGCCTAAAGACGCTAAAGACGTTACATTTCCCTGCCGGATGGCCCGAAGATCTGATATGTTGAGATTATATCAGAGGGTGATGGTTCAGATTAGTTGATGAAGGCTTGCATGAGGTTGTTTGACATCTGATCAAACATCAGACAGCTCAAGCTCATTGTGGTCGGACAGGACTTTCCTCTATTTTCAGATTTTCAGTTAAACAAAACATATATATATGCTAACAACACCAGATTTCTCCCCTGACCTGTATACACCCTGATAAACTGAGGAAGACCCTGATCAAAAACGGTTGGACATTTTTGAGAAAAAAAAGGCAATGTAGCATCCTGACAATCATGTATCTGTGATGTAACCTTGCTATATCACATTGGCTATGAGAGTTGGAAAGGCGGCCATTTGGCTCAACAGGGCTGCAAAATCTCAAGAAAGGTGTAATATTCTTTTCTTAGTCATTGTCAATGTGATCTCTTCAATTAGAAAACACTGGTGGGATAGCCTGCTTATGACTTATGTGGAGAGTTGATTCTCTATCTGTGTGTCTGTCTCTTTCTCTCTCTCTCTTTCTTAAATCTGTTTTATCATGTTTGTTGTTGTTGATATGGATCACTTATTGTGTCTGCAATAAAGATTAATAATTGGAGTACAACTATTCATTTGCAGAAATCTGCAACAGGGAGATGGGAATCTGATTTGCCACATCATGGCTATAAATGCACTTCCTGACAGTGAATCCTCTCTGGGTTTAAATGTGCACTAATGGTTGTAAAGTTCTCCAATAAGCAGATTTGTGGTTTTAATGGGAAGGTAAATTAGTTTTGCCATAATGTCACTCAGGTCAAACCAGAATGAACAAGCCCTTGTCTGTACCATGTTGGATATCTCTGATTAATATAAACAGTGCTCCAGACTAACTTTTTTTCACTATAGGAGCACAGTGGCCCCTAACTTAAAATTTTAGGGGCGCAAGCAGAAAATGTCCTTTTCTTTCATGATGCTCACCCACATTCTTTCAGTCACCTCTTACACGTTTCACATGTGCAAGTATTAAACATTCACTTGCACTGTCTCAAATTTTAGGGGCAGTTTAGAGCCCTGATAAATGCAGACCCTGTGGTGAAATATAGATTTAATGAATAAAATTAGAGTGGATCAAATCTCTGTCTAGAACTAATAATGGCGTCAGATCAAAGCTCCGCAACAGTCAGTCTCTTATTTCTTCCTAGACTTGCAATTTTGGCTTTTGTGACAGACATCATATATTTGTGGTATTTGACTGAGATATTCAAAGAGGTTTCACTGACATGTCAGTAGTCACATTGTTAAAAGACAAATATTAACAAAGAGTAAGTGTCGATCATGATCAGTTGTTGCAGTTCTGTTTGACCCAAGTAAAAAACAGAGGAGCTGGTCAGGGAGCAGCGACCCATCAGATTACTAAATAATGATCAATGTTTGTCCTGCTCATGCTTGTTGTGGTGTAGATATGTTGAATTAGCTGTCGTTGAAACAGCCGTTTTCTTTATTTATATGCAATAGTTCCTAATAACCCGACAGACAGTTGTGCAGTAATAAACTGATGGTGTTTCTCTGCAGTTATTTTTCCTGCATCCTCACAGTTTGATTTCCTCTCTGTTTCATCGCTTCCTCCTCATTGTGTTTCTGTGTTTCCTTCCTTCCTTCCTTCCTTCACACGCAGCAGACACACTCAGGTTTTGTCGGTCGGATCCTGATCCAGTCTCCGCTGGGCTTCTGTGGGAGTTTGGGTGAAAGTTTATACTGGGACGACGACAGCAGAGATGTTTCAGTCTGACAGAAACTCTCTGCTGTCAGTAGCACTGAGGATGAGGAGGCTGAAGACTGAACCTCACTGTATCTGACTGGGTGTGTCATGAATCATCCTGACGTCAGATTTAACACCGAAGTTGAGGTTATGTAATAATAACTTGTTAGGAGAAATTCAGATTTGACCAGTTTTTGTCCGAACAGTTTGTTTTGAAATCTGGTTTGATATGACTCCATCATCATGTTGAAACTGGAAAATTGGTTATTTGGAAGTGAAATGATTGAGTTTTACTTGATCAATCATGTTCTGTTAAATTTTAGGTAGGTCACCCCTTGTGTTACGGTTGTGTCAAAGTGACAGTTCACCTGAGAAGAAATAATATATGTCTAATATGCCAGAAAAATATAGTGAAGAAGACTTTGATATTATGTCATGACTTTGGGGCCTGACTGTTCAATCTGTTTCAGTTTAATTTAGAAATGATGTCCTTGTGTTGGTCGATCCACTAGAGAAAAATAACATCAGTAGTTTACTGCAGTGCTGAACTGAACCCGTTTTAAATAATAAAAGTTATTTATTGCTTAAACAGTGAAATATCAGCACCGGACCCAAAAAACTACACATTTCTTACATTAACAGTAATCAGGAGGAGTGTGGTGAGTGCTAACTGTGATATGTAGAAATGAGCTTTCTCCATAAAGAGTCGGCTCTGGAACAGATCACACCAACTGAAATCAAATTAACTCCAGACGTAAATTCCTTCACAATAAATATTAAGTGCTGCTCAAAGTAAAACCAGAGCTCCACTCATTTTTGGTTTCTCTTTTTAGACTGCACATCTGTATATCTTTACCTAATTCTAGGATATCACTGGTTGTGGTGTCTTTATGTTTTTGCTGGCGACTGTTTTAATTTTCTAAACAATACCTTTATCAAGACTTCAAGAGTATGTTAGAGCAGTATACAACATCTCTCCCCTCTTACAATCACACATAAATAAGTAGAAATAAAATAAAATTGTAATAACAGATTATAAACTGAGCAAATTTATAAAATTCCATGATCTACAGATTCATTGATACGTTTTTATCCTCAGCTCTTGAAGCTTGTGATGTACTGATCGATGCATTTATTATTTGTTTTTGTCCTTCATCTCCTCTCTCCGTCTCTCCTCTCTGTCCTCAGCTGATTTTCGGTAGCTCCATGAGTCCTGGCTGCTTCTTCTAGCAGCAGCCGAGCTCTTCCCTTCCTCCTGCTCCATCTCCGCTGAGGAGGCGGCATGTCGGCGGCTCAGACCCAGAAGGAGGGCAGCGAGGCGGGCTGGGGCTGCCTGGAGGCTCTGGGCATCAGCCAGAAGGAGCTGGTCCTGGCCGAGGCGCTGCAGATGGAGTACGACGCCCTCTCCAGACTCAAACAGGACAAGAGCGGGCCAGGAATCAGTCCGGGGGGATCCAGAGCCCCCGCTCAGACCCGCTCCAAGACCCCGAATCCCTCCATCGAACGCCCCAGACCCACTCCCAGCCAGCCCATCCCTGCCCCCACAGAGGGGAGCCTGCTGAGGGGTCTCTCTGGATCCGACCCCTCACTGAACCAGCCGGGAGGGTCCCAGTCTCCACATTCCATCCCAGCCAGGGCGCTGCCCCCTCAGCCGGGCTACGTCAAGGAGTCCCTCTACATCCTGGACAGTCCCGAGGTCAGCAAGTTCAGAGACTACTCAGGCTCCAGCCTCGGGGACTCACTTGGATCTGGATCAGGGTTTCTCTCCAAAGGATTCCCCTCTCTTCCAGATGACGCCCCCCCTGCCATCCCACCGAGAAACCCCATCCCTCAGTCGTCCGGGTCGGAGAACCCCTTCCTGCCCCCTCGAGGGTCCACCGTGCCCCGGGATGTGAACCTGTTCACGCCGGAAGTGGATCAGCCCAAAGTGACCTCAGGAGAGCTGAACTACGACAACATCAACGACTCTCTGTCCAGACTCAATGAGAGTCGGCAGAGCGGGCCCCGGGGCCGCAGGGCCAACGGGGACCAATCGGGGAAGCCCGTGGCTCGGAGTAAGACCCTCCCCCCGCAGGTGCCTCCCAGGACGTACGTACCTGTTCCCAAGAGCAACAAGAACCAGCGGCGGGTGTCTGCAGACCCGGTAAGAACCTGTGGAGTTGTCTTAGATTTAAAACAAATTTCATTTGGGATTAAAAAGTCCTATCTTGAATATTGACAGCACTTAAAGAGACCCCGAGCAGTTTGCTTTTGGTTATACGAGTCTCATATTAATGTGGATGAATCCATTAACAAGTTACCACTTGTTAATGGATTCATTTTCGATAAATATATCGTTTTGTCTTTATAGTTATTTTGATATTATTATTTAGTGGTCAGCCCGCCCAGCATTTCCTACTTTTGGTTTCCCGGACGCTGCCCGGCGGGTCATGGGAATAACGCCGCCGGATCGCTAGTTGGCATCGTTTATGGTCGGAACTACGACGGTATCTGATCGTCCTCCAACCTCCGACTTTCGTTCTAGATTAATGAAAACATTCTTGGCAAATGTTATCGCTTTCGTCTGTCTTGCGCCGGTCTAAGAATTTCACCATGCGCGCGGAGGCTCATGGGAAATGTAGTGTGAAAACACTTCTTTTTCCAAAAGTCCTCGTAGTCCCTTTAATTTATATAATCAGTCTTTTAAAAAGAGGTAAAGGAAAACATTATATTCATTCTCATTTTTGATTACAATCTAACCTAAATCTAAAAAGACAAATTTGTTGCGGTGTGAAATGTCAGCAACTTTGTCTGCGTCAAAGAGGATTTACAGTGTAATTGTGATTGAAATCAGGATTTTATCCAAGACAAAGTCATGAAGAATGAATCAGCTTTGGTTTCTGATAATTTACACCTCGTGACCTCAGTCTGCAGTCAGACCGCTGAGGTTCAGTTACCAGCTGTGTCACGTTTCACATTTATTTGTCCTTTGCATAAGTAAACGCAGTGAAAACATCTCCTGACATTTCACCGTTGACAGTTGAAACTTATAGGGGCTACAACAGTTTGACAGCGATTAGCTGTGTCAGCAGGAGTCAGACCGGTTCAACAGCTGTAATCTAAAACCATGACGACAGTGAGATTAACGGCAGCAACAAAACAGGTCGACGGGCAGCAGGCCCAGTGCGACACGACATGACAAAACACACAACACAACACATCAGCGCTGCTGTGGAGCGACATGCAGCCTCCAGGATCAATGGAGCGATGATGTATCTGTATCTGAGCGAATCTTCGTACACACTCGGCGTAAACAGGAAGTGGCTGCATCACTTCCTGGAGATGATCCAGCAGCATTCGTTACTCCTTTTCCTCATCTGTTATCTTTACACTCCGGCTCTTTGTTTGGCTGAGCAGCTCACGGCTCTGAAGCCTGAAGGTCACTGTGAATATACAGTGTAAACAACCCTTCTTTCGCAATTAAGTTAAAACAAATTTTCAGTGATGCGTTTAATTTGTTTTCGACTTTGTCTTCACACATCAAATTAGTTTATCATGTGTTTAACCAGGGAGAGATGAACCTCGACGAAGGATGTTGATGGTTTCAGTCTCCTCTTGCTCTGTTGTTGTAAACTTGATGCTGAGCAGAAGTTTGTCCCATGCCGCAGCTCTGCAGATGAATTCATTGTTTCATGACAAAATCACCATCAACCCAGGTTCATGAGGGATCAGCTGCACTGACAGAGAAAATTAAAAGCAACAAATTATGTTTCACATTCAAAGAAAGCTACAGAACTTGAGACTAAATTTCTGTTTTACTCATATTTTAAGAGTTTATTTGTTGTTGGGTTTTTTTTCTTCTTTTTTTTTTTTATCATTCCTGGACTTGAGGGATAAGCTGCTCAGAGCTGATCGGCCTCCTCCAGCTGTCTCACATTTCCCGTTGTGTGTGTGTGTGTCTGTTGGTCCTAAACAGAGACTTGACACATAAAATAATTCACTCTCACAGTGTGTTACAGCTGTATTCATAGATCTTATTCACCAACACGCAGCAGCTATGTTCGTATTTGCACTGTCCAAATAATAATGATAATGAGGATGTGCATCTTTTTGCGTCTGTTTCCTTTTAAAATAAGCAAACATCAGCACTTCAATAAAAACCTGCACTCTGCATTTATGCTGTATCATCTGAACTACAGCACAACTGTTTATTTTAATGTATTGATTACTTGTGTTTGTATTTATTCATAGATATTTGTGTCTGACATGTCAAGTCAATGTCACTTGCACTACAAAATAAGAGCCTACTGTATGATGACAGAGTGTGGTTGGTATTGTTGCATATTATCAGTTATTCAGATGGACACTTCCAGCCCTCCAAGGGACCTGTCCTCTGATTGGTTAGTTCTGGCAGGTCACTGTCCTCTGATTGGTTAGTTCTGGCAGGTCACTGTCCTCTGATTGGTGGATGGCTCTGTGTGTGATTGACAGGTGTCTCTGCGCTCCAGGATGAATGGATTTGGATATGAACTGTTCCAGGTGTCGGAGGAGAGAGATGAGGAAGTGGCAGCTTTCTGTCACATGCTGGATATGTGAGTAACACGCACGCACGCACGCACAACAAAGCAGTCACCAAGCCCCGCCCACCTGGACCCACCATCGAACAGGATGGTGCACGGACTCTCCTCTCCTCTGATTGGCTGACACCGATCTGTTGTTACTAGAGCTCCTAAGAGAAGCTGAGAGAGGAAATGTAAAACTACACTGAGATGATTTAGTTTTGTGAATACTTCAGATAACACACTGGAAGAGTGTAAAATATGGAGCTTTAATACTGATATTGGACTTAAAGAAGACAGTGACACTAACAGCACAATACATTTTAATTTTTAGTTGCATCATTATCAGCATATGGGATTCATTCTCATGTTCCAGTATAAGTGTCACAGTGTGTTTTTGTACTATGTAACAGCTGTGTAATTACCTCCAATTTTTGTTTTTTGTGTAAAGACGATAGTTTTACCCTTTTGGAGCTTGAAAATGTTCAAATGAGACGACATGAGGACATGTCGACCTGTAACTTAGAGACCTCTGTGGTGCCTCACACATAAATGGTTGTTTCCTGACATTTACTCTGCGTCATCGTTAGTAAAACCTCTGTCTGTCTGTCTGTCTGTGTCCAAGTTTACGTTCGGCTTACCCGTTCACTGACCAGTCGAAGAATACCGGCTTCGTTTGGTCGCCCTCGGTCGGTCTGGAGGAGCTTCATCAGGGTCTGGGGGTCAGTGTGAAGGTCACGGTCATCAGTCAGCACTTCAGAGAGCCGCTCACCTTTACCTGTGATGGTAAGAGACTGTGTTGCTGTCACATATTTGATTTGGCTGGAAACAAAACTCCACTTCCACTTTTCAGTTACCCACCACAATGTTAGTGCTGACTGGCATCTCAGAATAAAAGTCTAATGAAGTGAAAGTCAGAATATGTTGAGAAAAGGAGAAAGAAGAAAGAAATCATAATTTACAAGTTAATGTTTTTTCATTTCTTCAACCGAGTCACGACTTACCATCAGATCTGTGTTAATAAAAACTCTCTGTCTCTCTCTTTCTCCACGAGGCTCGTCCACGGTGGATCTGCTGATCTATCAGACCCTGTGTTACGCTCAGGATGATCTGGATCATCTGAACGTGGACGATTATGTGCTGAAGGTCTGCGGCCACGATGAGTTCTTCAACAAGTAAGAACCTTTCACCAATTTCACAAACCCCCAGAGCTGAACCAGGTCTGAACAGATTCACGTCGAGACACTCTGTGTTTTTGACCCCTGCCCTTGAGCTATTAAAAGATTTTTGAGACGAACTGTGACATGTACAAAGCTACTGCTGCTGTTTCCTGGACTGCTAACCCCAGGTTTGATCTGAACCGATCGATCACATTACATCACAAACCAAACAAAGAGCTGATAGCTCCTGTTTGTAGGTTTCATGGACAGAAACACAAACAGAGAAGTGGATTTAGTTTGAGTCAGACTTGCCTGTGCTGCTGAAACCAGTTATCAAACTGAAACTGTCTCTCCAATCTGATTTAGTTTGAAACATCTGCTTCTTACAGTTCACATCTGCATGAATCAGTGTGTGTAACACTGACAACTTCACAGCTGCAGATAATTATTCATTTTCATCATACCTCTGTCTTGCACACAAACATCTAAACATGATGTTTGAGTCATATTTATGAAACTCCTCCTACTGCTGGATACCTTATGTGGAGGACCCTTTATTATTTGATTGATGCGTATCGATGACATGTTTTATCGGTCGTGGTTGTCGTCTCTGTGACTCAGACGAAGACTCAGCTCTGTCTGCGGCTCTGATGGAACCCCCCCCCTCCTCCTCCACGGCCTCCTATCTGTGGTTCGTCTCTCTGTGCTTTTCTTGCTTGAATGGCAAATTTTCACCACCAAGTCAGTTTCACAACATTTGGTGTGTTCAATAATCAAACTGCACTGTCAGTTCCTCCTGCGGGTGGAGCTGCTGACGGACACAACCTGCTCTAATGCTGTGGGTTTTTGAAACAAGATAAACTTTGGAATAGAAGAATGAGGAGTTTTCTTGAGCATTTCTGTCAAATGAAACTAGATTGAATCAGTGTGTGCAGCCATGACACAGAAAAATAAACGTTGCTCAAGCATTATTGTGCAGCCTTGTATCGTATCGTATCGTATCGTATCGTATCGTATCGTATCGTATCGTATCGTATCGTATCGTATCGTATCGTATCATATTTCCCTGACTTGAAATCTTTTAAGTTGTTTTGTATGTTCTGACAAATGTTTGTTGAAAACAAATGAAAACAAAGAGAAAAAAAGCAACCAGACTTGCATAGTTCCCCTTTAATATTGTACACAATATGATAATATTCTCTTGAAATCAATGATGTACAATTTCATCTAATATTTATTTGTTCAAATGTTATTTCTTTGCAGATTTTTACCTAAAACATGCAGATGAGTTGTTAGTCATTTCTTCAGACTGCAGGTTCTCCTGCCTGTCAGACTAGAAGAGATGATCATGATGTTTTTATTAGCTGGGAGACAGTATTAAGAGACATTTCACTGAGTAAATCAAAGCAAGACTGTAGCAGAGAGGCGGACGCGTCCTGCCCGTCAGCTGGACCGGTCGGGAAACACCAGAGTATTAAAACAACAGTAACACTGATCTGTGGTCTGTGGTGCAGACTCATAATAACATAGTGCAGCTGAGCTGTGGCTGCTGCTAAACCAGCACCACTGCTGTTCACACAACACAAACACACAGCACAGCTCACACACAGGCATTTGTCCTGCTACACATGTGAGGACCCTCAGTCAGACCATGTACTCCCATCCCCAAAGCTAAACCTGGTTCTAACCTGACAGCTGGAATCAAACAGTTATTTGAAGGTGAGAGGACCAGACAGCACGTCCTCACAAGGATACGAACACGAGCACAGACCGACACACACCAGCTGCAGCCCTGCCCACGCCTGATATTAATAACTGAATCCCCAGAGAGGAGCTGCTGTACTTAGTGTGTGTGTGTGTATGTGTGTGTGTGTGTCCTGTGGAAGTGTGTTTAAGCCTGATAACCTGTAGCTGTGTTAGGATGACTGAACTTCCTGCACTGAAACAATAACTGTGAAAACTGTTTATCATCTGATTCCTACTGCAGCAAACAGCTCTGTTTGTGCTGCCGATGTCTGTACTGTATGTCTGTCTGTCGCCTACGGTGGCCGTTGAGGACAAAAAGCTAAAATCCTCCACAACACTCGAGCATGAAACGCAGGTATTGTTGTGATTCATTGTGACCTCCATCCACCAGGACGTCGTCATCTCTGATTCACATCCAGGATAAACCTCCACGTAGGAACCAGAGAGAGAGAGAGA
This sequence comes from Trachurus trachurus, assembly GCF_905171665.1. Lineage (NCBI taxonomy): Eukaryota > Metazoa > Chordata > Actinopteri > Carangiformes > Carangidae > Trachurus > Trachurus trachurus. Next base: position 23,500,809 of record NC_139896.1, on the reverse strand, counting down.
AAAAAAGCAGAACCTCATTCAGAATCAATATGTTTTTAATTTTCCCTCAGCTTCACAGTATCTCAGTGATAGGTATCTGTATCTGTGTTGCCATGACAACACTGCAAACAGGAGCTGATGACAGCTGATTTGGCCTCTTTTCATACAGCAGATACAGACAAAGAGAAACGACACAGAGAAGAGCAGAAGTGACCTGCAGCTGGCGTTACAACAGACCGTGTTTTTATTAAATCTGATTCTCTACAAATTCATTTCTCTGATGAATTATTATGACTTCACTACAGTAAGAGGTTCAGTCTGAACGTCTTGTGTATGAAACCTCTTCTTTGACTATTAGTGGAGGGTTTCAGTTCAGCATTTTCAGAACGTGTTGTACTAAAAGTGTTTTCACACTTCAGAGGAGTGCTGTTTGTTGTGTACAATTACTACAAGACTGACTTCATCTCTGTCTCTGTCTCTCAGCTCTCAGACTCTGGCCAGTCTGGAGTTTGTTCAGCAGTGTCTGAAGTTCGACTGGGATGTACGCCTTTTTCTCACCAGGAGATCAGACATCAACACGGAGCTGTCCCGCACGGTTAGATCACATACACATGCACATTGTCACCGGTGAACACAGCACTGACAGATCATCACTTTTTCTTTACCAGTTTACAGTTTTACACACTCAGCAGTTTTGCATTAACATGATAATTGATGTGTGGAGATGTTTGTATCCAGCATCCCTCTCTTTTAGCTCTGTGTTTGGTCTCCACCAGCTCCTCAAGAGAAAGAACATCTGGCTCTTTAGCTGCTTATTTCTCCACTATCTTCATACGGTGGCCCTGAAAACTCAACACACTTCAGCTTTAAACACATGCAAAGTTTGTGAGTTTGTGAGGTTTATGTGCACTGGTAGATTAGCATTAGTCTTTAGCTTGTAGAACATGCTGCAGTTTTTGCAGCATGTTCAAGTATGTGTTTTCTTAAGTTGCAGTGTGTTGAGCTCTCAGGGCCACCGTATCTCCACCACCTGCCAACTGGAAGTGGACAGTGGCTTTTTACAGCTGTTTCTCTGGAAACATCTGCTGACTAGAACAATAAAGTTGTGTCTTGGCAGATAAACAATTAGCTGAAACTCTACAATCATGCTCTGTAAAGCTGCGAGGAGCTGCAGATCCTCTGTAGGTTCATCATGACCTCCTTTCACAGTATCACTAGTGGGAGAAAACACAAACAACCCAGACGACCAATCACAGTCTCCCTGTGGATGTGTAGTTTGTCCAAGGGGGCGACATCCTCAGTAATGGTGAACAGGCCTCGGCTCTAAACCTACACAACTACCCATGAACACACAAACAGAGACACAGCTCAACACAAACAGTGGGCCTGAATATACACACAGAGGCACATATACACTTACCCTCAGTGTTATTATCAGGTCTCATTAGCTCAAACACAACACAGTAGAGGATCAGGGGTGTTTGTCTTTCAAAACAGTCAGTCAGTCATGGTTTCTGTTCTCCAGCAGAGATGGTGAGTTCAGGTGCAGCGAAAATATTGGTGAAAGGAAAGGAAAGTGGTCTCAAAACAGCATTTTCTCAAATTCTTGTTTTCTCAGTCTGAGGTATGTTAAGTCTGACACCTGCAGGTGAAAAGCAGGAACTGAAGAGACTCTCTGCTGTTGGTTTGTCATTGGTGCCAGGTGACGTCAGTGTCTGTCCTCTATTGCTGAAGACATGACCTGACACCAAAGACCAGCCATCAGAAGAGCCAGTTCAATAATCTCTGCTTGATGCCTTGTGCAGTACTTTATTTCATTTAGAAGTTTCATTCTTTTTTAAGTTGTGTGTATATATTAGATATGGTCTGTGTCCTTTCTTAGTTTTCCCTAAATGGATATTTGCCCTATAGTTTATATATAGCTATATATATAGCACTTTCATCTCATCACTTCTTTTCTTTTTTTTATAATCTTGACATTTGTAAACGTGGTATTTAAAATAAAAATGTCCTGATTGACAGAAAGAAGACGATGAGACGGCATCCACCATGAACCACGCCATCCTGCTGCAGGAGCGTCCAATCAAACAGACTGTCACCAGGTGAGGGGGCGGGAGGCTCACCTTATTGGTAGAATTGGGAAACCTGATGCTTCACTTAATTGATTGTTATTTGAATGTTGTAATGTTCAGCACAAGTAATCAAACAAATTATAAAGTAGACGAGACAAAAATTAAACAACTAATTTTGTCTGATTTGAACTTTTCCATGTTTTTCAGGGAGGCTCTGACGCTGCTGTTGGACACTTTTCATAATGAAGCTGAGTGCTTCCTGCTCTCAGAGGTAACACAACCACACACGCACACACACACTTGTTTCTCCTACTTATGAGGACCTTCGTCAACATTAACAGTGATTCCTCACTTTCATGTTCTTATTTTCCAAAAATTAATTAACATTCCTTCGTCTTCTCCTCTACCAATCAAAGGCGGAGCTGTCTCTGCACGTTGAGCGTCTCGTCCAATCCGTGAAGGCGCTCTGCAGCTCATTAGCTGCCGTGGAAACACCTGATGTGACCTCTGCCCTCAGCCAGCTCCCAGCATGCCCCTGTCGCCTGCAGCCCAAAGTCCTGAAGGTGAGAGACGCCGTCAGGGTCCTTAAATTGTCTCGTACAGTTTGCGTGTTTTGTGCAGCGTTGACCATCCACCAGACAGACAGATGTGTCGTAACCGTCTCAGTTTGATGGTCTTTTCTCTGTCTGTCCTCCCAGGATGCTTCAGTGCTGGCTATCAGAGAGAACAGAGGTACGCAGCAGCTGCCAACACAACATCTCTCTGAAATGACGCTTAAAATGTTCAATGTATTGGCAGAGGTTAGGTCAATAAAAGCATGATGTCATAATTGTTTCACAGAGAAAGTGGTGGAGAAGTTGACGGCAGCCATCTTGGATTTGGTGGAGTTGTACTGCAGCACGTTTAACGCCAACTTCCACACGACGCCACAGAGCCACTGCTGCACGGCGCCGGTCCAGGAGGCCGGCCTCGTCACCAACGTGCTCTCCTTCAACGTGCACGCCGCCCACAGGATCCCCATCACCTGGGCCGCCAGGTACGACACTAACCCACACCCCCCCCAGTCAGCGCCACATGCGGAACCGCTGTAGCAGGATTTACCGATTAATTCCTCTGGGTCATTAAACGTCTCACAGTCGTGTCACTGAGCTTCATGTTAGTATCAGTGGTTCTGCTGTAACAACATCAAATCATCACTTAAACACATGAGTTGTTACACAGTCCACGTGTAGAAAGCGGAGCCAGCGCCCCCTACAGGCTGCAGAGGTCACCACGGCCTCGGTGCGAACAAACGGACTGATGACTCAGCTGTTCTCAGACCAGCACAGAGAGTGTAAAACAAAAGCAGCTCAGACTGAGAGCTGCTCTCTGCAGCCCCTCCCCCACCACACACACACACACACACACACACACACACACACACACACACACACACACACACACACACACACACACACACACACACACACACACACACACACACACACACACACACACACACACACACACACACACACACACACAGGGTTTCACTCTGACAAAGGGCCGACTGCCTGGGAACCAGACCTGACCTTTGACCTCTGAGAGAAGGCAACACTGGCCGCTTCGCCTGACACCTGGCTGTCAGCAGCACACACCATCTGTGTGTGTGTGTGTGTGAGAGAGAGAGAGAGAGAGAGGAAGTGAGAGCGAGAATCTGAGTATATTTCTGTCAAACAGGTTAAATGTTTCGTCCCAGCAGCTGTGAACTGACTCTGTAGCTGCAGCTTAAGGTTCAGACTCTGAGACGTCGTCTCAGTGTGTATGGAAACCTTCCTCAAAGAGTAGAAACAGTCGACTTCCCCCTACACACACACACACACACACGCTTTTATAGCTTCAGGTGAATGTTAAAATCTCAGTGAGGTGTCCTCTCCTCTGACTGTGCAACAGCAAAATCAAACATGCTGACTGACTCATGTGTGCCACTGCGGTCAGAGCGTTTGATGTGGGTGTTTCTGCCCTGGGTTTTGACTTGCAGCCCCCACAGTTCCTGAAGAAGGTTGCAGATGAGGACGTAGGTTTGGTTTCAGATGAGAGGCGCTGCGTTGCCTTCAATCTTTCAGATGTTCAGATGTGAAAAACACCCATCAGTCTTGTCGATGACTGTCGAATTTCAAACCGTACAAAACTGACCTGTGGCTGCAGCGCCTCCTAGAGGACGTCTGGTCTGAGCACACCAGCTGGATCCTGAAGGGAGGAGGAGGAGGAGGAGGAGCAGCTCCTCCTCAGGGTGTCTGTTGGCTCTTCAACTGTTTCGGGACTCAACATCCAGATTAAAAAGCCTCTGATGGACTGTGAAACTGAACTCTGCCAGTATAGAAATACTTTTCATTTGACTCATGCAGATGTTTCCAGTTTCCTCTGCAGCTCCCGTCCCTTCACCTCCTTCACTTCTTTTCACACTGAGCTCAGAGTGAAGACAGTAGTCCCTCCTGTTTTCGTGTGAAAGGGCAGATTGTTTTATTGATTAAACAACCCTGAAGACTATTTTATCCGTAGATTATTTCAAGTTCAATATTCATCAGTGACACAACATTTGACTGGCTTTTGACATTTTGGCTGATTCAGATGGTCATTAGATGATTCAATGATCTGGATTCAGGTTTTATTCTTTTCTCTGATCTTTGCTTTTTTCTTCAAACATCAAAGTTTTTTTTTCATTTTCAGCCTCAGACTGGGATTTAAAGGGAACCACGTGGGAAGTTTGGAGGAGAAATGTCTCTGGTGGAAATGCAAACAAATACAGCTAAAATAAGAAATGTATTGATCCATTAGTGAATTGACAGGAAATCAATCTGCACCTATTCCAAGTCAATTTGAAGCAAATTTTAACTAATGAATATCTGCTGAGTCATGGTTTGAGAAACTGTGATGGACAGTTTCCACTTTCATTTCTTGGTTAAAAAATTTGAGTTGTTAACGACAACATCTGAAACATGATAAAGATTCTGTATAACTTTCACACAGGTTGAATTCATCGTATTTGGTAAACATGTTTTTTTCTCATGTTTTAAAGTCTCTGTTACAGCTGTCAGATAAATGTGCTGCAGTAGAAGAATTAGTCGTTTTATTGTTGTGTACAAAGTTAAATGTCAATCTGAGTTTGACTTTTATGCAAAATGTATGAAAACTATGTCTGGCTAGGTCAGCACAAACACACTTGTCAGTCAGGTGTGTCTGCTGCAGGTCAACAAACCAATCAGAGTGAAGAAAATCAACAGCTGATCTAGAATCAGATTAATTGGGTTTTGTTGTAAATTGTCCGACCTCATCCTGACGTCGTGTCCCCTGTTCTGCCTGTCTGTCTCTGATTGGTCAGTTACGAGGGATTCTTCCTGTCCTGCTCTCTGACTCACGGAGGGGCGGAGCTCTGTGCGCCGCAGCACACCAGCAAGCAGTCGGTCAGCAAATACCTGTTCCACCTGGTGGTGTGGGACCAGAGGTACGTGGTCCAACCGGAGTCTCACCTGAGAACTAACACTAAGCAGTCGAGCTAATTTCATACACACGCCATTGCCATAAATAATGCTTAAATCCCCCTCTGCAGGGTGTGTTTCCCGGTGCAGATCAACCAGCTGCCCAGAGAGTCTCAGCTGACGGTGACTCTGTTCGCCAGCTCTCTGCCCCCCCCTGGAGGAGCCGAGGACAAGGGGAAGCAGCGGCGCAGCATCGAAGCTCTGGGCTGGGTCACCATGCCGCTCTTCAACTTCAGACAGTGAGTCACATGATGCTGCCACACGAGCTGAAACTGCCTCGATACGGATCATTACCTGATCCGCTCTGGAAGTAGTTATGGCAACCACTATATGGACAAACCACATTACAGTTGAGTTTGTCACCTTTGACCAGTGATATTCAATTTAAAAAGGCTTATCGGCATTGGAAGTATATGTTTTCACTGTCAAAACAAGTAGGCAATAAAAGCAAAACAAAACAACACAAAGTCAGTCTGGGATCTGAGGTCTGTATTTAGCTTGTATTATGTTTATTTCATAAGTTAAAGTATTTTTCTCTGGATCATATGATGTACACATGTTTTCTGTGCCAGTGACGTCTCTTCGAATTTAATGTCACACAGAGAAATTATTGGAGTGGTGACAAACTCAACTCTGATGTTGTTTGCCCATGTGGTGGTTGCTGTAGCTACAGTAGCTGTCCAAGGTGGCGGACAGGCCCACACATAATAATGACCCGAACTGGGCGTAGACAACCACCTACGACCTATGGATGTTGTTTCCTTTCCTTAATCTCCGTGCCCAGTATACACACAACATTATCCTCCCTCCATCAGGGCCCAGTTGAGCCCGTGTGATGTAATTTCCTTCACAGCAGCAGGAAGTGTGGACTGATGCTGATGGGAGTGTTTTCATTGTGTGTGCTAACCCCTCCCACCCCACCCACCTGTGTGTGTTCATTATGTGTGTGTGGACTGACTTCCCCATCCCTCAACTTGTGTGTGTGTGTCTGCAGTGTCCTGACATGCGGGAGAAAGCTGCTGGGTCTGTGGCCTTCGACCCCGGGAAGGAGTGGGAACGCCCGGACGAGTTCGCCCAACTTCAGCCAACCAGACAGTGTGATACTGCAGGTGACGCACGCACGCACGCACGCATGCACGCATGCACGCACTGTTTCTTATCTAAACGGCTAGTATCAAACCTTTCCCTCTTCAGACAGATGGTGAGCTCTGATTGGTCCAAGCCTGCAGTCTGTCACATTTCTTAGCCAATCACAGCACAAAATCAGTGCTGGTAGCTAAGTCTGTGCTCAGACCCATCTTTGCCCCCAGATCCATCTGAATGGAGCCGGTCTGTCGGCACAGTGGGGGGTAACAAAGTGGGAGGGCTGAAAGACGCTGTGCTGGCCAATCACATCGCAGAGTTCCAGACCTCCATGCTGTGTGAAAAGCTCGTTAATCTGCTCTTCACACTGGAGGCCCTGCCTTGTACTTCACCATCTCACCTGTACTTTAAACAGCACACACACACACACACACACACACATATATATATACGTATATATATATATATATATATATATATATATATATATATATATATATATATATATATATATATATATATATACCCCCACACACACACACTGTAAACACTGATTCATGTTTCAGTGCAGCTGGTTACAGTGTCGAGCTTCCAAACACACTCATTGAAATTGTGTGTAGTCAATGCATCGCGCTCAGTTCTGTGGCTCTTTGTTTCTGTGCAGTCAACTGATACACACATACACGCACACACATACACAGACACACACACATACACAGACACACACACACAGGACTACAGGACTGGGACAACTTGTTCTTCACATTCAGTTTGAAGCTCCACTTGCTCACAGAATTAAAGGGCCATGCCACCAACTCTGATGCTGGTGGTGGATTTTCAGAGTGCGCTCTGCTCGCGCTCCTCCCTCTGACCGGTGTCTCTCTGTGTCTGTCTCCTGGTCTCAGGTGGACTTTCCCACCTCGTCCTTTGAGGTTCGCTTCAGTACTCCTGCTCCAGCTGACTTCTGCCCTCAGTACGACTTCTCCAGACTGGACACCATCAGTCAAATCCAGCTGCAGGACGTCCTGCACAAGAAGGCATTCTTCTGGTCAGACACACACACAGACTTTATTGTTGTTGATATTTATATTCATAAATATCAAAGATGGAAGAAAACTGTTAATGAAAAATAAATGAATAAAATAGATTGGTATAAACAGTAGAGAAAAGTCTTTGCTGTCAAAACTAAATTAGTCACAATTAATCAAACTGACAATGAAATAGATAAACAATACAAAACTATGAGATAACATAAGAAGACATTTCAAAACTCAAATCAAATATAATTTAGAAATTACTCCTGAATGAAATATTTGGTGGCCAATAAAATAAACAAATTAGCAATTAAGTATGCAGTATAAATACTATTTTTAAGGTTTTTATACCAATACACATCTGATCTTTAAATTGTTAAAGACTGCTCCTAAAACTGTTGGCATTCGCATCTTTAAGTAATTTAGTGGTGAAACATCTGAGTTTGTAAAAGCAGCAGCCAGTGTCGCCGCTGACTCTTCAGTCACACCAATAAAACCCTGACATGAGGGTAAATACGGTCCAGATGGGTTTTTTCCCTTTTGATTCACCTCTGGGATTTAAATGTTCCCAACCTGCAGAGCATTTTAATGTCTTCATCCAGAAATCAGAGACGGTCCGACAAGGATCTGATCCAGGATCAGAGATCAGGGTCAAGTGTGTGAGCCAACAGAAACATGAGCTGCAGAGATTTACCTCTTGTGAGGTTTCTGCTGCAGCAGTTAGCAGGTTTCCACAGGTCTCTCTGGGTCTCATAAATGTTTGGCCGAACTCAAACGCTCAGAGTGTGTGGAACATGTATCTAACATTTCCCACACAAACCGTATAATATTCAGAATATTATCAGAAAAAATCTAATAACGGCCAGTGCTTCCTGTGTAAACTGTGTGTGTGGTACCTGTGCAGGTTGACGATGGAGGACAAGCGGCTGCTGTGGGAGAAGAAGGCCTTCTGTCAGTCGGAAAGTGCGGCGCTGCCTCTGGTTCTGGCCAGCGCCCCCTGCTGGGAGTGGGCCTGTCTGCCCGACATCTACGCCCTGCTGAGACAGTGGGCCTGCCTGGGCCACCTGGACGCCCTGGGCCTCCTCCACGCCTCGTACGTCCCTGCTCACTGACGCTCACCTCGTCCTCTAAAGGTCAGAGCGGCTGAGTGACATTTATCATTGTCGTGTGTTCGACAGGTTCCCGGACCAGGAGCTGAGACGGACGGCCGTCCAGTGGATGGACTCCATCTCAGACCCGGAGCTGCTGGACTTCCTGCCTCAGCTGGTCCAGGTAACGTGATGACAGGACGTGTATGTGGCTGTTGATGCAAACTCAGCTCTTGGGAAACACTTTTTCTCATCAAAACTTAATGATGATGAACTCCAGTCAGCTTCTCTTAGCTCTTTTTCAACTCGAACACACGACTTCCTGCACAGATATTTCACATTAAAAGCCTTTCAGTGGCTCAAAGAACACAATCTCTTATCTCAATCTCAACAATTACTGGATGTAATTACATCCAACCTCTTGTTGTCCATACTGACCATTATTAGTCACTGAGGCATCATGTTTGTGTTCCTTGATATAATGGCGTTTGGCACAACAACCTGCTGTCCACGTTTCTGGTGGTTCTTATGCGTCTGTAGCGCCTCCCTCAGGGTCGAAGCTGAAACTGCAGCCTATAATTCTCACACAGTTCTGTCAATTTCTATTCCTACAGTTAAACATTTATTCTGGTTCATTCACTGTTGTCTTTCAGTTTATCTCCAATCTGCAGGTTTGCCTTTATAGTTCAGTGTTATTCATCTGGTTTCTTTTTGTTTCTCTTAATGTTTTTTTTTTTACACTAACACTGTTTTGATTTTGATTAACTCCAGTACTTTTGAAAAAAAAACAAACAAACAGTTAAGCTGAGTCAGTGAAACTCAGTTCTTCCTTTTTGATGTTTCACATTAAAATCTTCCCAGCACTTCAAATGCTTCACTTTCCAAGAGGACTTTTTATGTGTTACATGTGTTTGAGAAGTATAGAGGATCACAGATGGAGGCTAAAAAAAAACAACAGCTAATTAAAATCAGTCAAAGAGTAACTCATCATTTAATCATATTTTCCCAAGTCGTTAATAATGGACAAATATGTAAATGTGACTTATTATAGATTAACCAAAAACACTGACAAATACAATACAGAAACCCTCAAAGGCTTCACTGTATTTGTCTAAAATGAATATGCTCAAATAACAACAACATGGCAGCTCCGTCAGAGTGGTAACTGTTAGCAGAGAAGTTTTAGTTTGAGACGGTGAGCTCATTTATTTCCCACAACTGAATCTAACCATAGTTGGGTCAGAGGTCAGAATAACATAATTATGTGTAAATTCCACATCAAAAAACAAAAGGAGTGGCAGTAAGAGGAATTTGCATTGATGAGTTATTATCATGTTACCTTTGACAGCCGTGGTGGTGGAAATAAACAATGCACTGAATGTCATCTCTTGGTTAATTAGCTACTGATGGGCGACTGTAACACATATATAATATAATGGAAGTCCTGTGGTTTTGGCTGCTTAGATAGAAACTGACTGGACTTCAGCGCTGACCCTGTCTCTGTCTCCGTGTCTCAGGCTCTGAAGTACGAGTGCTACCTGGACAGCTCTCTGGTCCGCTTCCTCCTGCGGCGAGCCATCGGGGACGTTCGCATCGCTCACTACCTCTTCTGGTCAGCTGCCCTCTGATTCACTGATCACACACAGTTACTGTCTGAAGGTTGTCAGGTCATACATGTTGCTTTCCTTCTCCCAGACACACAACAACATCTGGTGGGATTATTATTATAAACTACTTAAACCTCTGCTCATCAAACTGTTTACTGACATGCTTCCAGTTGATACTAATCCACCTGGTTCATTAGAGGACAACACCATTCAGAGTTAGCAGATGCAGACTGATCGTCTCTGGCTGCTGAGGGACAACCTGCAGGACAGATTCAGACCAGGATCCGGGTTAGTTTGGTTTAGTTTAGTAAAGTTGAGTTGTGACTGTGTCCGTCTCTGTCTCTCAGGCTGCTGAAGGACAACCTGCAGGACAGTCAGTTCAGTGCTCGATATCAGCACCTCCTGGCCGCTCTGCTCTGCTGCGTCGGTCGAGGTCTGCGGGACGAGTTTGACCGTCAGTGCTGGCTCGTCTCCATCCTCGCTAAGGTGGCGCACAAAGTGCGAGAGGCCACACCATCCAGCAGACAGGTGAGGAGGACACCGACAACCTGGATCATGAAGAGAGAGTTAACCAAGCCTGTGAAGTTGACTTGTCTGTGAGCGTCATGTGGAGTGGTGGAGCCACGGACATCGAGATGTGACTCTTGTTCTGTGTTCTGTGTTACAGTCCGTCCTCAGAGAGGGTCTGGATGAGACCAAGCAGTTCTTCTCCATGAACAGCAGCTGTAGACTTCCTCTGAACCCGGCGCTGCTGGTCAAAGGAATCAACATCCAGGTACAGACTGAGACGAACACATTTTTACTGTTCTCGAAAAGCACAAATTCATAATACACATAATCTGAAGGCTCCTTACAGGCTGATGTCATGTCCTTAATTATGCTACATTCATACCTTGATTAAACAGCTTCAGAGTAATTGGTGGTGTAATGAATGACTTGTAACTTGTTAGGAGGGAGAATGGAGGCTCTTTGCCTTCCACGTAGCGTCTCTTGGCCAAAAACCAACCTTGCAACATCATCAGCGCCTGCGACCCGGTGTCCCAGCTCACGTCTCTGCAGCACCGCAACAAAAATGCGGCTGTTACCCATAATCTCTTGTTTTTGACAGATAAGACTACACAAATACATGCATCGTAATGCATATATGATAAATAACTTAGGAGGGTAAGCAAAACAGCGAAAAAGCAACCGGACTTGCATAGTTCCCCTTTAATGTTTATTACACAGAGCAACTTAACCTCCAACAGAACCGGGCTCAGGTGAGAGGGGCCGGTTGAAAGAAAGACCATGAACAGCAGTTATATACAGATGAACCCTAACCCGCGTTGTTGTGACCCTAGTGGGAAGGTCAGGGGGTCATTGGAGGGTTCATGCCCCTTAGAGCAGGAAGGAGATCATGTGTTATATTCCTGTGACATCTTCAGGCTAAAAGTAGGTCGTAGCTGTCGGGGGTCAAAGACGCTAATTTTGGTCTCGATCCTGACTTTGAGACTGGCTCAAGTTCAGGTTCGTGGGGTGGTGGTGGTGGTGGTGGGGGGGGGGGGTCTCTGGAATGTGTGTCAGGTGAAACAGGTTAGTGGAAACACGATTTTATCCCTCCCTCAGCAGCTTCATGAAAAGGACAGTCAGTTAGAAACTTGGGAGAGCATCGTTACCCCTGAACCTGCAGTGATACCTGATGCACCAACACGGAGACAATCAAAGTTAAATGTCTGTGTCTGAGCGTTCCTGTCCGTCCGTCTGTCTTTTACAGTCATGTTCCTTCTTCAACTCCAACGCTGTCCCTCTCAAACTGTCCTTCCACAACCTGGACCCTCTGGGAGACAACATCAACGTCATCTTCAAGGTAACGCGATCAGATCCTCTTCCAACCTGAACAACATTCAAACTGTGTCTGAGTCTCTGTTCACCCGTGACGTGTCTTGTCTCGGTCCAGTCAGGAGACGACCTGCGGCAGGACATGCTGACACTGCAGATGATCCGCATCATGAACAAGATCTGGATCCAGGAGGGTCTGGACATGAGGATGGTCATCTTCAAATGCTTCTCCACTGGAAGAGGGCGAGGTGAGGACAGACTGAATAGAATAGAATAGAATAGAATAAACTTTAATGTCCCACAGGGGAAATTTGTTGTGGACTCAGTGCATGGTAAAAAAGCTGCCTTAATATACATAAAATACATAAATGACAGTTGACATGTACACACACACTCATAACACACCCAGTTAAGGGTTTAAAAAGATTAAAAAGTAAACAAACAAACAAACAGACAAGCATCAGTTATTGCACATCTCCCAGATAAAAAAATAAAAACAAGAGTTATTGCACACCTCCCAGGCCTCAGCGTACACCATCTACAGAGCTGTTTAAAAGTTTGATGGAGGTGGGTACAAAAGAGAATTTAAAACGATTCAGTCTGCATTTAGGGAGTCTATACCTTCTACCGAAAGGCAAGAGCTCGTAGTTTTCCAGAAGGATGTGGGACGGGTCTGACAAAACCCTCCGTGCCTGCCTGACTACAGAGTGAAACGAGCAAAAACTTACTTAAAAACAAACAAACAAACAAACAAAGGAGCAGCCGGCCGTAGCACCAGAGTCCGGGTCGCTCTCAGAGCAGCGCCACTGGAGTTTGTACCTGTGTGTCCACTGTTCTTAGGTGAGAGGTGTGGATGTGACTGACAGGTGTGTTGTTACCTGTTCTCAGGTATGGTCGAGATGATCCCTCAGGCCGACACTCTGAGGAAGATCCAGGTGGAACATGGCGTCACCGGGTCCTTTAAAGACCGTCCACTGGCGGACTGGCTGCTGAAGCACAACCCTACTGACGAGCAGTACGACAAGGTAACACACACCTGGACACACACACACAAACAAAGAGCCAGGGGGATACTTACTCAGGTCTTGTCCGTCTTGACTGTGCTTGTGTCTGCACTTGATGCAAATCCACGGTGGCCCTGGAGGTCAATCCACTCCTGCTAAAGAAAACACATGTAAATTGGCAGAAATGCAAACAAATAGAGGAAAAACCCCCTCGCCTCTGACCTCTGCACCCGTCACAGATGATTAAACTAACTCAAAGTACATGAGTCTTAACTGTGGTCTGCGTCCAGGCGGTGGAGAACTTCATCTACTCTTGCGCCGGCTGCTGCGTGGCGACCTACATCCTGGGAATCTGCGACCGCCACAATGACAACATCATGCTGAAGACCAGCGGCCACATGTTTCACATCGACTTTGGGAAGTTCCTAGGACATGCGCAGATGTTTGGAAACATCAAACGGTGAGAGAGTGCACCGACGTCGACGTATCCATGGTCACAGTTGGCTAGGATTAGGTAAACATGTTTTTGTTTTTTTTTCTGTCATGTGACCTGCAGGGACCGCGCCCCCTTCGTCTTCACCTCGGACATGGCGTACGTCATCAACGGAGGGGACAAACCGTCCAGTCGCTTCCACGACTTTGTGGATCTGTGCTGTGAGGCCTACAACCTGATCAGGAAGCACGCACACCTGTTCCTCAACCTGCTGGGCCTGGTAGGTGCAACACACACACACACACACACACACGGTAGCCCATCTGTAGCTGTGAGGACCCTTGTTATCATGCATTGAAGGTGTCTGAACCAAAACATCCTCATGACATGTGTCAAACTAAAATATGACCACACACTCACAGGCGGCCTACCTTTAAACTATTATAACTGAGTTTAAAATACATCACTCTAGAAACATGAAAAGGCTCAGTAGCCAAACGTATTATGTACGTATATAAATAAATAAATATTATTAGTCGAATTTAACTGACACTGAGAATTAGGAACAGCATGCATCACTTTTATTTTAGATGTCAAAAAACATGAAGAAAAAAGATTACGCTACATGTAAATAATACATTTTCTGTCAATCAGTTAATGGACCAGTCGTTACAGTCGAGATGTGCAAACATGGTTCATCACTATGAGGAGCTGCTTTAGCACTGTCATTATGAAGTCCACTGTTAAAATGGTGTTTATAGCTGGTGTGTGTGTGTGTGTGCGTGTGCGCGTGCAGATGTTGTCCTGTGGGATTCCTGAACTGTCTGATCTGGAGGATCTGAAGTATGTGTATGATGCACTGAGACCTCACGAGTCTGAGGCCGACGCCACCATGTACTTCACCAGGTACACACACACACACACACACACACTACAAAGATACACAGTTAATAAACTAATCACATGATCATATCAGTACTCTAATAATTGACTAAATCAATAAAGGAAGAAACTACAGATACTGAATTACGCCCTGTTGTTTACAATCCATATGCAGTAAATGTTTACTGGAATTGCTGTTGTTATTGGATTTACATTTCATGTAAACACAGAATGATCAGTTGTGAAAACTGTTTTTAAAGTCATGGAAACATCATGAAAACATCATTGGCCAAAATGCGAATTAACCCTGTGTTACACAAACACAAGAAAATAACATACAGCAGCAGATTGATCTCTAGCTGTCCTCCCTCCCTCTCTGACCTGTGCAGGTTGATCGAGTCCAGCCTGGGCAGCGTCGCCACCAAACTCAACTTCTTCATTCACAATCTGGCCCAGATGAAGTTCGCCTCCACGGAGGATCGGCCCTCGCTGTCGTTCGCTCCCAGAATTCACACTCTGAAGAGCGACGGCCTCATCAGGAACCTGTACATCTGCAGACACATGCGCACCACCATCCCCAGCAAGACATACGTGAGTCCAGCTGCAAACCACCTGACAAAGCAGCCGCTATAAGATGAAGGCCATGCAGCTTCACTTACAACATCAGTCTGTTTTCTGCAGATTGTATCTGAACACTGGCTCTGAGTGGTGGAGGGACATTCAAAGGCCTGTCAGAAGCAAAAATATATGTAAAATTAGCCACAAAGCGTTTTTCTATTATTATTTTTTTTTCTAATCACGTTTTTTATGTTGTTTTTTTAATGACAAATGACAAACACATCCAGCTCATGATCATATACGTCATATTTCTGCCAGTTTGGGGTCACAGTTTGGTTGTGTGTGTGTGTGTTTCAGGCCTTTGTGGTAAAGGTGGAGCGTGAAGGTCAGCAGGAGGTGCAGCTGGTCCAGAGGACGTTTGAAGAGTTTCATGAACTTCATAGTAAAATGAGACTCATCTTCCCCTCATCCAGACTGCCCAGGTACACACACACACACACACACACACACACACACACACACACACACACACACACACACACACACACACACACACAAACGCACACAGTAGTACATGGTTGTGTTAATTTCCTATCACTATGCACAACATTTACAATATAGACAGAAGAGGAAGTTGTACATTGTTGTAATATAAGAATATGGTTGTAATGTCGTCACTGTGAAAATTGAGGCCCCGTCTAATCTTTGTCCCGCCCCCAGCTTCCCGAGCCGTTTTGTGATTGGTCGTTCCCGAGGCGAGGCGATGGCTGATAGGAGGAAAGACGAGCTGAACGGTTACGTCTGGCACCTGATTCACGCCGGCCCAGAGGTGGCCCAGGTCAGTTGCAGTCTGACCTTTGACCTGTGTTGACCCTGGTTTCTCTGGTTTCTCCACTTATTTACACTGTGAAATACATATTTACAGTCAGCTGCAGACGCATGTTTCTGTTGTTGTTGTTGTTGTTGTTGTTGTCATCACATAAAAATCTTTTATCTCTAAGTGTTTTCAAGAGGTTTCGGCTCAGCTCACACTTTCAGAATAAAGGACATAATAAAGGCTGATATGTTCCACTCAAATAATTATTGTTTTTCATTAGGATTCATGAATGAATTCATACATTAGATATAAATAATAATGTCAAATAATATAATGGATTAATGTGTCTTGCTGAGAAAACCATTTATAATGAATCTAATCTATAATGTAAAATAATCATTAGTTGGAGCTCTATTGTATAAAGTGACTTTATTTCCGTGTTTGTAAAGCTCAGTGACTGATCTGAACACTGTGTCCTCACCATCCACTTAAGTTTCATTTTGACATACACACACACACACACGTGCGCGCACACACACTGTGGGTGTGGACCCTTACTGCTGTATCAGGTCTGTCCAGTTTTAGAAACTTGGCAGGACGTTAACTGTGTGTGTGTGTGTGTGTGTGTGTGTGTGTGTTCTCGCAACCACTGACACTGAATATACAGTAGCTACTGTATATTGTTTGCACGTGTATTTTCATAAACGTGATTAAATGTGACTTCTGTTTTCATTTTACAGTCTGTATGATCTTGGGTCTGTAGCACATTTCATGTGTAGATACATGAATTACATATTACAGTAACAATTGTACAGTAATAATTGTACACACGTCTCATCTGACACTTTGTAGCAGGAGTTTCTCATCTTATCTTTTCCCATGCTCCTTTTATTGGTTTGTTTCCAGACTATATTAAGTTATTGCAAGTATGTTAAACATTTTCTACCAAAAACAGACAAAGATCACGCCTATAAACTTTGGCGAATAGGGTTCAATTATATACAACAAAACAGTAAATCTAAACAATGTATTCATATACAGGAACAAATAAAACACAAATACACGGAGCAACTAAGAGCGATGGAGTTTAGTCCAGTGACCGATCTGTGGTTTAAATGTGTGAACAATGTTTATGTGTGTGTTACAGTGTGATTTGGTCTACACCTTCTTCCACCCGCTGCCCAGAGACGAGAGACCAGGAACAACAACACCCAGCAAAGCAGCAGGTGAACACAGTCACACACTGCACATCAGTCAACACAAACCGTGGATGTTAAGTTTAGTTTGTAGTTATTAATATCCAGTGACAATATGATAATAATGGTCAAATCTTTTCTACTGCATTTGTTTTCTGTCCATCGACTGTAAATACGTCATGACAGTTGTTATTAGCCTCTCCAGATGTAACCTTGACACAGGAGGATTTGATGTTCAGATCAGTTCTGTCACACCACATTCCACTATCAAGACAATAACAATAAAAATACTTTCAGTTTTCTTTTTGTTATCAGTCCAACTGCAGTTTTCAGCATGTGAGTGTGAGCGTCGGACACGTCACAGCTGTAAAACTCTGTTAAAGTTCAACTGATCCACCATAAGTAAAGTAACACACAGCTGACTCAGAGTACACACACATGGAGACGAGGCTAAAGTCCAGCGTGTTCACTTGAAACACACTGAAGTCAGTTTATATGTCAGTGTGTTCCCACTGAGGCTCCTGTTACACTGGTTTTATGAATGAATAGTAATTTCAAGAAGAATAAATATATCTTCTTCCTCTGTGTCCTCTCTCTGTTAATATGAGTCTGTACAATAAAGACTGCTGCCATGTTTGAACTCGGTATCAGAGCTGTAGTCAGGAGCCGGTCTGAAACAAGTTCAGGTCTCAGTGTACAGTAGGGACCTGCTGTGTATTACTTTAATGAGGGTGGATCAGTTGATCAGTTGAACTTTAACTGGGTTTTACAGCTGTTAAGGATCCGGTGCTCACACTCCAAACCTTAACCTCTCACAGCTCAGAAAACCTAAGATTGAGTGAGAAAGTCTGATAACAAGAAGGAAAGTGAAAGTATTTTAATTGTTTTTATCGATTCTGATTCACTTGTATCTAAGACGTTTTTTTGTTTTGTTGAAGTTGCAGAGATCTCGTGGTCTCCAGCTTCAGGGAAAGAGCTCGGTGAAGTCAAACTCTCCATCTCCTACAAGAATGACAAACTCTTCATCATGGTCATGCACATACGAGGACTGGTCAGTCTGACTCACTGTGTGTGTGTGTGTGTGTGTTTATATTGACATCCGTTGCCAGGATGCTGTAAACACATAATTCTTTTTTATTATTATTGAACAGCAGAGTTCTTGGTTTTACTGGACCTGTACAGATGTTAATGATTGGCTTTGAACCCAGATGGGGGATACTAACATGGATAGGATAGGATAGAAAACTTTATTGATCCCCAGGGGGAAACTGCTTTGCCACCAGTAGAAACACATACATCCACTTAACAAACAATACAAACATACCATTGCACAAAAACAGCTGTATCGACATGATTAGGACAGAGTACTCAAAAACAGTGAAAGATAAATAAATAAATAAATAAATATAGACCTCCAGAAGGTAAAAACAGCAAACAACCGCTGATGGATGTATGTGTTTGTGCTATGCAGCAGCCCCTGCAGGACGGGACAGACCCGGACCCCTACGTGAAGCTCTACCTCCTCCCTGACCCCCAGAAGACCAGCAAGAGGAAGACCAAGGCAGCACGGCGCACCTGCAACCCCACCTACAACGAGATGGTACAAACTCATCCCGTCTGACTCTGATATTCAACTTTATACCGAGGCAACTGTGTAGAGATGGGATGATTGTTGACCCCACCGCCCCCTCCCTCCTTATCCCTGCAGCTTGTGTACGAGCGGATCCCCCGCGGCGACCTGGACCAGAGGGTGATCCACCTGCGGGTTCTGGACGACGGGGCTTTCTGGGACAACACCTTGCTGGGAGAGACCTTCATCCCCCTGAAGAAGCTGGTACCGGGTCAACACTGGGTGGACTGGCACCAACTGGGCGCCGCCAGGTCCGACTCCGCCCACTGAAGGACGAGAAACAGGAAGCGTGGGGTTTGAAGGAAGAGAAGAAGAGAAGCCGTTCTCCTCAGGAGAAGGAGAGAAGAAAAAAGGAAAATCCTTTCAAAGTAAAAGCCGTGTGGCTGATCCTCCCTCTGTGTGGGAGGGGGTTTAAGGTTAAAGGTCACTTCACTGACATCGCAGTTCATTTCAAGCTATTCCCTTTAGTTTTTAAACACAGGGAGAACCGACTCAATAACACTCTATTAGTAATTTATTGGACTAAAAAATAATAAGTTAATTATTCTCTGAAGCAGTCGGGTTCTGAAACCGTTTCAAATTCTCCTGATTTCGAGAAACAAACTTTCCAGTGAAGTCCCATCAAAGTTAATAAGTTAAACTAATTAACTAGTTTTTAATTTAACTTGGCCTCTAACGTTATGTTGAATATGTGAATTTTATGATGAACTTTTACACTTTTTAACTTGAGAACACACAGTTAGTTTTAAGACATTTTAAGATTAAGTTTAAATGAAGAGCTCTGTATGGACTCACTGCAGGAAGATAAACTGTCTGTGCCCCGGGCTTCATGAGATCAGAGGGTAGAGGAAGCTGTCACATCATCTGTGCCGCTGAAATTATGTAACCGTGAACGATCTCAGTCACAACTGTGGCTCAGAGTCGAGCTCAGATCGGATTCAGTTTATTTCTCTCTGTCTGCTCTGCACCTGTTAAGAGACGTGACGGGTGAAATCATCAGTAGCTAAACATGACACATGAGTTTTTATGAAATGACGATGCTGGGAGACACACACTGTTTGTGAATGAAGGTGGAGAGGACGTTTATCTGCAGGGACAAAGAAGAACAAACAGCACATCACTGTTCAGAAGCTGGTTCACATTTTACACAACTTCACTGTAAAAAAAGAAACTCTGCGTCATGGCCGGTGGAGCCAGGAGCAGCTGTGTTTTTGTGTTCCAGGAATGAAACCTTGGGTCAGGCAGAGACGAAGCAAACACACAAACTCACACTAAGTCTGTGTTGTTACTTCAGCACAAAGTAACAGGAGAAGAGTTTTACCTTTCGTGTTTGTGTACATACAGAGTTTTAGCTTCAGTGTTGCTAACAGCAAGTCGTGCTCATATCGGGTGGAGTGGATCCAACCACTCATGTGGTTGGTTGACAGGATATTTTTTATAGTGTGGATGTGGTTTTGATTTTGAAGTCTTGAGGTGGATCAGTTCTGCATGAGAGTCTGAGAGAGAGAGAGAGAGAGAGAGAGAGAGAGAGAGAGAGAGAGAGAGAGAGAGAGAGATCCTGACGCAGGGACACGTTGTTCTGTTTGCCTTTAAACTCATCCTGCTCTGATGTTCCCTCTCAGATCTTAATAATCTGCTCGGCACCTCTGGCTGCTTGTTTCTACATTTTATTCCCTCTCTGCCTGTGATTTTGTACTTTTTGGGAAAGTTTTGTGGCCATTTTTAAACTGCCTCTCTGGGTTTTTAATGACCCAGGCTGCAGTGAATATTGAAGGGGAACTAGTTAGTATTCCTGCAGGTTGTTTTTTGCGCTGTAGACGAGACAAACGGAGGGGACGAACCTGCAGGAAACAAACTCCACTGACCTGCTCTGTCCACCACTCTTCTCAAGACGTGAATGTTAACATTTCAAACTGGTCACCTGAGATATTTCAAATAATTGTCTTCACTTTGGTCCCTTATGATACAAATCATCTGTTAGCTGCAGCTGAGGCTCAACACTTGTGGTTTATTGTGAACATCAGGACTGTGGCCAGTTGATCATGGAGTGGTTCACGAATCAAGTCCTGTCTAATGTCCTCCTACACACACAGAGCAACACACACTGCACATGTTAGGTGAATCTTAGAGGCTGTAAGATCACATTAATAAAAACATGTGATTAATAAAAACATGTGATTAATAAAAACATGTGATTAAAGATCACACGTAAACACAACCTGAAGTGTATTTTCACTTTTTTCTTCTGTTTTACTGCAGCGACCTGTGCTGGAAAACACAGGTGACCTACACTCTGTGCTGTACCTGAACACATCCTCACACACAGGAGTGCAGCTGTTGCTCAGTGCTGCCACGTTTACAGGCCTGTGTGATGATTAAGAGTGTAACGGTTTCATTGTTTTCTCCATTAAAGTGAAATAGTGTATATATTATACATTATCTGTATAGAAAACTGACCCTGGATCAGCTGTTTATGATTCAGTCACATGGCTGCTGTGCTGACATCAGGTGAGACAGCTCCTGTCACCACACTCAGCCTCTGATAAACTCAAAAATATTCACTAACCATTTGCTTTCAGGCTGGGATCTCAGCATGTCCTGTGGTCAGTGTAATAAATACAACCTTTAGTCGGAGCCCAAACACATGAACACAACATCACTGCTCACACCCTCAAACACCGTAAAAACTCTATTTGAGGCTCAGCAGGTTGGATTTTAATCTACAGTAGCTTGTCTTTTTATTTTTTTGGTTCAACTTTGAATATTCAAATGAATAGATTCAAACCAAGACCACACCCCAGATCCATTAACCAACCCTGAACAGAGGATTTAGTCTTATTAAAACATGTTGAAGATCCAAATTTGGGGGTTTTGAAGCTGAACTTAGTAAAAGCTTGAAGTGATGAGACTGAGCTGCAGCTGAAAGGTTAAACCACATTGATCTATGTATTGGGAAAGAGTGGTGTGCAGTAAAGTTTGTGAGTCTGAGTCCTGACCCCTGATGCTACAGGGAGAGAATGTAAGTTCAAAATGAACTGGATCTTTATTTGTACTGGACATACTGAAGTCAATGAAAATGTGATTGGATTTTCCACTGCAGCGTAGTTGGAGACACCGTTCAGATGTAGATTCAAATATAGACAAAAGCTGTTATTAATGTGTAACTTTAATTTTGGAACATGTTTTGTATTATTTGCACTAAAAAATAAACTTGAATCGGAAAAATCCTGTTTTTGTTATTTCTTTTTTTATTGTCTTTACCTACCTTTGTTCCACCCTCAATCAAATAAATAATTCTTCAAATGTCTTAAAATGTCTAAGAATAATGTAGGCCTATCTAAATTCAGATTATTTTGTATGTCAAGAATACATTTTCAAGATGAGCCAGGGGGAGTGTTTTGGTCTGGTTTAAACACTGCAAAAAGAAAAGATCTTGAAATAAATCAACTTGAGACAAAAGCAATTTCAGGACAAAAGTAAAAAGGCAAGAAACGAACTAAACCAACCATAGACATAAGTGGGAATTTAAAAAAAAATCTTCTCCCTCCTGTTGTGTGTTTCTATACAGTTCATATCCCATTAAATACATTACATTATTTTATTTATTATATTATTTATTTATACATTAGACATTGTTTTAACTTGTATAATGATAAGGTAGGTATTAGTAAATGTATTTGAAAAAACACATGAGCAAACAGACTATTTTTAAACTACTTCCCTGTAGCCTTGGCAGCTTCGGGTCTAAATAAGGGACCGTGTGGCTGCAGGAGTCTCACACTGATAAACACATGGCAGCAGCAGACAGACCTTGGACTCTGCCTTATGTAAGATAGTGCTGCAGCTGCACAGGGACGTGAGACCAGGGGGCACATGTACTGTATGTATGCTGTCGGTCACGCTCCCTCCGCTTCAGTAACACTGCGACGCTCCCTAACCTCGGGTTTTACGTTACAGGAAGAAACGAGTGCGTGCGGACGGTCCCTTGACTTTCTGATGAAATCTCTCTGAACGAGCGGAAGCGACGCGGCGGTGAAACCCTCACTTTGGCAAGAAAACCGAGACAGTAAAACGTCGGAACGGGTTAAAAACAGCTCAAACAAGACAACTAGGCTACCATACTGTGGTTTAAGGTCGAAGATTTTGAGTAAATCGTCGCTATCTTTCTGGTCCTGTAATCGTAAAGCCAACCGCTAAGCTAAGCTAACCCGCTAGCATCGTCAGCTGCCGCTCAACGGAGACCTCCACCACCAGCCGCCGCTTTTCCACGAAGACTACACATCAGACAAAATGGCTCTTCTTTCATCTTCACACCTGACGTCTTCTTCGTATCGTTACTCGAGTGTGTTCAGCCTTTCTTTCTCCTCCAGCTTCGTCCCCACCAAACTGTCCACTAGGAAGAAGTCCAACCACCACTCTCAGCTAACCTTTGACGCCGCGGAGCCCGCCGGACTCATGGACGATATTTCCTGGGTTCCCTCCGGTTGTGGTAATCGTAATGTTTTCCAAGCAGTGTAAAGACAATGTTATATTAGTAAAGACTGAAAGTGTTAAAAATGGATAGCACCAGTAATTGCTGCTGTTAACCCGGACCTGTGGCTTGCTGCAGCCTCTCCGTCTGACAGCTGTCAAAGAAGGAGCTGACCTGAACGTGGCTCTGTCACTTATTTAATTACCACTGTCACTCACTTCATCAGATAATTTATATTTTGCACTTTTGAGTTGGTTAAAAATGTTCAGAAACATGAGTGATGAGAGACATTTATCCGGCGGGCAGAGCTCGTCCTCCCCGACCGGCCACGGAGTCACCTCTGTCGGGCTTGATAATCAGGAAAGCTCGTGGATCGGCCTGCTCTCCGTGGTGTCCAGGCCCGCGCTGTCGTTTCTGCAGAAATATCTCCCGGGACGACCCCGAAATCAGACTCTGGCTGATAGAGGGAGCGGGTGGATCGGTGGAGACATGAAAACCAGTTTTGTTGAGGAAGAGAGGGAGTTCTTACGACAACTGGACGACATGATGCCGCTCGCGCCGCACGCGGCTCCGCACCTGACGTACCTGCGGTGTCAGCACACCGGGGCCGCCGGCCTGCTGGAGCCGCCGGACGGCGCCGCGCTGCCCTGGCTCACGGCTCAGTCTCTGAGGGAAATTGGGATTCAAAACACAGAAATGGACATAAATATCTGCCAAGAGACGCAGATTGGATATTTTTCCTCTGCCAGGACTTTCTTCAGTCATGTTCTGCTGAACTCCGTGTCATCTCAGGAAATAAAACCCACGGCAGGGAAGGACTGGGTGACCGAGGCTATGGGCTCCACCGTGAAGAGCGCTGGTGGGAAAAGCAGGACGTGGTGGGGCAGTTTCTGGGGAGGTGAGGAGAGCTCACAGAAAGGGCTGTTGTCAGATTTGTCCTGGGCTGAGGAGGGGGCAGTGACAGGCCAGCTTTGTCCACAGCAACCAGGGGTTGAAACAAAAGCCCCTGCTGCCGAAACAACCCCTGTGTTTGTCCAGAGAGACAGCAGGGAATCGACTCTGGGAGAAAACACTGGACCGACTGACCACAAAGAGGAGCCGGCTAACAAAGGAGGCCTTCACACAGTCCAGAATACAGAGGGGTCCGCACCAGACCACCAGCTTAACATCAGGAACCACCTGAGCGGTTCAGGAGCTGCCGCCGCCTGCAGTGAGGCGGCACTCCCGACCCCGGATCAGGACAATGGTTACTCCAGTCTGGAGGAAGAGCATTTCCAGATGTGCCACCAGCACATGGTGAAAGCCCCAAGTGAGGAACAACAACAACAACAACAACAGGAAACTGAACCCACTGAGAACACAACACAGATGGAGGAAGAGTCGTCTGGGGAGGAGGAGTCTACGTCAGAAAAGGTGGACGAAGAAGGAAACGCTCAGCAACACTCGGCCGCTCAGGAGTGTCAGTCTGCGGGGGAGACGGCGCTCTCCAACCCCCAGTGCCAGAACAAAGCCATCGCCTTCATCATGGGCTGCCCGTGTAGTGACGACGACGACAGCAGCCACTCAGAGAGGGAGTCCAGTGACGACGACGACGACGACGGTTTTGACAGCGAGGGGTCGTCTGACCTGTCCGACTCCTCTGATGAAGACGATGAGGAAGATGACGAAGCGTCGGACTCGGACAGCGAGGCGGACTCCGAGTCGGAGCGCCTGTGGAGCTCGTTGTGCCAAACCGTGGACCCCTACAACCCCCAAAACTTCACTGCCCCAATACAGACGGGCAGAACGCCTCCCAGGACCATCCCCACCCCCACACAGCCCTCGTCTGCCCACTCAACCCCCGACTCTTCCCCGGACCACAGCCCGCTCCCTCTCTCCTCTCTGGCAGCCTCCCCTCCCCTGACCTCCGGCTCCCCTCCATCCGGCCACGACACGTGGGACGACTCGACCTCGGCCAGCGAGGTGGACGAAGCGGAGAGCGTCCGGCTGTGGAGCTCCTTCAGCTGCTCCTCGGACCCCTACAGCCCCTTTAACTTCCAGGCCTCGTTCAGGACTCGAGGGCCCGTTGAGGCCGCTCCCAGGGCCAAGGCCAAGAAGGCCTCGCGTACCCCTCCCCGCTCTCCTCGCCATGAGGCAGCGTCCCCGCCTGAGTACAGTAAACGAGACGCCGAGGAGCGGCTGGACAGCGGCTTCTCAGAGCCCTCCACCTCCTGCGGCTCCTCCGCCACCCGGAGCTGTGGCACAACCAAGAAGGTCAGTTTGTCGTCTTTTCTCAGCTCTCGCATCGTCTTCATGTCTGTGTCGGCCGCCGCCATTCGCTCCCACAAGAGTGTTTGTTTGTTCTTTTTGCAAAATGTCAATCCACATATTGGGTCACCAGATGATTGATGGTTAATGTTTCACTCAACCTTGTCTGTTTACCCTGAAAAATAAGATACAGGAGTTTTTTTTTTTTTTTTTTTAAGGGACAACAAGGAGTTTCAAAATAGTGTTTTCACACTGCATTTCCCATGAGCCTCCGCACGCACGGTGAAATTCTTAGACCGGCGCAAGACAGACGAACGTGAAAGCATTTGCCAAAAATGTTTTCATTAATCAAGAATGAAAGTCAGAGGTTCGAAGACGATCAGATACCGTCGTAGTTCGGACCATAAACGATGCCAACTAGCGATCCGGCGGCGTTATTCCCACAAGTCGCCAGGCAGCGTCTGGGAAAACAAAAGGAAATGCTGGGCAAGCCAACCACTAAATAATAATATCAAAATAACTATAAAGACAAAACTATATATTTATTAAAAATGGACCCATTAACAAGTGTGGGTAACGTAGATTCATCCACATAACCAAAAGCAAACTGCTCGGAGTCTCTTTAAATAATTGAATTAATGGATCATTAAAATTAAGTAATTAATTGGTTATTGTGAACAAATGTAGCGCTTGTCTTCTCAATGACTGATGAATGTTTGATTGTTGGAGCTGTGCTCCACAGCGAGGACATAACTGGTTTATGTAACATTGTTTAACATAGTTTCACTTCAAGTTGTAGGTCTTGATCATCAGGCCCTAAGTATTTTCACAAGCGTCACATTACATACATACTTCAGCAGCGTTATACTCTGAGACACTGTGAACTGGCCAACCATCACTTTCTATATACCTGAGTGAGTAGTACACACCCTCTGTTACCTGAGACTTCTGACATGGAGCTGCTGTGTTAGACATGGTCAGCAACACACCAACAGTGTGTTGCAAGTCCAGCAGTGGGATACACAAACAAATGTGTTAATATATAAAGTATGAAATCAAACAAACCCAAGCTGGTTTGGGCACTTTTGTGTTAAAACTATCTTTGTAGACTTTGCTACATACAAATTATAAACCATATGAGGTCAAAAAGTAATGTCAAACAGCAAAGTATTGTTTCACTATCTGGATACAAATATCTGACACAATAACGCTCAAAGCGGACAGACTGTGACATTTTAAGTCAGTGAAGTACATTTGAACAGTGTGATAGGGATTTACAGGAAACGTGGAGCTGAATAATACGTGTCTCTTGGTGTTTTTGCTTCCTCGTTTGTGGTTTTACAATGTGACATTTTACTGCAGCCCGTCATATGATGACACATGGAGACTTCGACATGAAACACAGACCAGTTTCTCATCATGAGTCACCATGGTCCTACAGACCCGCTGTAAATAGATAATGATCTACTCATGTGAAGACAGATGTAATGTGAACTGATTCCCGTCCTGTGACACGTGTTTTCAGCCTTTGACACAACATATATGAACATGAGTAGTAAGATTTGATAAGTGTATTACCTATAACCTGTGTCAATTATCAGTTTCAATCATTTTCAATTGAAAATGCCACATGTTCTCCACGCCCAGGCTTTGTCCTTTAGAGGGAGGAGGTTTAGACAAAACCACAGGTGGAAGACGTTGCAATGTGGTTAGTCTGGGAAATAATTGGTTTGAAGGAGCTCACTGATTGCACTGAATAGAAATGTTAAAATCAAGTAGTGCTGTCTTCTTAGGTGGGAGCTGTCCCAGACCGAAGCAGTCTGATCAAACTGTTGAAGACATGAGCAGAGCAACTTGACTCCGAAATGTAATTTATTAATTCAAAATAATTCAGGTTACCTCCTTTTTTTTTTTTACTGCTCATTAGATTATTGTCAGCCATCATCTCTTTCCTCAATCCTTCTGCAGCTGCTTCCACCTCTGTTGTGTCATGTCACTGGGAGGTGAAGGAGCTGTAGTCTGCTGAGGTTTTGAATTGCAGCGAGAACAAGCACATGGATCTAAACATGAGACCAGTGTTGCTCCCATTACACTCCTGTTTTTGGTGCTAGAAGCGCTCCGTACTGCTGCTTATGTCGGACACACAGAGGTTTTACAAACTCCACATCACAGTTGGACGTCAGACTTTGCTTCACTGAACGTTTTCCATTTTATCTCTGACCTTTTCTGTCTTTTGTTTTTGTTGTTCACATTGTGCAAAAACCAAAATTTCTCAGTGTGATCACGTAGGAGGATGTAGATCGTGCTCTGCCTCTTATCGCTCCCCCTCACTGATATCAGCCATGTGCACAATGAGTGGGACAGTCAGTTCACACTCATGTTGAAACAAGAAAGTTACAACATATAAAATTTCCACAGTCACATTTAGAGCTGCACGCCCCAGTGAGAGGGGAAGCCACCACCCACTTAATTTAAACACCCTCAACAGCCAATCAGGGGAAAGCCCTGCTCGACCAATCGGAGCAGAGCTCTGCTCTGACACCCTTTGCTACATGTGCAGCATGTGTCTGCAGCTCCTGCTTTACTCTCAGCTTAGCTTATATTACCTGCCCACATGGGAACACCCAGATCTTTAAGGAGCATAAAGACAAATATATAATAGTCAGATCTTCACCCTGGTTCATGTGTATTTTTTTTTTTTTAATAATTGTTCAAGTGATATACACTTTTATAAGAAGAAGTGTAATAATGAAAATAGTAATTACCAGTATATCAGCATCACAAGTATCATAGGTTGTCACATCACAGCACCTGAGCTGGTTTGTTACACCAGTCTCTGAAAATGCCTGTTAGTTTAAATAAAGATTAGTATTGGTATGCATTATTGAAGTGAGTCAGATGTTTCTGATCAGTTACATCTAAATGACCAATGCATCACTTAATTGACATAGTCAGTAGTCATAGTCAATCATTTACCTGCATTTGCTAGATATTATTTATAAGGAAATTTTTTTTTTTTTTTATTATAATATCTGAGCTCAAAAAAGAGGCTCAGGTTCATGTATCTGGTCGTCTGAGCTCGGCCGTGCTCCAGCAGCTATAAACACTCTTCCTCTTCTTCCCATCAGGTCCGTTTCTGTGACAATGTGGAGGAGTTCTTCGCCAGCTGTGGCGAGGAGGAGGAGGACCGGCGGGGCCCCTGGGAGGAGCTGGCCCGGGACCGCTGCCGATTCCTGCGCCGCTGTCAGGAAGTGGAGCAGAGCATCGCTTACTGCCTGCAGCCGCAGCACCGCAGCCTGGTGTACCTCCGCCTCACCACCCTCTACGTTCAGGACGCCTGAAATGAGTTTGTCCCGTACGTGCAGGAGGCCTGAGGCCGGCGGTCTGTCCCCTATGTCCAGGATGCCTGAGGACAATCTGTCCTCTTCATCCTGGACGCCTGAGGGTGACGATCAGACCTCTCTGTCCAGGACTCCCGAGGACAGGAGTCTGTCCTCTCGGTCCAGGATGCCTGAGGAGGACGGAGGATCTGTCCTGAAAGTCCAGGGTGACCAAGTAATTCAACATGTCTCATGGAAAGCTGCACTTGTTCAGTATAAATATAAACTGTTGAGAGAGACACTATAGAGACACAGAGACAGCAGGTGGACGGACTAAGAGCCGCTGGTCTCTAGACTGACTGATTTTAGTCTCCTTTCTGACGTGGTCTCAGACCGAGCCCACGTCTGTTTGTTTCTGCAGCTTCGTCTGTTTTGATTCAGTCGACTAATTCAACCAGATTCAGGGCAACTTCATAACTGACTCATTTAGTTAAAAACATGGCCTGTGGGGTTTTGTTAAGGTGTTCATGGTGATTTGAAGGGCTTAACACGTGACTTCACTGTGAGGAAAAACCCTGTCAGAGCTTACAAGTTGGAGCTAAAGCCTCTCTGCAGACAGGAAGAAGAGATCTTCATCAAAAAAATGTCTACAACTGTTGTTCGTTTTCAGTGTTTTCTCAAGCTGCTTCAGATCTGTTCCTCGTCCATTTGACACCTGGTGTCAGGCACAGAAACAAACTGCTGTTTTCATCAGAAATATAAAGTCAAGTTGAGAAATTGAGCAGCTGCTTCCCAAGAAAAGTCACAGGGGTCAACGGATGATGATGGGAAGAAAGAAAGTATTCATGTTTTACCAGTGTCTGTTTTATTTCCTTTTTGGAAAATGCAGAATTCATCCACAGAGTCAGGCCTCCAATCATCCAGTGATTAGTTGTTGACTGATTAATTTGCATAATAATTATACATTTAACCATAAATTATTCAGTGTTAATCATTTCCATCTCAGTTTGCTTTACTCTTGTATCCAAACTACTCTTGTGAACTAAAATGACTAATGACCACATTATTTTTGTTCCCCCAGAGGTTTAATATGTTTAGTTTTGATTTTAAAAGGAAACAGCAGCTTCTCTCTGTGGCTCAGGTGTAAAACCGACGATGACCCAACAGTCAAGCTGAAGCGCGGTTTTCCCCCCACACATAGGGTTAAAACCAGTCAACAGAGCCCGTCGCAGTCCAGGTGAAACCTGCCGCGTGGAACGAGGATTGGCATGTGTGTTTGTGTTTGCCGCCAAAGCTTTCAGTTAGGTCCCGTTTTCTCTTTAAAAGCCAAAGATCGCTGGTGTTTAAGTCCGACAGGAGGAGGAACCGAAGGCTCAGTGTTGATTTGCATGAATTTCTCTCTTTAATGTTGAAAACGTTCCTCTAACTGTTGAGACTCACTAATCACCGATAATCAATCAATACACAGAGTATTCTGCTTCTAATCAGTATGATATACATCACTGTGGTATTAAAATAAAACTCCCTTTAATGGATCATGTCTGAATGTTGAGCTAAGCCCGTCCTGACACACAAATATCAAATATTTTCCTAAACAGCTGCTCACTATTCAAATAACCAAGACTTCTCAAAACATGTCAGTAGCTTCAAACAGAATGTTATGAAACTGACCAGAGAACAAGTCAACTTCAGTTCAAAGCCCTGAACAAAGGCTTAAAAAACACATTGATATCTATTTCATTTAAAGTTTCTCTGGTGTTATTTTTCCCTCCACAGATAAAAACATCTTCCTGCCTCTGTTGAGTTGGATTAATTAACTTAGAAGGAGCTCATATTTCTAAAAGCCTGTCTTGACACTCAATAAATGTAATCAACTAGTCTGATCATTTGTAGAGAACCTACTGACTGTGGAGAGAGAATTAACAGATCTATTGAATAATTAATACTCTAATAATCACATTATTTGAACTTCAGAGACGACAAATCATTTTCCTAAGATTTAACATTGACTTTAGTTTTTTCACCACCTCTCACTGTTAGTGTAAACTGTACGTAGTGAACACTACAGACAAAAGACATACTGAGTATCTGTGCTGTCCGGATTTAGAAAAAGCGAAGTTGTGTGTCTTTCTTCCTGTAGTATGAAAAATGTAGACCAGCAGACGGAAAGTTAACGAATCTCCAACCAGACTTGGACTAACCCACTGACTCAGTCAAATATTTCCAAGCTGAACTCATTCCCATAAACAATCTGCATGAGCCTCTCCCCCACTGCACCAGTATGAAGTCCTCACTTTGCATCGCTCACGTGAAGAGAAACACTTGAGGAAACTCATTAGATGTGAAAAGATGAGTCACTACACTGTGTTGCATTAGATGGAGTGGAAGGCAACATTAAGATTTCATTTAAATTAGAAAACTGAGAGAAAATCTGAAAACACAACAGAAGGGGGTGGGCTTTGGGGAAAAAATAATCGACAGATGAATCTTTGGTGTTATTTTAGTCAAAAAGCTTTTTATTTTTCTAATGCTTAATTTGGTGGATAACTCATTCTGCTTCATCTCCTCACAGTCTAAATATGACTTAAATATTAAAATAAAATCAATATTTAATGAAAACACCCTGGCTTATGTTGTTTTTCCCCCTTTATGTTCAATTGAACATGTTAGACTCATATTGCAAGGATGTTTTAGGTGGTGAAGATCAAGATCATTGTCTCCAGGTCCTTGAAAAGTGAAGATGTGTGAAATCAACACAAATAAAACATAACTGAATGCTTTATGAACTTATATGAAGTCCAGTTGAATTATTAAAATATAGTTTCTCCTATTTTGTTTGAACTGATTCAAATCAGTCTGCAGTGAGTCCAGCAGGAGGAGCTGCTCCATCATGAGAGGAGCACATGCAGTGAAGTCGCCCCTGCAGTTTAACACATGGTACCACCTGCAGGCAGCGAGTGCTACTGCAGTAATATTCTTTTTTCTTCACTTCGTTTTTTAGTTTTTGTCATTTACGTACGTTATGAATGAACAAGTCAGATTGTAACATGATCAACATGTTCAAAAATCTTCCAATTTTCTGGCTCCAATAAAAACCACAGTACAGAGAGGTGTCATGGAGGGAAAATATGTAGCCAAACCAACCGACCTGCCAAACCACTACCACCTTCAGAGCAAAAATAATACGTTAAAAAAAAGAATAAAAAGTGTGTGATTTAATGTGGCTCCACGTCAGGTTTTAAATATACACAAGGCTGATTTATTGACTGCAATCTATACTGATATTAGATTGCAATAATTGCACAATAAGAGTTTAATCTAAAAACTTTGAAAATTCCTAACCAACCAACCATAGGCTATGTGCTCAAGTTTTGCAACTTTCACCAAAATCCTGCTTTAGAAACCATTGTCCACTTAACTCATTACAAAGTATGAAGTCCATCACTGTTTTTTTAAACTGTAAACATATAAAACCTTTCTTGTCCCACAATTTGCTGCACTGCATCTTCAGACCGCCCTCCACAAAGTTACCACCCAGCTTTTTGATATTTGAAAAATTTAAAAATTGAGCCTATAGTGCATGAAAACGTTTGACGGTAAACAGTTGGCTACTGTAAACATATAGGCTTACCAGCCAATTCTTGCTTAATACATTTTCAATCTTCCTGATTTTTTTTTTTTTTTTTTTTTACAATATTTTAGAGTCATGGTCGATGAAGTTTGGCAAATATCAGACCGAATTTTTGAAAACATTTTGAATTATGCTATCATGTGAACAAATGCAGTCAATGTAAGAATGGCATTTTTAAACAATAGATTTTCTCTTATGAATCAAAACCCTATGTTAAAAAAAAAAAAAAATAGGCAGAAATGATTAAAAGTAAAATGCTTGAATCTTTTTTCCCCCATGACGCCTCCCAGAAACCGGTCAATGAAATCCAGACAGTCGTGTGGCTATGACGCCATAACTTGGGTTTTGGTGTGTGTGTGTGTGTGTGTGTGTGTGTGTGTGTGTGTGTGTGTGTGTGTGTGTGTGTGTGTGTGTGTGTGTGTGTGTGTGTGTGTGTGTGTGTGTGTGTGTGTGTGTGTGTGTTTAACACGTGAAGCCCTCAGACTCCCCTCCACAGTCTGCCCCAGGAGGCGAGGTGCTGGGGGACTCCCCCCCGCTGTGCCTCCCCTCCTCCTCCTCCTCCTCCTCCTCCACCAGTCCCTGCAGGTACTTGATGTAGCGGATGGCGGCTCTCAGCGTCTCCACCTTGCTGAGCCGCTTGTCGGCGCTGTGTCCCGGCAGGTGGTCCCTCAGTTTGGCGTAGCCCTGGTTCACACACTTAACCCTCTGCCGCTCCCGCTCGTTCCGCTTCTGGATGAAGGCCGGCTCGAAGGGACACTCGTACACGCTGAAGTGTCCGTGGTGGTGGAAGGGGGCCAGGTAGGGCAGCAGCCCGGGGCCGGGGCCCCTCAGGGGGCCTTTGTAGAGGCCGAGGCCGGCGGGGTCCATGCTGGAGGGGTAGAGGAGGAAGGGCACGGAGCCGGACAGAGGGTCTGGGGGCTGAGGGACACCCCTGTCCTCACGGCGTCCAGCAGCAGGAGACAGGCTGAAGCTCAGGTAAGAGGGTCGCTGATCAATGATTGGAGGAGAAAAGGGGGAGCTCATCATGTGATCACCTGACCAGGGGGTCCTGGTTGCCTAGAAACCACGGAGATGGTTCATCATCAGTCCTGATCACCTGCGTCAGGAAAACAGAGACAAGACCTGAGTCCGTGTGTCCAGGGCCGGATTAACCCCTGAGTGGGCCCAGTGCCCCCCACTCAGTTTGGCTATTCCCCCAGGCTGAACTGATGATCAATGAATTGATTATTACTGATGATTAAGAGTCACTGCTGAGAAAATGGAAGAATAAAAGTCAAACACAACTTCACACTAAACCATCTGAAAATTAAAACAGTTCAGCTTTTAAAGGGATAGTTCTCATGTCGGGGCTTCAATACAAGAGGGACATTACAGACGAGCAGCATGGAGGTATTTTGATGTTTTTTGGTGTGTCTTTTTGGACGAAGAAAAGTGAGCACCATTCACAACCATTATATGGACAAATACTGCTGCGCGGAGCCACCTCGTAACTCAGAGAAGGCACGGAGGACTCTGAAAATTCTCCCAGCCCTTAGTCGACATGAGGGTGAGTAGATAGCCTAATGAGTGAAATTTGAATTTTGGGTGAACTATCCCTTTAAAACCTGATTATCAGCACCTGATGAATCCAGTAGCCATGGCAATGTCTTCTCAACACTGACTGAAAGTTATAACAAAAGATGTGACCACAAGGGAAGCAGAAAAAAATCATACTTGAATCAAACTAAATTGCATCTAGACTGAAAAGCAACTATTAATTGATCGATTAGTGACTAAATCAGTAGCTTTGATCATTTAATAATCCTGTCAGTCTTGTATAAAACATAAAGCGTCAGAGCGCTTCCTCAATGTGAGAATTTGATGCTTTTCCTCATCTCACATTCGATTACACTGAAAATCTTCCAGTTTGGGTTTTGGTTTTCAACCACAATTGATTAGGGAAAATAATTGTAAGTTTCAGAAGGAGAAAGTGTGAAATTTTAAAAACGTGAACTGAAAAGCTGAAATGTAGCCTAACTGATCAATTAAAAAAGAAATAAAAGTCCCAAAGGTTTTAACAGGACAATAAAGTAGAAAATGGGGAGAAAAAAAAAACATAACATACAGACTGAAAACATCAAATTCCAAACAGATAAGAAACATGACTTCAGATGTTGGTAATTTCTCTAATTCTCTTTTAAATTACGTTCATTAGCGAGTGTCTATTGTCTGATCTCTGAAATCGTTAAGAAAATACTAATAACAATGCTATAACTCAATGTGCCCACAATTGCATAATTATAACTCAGTGGTAAACTAGACTAAAACAACAAGCCCAGTACAACTGTTCTCACTGCACAATAATTACATCACTTATAAATACGAAGTACACCAAGTATACACATCTGTATATCCACAATATACATCATATATCTCCATATCTGTCTTTGTCTCACCTTCAGGTGCAGCTGCTGTTTCCCCCTGTGACTTTGACTCTGGCTGAGGCTGCAGATGAAAAGCTGAGGATTTACCTGCTTTTACCCCCTGAAGCTCCGCCCCTCCAGGTGTGCGCCAGGACAGCAGGTAGCAAGAGAAATTAACACAGTGCATCCATTCTTCTCAGTATAAAAGGTTCATCATATGATGCCACATAGTAATAAAAACAAAACAAAACACGGGTGATCTGAAAAATGTCCAGACTGTAAAAATAAATTTGACCAAAATAAGAATATTGATAATAACAATATCAAATTTCGGAGTTTGATCAGATCAGTTGAGCTGTGAAACATCAAAGATCCCGCTCAGGTAAAAATGAGTGTTTGCAGTTTCCTCTTCCTAAATCCTGTATTTCCAGATGAAAGAAGTCAGCGACACACACCCTTCCTGTCAGCCTCTCATCACACAACACACACTGATGACTGTTTACACACACACACACCTGTAACCTGAGCTGCTGTCTGAACTTCACCCAACACTAAGCAGCGCATGTCTGATGGTTTTACTCCGTTTGATTTGTCCCTTACTGCAAGTGTGGCTCAATGTGGAGCTTTAAGACGTGTTTGTCTCTCTTGAACTAAAGGGTGAGTCTTATTTATTTCACAGCATGGCAGATGACCAAGGACGTCTTCTTCTTCTTCTTCTTCTTCTTCTTCTTCTTCTTCTTCTTCTTCTTCTTCTTCTTCTTCTTCTTCTTGTCGGTGTTGTGAAACATGTCACACACACTCATCACAAACACTCATTCAGGTGATGTGTCACTCTGTCTTCACTTGCTGAGTCTGTTTTTGGTTTTAAACTGAAAGGTGAAGTCAGAGTGAAGCCGTCAGTCAGCAGCAGCAGCAGCAGCAGCAAGCAGCAGTCTGAAAAACAAACCTCCATCTGACAACACACACACACACACATGCACTCCACTGAGAGAAACAAGTATTTAAATCTAGTCCTGTCACTGCAGCTTGAGCCCTTGGCAAGATCTCAAAATGGCCGACTGATTTAATAAATAGTAATAACAACAGAATCACTCTTTAGGTCCAGTCTGAAGTCCAGCCGATGTTTCCTCCTCTAATCTCTGCAGCTGTGTGTCTTCCTGCAGACGGAAGCTGCTGCTCACACACACACACGCACACCTGTTACATCTGTGTGTGTGCGTGTGTGTGTGTGTGTGTGTGTGTGTGTGTGTGTGTGTGTGTGTGTGTGTGTGTGTGTGTGCTTTAAAAAGGGCATGCACGTGCAGGAGTGAGTTGTTCACTAGTGTTTTACTGTAACATCAAAGCTGTGGCTGTGATGAAGCTCTGAAAACTCAACGTGCAGAGACTTGAAGACTGAATCAGAGCTGCTGCTGTTCACACTAAACTTAATTTAATACATGTTTCCATTTGACATCAATTTCATAATATAATAGAAATAATTATGATTCTCATGTTGCTTTTGTATGAAGCTGCCTTATCAGTTTGTCCAAACACTTTTCAAAACCTTCTTCTTGATAATCTGCTTTCAAGCATTTTTGTCATTAAATCGCTTAATTATTCTATTAAATCATTCTATTAATTATTGTTACATTTGTTGACACATTCACCTCCATAACTGACCCACATGCATCAGAGCTCATCCATAGATAGTGGGACAGTAGGTTCAGACCACAGACCAGTTACCAAGGAGATGACTGCTCAGGATCTTGTGATTGTGATATTATCTGCAAACACATAACATAACACATACCCCTCTCTGATATTGAATGTCGTTCTTCAGTTTGTCTCAACCTCTCCTCTGCAGCGCCTCATCTCATCCATTCTGATCAAATAAGTCTGAATTTTTTCAGCCTGATTGTGATTCTCATTAACGTCAGGAGATGGTGCCGTTCCCTTCAGGTCTGTGGGGACAGAGGGTGGTGTTGGGGACCACTTTACAGAGAGACTGGAAGACAGTGGCAGAAATATTATTGAAATTGTTAGATATTGATTATACTAGTCATTCTAAAGGAGATTGTAGTTGATAAGATAAATCACAGAATAAGAAACTGCATGTGATGTGCTTTGATGATAGTAGCAATTTTGTTCTGGTTATACTTTGAAAAGGACCTGATGTCTTCATTTGGTTTAATCAGTGGGTGAAACTTGAGTTTGTTCTGTGAATATGTTTTTTTTTTTACCCTTTATAATATAAATATTTCAGATATATCACCAGTAGCCTAGTATATATTATGTGCATGCGACCTCACATGCATGAGCCGGGTGTGGAGGAGGGGGTCGGTCGCGGTGTATCCATGATTACCCTCAGGCGATGCTTATGTCCTGATATGACCTGTTTTTATAGTAGGTGGGCAGGGAGGGGGGAGTGAATGTAAAAATGGCGTGGGGGACGGTAGTGGCGCATCTCATGATCCCCTACAGGCGGGACATATGAAATGTATTATTGTTTAGCCATATCCAAGTCTGTCATTCCTACTCACAATACCCAACATTTTATAGAAAACAGACAAACCTGGCAACTTGTAGTCGCTGCTACAGATCTTCAGATATTCACATCTACAGATCAGTGGAGTTTGAGATGTGTAAAGACATCATCATGTTTCCACTGTCCACCACACCCAAAATGACCAACACTGACTAACACTGCTTCAAAAACAGTCAACTGAAGGTTCACAAACTTTTCCCTCAGTTTAAAGATGAATGAGTTTACACTCTGTTCAGTCTGTTTGTCTCTATCTCTGTGTGTGTGTGTGTGTGTGTGTGTGTGTGTGTGTGTGTGTGTGTGTGTGTGTGTGTGTGTGTGTGTGTGTGTGTGTGTGTGTGTGTGTGTGTGTGTGTTGGGGGAGTGCAGTTTTCCACTTTCCCTCCTCCGAGCTCCCACAGTTTCCAGCACGAGACTGAGCGTGCCCCAGTCACACGACCCCACCCCTCCCACCCTCCCTCTCTGTGGAGTCAGGGCGACACACGGCTTCCCACACTTCTTCATCCCTCACACACAATAGGCGTGTGTGCGTGTGTGTGTGAGTTCTCACAAAGCGTCCGGACGGTTCTCAGGCTCCGTTTGCACAGACGACGGTGAACCACATCTGCTTTATTGATGTCACTGTGTTAAATCAGGGAAAACTTCAGTTCACAGCTCCTGTAGTCTTTAAAATAAATAATACACATAAAACTGTTGTAAATCAAAACAAAACAAAACCTGTTTCAGATCAGAGCTGCAGCAAACTATTCATTATTCAGTTGTTACTGTCAGAGCAGGAATCATACAGTAACTACATAAAATATACTAATAGAAAATAAATAAAGTAGTCATTTCAATAGTTAATTAATTATTAATCGTGCAGCCCCAATCGATAATATGCATTATCTCAAGACTGACGTGGCGATGTCCCTGTAAATACAGAGTCTTTGTCTCTCAGCTGCTCTAAGTTGTATAGTGTCTCTGAGGACTCAGACAGTGAGACGTCCACTTGGCTCTGACACGTTCCCAGGCAACATTTTCTGAATCTCTTTGACATTTGGCCTGATGAACAACATCCCACCTGTTCTGTGGCGCAGACATTATAATTCAGCCCATTGTCCCGAGCTCCCAGCCCCTGATTGGTCAGACAGCCGAGATAGAGAGATGGTCGAGCTGTATAAATACAGAGAGGAGACAGAGACATGAAGAGAGACGTCCTCTGAACCGACAGCGAGGAGACAGGAGACTCAGCTACTCTTCTAACTTCACTACACGCCTGGAAATGTCTCAGTACCTGGACCTTACACTTCAGGACAGCATGAAGGAACAGCTGTTCAGGTGAGACACAGCCTCACTCTGAGACACTTTACTGTTTGTTCTCTATAAACAACTGGTTTATTTCATTGGCGTATTTTATGTAGTTACGTACAAGGAAGTGTTCATTAATGTCCAGTATAATGTGACTCTCCTGTGAGGAAATAATCCAGGTACATATCTCAACAGCATGAACCACAGAAGAACATAAACTCTTTATGTCCACATTCAATGCAAAATTGGTATTGGTATTTGCTGGCATGTTTTAGAAAAGTAACAGTAACAAGCTTCACCAGGTTTAGGCACAAACAGTACTTTTAGGCCAGGGTTAGGAAGAGATTAGCACTTCTTCAACATCTGACCACCATTGTTGTCACAGTTACGAGAACAGAACAGGAGATTTATGCGGCCTTGCATTGTCCATAGGAGTTATAGATGGTAGGTAGGCTACTATTAGTTATTGCTCAGTAATTGCCCATAACATTTATTCCATGTCTAAATTTTGATGTTATATGATTGTGACATTGACTCCATGTTAACGCTGCATGACATCCTGTCTCTCAGGTGTAAACTCAACCTGCTGGAGAGGAGGTGCTGCGGTCAGGTGGAGAAGCTGAAGGCTCTGATTGGAGAACAGCTGCAGAGCGGGACACCTGTGTCATATCTCCTGGAGAAAACCATGTCCTTCCTCACACTCAGAAAAACTCTGCTGTCACACAGCGGCTACTCCAAATACTCCAGAGACATTTTACGCCTATTTCCTGATGCAGAGGAAGACGTGGATCTACTGTGTGTTTAACAAAGAAGAAGAAGAAGAAGAGACTCGGGCGTTTGTGGAATTGTCCTTAGAAATCTTGAATTTTGAGTGGACCACAGCCTTTTAACTGTGACGTAGAGATGTAACATGTGTTAAAGCACTTATTATGCTTATGTAATGAGCAGTTGTGTTGCTGTAGAACATGTTTGAAAACATGCAGGGCAGATCTTTTATCTACTGCTTGACTCAATGATTCAGTTGAATCAAAGTACAACTATTAATTTGGTAATCCTTTAATTAAAAGGAAAATTATGATGTTATTGATCTAAGCATATTGTTTAATTAGATTTTTTTTCAATTAGGTGTCTCTGTTGTTGCACTTTGATATATGTTTGTTTTCATGTTGGAATAAATCCCTCTGAATGTCACTCTGTGTTGAGACTGGTTTGTGGAAGCAGGAGAGGTACTAAAAGGTTTAAAAGACAACAAGCAAAAAACAAATCCCTTGCATGAGACCTAGTGAACTGGGTGTTATTATTAATGTTAAAAGTGTAAAGTTTCAAACATTTGAACTTGTGTAAAGGTTGTAATGGTTTCATCCTTGACACAAACAATGTCCTGCCTCTCACCTTCACAGCTGAAGCACAACTTTAAAGTGCTGCAGTTAAAAACTCCTCTAAAGCTTTCATGCTCAGATCAGACCAACCATGACTCCCCATAAATACAAATATGCCGTACACTTCCTTGGCCACTTCATTAGGTACGCCTGTTTAACTGCTCATTTATAAAGAAGATCTGCTGAAGCATCAGAATGGAGAATAAAGTCGATTTAAGTGAATCTGAACATGATATGGTTGTGTCAGACATGGTTGTGCCAGATGGGATTTTCACCCACAACCATCTCTAGTATAGGGTTCACAGAGAATTGTCCAAAAAAGAAATAATATCCAGCGAGTGGCAGTTATCTGAGAGGAAATGCCCTGTTAATGCCAGAGGTCACATCAGCTGTGTGACCACAGTGACAAGGCTAAAAGAGGAAAAAGCAGCCAATGAGCTTCTTTCCCTCCAGATGGTTGATGGTTGTTGGTCTGCAGAGCCAATGAACAGCACAAGAAGCACTATTTTCATCTTCAATAGGCTATTTACTAATAATTATGAACCAATCAGTTATCTGCTGAGAAAGTAGTAAAAGTCAAACTCTGCAAGACTGTAGGTTTTATCTTAGAATTAAAAATTGCATCTGTTGGGACTGCAGATGGAAATGATCTTGAGAGCTAAATCTGGCATATTTACATATTGTTTCATGAATATGCAGAGTCCTGTTACAAATAAACAAATAAATTAAATGAGTTGATTAATCAAGGAATAGCTTCAGTGTGGAATTGCATTCACAGCATTTTAAATGTTTTAAGGTGGAGCTCAGTATTTTAGTTGTCATTTAATAAATATATCAAACTGATTTTTTCTGCTTCAATCACCTGGTTTGAATCTGTTTAATCCGGGGCATGCATTTACAGAATTGGGAGATTTTTATTTAGAAGTCTTTAATTTGTGTTGTTTTATGGCAGCATAAAGTACAATCAAACTAAATAATGAAGAAATGAAGCAAAACATCAATAATGCAGAGAGATGATATGAAGTGAAAACACTGAAGTCAAACATGGTTAAAAGACAAACATCAAAATCCTGAAACACAAACATGATTTAACCTTTACACACACACACTGGCTGGAGTCTTGATTATAAATCTGCTATCCTGGCCTGACCTCTCTGGGTCTCTGGCTGTGTCATAGAGGTGTAACTGTGCTCTTCTCCACAGCAGGGCAGCAGTGGACTGGGGTTAACAGCAGAGCTCAGCGCAACCGTCCTGTTATCATCAACCAGTCTGTGCGTGATGCAGTTTCTGTTATTATGGTAGGCTACATATGAGGCAGTACAACCCACTGCCTGTTGTTAAACTGAGCAATGAACTTTATTATTATTAATGGATTGTGTCCAGGGAGTTGCACTATACCAAACTGAGGATCAACAGTGTTCAGGATTTATTAGCTGCACTGACACAACATATTTAGGTCATGACACAACACAAAAGGGTGAAAAGACACGTTAACAAGAGGAATGTTTAATAGACAGTTAATAACAACACAAATCGAATAAGTCAACCAACAATACACATACCGCACCACCTGTCCCCGCCTTTACAAAAGGCAACATAATGCAGGTTTATAATCGGACCTGTTTGTCGTACATTGTAGACAAACGCATAAACACAACAAGTGTAAAAAGAAATGTGCAAATGTTGCACAGCCAACACAGCATCCAAGCCTCCGCAGTGCACGCAGACTGAGACAACATTTGCGCACAGGGGAACCACCACAGTGCGGATTGTCCACATAATAATAACAAAGTGTCCGAGTTACCACGGCCTCCACAGAGAGCTGTGGGACCGCGACGCTGACCTGGAGCTCGACCGCTTGCGCGCCACAGTCCGCCGGCCCTGCTCCCCGGACATGTGCCTCTGCAGCGCGGCTCTCTGCTGCACGTAGAAGCGCTTGATTTCCTCCCGCTCCTCCGGCTGCAGCGGCGCGTGGAGCGACAGGTGCCGCAGCGTCTCCTGCAGACACTGGGAGAAGCCCCGGGAGTAGCTGGGCGCCACGCGGGCCAGGGCCCTCTGCCTCAGGAAGTGCACAGCCATCTCCAGGATGTCGGCCTTCTCCAGCTTGGAGGGCGGCTGCCCCCCGCTCGGCTCCCCCCGGTTCAGAAGTGCTCTGAGCTGCTCGATGCTGTGGTTGATGCGGTCCCTCCTCACCTTCTCCACCATGAGTTTACGCAGCTGTGGACACAGGAGAAGACGCGTAAGACACCGGAGAAGCTGGACGCGCGGTCTACAGGCTCGGGCAGGGGTCAGTCAGGGTATACGAGGGGGGTTGGGAGGGTCGCAGCCAGGTTTCTTACCTTGTTGGAGCTGCTGCTGGTGTCCATAGATGCAGGTTTGTCCTCGGGTCTGGTCTGAGTTACAGGCGCCATCACAGAGTCCACAGGTTTCAGTCTCGGTCCTTGTGCAGGTTTCAGTCTCAGTGTGGAGCCAGCCTTCTCCGGTCCGGTATTTATAAAGACCGGGAGGAGCTCCGCGTGCGTGGACTTTTAACACCTGAGGGTTTCCCACAGTCCGCGGCCTGTCATAAAGTCAGGACTACAAACAGCGTCCTGTCTGAGCCCCCTCCCCACTTCCTCTCTGCTCAGACAGAAGTGTGCCGCGGTCGTCACGTGCTGGACAGTCTGGACCAGAGACCAGACCTCCAGCTCGCCGTGTTTCCTGCTGCGGTGGGAATAACAGCAGTTTGTCCCCTTTGATGCTGATGGAGGTGAGGAGTGGGCTGGTGAAGCGTCTCCTGCACACGTCTCCAACCACATCAAAGACTCTGAGCTTCACACCAACAGCAACAGATCCACGCGCCACACCGACGGGAGAGGGAGGGGAGGAGAGAGGGGTCTATGGTTCAGACAGCAATTTGTAAGAAGTCAACACCTTCAGGAGGAAGTTGTAATACTGCTGTTTGTTTCCCAGAAGCATGGATCACACACTCTTCTCTCCACTGATGGACGGACGGACGGACACACACACACACACACACACACACACACACACACACACACACACACACACACACACACACACACACACACACACACACACACACACACACACACACACACACACACACACACACACACACACACACACTCAGCTCACTGCTGCTCTGTCACTTTTCCCACCTTTATTTCATCATGCAGATCTTTTGACTTCATTTCATCACCCAGATCGTGAGCGGGCCACATTCAGCTCAGATGTTGGTTCAGAGAGGAGAAGTGGGTGTGTTGTGAAGGTGGAGGAGGTGGGGTGAGGGGGGGGTGTTGTGGGAGAGAGGAGGGGGAGGAGGGGGCAGAGAGACAGACAGAGTTTATGGTTGAAGTGGAAGTGTGCCTCCTCCCTGGAGAGAGAGACTGAGAATAATTGACTTCTTAAGACAGAAACACATTGAAAACACATCATCACTCATATATTATTAATGAAAAACAAACGTCCAACATGTAATTAGAATAGCACCAACAACAGAGTTTCACACTTACAAGAAAGACAGTGCACAGCTGTAAAGAAGTTAAAGATTCCAGCATGAGAGAAGGAATTTTTCCCTCTACTTTAAAACTTGAACATTTAGATCAAAGGCAACAACAACAACAACAACAGGTTTTATTCCTGAAATAACAAATAAAATAGCTCATAGCACAACTTCTCTCCTCTGTTGTCATATTTAAACTTACCCATATGCATCAGTTTATTCCATTTTATTATTATCTACTGCAACAAACAGCGTATTTTATTAATACAGTCATATTTATATTACTATTATTGTGTTACACATTGAACACAAGTCTCCTCAGTGTTTCCCTCTCTTGCAGGTGAGCCTGTAAACTGACCCGGAGTCAGCCGTCTGAGAACGCAGCATGTGTCTTATCTTTATGTGTTTAGTGGCCCTTATCAGGCGGCCGTCCCAGCCGCTGCACATCTGCAGCAGCCTGATCAGATGAGAGAGCGGGAAGGTTCCCAGGTAATAAAAGTGCAGGGAGCTGCTGCAGCTCCACAGCTCTGCAGCAGCCTCCCTCCGCTGAGGCCACCAGGCCAGTTAACCATGAGATAATTGATGCCTCTCTCCTATTGTTGTGCGGGCCTCGCCCACTGGCCTCAGAGTGTGGGAAAGCTAATCCTGCCTGGGACTCATGGCTTTGTAATGCTAATGTGGGCCTATAAATAGAGGAGAGGGCTCCTCAGTCCCAGCACAGCTCACTCTGCTCTCCACCAGGATGGCTCCAACCAACACCAGAGACTCTCCCATCTCAGAGCTCTCCACCAAAGACAGACACAAAGTAAGTCCTGCTGCTCAGCTGCTCACTTTTCCACTATTTTCCACCTCTGCACTGTGTCTCTCCACGAGCTCTGTCCGCTGAATGTCTCTCTGACCAAGCCTCCTCTTCTCTTCTACAGCTGAGGAAACCGGCCGTGGAGAAGATGCGCAGAGATCGCATCAACAGCTGCATCGAGCAGCTCAAGGTCCTGCTGGAGAAGGAGTTTCACAAACAGGATCCCAACGCCAAGCTGGAGAAGGCCGACGTGCTGGAGATGACCGTGGTGTTCCTGAAGC
The DNA here is from genome assembly GCF_905171665.1 of Trachurus trachurus. Taxonomy (NCBI): domain Eukaryota; kingdom Metazoa; phylum Chordata; class Actinopteri; order Carangiformes; family Carangidae; genus Trachurus; species Trachurus trachurus. The sequence continues at coordinate 23,456,247 of NC_139896.1, read as the reverse complement.
AGCAGCTTCAGCGCCACAGCTCCAACGCTCACACAGCTCATGGAGACGGATACTCTCACTGCTGGAAGGAGACGCTGCACTTCCTGTCCCAGAACTCCCTAAAGGAGGTGACGCTGCCTCACCTCCAGCACCTCCACGCTGCCCACAGAGCCGGCCAGGACACCTGCCCCACACCAGCCCTCTCCTCCCACAGCCACATCCAGGCTGCAGGGAAGCAGCTGCCCAGCGCTCACAGAGCCGTGTGGAGGCCCTGGTAGAAGCTGCTGTGGACATCGGAGGGTGGACGTCCTCCCTCAGGAGGAGATGACCTGCATGTTGGACACTGTAGATGCTGTTGGAAGCAGCATCAAAGCTTTTTGTTGCTATAGTGACTCCGCTGTGGAGCTTCTGTGTTTTTTACAATGTAAAACTCTCACTGTGCCTCGTTTGTAACGTGACTCCTGTGGAGTCGACTATTTAACGACTGTAACGATCATGAGCTGGAGGGAACTTCTCCTGTCAAGTGAGTCTGACTGTGACCTTTTATAAAGGGATATTTAAAACAGTTTGTAGTGACTGATGTTTGAATAAATTCATTTTATTCTCCTTAAATCTTTCACATGTTTTTTCCTTGTTTCCAGATGTTTGCTCTTCATTATACTTAGATTTTTTGGTCATGACAACACAATTTATTTAAAGTCTGCTCTGCATCATCTAATGGATTTCACTGCCCTAAATATTTCTTTTAAGTCACCCCCTTCTTAATGAAAAACATCCATAACACCTGTAGGACTCCTCCAGTGAGTGTATGCCCAGTGAAAAACCAAATATCTCCCGCTTAGGTGAAGAAAAGGAAAGGAAAAACAACAACTTTTAAAATACTCTGATACAAGTAGAATTTACTTCAATAAAAACATGTGTAGCTGAATGAACCTATCAAGCAGAATGATAAACTATCAAGTTTTTTTTTACCTAATAAGAACAAGATCGTTTTGTGCAGCATATAAAATAAGAACTATCACTTATAGATGAGTTTCATCAGTTTACATGCTGAGCTTTGCACAACCTGAGCAGGTGTGACCAAAGTGTATAAAGACCTGAACCTTTAACAGCGTCACAGAGTGAATAGTCAACGTTGTTAATGGAGGCGTTAATGATGTTTAATTTACCCTCAGAGTCACAACATTAGAAACCACAACTGTCAAAACGAACAGTTTAATGTGTCAGATTAAAATCACTCTCTTGACTGTGAAGACTGAAAAACAGCAGCAACGAGGAGAAACCTCCCACCGCCTGTGTGTGTAGTTATGTGTAAAGTTTGACTCATGTTCCCTGATGTTTGATTGACATCAATAGATTGATATCACATGAGACTGTTGTGGTTGTTTATTACCCGTTGCCTGGTAACAGTCGATGTGAGGTAAAAATTAGAGGGTTTTACGAAACGTGTGTTTGTGTGTTTGGAGCCTCCAGCTTCAGTGTTTGCAAATCGGATTGTGAGCTGTCACACGTGCAGAACGGCCTCTGTCAGCCCTGAGTGTGTGTGTGTGTGTGTGTGTGTGTGTGTGTGTCTGAGCGTGCCTCCTGCGGGTCTTTGTGTGCTGTGCTCGTGAGTAGTGGGCTCTGTCAGTTCTGGTTCCATCAAACAGTTGGTGAACTGAGTTGCTGCAGGTCTGCAGGTCCACAAGGACCAGGAGTCTGGAGGGGCCACGGGGCCACACGTCTGCCCACCTCCATGGGCACGGGGTCTGTAGGGGCCGCATGGCCACAGGTCTGCAGTGTGCCACCCCCCACCCCCCTCCCTCCACCTCCACCCCCCCTGTGTGGAGTCTGCCTCTCCACAGCTTTCCCACACTCCTCAGCCTTCCTCCCACTTAGTCCCCAGGACAAAGGAAGTGTGCCGTGTTAAATTACCCCCCATCTCTTTCCCCACCCTGTTCCACCGTGTTGGTGAGAAACCTGACCCCTCCCTCCCTCCCTCCCTCCTTCCCTCCCTTCTCTTCTCACAGATCTGCCTCCAGATCTGGAGGGAAAAGTTGTCTCAGCAGTGTATTTGCATTGTATTTGCATGGTGTTTAGGGTGAAATAATCAGGAGATAAGAAATCAATCAATCAATCAATCAGTCAACGGTATACCACTGTATACTGCTAACAATATCCTGGAGGGATGTCAGTTGGTGTTAAATAAACCACAACACTGACCCAGCTCTCACTGGAATAATAATCGACCTCCAACTAAACTCTGATCAAAATGTCTCACTGCTCGCCCTCAGTGCAGATTGATCAGGATGTCCTGATCAATGATGTTCTTATAGAGCATGATGTCACTTTCAGCAAAAAATCAATGGATTGCCATTTTATTGTTGTATTTGATTAACATAATTTGTAATTTAGACATAATTTGAAGTTTCAGTATTATTATCAAATTAATTATCCCATCTTATTTCATCATTTGAAAACAAAGCATGTAGTTTCTCTGTTCCACTTTGAGCTGCAGTTATTGTTTTTTTGTAAAGTTTATCATCATTATCAGATGTATCATTGGTACACAGTGGAATACAGTGGGGTATAGGTATTACTAATGAGCCCGCAGTGTGTGTGTGTGTGTGTGTGTGTGTGTGTGTGTGTCTGTGTTTGACAGTCTGTGTGAAAGCGTGGGAACACTCTGCCCTGCGTCTGATGTAAGCAGGTGTAAGTCAGGTCTGCTTTCCCAGGTGAGCAGATGGGTTTTATACACACACACACACACACACACACACACGCACCTGAGAGCTCAGTGTTTTTGTCACAGTGATGGTGATCTTTGTTTTGTAATGCATAGGATGTCATCACTTGTGTTACACATGTCAAATTGTGTCACGTTGTGCTGTCAAGTGCTGTTGTAACAGATGTTAATATATAATTTAAACTAAATTAATAAAATTTAGAATTCATTACTCTTGATATGAGGACAAACAGTATACGTGATATGTTACATTTCTGTTTCGAGACAAACAAATCCTAAATTGAACAGATGATGAAAAGACAAGACAATAAATAAAGTTCTAATAATCTTTGTATTGTAGGTACTGTATCCAGCAATTACTGTAAAAAAACAACAACAACTAAAATTAAAAAGTATATTGTACAACAATGCATCAAATGTTATAAGATCAGTGGAATGTTTTATTATGTCAAGAATTACACTAGAAAACAGAAGCTGCTTAATAATCATAGTGCAGTGAAAGAGCAACATTGTCTAAGACATTCAATAATAGAAAAAGGAAGATGTAGGCCTATACTAATAAATGTATTTAGTTCTTTCTTCAAGTGACATGAAAAACATGTCTTTAACATGAAATAAAAAGTCCCAACTAATTTCAGTCCAGTCATATTCTTTCTACCACTACATATAATAATAAAGTAATAGCCTACTAAAGAAAAAACCTTCAAGATAAAGTTAAAAAGAAATTGAAAATGTGTTACTATGAAAGAGACTGGAAAGAGACTTTGGATCATAAAAGTTAAATTGGCTTCTGGTATAACTGAAACCCCTCCTGAGAATAAATTATGCAAACACAGGCCCTCCTCCCTTCTAAGCACACACACACACACGACTGATGTGTGTGGGAAAGTGGAGGGAGCAATAAATCCAGGAGGTCTGGATGGTTTACACACAGCTTCCCCCTGTTATCTGATTGATGAGAGACGCCAGATCAATATCTGTCTGATCGCACTGACTGTGCTCATGTTTTTGGGAGATAACAGTGATGACTGTTCATCCACACTCATCACCTACACCTCTGGGACTGCTAAAGCTGTTGTCATGGAAACCAAAATATTTGGAGAAGAAAACACAGAAAAAAATGAAGATCATTTGTAAAAAGATTTTTATTTTGAGCTTTCTCTTCTGAGACAAGTAGCCTACTCATTTCTAAAAGATTTTTTACTTTTCCACAGGAAAAGGGTTTTTGTTCACAAACACACAGTGTCAACGCATCATTTCACAGTACAGCGATGCCTCCTGGAGAACATCTGCAGCTCCAACACGGCCTTTACAAAAGGCATTCAACATACTCAAACACAGTTTAAACAGACTCAGAATGATAATGAACTTCAAGGCTTAGCGTCCACATGAAGACAACGCCTCTACACACACACTCGAAGGAGGAATTAAAGTAAAAGTGCATCAACAGAGCACAACTTGAATGTCTGCCTTAACAACAGGCAAAATACTCTTCAATCTGAAGAAACACAAATGTCATTTCCACAGCTTTTCTTTGAACATGTGAAAAAGAAACATCCATCATCAGGTAAGTCTTCTGGAGGTCAGTGTCGTCCTCCTAAAGGGAGGACGTCCACCCTCCGATGTCCACAGCAGCTTCTACCAGGGCCTCCACACGGCTCTGTGAGCGCTGGGCAGCTGCTTCCCTGCAGCCTGGATGTGGCTGTGGGAGGAGAGGGCTGGTGTGGGGCAGGCGTCCTGGCTGGCTCTGTGGGCGGCGTGGAGGTGCTGGAGGTGAGGCAGCGTCACCTCCTTTAGGGAGTTCTGGGACAGGAAGTGCAGCGTCTCCTTCCAGCAGTGAGAGTATCCGTCTCCATGAGCTGTGTGAGCGTTGGAGCTGTGGCGCTGAAGCTGCTGCTTCAGGAACACCACGGTCATCTCCAGCACGTCGGCCTTCTCCAGCTTGGCGTTGGGATCCTGTTTGTGAAACTCCTTCTCCAGCAGGACCTTGAGCTGCTCGATGCAGCTGTTGATGCGATCTCTGCGCATCTTCTCCACGGCCGGTTTCCTCAGCTGTAGAAGAGAAGAGGAGGCTTGGTCAGAGAGACATTCAGCGGACAGAGCTCGTGGAGAGACACAGTGCAGAGGTGGAAAATAGTGGAAAAGTGAGCAGCTGAGCAGCAGGACTTACTTTGTGTCTGTCTTTGGTGGAGAGCTCTGAGATGGGAGAGTCCCTGGTGTTGGTTGGAGCCATCCTGGTGGAGAGCAGAGTGAGCTGTGCTGGGACTGAGGAGCCCTCTCCTCTATTTATAGGCCCACATTAGCATTACAAAGCCATGAGTCCCAGGCAGGATTAGCTTTCCCACACTCTGAGGCCAGTGGGCGAGGCCCGCACAACAATAGGAGAGAGGCATCAATTATCTCATGGTTAACTGGCCTGGTGGCCTCAGCGGAGGGAGGCTGCTGCAGAGCTGTGGAGCTGCAGCAGCTCCCTGCACTTTTATTACCTGGGAACCTTCCCGCTCTCTCATCTGATCAGGCTGCTGCAGATGTGCAGCGGCTGGGACGGCCGCCTGATAAGGGCCACTAAACACATAAAGATAAGACACATGCTGCGTTCTCAGACGGCTGACTCCGGGTCAGTTTACAGGCTCAGTAGAGCTGAGCTCACCTGCAAGAGAGGGAAACACTGAGGAGACTTGTGTTCAATGTGTAACACAATAATAGTAATATAAATATGACTGTATTAATAAAATACACTGTTTGTTGCAGTAGATAATAATAAAATGGAATAAACTGATGACAACAAGTAAGTTCAAATATGACAATGGAGAAAGAAGCTGTACTATGTGACATTTGTAGTGTTATTTTATCAGTGTGTGTGTGTGTACTTTATCTGTTTATATGTGTATTAAAGTCAATTGTTGTGGATTGTTCATCAATAGTTAAGTGTTTCTATTTTTTTTTTTCACTTTATTGCACAAATGACACAACCGAGACAGAGGAGGGGAAAAAACATTAGAAATTTGGAGGGAAAACGTCCTCAGAAAGTAACTGTCAATTAAACACAATTACCCATTGTCCTCTGGGAAGGCACACTTCTATTGTGTGACACCTCCTCCTCAAAGAGCCACCCCCCTCTCTCCAGCCACCACTACTCTCCTCCTCCTCCTCCTCCTCCTCCTCTTTCACTCACCCCTTTTAAGAGAATATGTAATAAATGGGAAAGAGAGTGTGGGAAAGGAGGTTGGGATCCTGCTCACACACATCCTCCGGTCAATAGACCCCCCCCCCCCCCCCCCCCCACCTTACCCCCCTCCACCCTCAACACAGAGCCTTTCAACCTGCATGATCAGATGAGAGGCTCCGCTGAGCCGGGGGGACGCGTGTGGGATGTTCCTTGTGTGTCTATACTCACCTACTGATTACACCTCCTCCTCCTTCTTCTGCATCCCTCTCCCATAAACCTCACATTTGGCCCAACACCTGCTGCCAGCGGTGGAGGAAGTAGGCTACTCACATCATTTACTCAATAAAAGTACCAATGTAAACACACTTACACAGAGGTTGAACTGTAATCAGCTGCTTCATATGGAGAAAATTCAAGTTTGACCCTGGCTCATTCCTCAATGAAAGCAATCCAATTCAAATCATAAAGCCTCAAATTTCTTAAAATGCATTGTTTGGGAGAAATGTGTCCAAAACAAAACCCCCTAACCCCCTAACCCTAACCCCAAACATTTTTTCTGCAATTTTGTATCTTTATATGGACTGTTTCTGAGTATTGAATTAAGAATATGAACATAAATCGGCACAAAAATCACATATATGTCTCAATTGATAAAAAACCATCAGTTGATGCTAAATGAAATTGTTAAACTCTTATTAATGTCTGAGCATCACATGTCAAATATACGTATCTGTCAGACATATGTAGGCTACGTATAAATACCTATAGTACATTGGCAGCAGACCTGTCTGATGAGAGTAATGGACAACAAACCACAAGTAATCAATCAATTTTTTTTTCTGGAGGAGAATGTGGGATGGTTGCCCTGAGCGAAGGATGAAATTTGGATCGTTCACATGTGTTAATGGCCATGAAAGTGTGAGTGGAGAGAGGCAGATGGTGCAGCCTCCACTTGGAGGCAAATCTTAACGTCCCTTTTCTTCTCCGTTCCTCAGGATGCATTTCTCAGAAGTGAGTCATGACACAATATGCAAATGAAAACACATCATTTGGCCCATAAACACATTCCGGCGTGGACCCCTCCTCACCCAGTTCAGAGAGAAAAGCCTCAGAATGCCCCCCCCCCCCTCACACCACCACCCGACACACACTCCCACGTGCACACGCCAAACAACATGTCTCCATGGCTTTGAGCCCAGATGCGCCTGTGTGTGTGTGTGTGTGTGTGTGTGTGTGTGTGTGTGTGTGTGTGTGTGTGTGTGTGTGTGTGTGTGTGTGTGTGTGTGTGTGTGTGTGTGTGTGTGTGTGTGTGTGTGTGTGTGTGTGTGGACCTCTCTGCACTCAGGAATGTGTGAGAGCTGTGTCCAGCTCCTCGTTCCCACACTTCAGTCCCCATTCAGGGCAGCACCCCACCCTGCGGCAGCCGCCACTGATCCTGCAGGCCCTCATTATACCCCGACCTCAATAGACCATCTGGACAACTGCTGCACACACACTGACAGCACGCACATGCACACACACACACACTCTGACAGCACACCTCAGAGGGAGCAGGTAGATACCAGCGGAGCGTGAAGGTGCCCCACTGTTCATCAACAAAAAATGTTACAGAAAACATCTTTTCATCACATGAAATGAGAGTGAAAATGAGTCATCTAAAGTCTTTTATTATTATTATTATTATTATTATTATTATTATTATTATTATTATTATTATTATTATTATTATTATTACTATCACCAATTCAGAACTAATCTATAATAAGACAAATGTAATGATGCTGCCAATAATAACATCTGCTGGTCCATTGATTTGATTTATCTGATTTATCTGTTCCACCTTAAAAAGCTGATTTTATTATTAGTCTTCTTTCTGATCTGATTAGGTGCTATTATCATGTTCAGGATTGATTTAGAGTCCACAAACATCTGGACCATCCACCAGAGAACCATCGCCGTATCCCCTGATGTTCTCCTCTCAAACAGAGCCCAGATGGTACTGTGAGCAGAAACAGGAGTGGTTCTGAGGAGAGTAGTGCTGGAGTATCCATATCTGATATGGAATATCAGCATCAGATCCACTTAGGTCTCAATCTTTTTGTTTTGTTTTGTGAGTTTTAAGTTTTACTTTTTATCATTGAAGTTCTAAGCAACTTCAGGTCAAAGGTCCATTCATATCTGGAGCTTGTTTTATAGACTTCAATGGACCTGAGTCTAAATTCATCTTTTGCAGCTGAAGATGTTTAGTTCTTGAAAATCTTGATCCAGACTATGGTACAATGAATTCTGGGTAATTTGAGACAACATATCTACAAGTAGAAATTGCACAATACTGTTGGTATGACAAATTTAAAGACATAAAAATAACAATAAATGATAAACAGTAGACCTATAATGTTCATCACTGCTGCTGCATGGAGCAGCCATCTTGGATTGGGCTCAGGGTTACTGAAATTTGACTAACGTTTTTTGATGCTGGAGTATTAATCAAGTTAATTCGTGTTACGCCCTTTGCAGAGCTAAAGTATTGATCGTTTAGGAAGCTGTGCTGCATACCAGAAGAGTTCCTTTAAAATAATGAAGTTCTCTGTTTATCGACTGTGGTAAACCTTTCTTGTAAACAAGGAAAACACTGAAGGAAATTAATTTCTTATTTGACCAAAGCAGAGGATAAATCACATCAGAAGAGTCGCCATGGTGTCAAAAGAAGACACTTGACAATGGTGCTGTTTTCCCGCCAGGACAGGCTTTTCTGTGTTAAGTCACATCACATGTCCCAGGAATGCTTTTTACTCAGGGGTCAGACTTTTCCCAGCTCCTCTGTCACAGGGACACTTGTTGATACTTTGTAGTGGAGGGGGGAGTCACTCAGACCACCTGCCCCCTCCCTCCTTCCAGCTTTGCTGCTTGGGCCCTCAGTCAAAGCCTGGTTCACCATAACAGACTCAGGAATGCTTTGTGCCCCCTTTGTGCCCAGTCCACATAGAAAACAGAAGTGACCTGAGAAGTGGACGGTGAGGAGCGAACAAGAAAGACGACCCATGGAGAACAATGAAGATATATATATATATAGGCTATATATATATATGTGTGTGTGTGTGTGTGTGTGTGTGTGTGTCCATATCAAGAGTGACATTGTCATGTATGTCACCTCAAAGGGTTTATATAGACAAAATATGGATTTATGACATACATAAAATACCCACAGAAACATTTCAATGTGTATATTAAAGAATATCTATGTGAAGATTTTCGTATAAGATGTCACAGCAATTATGGTAATTATATATTTGATTTAGATATTATAGAAGTTAACCAAAATAATTTAAACAAAAAATTATACATGCTGGTACTCTATATTATCACCTTGATTTTTCCAGTCTCCTATTAAAAATTATGAAGTTTAATGTCTCATTGTCCTCTGAATGAAATGAATGCATAAAACAAATAAACAATTGAAGTTTTTTTTTTTTATTAAGGAATCATGGAATCAGTTTATAAACCAAAATGTATTCTGAATCTTTGACTCATGAGTAGCCACTGTTGGCAGATAAAACAGCTGAACACACTCATGGCATCTTTCTACAATGGAAATAAAATATTCTTCGGGAAATTCTTCCCAACTCTGTTGCAGAAGATCCCATAAATGTGTGGCACTTGTACAGTAGGTTATTTTGTAGTGATCCACTTTGTTTTACCTTTCCCCTTATCCTTATTATAAGGGAAATTGTTACAACTTTGCTTTCACTCTTCTGTCCAGTTCATCCCAAACCAGCTCGATGGGGTCTGTGCTGGCCATCATGACCTGCTGTTGATGTCACTGTTTACTTTGCACAAGTACTGATCCATCTTATGATATACCCATACACCCACAGTAAATTTCCATACAATTAAATGATCTATAAGATAAATTGTAATGTGTTGCACCACATATATTACAAAATATATTTAATTAATTTTACCCATAACTACATATAATGGAAATCTTTGTATTTTTTTTTTTATATTTTGTTATTTTTAATTCCGTTTTAACACTCTGGGAAAGTGACTTTCAAGTTTATAGTATCAACATACATTAAGAGGCTATATTATCTATTAATGTGACATATAAACATGCATATAGTGTGTACAGCCTAGACCTGTGTACATATGTGAAAGCCTTCCAGTCTCCAATACATTTCAAACATATAAATCCTTGTGGACTCCTGGTGGACTCGAGCTGTTGTCTGCAGCACACGCCCTTTGTTGTACCACTCAGAGCCACTGTGGGAAAGCTGGGACAGGATTAAAACCTTTGAAGATGGAGCGGCAGCTGGGACTGGAAAAGGCGGGAAACCTGTGTTATAATGACAGAGAAGCAGAGATGTGACATTTTCAACACATCCCTGGTCAGTCTGTGTAGTTTAAAAGCACCGTTAATGACTGTAGCTCACCATATGTCCAGTTTAAGGACCGTTTGTTTATGACATGTCATTATTTATTCACATAAACCTGCACATGACCACACAGCCTGAACAGTCAAAATAAAAAGCTTTAATCTCCAGTTAATCTGTATCTCTGCTGGTGGACAAACAAATGGGGCAACGTCAAGATGGGACACTGTCAACTAAATCTTATTTTTCCCGCCTTTTCATTTGTTTGTTTTTTTGTCTCTCTTTTTTTAAAGTATATTTTTTAGGCTTTTCATGCCTTCATTTGATAGTACAGTCGAGAGAGACAGGAAATGGGGAGGCAGAGAGAGGGGGAAAGGGCCATCCGATGTGGGATTCGAACCGGGGCCACTATAGCCTCAACACATGGGGTGCCTGCAAAACCTACTGCACCACTCGGCGCCCCTGTTATTTGGCCTCTTTACTGCACTTTTTTTACTCCACCTGTTCCCCAGGGACGCTCTCTTTGTCCTAACAGCAATGCAGAGTCAATTTAGCATGAAGTCATTGGAACTTTCTTTGTGATTAAAGGAGCCGCAGAGTGTGGGAACCTGCTGTCAGACTCAGACCTGGAGTCCTCACCCACTCTGCATTCATCTTTCATCGACTTTAGCTGTTAAAGATGACTCTGATTGTATGAAAAACCTGCAGTTGATCAGTTTATTAATTACTTTATGAAGATGATAAATGGGAAGATTTATTTGAATGTTTAATTCTGAGTGAATACGCACATCTATCATGTTTGTGTTTTCATACTTAATAAATGAAAGGTTAAGCATTTAGAAATCAAGTATATCAATTACAAACCATAGGAGGTATCAATAGTTAACAAGATCATTTATGAAATGTCAAACTGTTTAGATGAAAATTTAATTTGTCACAGCTGACACACAAGATATATAAATGAAGAGTCACTCCTGCACAGTGAATATGACACAAAAATGTGACAAATATGACAAATTGTGCCAAAACTCCTACATTATCTAAGGATAAAAGATGATCAAAATGATTATCTGTGAGGACTTTGATTTCCCAAAGATGTCAACAGAAAAACTAGAGTCCCATTTCGATGCTCCAAAGAGCCAAACTTCAGAGAGTCTTTGTCAAGTTTTTTGGCGGGAGTTTGGTGTCCACCGAGTAAACACACTCTCAGGGAGTGAATGGTCCAGCTGCTGCCCACAGGACAAAGACAGGATCTGAGCTTTCTCACACTTGCACCATTCAGAGCTGACAACTGGGAAGTGTGCGTCCCATTTTCCAGCAGCCCCTACAGTTTACTGCCCACAAGTGCAGCCATATGGTAATAAGCAGCTTAACATTTCCATGTGAATATGGCAGCAGAGAGCGAAGCTTCAGTATGTAGCTGCTTTTCTAACATAGAGTGATTTACAATCAAAGCAAGAGTAGTGACTGATTCTGTTACTAAAACACAAACATTAGTCTGCACTATTTGTTGTGTTGGTAATAGGCACATTGCCCAGCTGGAGAGGGTGCCACAGCCGATGTTATACAATGCACAAACAATCTACAGTAAATAACAAGAACACGGGGAAAAAACAAAGCAAAGCAAAAGAATGGGTATCTCCAGAGTAAAATAAAGGATATTTTGTTTAGCTGTTAATCTGTATGTTGGAAATGTTTTCATATTTGTATATTTGTGACAAAATAAGATACAATTACTGGGAGAGCCAAATTAATTTTTTTCCACTGATACACAGACTAGATCATCATCAGTTTCCTCATGTGCACCAGCTCCCCCTACTGGCCACATCTATCATTACTACTCTCATGGTCACCTTCCCCAATCAGACCATTATTACAGACAGACCTGACACTGGAGTGTGCTCTGATAATCTGCCACACTCCTCTGCTTCCTCTCTCTGACTGATCAGTGCTCAATCTGTCAGAAATATGTTGAAACTTTTTTGTAGTAATATAGACTTTATGTTGTTGACTGATACAGTATATGGCATGGATTATTCTCATTTACGTACTAAAGATTTCCAAAAGCCAAAATAAGGAAAGTGATGAGTTTCACAGTTGTACATTACAAGTGTCTTATTCAAGTCTTTTGTCTTTCCTTTGGTTGAGGATATTATTTGAGGTTAGAGCCAGGTCTTTCCTTAGATCATGTGACACAGACCTGACAAACAGTGTGAAACAGAAGTCTAAGTTGAATTGGTTACCTAATTTATTAAGAAGAAAGTGGGAGAACTGGAGATAGATAGAGAGAGAGAGAGTGTGTGTGTTTTTTTTTGTGATTAGAGTTTCTAAATGAAACAAGTGGGAGAACCGGAGCACCCGGGGAAAACCCGTAAGGAATAAGGAGGGTGTGTGTTTGTTTTTGTGTGTGTGTGTGTGTTTGTTTGTGTTTTTTTGTGGTTAGGGGTTTCTAAATGAAACAAGTGGGAGAACCGGAGCACCCGGGGAAAACCCGCAGGAGGGTGTGTGTCTGTGTTTTGTGTGTGTGTGTGTGTGTGTGTGTGCTTATCGGTGTCTAAATGGTCTTGGTCCAGGTGTGTTGACCCCGAGGAAGTCAGCGATTCCTTTTCTCACAGAGGAGAGGAACCTACAGGCCCTAGAGAAGAATTGTAGTTGTTGTTGTGGCAAGTGTGTTTTGATGGCAGAGATGAGGAACTTTTCTAGTTCTGGATCGTGTAGCTCCATGGAAAACAGCAGCGCCTCTGCACAGCCAAAGGTCTTACAAAGGTCCTTGAAAATGACCTTGTCAAGGTTTGCTAGAGCTTCTGGGTTGGTTTGAAACTCAGTGTCTTTGACTTCAGCCCACACCTTCGTCAACAGGCGTCGAGCTAAGAAAGCTGAGTTGCCTGGAATGATAACTTTTGACTTTATGAATGTCTGATTGACAAAGTTGTCCACAATGATCTTGATGTACATTTTGCGTTCTTTTGATGATGATGATGTTGGCTCCTCACAGAATGACATTGCAGACAATGGGTGTGGCATCAGAGTGCGCATCACCCTGTGGTTGTGGTCGACAGCCTGAGTATTCAGCCACCAGTTGATCACATCCAGGAAGAAAGTTACTCTCCTCTGGAGCTCGTGGTACATTTCATCTTGTGTTTGAGGAGCCGACGCTGCCGCCTCTTCTAACAGTGGCAGCATGTACTCTGGTAACCTGGTGTCTGTCAAGTGGCTGTACAGCAGATCAGTCAGTTGTTTGACTATCTGAGGTGCTTGAGGGCGTTCAATTTCCTGACAAGGAACAGCCTGGTCTTCAGTTGGTTCTTGTTCAGGCTGTCCCATGTCTTCAGTGAAAAGCAGAGCGTCCACACTGGCCATGAGGGACTGGACGGACTGTCTGCTCTCAGCTTTGGAGCTCAGGTGGAATTTCGACCTAATTTTTGCCATAATTCGACAAATGGAAGCGTGGAGAAATGCCTTGGTAACAATGTGTCCAATCTTCTCCTTCACTTTCTGGGGTTCAGGGCTTGGACTTCTAGGACTTTCTGGCCCCGTCCTGCTCGCTGTTCTCAACTGATCAATTTCATCGGCAACGATTCGTATCTCCAGAGAAGATTCAGAGCCCAGTTCCTCCAGCTCAGAGTCAGAAACGTCATCCAGAAGAGGTTCAATGAGTGCGTTCAACTCTTTGCAAATTATCTCCTGAACTGATTCCACCTTCTCTTGTTGGTCCTGGTCTTGGTCTTGATCCTGGCCCTGGTCTTCTTCTTTGGGCAATGGTGAGGGTGTCTTGATCTTTTGTGGTCGTGGTAGGTGCATCTTCGCCAAGAAGGTCTTTAACATTTCACAGGCATGATTGACCATCTTGTTGAGTCTTTCGGGGGCAATGCAGCAAACTGGTGAAGGAGACTTGGAGCCTCCAGAACGGGCGGAGCCCAGACTTTCAGCCACTTCCTCCACCAGCAGCTCTGTCAGTTGCTCTGAGCTGGGGCATTTGACGACGTCTTTAACATCAAGAGCCTCAACAAAACTGCAACGGATTGCATGACCAATACTTGACTGAATGTCTGCCTCGCGTAGAATATTTTCCTGAAGAGCCTTCAACACAGCTGCTGATATTATTGCTGCCAGCTCCACCAGCAGTTCTGCCACCATGACTTTAGTGGCCTCGTCAGGTTTACCAGATTGTAATAACGCCCACTGTTCTGGTGTCATCCTTCTAAAAAAGGATTCGACCTGTGGACGAAGAGTGTCTACTGAGATCGGTGACATTGCTCTTTTATTCATATCGACCGTTTGTGTTTTACAAACTCCTTGATTGAGTTTTCAAACTTATTTTAGTTTTCAAACTCTTTGATTGAGTTTTCACACACAGGTCTGTATGTGTAGGCTAACACTTACGGAAATGAAGACTGAATGTGAACGTGTGTCCTACTAATAGGCTATATCAATCACGACATTACTCACAAAGCAAATAAGTTCAATAATGGGTAACAACTGATATAAAGGCCTGTATATAGAATCTACATGACGTCATTAATTGCGTCATTCACACATCAAAGTAATTACGTGTAGCATCTGATAGAAGATAAAGGAAGATAACTAGATGACGTCATTTACTGCGACATTCGTATTAGGCATTCCACTGGGCTCTGACGTAAAAGGCGAATGTACCTTGTTACGCACGCGCGGCACGCATACCACCGTGGTACACCAGGAAAGACGTATCAACAAACTGTATCAATACGAATATAGGCCTATTTAATATGCGAATTAAAACTATAGACTGTATAAAACTCATTAGTCGTGGTTTCCCTCTACTAAACTAATTCGTTTATAGACGTGACCTTTTTTCAACACTAAACAAACAAAGACTGCCTGCAACAAGATAACACAAAAGCTAGGCCTAACGACGTTATCAATATTATGATGTTCTCTTTGTGAACATTATTTGATTAGCATGAAATGTATTTTATTACGCATGTTAGACTGCATGTGTTTTTGTTCCGTTCACAAAGACGAGTTTCCAGCTGTAGGCCTAAGTGAATTACCGGTAGGCTAGTCAGTTTTATTTCAAACACTAATCATCAAAAGACAGCAAACTTGAGCGGCTGCAGGAGAGATGTTTAAGCTTTCACCAGCTCGTGCAGGCTACAAAAACCATCCAAGGCTGGAATACCACATAAAAATGCCAGTTGTGAAAGCATTCATCATATTATTTTTTATAATGCCATAAAACATTCATTTGTGTCATTTGTCGTTTTTGCATACTCAGAAATGAATCATTTCTCATCAGCATTGGAAAAAGAGAGAGAAAGAAATACAAGAAGTTGAGATCTAAAATACAGTGAGTTAAAATAAGATGAACACTCAAATAATTTAACAACAAAAAGCAATCTGTAAGACAGAACTAAGAACAAACATTCAGACACATGCAGCCAAATTCCCAAACACTCTCATCGCAGTACCATTCAAAATATAAGGTTGGAGTAAAACTTAGTTTACATATGACACCAGAACCTGCTGGGTATCTGAATCACTGTTGATCTGTTTACTGACTTAAATAATAAATCCAAATATTTGTGCAAATGCTAATGAGCATCACAGGCTGATTCTGGATCTGTGATCACACTGCAATAACACTTTACTAGATGAATCTGTTCAAAAGTAGGCCTATTACCAGCTAAAAGCACAGTAGCACTCATACCACAGCAGTACAGAGGTAACAGCAAATGTATGGAAGGAGGGAAAGACGACCCGGATTTGTCTATTATAAGCAACAGATCACCTTATTATGATATTCAGTCACTAATTAAAACTTGATGTTGGTATTATTATTTTTTTTTTTAATGTAAACAATACTATTATTTTTTGTACTTGATCTGGTATTTTAAATTGTAGAGTTCTGTTAATCCAGACCAGACATAATCTTTTTAAAATAAAATATTTCAAGGAAATGTTTGAATTTCATCATGCATTTTTCATGAACAGATGATAGCCTTTCTTTGCTTTGAATTATAATGTGGATACAGCGCAAGGTCGGTGGTTCGAGTCCTGTCTCTCCTGTTGTTCCTCTACCAACTTGTGATTTCTGCTGTATAAAGGATTGAATAGAACCCTATCACAAAAATAGTACCAAATCTGCAACTTGATTTTTTATTCATTACATCTACAGTATGTAACAGAGCTGGACATATAGTAGCATTCAAGTACCATTAAATAAGAACACTACTAATATTATTAACAACACTTTATTACTCAGTAACAATTAGTGATGAGAGATCAAGCTTTTAAACAAAATAAAATGAACTCTTCATGTGCCTATATGTGCTGGTTTACTGTGCAGCCTGTTGTTAAGTTAGTGAGTCATCTTTAAATTGACAACAGTGTCACGTAAAGTGTGTGAGACAAACATCCTGAACCCTGGTCATAAAACTTGTCTGTGCCTCGAGAACTCGAAGGTGTGACAGGCCGACCATGAGAGGCCAATTGGGGGCCCTTCACACAGAATCTGGACAACTCGTGTTTTGAGGCTGCAACATCAGAAGAGTTCATATTTGTGAATTTTATATCTCCCATTATTGTTTGTCAAACCTCAGGGGACATTGGTGCTTCATTGAAACAACAGTCCCACCCGTGAGTGTTTCTGTGACCTACAACTTTAGCCATGTTGTTTGTAGTCTGTAGCCTATTTGTCCACATTTAGTCAAACTGTCCAATTAAAAAGAAAGAAAGAAAGCTGATTCAGCTGTGATCAGCATGGATTTAGAGATGACTCTCACTAATTCCATGTGATGCTGAAAAAAACTTAAATTGAATAGAAGTTCTGCAACTTCTTTTTTTCCTGGTTTCCAAGTGGACCTATGGACGTTTATTTTGGATGGTCATTAGAGATAATGAAATCTACAGCATAAGGAAATCCCACTGAATCACACCAACATGTGTTGGGCCTCTTATGAGAAGGAGGGAGATCAGTATCCAATTACCTTCAAGTAGCAGAAGCTCAGTTTGAAAACCTGTGGTCTGTAAGGGAACCATATGATAATAAGATAATGAACCAAGAAGCAGAGGGAAAAAAAACAAATCCATGCATGCTATAGTAATAATTAAATATTTATTGTCAAAAATTAATCTGAATATACAGTTAAGGCAGTCACGTTCTGAAAATATAACTACAGTAATTATTTATTTGAGGATGCTTAAGATTCCTATAATCTGCACACAATGATAAAAGACTTTCTGGACATTTTCAGCACTTGATCTGTGTTTCATCTTCAGGACAGTCTCACCACCGACTTCAAATGGATAAATTAATCTAAATAACCTCTGTCAGGTGAGAATCTGTCAGAACAGAGCTCAGACTGAGTTGCACAAAACTTTTGACCCTAGCTTGTTGGTTTAGCAGTGAACACAACCTGTGAGCGGAGCAGAGAAGGGGATTTTGCTTCTGATGCAAAAATAAAATCTAACAAAAATCTGGACACAATAGAAAACTACCTCTTCCTCACAGAGATCTCTACAAAATCTCAAATTTCTTTCATGACTAAAACAAATATTAAACATTACTGACCAATAAAATCTTAGGTGTTGTTTGACATGTAACACGTATTGACCTAATCTTCATCATTTCACAGTTAGGACCGTGACTAACGATTTGTTTCTGTTATCGATTAACCTGCCAGGTATCCTTTCGATCAATCGATCAATTGTTAAGGTAAAAACTGTGTCGACAAACAGCTCAAAACCAAAACAGGTTCAGTTTTACTCTCATAGAGACTAAAGATAACTGAGAATGTTCAGAGCTAACAGGCTGGAACCAGTGAAGTTTTGCTTAAAAACAGTTTCAGCTACTGTATTAGACGGATTAAAAAAATGCAATATATTAATTGTTGAACCTAAAGAGACAGATTTTAGGACGAGGAAACTGTTGATGTTATTCTCTCTGATAAGCGTACGAGCAGCCAAAACGGTGTACAGGAAGTCCTCCGTTTGACACAACAACAACAACATGATCATGGAGTTGTGGATGGAAGACGTTGTCGCCGCTCTGCTGCCGATTCTGCTCCAGATACATTCACGTCCTGGTTCAGTGCAGAGCTTCAGTGGACGGACTACGAATCAGGCAAGGAGGCGATCTCTCTTCGTTTCATTCAGCAGAGTCTCTAAGTGTGTGTTGGTTGGTTGTTGTTGGTGATTGGACCATCACTTGAAGGCGATGGAGGGAGGTAGGGAGGTAGGGAGGTAGGGAGGGAGGTGGGAAGGGGAGAGAGGAAGGGCTCTGATTGGATCAGCAGGCTTCAGCCCTGGATTCCCCCTCAGCCCATGTATGGGTACTTCCACTCATTTAGGGGGACGTGGGTCTCCTTCACCACCTGCGGAGACGTCCACCTCAGGACGTAGTGTGGACCTCCAGGTTTGTCATTGGTGCCTGAGAGAGGAGGAGAGAGGTCACAGCTGAATCAGACCCTGCCGTGGTCACCGGGAGTGACTGGAGAACAGGTAACGACTCTCACCTGAGGCTCTGGCGCCACCGAATGGCTGCTGAGCAACAATGGAGCCGGTGGACTTATCGTTGACGTAGTAGTTCCCTGCGGCGTTTCTCAGGATCTTAGCTGCCTGGTCGACCACAGTCCTGTAACAGAAAAACAGGCGGTCACTTACTGGATTGTGTTTCGTAATAGAGGAATAAAAAATTAAAAGGAAACCAAGTAGGTTTTATGTTTCAAAACGTATCACCAGGTCTCTATCTAATTAACCAGTAATAACTGAACTATTCAGTCAGACAGTATTTTTCAAACCTTGACAACATAACAGTAAAATTTAAGTATTTTCAAGGATGTTGTTAACCATACTGCTTTCTTTTTGCTGATATTGCTATTTGCTTTTTATCATCTGCGCTATACATTTCTTTGCTGTTGTCTGCTGCTACAACCTTGTAAATGTCCCTACTGTGGGACCAATAAAGGATTATCTTATCTTATCTTATCTTAGAGTCCTGAGCCATTTCTGCTGCAGGAGCTTGGGGTCAGATAGAGATAAGAGGCATCACTCTTGTATTTTCTGTTTAGTTTATACACATTCAATTTGTGCATAAAATAATCAGTGAAAGTAATCAGTGAGTGAAAATGTTGGAATTTTTAAAGGTGTACAGAAATGGCCGTTTGTCCTGTTTGTCGCGCCGAGTTGTCACGAGCTGCAACACGAGTTTACCCGAGTAAGGAAAACGAATTTGATTGGTCGTTATCGAGCGGGCGGGATATTCAAAGCTTGGGGCGAGCCCGAGCTCCGTGTGTGTGTGCGTGTCTCAGACGTTTGAATGACGGATTACGGATCCAATATCAGTGGCTGGTGAATCGTGTACAGGCTGACGTATAATCCGTGCACCTGCATTATCCAATGCGAAAAAAAAAAATACACACTTTCATCCCGGATTTACTCAAAAATAGAATTTTGCACAAAATTTGGCCTAGAACGTCTGAAAGATGAGTTATTACACTAATGTTAAGACCCACAGTGGCCTTAAATTCAATTTTCTTTTCTGTACACCTTTAAAAAATATATCTAAATTTATCCTCTCGACCACTCAACCTCAATGTAAAATCAAACACGAGTGTGTGTCCTTGCAGGGACACCACACAACTGACTGAAAAATGTGAGTCCGGGTTGCTCTATAGACCCAGTCCTGTTGACTCCCATGTTTTAATAAAACACAATAAAAAACACTTACTTGTCATGTGCATACACAGCTCCTGTCAGAGCGTACGGAGATGTGTTGTCGACCAGCTGCAGCACCTCTTTGTAGTTATTATCAGGATAAACATAAACGGTCAGAACCGGCCCAAAGATCTCCTGCACAAAACACAACATTTTAATAAATGTCTGTAAAAAAAACAAACAAAAAAATATAATATATTTTTTTAAATGTATATGTCTTTAATGTTATATTTCTACTAATTGAGAAAATAAAAGGAGCAGTGGAGTTTTAGTGATGGGCACACAGACACACTGCGGTTGTGGTGTGTTTTCAGGGTGTGAATCAGACCGTGAAACAGAGTTTGAGAGGGATGAGTTAATCAAACAGCTGAGGATGCTTCTGTGAGACACGTTTCACATGTTTGTGTAGATGATCCATCGCTTCTTCCTGAGCTTAGTCCACGTGCTCACAATGTCAACACTACACAAACCGTCAATAGAAGCAAAGCATTGCAGAGACTTACTGCAGATAAAAAGACACTATGATATTCCACTAATCATAATGAAATTTATTTGTGAATGGGGAGACAAAAGGGACGGAGACAAAAACATGTCAATTACCTGTGACTTTACCACTTATTACCTTTTTTTTTAAAAACTATTTTTTGGGGCGTTTTTGCCTTTTATCGATAGACAGTTGAGAGACAGGAAACGGGGAAACAAAGAGAGGGGGAATGACATGCAGCAAAGGAACTGGGGCCACGCTTGATTTACAACATGAACGTGACACGAAGCTCGTATCAAACCTCGTTCATGATGGCCTCCTGTGGATCTTTGGTCTCGATGATTGTCGGCTCCACAAAGTAGCCCTTCTTATCGTCGCACTTTCCGCCAGCAATGATGCTCAGGTTGGGAGAAGACTTGGCGTGATCAAGCCACTTCTTTATCCGACTAAAAGACTGCAGGAGAAACGAGAAATAGTAAAAGTCTACACACACAGATACTCTGATGAAAATGTGAGAAAGAGGAAGAGAGAATTACCTTATCATCGATCACAGCGGAGAAGAACGTGCTGAAGTCTTCAACAGGCTGAAGGAGAGAAGAGAAGATCATTAAACACGACCGCTGTGTGATTACGACTCAAATATTCTCTGGCTTCAGCTTCTTAAATATGACTCCCTTCCGCTTTATAGATTCAGTGGCATCAGAGTTATTTAAATATTCCCCTTTGTGAACTCACGTCTCCCACTTTGATCATTTTGTGAATGTCCAGAAGTCCCTGTTTGATCTCTGGCCACTTGCTGTCTGGTACGTACATCCTGGAGCAGGCCGAACACTTCTGACCTCCGTACTCGAAGGCTGAGCGTATCGTACCCATCACCACGCTTTTGATGTCTGCGGAGCTGTGGACGAAGTGGAAGTTCTTCCCACCGCACTCTGAAAATATCAAGAGCTACACTCAGTGACAGAAACACAACAAAATACTATTTCAAATCTTGCTGTGTGAATGTGGGAGATAATATCCTGACTGCAGATGTCAGGGTGCATCAGAGGTTCTGCTCACCTCCTGCTATCCGAGGGAAAGTCTTGTAGGTGTCCAGGTTCTGGGCGACTTGTTTCCACAGACGCTTGAATGTCCTAAAGAACAAATTCAGTCAGAGCACTGGTGAAGTGCTATCCATAACAGCTACAGCAAATCAGAACAGAATTGGTGAGGGCAACACATTCATGTGATATGAACCGAAGCAACATGGATGAACCAATGTCTCTATAATAACTGGTTAACATGGTGAAAAGAAACTTGCACGGTCCTATATTGTGTTACGTGAACTTCCCATATCTTCTTTTGACTATAAACCAGGTCTAAATTCTGTGAAAGTATCAAAGCTGCAGTCCACTCAAATCAGAATTGTTTCTTACGGGACGCTGCCGGTGAAGTTGATGCCCGCCAGGTGCTTAGAGGAGGTGACGGTGTCTCCAAACACTGGACCATCCGCAGGCAGGAACTGGATGATGTTGGGTGGCAGACCGCACTCCCTCAGGACTTTGTAGACGGCGTAGCTCGCGGACATGGCGGTGTCACTGGGCTTCCACAGCACCACGTTACCCTGGCAAACAGGAGGTTAGCATTAAACCCAGACAGAATCTGCGGGACCCGGGACAGCTGTGCAGAATGACCTTCAGGTCGGGACCCAGAAACTGATTTAGCCGCGGAACAGTCGGAGCCAAACATGGCGACACTCACCATCAGA
Organism: Trachurus trachurus; assembly: GCF_905171665.1. NCBI lineage: Eukaryota > Metazoa > Chordata > Actinopteri > Carangiformes > Carangidae > Trachurus > Trachurus trachurus. Next base: position 23,434,074 of record NC_139896.1, on the reverse strand, counting down.
GCTGGGGTACCTGCCAGGTTTCCACCGATAGCAGTGAAGTTAAAAGGAGCCACAGCTGCTACGAAGCCCTGAGAGGAGAGAGAGCAAAAAGATACAGATATTGGAGTGAACTTAAGACTAAAAGCTAAAAGCCCATTTCCTCTCTGTGATGTCATTCACTCAAATAGTTTATACAGATTGTGGCTCATTTTTTTCCTGCATGGCTATCCAGTATTCACTTGAGCTGATTAATCCCAATGAGAAGAGTGTTAGCTGCTCTCACCTCCAGCCCGCGGTACAGCATAGTGTTGGTGCTTCCATCTGCATCTAAAGGCTGCTGCTTCTCCAGCTCGATCGCATGTTTGGCGTTAAATCTGAAGAAGTCGATCAGCTCTGCGGCGGCGTCGATCTCTGCCTGGACCACCGTCTTACCCTGAAGCACATGCAGCACAGCGCTGGATTTGTTGAACAACACATCTGTCTGTGTGTAGTTACATTGTAAGGTGTGAAGTGTTGATCATTGGATTGTTTACGTTACTTTTTCTGGTTCCTTCACTTTTAATCACTGGGATTTTTTATTCCGTGTGTGTGTGTGTTTGCCTGTACCTGTCCGATCATGGTCTTGGCGAGGATCTCTGCTCTCTTGGGTCCACCGATGACGTCGGCTGCCTTGAAGAGGACCTGGGCTCTGTCCTGGATGGGCTTCAGGTCCCATTCCCTCCTCGCCGCCACAGACGCCAGGATGGCTTTGTTTATCAGCTCCTGCATTAGTCATATTCAAGTACAGGAAACACAGCAGCATGAAACACAACAAGGAACTCAGGGAACGATAAAACATAGAAACGTGTGAGCTCACAGCTCCCCCTGCTGGACAGAGTCAAACTCAGTGGGAATCTAATTTTTCCTTGCTTAATAGACACTTGACTTTGATATAATATAATATAAGCATTTTTACTATTTAAAGTCATGTTTCCAGAGGCTTTAAATCTAATCTCTGATAACTGTGGCTGCATCACTCTTGTTGTTTGACATTGTGAAAAATCATCAGCATCATGTGGCAACTTCATCACATCAGTGTGGTTATAGCAAATACATGGATTAGAAAATAAAACATTGTCTATAGTGATTATATGCACTAAATATCATATTTACTTATATTTCCCCACCCACCAAGTTTCTACAAAACAAGACACATTAGTGTGTGAGTGGTGTTACTCTGACACGCGTCTTACCTTGTCAGCGTAGCAGAACTTTGCCAACTTGTGTGAGTGATTGAACGGCTTTGAAAAGAAACACAGGAACTTTAATTAATAGTCACACAAACTATATATTTTTAATTCGATTGATTGCAGGGGGTGTGGCGGTTCAGCTGAGTATTCTTTCATTTAGCAGAGTAAGTTTATTCAGCTGCATGTTTGAACAGTGATATGTTCAGTGCCCGAGTTTCCATGGAGCAATAGTTTACTCAGATTACAGAAGGTGCTGTTGACTTACGGATAACTGATATCTGATGTCTTTGGTCCACACATGTTCGTCTCCAACCACACATGGGATCTCCTCCGTCTTCCCCTTCAGACCCTCCAAGGCCTAAAACGGCATGAAGTCAAGACAAAGAGACACAGAGATCGACCTGTAGCTCATGTTCTGCAGAGCAAAATGAGTGGTGAATAAACACATGCAGGTTCTTCTCACCTTCAGCAGCTCTTTTCTCTCTGGGCTGCCCTCTTTGAAGCCCAGGATCGGCTCATTTTTCACCTCCACAGCTGCACAGGGGAAGGTTTTAAACCTTTAAGAAAACACACAAACACACACAGGTTGTTAAAAGTCCTTCCTCTCTTCATTTTTCTGTCAGACTGGGCCGGCAAAGCCACTCAGCAGGAAAACAGCACCGATCAGCAGAGGCCTTTCTGAACCAGCTTCAACTGGCTCTGAAGTGAAGGTCTATGTTGGTTAGGAGGATGTTGGACTCAGGCCCACAGCTGGTTAAAGTCAGGATTTCAGTAATGATGACCATGCACCTCACAGCTGTCTATCACTATAGGATATGAATTTATCTAGAAATAATACAGAAGAAACAACACTTTCGCTCTCCCTCCTCTCACATGAAAGGGATTTCTTTTCTAAGAGAAGTTTCTCATTGGTTTCCGTTGTGCAAATAAAATGCTAAAAACTAACTGGAACAGCTGACAGAGGTGGTACAATGCAAACAGACTCACCCTGCAGGGCAGAGGTATCATTAAGAGTCTGTAGGTACCCGTTTTTCCTGTTGACTCGTCTCATTCTTAACTTGTTCTTTATGGTTTTACCTGCTGTAATCACTTTCTGCAGCACACTGGGTTTCCTTTTGTGGGACAATAAAGACTGAGATGAAATATTAAAGTTAAACTTTAAACAACAAACATGTGAATCTGTGGACTCCTCTACATGGTCCAGAAAAGACTGATGTCCTCCAATGTGAAAGCTGGAACTCTTTCAGCTTCAACGATCATCCAATTCTCAAAATATGATCAGTAATCATGAGCATGATTTGCATTATAACTGATGATTCATTTTATGGTGTATAAAAGCCTAAACTGAATTTAAGTGAAAATTAAGCACAGCATTTCACAAACCCTGTTCCAGGAGACTTGGTTAAGGCATTATTGGTTTCTCATGAGTGAATATATTTGGTGTCTGCTTGTGGGTTTTCAATGACAAGTCGGTTACTGAAGAAAATAACTGCCAGAACTGATATGTACTTAATCATTTGTCCCCAGATAAATTTTAGATTTAGATAGGGAGAGCTCTTCTTATTTAGACAAAACAGAAGAAGGAAAAAAATAAACGACGACTGTCCTCATACTTTGTCCTCATCTGCTCTAACACATTACTCTGTGTCGCTGCTCAAGTAGAAATGTTTTAGGTTCTCTTGCTGAGGATTTTACTGCTTCTCTTGAACTTCTTTTTAATGCACAACAGTGTAGTTTGATCCAGTTCCCCTAAAAGTTACATCACAGCAGGTTTGTGGTGTCTTTCATGTATGATTAACTACACCAGTTCAAACTTGGTGAACTGAAGGTCACAGACGACCAACTCTCGAGGAGGAGGAGGAGTAGAGGGTTGCCAGACCGGCTGGTGGCATTGAAGGCATTACAGAAATGATAACACGCCCCAAAACTCTCTGAGAGCTTTTTAATTTATCCTTAGTAAGTGCTTCTCAACCAGCTGCCTATAACTTACTGAGGTCCTGTGCTTTTGCAGCCTGGCCCCCGAGAGAGAAAAGAAAACAAACATCTGGATATGAGAGGAATTTAGTTACTTGGGTTTTTTCAGGTGTCACGGGAAAATAAACATTTGCTATTTCTAAGAACCAGTCAAGTTATTTCTAGAAGTAAAGTGCAGAGTCAACCTTCGACAAAACTTAATGTGACTGAGCTGTGTTGCCTTGTCTTCAACACATAACGACTCCCCATGGACTTGATGGGTCGTTTACTGACATGCTGCAGTCCAGACCATTATGTCCACATCTGGTCCAAGACAGTGGCTCTGAACTGAGCATCAGACTTCATGAGAGGTTAAAAAACCCAACAACAACTGAAGAGATCAGCACATTTGGCTCAGCTCTGCAGGGACTACTTACTTAGTCACCCTGACGCATCAAAAACCTGCAGAAAAAACAGTGACTGTTGTTAAGATTATGCAGCTTTTAGATAAACAGACGGTCACCACCATTACTTAAATGCAATACTTATTCATTGAAAAGGAGAAAACTGGGGGTTGGCATGGTCAGCAGTGGCACATTGGAGAGTCCAACAAGGCCAGACATCCCACCAATGAGCGGTATCTGCCAGCGTCAACTAGTCAAATCAGCAGCAGTGCAGCAGAGCCATGAGGCAGGAAACAGCGGAGGCGCCTGATCCTTCACTATTGACTTTAAACCACATTTCCTTCATATACAAACACACTGTTTTGACCTGAGGCTCTCAAAATGAACTGAAAGTGACGAACCAACTCTCAGAGTCATCCCCCCCAGTATTTCTGATGATGATTAATCGATTATTAGTTGTGTGCTGCTGCTGCTGCTGTTGAAGCTGACAGAATAACAACTGCAGTGAGTACAGTGAATAAGACAACCCCCCCCCCGGGCTGGTTACACACGTACGCAGGGTCCGAGAGCAGAGCAGGACAGGTGAGTGAGGTTGTTGAGGAGAAGCTAACATTAGCAGGCATGTTGTAACCGTGAGTCTCGTGTACGCTCATGTGAACCGTCAGCTGGTACCTACCCCCGCCGAGACAGAGCCACCGCCGCCCTCACACGGAGCATGTTCCCACCACGGGCTGTTACCACGAGCTGACGGAGAAACACAGCGGACAGACCGACACACACCTGCGGGGAGAGCGCCCGACTGCCCGGATCAATACCTGATCAGATAGACAGAGACAAGAGCGAGACCAGATCCAGGACTACAACCCGATCCTACTAACACTTCCCGGAGGGGACACGTTTATATTTGAACACCATATTTTGTTTCGTTTTAAAAAAAAAGAGGGAGTCATTGAACTTGAATATGGTAATACTGAGTATTGTTTTTTAAATGGTCGAATAGTTGTATGGCAACGCATCGTTTTATTTGTTAAAACTTTAACATCTCTCCAGCGTCGCCACCCCTCGTTTCTGTAGAATGGATCATTCCACAGGAGGGTCTGTGATTAGCCAATCAGCGAACAGCAACACATCCTCGGCCAATCGCAGGCCACAGCACTGAGCTCTATATTTGACCAACTTCTTGACCTTTCGGTCACCTCCACATGGTTTTCATCAGGTCACTTTTATTTATTACAAGCGGGAAGACATTTTATATTGGTTGGAATAAAACGAATTGATTCTACAGTTGAATTTAAAACGAATTCATTAGACAGTGTGAATATTAGTTGCTAAGATTCAGCTTTCCTCCCCTCCTCGACATACTATGAACTAAATCAGTTACATTTGGGAAAACATGACAGAACTTTGCTAAGGAAAAAGAAAAGAAAACGACAACATCAGCACTCAGAGCCTGCATCATTTTGAATCTATTTGTTCTCATTTTTTTTTTAAATCTATTTGTTCTCTGACTTATTCATTCTGGAACCACTATAACAAATTTTATCAATGAATAATTTTAACTACTGCCTCATAAATAGGTTTTTAAAATGTCTGACAGTAATGTGAATTCATGAGACAGGTGGGGGAATGACTTTGGCGTAAACAGTATTACCAATCTTGTTACACTAGTAGATTACACAGATTTAATGTGTTGATGACAAGTCAACATGACTTGCTTTCAAATGAATCAACTCTGTATTGTATGATTACTTGAAAGTCAGGCAGTGTAGCTGCTGATCTTTCATTTACTGCTGCAGTATATGAACTTTGAACATTCATTAATTTACACCAGAAGTGTGTGAATTTTGACCCTGTTTCATGTTTGCTGTTTTACTCTGTGTCCATGAGAAATGTGATACATTTCGCTTTAATAAAAGAACAGTCATGTAATTGGCTTCTGTTCTGCATCTAATTGGAGCACTGACCTATGGGACAATAGTAGTAACTGATCATGTGCTGAGTCTGGCATGGCCTACTTCAGACCTGCTTGTGGATTGTTGAACTTGGGAAACCAGTCAGCTGCATGGATCAAGATAACTTAGAGCAGCATGAGAAAAGTAAAATGGGGAACAAGAAACGGCAGCCACAGAAACGTCTCATCCCTGTGACATTATCTGAAGTCAGGTGAACAGGAAATGGGGTGTGGAGGAAAAGCTACCTTATGTGACTGTACCAAGAGGTTCTTGAGCTTCTCTGAAATCAGCTGGTATAGAAGCCGATGAAGTGGTGACACTGTGTTTATGTAAAGAAGTAAAATAAATGTCCATTAGAATAATACATTGGATATGTCCAGCCTGCATGAATTCACCCTCTGAACAGATCATCGTCTGCAGTGACACAGAACGACCACAGGATGGAGTTAAACTTCAAAATGTTGCTCACTTGTATACCTGCCTATCCTGTGAGAGCCTCTCTAAAATTACATTTATAGCTTCCTCTTCATTTTCACCTCTAGCAACACAACACTAATGGTGCTGCTGACAATGCATAACAATGTTATGACACATTTTAGCATTATCAAGAACAAAGCTGCAGTTCCTGCAATGAGTATATTACACTTGGGCCTATTATGATATCAGTTACTTTGGGATTGATTGTGCAGCTGTTCACTTTCTATAAAATCATGATCCCTAATTAAAATGTTACAATTTTTATCCTTAGGGCAATTTAAATATTTAATTGCATTACATTTTACTGCCAGATTCCTATTTTATCTAAAGTGCACACCGTCTCTTAATACTTTCAGTGTTGTTAAGGTTTTTTATTTATTTTTAATGAGACCTTTGTTATTTTTTTCTTGGCACTTTTTTGATTTTATATTATTTGTATCCAGGACATTTTCAACTTAGTTTTGCTTGTCTACATAGTAAATAAAGTCTCTAACTCTACCATGTATTCCCGAGATAAAATAAAGGTTGAGTAAATGAATTAATGAATGAGTCCCCCCCCCCCCTGTTTCATGCTACTACAAAAGAGGGTCCTGAGTTTTCTTAATTTTTTCACCATATAAATGCACTATAATAAAATGTATATAAAAAAATGATATTAAAATAAATCTTTCACAAATCATAAAATGTTATAGTGCATGTGTCATCATCTGGACCTCCCAACCCAAACCTCAGCGTCATTTTTGATTCGCGTTTTGCCAAGAGCCGTATTTTGGACCAACTGCCGCCCCGTAGAGTGAGAGGTGTTGACAGAGAGGACTGTTGTGGTAGAAATTAGCCGTTTCCCCAGGACAGCAACGGGACATATCTTCACTGTCAGCCCGACCGTTAGCCTCACTGCCGGGCCACCGCTGGACGACCGGCTCGTTGCTCCCGACGGCGGCGGTAGGTGACACCGTCGAGCTCCCTTAGCGGCTAGCTGCTGCTGTTAGCCGCGGCTAACGCTGACCTGTCTGGGGGAGAGCAGGGCAGAGCAGCCGGGCGAGGACAGAGGCTGTCCGGGCGGAGGGGGTCCACCTCAGCCCGGCTCAACCTACAGCGGGTTCAGGGGGAGGGCACCGGTTCACTAGGAGAGGTTTCGTGTATATATATACACACAGGACAGGGTGTTACTGGTAGGAGTAAGCTAACGCTAAGCTGAGGTTTCACTGGTTCACTCATGGTGTTACCGAGGAGTGGTTCACAACCTGCAGCACAAGTATCTGCAGTCATTTAATGTACCTGCAGCAAAAGTATCAGCAGTAAAAGTACTCACTGTTAATGCACCTGCTGTGAAAACGCAAGAAGTAGAAGTATCTCTAAATAGCAGTATGTGCAGTAAAAGTACAGCAGTAGTGTCAGCTTCTTGCAGTATGAGTACATGAATCCCTGAGTGTGTGTATGTGTCTCAGCAGTGTGTGTGGGTGCAGCTGACTCCAGGCAGACACCATGAGCTCTAAAGGAGGAGGCACCGCTCTGACCCGCCGCAACTACAGACTGTCTTCAGACACAGACAAACCCAAAGCTACAGGTATGACCTGCTGATGGAGGACTGCATGTACACCTCTCTCTCTCTGACTCACACACACACACAAACCCAGGGCGACTGTCATTCTGGACACACCTCATTATAACTGATCATTGCATCGTCTTTGTCCCTCTCTCAGGTATCGTCAATGAGAAGCTGCTGAGTGACTACCTGCATCATGTGTTCCCTTCGACCAAACAAGGACCTGCGGTGGCGTCCCTCAGGTAACGACCCAGGCTGCTCATCCTTTCTCTGCTGTGGTCAGTTTGCAGCCAAGCCGAAGCAGAGTCTCATTCACTGGCACTGCTGCAATGACTTATAGGTTCATTTTATCCACAGTACGTTGACAGTGAAGATGCCTTGTGACTTTTGACGAGTAGCAGATGGATTGTCATGAAATTTGGTGTTCACGTTAATTCCCCCTCTGGCTGTTATCTTGCTATTTCCTCATGGAGGACTGCAGATGAGGCCCTTTAAAACTGGAAAAGCTCAGCCTGGTCTCATGAGTCTGGATTTTTGCTGAGGCAGCTGATGGTCACTTCAGGATTTGGCATCATCAGCTTGAATCCATGGAGCCAACCTGCCTTGTGTCAACAGCCTGAGCTGGTGCAGTGGTGAAGGGAGTGTTTTCTTGGCATTATGGCCTTAACACCAATTAGTTGCGGTTTATATGCTACAGTGTACCTGAGTAATGTTGTTGAGACCCTTAAGGCCTCAGTTCATCATCTTCTGACCCCAACGCAGAAGTCACCTCAAACTTTCTCCCCAGATCAGAGTCAGTGTAGATTGGCAGCGTGAACGTGCAGCTGATGAATCTGCAGAAATGAGGTGGTGCAGTGTCGTGAGGAATCCATGACACAAAGAGCCAAGACTGTTTTGGTTCAAACATACTTTTTTTGTGTGACATTTGGTAGAAATGGCACTGTGAAGGTACAGTATAAGACCACTCAGTGTAATTAAAACTTCATTAGCTTGGTCCAGTGTGATGATTGTAAGGGCTTTGTTTCGTTTTCTGTGTGAGTAAATGAGGACCTTGAAGGAAAGACTGAATGATATTTAGCCATAAACCCGGGGTTAATTGACTCCTGTAGAGCCTGTAGTGAGGGCTGCTCACTGTCGCCTGGGCATACACGCATTCACATTGTAAAATTATATTTCTAGAGTTTTTGTAAATGTAATTGCTTGGTCCAGACCACCTGTCCCAGGAGTTTTTCCACATTTTATTAACTGAATCTCTGAGATATCGAGTCCTGAGTATGACTTTTTGTTTTCAGTTTCACTGAGGGTTGGAAGATTGCACTTATCTAAGAAGGTCTGCATTGTCACTTGGCTCGCTGCTATTATTATTTTTCTTGCAGAAGACAAAAGTTTGATATATCTTTCATGATTTCTGTTGGGGTGTGAGGACATATATATACATTCTTTCATATTTGATTTTACTTGTTGCTTGGTTGTTTTCTGGCCGGAGCTGTTGTGTTTCACATGTCTTTCTATGACGTGTTGAGCTCTTGTGCAACAGATAAAAACTTGTTCACAGCTGCTAAAATTCTGACTGTGTGTGTGTGTGTTTTACCGTGACCTGGACTTGTGTTTCAGTGGCCTGCAGTCACCGGCCTCTTCCCTTAAGCCAGATAGATTCATGTTACCCTCAGCAGCTCTATACATAGACACACACACACACACACACACACACACACACACACACACACACACACACACACACACACACACACACACACACACACACACACACACACACACACACACACACACACACACACACACATTTTAAATATTTATTTATGCCCACATATAAAGAAGTACAAGGGTTCTTGCACAAGGGACATAAACACTGCCAGTGCAGTTGACAATGGAAGACGGTCAGACACAAAGCGCCTGGGTGGCTGAACACAGTTACACACAAAATGACCTACGGGTCAGATAGAAAGCAGACATTCAAGGATACAAAAAACATCGTCTCCTCCAGATTGAGCGGCTACCAATAATAACTGAGACTGAGCAGTACCTGGCCAACTGTTTAGCTCTTCTTTTAGGGAGGCCGGCCATCTGAAGGCCCCTCACAACCAACTTATGCACATTCCCCAGGCTACCAAATATAAACACACACACACACACACACACATATACACACACACACCTCTACACAACTCCTCTTCATTTAACCCTAACAGTGAGGACTGGTTTGGCTCGTTGTGAAGATTAGCCGCAGGATGAATTTCACATGGTGATGACGTTTGAAAAGCTCTTGCAGGCCACACATTGTAGCTCATGAGTAAAAATAAGGTGAGCGACACTTATTCTAGACCCATATTTATCTGGGGTTCAGACACTATTGCCTAATGTGAAGGTGCAGCATCAGGGGGTGCTGTCTGACATCATTTCTACGTTTGTAAAAAAAAAAGAAAGAAAGAAAAACAGATTAAACCAGAAAAATGGCAGAGAAGCTAAGATCAATGGAGTTGGGGCTCGCCATCGGGCCTGTTTTGGCAGACTGCTTCGTCTTTAGTGGACCCTGGTCAGCTCTATTTTGGCTCAGAGTCTGAAACATTACGATTTAATGACAATGAGATTTTGTGAAGTCAATTGAATTTCTTTGTGCAGAGGTTTTTCATTTCAGGAGAATTCTCATGAGGAGAGTATGGAGCAAATAAAATCTACATGAACGTTATTTTTGTAATTTTAATGTCAATCAGATGTTCTTAATTCTACGGACTGTATCATCTAATTCATTAATCATAACCAGTGATATTTTGTAGTACTCTCAATCCAAGATATATCTATCTATGTTGCCAGTTTCCAATATTTACTTTTAATGAACTTTGCAGACTTTTTATTCTCAGATATTTATTATCTTTTTATTTTAATTTAATACCTTACTTTTAGCACTTTAATAAGTTCAGATTCATGCCAAAGAGATACGGTATGTGTTAATTTCCATTTAAATGTAAAACATCAGTAACTGGTCAAGGGGTGGGGGGAAAATTGATACAGCAGTATTTTGTGCAGCGAGACAATTGATAATATGAATTAAAGTGTTATGTTCAAGAATATTACAGCTCTTTTTCTGCCTATGTTGGTCTGTCCATCTGAACTTTTTACGCTCGCAAAATGGGATTATCAAGCAATGAACAGTATTATTACATAAAATGTTTCTCGTTTCGTTTCTGGCCATGATTTGGAAATTCTGAAATAAATCACAATATATTACTGCAATACTCAAGATATTGTAAAATACAGACCTGTTGTCACAGTAGCTGTAAGTCAAATGATTTCTCATGTTAATTCTTTACACTGAACAATAAAGAGAACATGATAAAAACCCCTCTCCCTCCTCTTTTACAGGAAGCCTCTCGGTTTCCAGGACCTTGGTGCTCACCTGGAGAAACTTCTGTCAGAGGGAGAACCCACTGAGGAGAGCAGAGGTAAACGTTCACCCACAGATGTACAGTAGTCCACATAGTGCTTAGAGTTCGTGTCAATAGTACGGTTCCTTTGAAAACAAGAACCTGACATATTCTCCAGGTGAATCTCTTCCTCTTATGACTCTGCATCGCTGCAAAACTGCATCATAGCAACATCTGGTTAAGTGTGAGACAGGCAGCCAATGACATCTGTATTTAATGATGACAGTGCTGTCTGACATAAATACAGATTCATGACAGTTTGATGGTGTATGCTGATATTTCCAGTGATTGAACACAGTGAAGTTTGAGACGACATCAATTTCCTAGAGCAGCAGACTGTGCCAGGGAAACTGTCAACGCCTCACTGTGTTTTAATCAGCTGAATTAAAACACACAGTTGTTGTCATCATTCATTTACACACTTTTCTGTTTCTGTTGTGAGTCACTGAACCAAGCTGCTGAACGGCAGATACAATCATTATCTCGCGGTACACAGAATCAGAATCACGATAGATCTGTGGTGAATGACAGCACTGATATTTAGGATGAGGGACAACAGAGAAAGTTCATGTACAGCCACCAAGCATCATCTCGCTAAGCTGTCGACTTTACAAACTAGAATAAGACAGACGCTCACAGGAACCGTAATGCAGCTGTAATGCAGCCGTATCCTCAGGTCCTACCTCCACTGGGCAGCTAATTATTTACCCAAAAGCTGAAACATGAAGCTGCGTTGAGAAAGAGTCATGGATGTACTCTGAAGCCCTTGAATTGTACTAATTCAACTCTCTGTGTCTGCAGACCAAGCGACTGAAGGTCGTCTTGGTCCCCAGCCCGTAGTCCTGGATCACACCAGCGGCTTTGAGGGACTTCTGTTTGTAGATGATGACTTGTTAGGGGTAAGACAATGTCATACATTCATGACGTCATCCAGAAAAGTAATGCAACACTCGACCGCTTTTGATGTAACCACTGCTTTTTAATTGATTTTTGATTTCAGGTTATCGGCCACAGCAACTTCAGCTCCATCAGAGCCACCACATGTGTCTATAAAGGTAAAACCTGGAGAATGGGTTTCCTCCTTTATTAAATTTATTTGATTTAATTCTATTTGAGCAGATGAGTTTTCATGTAATCACTTAAACGTAATAGATGAGAGCATGTGACGGCCTCATGCTATTAAAGGACAATTCCAGGCAAATTCAACCTGGAGCTATAGTTTCCTAATATTTTAGGTCTAAAGGAAGGAATCTGAAGATTTTCTTTTTAATTGCTCCTGTTTTGCAGTAGTTGTGTCTGTCCCTGCATCGCCACGGCAGCGATGAATGGGAGCGGACCGATCTTACACTGTTTAGGCTGTTTACATCCCTCAACATACACAGAGGAGTTTGTTTACTTCAACATGTTTGTAAACGGAGCTGTAATACAAAGTCTTGCACAAGAGTCAAGTTGACACGCTCAGTATGATTCCAGGCAGGATAAACAATATCCAGACTTACTCTTACTGCAACAAAGATGTTTTTCCTTTGTTGATAAAACAAACGGGAGAGCTTTAAACCTGTAAACACAGTTAGCCGTCAACTTGACTCTCACGTGAGACGTTGCAAGACTTTGTATTACAGCTTTGTTTACAGACATGTCCTCTTGCTTGAAGTAAAGAAACCCCTTGGTGTATGTTTGAATAGCTATCTGACGCTGTCTGTGGGGAAAAAAATGCGGTTTTGAGGGATGTACACAGGCTAGACAGCGTAAGATCGGTCGGCTTTCTTTTAGACCTAAAACATCAGGAAACTATAGCTCCAGGTTGAATTTGCCTGGAATGGTCCTCATGCTGAACTGTAGATAGCTCAGCGCCTGGTCTCATATAATGGTCTTTATGTCTGAGAAAATGGAGCTCCGTTTTTTTTTTTTAAGACAACAGTGGCATATTATGCAATCTGAACTTTATATCAGGGTTATGATCTGTACAGGCCCAGAGTGACTAGGCTGCAGGCAACCACACAAATGCCACTGATATAAGTTGTTGTTAATTCATTATTAGAGATTTAAACGGCACAGGTTGATGATGTTAATGTTTCTCAACAGAAGTGTTTTTTCTTACTGTCTTCTTTTTTGTTTCTCTCTGCAGGGAAGTGGGCGTACGAGGTGCTGATCTCCTCTCAGGGTCTGATGCAGATTGGGTGGTGTACTCTCAACTGCCGCTTCAACCAGGAGGTACACACATACACACACACTCGCACACACACATATACACTGAGTGAGCACAACTGCAACTACAACATCTCATCATCAACTGGCTCTTCAGGTTTTGGAGCATAAACACTTTAATATTTCTCAGGATTACCAATCAGCATGTTGTTTTTGATATGAACTCCACATTGTGTGTGTAACTTTTCAGGAGGGTGTGGGGGATACGCCTGACTCGTACGCGTACGATGGAAACAGAGTGAGAAAGTGGAATGTGACGACCACCAACTACGGAAAAGTAAGAAGTCATTCACTGGAGAGTTATAACTTTGTCAACAGTGAGACTGACAGCTGTTTATTTCCCCTCAGTCGTGGGCGGCAGGGGACATAGTCAGCTGTCTGATAGACCTGGATGAGGGAACCATCACCTTCTGTCTGTGAGTAGTTGGCTCACTTATATTTCTTTTTAAAAATAAGTGAAAATTGTGAAAAAAGATTTTGCTTTCTGACAGAAACTTAGATGTGAAACAGTAGGTCCTGGATGAGCTTGTCAAAGCTATAGCTGTTTCCCTCTGTCCCCCTGTTTTTGACCTTAATGTTAAGCTAAAATAGCTGTTTCTCCCTGTTTCCAGGCTATAGGCTAAACTAATATAGCTGTTTCCACCAGTCTTTATACTAAGCCAATCAGCTGCTGCCTGGCCCGGGGCTTCATGTTTACTGCACAGATGTTACAGTTGGATCAGTTTAAACATTTGACTCTCAGGAGGAAAGTAAAGGAGAGTATCAAAGTATCAAACAGAGCTGCACAAACACATTAGTGCTACTGACTGACACATGTGCAGGTTAAATGGGAAGTTTAAAAATCTCAAATGATAAAATGCAAGAAAGAAGAAAGAAAAAGCAGGAAAACCCCAACATAAAGCTCCTCCATTGCTCCTGCAACTCATGGAAATTAATCAGTTAAACAAACACAACCAAAGAAACAATGAGAGATGGATGACCAGTATTTAATATAAAAAATATATGTGTGTCTCCATCCTGAAATAAAAACTTTCTTGGCTGCTGTCAGGCCAGAAAATTGGACCTCGTATTGAGGGATTAAATCAGATTTCACATTGTGCTTGTTATTCCCTGTGTGTCGTCATGCTGTGTTTTGATGTCCTCAGGAATGGCCAGTCTCTTGGCACAGCCTTCACCAACATTAAGACGGGTCCTGGTGTCGCCTACTTTCCTGCTATCAGCCTCTCCTTTAAAGAGTCAGTGGCTTTCAACTTTGGCAGCAGGCCTCTCAGATATCCTTTTCAGGCTCCAGGTGACAAACAGAATTTAATCTTTAAGGCTTTCTGTTAAGGTTAAGGTAAGGTTTTTCTTTTGTGGACCACACAGGACAAGTTTATTTGTACAGCATCTTTAACAGTGAGGTATATTTAAATTCTGAACACAGGCATAAACGGCGTTTAGACAAGATAACAGGAAAGAGTACAGCATAAAGAAGAATAAACTACCTAAACTAAATCAGATAAATAAGGTTTTATATCTCATTTTATTAAGTCTGTCCATCAATGATAAGCCTGCATCTACTGAAAATTGCTTTACATAGACGATAAATCTGGAAATTTCAGGATTGTAGTGCGTGAATTGTAGCTTTACAAAAATAACACATCTTCAGTAAGACACCCAAGAGTGTTCAGTATTAAATAAAGACACAATGGGATTTAAAAAATGAGATGAATAAATAAAGTAAAGAAATTAACCAATAAATAGAGTAAAACTTAGCTCAGTTATTATGCAGTATTTCTTTTCAGTGAGACAGAAGGCCTTTTGGAGCTAAATGTCTTACTAAAATGAACTCCAATAATATTGAAAGTTTGAAATGGTGATGTTTGGTTCAATTACATATTTCTATTCAGTTCATTCACAGTTCACCAGTGTAATATTTATCGTCTGCATATAGTACAGTACATCCATTTGACAAAAGAGATGAGCGCACATTGAAGGGAAGAACTTCACTGTGTGGTTATGAGAAGAGATTCAGTGTTAGTGATTGTTACAGTCAAGCAGATGTCAGGGGAGACAACAAATGCCTGACGTGATCTGGTGAACAAAGATGTTTGTTGTTCAGATGAATTAAGGAGCCAAACGATAAACTCTCATGATCCAAATCAAAAAAGATCAGGATGAAAGGAAAGGGCAGCGGGTGGCGCCAAATCATAAAACATAAAGAACAAAAGCATCTTCCTGTCCCTCTGAACCTTTGCTGGATGATCTACAGCTGTTGAAATACTGATTGATTGAATGCTTAATTTAAGTGTCCTGTACCTAATGGTTATTCAGCAACAATAATCAGAAGGCAACCTATAATTTAACAACAAAACAAAAAATTCAACAGAACATTTCAAAGATTCAATTTCCATTACAAATTAGACATAATGTTGTGTGCTACAAATATAACTAAAACAAAAATCTCCCCCTCGTGTCAACTCAACATGTCACCAACAAAAACCAAAACAAATCTGGGTTCTTGCACTGAGTCTCCTCGAACAGTAGGTTTTGCAAATTGTTGTTCAACAAACCAATTAAATTCATCCTCAGCAGCCCTTAAGGTCACGTAAAATACAAACTTGCAGTTCTTCAGGAATACCTTTAGTATGTAGTATGAATAAATATCACAAATCTTACCTGTTGAATAGGAACGCAGTGGGAGCCACCTGTAATATAACCAGCTCTACACAAGTAAAGAAATGTTCTGGGTTGTACGAGAGTTGTTTGAAAATAGCGAAAACAAACTGAACCTATTGATCAAAATCCCCAAACACACACAGAACATGTGGACTGATTTTCTTTTGGTGACCCTGTTTTTTAATTTAATTTAATTTATTTTCTGACCAAAATGGACACTGACGCTCTTCAAACTAAGCCTGATAACATATGTTTATTGGCTTTTAAAACGAAGAGGACACATGTCAGAAAAAAAGAAATATTAATGATAAAAACTGAAATGGAATGAAGTTAATAATAAAATAAAAAAAACAGTCATAATAATGATAGAAAAAGTAACAGAAATAAGAGGATGTGTACATATACTTATACAACATGTGGACTGATTGATTTAATTACTGCACATTTACAAAACTGTGACCCATTCACACAATCTACTGTACAGAGAGGCTCTGACAGATGTGACCAGAACCAGAGGATATTTCCCACCACAGCTGTCTCTTCACACTCGTGTCCAAGTGCAGTATTTGTCTTTAACCTGAGTGTGGATCACGTACCCTGTGGACGGCTACCTGCCCCTGCAGAACCCCCCCGCTGCAGACCTGTTGAAGGCTCAGAAACTGCTGGGCTACATCAAGAACGTCCTCTCCACCTCCATCGACGCACAGGTGGGAACAGGAGTGGAAATGTTCCTCTTTTCTTTGTAGTTTGTAGTTTTTATTTGATGACTGTCTGACTGACTTCACCCTTCTGCTTGTTTGGTCTGTGTGTAATTGATTTACTAATCTGTATTAGCTCCCCGAGACAAATAATTACTCTTTCACATTAATCAAACTGTAATTTCAGTTTGGTCTTTGGTTTGTTTGTTTATGGGGAACAACAGACAGCCATCTTCTCCTGGAATTGTTTTTAATCAACAGTCTCTTGTCTCTCCGTCTCTTTTTTTGTTGTTTTTGAGATTTGTTGTTGTCTTTGTGTCCACGCTGCAGGAGGAGAGGCTGGTGGAGAGGGACTGTGCACACTGGAGACTTCACGGAGAGCCCACAGTCCTCGTCACCCTGGCTCACATCTTCAACTACTTTGCTCCACTCATGGTGAAACAATTGAATATCTTTGGCACTTTTTTCCTTTTTAAGTTTCTTTTAATTTTCGGCCCAGAGAGAATACTCTACAGCAGTGTTTTTCAACCTTTTTTGAGCCACGGCACATTTTGTTCATTCCAAAAATCCCGTGGCACACCACTAACCAAAAATGTTACAAAACGACACATTGCAGCCTAATACAGTAAATATAATACACATTTTGTCTCTTACAGTGTAGTTAGTTTGTTCTGACTCAGTATGGACATGGCTAAGGCCAGGTCATTGTGCAAGCTTCTGCCACTACACCCATTGACATAAAAGAGTCCTATTTTATTAACCAACTCTGCCACAGTCACTATTGCAGACACAGATGCTCAACAAAGCCAGATTATTTTAAGGAGCTAAATAATATTTGTTTGACACAAACTGTTAACTGATAACAAGAACTTGAATTCTGATTTGATTTTTTTTTATGTCAATCAACTCATGGGAGCTTGTCAACACACTTCCACTCGTGCCTTCAGCCATGTTTCACAGCAAACATGAGAGGACTTACACTGATGCTGTGCACTACCTTCCTCTTGCGCCATCTGTTGGTTGTATGAAGCTTGACACTGTCAAGAGATCGCAACCTAAGTCAGATGTTGATCAGGGACACTGAAATGTGCTACAACCACAGTGTAATCATTTGTATTTTGAGGAGTGATGATGTTTTATTTACTTCCTCTGCACTGCAGTGTAAAGTGTACCTGGTGGAGGACGTGCTGATGAACTTCCTCTTGGGGATTTTGGAGGGAGGAGGTTCAGTTGATGAACATCCGCTCATACAGCAGCTTCTGGATCTGTTCTGGCTGCTGATGGAGGTACTCGACACACGCACACGCACACGCACACGCACACGCACACGCACACGCACACGCACACACACATACAGTAAGCACACACAACAGCAATATTAATTTAACAATGACGGTGGTCAGAAATGAAATAGAACTGTATTTCTCCCACTGATATTAGTACCGATGAAACCTAATAACAGTAATAATATTAATTATTATTATTTATAGTAGAATTTAGCAGCAGTTGTCAGATTTAATGAACAGTTTCATCAGCGTGTTTACATACACTTCTGTAACCAGGTTACACTTAACTGTCTCCAGTCGACTGATGTCATGTGAAGTATTAACTGGAGGTGAGCTGTTGTCTGTCCGTCTGACTCTGCCTGTCTCTCTCTGCAGGACTATGAAGTGAACGAGTGCCTGAAGCAGCTGATGATGTCCTTGCTGAGAGCCTATCGCTTCTCTCCCATCATACCTGACCTGGGTTTTCAGGTAGGACATACAATAGATGAGCCAGAGGAGCAGTGTGGGACCAGAGCTCTGGTTTGACCTGGTCCTGGACCTGTGTCCAAACCACACTTTGGGTTTGGACCCCAAGGTTTTAAATGGAGACCAGTTTAATGCACTGCCATTTAGAATGATTAATTAGACATAATATCAGGTATACAAAAGCCAATCATCATTGTGTTTTGTTTAAACAAAGGGGATACTGCTCTTAAACATCTTTCTGTCTGGTTTATAACACCACTGTGTGGTTTTGTTCCTGTGTTTCAGATCCACTACCTGCGTCTGACCACGGCCATCCTGCATCATGAAAAGTCCAGGAAATACCTGCTCAACAATGTCTTATATCCTTGTGTAGCTCAGTACTGTTGCCTCTTCAGTTCACAGTTAAGGTGGAAATAGTTTGTGATTTTTTCAATCAGTTAATCCACGGTTTGATGAGTTGCTCAGACTGCACAGATGTTACAACTGTTGATAAATGTTTTACACATCCAGTGAGTGAACTCAAATGCATTGTTGTGGACAGTTTTCTCCTTAACACGGGTTCACGTTTGATGTTCTTCGTTCAGTCGTGTTTTTTTACATCAAGACTCCTCTGAGAGTTAAGGAGGCGGGGCTCGAGGAACTCATCCCAACCACCTGGTGGCCCACTCACTTTGACAAAGAGGTAAAACCATCTGACTGAGTGTTTCATGTTTGCCCTTTTAGTCTCCTCACTCCTTTGGTGACCTGAGCTCGGATTTATCAGGGTCTTCACAGCGTGGTACTGAGGAACAGGAAACTTTCTGATAACTTGTTGTAGCTGCAGACAGATGTGGTAACATATGAGACAGTGGTAAAATTTGAAGAACAGATGTTTTTATCTGTAGGTTTTAAGTGTGAACAGGCAAACAACCTTGCCAAACTTTATTTTAAATTGGTATTTACAATATAAAAGTCTGAGAAAAGAGAAAAAAACTAAAATCTCTTAAACAAAGCAAAATAATTTTACTTTTTGCACAGACACAATTTGCCAACCGTCGATGACCCGCCACTCTCTTCCACTGTCCACTTCCCCTTTCAAATACGCAGCCTGTTACCAACTTATGCCCTGGACAGTCTTTTAAAAAATGTGCTCACCCTCAGTCATATGTGTGGGTGCAATATCCTCAACATGTATTACAAGAGACAGCACTCTAATGACTTTTAATATCTTCTTTAATTACAATACATAATAATATCTTCTTTTATTGCCAACTTGTGTGCTGGGAAATGCTCCTTCACCACATGAAGGTGGATCCTCCTCTTTCCTATCATAACCTGTAGCCCTGAACATTTGGGTTCTGTCAAAATGATCTTTTAATATTATCATCGTGTATCTCAGTGTCTTGCAGCTATAACAGGTTAAATCGCCTTCAGTCTGGTAATAATTTTACTCCTCGTCCTAAAGGAAGGACAAAAACTCATTATTTTAGTTTTAGTGACCCGAGGATTTGTTGACTTCTTTCTTCCACACAGGGTAAAGACGAGCGTGAGCCCAAAGACGAGAGTGCAGATGAACGTCTGAGGCGTCGAGCTTATGAACGAGGCTGTCAGAGACTCAAAAAGAGGATTGAAGGTCAGATGTCTGTACATCTCTCTGACATTCACCTGTGTCAGGTCATTTTAAACACATTCAGCTTTACCATAGAAAACAGGGTTCCTGTCCATAACGGTATAGAACAACCACCATTATCATACATCTTCTATACAATATTTTCTGCAAATTGTATGAATCATTTCGTGCTCTCATTTCACGTTGTGATAGCAAAAGCTGTACACCATTCATATGTCTGTCTGAGCAGTAACTGAATTAATGTGTGTTTCTAATCTCCTCTGCTTTGTTGTAGTGGTGGAGGAGTTGCAGGTTCAGATCCTGAGGCTGCTGCTCAATAACAAAGACAAAACAACGGTTTGTATGCAACTCATGTTGTGTGTTGTTGTGCTACTGTAATAATGTTGTCGCTCTGCCCTACAGCTGTACTGTATGATGATGTGTTAGTTGCCACTGTGGGTTAGAAAAGAAGAGTGGGGGGAAATGTTCAAATTTAAAACTCTGAATTGTCAAGTTTAAAATTTAGGAGGAAAAACATGGATATTCTCTGACATTATATAAAAAAAAACATATTGGTGAGGAAAATATTATGGGTCATGTCATGTTGCTTTGGTAAACCAATCTTACTCCCAGTTCAGATAAATCCACACGTTTCAGTTTAAAAACTCTTGGTTTAAATCATTACAATTTAAATGTCATTACAGTTTATTTAAGTGCAGTGCGGTGAAATGCCTCTTTTCATTAAGGACCAGTCCTGCCTCTTTAGTCAAAGACTAAACATGTTACATTTATTGATGGTTTTTATAATTTACCTTTCACTGCCTTGATCATTGCATGTTAAACTGAAACTCCACACCTGCCCTATCCTTTGAGATGTTGTTTCTTTTTTGTCCAGCTTTGATCATTTTCACCCCGTCATGACTTGATTAGTTCACTTTTAAGATCAGACGAACTCTGGAAATAGTCTCTCAGTCTATGACAAGCTCTGCCCCAGCTCAGTGGTCACACAGCCTGGACTCTGTGTGTGTTAGTTCTGTCTGTGTACGGCCTATGGGGACGTACTCGGACGATATCATCTCTCTTATCTGATCAGTTTTCTCTGCGTCTCTTTCAGGGAGAAGCCTCTCGCTACATTTTCCTCAACAAGTTCAGAAAGTTCCTCCAGGAAAACGCCAGCAACAGAGGGGTGAGCACAAGTTCAGCAGTGAGAGGGGAAACTTCTCCCGACTGCTCCACCTGTATTTGTGCATTAGGAAGCCATCATTTAGAATTTTTTGAAGTTTATTCTGACTTTTATTTTTTATCTTTTAACACCACAGTGTATTTTATATATTTCAATCAAAGTGGGGGGTTGTGTAAGCTGCATTGGATAACATCAAAATTATATTGAAGTTGTTGACTTTCTTTCATGCTTTGTGTCTGATTTGTTTGCATCAAATATCTTTAGAGCTAAAACAATGAATTCTTCAGGGACAATTCAAGGACAAAATAGAATCTGTTCAGGTTTTGGAGAGAACAAAACATTTCAGAAACAATCAATAGATAAAGGAGTGATGAAAAAAAGATTAAATTATTTAAAATAATCTTAAAAAATTCAAAAATAATTTCTGCGCTGATGTTTGTCGTAATCCAGCTGGTCTGTCCCTGAGTGTCTGTACTTCAGTTCAGTTGGTCCAAACCAGACAGAAACAAACCCATTGTCTTTTAGCTCTTGTCTTGTTCTTGTTCACACTAACTGAAGGGTAATGAACACTTGCAGCTCCGGAAAATGTAAAGAGATGAGATTTTTATTTTCTTGATTATTATTTCAACTTCAGTTTTTCTTTTAGGCCAAGAAGATAAACTGTTTGTTCTAATGCAAGACCTTGTCGTTTGTGTTAAAGTTGTGTGTTTTGTGTGTGTCCCCAGCACCCAACAGCTCTGTGTCCTCCAGAGTACATGGTGTGTTTCCTCCACCGCCTCATCACGGCCGTGAGGTCCTGCTGGGACGAAGGGAACAGGAAGAGTCCGGGCACCGTCAGCAGTGAAGGTACGGTCCAGAGCAGAGCTCAGCTTTACCACTTAGTGCACAATTTAATTTCTATAGTTTTATTATACTCTATTATAACTTATATATAGTTTTTTTTAAGGTAGTTTTTTCTGTCTCTGGTCAAATCTATTTTGATTTAGTAAAAAAAATGAAACCTTCCTGAGTAGGTTGGTGAAAACCTATAATGTAGAATGAAATGAATGTGACAAGAAAGTCATGTATTATATAATTTGCAGCCAGGCTGTGGTTTAAACAAATAAACAGACTGTGTGTCTGTGTTAATGTCAAGCATCTAATCAGTAACAGCCTCTTCTTCTAGTCTTCAAAGCTTCTTCCAGCGACACACATAAGTCCTTCATCCGCTCTGTGAAGACCAGAGCGTTTTAATGGGGGATATTGCCATTAAATCCATAACTGTCTGTATACAGATAAAGTGTGTGTATGTGTGTATGTGTGTGTGTGTGGTCGTCACCTCTGGGGACCGTCTTATAATCACTAAAAATAAGGACGAGGTCGATGAAGCTCTTTTCTGCTCTCAGATGATAATAAAGGTTGTTAATGTGCTTGCTCTCTCCGCTCTGCCCTCGCTCCCCTGACGCCCATTATCTCCACCTCTTGGCCTCTGTTTTCTGTTCTGCTCATTGCCCTTCTGCCTTTTTCTGTTAATATCTGCACTTTGAATTTCCCTCCTTCCCCCTCATGTGGCCCCTCTGATCTTTCTCCTCGCTCTCTCGCCTTTCCATCCACCAACTCATTTTTTCTCTTTTTTTTTTCCAGAGGCCTATGTTCCTCCCCAGCTCTTTTACAACGGGAAGGTGGACTACTTTGACCTGCAGAGACTGGGGGGGCTCCTCTCCCACCTGAAGAAAACACTCAAAGGTTGGTGTGAAAAGGATTTCAGATGTTAAAGGTGTACACAAATGGCCGTTTGTCCTGTTTGTCGCGCCGAGTTGTCACGAGTTGCCACACGAGTTTACCCGAGTAAGGAAAACAAATTTGATTGGTCGTTATCGAGCCGGTGGGATATCCAAAGCTTGGGGCGAGACCAAGCTTGGGGTGTGTGTGTTGTCTCAGACGTTTGATTGACGGATGACGGATCCAATATCAGTGGCTGATGAATCGTGAGCAACGTGACGTATAATCCGTGCGCCTGCATTATCCAATGCGAAAAAAAAACACCACACTTTCATCCCGGATTTACTCAAAAATTAGCCTAGAAATCTAGATGCACCCTCGCAGCAGGAAAAATATTTGCTCCGTAGGTGGGTCTAGAAACGAGCCATAGGAACTTTTTGAGTCTCGAACACCGTTTCTGTTCACCAATCAATCACAGCGCTCTATCTGTTACGAGAGTCATTGGGCGGGTTTAACGCGATGACATACATTTTAATTGGCTTGTCAGGCTAACGTCATCCTGCTCTTTGCTCTGATTAGTCGTAGCGCTACCCTATTGCGTGCAGAGGCAGTTTGAAAGACAGCCTTCATCCCGCCCCCTGGATTGAGCTGAGGTCTACCGGTCGTTTCCAGACTATACATTTTAGTGATATAGTCTGGCTTGTCAGGCTACTCGAAAATAGAAATTTGCACAAAGTTTGGTCTATATTGTCTGATAGATTAGTTATTACACTAATGTTAAGACCCACAGTGGGCTCAAATTCCATTTTCTTTTCTGTACACTTTTAAACAGTAGAGAAAACAGAAAGACATAAAATTATTTTTCTCACCAACAGTTGGACAGCAGTCAGTTGGTTGGTTTGTTTATAGCAGTTGGTTGGTTTGTTTATAGCTCTGTTCTGGTTGGTTGAATCATAGGTGTATTCTGATTGGTTCATTATTTGTTGCGTTATGAGTCACTGGTTAGTTGATTTGAGGTTGTATTCTGGTTTGCCAGTTCAGTCAGTTCTGATTGGTTGGATTGTGATTGGTTGATTATTAATTTTATTATGAGTTGTCAGTTGGTTTGTCTGTGGTCATATTCTGATTAGGGTGGTTGATTCGTAGTTGTGTTACGATTCATTGGTTGGTTGTTCTGTAGTTGTACTCTGGTTGGTTGGCTGGTTTACACCCTCTCTTACCCACAGTTGAACTTCTTGATTGCTGACATCGAGTGACAGCCTCACATGAGCAGAACTGATTGGACTGATACCTGCAGACTAGTTTCCTGCTCGCTGAGCTCCACTAGAGGGAGGAATTGCTTTGTGTGTATCAGACATGTACTACCAGAACGATTGAATACATTGGTAAAAAAAAAAGTCTTGTTTTTGAATGTGTTTTGTATTTGGTTTTCATTTTTACATATTTTGACTCACTTCCTTGAAACACAAATAATACGTGTCACGCTGAAATATCAACACAAGCATCAGTTTACATTGTCTGATGAAGTCATATTCTTAAATGTGCACAATAAACCAAAAGGCCAAGGCTTTTTTTAATTAAATTCAACTTTGTTTATAAAGCGCACCCAAGGGAGACTCAATGTGCTTCACAACAGGTTTATAGTTACAATAAAAACAATCATAAAAAATCACTTAGAAATCAATCAGCAAGTGCAAGTAAACAACATGGCATCTTCACCACACACACACTTAAACTCACACATGCACACACACCACACGCACACACAACAGAATGCTGTTGAAAAAAGATATGTTTTTAATCTGTTTTTAAAAATGGCTATGGTGAATCACACTCTGACTGCGGAGCTAAATCACCTGTGAGCTAGCCCAACACCAGCCTTTTCTTCTGATTGACTGAACCACCTGGTGTCACAACAGCAGCGTGAAAAAAAAACACATATCTGGAGGCAGTCGGGTTTCCTCCGGAGACTGGCAGCCGTGTAAATATGAAACCGGGGAAAATGCAAACATTAAATCTCCCTGGATGGATGTTTCCATACAGAGGCTGCGCTGTGTTTGTCGAGGTGAGCGCTGTGTTTTCTTGTTGTCGTCAGCAGAGGCGGGAGACAGGTGTGTAATGTGGATTGATATTCCCTGTGCAGACTCACTGTACGAGCAATCTGCTGTTCATTCACTGCCAGGGAAGACTGAGTGGCACGGCTGGAATCAATTATCTGCTGCTGCTGTGGCTCATTCATTTTGATTTTTTCTTTTTTATCCTAGAGTAGAGCTGCTCCTCAGTTTTTATTTAGATTGGTGATTTGTGGGGGTGGGGGGTGCGGTGCAGGCAGGAGACTGACGTTTCACATGTCCTTCAAATGTCACTCATCTTAATGGAGGAAAAGCCTAACAGCTGAAGACAACAAAGACTGTTCAGCATCAGGTTTATTTAAACTGTCATTAATATATTTTTAGAGATGCAGTTGTCAGTCTGTGTGTGTGTGTGGGGGGGTATCCGCAAGTCATACCAATACACTCCTTCAGAAGTCCCTAGAAGGTACCAGAAAGTCTGACATAATATATTCTTCTCACTTCCTGCTGACAGTGAAGTTAACTATAGGCTTGAACCTGCCAGGAGACTCAATGAGCTTTACCTTACCAAAAGTTTAACAAAAAGATTGCTAAGCCGATGTTTTTAATTGGTAACTCTTAGGGTTGCAAAATTCCAGGAATTTTCATAGTCGGAAACTTTCCATGGGAATTAACGGGAATATATGGGAATTAATGGGAATATATGGGAATAAACGGGAATAAATCCGAAATTTACAAAATTGATTGGTGAGGGTGAGTAAAATTTTACTCAACATTCATGTTTTTGTGGTTCAATAAAATAATTGATTGTTCATACAAGAATTAAAACTTGATAAAGTTCTACTCACAAAATAAATCTGTTGAAATGTCATGTTTTTTAATTATATTATTTTGCATGGATGTCTGCATATGACAAAACAAAATATTTACATTTATGTTTGGATATGATCCAGTTTGTCTAAATTAATTAATTGTGTATTGCGTCATGTGTCTTTGCTGCATGGGGATGTATTGATTATGTTTTCTGATTGATGTTATGTATGTTGTGTCTTTTGTCATGTCATGTTGTATGTTCTTTTGTCAAGTTGTTAATTGCTGTGCATGTTTGTAGATTGCCTTGGCTAATAACTTTGTAATTTTAATCATATTCATATTCTGTTTTTAGGGTGACTTTTTAACATCCGTCTGGGGACTACAGATGAAAAATAGCCTCTTGGCTAATTCTGGCGCATTTACAGTGATGTTATTAATGTGCACTGTCCCTGTTTTCAAATAACCTTATAAATTAAACCCCCAATTTCCAGTTAATTCCCATAAATTCCCAATAATTCCCATACATTTCCATAATTCCCATAAATTCCCATAATTCCCATGGAAAGTTTCCAATTTGGAATATTTCCAAAATTCCCCAGTTTAACTTGCCATGAAAAGTTTCTGGAAATTTTCCGGAAATTTACTGGAAATTGTCCACCCCTTTGCAACCCTAGTAACTCTAATCATCTCTAAGATTTCTGCTGTTTAACTAGGTGGTCACTTGTTAATGTTGTTGTTAATGTTCCCCTGGGCTTAGACAAGCAGAAGTTGCCCCCCAGACCTCCTGTAAGACCAGAGATTTAAAGCAGTTGCGTTGTGTGTATGGATTCTTTATGTCTCTGTGGATGTTTTGAGTCTCTTTGTGTTGTCTTTACATCTTCTGTGGTGATTTTGAATCTCTTGGTGGTGGTTTTGCGTATCTTTGTTAAAGTTATGCATGTCTTTGTGGTGATTTTAAGTCTCTTTGTCGTGGTTTAACATATTTTTGTGGTGGTAGCTTTGTCTGTTTTGTACGTGTATCTCTTTTTGGTAGTTGTGTAACTGTTCTACAGATAGGATCCTCAGACATATTTACAGGTGTAGATTTACTTTGTTGACAGTATGTCTCTTGTTTTCCACTGAGCTGAGGACAAATTCCCTGAAGATTCAGATAAGCTGAGTCTGATGTTTGGAGGCTCAGGGTTTAGACTTGTGCTGATAACCTCTGAGCACTGGCAGCGATGCAGCTATGATGTACTGAATCTTAAACGGCCTGTGTAGTTTATGTTCCTAGTTTACGAGTGTTGAACATTGTTTGTGTGTGAGTGTGTGTGCTGCAGTACCTTCCTCTAATAGATCCTGCGGGATCAGGGCACGGAGTTCATCGTCTCTTCTTTCCCCCTGCTGTCATCAATTTCTGGTTGTGTTTCAGTCTTAAAGGTGGTTGAGTTCTCATGTTTTATTTAACCAACTTCACAGTGAAGGCTCCATAAATATGTTTTCATGTTGTCAATACATAGAGAAGACGTATCATTGACTGAAACTGAAACTTTTTATTTTTTCCACACATATGAAAAACATGTCTTCACAGTTTTACTACACTTGTTAATTAGATGCTTTAAATAAACAGAAATAATTCACAGGTATACATGATACATAATTCACATGTAAGAAAAGAAGCGTGAATTTAACTGCATACGTACAACATTAGTGGTTGGCACTGAGATGTGTTGAGGGGGTCTTCTCCTTGTAAAGCGAGGCTGTGAAGCTGTGAGCAGCTCATCACACACGTTACGATCGTGTTGTGACAGCAACACAATGAACGAATGAATGAATGAGTTTAGGGGGTTGTTATATACAGTGTTTCATGCAGAACAACCCAGTGTCCCTCATGTCTGAATCAGAGTTACTGTCCGGTGTCAGACACAGACTTGGTAGGTTGCGAGTCCTGCAGGTGCATGTGACTCTGAGTTGCCAGCTGTTGTTTGTTACTGCTGATATAGAAAAAAAAAAGGTTATTGTCCTGGTCCAGAAATAGAAGCTTTTAGAGACATACGACACCACTGCTGCTCTCTGGGGAGGTGTGACTTTCTTTCATATCATCTAATGACGGAGCAGAGGCGACACAGTGATACACACTGACCCATGCGCTTGCTGCTGTGTCAGTGGTCTGCTGGATCGGAGCTGTGAGCTCCTCATCACTGTGCAGAGCAGAACATGCTGTCCAACCTGGTTCCTGTTCTCCAGCTCAGAGTGATGTTAGAGCTCCGTCACATATTAGCTGGGTGGTGTGTGTTGGTGTGTGTAAGTGCTGGTTTGACGAGTGTGTCAGTGTGTGTGTCTTTGTGTGTCAGTTTTGGGTAGTGTGTAGCCTATCATTGATTGTCAGCGGTAGGTGGTGTGTGTCATGTGGTTTAGTGTATGTGTGTGTCTGCTGTCATTTGAATCCATCCTGTCTCCTCTTTCCCCTCATTCACTCTCGCCTTCTCTACTTTGTCTTTCTGTGATGTATCATCCTCGTTCTCCACCTCCGCTCCCCTCTCTTCACTCTCCCTCTCCCTCCCTCCTTTCTCCCCCTCCCTCTCACATCAGTATTCGTGTCCAGCCTGCACTTCTCCACCTGCATTTAATCAAGCCTTGATTAACACCCCCATCATTTAGCTCTGTAAATCACTGGGCCATTCATCACCCGCCCGCTGCTCTTATGACGTTGTGTCATCTGTTGTTAACTAAGGCTGACCCCATTTATCGATCAGCTCACTGATCACTTTGATTGAACGCCAGGCTGATTTTTTCCATTTGCATAAAGCACACGTGAGAGGGGGGAAATGAACATGGTGGGTTTTATCAGCCAAGAGGTCACTGGCGTTTTGATTGGATGTGGTTAGAGTTGTGGATCTCAGTGGTGTTTACGTTGGTGTTTCCTTATTGATAGATATAGATTACAGTACAGATATAAGCAACAGTTTTGGTGATTTTGGTGAAAAAAAAATATAACATATATACAGTATTTGGGTACTTTTCCACAACTGCTTTTCTGGGATGGAACATGCTTGACATTTGTGTTTACTACTCAAAGATATTTTAATGCGGAAGAAAAATAACAATAGATACATTTCTAGACAGGTTTATCTTTCAGACGAGGGTATGGATTGTACAATTATGTACTATTTGAAGAGGGTTTTTGTCAAGAGAAAACATTGATCCCCTCTTGTTATCTTCACATAGTGATAATATTCAGTATCTTTTGTTGCATAAACTGTTTTTCTTGTTGGTGGGTTTCTCTGATGAGAGTTGTTACCTTTTATACAAACTTTGATTTGTATCTCATTTTCTCAGGTTACACAAAAGCAACATTTACTGAGCGTTCAGAAAGTTTCAGACTGTTTTGTTATGTTGCACTCCTCTCAGGCTCTGTCAGGTGTGATGGGGAACATCGGTGGTCAGCCTTTTTCAAATCTGCTGAGACTCTCAAAGTCACTAAACCACTCCTGCGTTGTCTGGGCACTCTGGTGCGACCGGAACGTACGAGTTTCGCTTTTACCGCGCACTACTGTCATGCATGCGCGCTTGTCGGTGTGTGTGAATGACAATAACATCGTGCACTGTTTTTACTCTGTTATGTGAGTGCGTCGTGTCAGCGCTGAACATGGCGTCTGACAGGAAACAGGGATGTGTTTGGGATGTAAGATATGAGCCATGAACTAATCAAAGTGATAACAGTTTTTCTCCTTTTTGTTCTTCTTTTGATGTTTTTTCTTTCATGTTCACTTTGTGTTCTTGTGTTTTTTCTGACAGAGTGATGCAATTGTGGTGGAGAATAAGTCCAATTTTTTCCCCCTTATCTTGCAAAGAAAAAAAAAAAAAATCAAACTCTGAAGTGTTGCTTTAAAATGATGAATACCTTTCTTTAATCTCCCAGATGACTTGGCCAGTAAAGCCAACATCATCATTGACCCTGCAGAGATCCAGGCCGCGTCTATGGACGACCTGGACGAGGATGAGGAGAGTGGAGCAGCACAGGTCTGTGTCTATTCTGTATTTTTACATAAATTACCTTTTCTAATTTAAACAAACAAACAAAAGAACAACAAACATTAAATGAAATAGGCTATTTATCTCCTTCATTTATTTTGACTTCAGAGGCCGTTTGGTGCAGCGGCGATGGGTGGAGCTCTGGCGAGGCCCAGCTGGTTGAGCTCTCCCACTCTGGGCCGGGCAAACCGCTTCCTGAGCACGGCCGCCGTAAGTCTGATGACCCCCAGACGACCCCTCACTCAGCCTGAAAAGGTGAAGGTTCGCACCCTCACCGTGGAGCAGAGGACGGAGGAGGACAGTGAGTACCCGAACGTTACACTGACTGGGGACAGATGATGGGAAATTTTGATTTCCAGAAGAACAGAATTTGATGTTGTCAAGTTCATTTAATTTCTTTTTATTTCAATTTTCAACCCCCAAAATGTGTGATTTCAGAACCATTATATAATCAAGGGACTGATGGACCGAATCATGTAAATGTATTAAACCACATCTGGTGGTCTCAGTTTGGTATCCATGGTAACTGCTAGCAAGGTACAAATATCTGAGGAGTTTGCCGTGAATCTCTTGACTGCGAGTGGAGTGGACCCTTTTCTTATTGCGGGTGGTATGCTGTGTTGTTAGTGTCACAGCAGTCAGTGTTTTAGATTTCTTATTGGTTTCAAGTTATTATATCATATGTATGTACATTTTTATTAACCTCTGAGTCCAGTGAAGAGTCTCACTTTCCTGCTAGGTAGATACTGTATATAAAATTGCTCCTACCCCAATGGATACAAACCTCCCACCAGCTGTAGCATGGTAGATATCGGTCTGACTCCACTACATATAGTGTCTTGTTTTCAACTTTTTCTTGTCTGTTTCTCTTTTGTTCAACCTGAAGTCGAGGGAAGCCATGGCAACGATGGCCTGTTGCTGGGAAGACCGCTGGAGGAGCCCGATCAGCCAATCGCAGACAAGTCCCTGCTGGAGATAGTTGATGGGATTGTGATGATGTACAACCTGAGTGTTCATCAGCAGCTGGGCAAGGTGAGTTTGCCCAGCTAATGTGAAGCAGTTTAGCTTCACACTTCACAAAAATGGTTTCAGCAAACACCACCTGATTTCATCATCCCATCAACTGAGCGATGTGCTGCTGTTGACAGGGCTATTCTCAAAACCATGTTTTTGCTACTTTAGAAAAAAATCCCCACAGATAAAGAACACTATAAATTGAAGTGTACTCTTTATTTTTAACGTTTTTATTGCCTTACTTTTTCGTCAAACAGCCGTTTACACAACAGCACATTGCTCAATTTTCCAAACGTATATATTCCAAAGTAAGAAGAACTAAAGCAAAAAAGCTTACTTCAGGTATATATTCCAAACTTTAAACATTAAATTACCTAAACTATCACTTTAACCCAGTTTGGATGCTGATGAACAACCTTAAGAGTGCAAAAACAGTTGAACAGAAACAGTTGAAGTGACAGCATACTTTCCAATACTTAGCTGTAGAAAAATCACTAACACCCTGTTTACACCTAGCATTAAAGCAGAAGTAAGCGGAATGTTTGTGTTAATATAAGTCTTAAATAGTTATATCTTCCGACAGCAATCACTTACATAGAGTGTTTGGTTCGAAACACGGGTCTGTCAGTCACTCTGCTCTGCTGTAAGCCGAGGAGAAAACGTCTTGTATACTTCCTTGTATCCTACAACCTTTATCCAATGAGGAGAGAGAACGGCATGAAGGGCTGTGTGTGCAGCCAAGGGATGCGCGTGAATGTGGTGACGTAGGGACGAGGACCAATAGATCCATGACGAGGGCGGGGGCTGCTACTCCATCGGCTGACAAGAAGTTAGTTAAAACGACCGGATCGCTTACTTCTGCTTTAACATGTATCTCGTATCCAGATTGTATTGGAATATTTGACCAGATAGCATTTTCACCTGGCATTAACGTGCGTCTCCATGTGTCCACAATGAGATCCGATTGAGATCTGATCACATATTTGCATGGGTAAATTAAAAAAGAAATGTGTCTACTTTTTTTTCTTCAATGTGTCTTGGGTGCGTTTACACCTGTACTTTCATGTGGTCAAGGACTGCAGTCTAATCACTGAAAACACGTTAATGCCAGGTGTAAACGGGGTGCATGTAACATTTAACTCTGACAACGGCTGCTTCACTTCTGTAGGAAACAAAGATCGCTCTGAACATTGTTACAATCTGTCTCTGAAACTGCCCTGACAGAACTTGATATTTCCTGTGACTTCAGCACCATGGACAGCGTCATGGTTTCATAGTCCAACATTAAATCTATGCAATTTCTGTTCGTTCCTAATACACCTGAGCTGCAGCGGCTTGATCAGGAAAAATGGTCCAATGTTCCTCCGGAAAATTGAGCAGGTTTGATCAACAGTTACTGTAGGAGCTGGTTATTGGTGCCAAAGGAGGTTTGAGGTTATTAAATCCAAGCGTTTCCTTCCTTTTTCCACTGGAACTGTGAATGTTAAATAGCCAACGTTTAATGAAGACACATCCATCCATTGGCTATACTGCTTATCTGTGCAGGGTTGCTGGGGAGCGACATATAGAGACAAACAACCTCACACATTCACATTTACAGGCAATTTAGAGTCACCAGCCAACCTAGTGCGCATGTTTATGGATTGTGGGAGAGAAAGCAGGAGAATCCAGAGACAGCCCACACAGGCACAGGGAGAACATGCTAACCTCCCCAACAAAGACACAGAGGATCATAATAGTTGTGTGGTATGAGTCGGACACACTGTGTTTGTCCACTGAGATCACGTTTTATGACGAGTTGAGGCAGAAAACCAGGTAATTCACAAGCTGTTTGCCAGCGGTTGCGGCTGCACTACTGAGCACGCTGTGACATTCAGATGAAACCGCCTAGGAAGTGCATGAGGTCAGCCAGTGCAGTTTAGCCCGAGCAGATATGACGGGGATGTGAGGCCCGGTGTTTTGATTGTGTATCCCTGGGCTTCACATAAATTAGAGATTGTGCTTCTGAAGACGAGTCTCTTTGCTCGTTCCTTGACAGCGCTGCATTTAAAGCCAGACCGGAGCAGCGTATTTATGTGAAGTGAGCATCTGTCAGGATATGAACACAAAAGGTTAATGCTGCATATTTTATTCACATGTAAGAATGTGACCTTCACGTGGAGCCTGTATCTGTGGCTGGATGAACTCTGAAATGTGACTGCGAAGTCATTGCGTCATCTGCTGCGTGCTAACTGATCTGAATACATTCACTCATAATCATGGTGAAGCTTTGCAAATAAACCCCCTCCTTCTCACAGCTGCTGCAACTACTGAATAAGTGATGAGCTGGAACTTGAGCCTGAAGTGTGAAGCGTTTATATTACAGTAGAAGAGTGAAGATACAACTTCTTAGAGCCACATTCTGTAAATCACTGTTACCTGGGTGAACTACTGTATGTGTTATGTAAACATTTTGAACACTACATATTCTGAAAGATGTTATTGAATTAACATGAATGATAATAATGATAATTTTGAGATCACTTTGGACTAATCTGTCAGATGCCATGACAGGCTGGGTTATAGATAATTGTATGGACCAGGTTTAATCAATTTAAATTCATAGATGTCCAGTTGGAGCAGAGATCCTAAATTTCTGATATGTGAAAACAATAATTTGGCCTCATGATATAACTATGGGAATTAGTCAAGTCACAATGATTGTCAAGGAGCAGAGCTGGACTCCTGACCGACATAGGCCTATTATAAACATATCTTTCTTTTCTTTTCTTTTTAAAAACCAATTAACGATAGTGATTAAAGAGTTAATTACTTAATAGTTTTTGTTGACATTAGCTTGACCTAGAATAGATGACATCAACATCCTGCTGACATGTGCACACACGTATGATAACTGTGCTGCAGCTCTTTGAATTTGGGTATTTTGCATAATGAGAACTTGTACTTTAACTTCGTAGATGTTTTGATACAATTTTTTCCAAATCTTATATAACGTATTATTGTCGCATGGCCTGGTTCAAGTTAAACCCTCTGAAAAACAAATGCAGAGAATGAATGGATCTTGTTTTGTTATCTGTTTTGACAGTCATCACAATTGAAAAAGAACATAAATAAATCCAGGAATAAACAAACCCACACTACTCCTCCAGCTGGATGTAGGAAAACACACAGACCTTTAAGACGTGGTCTTGGACATGTGCCCAGTCTGGTATCTCTGCCCCATTTCCAATGCTGGTATTGATATCATACACAGTTTTACTTCTCAGAGATGTTCAGTGTTTAGTTTGATTAAACCTCAAGTGTGAAAAGAAGGAAACGGAGTAGGTTTTTTAGTCAGGGAGCTAATTTCACTATGTGTCATCTCTCCACCTTGTTAAACTGCTCACTCTCTGCCGCTCTGACCCACAGTCGCTGCTTTAGATTATTCAGCGCTGTCACTTTTATCACAAACTGTCTCTGGGATTATTAAAGTGCAGGAGGAAGCTGCATCTGTCTCCTCCTCTCCACTTTTCTTATATAAACCCTAAAACCTCTTGAAGCAGTGCGGCTGACCTGAAAATGAAATGAAGAATTGGGAGTACGTTTTTGGGGAAAAGACTGGGCGACTGTTTGTTGAATGGAGTATTTTAAATGAAAGTACTGCTGTTTGATGAGTGAGCTACAGTGTTTTTGAAGAGTATCTGCTCAAAGTGAAAATTTGTGAGTGTGCAGCTGGAGTTGATGGACGACCACAGGCCGAAAATAATGATATCTGAAAAACTGAGCAGGTGTGCCGTGGGGAAGCTGAATCAAAGCTGAATCCGTTTTTTTTTTCTCTGTGCTGCACTGTTGAAAAAGTTCACTGTGAAATAAAAACTCCTCATGGTTTTATTTTTGAAATCATCCTAATGTGGCCTTCAGTGCCACACAGTGTAATCCTCCTCCTCCTCTGGTTTCAGATCTCAGACTGTTGCACAGACTGTAGATTCAGACTCAGTTGTGTAACTGCCCCACTCTTGTCAACGGTCTTCAGTGGTTGTCTCATGTCAGAAAGCTGCTAATTTGCTGACATTGGTCTGAAGCCTGACTTGAATCTGGGCTCAGAAAAAGATGTAAGACCTGAACCAGCAGATCTAAGAGGCGGGGACAGGAGTTTAAAAGTGCCCAGAGGTGTGAAGCCTGTGTGGACTGGTGTTGAAGCTCAGTGGGACGTGTTCTGCCTCCACCCTCTGCGATAAAATAAGAACAGGTGTAATCACATATGGGGTTTAAGTTGTGGTTCATTATGCATCTCTGTGGCAGAAATATTTTACCAAGCAGGGAAAGAAAACCACTGTAGACTAGCAGCACATCCACTGCACATAAACTGAGTAGCTGTTACTTATTGGTAAACCAAACTAACGAACTCCTCCATCCTTGTGGAATCACTTTAACTACACCGAGCCCCTCTCATCTATAGACTATAAATAAAGGTGTTGTCACCCACACATTTCTGAAGAGTGAATTTGAAGCTGCTCTGCTGGCACCATCTTGGCAGTATCAGACTCTGCCCCCTAAACTCTTGGCTAATCAAGAAATAGGCAGGGAGGAAGGACGTGTGTGAAGCCTTCAGTCCGTTACCCTCAACTGTCCACACCTTGAGTTCTTGATAAAATTTAAATGTCTGAGTTGTATAAAAATCCACCCTGTACATAAGGAGGGAATTTGTCGTAGGGACCAAAACAGTTTTTGTACTAGGATGCAAACATTTTTATTTCTGCTGTAAAGCTGGACATTGTAACATTAGAATCTATGGAGACTGACTCGCTGTTGTAGACAGGTGTTTGATCTTCAGTGTTGGATTCACAATTCAACCTCAGTTGCTGCTTTCTTTCACTAGACTACCTTAAAAATTCATTTAAAAAACTGTGTGTGTGTGTGTTTGTACGCATCAGACACACATGCTGTTTTATGTGAATTTCTTTTTGGTGTGTGCGATCATTTCCCTAGTTAAATATAAACCAGTATTTTTTAGGATTTGAATTACCATGATTTCTCTCTAATCCCTCTGCCTTTCCCTTCTTTCTTCTCCCTGTTTATATTCTTCTATGACCGCTTTATCTTTTTTTATATTCCTTCTCATCTCCCGGTAATCCTCCCAGATTCCCATCTATTGCTGGAGCAGGGATTGTCCTTCCTGACAGCTCGACCTCTCGACCTCTCTGTTATTGTGTTGCCCTGTTTCTAATTTGAAAACACAACCCACAAGTGCTGCTGGTGGTCGCAGGCTTTAAAGCTCAATAAGGCCACACAATGATTACGCTGTTTGGAAATGTGCTGCTTGGTGTTGTGAGTGGATTTTTTGATATAGGTAATTTACACTGTCTGCCTTTTTATCGGCCATCACATCTACAGACTGTCAGGAGGAGCCATTTCAGACATTGCATCTTATAATAAGCATGGGTAAAGACCAAGCAGGGCTGATGTTGGATCAGTGCGGCAGTTTGATTTATTCTGCTGCTTCTCTTTGTGTTTACACAGACACTGTATGAAAAACTCTTTCAGCTACTTCATCAGATTTAAAAGGCCTGTTCATTGAAATCTCTCTCAAAGAGTTGGGACAAGTTTTAAAAAAGGAACTTCAGATAGATGGACATCCTGATTATCTGATTAACTCAGCCCTTGTATTGCCCCTCTCCATTTGTACTGATTAGATGAGTTTACTGGTGGACCATCAGCACATCCACAGGTCCACAAAGTGAACAATACAGTAGATGGTACATGTTGTGGAATAATGTGTAGTACTCTGAATACACACTGTACTCAGAAGCGTAGTGTGTGAATCTTGACAAGGTTGTGATCAAACGCTGCTGATCGGAAATTAATTACTTTGGAAATTAACCTTTCATTTTTTTGTGTTTTGTGACACTGATTAAAAAGGAATATTAAGGAAGTTAGTAGGAAGTTCATAATAATAATAATACAGATCATACAACAGGGAATGCTACTTACTACTCTATCATGTCCACAGTTTTTCAAAATGTAATAACTTTGTAAAGTAGAATAAACAATGAGGTTTACATGACATTTTCCCTTTTAATTGGTTTTATAAATTCAGTTTTTTCCCTCAGAGAGTTCAAGAACTAACCAGTGAGTGCTTAACTTTATCTTATAGAAATAGTTGTAAACCTACTTCTTGACAGGTACAGTAACACTGTAACTGTCGCATAAGGAAATGAAGGTTAAAAAAGTCCAAACATGGAGAATCAGACCTGTGGAAACGCAACAACAGTTCTTCATGAGTTTGTTTTGTCTCGTTTCCCTCCAGATGGTGGTGGTTTCAGACGACGTGCATGAATACGCTGTGGCTCTGAAGGACACGGAGGAGAAGATCGCTCGATGCCCTGGACGGGTGAGTCACGCTGAGTCTTTACATTCCTTCCTTTATTCCACAGGAGGTTAAGTGTGTTTCTCCTCAGTATCACCCCCTGCCCAGCCCCCACATAAACTGATAGTTAGAATCACATCTTTTGTTTTGTTGGTGCTCAGTTGAAGATAATTGGCTGGGCTCCAGTCAACACTGCTGTCAGACGGTTCCAGCAGCTTCTCTCATTAGTGTCACCGAGGGCACAAGTGTCACCAGCAGCTGAACTGTCATGTGATTGGAGTTAGTTCTGCTGTACCTTCTATAAGTGCAGAGTAAACCAGTAAATACACTCCTCACAAAATGTTATGGATATTTGGCCTCCAGATGAAAATTAAGAATGCAT
Source organism: Trachurus trachurus (assembly GCF_905171665.1). Lineage (NCBI taxonomy): Eukaryota > Metazoa > Chordata > Actinopteri > Carangiformes > Carangidae > Trachurus > Trachurus trachurus. The sequence goes on along the minus strand of NC_139896.1, from coordinate 23,396,663 downwards.
CTATAATGCACTGTAACTTTCACAGGTGAACTTAATTTGAATGCACATGTCCAGTTCGAATCCCGCGTCGAGTGGCCCTATCCTGCATATAATCCCCCCCCTCTCTGCCTCCCATTTCCTGGCGAAAAAGCCCTAGTGCAGGATAAGCGGTATAGAAAATGAATGAATGAATGAATGAATGAAAAAAAAAAAGTACCTGGACATTGCCAGGCTCATTAATCCTGCCCTATGATCCTTTAAACGGTATGTTGTCAGTGTCCACTGAGCTTGGAGTGTCGCAGCGTGTCATCAGCAGGTTGAACAGAGACTGGAAGAGACGCATTGTTTAAATGAAGAAATTACCATTCCATACTTCCACCTGAATGCCCTACTGTACTTTCATGATATAAAATTACTGTAGCATGAACTTTTTTACGTTTTCCATAAGTTTCAAGCAAAAGTCGAAAATCCCTAACTTTTTGTGAGTGGTGTATATCTGCAGCGCTCCAGGGAAGTAAAGCAGGCGAGGTCCACTTGTTAGTAATGAAACGGGTGTATGTTTTTAAGTTTGTTTGGATCCCTGCCAAGGTAGTAACTACTCAACCTGGGGTCCATGTAATTAAACATTACATCGTAATTTGAAACAATGATACACATTTACAACCCATAACAAAAGGTAACAATAAAATAACAGCAAAACCAAACACAAGTAAAAATGCTATCAATAATAACAACAATAGGAAAGTAGCCAACAGTCCATAAACTTGTGATGCAGCTCAGAAACAAGAGGTCGGGTAAACAACATAAATCTCAATGTCTTGTCAGGATAATGCAGTGGGACCAGTCCCAGCCTGGTCAGATACGAGCAGGAACTGATGAAGCCTCTTGGATGAGAGCTGAAACGTCTTCCAAGACAAATAACCAAGTCCAGTTGCGTTCGACTTAATTTTCCTAGAGATAACTATGTCCTGGATTAATGAGAATATTCACAGGCTGATAATGCAGTGAGTTTACAACAGAGCCAGCCACTTCTATGATTATGCAAGTTGTAATAATTGTTATTACCTCTGCACTATGTTTAATTCAGAGCAATAGTCAGAGGAGAAGAAGTATTTTCTTATTCTCTTTCTTTAGGATAAAGTTCAGTGAGAAGTTTTAGGAAGTTTACAGATTGCATATGCAGGTTGTTCCCCACGTGTCTGAGCTTCCACTAGATTTATGGCATTAATACGTCTGACACTGTGGTGGGAAGAGGACGACCACAGACTCACTTGTGGAGGAGCTCGGTGAGGAAGCAGGTGGAATATGAAACCCTGCAGAGAATGAATTTAAATCAGCATCAAAGCGAATATCATTTTCACAGCAGCGAATATTAATATTCTCGCAGTGACGTGAGGCGGTGGGGAAACACGCTGAGCTCTGTGCTGACGGTTACTATATCAGCCTCCACGTACTTTTCTGTCTGCTCTGTCCTCTGACAGTCATGGAGAACACGCTCTTCCGAAATGGTTTTGGTTTTTCCCTGTTCCCTGTTAACTGTAAGAGACAAAATTAATTTTGATGACATACGTACATAGACATGGTACAAGGCGTTAACCATCCTTGTTTTGTTGAGATTCTGTGGACACCGCATTGACCCTGCTCAGACCTGGTATCGACATCTCTAGGTGATCCAGTCACAGCTGTTCTGCTCTAAGTTCAAGTGCAACGCATTCATGAAAGATTACAGATCCAAACAGACACGTATAGAGGTGGTCTGAGCCTCATTATTTCACTATGAACTGAAAATATTTGACTGTTTCAAATGGATAAAACTTTATTTCATTGTTAGAGCTTTGCACAATGCATCGATTCACTCCACCCCTCCCACTCTCCCTCACTCTCTTTGCCTCCGTCTCTCTTCCCAAACAAGCGTAGTGACAACACACCCGTCTGTCGATTGGCTTAAAACAACAAACACAAACCCGTTTATTTGCATACATAGCAGGAAGTGAGATCTGATCGAAAGCCATCGCAGGAGACGCATGTGGGGACACATCGTTAATCATGTGTGAACAGACAAACTCAGAGCTGATTGTTGAGGACGGTGGTTAATAACGGGTCTGAACGGGACCTGAGGCGTACAGCGGGAGTTGTGGTGTCTCAGGTAGATGCTTGTATTGTAAGCTAAGGTGAAGGAGGCCAAGGAGAAGATGATGATCAGGACAGAGCCAGCATGAGGACAAGCTACTGTATAGTCTTAATCTACATGTGTCAAGACCCTGTTGATCCCTTGTTGTCACCTGTTATTTTTCCCATCCTCCCTATCTATAAGACCTTGGTTTCCCTAGTTACGGAGGATAGTAGTGGCTCCATCTGAACACTGCCACATAATAGAAGCTAAACGTTGAGCCGCTGTCTAACAACATGAGGTCAGAGGTTATTTTGTACCCCCACACTAACAGTTCAGCATCAAAAAGATGAAAGTTTTTCCCCAAACACAATATTTTCCACATGGCTTCATCTGTTTCTCTGGGTAAACTCCTGCTTTTCTTCACAGCAGCTGCAGTAACACAAACACACACACAAGTACGCGGCTTAACATCATCTCTCTATTAGTGTCTCTGCCCTGCTGGGATTCGGGCACAGGTGTTCTCTTACTATAAACTAGGGGTGGGAGAAAAAATCGATTCACATTAGTATCGCAATATTTTTTTGACGATTTTTAAAGGGACAACAAGGAGTTTCTATTCGGTTATAAAAAAGTCTCACGTTAATGTGGATGAATCTACGCTACCCACACTTGTTAATGGGCCCATTTTCGATAAATATATCGTTTTGTCTCTATCGTTATTTTGTTATTATTAGTGGTGGTGGAAATGCTGGTTGAGCCGACCAGCGTTTCCTTACTTTCGGTTTCGCAGCGAGTCATGAGAATAACGCAGCCGAATTGCCGTTTATGGTCGGAACTACAACGGTATGTGAACCTCTTTGAACCTCTGACTTTAATTATTGATGAATGAAAACATGAGTCCGTCTTGCACCGGTCAAAGAATTTTACGGTGCGTGCGGAGGCTCATAAATGTAGTGTGCAAACGCTTCGCTTTTTCAAAACTCCTCGTTGTCCCTTTAAACAGATTTTTTTAATATATACTGTATATTTTGCAATGTGCATTTGTTCACCTTTTTTACATACAGAGAGTCCAGGTTTTGAAAAGGGTTTAAGTTCACTTTATAATGGAGTAAGTTAATTTATAGGCTCCTACAGTATATGTGCAGATAAATGTTAAAATGTAGCAGTTCTCAGTTTGTCAGAAAGGTTTCAGAAGACTGTTTTTTCTATACTCTTTTATTTTTGCCTCTTTTATGCAGTACAGGCTTTTGAAAAGAGAGAAATATATTGCTGCTGAATAAATCTTAAAAACTGACTTACATGTGATGTGTATTTTTTGGGGAAATATGGTTCCTGGAATAGTCTGTAGACAATCATAATCATTCAACTGTTTCACTGGTGTTAAAAATGTAGACTAAAAATCGAGAAAATCGGCAATATCGTAGAATCGCAATTTAAAACGAATCGGCATCCAAAAAATCGTAGAAGAATCGAATCGGGAGAAAAGCATATCGTCCCAGCCCTACTATAAACCCTGTTAAACTGGAAAATTGCACCCTGACAGTAATCTGTGACAGGCTGAGTAAACGTCTTCCTGCTTGTTGTTTCCTTCCTGCAGAGAGACGACATCCTGGACGAGCTCCAGAAAAGCCAGAAGGTGTTTGCAGAGAAGCTGAACCACCTCAGCAGGAGACTGGCCTGGATCAACGCCACCATCTACTCCAAGGTGATCCGGCTCTGCCTGTGCAATTCTTTTGGTGTTTGGCTCGTTGGTCCTTGTCATCTGTAATGTGTCCAGCGATTTGTCTCACTCCCCTCCATCTGTGTGTGGTCCGTCCATGCAGGAGAAGATGTTGGATGTGTACTGGCTGCTGTGCGTTTGCATTCGCACCATCGAACACGCCGACAACACCGGCTCCTTGTTCGCCTTCGCTCCCGAGTTCTACCTCAATGTCGCCATGAATGCATACAGCGCCCTCAAGAACTACTTCAGCCCCGCAAACAGCATGGAGGAACTGCCAGGTAAAGAACACAGGTCATGTTGTTTGTGTCTGTCATAAGCAAAAGGAAACACATCTGTATGAAGGAAAACAGGAAGTTAATGTAAATAGAATCATCATAGGAACCACTGGAACAATTAATCCATCTGGCATATTGTAGATTGCTATGGAAACATACATTCCTGGTCATAAACTACATCCTGTGATTAAATCAACGCATATTTAGTACAGTTAGAACATTTACAGACTGACTAACTGGGGTTCATAATTAACTGATAACTGAGGCTCCATGTTGGCACTAATTAGACACAGGGCTAACGTCAGTTACACATCAGAGACAAAACTCACAGCAATGTCTGAACCAGGAAATGAAAACAACAACAACAGCAGCAGAGCAGCACTTTACAGCAGCTGTCACAGATTCATGAACACACACACACACACACACATGCACATACACACCGACAAGTCCACTTCATCATCGCCCGTGTGTCACAGACAGTGTGTTGTGTCAGCTCTTCAGTGTGCGCTCAAGTGGGGTCCAGGTTGAAGCTGATTTTCGCTGTCAGCTGAAGATCAGAGTGATGAACGTGTTTTCTCTCCGTAAGCAGAACTTCTTCCACATGTGTCAACACTTTTTTCTTTCATCCCTTCAGGCTACGAAGAAACATTGACTCAACTAGCTGCTATCCTTGCTAAGCACTTTGCAGATCCACGCATAGTTGGAACAGGTGACACACACACACACACACACACTGTATACGTATACAGTATATGCACATGCAGATAACGATCACATTAAATCACCTCACTCCTCTCTCTCCCCTCAGTTAAATTTTTTTCTAAGCTATGATGAAATAAGATATGTATTACAGTAGATAGTATAATATATATATATATATATATATGAGAGAGAGAGAGAGAGAGAAAGAATGCATTATTAAATTGAAAGAGCGTAGTAGTACACATGTTTATAGTGTGATATAAATCTAATATTGCATCTACCTCGTCAGCATTAGTGCTGTGTTCACTAAAACCACAGGTGGAAACAAGCTGCTGGTCACTGTTCAGTGTTTTTAAGCAGGATCTGTCCCCCTCCTCCAGTTATAACTATGTTTCTCTTGTGCCACCTAGGTTTAGGGTCATTTGAAATGTCTGCTACCAAAAAACCCTCAAAACTTTTCATTGTCATTTTTATTGTTTGGGTTTTTGAGCCACTGATATTTATACTGATCATCTGTAAGTGAGATCAGCCAGTCATCTGTCGATATCAGTCATCTTTGTTATGCATTGTTGATGACTTTGCGATATCAGTCTCACACTTAATAAACTAAAAGCTAAAAGTTTCACATGGCCTGCATGTAGATTAGTTGGTGCCTGTTACAGACCAGCACTTTGAGCTGTAGACGAGTATGAACCACAGGTATTGGTTTTAGTGTGATCGTGACCAGAAGCATTACTGCTACCAATGGTGTATTTATGTTATCATTATTTATCTATCCGAGCATATTTGAATGCATCACTGGGATCTGTCCTGTATATGATGGTTTCAGTCTTACAGTCAAAAAGTGTTGAATGGGTCTGACTCTGAGTGTTGTGTATTTCTCTTCCTCTCAGATATCAAAGACTCTCTGATGCAGGCCCTGGCCAGCTACGTCTGCTACCCACAATCCCTCAGGGCAGTGGAGAGGATCCCCGAGGAACAGTGAGTGCTTTTATTTGCTTTTCTTCTTTCCAAATGAAAACCACTGATGCTAGTTATTTCAGGTCAGTGTCAAAGGTTTTAGATCAGCTGCTGGTTCAAGAACTTGGAATCACGAATGAACAGATTTAGTCAGAAAACGCAAATGTGCACCAAGGCTTCTCAATGAATTTACAGCCTCTTTCTGCATGTGTTTAACTCCTGATTTACTATGACAGCAGCTCATTACTCTGAGAGTGATGGAGAGCTCAGCCAGCACAGTTCAGTGCTGGGATTTCAGAGAATCAATGGTGTTATAATGATGCTGCCTCCACAACATCTGCATCATCATCAACCTCAGATCGAGGCCCATGTGAGAAAAGTGAAGTTTATTAAAGAAAAACTGGCTCTCTCAACAAAACCAACAAGTTTTTAATAATGAAACCTTTTGGCCTTTTCTTAAGCTAAGTGTTTTCTCATGAATGAAAACAATCAGGATCTCCACTAAAACTAATGAGTCCACCTGTATCACATCCACCTGAAACACACCCAGGCAGTCAGACAGATGGTTCGGCTTTATCGGCCTCCTGGTCGTCTCAAGCTCACTTCACAAACACAGTTAATGTAATTAGAATCTGTGTTGATGAGACATGTGAGACCAGATGTTTCAGAAATAAACAGATGTTCCCTTTTAAGGCTGCCAGTCCCTCTCATAACATCACCAATCTCATGTGCTTAACTCACACCTTTCGCTTCTTTGCCCAATATTCTTACACTTTGTCATTGGATTTAGTCCAAAGTTTTTACTCTTGCTTTTTCTCCACTCAAAGTGTTTTCTGTCCCATTGGGTTATGATCTCCAGTGTGTGTGAAAGAAAAGAAAATTAAGAAATAAGTAAAAAGCTAATAAAACAAAATGGTTCGGAAAAGTCGTCATTGGTGGTGAAAATGATATAAAGAGGAAAAACTTGTTATTTTCCTGTTGGTCAGTTTCGAAGCCGTCTTGAAGCCAACAAACCATGTGTCACATGTTCCCGTGTTCATGTTCCCTGAGCTCTGCTCTCTGCTGTGATTTCAGACGCGTTGCCATGATGAGGAATCTCCTGGCTCCCTATGAGCAGAGACCCTGGGCTCAGACCAACTGGATCCTGGTCAGACTCTGGAGGGTGAGCACACACACACACACACACACACACACACACACACACACACACACACACACACACACACACACACACACTGAATGCACAAACCAGTAGCACAGACAGCTGTCAAATCCCACAACAGACAGTTTTCCATTTACTCATCCATTAGCTACAGCGCTTATCCATGCAGGGGCGCTGGAGACAATCCCAGCTGACATAGGGCGAGGGCGGGGTTCACCAGGACAGGCCACCAGTCTATCACAGGTTTTCCACACATACGTGCACTTAAAGAGTCGCAAATGTGCGCGTTGTCCCATGTGAATACAGGGAGAACAGGCAGACTCAAGGGCCATGGGTTGTACCTAGAACATCATTGCTTTGAGGCAACATACAGGGTTAACTGGTGAACTGTACCCCTGCTTTGACACTGTTAAACTGTTCAAACCTGTCTATGTGAAATAAAACGACACACACAGTGACACCATGGTCCAGGATCTACCAGTGTTGATGTGTATCACTGTTACAGATGCCTGAGCAGTGTACTCTGTGTTTCAGGGCTGTGGCTTTGGCTACAGATACACTCGCCTGCCTCACCTCCTCAAGACGAAACCTGAGGACGCCAACCTGCCCAGTCTTCAGAGTAGGTGTTTGTTTCTGTCTCTTCTCTCTCAGTCTGTCACTGTCTTTCTATTTTTCTCCCTCCTCTCTCTCTCTCTCTCTCTCTCTCTCTGTTGTTCTCTTTGTGGACAGCAGGGAGGCTCGGCTGTCTCTCAGTCGGTCTTTCTCAGCCTTTGTCTCAGTGTCTCTGGCCTGTGCCTCTTGTGATTCTGGAGCTTTTCCACTCGTTCTGTAGAATTAAGATGAAACGATTGAATCAATAATCTTCAGTGTGTTCTCTCCCTCTCACTCTCTCATGCTCTTTGTTTCTTTGTTTTGCCCCTCATGTTTTTTTCTTTCTGTTCATCCGCATCTCTCTTGTTGTTTGTCTTTGGAAAAAAAAAAAAACTGTGTTAATTTTTTTTAGAGTGTTCCTGGTTCAGATCAATGTCCTGATTTTCCCTCATGAATTTCCATAAATAAATTGAGGCCACGACTGCAAGTCGACAGCAGCTTTATTTTTACTACATCACTGTTTGATTTACGGCTTTAATCATCGATGTGTGTGTGTGTGTGTGTGTGTGTGTGTGCGCGTGCATGTGTGTCAGCTAACATGAAATGGTTTCAAATGACGTGAAGGCAAACAACGTTTCTTCTCAAGATGTGAATCAGTGAAGGTGTCATGGACGCTTTTTGTACTGACGGAGACCAGCAGTTTATTTTAGGAAGCAGGAGGGAGATGGAGATGCACGCACGCACACACGCACACGCACACAACACTAACTTCCATCACTGCCAGGTGTTTTCTAATCACAGCAGGTATGGCTGTGTATGTCTGTCAGGTTCATTCAGTGACTACAGCTCATTAGTTATTGAGTTGACACATGGAAACATGAAACCAACAACATGATCCTGCATCGAACATCACGCTGCACAGCTGCATCATCACAGTCTGAACATACAAATACGAATGAATGTTGTCTTCAGTTTGACCTTTTTCTTCACAGATACATGAATACATTATTAATACAGTGTGTGTTGTAACCCCAGTGGTAATATGGACAATCCCCCCCACTCACCTCTTCCACTCAGCTTGTTGTCATGTTCCTTTAATAATTGAATGTGGTGTTAACCATGTTTTTGCTTTGTCATTATCCTCTTTGCATCGAAGCTCCTGTTTCTTTTTTTTCCCTGCATCATCATCATCTTCATCTTCTTCTCTCCTGCATGATAATTGACTTTGATATATGTGCCTTCTCATCTGCATGCCTTTCAGGAGATCTGTCCATTGCTAGTTTCCAAAGTAAGTTCTTTATTCCACCACTCCCACTGTCGATTCAGTTATATTAATTTCTGCTGTGACCTTTTTGTGATTGTTGTTCGAGTGCATGCTCCCACCTGAAGCTGCTCGGTCTGATGAAATAGACGCTGCAGTGAAACCCAAACTTTTTCCCAGGAGAAATTCAGTGCGGTGGATGTGATTATGTGACTTCCCATTATCAGCAGACATTGTGATTGTTTTGTTTTGTGTGCCGTGGCCGTGTAGCTCTCATCCATATCCCCCTCCCTCTGGTTCCAGTCAGTAATGAGTAAAGAGTAATGAGTTATTATGGTGAGGTGGTGGAATGACGCATACAGACATGCACTTTAACAACACCCATCCCCTTCTACACAGCCTGGTCAGGGCAGGAATGCTCTGCCTTTATTCCACACTGATGCTCTGTGTTAAAGGTACAAACATAGATGGAGGGGGGCTTTATTGTTCTGCCTGTTTGGTTCAGTGTAAACAAGCCAAGGTGACATAATGAGGGGGCTTCTTATTAGGAGCAGGGCAGAGTCTGTTTAAAGAGGAAGACATGATGACAGACAGAGGTGACTGTGTCATCTCTTTATCTCTGATTTTACCTACTAAGGTGAAAACCACACTGAAAAATAACTTGTACTGTATGATATAATAGTAAACATCTACTCTGTAAAGTGCAGGATTTTACTGCTCTGAATGTTACATGGCGGTGGAGTTGGTGCCTGTCACATGAACGATGGAACACAGTCAGAATATGGTGTTTTTTACATTGTAGAAGGTCACGACTTCTGAGTTGGGAATGGGACAAACTTACTATCTACCTGTATATGACGTGGTTAAACAGCAGTTAACAGCAGCAGCATCAGTGACTCAGGATCTGCTGACGTCAGACACGATCAAGTCAGTCACTGGAGACGCTTTACTGCAAAATGACATACTTTTACTATGTCACTGTACCTGTATGTTGGAGCGATTTAAGTATTTGACTACTTTTTCAAACTTTTGGGTTTCCTCTTAGTCGATGAACCTTAATAAAGACCAACTTAATGAAACACCTCTCACTTCTTTTAACAGTTGCAGTTACTTCCATGTTCCTCTTCCTGAATAATTGATACATTAAATTGAAACGAGTCCCCTGTGTAACAGTGGAACAGGTGCAGTGCGTCAGAAGAATCAACACTGTTTAATAGAAGTGTTAGAAACCAGTGGGTAGATAAAAAAAGTGCAGAGCAGGGTAGAGACTGTAGTGTTCGGCCATGTCCTCCTGCCTACAGCAGTCTGACCTCTGTGTGTCTTTCAGGTCTTTGATGCTTCAGAGCTGATGTGTTGATTTGAGGAGGAGGATGAGATGTGATCACTTCTTCTGTTTCCATCTACCCTGTCCTTCCTGCCTGCTCCCATCTCATCTCTCCTCTGAACCGTCTCATCTCTCTAGTTTTCTTCTGACTTCCCATTCACCTTGTTTTAGCAGCCGGCCAGGAGCGATTCTCTCCTCAGTTATAAGTCCACTTTAAGTCTGCTCCTCTGTCTGCCTTCACCTGCTTCGTCCCCTCCTGCGTCCTCACCTCTGATTAGACTTTGAACCCAGAGCCCAGTCCGTCTTTTGGTGTGAGGGTAAAACCAGACCTTCTGCTCCTCTGAGGAATGATGGACATGCTGTTCAAATAAAAGCCTCTGCTCTGTGCTGACCTGTTTCCTCTCCTCTGGTTGGTTTAGAGCCGTGTCCTTCGCTGCTGCTTCAGAGACACATGGCGCAGCTGCTGAGTATGGACAAAGACATGGCCGCCTCGTTCCTCAACAGTGTCCTGAACCAGCTGAACTGGGCCTTCTCTGAGTTCATTGGCATGATCCAGGAGGTAAGACAGAAACCTCATGGTGAAGTGTTATATGTTTACACATACAGTATGTATCTAACCCATAAAAATATACATGTTTCTGTTGGCCTTTGTTTGTTTATAATGTAGACACATGGTACAAACACCGATCAGGCACAACATTTATGACCACTGAGAGTTGAGGTGAATAACACTGAATAACAGTTCAATGGCACCTGTTGGTTGGTGTGATGGCTGGACGACTGGGGCAGGGGAGCATCTCAAAACCTGCAGCTCTTGTGTGGTGTTCCCGCTCTGCAGTAATCAGTGAGCGGTCCAAGGAAGGAACAGTGGTGAACGACCACAGGGTCACGGTGGCCAAGGCTCATTGATACACGTGGGGAGTGGGGGCGGCTGGCCCGTGTGATCCGATTCAACAGACGAGCTACTGTTGCTCAAACTGGTGAAGAAGTTCATGCTGCTTCTGATAAAAAGGTGTCGGAACACACAGTGCATCGCAGTTTGTTGCTCATTTGGCAGCAAAAGGGACCAACACAATATTAGGCAGGTGGTCATAATGTTATGCCTGATCAGTGTAAATAGTTGGTTCTGTGTGTGAGTGTGAGACCAGTTTCCCAGAATAGGTAAAAATTAATGTGGAAATTTACAGTGTCAGTTATATAATTTTTACATGTCTGCTATTTTAACAAACTTCCATACATACAATAAATGCATGTTTTATTTAATATATTGTTCACATATATGGTTGTAACATCTTATACCATATGAAGAATCATAACATAGATATTCTCAAAGTATCTAAACTTATATCTTCATTTATCCAGAGGATGTTTATGTTTGATAGGTAACTTATAGCAACACCACTCTTGATAGAGGGACATATATGTCATATATTAAATTTTTTGCATGAGCTCAGCACCTGAATACACAACCATGCTGTCATTTTGATGATGGTTTGGTTTAAAGTAGATTTTATTTGAAAAAGTTAGAAAGTTTCTCATTGAGTTTGTTTTGAAATCACACTAAAATGAGATGAAACCAGCGTTAGTAACTGACACCAACACATCCACACACAAGGAGACGTTTGGCAGGAATGTCCTGGCTGGACTGAATCCAGTGGGATGGTCCTTTTAAGTCAACCTGACTGGCTGGTATCAGAGTAAGATCCAGGATCAAGCCCATTTGTGAAAGCAGTGTAAGAAGTGCTCTTTGTTTCCCTCTAATACGATTATTTTGGCTTTCAGATAAATCCTCACTGAGACTCATGTGAATCATCCAACCTCTCAGCACTGTTTTCTAATTGATCATATTCCTGTGAGATTATCTGTTATTTACAGCGCAGCAGCCTTATTGTTGTTCCCTCACAGACGCAATGGGTTTCTCTTCACGCGTAAACTGCTCAGAGAGGAAGTCTGAGTTTAGCATTAGCTTATCTTTGCTGTTTATGTTTTAATGGGACGTTAATGTGTCTGTGCGACACTCCTCCACTTTGGTACCGACTGAAACATCTGTGGCCACTTGACTTCTGTTGAAATGTGGTGCAAATGAACTGTAATAATGATTCTGCTGATCCTCCGGCTTTTCCTCTAACTCCATCATCAGGTTTAACTTGTCCAATACTTTGGTTTATGACATGACACCTGCAGCTCTTATGACACTGCCACTGGATGACGTGAAATGTTAGCATGCTAACAAGCTAAGCCAAGGTATTGGGCAAGTTAAACCTGATGATGGAGTTAGAAACAATTAGACTTGTTGTTGGTCACCAATCATGACTATTAAAGTTGGAAAAGTTGGAAAGCTGTGTTGATGACGTCATATGTGGACAGAGATCAGGTTGTTTTAACTTTAAACTGCATGTCACAGTCAATTTACTTCAGTGATGACATGTGCTGGCTGTAATGATGTTCCTCCTCCCCCTGTCTCTCTGTCAGATCCAGCAGGCTGCAGAGCGTCCAGAGAGAAACTTCGTAGACACTCGTCAGCTAAAGGTAAACAAACACAAAAATCCCTTTTCTTACAGTAAAGCTATCAACAGCCGATCGGTGTGTACATGTCGGTGCATGTTCCCCTTGCTTCTCCCCGATTCACTTAGTGTGTTGGATGAATATCTTCAAGGTGTGTGCGACCTGCTTCGACCTGTCCGTCAGCCTGCTGCGTGTGCTGGAGATGACGGTCACTCTGGTGCCTGAGATCTTCCTGGACTGGACCCGCCCCTCTGCGGAGCTGCTCCTCAGACGACTGGCTCAGGTGATCCAAAACCAGGAGACGCATACATGTGATGGGTGGAGTGGGTTCAGGGTTCACTGGCGGGGTTACTCTAGGCCATGTTGGAAAAGTATGTGAGAGAGAGAGAGAAGAGAGAGAGCGTTACCTTTGTAACAAACATATTAATATTTGATGCGTCTTCCTCCTCAGTTGTTGAATCAGGTGTTAAACAGAGTCACAGCGGAGAAGAACCTGTTTGATCGTGTCGTCAACTTAAGACTACCAGGTACACACACACACACACACACACACACACACACACACACACACACACACACACACACACACACACACACACACACACACACACACACACACACACACACACACACACACACACACACACACACGAAGTTACAGTTTTGTAAGGCCATTAACACTTTCATTTCATTAACATTTCAAGTATTAAGTTTTTTTTTTTTTTTTTTGTTTAACTCCACATTTTTGTATGCTCAGTTCAGCACAGACTACAATTGCTAATTAATTGGAATTAACTAATTATGTTAATAATTAACTAATTAACTAATTATGTTAATAATTAACTAATTATGTTTATAATTAGTGGGATATTCTGAATCTATTGCCACAAAATGTCATCTGAGTTAAGAGCTACATATCAATTGTTTTAGTAAATTATTGATATATATTATTGATAATTTTTTATATATACATATATAGTATATACACACTATATACCGATACATATAACACATATGCATATATTTATGTGAAGATATAAAAAAAATACATTGTCTTAACATGTGAATCCATTTGTGGAGCAGCAACCTACTCTGTAGGTGGGCTAACAGGACAGTAATAACTCCTCTGAAGTTCAGCTGCTCCAGCTCTATTTGGGAGGCCGGGGTTTATTGGAGCATGTGAAAAAGTAATTTCTGTCAGCAGCAGGGAACTGAGAGAGACTCTGAGTAGGGGGAGAGATTAATAACTGTTCGATTTGTCATGTAGTCTGGCGGTGAAGATGATGGAGTGAGGATTAAGAGGTGGAAATATCCTGAAGTATCTTGTGTTCCATGTCTCTGACAAGGACATGATCATTTATACTGTGACTATGTTTGTCAGAGATGTGTAGGATAACACCTCATGTCTGAAGGTTTTTAGCTGAGTCATTTTACCTTGAGCAGCATGAAAAAAACAACTAGTGGATCTTAATGTATTGACTTGAAACAGAAGGAAATGGCCTGTTAGCTCAGAAAACCCCCCCTGAAGCGACTAGCATAGTTTAGCTGAAACAGCAGGAAAGAGCTATCTTAGCTCAGCATAAAGAGTGGAAATAGCTATGTAGTTTAGCGTAGAATATAGACTTGAAACGTTGGGAGACAGCAAGCTTAGCCTAACATATAGTCCTGAAACTTGGTAAAACTTGGTAAAAAAAAGCTATGAAACAGCCAGCAAAACTCTTTTTAAAGTAAAATGATCTGAACATAGGAAACTGTAATAGAAGTTTGACATTTTGTAAAGATACCCTGGATTTCCCTCTAATAGACTTAAGAGAGAGTTCAGTCCTTCCAAAAATCAATCCAGTTAACAAGTTTATATATTATTCCTCACATTACAGCATTTCAAGATAGTCTGACTTTGAAAGGACTGACAGTAATAGCGTATTTACAGATGGCAATAGCTGCAGTGAGACCACTGCTGTCATCAGTGCAGTGAGATTAATCTTTCTGAGTCAATAGTAAAACTAATGTGTTTGTGTTCCAGGTCTGGAAAGTGTCGACCACTACCCCATCCTAGTTGCTGTTACAGGGATCCTGGTACGAATCCTGGTGGACGGAGAGAGACAGGGGTGAGTCTGAGCTGGCTCTTTCTTACCCATAATGCACCTGAGCCTGTCTGGTAGTCAACTGGACCTTTTCTAGTTATACAATGGCACCAGCTTCACTCTGACTGCTTTTTGATGTGTGCAGAACAGTTTCCTTGTGCCTTTAGTCCTGTGAATCACAACATTAATGAATAGAAAACAAAACACAGACAGAGAAAGAGTCCGTGTGTGTGTGTGTGTGTGTGTTGTCGGCGGCCCGTTCTGTTTGCACCGCCATTCAGCACAGCTCAACTCTGCTGAAGCTGGTCCCTGAACAATGGTGTTCAGTGTGTTACATAATATTTCACCTTCCTCTTTGAAGATAATCTCTGAACAGTCTGTGTTGTGTTCACTGTCTGGTTTGTGCACAGAGTCTTCAAAATAAAACAACTTTTACTCTAGCGACCTACAAAGAGTTCAGACAACAGTTCAGAAGTCCTGACCAGGCTGTTTCTGAGTAAAACAGTTTCAGAGTTAAACAATTTTCTGTTGCACATGCAGTCATAAGGGAACAGAGGGTTGTCAGGGTTGTCATAACTCTACAACTGTGTAGTATGTTTTTTTCTCTCTCTTTTTAAATTGAATTATTGCACCAGAGGATTGTGCCTTATGAAAAACAAAACAAAAAACACAGGAATATTAACAGTTTGTCAATCAATATGTGGAAACAAAAGCTTAGAATTGAGACTTCCATGTGAATCAAATAGTTTTTCCCTCGGTGTACAGCTGTGCACATGCACTGTAAAATGATTACCCCACATTTAATATTCAAACAAACAAAAACAAAGTGTATGCCATTGGGTTTTGGTTTCTAGACCCAGATTCTCTGCATGTTCTGCTCTGCAGAAATGAGGGTCTCTGTGCAGATGTGTGAGGACTCAGCAGTCGCTCTGAAAATGTTCTAATTAGAGAAACACATCTCTGGTCCTGTGCGTCATCCGTGACTGTCACGGAGCCGCTGCTCTGGGCTTTTCATCAACATTTGATTGAGCTTTAATTAACATAGCCGCTCCTCCAGTGACACGGCTGCGAAGGCAAATCCAAACTCATTACCTCTCAATAATGCTCAAGCCAAACGACACGGTCGAGGATCCACGGACGGTTCTGGGATCAGCATGAATTGGTGGAGGGGAGAAATCAGCTGCGTTAAACTGTGTTAAGGGAAAGTGTCCCTTCAGGCCACCCGTACTTTACAGTCAGTGTGTATGTGCTGCATTATGTGGATTAAAGTGTCCTGATGTGGCTGAAGGGTGTTTGTCTCCGTGGTTAACTGGATAATTGGGTTTCATCCAAACACAGAGGAGTTTTAATCTCTGTAGAATAACATTTTACCCTCATTTCACTGCTTCAGAGGCAGAGGAGACGTTCTGGATTCCCTCCTTGTTTCTATAGGGAGACTCACACACTCAGTAAATCCTCAGACAATGGCTGGAGCCCTTATTTACCTCAGGCACAGTTCGAGCCAGGTCTTTATTTCTAGTTTTCCCTTTACCCCAGTTAATGCAAACTCAGTATTGTTCATTTCCACAGAACCAACTCATCAACCATGCAGTGTAACTCACACTCACATATCAGGTTTTTATATCCTTGTTATTCCCAGATTTCTTCTCCATCACTGTTCCCTCGTGTTTTTATTCTCTTTTTTTTGTTGCAATTATGCATCAATGACAAACTTTTCATATGAATTATGGATCCACATAGTTGTGAGATTTTTTTAAAATCATGTAATTATCACCGTCAGTATGGCCCGCTGTGGGCTGTATCTTAATTGTGCTGGTTTTTAAATCACTGATGAAACCAGATCTTACTAAAAGTGACACCCTCAGATCTCAAGTCAAAATTTTCCTCACTCTCTAACACACACACACACACACGCGAGCCCACAGTGGGGCAAATCACGGGGTGTTGATGGGCTGCAGCGTGGAGGAAATTCAATTAGCAGACGATAAAAGCTGCGGCTGGTGCCAAAGAAAAGCAGCGACCGACCCTTGGCTCCGGCTCATCTCGTTCTGTGGAACAAACATCTGCTGGCTGCATCATCCTGAGGAAGGGGCGTGTGTGGAGGCGAGATCTCAATGCATGCTGTCTGCATGGCGAACATTGGCTCACCCACTTGTCACTCAAAACAGTCACAACTTGAAGCAGAAGTAAGCGATCGTTTTGGCTAACTTCCTGTCAGCAGTCCCCGCCCTCGTCCCTACGTCACCACATGCACGCGCATCCCTTGGCTGCACACACAGAGAGGACCGCCCCTTTATGCCGTTCTCTCTCCTCATTGGATAAAGGTTGTAGGATACAAGGAAAGTTTTCTCCTCGGCTTACAGCAGAGCAGAGTGACTGACAGACCCGTGTTTCAGACCAAACACTCTATAGAAGTGATTGCTGTCGGAAGATAGAACTATTTAAGACTTATATTAACACAAACATTCTGCTTAATTCTGCTTTAATGAAACAAGTGAACTGTGCAGTCGTCAAAAAAGAGGAAATTAGCTGAAGAAAGTAAATCTGTTTTTCTACCAGACTATAAACATGTTTTTTCTGCTGTAAAGCTGGACATTTTAAAGATGGGACTCTGTTGCAGCCATACTCAGAACCGCAGTTATTGGTTCTTCCATAATGACCTCATACATCACTTTATGTGCGTGTGTTATTTTAAATCTGATTTCACATATTGATAAATGTAGGTCTTAGTACTCAAGCCAAACCGAGTGTCCTACTGCTTCCAAACGTTGTAGTTTCCCCTTGGATAAAAGCGTCTGCCAAATGAGTCAATGTAAATACTGTAATTGAGCATATAGTTGTGCTCCTCTGCATTTCTCATTGAACCAGGATCAAATCTATCACTGCTCAATCTCTTGGCTGCTGAGCTGCAGATAAAATCATTATTTCATAATCAGGATATTGTCTGACAGGATGAAGATAAATCCAGGTTCATGGCAGCAGCTGTGCCGTGAGTGGGGAGGGGGGTGCATCTGTGTGCACATTCAATATTTATCACACAATATTTTCCCCCTCTTGACCCTCTCAACAGGATTCCTGGTACTGGCAGCATTTTATCAAGTGTTTGTTGTGCTTACAGTTACAGTTAATCTGCTGTTGGTCGGCCTGTTTGTTGACTCCATCAGTTGCTCCGCTCCTGTTATCACGAATCATTAGCTGACACATCTTTTAGTATTCACCCGTCGTTCTGCAGCAGGAAATTGATTGATTGTCTCTTCTGGTTCCTGCTTGTTCATGTGTGTGTGGCTCAGCGTTTTATGATTCTGCCCCTTATCTTCTTTGAAAGCGTCTTCAGTTGGGCTCATCCTGGACGTCCCAGTGGAGTCACAGATTAATGAGTGTGACCGGTCGCAGCCTGTGTTTTATCAACAGCATCTTCCAGCACTGGGAAATGGATTTATATAACATTGAGTATACTCTGCTGGATTGTGCTGTTATAATAGTAGGATAGGTTGGATGTTGTGTGCGAGTACTGTACATCCTCGCTGGCACAGAGCAGTTCAAATCCATAAGTAAACACACAGGGGGAGAAGAGACCCGAGGACAGCAGATACTTGGATCATTAGATGATAACTCGGCTTTAAAACTCATTAATACCTCAGTCACCCAGCTCAGAAACAAAGCTGTCAGGTGACAGAGCTCAGCTGCCTTTCAGGTAACTTTTACACAGAGAACAAAAGCTCAACACAGTCACGTTAAGAAACTTTGGCATTTCTGCCGACCTGCAGCAAAGGGCCTGGGCCAGAATCAAACCTTCACTCAATCTTATTGAGCCACTGGGGTACCGCACATTTGATATGCAATACTCCTGTATTCCATAATGACTGAAATAAGATCTATACAACAGACGCAGATGCTCACACAGCTGTAGAAATCTGAGGGAAATGATGCATCTGTTTCTCACCGCTTTTTGTAAATCAGACTTTTATGCATCTGCTCCCTGTGGTTGTGTAGGAGGGTTGGATGCGTCACCTATCGGCTCTTAGGAAAGAGGTCGTGATGCTGCAGGTTGTGGCAGTTTGTGCCGATGATGTAACCAGACACCATTTACCATGTGGATGCCACCATGAACCCCATACCCAAGAGGTTTGAATGAGCTGAAGCCATGGTGAGGGAGCGCTGTGAGGGCAGCGTGGCGTTGTGTGATTTGACTGCTCTTGTAAAATACTTCACAAATATGCAGCTGCAGTCAACATTTCCATCGTGAGCAACGAGGCAATGAAATCTTTCTGCTGTGACACAGAGTGAGTTCACTTCAGCTGTTATCTCCACAGCCGATATGCTGAGCTGCTGGTTCACAACAAATTATCAGGCAGTCAAAACACACAGCTCAGGTCTAAAGAGAGGAGGAGGATCGGTCTGATTCATGTGTCTCTCGCATCTGATTCATTTCCGTGTGATGCTTTTGTCTACAAAACACCCAGACACATGGATTCAGTTGATGTGTATCGTCGCAGGTTGAAACTCAGAGAGATTATTCTGAGGGCAGTCTAATAACACAGGCTTAGATATGAAAGGGAGAGAAATGGTTATCTTAGATTTTAAGCAATAGTTCAACATTTTCGGGAAATATATGAAACTACAGCCAGCAGCTAGTTGGCTTACTCACCACAGCCTGGAGGTTTCACACAAAGTCCCCATCTCCTTATCCCCACACAACCAATTACAAAGAGTTGTTTGTAGAGCGGTCAGAGCCAGCCAGCAAAGGGCAATGGGGGGATGTCCCAAAGTCCAGTTCAGCATGAACAAATTCCAGTGAAACCATCTTGGGTGATATCGTATTGTTGGAAAATTTATTTTTAAAACAGCTGAGATTCAGCCAAGTCCTGCATAGAGATGCAAAACCTGCAGCGTGGACAGCGTGGTCCCTTTAGCTTAGCATGAAAACCAGGGGAAACCGTTTTTGACTTGTTGGTCCAGCAGTCAAACATGTCAGAAAAAAGTTTGCAGAAAAACTCTGTTGGTTTATAACCGCACTGCCAAAGTTATAATCCCAAAGTTCATATTTCCCTTCAGTGCACCTGGATTTTTAGAGCAGTAAAATAAATGCAGTGGCAGGTGAGACATCCAATCTGTGTAACTTTGAGAGTGTTGTGAGGTCTAATTAATCCAGCGAGTTCAGACACATGAGGTGTAAAGTTAAACCCAGCTTCCTTCCTTCCTCTTGTCTCACCTCTCCTCCACTTCCTGGCCTCTCTCTCTCTCTCTCTCTCTCTCTCTCTCTCTCTCTCTCTCTCTCTCTCTCTCTCTCTCTCTCTCCCTCCCTCTCTCCATGTTTCTGTCACTAACAGACTCTCATCTTTGTCTTTCGTCAGACGGCTCAGGAGATGAGTGATAATATGCTGCTGCGAGCTTCATGCTGGTGCACGCCCTCTCCTGTCACTAGTCTTTACAGTCATGACTGTAAAATCATCCACCATCCACAGTTAAATGAAGATCAGCTGATTAGTCAAATTTAACAAGTTTGATTAACGGCCAATTAATGGTGCAAGAAATGTTATTCTTGAATTGTTGGTCTTGATTCAGGACTTGTTTATCTAGACTTGATACTTGACTTGAGATTTGCTGGTCTTGATTCACGTCTTGTATGGGTTTTCCATCAGTAACCATAGTATACTGAGGTTTTTTTTCTAGGTTTTTATTATGGGCTGGATGTTGAACTCACTGACGTGTTTGAGCAGCACAATGTGATACATGTTGTGGTCAGTGATGAAGACTTTGCGAGGCTCCTCTCTGACTCTGTCCCGCAGTAACTTTAGTAAGTGGTTTGGGATGGATGGCATTTGGAGTGTTCAGGGTCGGGGGTCAGTCCAGCGATGGGACACCACAGGAAGGCTCCTCTCCCAATAATGGCTTCAGTGTAATCAGTAATATAATTGTTGAAATGAATAAAAGCATTAGTGTCCACTGTCCTCCACAGCAGGGTTGGACGGGCTCCAAAATGCAAACTCTGGATCTTTATCTTGATAGCAAAAGTGTTTTTTCATAGCTTATTGAACATGTACAGGTGAGGATGACTGCAGCAGGTAAATGTAGCTGTCCTTGTACATCTTCTGGGGACGTTGCTCTGGGACCTGGGCCCTGGTGCAGATCAGTGAGGCTTCATAATGAGCAGATAATCCTGCAGCTTCTCAGTAAACTCTGACACTGAAGCTGGAAGAGTGTCTGTCCTCCTCTGCCAGAGAATGGCTTCTTCAGCCCACGTTGTGTTTTTCTCATATGTAAATTTGTGCTGTTCTGTTTCACTGTACTTCTCTTAAAGTGAAGTTTCACTTAAGGTCATCTATCATCTTCAGAAAGGCCTTGTCTCTATAATTAAATATTCAGAGTTGCATCTTCTCCTTCTGCTTCTCTTTGAGAGCTCAGTGTTCAGCTTGGTACCAGCAGCTAGTCACCTCACCACAGCTAACTCTGGCTCTGTGAAGAACATGTTAGTACATGTTAAACCAATACACATTCTCTTTGTCTTTACGCTTTTTTGTTCCGATTTTCCAGTCTTGTAGCTAAGCTAAGCTAAACAGCTGCATGCGTTTGTGGAATCTGAATGATAAAAGCATGGTGAACATCAGTTTTCTGGTCTAATCACCCCTCACCTCTCTCCCATGATCGAATTCCAACATGAATACTTCTTTAGTTTCTCCTGCACCTTATTGCTCCCATTAGTGTCCACACATAATGGTCGTACTGTACATATGACCAGTGAGTATAGAATCCATCAGCATTATGTTGATGATATATAAACGGTGCTCATCCTTAAAAACTGTGCTTTTATAGCATCCTGCTGACTCTGCAAGGAGATATGCAAATGCACAAGGACAGTGGACACGGTTATTACAGAGGAACACCAGCAAAGATCATGTGCTGTGCAAAGAATCTCACACTTGAGTTGTTTCAACTTCAATTGGCTTTATCTGGCGACATGCTTCAGTCTCACGCTGTTTATAATTATTTCCAGCTGGTTTGTTTTGTGTTGCTGCAGGTTCTATAGTTCTGTATTGGATTGAATCAATCATTGTTGTTTTTTGTTAGGAAGAAGCGAGTTTTAATAATGTAATGATGAGGAATATTGGCTGATTAATCACTTATCAGAATGTTTTACTCCCTGATATCAGTATTGGCATCAGCTCCAAAATCAGCTCCAAAAATCCCAACAATCTGGCTCTAGTGAAAATCGTCATAATATAACCAAAACTTACAAAATCCCATTTTTTAAATAAATGCCGTGAGATACACACTGGATACAACAACATGATCCATCAGCAGCAGCAGCAGCAGCAGAATCTTTTCCAAGTGTCGGATGCTGAAGATGTAAACACATGTCAAACTGATCAGCAGTGTATTGATCAGAGTCTGACAAACGTTTGGAGCCAGTTGCAGTAACACAGGGAGCTGTCTTACTTTAAAACAAGTGTTTCCTTCTCAGCAGAAACTGTAGAAAAAAACCCCCCATCCACCACCATTTAAATCCAGGTTGTTGTGATGTTTGTGGCTGTGGATGCTGAAAACCTGCTGAAGCAGCTTCTCCTCTGAGACACTGATTCAGTTGGACAGCATTGGGTCACAGACCGATGGTCCTCACCTCTGTGCTGTGAACAGTTAAACTTGAGCTATCATGTCCTTTTGCCTCTCAGGGTTAATGGACATTTTGCAGGTGTTAGGCGTTTATTTTTTGATCTTACGTGTACTTTAGGTCCTCATGATGATGATGAAGTTTGTGTGTTTGGGCTTAACCCGACCTGTCAGGACAATCACAACAATGGCGACTAACTCACTCGGACAGGGGATCGTGAAGTAGCTTAGCATAGTTAGCGCAGCATTTCTGCCATGCCCTATGAGGTCCATTCATCATTTCATTCATTCCTCACACTCTCTTCTTCCATCCATCCACCCACAACATCATCTGCCCATGCCACCAATTCCACTGCCTCTGTATTTTTCTTTTTCTTTCTCTCAGGAAGGAAAGGCAGAAAGACTCGTAGTTTTCAGCATTTTTATGAACACATGGACTGTGATGAATAATACCAATATACAGTACATTTTACTTGACAGCGTTCAGTTCACAGCAACACTCTCACTCTGACATGCATATACATTCCAGTTGTGGACTTGATTACGTGTCTTTCATGTTTGTCTCATAATGTACCTCATGCTAATGAATTGAATGGGGAAGCGGCCATAGAGTAAACAGCCTTGAGCTGTGTGCTGAACTCATTTCATGTCCTGGTGCGGCTCACATGTAGCCAGCTTCATTAATGGCTTTTGGCCACTTGTGGGAGTTGGAGTGTTGGTGCGTGTCATAAATCAGAGCTGCTGCTCCAGTTTCATGGCACTCCAGGAACCAACTGGATTCTTAGCAGCCTCCATTCACCTATGCACACTTGATGTTGTGATTTGGGTCACACAAAAAATTAGGTATCACAGCAAAAGGTGGGACATACAGTATTCTCCCTGCTGCAGGTCAGTGTGCCTGCCTGTGGCTCTCGGCTTCAAGCCCATTGGTTCTCGTCTTGCACGACATGAGGAAAATTCATGATAGCATTAATCAATATTGTGATAATGATGTTGCTTACATTACTGTACGTAAACAAATATCGAAGTGTTCATATGCAGTTTTGCTTGGTGAAGCTGAATTAAAGGTCACTATGGATCATCTCCTCTGACCTCCCTCTGCTGCAGGTAACACTGCTTCACAAGCAGGTTCAAACTTCGAGGTCCAATTCAGAGCGGTCAACGTCTGCAGAAAAATAATTGGCACAGACCAGGAAACCCTGCAGGATATGTACAACAACAGGTTGTACTATACCAACAATTTGAGCTTCTTCCTTCTGGTTCCCTTTTCAGACTTCCACCATCAAAACCAACAGATATAAACGATCCTTTATCCCAACTGCCGTCTCCCTCCTCAACTCTAAGAGGAGGAGGTAGATTATTGCACAGCGCACTTTAATCTTATAGCACTTTGGCCATCTTGGTCTAGTAACAGCACAGTGGGTTCAATTTTATCAATTATGTATTGCCTTTGACTGTCAACATTTGTGATCCGTCCATTGTTTACGTCAGTGTTTTATGTTTGTATATTGTTTTTATGCTCCCCCACTCCTGCAAATGAATTGCCCCATTGGGGACAAATAAAGTCGTTGAATCTTGAATCAAACACATGATAGGAGCCATAATTAAATGTGCACTGATCCAAGCAGAAAGCTGAAATTTGACACAAGTCACTCATGCCGACATTGTTCAATTGGAAACAGAGATTAAGAAAAACAGCATGTTAGTCCATCATATCACTTTTTGACTTACCGTGTCTGTCTGCGGCTCTCAGTTACAAGCTCAATGGGTTTAACTGAAGCTGTAAAGCCCAAGATGAACAAAAAACACCCCATGTGGTTCAGTATTAAAGTGAGTGATCTGGAGATTTCCAGAAGATTCAAGACGCCATCTGCTATTTCAGATGCATAAGCAAAAAAGATTCACCACAGCGTCTGCATGACAGTAAGACTTAATAATACTGCTGTTTGCAAACTGTTCCTACCATCGCTGAAACCAAATCTGCACTGTCGGCACAGAACATGAAGATATTCATCATGATATGACTGAACCGTCGCTGACCTGACCCTTTATCTTTGTTTCTGAAAATGTCACTGACATGGCAGTTTGTTTATTCAGACTGCCAGACTCTGACAAGACAGCAGCAACGCAGCTTCAGTCATTTCTGCCTCTGTCTGTCACCAGGAGAAATAAATACTAACAACATGACTCTGAAACGGGAACATCAGGGAAGCTGACAGAGGGGTGGTGGTGTTGGATTTATGGAAGGAACTCTTCACTTTTTGTGTTTTTTGTTGTCGATCAAGTGTCTCTTAAACCTGGATTATGACTGATGTTGCAGGGTTGTTAAATTACAACCTTTATTTCATTGCCTTCCACATGCTGAATTTTTCCGAAGGTGCAGTGCTACAGTATAGGTTTATCTCGGCTCCATCTCCAAACTCAGTCTCTCCCTCTTCTCACTTCATTTTAAGAGAGAACCAGTGTTTGCTGTTTCTTTTCTGTTATTTGTTTGTTGAGAAATCTCACAGCAGCTTCTTCCATCGTCTCTCTTTTCATCCGATGATGCCTCCCTCCATCTTCTCCCCATCGCAGTCTCTCAGTCTAACACTCTGCCTGCGTGGTGACTCACTCATTCATTTTAATAGTGTTATTTGTGGTAGATTTTTTCTGTCCATCACTCTCGTGTGTCCGCTCACATCAGGACTATTAACAGCCAGCCCCCACCCCCTCCTCCTCCTCTACACTGTAGGAAATCAATGGTGCTAATTATTGTCCATTACCTCAGGCTGAAAGACATGAGAAGCAGCTCACAGCCATCCACAGATTAGATTGGGACCGGGGCTAATTAGCTTAGCAGCTTTGGAGCATGAGAGGCCTGGGCTCTGGGGATGTTGTTTTTTTTTTTTTTCCACCACATGAACTGGGCCTGCTGCGAGTTTTATTGCTCTGTGCGACCATCGCTTTCTCTGCTAATCTCTCTCAGCTGGGAAGATTGTTTTCCAGTAGCCATGTCCCACTGAGTCTGGCAGAAGGATGAGGAAGAAGTTTTTGTTTCCATGGACGTCTTTGAAGTTGAGTTTTTTCCTCCTCCATTTAAAAAAAAAAAAAAATTCACATCCACACCAGCATGTTTAAAAAAATCTGTCTATATGTAAATGTAAAAATGTAATATAAATGCTGTGCATTGCATGCCACACGAGCAGGCAGTGAATACATTTTTTAACTTTTGAAAAAGTGTTGACCAATCATAGCGAACCTGAAGTTCATACTTCCGTTCAGATGTAGCTTTGCTACTGTTAATTAAACAACCTCAGGTACTGACCTGCAACTGTTGAATTTGAACACTTGGAAACAATAAAGCAAAACATACAATAAACAGAAAAAAATCACCCTTTTAAACATGTATCATTGATTAAAACCCATTAAAATGTAAACTTTGTTTTAACCACACCCGTGTTTTCATTACCAGAAGGGTTGAACCTGCGCAGCTAATAATTGAGAATAAGCTGATAATTAACACAGATAAAATTGATATTTAGCAGCTAGAGATCAGAAGATTTTTAATTTGTACTTAATTATTCTACACTTTGAGCAGTTTGTCACCACGTCTTTATATTCCAGTGGTAAGATAAATAACAGAGGATTAGAATAATTATAAAAAATACAAACAAAGACGATTCTACAGTAGAGGACACCATCAGCAGTATCACTAAAATAAAAGTCTATGTCCTGTAGTGTAATCACTGTCAGAAATGAATTTGAAATGTTGTGTGAGTTGAATCTAAATCACCCCCAGCGGCATGATTATTTTACAAATTAAATTATTAACTACTTCAAAAGTGACTCAGTCAGTCTAATTGCTGCTTAATAACGCTGACAAGGACGAGCACATCAGCGATGGTAATGTCAGTCAGTCAGTTGGCTGGATGGAGATGAAACATGGTTCTGCCTTTAGGACTCTTACTGACAGCAACACATCACTGACCCCCACCCCCCACCCGCCTCCTCACAGCTCAGTGCTCAGACTCACTTCACTCCTGTCGCTCTCGTCTTGCACTCGTGTTGCATCACCACTGGCTTACATCACCTCATTCATAATCATCTACATATCTGAATTAATCGCGCTCATTGAAAAGTTTCTGTCTGAGATCCTACCAGCCATGAGACTGTGCTGACTCTTGCAGTAGCGCCGGAGCAGCTTGTAATGAGTTGTAGTGAAAGGCACCACCCCTGTCGCTGGAGCCAGGAGAGAGAGGTGATCCTGCGGGTCATATGTGAACGTCTGATACTTGATTAGCTGCAGGCTCTCGCGCTGCACAGGGAATTATTATTCTCCGCTCTGCTGACAAAGACGATCTCACACATGCAAACTCTACTGATTTCCATGGCCTGCTATTCCCCCCTTGGGGCCTCATTTTGTCCACATTTCCCTTGTATTTAATCTGCACGCCAACTGCATTCATTAAAAATGCAGATACAGAACATCTAGGCCATACACTGAGCTATATACAGACTATAGACTGTACTGGACTGTGAGGAGTCAGCATATTTTACCAGCGTGCACGATTGCAAAATGTAAATGGAGGGGATAACTGGGTGGTACTGTGTGGGTGGTCTTGGTGGGCATGGATAACAGGGCTGGTTGTTGTAAATGATACAATACTGGTGTCATTTATCTCCAATCTTATATGATATCAGACACACCATGAGTGATATAAGCAGCCAACACCAAGAGTAATTGTTTTCACCCTGGACCTGCAGTCTCATGCAAACTGACATGTTAGACAACTGAGGAAACAATTATGGGGTTAGGGGTGGGTGGGGCTAAATACACTCTAAAGTTTGTCAGTACAGAGGGTAAGAGTTAGCATTAGCACAACTGCGCCAACAGTGTGTCAGGCACTGCTTGTTCTGATCCGCCCGCTAGTCTCCGATTCTGGTCTCAGCAGACTCCTCATCTGAGTCTTGGTCTGACTAAGGCTCCAACATGAGTCTCTCATGTTAAACCAAAGTTATACTTCCTCCTCTATGACCTGCCAACCTGGAACAAGCAGCGGTAGTGGGCGCGACATAAGACCTGATACAGAATTCTCAGTGAAGAAGTAATAATACATGAGCTTTTAGTCACTTTTTATGTGGAAAAACCATGTTAAAGCCCCTGTACGGAGCTTTTAACTGGATACGCAAAAGTCTCTGGTTTCTGCTGATGTGTCTCCGTTACCTACAACAGCAAATGAGCTCATCAGTGTGAAGATACGCTATTTCTAAATAGTCTAATTCTATACCTCTGGAAGGCATGGTTGGGTTGGACCACTGACGAAACGATAGATACATTACGCTGCTAAAAAAAAAAAAAAAAAAAAGCAAGTCCCGTCATTTCCAAAACAAATCTACACGCGCTGGCCAGACAAACGTCTTCATGACAGTGGGAAATGTAGTCTTCATTCCGCCGCTTTCGTCCACAGGGGCCGCCTAAATCAACACTAAATGAAAAGTCTGTACAGGGGCTTTAAAGACATTATGAATCATATTGCAGTGTTGGTTAAACTATCTGTGGAAGAACTATATGTTCTGTTACTTAATAAATGGTGAAAGTCTGGAACATATAAAAAACTGGTCTTTGCTATTGGCTGCTTTCCAGCACATGATCTCTCAGTATCAACTGTCCAGTGTGAGAAAAACACTCAAGGTCAGTTGTGTTAAATGCTGCTCTTTTTTTTTTAAACGTGAAATTACTTTTTAATCAGTCGGCTCTGTGGCAGCTGCCGCATGCGGAGCACTGCCTGCTGGGGTTTTACTGTGACCCTCTGTCAGAGAGTTTCAGTGGGTAGAAACAAAACCTTGATTCACTGACTGATGAGTATTGCGTCTGAAGTTCTTAACAGACATGTGAAACCTTCAGATGTGAGGAGTGAGACTCATCCAGAGCCATGTTGTCAGTCAGTTGTTGTGTGTCTGTCTGTCAAACCATCAGTTCAATGTTGACTGTGTCCAGATCTGTGACATGTGTGCGTTTGGTCAGGTGTGTTTTATCCTTGTGCCTGTCACACACATGGACAGTTACAGTTACATAGGAAGCGTTGTGTGTTGCCTGAAGACAGCAGCATCCGTCTTGTCTTGTTTTTCTGTCAGTCACATGTTCTTTTCCTCCGTCACTCAGTCCGACACAAACTGAATCTGTCCATCCTCCTCTGCTCCCAGTGTTTCCTCTCTCCATCTGACACTGTCTGTCAGACACTGCTGGTTAAACTGATGCACTTCCCTCCAGCATCTCCTCTCCTCTTCCCTCCTCCTCTCTTATATTGGACATGTTATAAATGAGCTGCAGACGAGTGAACTCCACATCCACCAGTGATTCGTCCTCACTCAGCCCGTCAACACCCATCAGTCGGCCTCCAGTGCGGAGCTATGGATTTCTTCATGTCCAAGTTTCATTCGTTTTGTTGACTCTGACTAATGTGTGTAACAGGCCAGTTTATGTTTTTAAAGTTTAATGCTTTGCCGGTGTACGTGGACAGAAAGGTACACAGACTCAGTTCACTCATCTTGCTGATGGGTGGGAGAGATGATGTGGCTGTGAGTTGTAATACCAACACAAAACATTATTTTTTATAGCATTTGTCATCATTAAATGCAGTCTGAAAGATGAGAGGGCTCTTGACAAAGACATGGGTCATTTCCTCAGCATCTTCCAAAGGAGTGGTGTCAGTCAAATTATTGCAATATTTCCTGAATGAAAAAAGACTTGCGATGAGTTGTCATCTCATGTTTGGCTTTTGGTTGAATTTTCCATCATAATAAATTTAAACAACTCAAAGGGAAAAAACAAAATGTATTTTCCATCACAGCCCAAATACATCAACCAATCAAGATTATCATTTGTCACCACTGTCATTTTGTGGAGCTTTCAGTCACCGTCACAGTCCACCACTGTGGTCCAGACTCGTATATCTCTCTCTGTCTCCGAATGAAATGTGATCATGTTCCCCTCAGGATGAAGAGATGAACCTGATAGATACGACCTGATACACATCAGCATTTAGGAGGGAGCACGGCTGAGAGCGGCCACATGGCTGCAAATGAACCGGAGCCTGAAAATGACATTGAGAGCATCAGTGTGAGATGAGCATCACACAGTCGCTGCTTATAACATTTAAAAGGAGTTTTTCTCCCTGGTTGAGCATCTAGTTTTGATTCTCTTATGAATAAAGTGAAAATGACCAAAATCCTTCTCTGATCTCAACTCATAAAATCTGCAAATGAGAAGACATGTTGGTCAAATTTGTATCAGACACATTGAAAAATAAAGCCGCAGAGACTTGGTGCTAGTCCTAATTCTGCATTATTAACTTGATCCCTCTAAATTATTGATCTGTTGTGAATGAGAGTTTAACTGGAGAACTTAACAGATACTGCAGCACAAAATGACTTCTACGTCTAATTCGCAATGTTAGAGTCACATCACAGAGTGATGCGTCTTTCATCTCCCAAAGAATCTTCAAAGGATCACAGGCTGCACATAAACCAGGAAAAAAGGACATTCATGAGCTTAGTGAAGTATATCTTTTAAAGATAGACAGTTTACAGGTCACAGTCTTTAGCAAATGGCAAAAGCTGCAGTTCCTCAGTTCCACATTCCACATTTTTACAGCTGAATACAAAATCAAATTTGGTCTCTACTGTATTTTTTTACTCTGGGATGACTGTCCAGACGTGAATATTTATGTTAAATTGAGGATGTTGACAGGTGGGTAAGTGTATGCGCGCCACAAACCAGACCCACACGTGCCCCTCCTCTTTGGCCATTTATGGATAAGTCAGGACAGGAGTCAGAGTCAGGTGCTGCCAAGATGGCAACAGTGCGGCAGCTCACAGCTCACTGCTCTCACACACGGAAGCACCAACACACAACAAACATCAGAGAGAAGCTGGAGTGAAACGAAGAACGAGCTGAAGAAGAGCAGATTTAGTCATTAACACATTTATTGAACATCACATCACAGTGCAGTGCAACAGTGATTTAATTTGCTTTCACTGGTTGAGCTGCTGAAATGTCAGCATAACCTGGAAAAATTGGGTTACAGTCAAACATTTGACTGAAACTGTATGTATATAAGAAAACAACAATATGACATCTACATTCTTCAAGCTGCTCTCACTGATTCTACAGTGCATGCAGCAACTCTGGCTCTGAACGTTGCTTTTCCTACTTTCCCTAAGAACCTAACTGTGCAAGTGGTCTAATGTTTTAATTGGTAACAAGCAAACAATAGTGAACCTGGTGAATGTCTTGTTGGCATGTTGCAATCAAGCGCTGGCCTGTTTTATTAAAATGTCATTGAAAAGTCAGATCACTGGGTGAAAGAGTGGATGTAAATCCAGTATCTTAGACTGTGGTGTGTGTTTCATTTAAAAAGCCACTGTTTCGTAGGTGTTAATGTGCTGTGAAAAAAACTGTTTGTTTCATTAAACAGATGCACTCATTAGTTTTTCCGTTCTAATTATATTTAATTAGTTGTAAAACTGGAGAAGTCTCTGGCTCATTTATTCATTCATCTGAACATTTGCTTGTTTTCACAAACCTCAGCATTGTTGCATGT
Source organism: Trachurus trachurus (assembly GCF_905171665.1). Taxonomy (NCBI): domain Eukaryota; kingdom Metazoa; phylum Chordata; class Actinopteri; order Carangiformes; family Carangidae; genus Trachurus; species Trachurus trachurus. Next base: position 23,365,791 of record NC_139896.1, on the reverse strand, counting down.
TGCCGAGGTGTGAACACAGTGGGGCTGCTCTTCTGTCTGTGTGCGACATGTGCAGGAAACTGACTGATTGGATCTTGGGCTGAAAAATATATTGAATTATGATAAAAAGTCGACTCTGATTTACAAAGTAATGTGGAAGATGCACTTGGTGTTAATGGTGATGTGTGTGACTGCAGTGGCAGGTGCAGGTGAATTTCACGGAGAGGAACAGAACGAATACAAACACCCAAGACTCTGATCTGAGATCTGTTTGTATAAAGAAGTCATGAGACTGATCTGTGTTGAGATTCTCCCCTTTTTCACATGTAACATGTTCTGCAGGATCACAGATGCTCAAACAGTGAAGTCCCTCACAGTCAGTGTTTGGTCCTTGTCTGTAGATGCTCTGATTGGCTGAAACATTCAAACTGTTTGCATGCATGTTTAAACAACTGCATGTGTGTGTGTCTGTAAATGCATGTGTGTCTGTGTGTGTGTGTTTGCCATTGTTGGCTCTGGAGCAGATTTCCCATCATACCAGTGGTCCTCTGTTACCGTGGAAACGACAGAGCAGCGTAAATTGGAGTCTGGATGGAGGGTGGGAGACGCCGACGGTCTGAACCAAGAGGAAGTTCTGAGGAAAATAAAACCGGGGGGGAGGAGGAGGGAAAAGAGGAAAGACAGAGGAGGAAACAGACAGATGGGAGGGGTCAGAGGTCAGAGAATGGAATGAAGAAAAAAAAAGGATTTACAAAGGAATAAATGAAAGAGGCAGAGTCGTATGGATGGATGAGAGGTTTAAGGTGGAAGGAGGGAGTAGAGGCTGGATGAATAGATCTGAAGAAATCACAGGGTGTGATGGAGAGAGAGTAAATACATGAAGAAGAAATGAAAAAACACAGACAGGAAGACAGGACAGAGGAAGGAGGGGCAAAAGAGAATAAATTAAATATAATAAAAAATATTGAACATTGAAGGCACAATGTTAACCGACTAAAATGTAAATGATAAGACACTTCAGTGGCTCCAATTGTTCTGCTCCACAAATGCACCATCTACAGTATCAAGCTGAGGTAAAACAGTACAGAGGTTTTACAGGAAGCAGTGAATCCAGACGTCCTTCTAGTGCTGAATTTACCAGAATTTCTTCAAGTGTTTCAAGAAGTTGTGTTTTTTTTCAACATAATCTCTCGGAGCTAATGACAAGCACAAGTATTTACGAGTACTAATAACCACAAAATGAGAGAATTTCATATTGCTCCATAAAACATAAAAGTTGGAGCCTGAGGTGATGTCAAACGGAGTCTGTTTTGTCTGACAGACTTTAAACACAACCAACAAATGAACTCTTGACATATCAGGCTCCAGCAGCAGTTTGTAGAATTAGCTCCAGCTCTATCAGCTCCATGATGATTACACATGAATACAAAAGTAATTATCGAGATTATACATTAAACTCTGCAGAAGGAGAACCTTGACTCTTGACACTCAGTATGCAGTGATAAAGATACTTTCATTTACATGCATACAACAGATTGAACAAACACCTCCACTGTCTGTCGTCTGTATATGAGGAGCATTGTCTGTTTTTAGCCTCGGCTGCACACGGCGTGAATCTCCGCGACCAAACATCATCTATGGCCTCATCTATAGATTCAGTCTTACTTGTGTTGCCTCGTAGCATCTGAAAGCAGAGCCTGTGTGTGTGTGTGTGTGTGTGTGTGTGTGTGTTTGTGTAACACGCGTCATCGGCGGACGTCTATGGACACAGTTAGATGTTGACGAACGGCTTGGCACAACACCAGCAGCCACTTGGCTCTGCAGTCGGCGCACAGATGGAGCCACAAACTAAGCTAACATGCTAAATAAATGAACGCCGGGGTCCGATCGCATCCACCCTCATTAATACTACTTCATCTAATTCATTTATTTACCCATTAGACGTGTAAGTGATTCACTGAGCTGTGTGAGGGCAGCATGCAGTAACCTTGGTTTATTACTTCTACTGGTTTTAATTGTAAACATAGAAATGAAGTTGTAGGTCCTTTTTTCCCCCCCTTTCTTGCACTTCTCTTCCCCACTTGAAACGGTTGGTGTTACAGTATTTATTGTAACTTCTAAATCTGCTGCAAACCACCAATCGATTTAACAGAAATAGTGGCTGATATAATTTCCCTCGACCCAAGGTGACGTATAAACACAAGGGAAAGCAAAATCAAGGCTGCAGGACTTGGCTGAGAACCAAATCTAAATGGAAATTAATATAGAGCAAAAACACAGGATGAATGTGGCAACATTATGGTAGGAAGGGGGTGGGGGAGGTGGTGGTGAGGTGTCAGACTTTGAAAACTAGATACAGTCTCAATACAATGCTTCGCTTTTGATGTTGAAAACGTGAAATAATTTTCTCAAAGCTTCAGTGCTGTGATTTTTCTTCTTGTGTTGCTGTAGTCGTGTTGCTGCTTTGTGTGTGTGTGTGCGTGTGGGTCGTAGAGAACCAAGGAGGTGTTTGGACGTGAGGAGACGTCCTCACTGACGGCAGCAGCCGAACCAACATCAACACCATCTGTAAACTTCTATAAATGCTCTGAGGCATAAATCGGAAATGTTCCAGGGAAGCTGATTGACTGTTGTTACAGGAAACACACACACACACACAGACACACACATTTGTATGAGGTTACACTTGAGTGCAGGTTTCATCATCATCATCATCATCATCATCATCAGCAGCAGCAGCAGGTGTTTTGGACTGGTTGAGTCAATGATTGATCAGTTATGGTTTAATCAGGATGAACATGTTGCCTGGTGTCATGAAGGTGCCTTCCACTGCCTCCATCACGGCACGTCATACTCCACTTTCTCTCTGTCTTATTGCTTCCTGTTGGTCTCCCGGCCTGGATATCTCCTCTAATCTCCTCATTTCATTTGATTCAGATTCAAATGACAGGAATTGAGCCAGTTTGATTTTCTCAACGAGCTTCTCGGAATTGGGAACTTATATTTCCTCTGCTTTCAATAAGTGAACAGCTCCATTGTTTCCCTGAATAATGAACTATATAGGGTCACGTTATTGTGCCCAGAGATGGACAGAGTACTCGACCCCAGTACTTGAGTAAGAGTACAAATACTACTAATCAAAATTTACTCTGTTACAAGTAAAAGTAGCTCAGTCGACATGTTACTCGAGTAAGAGTAAAAAAGTGCTTTTAAAGGTACTTAAGTATCCAAAAGTACATGCTTTTAAATTTACTTTAAGTAAGAGTAAGAGTAAATTTCTTATTTTTCACATCAATGAATTACTATTATTTTTTCTAAATGAATTTAAGGACCTTAACTCTTGTTTCTCAGAATTAACTCTTTGAAACCACCTGCACTGGTGCTTGCTTTTAGGGGTCAGGGTTTCCTTCTTTGACAAACACAGCTTGTGTCCAATAGTATTTTAGAACAAAAAAAAAAAAAAAAAGAGCAGACCTGAAAGTAACCAGTACTTTTCAGCCTTCCTAGAAATTAACTCGAGTAAAAGTAAAAATATTTGTCTTGGAAATGTATTCAAGTAAGAGTAATAAGTACCAAAGAAATCTAATACTCAAGTAAAGTACAAATCCTCTGGATATGTACTTAAAGCAGAAGTAAGTGGTCCGGTCGTTTTCGCTAATGCTGCGTTCCAGGCAGGCTTTTGAAATCGTAAATTACAGCTTCAAGTCACAACTTACGACTTTGTAGCGTTCCAGGCAACCCACTCGTGTTTTTCCGACCTGTTTTACCGGTGAAAGTCACTATAACGGCCACTCGTAACTTCCGACCGGTGAACTCGTACCAGATTGAACTGGTACGACTTCACGGTCGGAAAAATACGAGTTTCCTTGAACGCACCATAACAGTCCTCGTCCCTACGTCGCCACATTCACGGCGTTCCTTGGCTGCACACACAGCCCTGCATGCCGTTCTCTCTCCTCATTGGATAAAAACTGTAGGATATGATAAATGTTTTCTCCTCGGCTCAGAGCAGAGCAGAGGGACTGACAGACCCGTGTTTCAGACCAAACACTCTATGTAAGTGATTGCTGTCGGAAGATATAACTATTTAAGACTTATATTAACACAAATATATCACTCACTTCTGCTTTAAATACAGTACTCAAGTAAATTTACTCCGTTACTGTCCACCACTGATCTCATTGTTTTCATTGTTTTTCTGATGCAGATGTGTTGATGTTGTTCACTTGCCCCTCTCTTGTCTTGTTTTCTGTCTGTTGTAATACGCAGGTGATATTCAGCTCTGCCCCCAGGGAATTAATAGATCGTATCGTATCGTCAGCTACACTGTAGGTGTTAATGGTGATGTGTGAACAGACAATCTGTTCACATTCCTTTGGCTCTAACAGCTTCATGTATAAATCTCAAAGTAACCTTTCATCCTAAATCTATTCGGTTTGATGTCATTAATTTGTGTGTTTGCCTATTGAACAGAAACACAACAGTTGTAGAACTGTAAATTCTACTTGAATTAACTATTTTGTTGTCATAACTCATATGAATTTTCTGCTTTGGTCCACACCAGTAGTTTGAATATGATATCAGTGTGTGGTCTTTTTTTTAAAAGTTTAACTTGATTGTTGATTTAAACAATTCATGTAATCAGTTGAGTGAAGTCCTTGAAGTGCAGCCCTGCTTCAACCTGAAACCTGCAGTATTCTGGTTGTCTGAGATAAACACAAACAGATAAAGTCTGAACTCACTGCTCAAACCTCATAACTGCTCTCACGTCTTTTGGAACAATAAATGATTTAACTATCCACAACACACTCGCGCTTTTCCAGTAGTTATTTGTTGAACGAGAGACACAGAGAGAGACGGTGAGATGGGATTTCTTCTAAGTTGCTTTTTATTTACCCTCTGATTTCCATGAATAATGGATGCGATATGTTTTAGCAGAGAGACGGAGAGAGCAGCAGATCAGATGGGGATTCCTCCTTAATGGAGGTTTGAAGGTTGAAGCCAGATAGAACAACATCTCTGTCCTGTGGTTTGTACAGTGCGTCAAGCTTTACAGTCTGAGGACTTGTTCCTCTCCGGTCAAACCAGATTTATATCACTGTGCATTTGTTCTAAAGCGAAAGCTTTCTGAGATAAAGCCAGAGTTTTAGTGTCACTGTTCAATTAGATAAACCTTTGAGGACACAGCCCATTTAGGAAAGTAGAAGAAATAAAAGAACAGATAAACACCAATTAAAACCATTGGACTGTTACATAAAATACATAAAAAGCAAAGTATATATAAACCCCCAGGGCTTGTGATCCAGTTGTTTTCACACTGGTATTGAAGAGATGGAGATAAAAGCAGCATTGCTGAATTGAACAGCAGCCTCTTGAAGTGAGCAATAAGTCACCGTCCTGTGCAGGCGATGGGTGCACAGTTTGGTGGATCAGCTTTTAAATATTTTCATAAGCTCCTCAAACATTTATCTGAAAGATCATCATCAGTCAAGAGACCGAGGTTTGAATGTCAATGCTGCAGATCAACCAATCTGCGGTGAATAAGAAATCAGATAATACACAGTCAATATATGGAGCCTGAAATCCATCAGTGAGGTCATATTACTGTAACCTCACTGATGGGGAAAAAAAACTAATCCTGATCCACATGGAACTATTTCTTTAACATGTATTTAATGTTCCCCCGTAGATACACTGCATCTGCATTATACAGAGTATGTCAGGTTCTCATATTCTTTCTCAGACGTGGCGGCCAAGCCTTTAAAATTAAGTTCTCCTCACTCTTTCTCGCTAGTACATTCAGCGCCGATCAGCTGAGTCAGAGCACAATAGATGTGGCAATGCACCGCTGAAGCAGTGTGTGTATATGTGTTTTATATCATTGGCAAGAAAAAAAAAACATTGTTGATTGCCCTCTCAATCACCAATAGATTATCGGATTACCAATCGGCACAATCCCACTGGGTGGTTAGAGCCCTTTATTTGCATTTAATCTCTTAGGACATAAACTTGACCTATCTATTAGTGCTGCACAGTGCACACAATATACAAAAACATCATATTGGGATGTGTCATGTATGTTGGACTTTGTAAGATTTGTCGGCCAGGGTGTCTGTGTCACAACACAACACTCACGGTGCTAACAATGCACAACAAGGCTGTGACACATTTGACCATTTTACCTTCCAGCTCTTGTGATTTGGATATTGCACTTGGCCTTGTTGTGATTTCGATTACTTTGATTAATTGTGCAGCCTTACTATGTATAGAGTCTATAGACATAGTGACACCCACTCTTATTGTTTACACTGGTGAGAGCTTATAGCTCAAACTTGTTTGTTCTTTGCCCGTAATTACACCAGAAGTCTGTTTATCTGTGAGTGTCGGCTTCCTGTTTGTTTCTGTTTGGATTGTTTAATTATTATTGTCAACATTATCATTGTCATCGTCAATCTTGGTCCTGGCATTTGTCTGCTTTGCTTCCCATCACTGTTACTCAGCTCTGTTGTAATATGTGCATGTGTTTTTGTACATCAGTACCTCCATATCCTCTTGTCCCCCTTCTTTACACTAAACCTTCTCCTATCCCTTTGTTATTGCTCCCCTTCCTCCTTGGACTCTTCCTCATCACCTTTTCTGGCCATCCACAGACACTCAAACCTGTGATCATCTCCAGTGCTTTGGCTGGTCAGCATATACATTGTGTTTTTTTTTTCTCTTTTACCTCGTCTCAGCCTCTTTCAAGTCTCTCAATAGATATGGAAGTGGAGTGTAAACACTGCAGTGACTCTGGTTCAAGTCACAGTGACAGATGCTGCTGCTGTGTAACACCAGCTCATGCATACACACACTCAGTGTCACTGCAGTGCACACTTTGAATCTCAGGCTCTCTGAGTGGGTGTCTGCTTCTGTTAAATATGTGTGCATGGCATGTGTGTGTAGGTGTGTAGGTGGTGTCTCTTAATGCAAAGCTACCGTCGACATCTGTATCTGCTCATGCCACAGAGTAGCTTGTATAGCTAGAACAATATCTACTTTTTTGATACTACATATAATAATAGCAACAACAAACTAAAGGCTGTTGATGATGGGAAAAGGACGAGATGAATTCAAAGTAGTTGGTAGTTTTAATGTGTCTGATGGAAAAATGAGAACGATATTGGATCGTAATCATAACTGATGGATGTTACATAATTAAAAACAGTAAAGCTGCTTTGGAGAGAAGCTCTGTCGTGTGTTTGCTGAACTTTAGACGTTCCAGACTTCAGCGTCTTTGGCGTTTTGATACCAGATTGTGAAGTAAAAATGAACAGCTACACCCACATCTGGTGACATCTGGTTATCACCATCAGTGGGATATTTCTACAGAAACTCAGATCATCTGTAATGTTCACATCACTGGTCTCTGGTGTGATGGGGAAGCAGAATAGAAAGACAGACTAGAATTAGAGGAGCAGATCTTGACATATCACAGACATAAATCTTACTACTGTATATCTATGCTGTGGTGTCTCAACAATGTGTTTTTCAGACGTGTCCTCTGTGTTCCACGGCAGCTGAGCTCTGTCCACTCATTTTTCAAGTTCCCTCCAAATACACTTGTTTTGAACGGGAGCTGAGCGTGAGGGAAGGCCTCCTTCATATTTAATGTCTTGCTCTGCCTTCCATTTCATATAAGTGCCTCACAGCGGGAACATCCCTCAGCTTCCCTGCCACATTAACCCCTTCATCTCAAGCGCTGAGGAGAAGGAACGGTTGTTATGTAGACGAAGTGAACGCAGGAGTGCGAGAGTGTTTTCAAACCCCAACTTCCCTGCAGCTTCCTAATCTGACGGGATGGAGGGAGACAATGAAGTCGTGGTGTCATGGCTTTGTGTGTTCGGTTACAGTAGATGTGTCTGCACACGGTTATAAAGGCTTTGGCAAATTGTAGGTTGCAACAGAGTATTTGCTTTTTGTCCCTTTCAGAAAGATGAAGTCTGATTTAATGCATCATCTCAACAGTAAAACTGTAAAAGGAAACTTTATCCCTCATCTTAATTTTTTTTAACAATAGCACCATTTTGCTGTGAAGACTTTGAATAAGGACCGTCCAATTAGAGTTTAGTCAGACAGCCAGAACGCAGTCTGGTGGACGTTCTGCTCGCAGTGTTTGACAGCTTGTTCTTCCTCATTACGATCATCAGTTACCCTCCACATCCATGTTCCAAACCATGTAAACATGTCAGCGATGGCTCGTACTGTAGCTGCTGCCTATTTCCCACATACTGTAAAACATCAGAGATACAGAAGCTCTCTCTCTATGTGTTGGCCAGTCTGACTGGAGTGTGTCTGCGTATTCTCAAATCTAGCAGTTTTCACTTTAAAGAGATCGCAGTGATCATCATCGCGCCTCAAACGAGCAGTCAAAATGAAATTAGTAGAAGTAGGGCAGGAGATGAGAAGTTTCTGATTTTTTTTATTCAGTCAAGTAAAAGGAGCCGAATCAGCTGCGATCAGTTCCTGTTTGTAGCAAACCCATGGATGTACAGACGTTCACCAGTGGATCACTAGATAATAAATTAAGATCTGTTTTCTCTGATTTAAAGTGGATTCAAGGCGATAGTTGATGTATCAAATTTTTCCCAACATATCAAGTATTTTATATTAAAGCAGAAGTAAGCGATCCGGTCATTTTGGCTAACTTCCTGTCAGCCGATGGAGTTAGCAGTCCCCGCCCTCGTCCCTACGTCACCACATTCACGCGCATCCCTTGGCTGCACACACAGAGAGGACCGCCCCTTTATGCCGTTCTCCCTCCTCATTGGATAAAGGTTGTAGGATACAAGGAAAGTTTTCTCCTCGGCTTACAGCAGAGCAGAGTGACTGACAGACCCGTGTTTCGGACCAAACACTCTATATATAAGTGATTGCTGTTGGAAGATATAACTATTTAAGACTTATATTAACACAAACATTCCGCTTACTTCTGCTTTAACATTGTTAAAAAAAAAAGGTTTTCCCCAATTTTTTCTCTTCCAAATCCAACCTTCATGTCAGTGAAATACTTTGATCTGCTGTTTTAGTTGTAGCCCTTTGCTTAAATCTGAAACGTGAAAGAAAACTTGATTTTTTTTAATTGTTTGAAGACGTTACATTTTGGATTTGAAGCCTGATGATGGCGGCTGTAAGAGTCGGAGCTTTTATCAGACAGTAGATAATTTGACTGACATGTGCAGAGCTTCCTGCGTGTGTGTGTGTGTGTGTAAACTGACTCTACTCTCCTGCCTCTTTCTCTCTCTCTCTCTCTCTCTCTCTCTCTCTCTCTCTCTCTCTCTCTCTCTCTCTCTCTCTCTCTCTCTCTGGCCATCATCTCTGTGTGGGTGTTGGACTTTCGAATAATGGCCATTTTCTCTGTGTCTAACCCACCTTACAGGATCCGCTGCATAATGATCAGCAGTTTTATGGTAATTCATGGCTGCAGAGGATTTTGTGTGATGTTCTCTGACATCATGTTGATATGAGTAATAGCACGAGGGCAACACAGGAAATGAACGCGGGCGCGATAGAGGAGAGATTAATGATCCATGGTTATGTATATGTGTCTAGTGGGGGGTTGTGTTTGTTTTATTTAAATGCCGCTTTTCGTTCGTCACAAACACACAGTGTGTGAGCGAGTGTGAGTGCTGTGTGTAGCTGCAGTGTGAGGTGTGTTTCCTCCACGTTCTCACATCGTATTGGACCGTAATGATGCAAACAGCAGGATTCAGTGCAGCAGAGTGTTTGTTGTAATGATGAAGTCACTGTGTCTTCTCACTCTCTCTCACATCCTGTGCATCCTTAGTCTGACAATTAGACTGAAACACCTTTTAACTTCCCCTCATGTACCCAGTGTGTGTATCCCCCTCCCTGCTCTGGAGCCGCTCTTTATTCTCTGACCAGTGTTTCTGTGTTGCTAATCTTCTGGAGTTGAAGAGTTTTAAGCTCTGTATGTCAACGAATGTGTCAATGTGTCTGAATTTAGTTGAAGTAAAATAAAACATATCCCTGGCAAATATGTTGAAGTTTTTCACAGAGCAGAAATCAACAAATGGATAAAGGCATTTTTTTTATCCATCATTTAGTTAATCCATGCTTGAAGCCAAATGAAGCTTCATGCACCAGGATTTTCTAAATGATCACAGCAGCAGTTAAAAAAAAAAAAAAAAAAAAAAAAACTTTTGTTGCTCTGGTTGTGAGATAAACAGTTGAAACAGTATTTCATGCTTGGAGTGTGTCAGACAGGTTAAACAGCTGAGCTCCTTCAGCTGAATGAAGAGCTGTGCGTTTTCACCCCGGACTGGAGTGGGTGTGAATGCAGCCACAGACCCTGTTCAGGCAGCTCCAACCCACATCGGTGGTTTAGCTACAGGTCAGACTCTGCCTGGTTTTGTAGATGACTGAAATAACATCTGTCTGAATGAGGGAGCGGTGATGTATCTGTGTGTAATACTCTGTGTGTATGGACATACACTGCAGATTGGACTGTTTAAAGGAGCACTACAACAGCCTCATCCTCACATGGGTCATTCTTGCAGGTCTGTCTGTGTAGGTTCTCTTTTGATTGGCTGATTGTTTGTCAAAGCTGGACAAACATGATGCAAAAAAACACAGAGACGTCGATATTTACAGAGGTTAAACCTCAGGTGATGCAGCTTTACAGTAAAATGTTGTTAAGGCTTATTTTATAGGTTGTGTTACTATTTTGTTTTCTCTGGCTGTTGCTTTTGGGCCTGTGTGACTGCTGGAGAAACAAACTAGTGATTCAGGTTGTTATTATATTTCTGTGGGAGGTGAAACGATGCGATCAATGATTTATAAATCAGAACCACTAAAATACAGATGAACAGAAAGTGACTACATGTTTCTGTCTTGGTTGCTTTCACAGACTATACACATTGTATTCACCACATAGAAAACCCAGGAAGGCGACGGCCTCTGTGAATGACTGTAAGTCATCAGTGCTGCTGGTAGATGACAGTGTTTTTGTTTTGCCCCAGAATCACTGAGATCTGTGTGGACATGTGAGCTCTCACATGAGTCTGTTCTGGTTTTGAGTAGTTTTAACGCAGCATGGGACAAGACAGAGGCTGGCATTTATATCTATTTTGTGTGTGTGTGTGTGTGAGATCACTGAGAGATAACAACCTCTCAGTATTTGAAACCAGTCTGAAGCAGTTTAAAGTAAAACATCTTTAAAGCTTTTTCTCTCTTTTCTTTATCCCATCATCTTAGAATTCTGCTACCAATAAACTGTGCTACCAAACGCGCATGCACGCACACACACACACACACACACACACGCCTTATAAACACGCACACAACCATCTGGGCCAAACCCATTTACTCCAGTCTCACAGCCCATTACACATTCACAGTTAGATTTCATTCTCAATCCCCTCCCCAGTGCCTGCACACACACACACACACACACACACACACACACACACACACACACACACACACACACACACACACACACACACACACACACACACACACACTAGCACTGCTGTTAAGCTTTGTGTTGTGGGGGTAAATACAGTGCGAGTCCAAATTTCTGCTGTTCATAAAAGCGCATTAATTCATTTCTGACAACTTCGTCCGACAGAATCAGATCTTCTCTTCTCATATTGGGAACAGCTGCTTGAAGATGTTTTCATTAGAAAATGCATCTTTTGCTACATTTCGGTTTCCTATCCACATGACTCCATTCTGTGAAAACAGAAACATTAGGAAATCGGTGATGGAGACACTCTGGGTTAGGGTTAGGTGTGTTGGTATGGATGGACGCAGATTGTTCCTGATACAGAGCTGAAACGCTCATCTGGGTGCAGCTCATTATCATTTTAAAGCCCCTGTACGGAGCTTTTAACTGGATACGCAAAAGTCTCTGGTTTCTGCTGATGTGTCTCTGTTACCTACAACAGCAAATGAGCCCATCAGGGTGAAGATACGCTATTTCTGAGTAGTCTAATTCTATACCTCTGGAAGGCATGGTCGGGTCGGACCACTGACGAAACGATACGAATAGATACATTACGCTGCTAAAAAAAAAAAAAAAAAAAGCAAGTCCCGTCGTTTCCAAAACAAATCTACACGCGCCGGCCAGACAAACGTCTTCATGGCAGTGGGAAATGTAGTCTTCATTCTGCCGCTTTCGTCCACAGGGGCCGCCAAAATCAACACTAAATGAAAAGTCTGTACAGGGGCTTTAAAACACTGATAGAAATCTGATCAATCACTGATGAAGTTGTCAGGCGTCTCCGACCCTCGCACATTTACTTCACAGTTTTTTGTAAAAGGTCAGTTTTCCCTGAACATGCTCTGCTCTTTAATATTCATCCAGCCTGAGTATGGTTTTGCTGAAGCTCCAAGTAAACAGACAGTTTAAGTTGGGCTGCAAACCATACCCAGTAAATCAGAATCAGGTAAAAAAAAAAGAGAGAAAATCACAGTTTTTTTTTTTTTTTTTTTTGGGCTGTTCTCTTATTTATAATTTTTCTCCACAGAGCTGCAGGCGGTTGCCATTGGTTCTCATTTGTAAACTGACCGCCCTCCTGTCGTCTGAGATTGGTCACTGATTTATGAAGGTGTATAAATTACTGCTGGTGCTCATTTATGTGCAAATACTTTCTATTCACGTTTCATATTCCCAGAAAAAATTGGTGTTAATGTTTATGTTGCTGTTTTCACAGTGTTCTCCCTCTGATTGTCCTGCTCTGAGAAAGTCTCACAACTCACACAAACACACACACAGACACACACTACATCAGTCAGACATGGCTGGCAGCAACATCATCAGTCTCTATTGTTGCTCCTTTTGTGCAAAACATGCATACACACATGCATACACACATGCAGTCACACACACACATTTTAATTAATGGAAAAGCATACTGAAGTGATAGCAGTTATGATGTCCCACTCCTTTTCATGGCGACATTATTGACCCTTTGTTATAAATAATATATCATGGTGGTCCAACATGCACACACACGCACACACACACACACACACACACACACACACACACACACACACACACACACCCGGAACTGAATAATCGAAAACTATACTGCATTGAAAAGTTAAATTGAACACATGATGTACAGTAGATTAGATTTTCTCTGGAGCGACTCTGTCACGGTTTTCAGAGGCGTGTATTGATAATAGTGCTGAGTTCAGTAATTGTACCTTAAAAAAAAAAAAAACATCCTTTGGGTTTTCCAATACAAATGAATGTGGGCTCTGGGCTCTGAAACCATGTTCAATGATGCATTCATGCATAAGAAAAAGAAATAGAGCACAGAGCTGCAGTGGGCTGATTACTGCAGTCTGACAGAGACAGGAACACAGGGCACATAGTGGAAATATTACGGTCGAATCAGAATCGTCCTACTTGATGAATGGGCCGGACTCTCTCACCGTTGGCCTGAGGAACGGTTCTGTTTGTATGTGGTTCCTATACATCAAACCAATGACTCAAATCTTCCACTACCAGAAGTGAAGTTATTTCTATTATTTATGAGGTACAGCAAATGTAAAGCAGTGGCTCTATGTTTGTGTCTCATGTGCTGTTATGGGATGGGTGGATGTGGTAACCGTGACGATGGCGGTGGCGGCAGTGAGGGAGGGGGTGGAGGTGGAGGTGATCATGATGCTGGTAATAGTGGCAGAAATGTTACCAAACAGGGAGGTGTTGGTGTTAATGAAACACACCTGAGTATTAACACTGTTTTATTGGATAACCTGTAAACACACACACACACACGCACACGCACACACACAGTCTGACTGCGATGAACAGTAGAAGTATTTACTATTGCATTCTTGTTATCCCTAAAAGATTCATTTCATTTCATCATTTTAACGTAGCTGGTTATGGAGCTGAGTTAAATAGTTTTATAGACTGTTGGGAAATGTATTGACTTGCACACCTGCACAGGTGTTGTTCTTTCTTCCCGTGTGCACTGTTACAGACTGTAGCTGGTCCCTCTCTCTTTTCCCTGTGTGTATTGTATTGTGGTCCATTACTCTGTCACTCATCTGCTCAATCCCGCAGTAACTGAACAATCTTGTGTGGCTGTGTTAGAGCCTGAGATCCATTATAGTGAGTCCAATCATGTGTTTTATCTGGAAGATCAAAGTAACAGCCGTCAGATAAAAGCGATGTGGTGGAGTAGAAGCGTAAAGTAGCTGAAATTGGAGACTCAGATCCTGTGTATGAGAGCATGTGGACGAAGTTGCAGCTATTTGTCAATATTTTCATCAAAGTCCACGTTTTCAAAATTGAATTCACCTCACATATATGGAGTCTCACATCTGGATAAAGTCAAAATATTGTGAGTCGACCTCTGGGGCTGAATCCACAAAGATGTCACAGGCTGGTCAGTGGTGCCGCTCTGGTCTTAGTTTTACTCATGGATCAGTCAAATGTTAGTCAGAAAAAAACTCCCAGGTTAACTAAAAGGTCCAACACCATAGTTACTTGGTAATCAGTGACACTTACATTGACCAGTAGCACCAGATTACAAAAACCAGGGAGACGTGGCTCATAATTTGTGGTTTGCTAACATTGTTATGGAGAGAATGAGAAGAAAAATAGTTTTTAGACCAAATCCTGATTTATCTGGTTCTTGTTTTACTGTTTGCTGAATAACCCCACGTGAAATGTCCTGTAACTGTTAAAAACATCCCAGATTTTGAGTCTGACTAAATTGGATGCAGTTATTGTAATCTGCAGTCTTAATTTACCTAGAATTCCTTGTACCATATTATGAAGTTAGACTCGGTCTGTTTGAAATCTGACTGTTTGTTATATCGTTTGTGAAACCAGCCCAAGATTTGATCTTCACCGTGAAGTCTGCAGCTTTGACCTTTTTGCTGACAAAAGAGTAAATCGGATCAGAAGCATTTTAGTTAATTTACTCGGCTCAGACTGAATATGTAAAGACCGTAGTACACGCACACGCACACACACACGCACACGCACACACACACTGCCCACTTACTTTACATTACCATGCACCAATGAAGGTGCCCCTCTCTGAGTTACAATAAGAAGGCAGACATTCTCCTGCACAGTCCAGATACAGAGGTTTATTAACACACAGATAAAGGGAGGGAGGACAAGAGACGGGGAGAGAGAGGCAGTGCAAGGAGAGAGAGGGGGTTGGGGGTGGGGGGGTGCAGTGAGTACAGTGAAGACAATTAAAAACAAAACACACATCTGCCCTGATTGTCCCATTATCCCCATTGAGTGTTCACCTCACAACGAGTCAAGTCTTTTCTTCATCACCGGTTCAGTTTCACATGAATCATCTCAGACACAGTGAGTAATAAAAAAAAAAACGACAATTGATCAACCACTAAAAATATGAATAGTTACTCTGTCTCCAAATGAACTCAAACAACGACTCTCTTTCTCCTGCCTAAATAACTATAAATGATGTACCAGAGGTGGTTTTTTTTATTTATTTTGTTTATTTCCCTTTTGTTTTCCTGATGCTCAACTGACTGATGACAGTAATCAAGTTCCAGGGAGAAGAGGAGGAGGAGGGAGGAGGAGGAGGAGGAGGAGGAGGATGAAGGGTACAGGAGACCAGAATCAAACCCTATCCGTTAAAACAGTTTCTATTTTTGCTTGCTAAAAGCTTGTCTTCTCTAGCTTGTCTACTCTAAAACATTTCACATTATGACAGCGCTACACTAGGCAGTTTTCTTCGGCTCTAATCAACTTGACACACCAACTCTGAGAACAGAAAAGACAAAAAGAAAAAAACAGAAAAGAAAGGAAAAACAGGAGATGCTAAAAAGCTCTACAAAAAGATTTTTTTTTCTCTACATCTCTGTATGAAGGCATCTGTAGCAAATGTTTATTAAAGGTATAAGCCGTGCTTAAAGGGACAGCCCTGCGCACTTTTTTTTTCTCCAATTTTTCCAGTAGCAGTCCATGCTCATGGTGGTCTTCACCTCCCCCGTCCCTCACGTCCTCTTAGATAAGTTTGACTTCATCTCAAACACTGTTTCCTCTTTCAGACTCTGAGGAAATATCTGCAGCTCCTCTCCGAGCTCTTAAACTTCCTATCTTTGGTCTGTTTTAATCCTGACGTCCTCCCTATGTCTCTGTTTTCTCCTTCCTGTGTCTTGTCCATGAGCTCCGTCCCTACCCTGTACGTGTCAGCGCCCCTTCCCGTCACAGTGCATTGGTTCATGGCTGTGGGCAGACCTGGGCAAAACCTTAATATATGCTCATTTGGTTAACAGTATTCAATCTCTTAGAATTGCACTTGATCTGTTTTCTCAGGCAGTTGAATGAGCCTCAAGCTTCGCAAAGAAAAGATTTGAGAAGCTCTCAGTCAGTATTGGATTACTGTGCTGCTCAGGTCGAGTGCTGGGTGCAGTGGAGGAGGGGAGGAGGAGGAGGAAGAGGAGGAGGAGGTGGCGGTGGTGAGGAGGTAACCGACAGGCAGAGGGGGAAGAAAGTGAGTGTGAGGTGATCGTAGTGCCAGTCTGTGTCTGTTTGTCCCCGTTTCTATGGCAACATAATGGATGTGTCTGAGAACACGGACATGACGGGGTCCGCCTCCCCCGCCCTCTGCTGCTTCGCCGGCTGCTCCGGCCCTAGCAGTAACCCCGGCCCCAGGTGTCCTTGCACCGCCCTGAGTCTGCCGTTCTGCTGCTCTCTGATTGGCTCCAGAAAGACCACATGCTTGTTGGTACTGACCTTGCGGCCGGGGCCCTCGGTGGTCGCCGGCGGGGTCGGGGTGAGGATGGAGGACTGGGCGCTCCCTGCCCCGGCCTCGGTGGGGGTGGCCGGGGTGGGGGCCTTGGGGCAGGGCGGGCAGCGGCACGGCGTCAGGTAGAGGTACATGAGCACCAGCACCAGGCTCACCACGCAGCCCAGCAGGGTGGTGAAGCCGGTGTTGAAGGACTCGTGGGACTCGCTGTCTTGGTGCGGCACCACCGTCACGTTGACCTGCCGGGTTTCGTTCCGCTGCCGCTGCTGGTCCTGCGCCATGCACAAGTAGATGCCGCCGTCCTCCTCGCGCGCCGCCATGATCTCCAAGCTCCCGTTAGCGAACATCTTCAACGAGCCGTTGTTCCCCGGCGGCACCACGTACCCCTCGGTGGGTGACACCCAGAAGAAGGTCAGACTGCGGCTGGTGAGCGTGGTCACGCAGTGCAGCAGCATCCTCTTCCCTGCGCCCACCGACACGCTGCTGTCCTGCTCTTTCAGCGGCAGATTCAACGCAGTCAGGTTGCATTTCTCAAAGTAGCGACTGTGCTGGAAGAAGCGCACGGTGCCTTCTGGTATCCCATAGACACGACAGGTGTGCTCCTGTCTGAAGTGTTTGATCGACTCGTACCCTCTCTGCTCCCAGCGCTTGAACAGTCCGTACATGGAGCACTCGCACTCCAGAGAGTTGTTGTGAAGGTAGAGCCCCCTCTGGACAGGAACCGGTAAGTTTGTTATATCCTCCAGGGGCAGTTTGAGCAGGCGGTTGGAGGACAGGTCCAGCATTGCGAGGTGGGGGTGACTATGCTCTTGGATGGTGAAGAAGGGAAAGTGGGTGAGACGGTTATGACTGAGGTAGGCCTTGCGCAGGTTTCCCAGTCCAGCCAGAGCGATGCCCTCCACCTGGACGATGCGGTTGTTAAACAGCACGAGCTCCTCCAGCCCGGGCAGCTCTTGGAAATAGTGCTGCTCCAGAACGCGAAGCTGATTGGACGACAGGTCCAGGTGTCGGAGCAGCGCTCCAGAGGTGTTTTGAAACGCCCCCTGGTGAATGGTGGTCAGCTGGTTGTGAGCTAACCGTAACGTCTCCAATCGAGAAAGTCCTTCAAAGGCGCCCCCCTTCAGCTGATCGATCCGGTTGTGGCTGAGATCCAGCGTGACAGCAGAGACGGGCATCTCTCTGGGGACCTGCTCCAGACCCAGGGCGGTGCAGCTGAGGATGTCGGAGGCACAGAGGCATCTGCCTTCCTGGGACGAACCCTGAGACTGGCAGATGGTGGCCTGGACGGGGCTCAGCTGGGAGAGCTGCAGATAAACCAGCAGCACAACAACAGACCACCATGACGGTGATGCTGCTGTGAGAGCCGGTGCCACCACACCCTGCAGAAAGCCAGCGTTACCACCAACATACAACATGATGCCAGCAGCAGGCTGTGGGCATCAGTTTACAGTTTCCTCTATGTGACCCAGCAAATTTCTTTGTTACTTTTCCCCTGTAGAACGGCTACTCTAAATTCTCTGTAGTTTGTTTTTCACATCCTTCGCACTGTGTGATTCATCTCATTTTGACCAAATTTGTACTTCACATCAATCCTGACCAACTAACACAGGAGACTGTATGTATATACACTTGCTTTTCATTTTTTATCTTACACCACTCCCTTTACATGTGGAGGTACAGTAGAATCTCTCTGCTGCTTGTCAAAATCTGTTAGTGTAAATATTTTAATCTTTCTCTCAGTCTTTTATTAGTTCCCAGACATATCTAAGACAAAACTCTTAATTGCTTTGTTGTGTTGAACCTACAGGGCAGGAACGAAATGTCACTGTAAAGCTCTCTCTCTCTCTCATGCGCTTCTGCCCCGGCGTGATTGTTTACTTTGTCTAAGCCGGTTAATGTTGAATGAGGCGATTGCATCTGCTTCCACCTGCCAACATGGCAACCATCTGGAGGGGTCAGGAAAAAAAGTGGTTGTATAAAAAAAACACCAGGTGTGCTCTGTAATTTGTGTAGCAGGGTGGAAGTAAGAAGCCAAAATCTACCTCAAGGGAATAATAATATTGAAAAAATGTAGAGAGCAGGTTAAAAGGTGAGGGAGATAGTGATGGATAAAACTGATTCAGGTGTTTGGAATAGAGGAGGAAGAGGAGGTGAAGGTTCGCTGAGGTTTTAAAAATGTTCCTCTGTCATTCGTTTTTATTCCAGCTAAAAAAAAGAAGGTAAAAGCAGCAGTGCAGAGCACTCAGCAGGACCTCCTCTCACCTCCATTTATCCCATCGCTGCACCTTTGCACCCTTGTGACTTCTCTGCTGACTCCACGATCCTGAACAAGTTGACGACTCTATCTCCTCCGCGTCTTGTTTGAAGCTCCAGAGCTCATCTAACCCTCGCTCTGCCCCCCTCGTCACTCCTAGTTCAAGCTCTCAAGTGGATGTTAAACTCATTATCCTCTGCGGTAAACAGAATCAGGCTCCAGGTCTTTATATTTTTGGGTCCCTGCTGCAAAACAAAGCTTCAAGTTTCAATCCCTCCACGAGCTCACTTTCTGGGCAGCTGCTATCGTGACGGAGGAGCCTCGTCTTAGTTGTAGCATCTCTGTTTTCACGCCAAGTCGGGTTTTGTGAATCACGGCCCCAGCTGTCTGCCGCCCACAGCCCGCCCCGAGTCACAGATCAGATTTTCAAAGAAGTCAGCATCCTGTCCACTTCACTTCACACGCAGCGCTAACCACTTCAAGGTTTCACACTCTTTCTCACACACACACACACACTCTCATCCGCACTCCTCCGTGGCTCTCAGTGCTTTTTGTCCTCCGGCTAATTTGTGCAGAAAAATTCCTCTTTTCTGTTGATTTTCCATCAGTGGGAGGATTTTTCAAAGGGCTGGCTCAGCTCTGTGCGAAAATCCCAAACATGAAACCTCCAGCTCTTTCTCCTGTCTCCTCTTCTTTCTCCTGTTGTTCTCTCTTCCACGGCTCAGGAAGAGAAGGAAACAAAACAAAAAAACACAAAGAGAAAAGTTGCGGTTAGTCTACTCCAGATGTGCATGCGAGTCCAGGTTATTTCCAGATGTGAGAGCAGAGGAGGCCGAGCTGCTTCCTCTTGTCTGTTTACCACACACTCTCAGCTCAGTTGTGA
The DNA here is from genome assembly GCF_905171665.1 of Trachurus trachurus. NCBI lineage: Eukaryota > Metazoa > Chordata > Actinopteri > Carangiformes > Carangidae > Trachurus > Trachurus trachurus. The sequence goes on along the minus strand of NC_139896.1, from coordinate 23,345,915 downwards.
GCTGCTGCTTCTGGTGCTTTCCCAGCTCCACCTCTCCTCCACTCTGGCTTAATCCCCCCCCTCTCTCCCTTTCTCTCTCTCTCTCTCTCTCTCTCTCTCCTCTCAGCATCCTCCGCCCATCTCAGACCTCCTCCTCCTGTTCTCCCTCTTCTCTTTTCACCGCTCCGCTTGCTTTTCTGTCAATTTCTGTTTGTGTTTCAGACTCTCACGCTCACACTCTGTAGTTTCCATCTCCATGTCTCTCTCTCTCTCTCTCTCTCTCTCTCTCTCTCTCTCTCTCTCTCTCTCTCTCTCTCTCTCTCTCTCTCTCTCTCTCTCTCTCTCTCCTCTCTCTCTCTCTTTGAGATGGCTTATGTTGCCACAGGAGGAGCTTTGTGAGGGCGAATCTAGAGGGAAGTTGATTGGCCAGAGAGAGATGCACATGAAGAAGGCACTATCTCTGCTCCGCTAACATTAGCAACAAATATATAAGAATATAAATAATTTTCTTCATGCCAGTGCGTATGGAAGTGTGTCGATCCCCTCAGTTGGGAGAGGGAGAGAGTGGAGACCAGATGGAGTCAGGTGAATGGTTTCCAGTTTGATGTGGGAAGCTTGATCCGTGGTTTAGTGTATTGATACGACGTGTCTTCATGGGCTACTGCTCCTCTTTGTTGTGCACTTATCACTAATGCCTGCACTGAGACTGAATAAGTGGAAGTAGAAGACAGGAAATTAAGTTCACAACAGTGGAATTGACAATGAGATAATGGCCTGTAGATCTTTCACCAATAAAGCACGAGGTGTTATTTTAAAGGCACTCACCACGGTCTTGAAATCTTTGTTAACCGTCAATGGTTCACTTTTCCGGTTTAAGCGTCCATAAGAAGATTTATTTGAAGAGGAACCAAAAACCATCTCGGTGTAATTTTACATCTCCTCTCTCATGCCTCTCTCTGCAGCCCTACTAACCACCACCACAAGTGTTTCGTGTCAGTGTCTGATCCTCTCTTCCGATCATCTAACTGTTTTCTGACTGACCCACAACCAGGCCGACCACAGGTGATGGATTGAAGCCCACTGCTGTATCTCAGTAAAACCAAGCAGCGACCTCTGTGGCTGAAAATTGAAGCCCACACTTAAGTGTCAAAAGCTGCTGTTCCTCTTCTGACCACTAGAGTGCATCTCCAACAGTGAGTCAGTTCCCATAGACTCCCATGTTAAAGGGGAACTATGCAAGTCGCTTTTCTTTTCGGCTGTTTTTCTAACCCTTCTCTTGGCCATGTGCATTTGTTTACAACAAAGCCGGCGAAAAATCAATACATGGAGCGGTGGATAACATTGTATAACACATACAACGTTACGATGTGTACAGTATATCTGTGTAGTCTTAAAGGGATAGTATCATTTTTTAAAAGTGGAGTTGTATGATCTACAAATAGCCCCTAAGTACTTTAATTGCAGTAGAAGACTCTCTGCACTCCTCCCGTTAGCAACGCCAGCCCATAGCCCTGCCCAGAGATTTACAACATACAGTACAGTGTTGTGAACAGACCCAAAGAAACGGCCTATTTTCACGGCCTAAAAGAGGTTTTACCTGAAAAAAAATACACAGTTCCATTGTTCACTATAATATATTTTTTTCCAGCCCTTCAATGTGCAGGAAAAACGCTGTTTTTATTTGGACCTAACCAACTCACGTATTCCTCCGCCCAGGGTTAGGCCTAGCGCCCGCTGATCAGCAGTTGGTTTGGTCCAAATAAAAACTGTGTTTTTCCTGGACTGGGTGCTGTCATACTTTCATGGAACTTATAAAACACTCAGACCTGCTCCATAATCATAAAACAATCTCACTCTAATATGTGAACTATCTGTGTGTTGTAATTAGGCTGTATTTTACACCACCCCTTTACCGAAAGCACTTTGTGGTGTTTGTTTTTCCCTTTTTTCCATCGGTAGTTTCATCCTGAAACAAACATTTATTCAGCTGTGACACCTGGCCTCTCTCTGTGGGTGTCTCATTCGTACCTCCTCTCCCTTTATCCTCCTCTTTTCTCATTCCCATCGCTCTTTTTTTTCTCATGTCAGTCACTATGATGAACTCGCATCTACATGTAGCCGCGTGAAAATCTGTGTCTGAAGTCTGTGCATTTGTTCAGACAATATTTCATTAGTGAGGAGGAGTACATCACCTGTACCCATGTCTCTGTCTGTCCAAACCGCTGCTGTTTGCCTGTTGATCTAATAGAGTCCACTCACTGTAGAAAACAGTGTTGACAGTTGGGTCACACACGCAATCACTGCATACATCTTCATGCTAACAAGCTGCTCTCTGTATGTACAGCAGCTCCAGCTGAACTTGCGCATTAATGCCTCATTTGCAATGCATAATTATTCTTTAGAACCTTTAGGTAACCTTTACTTGTGCAGTTGAAGACATTGTATTGTATTGTATTGTGGTATAAATTCATTTAGCACAAATACCTGTTCATATTCCAGCAGATGTTCATGGAGAAAATACATTTCTGAATTTTTTAAACCCTGTATAAGGGTTAAATTAAACACACTGACCTTTAGAAATTTCTCTTTATTTGTTGCATTGTTTCACTTTTCTTTTGTGTTTTTCTACTTGGGGGTTAGGCAACATCAACATATTGATGCTGATGACGTCACTCTGCACTGTATATGAACCAGACATCAGAGCTATAGGTTAACTTTTTCTATGTGTAGCACTGGTGCTTCTTACTCCACCCCACACACAACACATTCATTTGTTTAAGTACTTTTACTAAAAAATTAACAGAAATCTGGTCTCCAGATGAACCTTTTTTACTTGTGCCAAATTTCAGTGTGTTGTTTTAGGGGCCACATTTTCTTCAGAATAATCACAGCTAAACAAAAACATTAAAGTGTAGATGACATTTTCATTTCCTTCTTATTTTTTTGGGTGTTTGGCGTCTAGTTTATTGGTGCTGCCTCCTGCTCCAGGAGCATAGATCACGTGACCCGTGAAGTCGACTTATTATGAAAATGTGACCATTTGGTTGCAACCTGCAGCCCCGAACATGTCACCTGTTTCAGTGGCATCTATGACAATAGGTGCAAAATTGAAGGGAAATGTGCTTTTTTTAATCTTTATTGTGGAAGGGACAGTCGGAGAGACAGAGAACTTTAGGGCAGGCGGGTTTGAGTGTGACATCGTGGTGAAGTCAGTAAAGCTGCCCTGTGGAGTTATAGTTCTGTTGAGGTGTAACAGACTTGTTCTTTCGTTCGTTCTTTTGCTCATGAAGCATTTGCACAGCTCTGTTTACGGCATCTCAGTCTTCTTCTTTTCTTCTTTTGCCGTGCATCTTGTCGTTTTTATGGCTACCTGTAGATCAGAGAAAGGTGTGAAAACCACTGGCAGGTGTTTTTTGCTTTTGTGTTGACTGCTCCACAGCTCAACGGAGCATCACGGGGAACCTTTCGCTTCATCAGATCCACTTCTCCGAGACACAAACTTGGACAACTGTGTGTTTTTCTTTTGTTTGTGTGGTTCATCTGTCACATGATGCATCACTACACAGTTTGATCAGTGTGGTGTCACAGTCGGACATGTTTGGGCTTAGCAGAGAGGAGAAAAGTGGTCCGGAGACAAAAGGAGGCCGAGCTGGGACAACAAGCACTGAAGATAAGATCGGCAGAGGACTTTTTTGGGGGGATAAAATCTGCATTAAAATGTATTGTTATTGTTAATCAATAAGTTTTTTTTTTTTTTTTTATCTCAAAACATTAGGTAATAGTGAAAAATGCTCCCCTAAGTTCAGTGAGATGAAAGTATGGATGAATCTTGCTGTGTGACGTCTGAACAGGTGAAGGGACGCTCACAGCAGCCAAAGTCAGGTTGTTCAGGTTATTAACCTTCACATGTGACGTCAGTATTGGGCACCGACTTGGGATTGTGATGCAGCTCAGTGACTCATCAGTGTCCCAGAGTTCAGTGAATTTCACCAGATCTTAGAAACCCATTAACTCGAGCTACGAGTTAAACACAACAGGAGAATTTATTACCACTGTTCTCAGAGGGTGGTAGGGCTGGGGATCGTTTTCATTTCAGCAGGACGATCACCTCAGTGTCAGTAAATACATTAGAACAGCCTGACAGAGACTGTGTTCAGTGGATGTAGCTCTTTGTATCTTTCTCTCTATGTGTGTGTGTGTGTGTGTGTGTGTGTGTGTGTACAGTATATGTGTGTAAATGTGCTCAGAGCTGTCTTTGGGTCTTGGTGACAATGTGTGTTTCATGCTGATCTCCTGTCACAGGGGATTAAGATCAGAGACACAGTCAAGGACACACACACACACACACACACACACACACACACACATACACATACACATACACATACACATACACACACACACACACACACACACACACACACACACACATACATACGTGCACATACAGTTTCGCTTAAAAGAGGAAACTTCAATACCTCTTTGCAGATGCACACATAACCAACAAAAAATGGGTTTTTAACATATGAACATGAAACACACTGTCCCTCTAACACACACACACACACACACACACACACACACACACACACACACACACACACACACACACACACACACACACACACACACACACACACACATGCTGCAGTCTCAGCTGATAATTTTCTGTGGCTTCACCATTAACACACACTCTTTTATGCGGTCGTCATTTCATCCATTTTTAATATTAAAACTTTCATGTGTGCAGTTTTTTTTTGGAGAAGAGGCTGATCCTCACAGCAGGTTCCTGCAGAGCCTGTTTGGTTTATTCACACTGCAACATTTTGTCCTCTTACTTTTTATGTGCTAAAATCCCGTCTCTGCTTCAGTTCTGCAAGTCTGTGTTATCCATTCATTTTTCTGGAACACAAACTCAAAGCTTTGTCAGTTTATCAAGTCAGTTTTGTTTGATGCATTGTGCAGAATAACCCAAGGTTCCTGAGTTGACGTCATATGACGAAGTTTGGTTTGGACATTGCTCTGATCTAGGTTATTGTAAGAACCTAGAAAGGATTTTCCTGGATCTTTTGGATATTGAGGCAGTGATTGTGTTGGATCAACAGAGGAGTCCAGGGAAAGTAGAGCCTCAGTTACCATGGAGCTCTGTGTACTGAGCGCTAAACAGCAGCCAGACTGTGGTTAATATTAAAGTTTGTTCACTCTGACAGGTTCATCCATCATGTGGGGAAGCATACAACACCTTTATGGATCGTCTTCTGTCTTGTCTTTGTTCGCTCGCCTGCAGATTACACAAGCGTCCGTTTCTTCATCGCTATTCATCATGTTCATTTGGGCGCTGTATGATTTGCCTTGTCAGTCTTAAAGCTCTGCCCTTTGTTGGTTCGTGAAGGGTGAACCGTGGACTTGTGTTGACTCGCTCCTTTGACAAAGACACAGTCGGTGACATTTTGAACGCTGTGACTCACTCGGCCCCTCTTTACAATTGTTTCTGCCACGCCGCCTCTCAAGATGCTCAGTTTCTCCTTCTCTTCCCTCAGCGCGGGCGAATCAGGCCGCTGATCGTTTTATTGCTGCTTTATGGAAACTGAACGGAGGGAGGGAAGGGGAAGGGGATGTGGGGGAGAGTCTCTCAGTGTGAAGTGTCATGGCTGCTGTAATGATAAGGTCAGGGGAGATTTTACAGGAAAATGTCACCATGTTTCCACGTCGGTCCCTTTGGATTCACCCTGTGAAGGACACACATGAGGCGTCAGCAGCAGGTTTTGCTGTGGCGACTGTCGCAGGGCGAGAGGGGGGGGAAGTCAGTCACTGGGAACAGACATTTCTTGTTGAAGGATAAGTTGGGGCATCTCTGTCATCATCCTCTAAACTGTGGACAGATTGCAGGGATGGAGGACGAGGACAAAGTGAAGAACGGAGGAGGGGAACGGAGAGAAGATGAAAAATGTCATTGCAGAGTGAGAGAGTAGAGAGAGTAGAGAGGGAAAGATGGAGAACTCATCACAGTGTTGAACTCAACTGAGCTGGAGCAGGTAAAAGCGCCATCAGCTCCACACTGAGTTGTCATAAAATGATATGTAGCTTCAGTGTTAGTCCAGGCCTGGGCTGATATTTGATAAATATCATGATATTTCACACCGTAAGGCATAAGCAATGTTTTTTTTAAATTTATAACAATGATTAAAAAACAAAGTTTCCAAGTCTGTCCTGCATCCGACTCAGACCTGCATTTCCCGTACCTTAGCATGTGAGGAGGTGCAATACTGATCCTGGTCAGTGACCATAATACTGTAGATTGCAATGTTTGGATTGGACTCAATCAAGGTTGCGATTTTTGAATATTACCTTCAGGCAAAAGATGCAGTTTCGTTAACCTCTCACAGGACCACAATGGAAACAAGCCTTTTGGCTTTATTGTGTTTTAATCCTTTTGAACACTTGTTTAACGTTGTTCAATAAAGTTTTCAATTCAATTCAACTCCTTAATGCACAATTTGCAATTCACACTGAAAAACAAGTCATGAAAATTTTATGAATTAAGGAAAAAAAGGAATTTTTTTGGAAAGACAGGTTTTAGCACCTGTCATATCAGGCCCCAGGGAGCCAGTTCCAATTAAGAGTCACATTTAATTTGAAGAAACTTAATCAAAACCACAGCCACCAGTGGTGGTTGTGTTTTGTCAATTTTTATAAAAAACCCCAAAACAAAACGATGATAAAAAAATTCTATTTTATGCAAAACCACAACTGAAACGTCACTAGAGAATTTAATTTGTGTTAGTCAGTGAGCAATAACTGAGCGTTTGCCAACTCAAAGCTCCCCACCAAACTGCTGCAACCTGTCTGTCTGTTTTCACATGGCTCATGTTCAGTTGCAGTTTTCCAAACGGAAGAAAACAAAAAGCAGCTTCTCTCTGCAGCTGGATTTTTTTTTTTCACATGTTGGTGAAAACACATTTTAATGATCCCTCTAAAATGATTTTCCTGGCTCTGTCACATCACGCTGACGGACTGGGTGATGGAGATGAAAAAAACAATGTTGTTCTTGTGCTGCAGAGCATCTGTAAAGTCACTCAGCTCAGACTCTGAAGTGTATAGTAGGTGTTGTGATTTCTTCTCACAGCTGATCAGGTGTGTGAGAGGTGTCGCGTAGGAGGTGCATGTGTGTGTGTACGTATAAAATCTACCCCCTTTTCTTTCTTTGGCTTCAACCTGCAGGCACAACATGACTGCTGTGCTCTTACAATCTCCTGGATGATCTTGGTGTTGGTATTTTTAGAGCCTCCACTACGATCACATCACAGGCAGCTCTCTTCACTCTTCATGCAGTTTAACTTCTGCAGACCAATGCAGTTTAACTGGTCACGACACTGAGACAGTTTTACTTCTGACTCACATACCAGCAGAGAGGTTCTTTAACATTCGCCTTTATTCAGCTCAGAAGCACCATTCATCATCTTTAATCTGCCGATAAAGCTTCCTCCACTTCTATCTGTTGCCCTGTTTCTCCTCCACACAAACTGTTTCATTTACTGATTATTTTTGTATTAGAGAATGAAAACCATACGGCACTTCCTGCACAGATACTTCACATTCCTCTTTTCTGATGGACTTTTAATTTGAAAGAAGTTGAGTTTCTCATAGTGCAGCAATTGTGAATAATTATTTTATAAAATACATGATTCTGTTGAAAACAAGAGGTGTTTTTTAGGAGACTGGTTAATACGATATGATGTCACTATATGGGAATATACTAAACATACTTAAATTAACAAGTAAACATTGAGGAAGGTTTGAGTTTCTATCAAGAATGGAATTAGCTTTTTTCTACCACTGAGGTAAATATAACTTGCTTACTCATTTATTTTGATAGTCTGCTCATTTATTTAATCTAATTTACTCATTCAAATAATTTATTAGTATATTTAATATTTATTTGGTTGTTTTAATATGATCCTGCAACATAAAAGTGGCTTTGACAGTAAATAGCCTAATAAAGAAAAGCTTATTCTCTGTGCTTTTTGTGAGTGAGAAGAGGCCAGAAATAGTAAGAAAGAGCAGAGAATGAGCCAGAAGACAAGAAACCCAGAGAGAGGAGCATGAACACACTGAGAGAGAGACAAAGGAGAGAGCAGACTGGTTGGAAAGAGAGAGAGAGAGTGAGTGGGAGTCTGGTGTTGTGGAAAGCCCCGCTATAAAAGATTGATGCAGAGAGGTTGGATGAGTGGCGCCGCAGGGGAGAGCAGAACAGAGAGAAGAGGCGGGGAGTTTCATTAGCAAGAGGAGCAGTGATTGAACACTGGATGGATCGGACGGACAAACAGAGTGATGGTTTTCACATGTGTCAGAACAAGAAGAGACAGATAGAGACAGACACACGAGAGGGAGGAAAGGTGAGGAAGAGGAGGAGGAGGAGTGAGAGCAACTCCTGCATCACAGTGTTTGTTTGGTGCGAGACGCCGTCTCAGTCAGGCCGTGACACCGAGACGTGTACGTAGAAAAAAAAAAAAAAAGAAATCTGCTGTGGAGCTACAAAGTGATGGAGATGATGAGTCTTTGGAACCTCACACCTGCTGCCTGGCAACAGCAGCGGTGATCACTGCTGCTGTGATGTTCACTGGCAGATGTAGATCACATCTGCCCCTCTCATGTTTGTTTGTTTTCTGTAGTCAAGTTTTGAATGATATTTCATTTAGATCAGGGGTGTCAAACATGCGGTCCGTGGGCCAAAACTGGCCCGGCAGAGGGTCCAATCCGGCCCTCAGGATGAATTTGCAATGTGTGAAAATTTGAAATTGCACATATTTTTTATCAATACATGTCACGTTGTTCATAACATGTTTTGTAAAAGGATAGTTCATTAACTGTAGAAATATCTTTATGATGTACTTAAACAAAGGGAAAAATTAAAGGTTCTTTTTATTTATATGTTATCATGCTATTATTTTACTGGTCCGGCCCACTTGATATCAAATTCTGCTGTTTGTAGCCCCTGAACTAAAATTAGTTTGACACCCCTGATTTAGATGGAACAACTCTACCATTTTGCTCCTGGATTCACTCAGTCATGCTCACACTTTGATCTTTATCACGTTTTTGATCACTATAATAACATAACTGAGGAAACACTAATGATACATAAACCACTCAGCTTCCCAAAAGGTCATTTTAGGGCCTCATCTCTTTAAACATGTTCATAACTCTTGACACATTTCCAGCAGTCTCAGATCCAAAGTTTTTCAGTCATCCATTGATTTGCCTGATAGTACCGTAAATCCTAATGTGAAATAGCCATATGCTGATGACTCAGATTAATTTGTTGCATCATTTTGTCCGCGTGAAGCTGTGCCTTGGTCTGCACCAGAAAACATGAACAGTGCCATAAGCAGGGTTTGTTCGTTATAAACTTAATTTACTTTGTAGCTTTGTGTACAGAAAAAAAATTGGATCAAACAACAAAACCAACAACAGCAACAACAAGCAAATATACAGACAACCACAGGAATGTTACTAATCCAGGATGTAGGAGCATCCAGAAGCCTCAGAGTGACGCTGATGAAAGTGAAATGTTCCTCCAACACATGATGATGTAAGTTAATGTAAGATGCTTCATGAGCTTCACCCTCCTGTAACAGTTTGTCCTCTTTCTCTCATCCCTCCCTCCCTACTCCTTCCTTCACAGGATATCTCGAGCTGCATCCGTCCTGCTCTCTGACCCCTGTTTCCAGCTGCACTCCATCCAGCACTTGTTAGGAGAGGGGGCCGAGACCTCCAGCTCCTCAGCAGCTGTCACCTCCACCGCCCGTCCAGTAGTCGGGTCTCTGGGGTCGTCTGTGGCCCAGCCCATCCCTTCAGCCGCTGGAAATGCAGCCTCCACAGAGCGCAAACACTTCTCCCTGCACGCATGTGAGTAAAACACAACAGTGGATGGATGTTGATACAGAGGAAGAGAAAAACTATAAGTTATTTACTTAAGTGTGAGGTATTGTATGGGCATAAACACAGATTAAAACAAACAAACAAATCCTTTTGAATTAATAATTCATTCTCTGGAATGATCTGAACTTTTCACCCCAGTGTCATTAGTGTCGTGTGGTTTGAGACTTTCTCTCTCAGTTTAGTTTTTATTTTGATTTGTTTTTCTTATTTTGGTTTATTTTGTTTTCATCTAGACTAGATTATCACCAGATTGTTTCATTTTAAATCAGCTCCTGTTTGCAGTGTTACCATACAGATTCAGCTATAACTAGATTTGGGTTTTAATGAAGAAAATCTAAAAGTGGATGAATCTGAATGAAGCTCTGCAGCCTCCATTTTCTCATATTTCTGGAAGTTTATTACAATTTATTGGACATAATGGGATCCTCAGGAAATGGAAGTCACACTGAATTATTTTCTTTTACACGGGCTATTGTGTTGATCATAGATGGTTTTAGGGCTTTGATAAAGACCTAAATGTGGTCCAGATAAACTGTATAGAATACATTTTTCAGAAACTCCTTTTGGGATTAGACTTGGAAGCAGTGAAACCTCATTGTGCTGCTGCAGAGTCTCACATCAGAGCAGTGACAGAACTTATAAAGCTGCTCAGGATCTGGTCTCGGAGGGAATCAGCTGCAAGTTTGGCTGAGTCTGAGTCTGTGCTTTGGAAACAGGCCCGTTACATTCCTAATGAGATTTAGACTTCACTTTAATTTTGTTTTGGGCCAGAGTGACAGGAATGGAAGAAATTGAAGAAATGGACCTCAGAGTCGACACACATACACAGTGGACGATGAACTTTGCCTCATCGGGCTCAGTGAGGAAGCATGCGCATACACTGACATATGTTACAGATGATCCTCATGTTTTGTGTTGTTTCTTTGTTGTTTTTGTCAGAATTTGAAGGACTTAAGTGCATTTTTGCCTCAGGCTGACAAACATTGTGGAGTCATTTCTTGTTTTCCTCTGTTTAAGATGGTTTTCATTAAGGGGACATTGGGAAATAAAGTAGAATAGCAGGAAATCAGCAGATCACTGACACAAGTCAGTTACTAGAGCTCTGCCCAGACGTTTAACCAGCGCTTTTGTTTCAGATCAGTGATTTTTAAACTGACAGCAACATATCGTATATCCATTACAATACGTACATCAGACCCGTGCACTATAAAACATCCAGATTTATTACCCAGACTAATGATGTTACACACCGCCGCATGTGTGCTTGAATCAAATAACGTCATTAGAAGCAATTTACATGTAGGTTCACATCTGTTGGAAACCAGCGCTCAATAGAGTAGAAGGATGAATACTCTTGAAATGAAACTAGAACATAGATAGCAAATATAAATTGAGTCTCAGCTGTTGGTGGGAAAAATTAGTTTTCATTTACCAGAAGAGCCTGAGTCCAGCCCCTCGACTCTGGAGAACAATGGATGTCAAGGGCGTTACTGATGAGTGATGACTCTGGCTTTGTGATGAGTTCAGTGGTCGCACTGATAATCCAGATTTTATTACTTGCAGGGAAACAGTGTGACAAAACATTTTCAGTGAGATATTTAGACTTCACACCAAAACTATTATACTACTATAAATTATTTCAGCAAATGATTGCCATATGTAAATTGGTTAGGAGTTAACGTTCTACTGTATGAGTATTTCTGAGCTCATTCAGGTTCATCTGATTGACTGTTGATTATTATTATAAACCTAAGGAGTGTGGAGCCAAATCCTCTCAGCTACACCTACACACATGCTAGAGTGGTTCCCTCCCAGTCAGAGCTGCCAAACTACTTTTTCACCACAAATTCTAACAAAAAAACAATGAGTAATTCATTAGATTTAAAAATAACTCTCCCCCTCACACTTACCTCTAACCCCCCCTAGCACACACACAAGTCACTGCTCAGGCATCACACATGATAACTAGAGGAAACTTGAAGGCTCCATGACTGGAGTCTGAACCTGACAGACAGACAGAGGGAAACAGAAACATGCTGGGAGATGGAGGCACATGCACAACAGAGATATCTATCAGCTGAGCTGTGCATTATGTAGAAATATGCCGGTGTGTGTGTGTGTGTGTGTGTGTATGAAGAGATGACACATTGATTCAGCAGTGTCACATAACTGGATTTTCCCTCTGAACACAGTGTTACTATTTAATCATCTGAATAAATAGCCAAAAGCACACAACAGTGATGCTGTTTGTCAGTGTGTGTTGGTCCTTCGAGTGTGTGTGTGTTTTCCAATGAGCAGTGTCTGTCACTGCTGCTGTGGATACATGCAGCCACAGCAAAAGGCTAAGAGCCCTGGAGTTGCGCCGGCGCCACGGGGGATGGCCTGGCCACCACGGCATCCTCCTCCGTTACCATGGCAACACACGCCGTTTCCATGACCACCTTGCATGGAGGATGTGTGTCTCATCTGTGGAGGTCACACTGGACTGATTTTTGACGCTTTTGTCAGTTTTCTCAGAAACAGATTTTTTTAAACATGTGATTTAAGTGGCTTATGAAACACTTTGATGGAGCTGCAGGTTCCGTCCACACAGTTAATTAATAACTTCACATCATGATCACCTTGGATTTAATCAAACCTAAAAAATTGGATGTGTACCACTGCAGCTTCCTCACATCAAAACACTGAGAACAGCAGAACTGAGGCTGACGCTTTAAAGGGACAACAAGGAGTTTTGGAAAGCGAAGTGTTTTCACACTACATTTCCCATGAGCCTCCACGCACACGGTGAAATTCTTGGACCGGCGGAAGACAGAACATTTGCCAAGAAGGTTTTCATTTATCAAGAATGAGTGTCGGAGGTTCGAAGACGATCAGATACCGTCGTAGTTTCGACCATAAACAGCGATTCGGCGGCGTTATTCCCATGACCCACCGGGCAGCGTCCGGGATACCGAAAGTAGGAAATGCTGTGCGAGTCAACTACTAAATAATAATAATAAAATAACGATAAAGACAAAACGATATATTTATCGAAAATGGACCCATTAACAAGTGTGGGTAGCGGAGATTCATCCACATTAATATGAGACTTTTTCATAACCAAATACAAACTCCTCGTTGTCCCTTTGAAGTTAAATCAAAAGGAATGAAGAATTCACTTCGACTTTATTTTTTGATATTTCCCGCACACGGAGGATATAATGAATTCATTCGTACGGAGGTTTTCTCCAAGGCCTCATTGTCTGTGAGACCTTTGTGGTAGTGAAGGTGTTTTCAGCCGGGGAGCAGGTTCTGCCAGGTGGAGTCTCTGGTGCGAATGAATCTTCATTGTCATTCAATGTCAGCATTAGACTGACCTGGTCAGATAGCAGCTCTCAGAGGTGTGTGTGTGTGTGTGTGTGTGTGTGCTGCATTTGAACATCCTCCAGGTTAATTATCAGCACTGGATTTCTGCCAGCGAGCGATGTTCAGCTCTGATGTGATTAAGAGGAGACACAGGTTCAGATGCTTGATACTGTTCCCTGCACACGCTCAGCAAACTCAATCTACAAGCTTTTCCCTCAAGTGTGTGTGTGTGTGTTTATCTGTCTGTGTCTTGAGGACTGGCCCTTAACTCTGCAGCTGATACTTTGTAGAATCATAGTGTCTCCGAGGGGGGAGAGGTTATTTTGGTGATTGGATAGTGCTCTGGTGTCGGTGCTTTCTGTCACTGTGACATGCTCTGCCGAGGGTTTTTATCAGTTGACATCTTCACTGCTGTTCGTCCTCGGCCTTTCCTCCGCCTTGCGTTTGTCATTTAATGTCTTTGTCCTTTTGCTTTGTTGCCCCAAGACCAGATAGTGGTTTTCTTTGGCCTTTCAACCCGCACTCTTAAAACTCTTACTTTTTTATGCCTCTGCTAGAATAACAACTTGTGCAACTCCAACCTCTTCTCTTCTGAACATCACAGAGGGAGGTGGATGGGGAATGAAATCTTCACTGTGGCTCCACTGTAATTTAACCCATCATTTGGACACATAAGCTCTGCTCTGAAATGACAGCGCAGTAACATCTGAGCACTCAGACTTGATAAACACATATCTTTAGATTCAGTGTGATTCCCACTCACTGCAGAAATCATTATCTGCGATGTCCAGAGGGTTTGAGTTAAACCTCAACTTAAAACACAGAGTTTGCAGATTTTTCTTCAGTGTCAGGAATTCCGTGAGAAGTCTGTGCCTCATGATCCACAGCAAACTCGAGACAATAACAACTGATTTGACTCGTTCAAATGGGATTAAATGGGACAATTTGTGTGAACAAATACAGGCTGAAAGAACAGGAGCACTTACGTACATGTAGCTACACTATGTGTTATTGGGTCTTGCTCTCTCTCACCTAACAGGCCTATATGAGGGTGTTTCCGGATTTCCAGCAGAAACTTCATTTTCACACAAAAGTTTCAAAAAAAGCTGAAGAAGTAAAAAAAAAACTCAGACTCCGACATCCACTTTAAAATGTAAAGACACTGCTCCAGAGGGGATTTAAAAAGTGACTGGATGAGCAGCCAGTTCACAGACAAACAGGATGTCACCACGGCTGTAATTATCCAGACTGGTGCATTAACCTCCGGTCTGAAGCTTTATTCTTATTTTCATAGACTCAGCACTTATGATGTTTCCCTCCAGCTGCTGCTGAGCACAATGAATCCAGCTGCTGTCAGAGCAACATCAGTGTCAGGTGTAAGCATGGTGCGACTCACATGTTTGTGACACGTGTCTGTTATTGTCTCAGTGAAGAAAACCTGCGTATGATCTGTGACATAATGTCAGAATAATGATGCGTGGTGGGAAGAAATCCTGCTTATGTTCTAGGGTTTGTTGGTGTGTGTGGTGTGTGGAAGCACTCAGATCCCCCAGCCCTGCATGTATTATGGATGAGACTCTTGCAAAGTAGCAGAAGCACAGCGTTTTTCTTTTTTTCTTTTTTAGAAAGCAAAGAGAAAGAGAAGCAAAGGTATGGGGAAGGTGAATGAGACTGCCACACACCCACTCTGTCTCATTAACATCCAGCTGTATGCAGATGGTTTATTTACCTAGAGAAAAACTACAAATCGGGAAAGGGAGAATGAAGTAGAACAACATAGGTTGTTCTGGTTCATCTTTTTGTCTGAGCTGCTGCTGTTGTAGAGTGACTGATGGCAGAAAATTTGAAATCCATATCAGAATATAAATAGATAATCATTTGTACTGCAACAGCGTGAGACTGTTCCAACACAATGTCAACAGCAAATTGTTACTTTTAAGCTCGACAAAGGTTGCACAGAGCTGTTGTGTTGTTGCTGGGCTCTTATGTTGCAGAGCGTTGTGTTATTGTCAGTATGCTAGCTGCTTGGCTCAGTGACACAGCTAGCATACCATTTATCTGCTGCTTGGTGCCGCTGCCGTCTCCGCGTGACATCGTGGCTGTGTAACCCGTGACAACCACAGAAGCTGCAGAGACGGTAACGATACAGCAGCTGACTTCACTGATGTCACAGTTATGTGAATTACAGCTTTCAGCTTTTCGGCTTTTCACCAGTAGAGAACAAACAGAGTCTGATTACGTGGTCTGGACCAATAAATTATGTTTATGATATTTGTTATGAAGAAATGAATCGTGTCATATAACAAACTTCCTCTTATTCCAAGCTACAATTTCACTGTCTGTGTCTGTGGTGTACAGGTGAGAGCGAAAATATGTGGAGATTTCTTAATAAGTTTAATTGCAGAATTTCTAAATGATCATTTTGGTCTGGATACATTTTACTGCAGCCTCATTAAAACTACATCCAAAGACACCGACAGTACAGTAATTGATGGTGAGTTGAAGAGTTTTACAGGAGAGACTGTTTGTCATGCTACAGTACCTCTTGGTGGACAGGACACTTGACTGCACTGTGTACATCTGCTGTACGTGGTGGAGTCACTTAAACTCATTAGGGTGATAACTTGTTTTTTTTTTTTTTTTAACCTTAACCTGGTTCAACTGCAAGGAAACTGATAGCAGAACTTTTTTGATCTCATCTCAGAATGATTCGTAATTGTTTTTATAAAAAAAAAACATTTATGCATGTAAAATATTTTAGCTGTGTCTTTGGATATATAATATTTGCAGTGATGACACCCTCCTTTGTTACTGGTGCAGTAGTTTCAATTTCAAAGTCAAAACAGATTCACTTGTATTTTATATAAATTATGTGTATTTGCAATTAAAGATAGAAAAAAAGCAAACAGCTTGAACTGGCTGGTAGCAGTGTCGATCTTCACACTGACCCAGAGGACTCCCTGTGTAGGAGTTGGTGTCAATGTGTGAATGTCTGTAGCGTGGGAAACAGACCTCTATATACAGTAAATCCACACATGCAACCTCCAACAATAAAACTGTTAATATAAGCACACAAACCATATGGTGGACAAAAAACATTGATACTGTCAGAACAAGCCTGTTTGTTTGCAGGGTGTGTGTGTGTCTGTGTGTGTGTTTGTTGATGGGTAGGTAGGGGGTTGGTAAGTGTGTATGTTTCTGTGTGTATGCTAACAACAGTCCCATATAAGTCGATTTCACCCTCACAGCTCCTGTGTGTCTGCTGCAAGGTCAGTTACCACTAGAAAACACAATGACAACCCCGAGCATCAACACACACACATGCCTGTTTTCAACATTTATAATTCATCAAACACATGTACACAACATGCCACAGGCATGAAAACAAAAGAAATAAGCATACGTTAAATCTCTTGTGGCACAGTAACTGCTAACATCAGCAGGTATAATATTTACCATGTTCATAAACATAAAGCAGCGCGGAGGCTGATTGGAACATCATATCTGGTCATAAAACAAAGAACTGGACACATTAAACTGTTGACCTGATGATGGCATCAGAGGAAAATTTGGAGGATCAGGGGGTTATTACAGTTCATCCTGAGGGGGATTGTGAATGTCTGAACACATTTTGACCACATTTTATCACAATCGGTTGTTGAGACGTCTCAGTCAGGACCAACACACACGTTGCCAGTGTAGCTAAAAGCAAGACAAGGTCAAAACTTAGTGCATGGCTGGACGGTGTGGGAAATGTGATATCGAAGACCATGTAAATAGGCTACTGTTATAAGTACTAATTACCAAGATCTATTGCTATGTGCTTTTCTGAAAAACTTTGATAAACCTAGTGACAAATAGTTGAAGCTGGCAACTGACTTTATTACCTCATGTCTCACTCTGAACACTGCCAGCACTGCCACATAGTCAGAGAGTCTTGACTGCTATTTCCAGTGAAGCAGCTCATAATACTGAACAACACCACATGACACCTACAGTATACTTAAACACACTCAGTCACAGATTGCGAGGAAACAGTTTCAGCAGCAACTTTTCCTACAGGAGGCATAAATATATCAGACTGCTGCCAGAAAATCATTTGAGACATGTGTGAGATGACTGTGCAAAGACCTCGAGGCTCCTGACTGAGGGAGCAGAAACTAAAACCTAAGAGGCCTGTAGTGGGTCACGGGACAGGATTTTATTTAACACAGTAAAGTAAAGTAAGGAAGTAGAGATTCAGAGCAGCTACAGTTCACACTGTAACACACACCATCGCAGAGCAGCAGTTTGCAGCAAAATGTTTCTCCCAGTGGTGTGCTCAGCGCCGGCAGACAGGTAACAACCTTACACACAACAAAGCCTTTGTTTTATTGGACCAGAACTCACTCAGCCACATATTAATGCCCCTCTGCCAGTCTGCAATAAAAATTATTTCACGTTTTCATTTTCACTCTGAATAAGTGGATTTACTGCAGGCGATCACGCTCCACAGCTCGAAGCGGAGAAAGGCTTTCACTTCGGTTCGATGAGTCGTATCAGAGCATCAATAAACAGTCGACATTTTTCTGCAGAATACAATCAAGTTATGGAGTGAATATGAAGATCAATGAGAGGGGGCAGCAAATAAACAAAATCCATTTTCTATTTGGTAAGTTTGATAGTTTGCAGCAGGTGCAATCTCCATGTCTACTGGTGCCATGACACTTGGAGTAAACATGGATATGTGATTATTTTTATCATTTCTTTCTACTGAGGAGTAAATAACAACTGATATTTAAATACAAGTACACAGGACCTGTTTTTTGTAAAAATGAATATTTTGCAGCATATATCTGTAAAGTGGATACTTTACTGTCAATTATGTGATGTCATGCCAGAGGCTCAAAGCCAAATTTAAAAAATATATAAATAGATATATTTTTGTTGTTCAATTCAATTATACCGCATCCTGACATACAGCGAGCATGTGAAACGGTGACAAAATCTCACGCGCAGTTGTCCTGATATACAGCGTTCTATTGGTTCAGAATCCAAACCAATCAAATTATCGAGAGACGTAAACAAACTTCTGGCGCTATTTTTAGATTCCTGACATTTTCCTGGTTGCAGTTTTTCACATCTTGCAGTATTTTTTTTTTATTTTCTCTCATATTCGCCTCTCTCTGCTAACTAGCTTGTCAACAGGAAGCAGCGTGTACTGTACTTTTCAACCAATAATAAGTGTTTAGGGGCGGGACGCCGCGAAATGTCGTCCAGATAGAGACAGAGCGAGCAAGTTTTTCAGGATTGGGCCACATTGCTGGACAGAGCGATGTCAGGACAGGCTGATTACATATTCTAATCACTTTTTATCACTCGCGTCACTGTATGTCAGGATGGAGAGATAAGAAATGTTCTGTAGTTAAATAGCTCACAACCTGTGATCAGGGGTCTATAATCAACAGGGTTTAGATCCACTGTCAAAGAGCAGTTTGTGGGTTCATTGATTAAAATTAATGATTTTTTATCAGCTGATTTATTATTTCACTCCTAGCTGCCTCCTGCCAACACTTTTCTGAGCTAAGCCAAGCACATCCTACAGCCTTTTACTGTAGAGGTCTATGTTGACACGAGTGAATGCAGCAAAGTGTGTCTGTGTGTGTGTGTGTGTGTCAGTTTCACTGATATGTGGGAGCGTCAAGCTAATTCAATCATTTCCTCCTTGAATTCAATCATAGTTTTCTTTACCTTGGCGTTCTTGTTTTTATTGGTGGTGGTTTTCTGCTTTGATACAGTTTATGTTTGAATCACGTGACAGAAAATCTTGAATTTTCCTCGACCCGCTGTAGTTGTATTTGTTACAAAGGGAATACAACTGCACAGGGCTGCTTCATCGGTTTATACTGCACAGCTGTTGTTGCTGTCCTCTGTACTCAGCCTCTGTTAGCAGCCTCTGTTAGTGTTAGTGCTTTTACAGACGAAACTCAATATTTTTCATTCTTTTTGATCAACCCAGCAGAGTAGAGCCACCACTTTAGAGTCTAGTTTAGAGTCAGACTGAAACAGCATCAACATCCAGTGAATGGGTTGTGACGTGATGCGGTTGAGGAAATGTAATAACACCGACTTTCTATCCAGCACCTGCTTCAAGTAAAGCTGAATGAACTGCACTTGTACGGTACACTATAAGCACTTTACAATACAATCCACATACATACTGTTTTTTCCCCACACATACAGGTATAGCACTCTTCTCCAATATATACACTCACACCTACAGTATGACTCACTGGGAGCAATTTGGGCTGCAGCATCTTGCCCAGGGACACTTGGCAGATAGGAGCCAGCAATCAAACCGCTCAAACCTTTGACTCGCTCTAGTTTTAATTAGTCCAAACAAGTTCATGACCAGATACCTGTAGTGCCAAGGTGGAGAGAGACCATCTAACCAACTAACTGCTAACTACCTCTGAACCCCCTGTCACCTTTGATTATTGAATGACCTTTATTGGTTGTGTGGGACAGCATCAGTCTTTCAGACAGTGCCCTTAAATAACAAGCTCTCTCTAATGACCTTAGTAGTAGTAGTAGTAGTAGTAGTAGTAGTAGTAGTTAAGATAGGAGAAAATTAGGAAGTCATGTGAAAGCAGACATGATAAGAAGATGTTAGGGTGGATGGACGGTCAACTGTTCATTTCTGCTCAAGTTCTTAAAACCTTGACTTCAGTGAAGCTCCTCCAACTTTAAACCAAACCCCGACCTCTCCTTAAATTGGGCAGCAGCCTCACCACTACACTGTCATATCACGAAACAGTTAGTTGTTCATCTTTCAACAGTGACAAGAGTTTATCTCTGGTATTTATCCTGTTGCCAGTCGAGGCGCGAATTCTGGAGACGGTCCTATTGATCGAATGAGAAGTCTGGGACGGCCGTCGACATGTTGGATGGTGGACACACGCTCAACGTTGATCGATGCTGGCATCATATCATGACGAGACACTCTTTGACTTTAATTTTCCCTCTAAACTCTACTTCCCCTTTTGTAATAAATTCTTCTCTTGATCCTCTTGTGACATTTTCCCTGAAGCTCTCAGGCTGTAATTACTGCTGAGTGGAGATGAGCAGTGACGGGTACAAACAAATGATGGGGGTGAACAGGGCAGAGGTTAAAAACCAGTGAGGACATATTCACCATTACTCTCTGCGCGTGTCCTCATCAGTCATGTCGCTCAGCTGTTCTCTCGCTAAGTGCTGAAAAAGCTGCTTAGTCTGAAACAGGTTCTGTGGAGAAACTCTCCTCCCTCCCTCCTGCTGCTTCCTTTAACTCCCTCTTCTCAGCTCCATTTATTCATCTCTCCTCTCTCTCTCTCTCTACATTCACCCTCTCACTTGATGGCTTTCGATTTGTCTTTCCATTTACCCCCCCTACCATATAACCCTCCCCTTGCCCCCACTCCCTCCTCCCTCCCTCCCTCTCCCTCTCCTCTCCTCTCCTCTCCTCTCCAGCAATCAGACGGATCCTCTTTCATCAGAGGAGTGGTAGCACCCCAGTCTGGGCTGTGATATTGGTTCGTTGGACGGCTGCCATGTTGATCTGCAGCGAGAGATGACAATCGCTACACATGATACCTGCAGGAATATGGAGGGGGAGACGCTGGTGGGGGAGGAAGGGGGAGAAAAACAAAGAGAGAGAAAGGGACAGAGAGAGGTGTATATGGATAAAACCAAACCGAACAGAGAGATACTGGTGGTGTTCAACTACAAACACAAAGCAAATATGAAACGAAGAGAGAGAGAGAGGGAAAGAGGCTGTTATCCTTTGATGCCAGGAAAAGCTTTTTTAAATTGACAGTAATCCTCCGCTACAACACTCATTGACTCTGACGTAGTAAGTGTTGAAATCTGGAAAATAGAATCCAGATTCAGCCACAGGAAGCTACAGAAAAACACAATCTGTGAAAAATATCTGTTAAACTACCACAGCATTGATCTTTTCTTTTAATATGATCTAAACCTTAACTGCTGAGGTTCAAGTATACTATCCCTCCCTGTCTTTTGAATCACTATAACAGTCAACTAATGTATCTGCCCCTCCCACCCTCAGGGAGAGGCTGCAGGCCACGACAACCAGCTTTAACAACCTGCTGTGCTGCTATAAGGACTCTGAACTCGGCCTCGTTGTATTTCTCCTCTCTGATCCAGCTGCTGAGTCTGTTTGCTGCTTTTCCATCGGCTCAACTCCTGTAGCCTTTAGTGTCAAGTGAAGACATTTCAGTCTGGGCCAAAGTGGTGGGCCGACTGATTCTGAAAGCGAACGCTGGCGGCGATTATGAGGGTGTAAAGAGTCAATGTGTGCAGACAGAAAGGGAGAGAGAAGTAAATGGAAGCAGGAGGAAAAAGAAGATGTGAAATGAGGGAAACGACAAAGAGCTTGTGAAATATTCTGTTCATTTACAGTAGGGCACGTATCAGTGTTTGCGTTCCTCAGACTCATAATGTGAAAGATATCAGAAGAGTTTCCTGTAAAGGCCTAATGTGAGGTTATTAGAGCAAGAGTGCATGCCTAAAGGCAGTTAAAGGTAGTACAGGGCATTTATCTATATGAAAATATCATGATTTATTATTATGGATTAGAGTGAGGTCTTATTCCCACCATATATATTTAGACATTTCCATTCCATCAGCTAAAACATCAGTTGTGCAATCGTTCATCACGATCAAGTTAAGTGGAGGAAGCATCTGATGGTTCAAACCAGAGACGGTCTAATATGAGAGAAGGAAGAAGAAGTAGTCCTAGAAGGACTTTGTTCAAACTGACATGGTGTGAAGAACCAGAGCTGTAGTTACTTACTGATAGTCTATCTCACATACTGATTCTCATCATCTTCATCCTCATCATCTTTCTCTGGTTTTCACTGGTGGCCATTACATGTGAAATCAACATTAAAAACCAATGCAGATTGAAGCCCTACAAATCTCTCCATGCCAACTCACTACTTTATTTTATACTAGCTGATCCAAACGTTAGTAGAACAAATAAATAATGTAATGATAAAGTAAAATTAGTCAACAGAGCTCACTTCAACAGCTACACAAATGAAGTAAAATAGTTTGATTGAAATTGAAACAATTATTTTAACACATAACTACACATCATTACGCCTTAGTTAAGCAATATTAAACATTTAATTCATATCTTACAAAGCATTCTTCCTAATTAGTACGTATAATTTATAAACAAAGTTCTAAATGTTCAACTCTGGATTAATAATCATCCATAGCAAAACATGTATTAACACACTCACTAACCATTAGAACATATCTAAATCATTGTACAGTATGTGTAGGTGGTGTAGCCTACAGTAAATGTTCATTTAAATAGTTTGTTAATCATTCACTTACATGTTATAAATGATCTATTGAACCACTGACATCTCTTAGAGCTGTTTTTAATTGGTATGATACTTGACAAGTGCTGAATTCATAATAATAATAAAATTTAGAAACAATCATTTAATACATTTCAGTAAACACTCTTTCACTATATTACCCTCTCATTGTGTTTTTTGTACACAATATATTTCCATGACACCTTTTTAATGTGATGTTGATGGCATGCCAGTCATCCACCTCTTTTATGCACATTCTTCTGCGTAAAAAACATTCTCAGTTTAAAAAACCTCTAGAGATAAGAAGAAAACATCAGTCATCTGTGGGGTGACAATGAGGAGACTGGAACCTTCCTCATGCTAATGTATGTTTTTCAAATTATTTTATGTTTCTTCTGCCTCACCACCCAGTCAACTTACATTCACTCAGCAGCAGTGGAGAAGAACAAGACTTCATTCATCTTTTACTTTGATGATTGTCTTGAAATCCCTCTATAATTGGTGATACATTTAGATAAATCTTGGCTAATGGCTCTGTATAAGTAAAGAGCTGCATTTTCTCTACAACAGACACTGTGACAGAAAACAGCCTCTCTTTTCCAAATGGACAGAGCTGCAGTCTGTGGAGCGGTGACCTGCTCTATAAGGACTCACCCCAATCCTGCATTTGCATAATAGTCTCTCATATACAGTAACAGTACACTGTGGCTGAGCGAGGCTGTGGACGAAGCCAGTGGGTTGGTAAATTGAATCAGGAACGTATCGGTGATGGATGCTGCTCCTGATCCCAGCAGCGTCCTGGTTTATGTCAGTGAGGAGCTAACGTTGGACTCTGTTGTCTTTAAAACTTTTAAAACAATCAACATTCGGCCTTGGTTCCAGTTCCTGTAGACTCCATTAATACATCTTGGCTGGTTATCTAACAGACTAGCTCTGATGTCCTTCGCAGTCTTGCCCTCCAACTTTGTTCCCAGGCTCATTGGGATATGTCTGTTCAGCCTTGGGGGACTCTTCTCTGTGAGACGTGCCCAGAAAACTTCCACAGGGAGACATCTGACTCAATCAGCATGAAAGGGCAGCAACTCATCTCCAGGACCATGACTAAAGACTTGGTGTTGTGGTTTAATATTAGTTTTCTATTTGAGGAGAACTCAAATGTTCCTTTTCACGCCCCATTAGCCTGCACTCTGTGGAGGTGGTTAACACCAGTGGTACCATCGCAGGATGTCATCTGTTCATCGCAAATCAGTATGTTTAGCAAACTCTTTTGCAAAGCCTCACTACCTCTTCAGGAAATAAAGAGGGAGAGGTTAAAGTCAGGATACGTAAAAACTTAACTTGAAATATGCTTGGTCTATATTTTATTTCATATAATTAAAGCAGAAGTAAGCGATCCGGTCGTTTTGGCTAACTTCCTGTCAGCAGATGGAGTTAGCAGTCCCCGCCCTCGTCCCTACGTCACCACATTCACGCACATCCCTTGGCTGCACACAGAGGACCGCCCCTTTATGCCGTTCTCTCTCCTCATTGGATACAGGTTGTAGGAGACAAGGAAAGTTTTCTCCTCGGCTTACAGCAGAGCAGAGTGACTGACAGACCCGTGTTTCAGACCAAACACTCTACAGTATATAAGTGATTGCCGTGGGAAGATATAACTATTTAAGACTTATATTAACACAAATATTCCACTTACTTCTGCTTTAATCAAATAGACGAAAGAGGCAGATGTCAGCAGATTTCATGTTCTGGTTAAATGATCGCAGTAATCAAATCTATAACAATGTTACAAGCAAACATCAATTTCAAAGCCAGTGGTATTGCTCAGAAAAGGATACATCCCCACTCTCTCAATGGTTGCCGACTGTTACTTCCACCTTGTTGTGTGCACACTGACTGCAGATAGAAAACCTTTCACCTGTAGTCCTGGTTGGGCAACATGTTGTACAAACAAATTCTTTCAAAGCATGACCCAACCTTCACCCTTGTCTAACCATTTCACATCTGGGGACAAAAAGACCAGATGTGTGCTGGAGATCACCACCTCCAGTGTTAGAGGATGTGATGTCAGCTGAGGGCGCAGGGTCAGAGAGCTTTCAGCAGAGTCACACGCTGCATATTCGGTAAACTGAACGGACAAAGTCTCTTGACCCGTCTTTATCTGTGGGAGGAGAGAAGAGTTCATCCTCTGTTCCATTTTCCCATCATTAGTCAGTGAGGTTAAGTGGAGCTCTCCATCTCTCTGCCACTCCTCCATTCCCACTTCTTCCACTGGGGTCATAAAGTGGTTAATTTATATTGGTCATTCAGCCTCCTGTCCTTACACCCAGTTGAGTGTCAACATATCTGCTCTGCTGTATAACTCAGCTTTATATGCAGGGCAAGGAGACTCCTTTGACTGCAGCTACAACCCTTTGCAATTCTTTCGTCATGATCTCAACAAACTTTTCACACAACTTTCAGCCGGTCGTCGAGCCTGAAGTATCAAAACAAAAACAGAAACTTTGACAGGTGCAATAGCAATAGCAAAAACAGCCCAGCGCATGTTTCAGAGGGTCGCCTGGGGACTGGTGTCAATCACAGCTGACATTTCTACAGCTACTGATGTAGCTGGTTAGGGTATACTGGTCAATCACAGTGTACCACAGTGCTAAGACTGATTTAGGGTTACTAGAAGCTAGTGGAATTGATTCTTAGTCAGTGGCTTCTAGTTTTTAGGCCAGGGTTTCTGAATCTTGGAGAAGTCCTTACGACCTGTCTTAAGGACTGGTTCTCCATTGTTCCATACAGTCTGACTGCAGCTGTAGGAAATGTCCTATATTTATCTCGTTATATGACAGCATTGCTATTCTGAGCAGAATCAGATACTCTACGTGAAATAAATAATGACTGTTGGATTGTTTGCATTGTTTTGTGGTGGGCTTGGATAACAGTGATGTACTTATTTCTTTCACCTTTGTGGTTTATATTTGATGCTCCGGTTGTAACAAGATCTCTGATACGGAGCACAGTGTTTCCCAGATGTCATTTGTAGTCTCCCTGACTTGCACTATTCAGAGTCCAGTATCAGACCTCAGATCAGCTTACAGAGCGCACAGCAGTGATAACGGCAGCACTCTGTATGGGGTCAGCTTTCCAGATACGGATCATGCATTCTTGTTTTATTGCTTCTTTATTCACGTTTAATTGGAGTTTTTGGAGAGCTTTGGAGCTTTTGGCCAAGTTGATGAAACTATGCAAGCCCAATAAAAGAGATTATGTTTATTTAAGACCACACAGAGCTGTTTAGCATGGCTGCAGACAGGTGGTCTGGCACTGGGTTTCTGTTATCCGGTAATTACTGGATCTTGACCAGTAAAGTCTGCCGAAGTCCGGAAAATATTCCCTCTAAGCACAATTTGAATTTTATTAAAATAGGCAATTTCCACATGTCCTTTTATAAAAAACAACAACAACTGAATCTTATTTTCTATGAATGTGTAGGCCAGGTTAATGTGGAATGGAACTTTTTTCAAGGGGTACTAAACTTGTCACATTTGTTTCATGCACCACACAGTACAACAACAATAGCGGAAGAGGTTGGACATGTCAAAATAAGAAAATCTTAAAAACTATTTTCTGAAACCAAACAGGTCTAAGAAGAAGGATTATAATGAGTTTTTATGGCATAACTATTCCAAACTGACATTAATTGATTTCAAGTTGGCAGCACACTGCGTTATTATAATGGTATGATACAATCCAGATGTGTTTTTTGTTTGCACATTGTTGTAGGTTGGCCTTTAGCTATACTGTTTATACCAGTCATGCAGGGTAGTCCCTGTGAAGGAAGGTGAGATGATAAACGGACGTCTGCATGTGCATCACCTGTAAGGATGATGCTGCTAAAAAAAGAAGAAGAAAAAAAGCGGCGCTGTGCTCTCCAGCTGGTTCACAGTCACCAACTCACCTGCAGCCGACCGAGTTCTCTTTAGCCTGGTGTTTGTCTGCACTTTGTATAAAAAGAGTTCAACATGTGAAGCCTCTATCTGAGCGCTGATCAGCTGAGCCAGAGCTCAATGGATGTGGCTGCACAGCTGTAGCAGCGTGTGTGTTTTATAACATTGGCAAGAAAAAAGAAAAAGAAAACATTGTCGATCACGATCATCCTCTCAGTCGCCAGCAGAGGATCGGGGTTGCCGATCGGCACAAGCCTATAATCACAGACTATCAGTTAACTCTTATTAATCAGTTAACGAGCGTCGGTTATTGGTTATAAAATATATTCAGAATGTGCATCCCTATTTTCAATATAAAATATATTGACATGCCTTTTTTTTTAGCGGAAACTCCCTAAATGGTGTGAGTAAATGGTTTGTCTTGTTGCATCAACTGTTAAACGCTGACACTCAGTCCTCAATACAGTGTGAATACAAAAACAATCAGATTATGTCCTGAAAGCTAACTGCTGGCATGTCTGCACACAGCTATAAAACGTCATGTTTCTTTGTCAAATGGCCTCAGTGATGTCTGAATTTTGTCAGAAGGAGAAATAATTAATATTTCATCATTATAAAACTGTAATTTGAAGTTGTAGCAGTGTGTAAAAGTTCTGTGTGGCCAGGGTTGGATGACAAGAAGTAGCAGTTATTTGCCTGCAATCAACTAGATTTGTTCTTTCTTCGCTCTGAAGAGAAGCTGCTGTAAAAAAGCTACGGCATAGCTTTATCACAGTGCTGTGTATTAACGTGTGTGTGTGTGTGTGTGTTTCCTCCCGACAGACACAGACTACATCAGTGAGGAGGAGAAACAGAAAGTGGAGCTGATGTTGGCATATCTTACGGAGGAGTCCAAACAGGCCGCAGCCAGTACAGCTGTAAGTACAACTGCATGTGTGATCGAACATCAGCACGTCTTCGTCATCCTGATGCTCTCGTTGCAGCCGTCTTATCTAAATGTCACTGTGTCACAAGTCTTAACTCCTACATGTGTTTTAAACTCTACAGATAACTGATGCAGTAAAAACAGAGCGTGTTTCATGTGTATCCTAAAATATTTGGGAATTATAATAATTCAGGTATCAGACTGTTATTGTGCTGTTAGTCACTTGGTTAGTATGACTCATAAAGTACATTAATCTCCAACCCATCATTATCATAAACTACAAAACAAAGAGTTGTTTTCAGAGGAGCTCAGGCAGAGAGGCCTCAGTGTTTAACTGATATAGTGAGAGGCAGCCCTGCTTTACGAAAGCAGAGCAAAAACAAAAAAAGTGTTTTTTAGGTTGGCAAACAAGAGAAGTCTGTAACACAATCAATTTGATGCCTTTTAGTTTTATTATTAAAGACCTGTAAGTCACTGGTTAAGACCAAGTTCAGGAATGTGTATGCAGCTCTTGGCCGATGCTCTTTTAATTTAATGAGCAAGCTGTACACTCTTGACTCTGCGGCAAGGTGATTTGATCTTTAATAAATATCACTCAGCTGTAAATATGTCTCCTAATGGGAGCAGTGGCGCTGGGCCGTGGACCGAGGAGCTGCTGTCAGGTCAGCTGGAGGAGTTGTGGAGGAGATTCATCACTAATTTGCCCCAAAAGCTTATAATAAATGAATTCTTATGTAACCTAGTATCACCCTGTCCTCACAAGCTTGGGTTCAAACTTTTGAGAATAGTGAGAGCAACAAAAAGAAAGTTGCAGTTGTTAATAGGCTGTATGCACAGCTCCACTACTTCCTGATCTTAAGCCAGCTCCTTTATTTCCTGTCTTACTTTATTGGACAAACTGATTAATCCAGGTGTGTCTGACCTCACAACAATGGTCAGACACACCTGGATTAATCAATTTGTCCAATAATGTAAGACAGGAAATAAAGGAGCTGGCTTAAGATCAGGAAGTGGAGCTGTGCATAAAGCCAACTGCAGATGGACTCATGGGGTCATGTTATATACATGTAGCTGTACCTAAAAAGGGTTTTTTGTCCGTCTTCGACCGGTGACACCAGAGCATCTACTAATCATGTGTTCTTCCTGACTAACTCGGTTGGACTTGGTTTAGATTCCAGTTGATGGAGCATGGCCAGCATTCTTGGAGCCTGACATTCATTAAAAGCAGCTGAATCAGCTATTATCAGCTCCTGTTTACAGTGTAGCCATGGATGTGCAGATAACTCTGACACTGAGGGAAAGTTAATGAAGTTCAACAGGCTTTTTTTCTCTGGTTCCTAAATGAATGTCTTGAGCTTTATTCTGGATGGACCTCAGATATCTTCAGCAAGTGGAAGTCACACTGAATCATATCAACATGTGTTTGATGTCTGTGTGTTCAGATCTGACTCAGTTAGGACTCCGAGGAGGAGAATGATAACAGAGTTTGGTAAATTTGACTTGGAGTCCTTCGTATATAAACAAACCTCACACAGAGTACAGTCAAAAGTTTAGAAGAAGAAAACAAAAAAAAGTTCTTTCATGAGACCCGGTCAGCAGTTTGGACAAACTGATCCAGTTGCCCTTGAGGGTGAAGCCGATCAGGAGAAACCCATTTCCTCCGCCTGTCCGTCCTCCTCTTCCTCTCCGCGGTGGAAACCTGATCCCTCTCTCTCCCCTGTCGACTCCACCACAGAGCTTAACAGGCTGGAGAGAGGATTTATTATTGATAAAGAGAAGGAGGAGGGAAAAGGAGAAGGAGGGAGGGAAGAAAGATGTGTAAATCATATTTTTGCTTTGTCATGCTCCAAGAACCAGTATTTCAAACTTGTGCACCAGTAACACATGAGGCTCTGTAGTGGACAATAGGTCCTATACATTTTATTAGACTCTGGGAGGAGATGGTGTAGAGACAGATGCAAGGAAGGAAAATAAAACACAGTCAGAGCCTGAGGTATATTTCCACAAACCCACCAATGGTGCTCTGCAGAGAGGGGAGGCTCTGCTCTCTGCTCTCACTCTAATGTACGGTTTGGCCTCATGATTGGAAACTATTCTCCCGTCCAGTCACTCCGACTCACAAGTGGCTCTGAGCTTGCACTGAATAGATACTGATGAATTTGTTTTTGGTTTCTCACTCCACCTACTGTGTGTGTGTGTGTGTGTGTGTGTGTGTGTGTGTGTGTGTGTGTGTGTGTGTGTGTGTGTGTGTGTGTGTGTGCGCTTTAAAGCTGGAAGTTCAATGGTTCAATCCTTTGCTCTTAAGCCTGGTGTGGGACGAGAAAACTCCAGAGCAGTGGCGCCACTCAGATACGTTATCCTGCAGGTTGCTTTCATTCTTGTATGTTTATGTTTGTTTTCATCTCCTGCGTCCTCACTAGAGTTGAATCGACCTATTGGCTCGCTTGAGCCTCAGGTTCACTACAACAGTGACCCTAAAACAGGTTAAAATTCAGGCATGATTCTCACAGTGGGGAGCCGAGTTGAGACCTCCTGTATCTTAACCATCAGTCATCACTGATGAATTAAGTCCCAGTTGAGACGCCATGTTGATATGTCGGTTGATCAGTTACAGTAAATGATTAACTGATTAAAATCATTGAAGAACATCAGAATGCCCGGCATCTTACAGCATCATCATTGTTGAATAGCCTTCGTCTTCTTCTCATTGCCGCCTGGAGGTTTAGTGCATATATCGTCGAAAAATAGCTAATGTCTCCAGAGACTGATTCACATCAAGGGTAGCCAGGATATCCAGGACGTGTCGGGCTGTGACATCTATAATCTGATCTGTCACTAAGGCCAAAACCAGATCAATGGGATGGTTGCCTCCCACCTCCTATCTAAACTGTAGTGAAGTAGTTTTCCTAGGTTACATCATGTACATGTAATATGTTACACTGTAGTTGACATCTGTAGAGTTGTGACTGTGTGGATAGTCATTAATGGTGTCATGTTGTGCTGTTTAACTGATATGGCTTGTACCTGTGGTTTAATGTGGATGCTGCTGCAGTTGCTTCTGTTGATCAGTGAGTCTCACTGAGCTGCTGTTTAACTGTAAAATGAAACACCATTGATTTAATGAGGTTGTCTAGTTTATGCAAAACTACTGCCCCTGTTGGTTTTGAATGGCTGGACCCACCTGATTACCCCTGCACTGGCCCACTACATGACATCTGAGCAGGTTGTGGGTCCTGCTGAGTGGGACCCACTGCAGCAGACAGAGACTCTGTGGGGGTCGGGGGTAATTGCGAGCCTGTGTGATATTGCGCTGTAAATCTGCAGGTGCTGTTTGGAGGGTAGAGTCTTACAGAGAGTGAGCACGGCCGATCACATTTAATAGTTTGTTTATCTGAACCATACAGCTGTGCTTTACCCAGAACAATCTCCAGGGCCTTTTATGTCTTATGTAACCCAAACTTTTTTATCTGATTGTTAAACATTTATTAGGGGAACTTCAAGAGTTCTTGTATTTTTTATAGCAATCCATCGTTCTTTTACCATGGAGGCAGGGGGGGATGTTTGAGGATCCTTTTTTGGGAAGAGATGGAGAATAACACCGCTGCTTCACTGTGTGTAGGTTTCACTTCTTCAAAGGACTGCTTGAAGGTTTGGGCCTAGGTTGAAAGTTAAGGTTACAATTAGATTCTGCTGAAAGTTATGTGAGTGATGGTCTTCACAAGTGTAGAAAGTACACAAACTGGTATCCAACCATAGCAGCAAAAGCCTCCCCAGAGTACCACATAGGTGGTATTTAACTCCCAGATCACTCTTTCCCTTTACTATCTCTCTCCTCTTTCCTCAATCACCAGCTGCCACCCTACTCCTCCTAGCCCACAGGCTCCTTGGAGACCCTCCTCTGTAAGTGCTGTACAGCAGCCTAGAGGATCTGCAGTGTTAGAATATAATCCAGTGCCATTTTATTGATGGTTATATCTTTTATTTTTCAGGAGCTCTCACTATAACTCATAGTGATATAATGAATCACTTAGCGGGACCATGTATGAATTACTGAACAGGGCTTCAGGCCCGTGCCTCTCTGTGAAGTGCCTGTCAGTTTATGTGAAAGCCACAGAGCTCAGCTGCAAAATTATTATTTTTGCTCAACTGTTTTGCACATTAAGACCTAAAAAACATTTTCAATTATGAAAACATCATTTTGGTTTACTGCAGCCAGCCAGATCCATGCCTGCTTCTTTTTTTTTTTAAGGTTTCAGAAACCCAGAGAAGGTGGGGGTCTGAGCTGGTCCTGAGTCAGTTTATCTGTCCCATCAGACAGGGCTGATTCCTAGAAATGCCACATTCAGCTGATAGCAAGCTTAAATCATTAGACTGTTTGAAAAGCTGTCAGGTTGGTGGCTCTTTTCTCTAAACGTTTCCATACACAGTTATCACCCCCCCTCTCACACACACACACACATACAGTGGCAAAGATACACTGCTAAGCTTCACATAAGTAAACGTACCACTTTTTTTTCTTTGCTTATATTCACCTTGACAACAGCTGGGATGTCAGGGTAACCAGATCCACAGCACCAGGGCGTTGAAGCTCCAATTATTATCCTCTAAATGGAGGGAGGAGGGGAGGAGGGGGAGAAAGACGAGAGGAGAGACAATGAACAGCAGATAAAGTGGAGCAGAGACGAGCAGAGAGTGATCTGTGTGTGTTGTGTGTGTGAGACGGGAGCTGCTCTTTGGTGACTACCAATGTGCTGACCTTTGTGTTGAACCAGCTGAGAGGTGTGGACTGGACTCCATGTTCCACAGATCAGTTTACCTGACATGATTTATTATCCACTCAGTTGAAAGTATTTGTGATCAATGCGGCCTGTAGTGGTTAAGAAGAAATGGTGACACCTCAACTATTCACTGTCTATTGACTACAGTCTATTGACTATTGACTGACAGCACAATTCTGAATAGACTAAACTCAAAACCAGGTGGATGTAAAGACAATGAGAAAGAAAAACTATATTTTCCAAAATGGCAGAAAATGGATTCAAAACACTGATTTCTTCATGTCATTAAACTGACCACGTATTGTCATTACTTCCCTTTGTGTCCCTTAAAAGCAAAGTAGTGTTTGTGAAACATGAATTCATTTTTAAGAAATCCACCTGTTCAACTGTAAAGATATTTTGATACCCACTCTGGCCTGAGGCTTCTCTGGGTACAGTTTGCATGTTCTCCTTTCACCTCTCCAGGTTCTCCAGCTTCCTCCCACAGTCCAAAGACATACACAGTACTGTAGGTTGACTGGTGATGCTGAATTGCCTGTACGTAGGTGTGAATGTGAGTGTGTGAGGTTGTTAGTCTCCATGTGTCGGCCCTCTGTCAGCTGGGTTTGGCTCCAGATGCGTCTTCCCAAGTACCGCAAATTTTCAGCCTCCAACTCTTCTTTTAATAAAAATGAAAATTACTTTTGATCTCCAGTGTAAAGAAGAAATTTAGCTGTAGCAGATTTTTTTTAAAGCCACGTAAGTGTCAGTTTGAATGAGAAGCAGCGAAGTGAGAGTCTGTTAATGTGTCA
The DNA here is from genome assembly GCF_905171665.1 of Trachurus trachurus. Classification (NCBI taxonomy): domain Eukaryota; kingdom Metazoa; phylum Chordata; class Actinopteri; order Carangiformes; family Carangidae; genus Trachurus; species Trachurus trachurus. The sequence continues at coordinate 23,312,846 of NC_139896.1, read as the reverse complement.
GCATCTTCTATCAAAAGGGGGGTTTCATTAAATCGAGTGTCAAATCCACCGGGCTTAACATGCAGGTTTGACATCTCATTCTGCACCAGCACTACTGCTGTCAGCGCTGACACACCCATCACACCGACTTCCTCAGTGTGTCTGTGTTTACCCTCGGCAGCAGACACGTCGCACACGCCTCACTGGGAACAGGACGAGTGACCCCCGACTATTAGAAAGTAACAAAGGCAGATGGGAGGGAGGACGGACGTCAGCTTCTGCTTAATGCTTTTCCTGTTCAGCGTTACAGGAATTAATTTTTTGCCCTTTCTTGTTCTTTTCTTCTTCTCTTATCTTTTCTTCACACATCAGTGGTTTTGACCAAACCTGTGACCTTTTCCACCCGAGACACTGCGTGTTCCTTTCTGCACAGTCCCACACTGTTACACACACAGTTCGTTGATTGTAGGTTTAAAAAAGCTAAAATTGGACAAGGGTTGACAAAAGAACACTGAATGAAGAATGTAGGATCATTGACGGCTTTATTTGTGTCCTGCACACTCTTTGTTTTCATCATTCCTTCGATCTCCCTCCGTCTTTGTGTTGAAAATATGGACAACGGCTTTAATGAAGCTGCCAAACTTGCTTCTCCCTGCAGACATCAACATATTCCCCACCTTCAAGCAAACTGCAAAGCGTAATTATACAAGCACATGCAACAGTGTTCCTCCGGGACCCTCAATAGACGGTCGACCAAACCTATCTCACCGCAAACCCATGCTTCAATAGTCAAAATGAATTACCCAGAGCTCATTTGGTCAGTTCAATCCTCCTTTTATCCCAAAGGTCGTTGGCCAAAACTTCACTCAGCAATCTTAACATTTATGTGGAACAATGAGCGGCCAAGAGTCAGAGCGTCCACTGCTCACCACAGGAGGATGAGAGGCTGCCAGTCCCAAATTTTCAATGGAATTGGGGGGAAAAAATCATACTTTTACTCTTTCTAATTAAAACCTTTTACGAATTATTATTACTGTAGTTAATTAATTAGAGGCTGCTGTATTCTGGTGTGCTTTAGAAGAGACAACAGGGGTCTCATTTACAGCCACATATCAGACAATGTCAGCTACAGTACGGCCTTCCTATTTCATATGTAACTACCACATGTTGAAACTCCTTGATGCCCATGATGTTTTAACTCTTGATACACAACAACAACCTCCTTTCTTTTAGCATAAGGGATCTCTGATCATCCCAGAATCGGAAAGACTGTTTTGACCTCTCTGATTCTTATTCCTTACACCTACTGTTTTTCACAAACTCTGGAACTTCCAGGAACTATGTTTCTATGTGTTACACTTGGCCACTTTAGGTTAGTCTGGACTGATGTAGTGCTGGTCTTTGATTCAGCAGCCAGTCCGCCTCAACTACACTGACAGATCTCATGTTTCTTCCAGAAGGCTGCACTCGACAGGTCTCTGGGGTGATTCCCCTTGTGCCCCCTGTGTTACCTGTGTTACCTTTTGTTACCTTTTATTACCTTTTGGTCCATCCCTCCATATGCTCTGGGAGTTCCTGCCTGATGCTTGTTTTTGGCACGGGGTCTCCTCCCACTCTCAGGTGTCATATATATTCTCCTTGACTCCTCCAGTATCTGTCGCTGCTCTGCTTCTGAATCATTTATCTCAGCTGTCCACTCATAGTGCCGCAAAAAAGATATCGTCCCTGTCTGGCCGTACTGCCAACCTGGCTGGAATCCGCCCAACAACTGGACTTTCATGTTTTGGATGTAATTCACTGGATTTATCCACTGAGTCAAGGGTCCAGTATTGTTCTGAGGGAGTTAGCGATAGAAAAACTGAAGGAGCGTATCCAGCTGTCTGACCTGGTTGTGTTCAGTTGGCAGTTTATCTTCTGTCATTTGGCTTTTTGGCTGTTAATTAGTATTAAATAAATCATTTGATCAAAAAAATATGGACAGCAGCTCCTGTAGACTTAAGACTGGCTCGGACTCTAGGTTTTTCCAATCATATAAGAGGTCACTCACCTCATTATACCAACAGCATTAGGTTTTTGCAGCATTAGAATGATGGACGAGTCACTTCCATCTCAATCATAAAAGGGCACATAGGTCAGAAATAGTCTTCGGACTGCAGCTAATGAGTGTCCATCAGTGAGCTACATGTGGATTTTCTTGATTAAATGTTTGTTTTATAAAATGGTGAAAATGTTCATCATCATAATGCAAAAGCTCCAGATGCCATCCATCCACTGTCAGTTCCATTGGCTGGAGCTGATCCCAGCTGACATAGGGCGAGGACAGGGTTTCACCCCAAACAGGTTGGCGGTCCATCACAGGGCGACATACAGAGACAAACAACTCACACACACTCACATTCACACCTACGGGCAATTTAAAGGTACATTGTGTAGGAATTACTCCCATCTACTGTAGCGTTGCGGTTGTATATCGCAAGCAACTCAATCGTATTTTTCATGCTGCATTCACGGGAAATTGGGCAGACGTCAGACGGACGACAGCCGCTGCACGTAACGGCATAAACAAGCCTCTATGTAAACAAGTGGTTCGTCAGCATGAGGCAAAACAATACACGTGACAATACATATGTTGTCATGGCGTTTTACCGTCTTTCTCTCGACTTCTGTGACTAAAATGACATCTGGTTTGTTACCGACGGCCGTCTGCCCGACTGCACCTGAATGCAGCATCAGTGTAACGCTCCATTCCTCCTCACTGCGTTACCGCGGTGACTTTTCACAGACGCCACCTCGACCTGAGCCGACAGCTCCGGTGTCTCCGCTGAGTTTCCGTGGTTTCCTACCGTCACGCTGCCACTGAACGTAAAAACATGGCGACACGACATGGCAGCCAGCACCGAGCTTACCCGCTCCATGTATATATGAATGATATGAACGACAAATTCAGAGCTGAAAGGAACACTTCAGTTTGTTGATGGGGGGGATTACTGATTAATGGAAAACATACTTTTGAACGAAATAATCGATTTTCGTGAATAGATAACAGGAGAAGTTACACAATGCCCCTTTAAGGTCTCCAACCAGCACCAACGTACAGCCATCAGGATGCCATCCTCATAATGTTTGTTTGTTGCTGATTTACAGCCAAAAAGATATTTAATCAACAATAACATTTAGCAAAGCAGTGTAAACTCACTGGAGTCGTTGTGTCGGTGTTTTTCCAAGAGAAAATGACTAAACGACTATTGTGAATTAAGAGTCGATCCAGCCAGCAACAAGAACACAAGCTGTTCTTTCAGAATGCAATGTTGTTTGTCTAGCTATAGTAATTAGACTGAAGAAAAAGAAATTAATGAAACTGAATTAGACGTTTTGATTTATTGATGTGAATATTGCTCCAATATACAAGAGTGTAAGTGAGAAAAGTCAAAGTACAGCAACTTCCAGTGTCACGCCTTTAGTGCAGCAGCACTAAAAAAAACAGTTTTCTGGTCAATTTGGCCTCTTGTCATTCTCTGGTCTGTAATATTTTTCTTTTATAACTCTGAGCTTCATCTGGTTTATGCTCAGTCAGCAGCTCCGAACACTCGGCAGGGTTTTACAGAATATACAGGCAGACTGTTAAAATCCAGACACTTTAAACCTTCCGACTCGTGTCAGCCTCCACAACACTGAACACACACAGTCACGCACACACCACAATGCCCTTTATACACACCAGAGGAAATACATAGCCGGTCTTCAGCATCTGCAGCTTTAATTCTCAGTCTCATTTTGTGACCTTTCGGAATATGAACACGAGGTGCACAGGAACAGCCATTTTATTTAACATCTTATATAAAAAATGTAATGATAAATCAACACATTACACGCCCCCCAGTCTCTGTCTGCTTCGGCCACTTGGCAGGTGTTTGTGGCATATTTGCTGAGGCAAACACAAAAATTGATTCTTTTTCCCCAATAATCGATCACAGCTGAATGTGGAATATGTAAAGTTGTTTTTTTTTTCACTTGAACAACTGCAGCCATCAGCAGAAAACAGACTGTTGTTTCTTCCCTGCCACAGTAACGTGACAAAACAACACACTTGAAGATGTCACCTTGAGTCTTTTGTGAACTAATACAAAAACCAGCAGATTGACTAATGCAGACAGTAGTTGCAGCTCTTTCTCACTCTGTCATCTGTCCCTCCCTGAGTTTCTCCTTCATCCATGCTGTTTATATTTGCCCTTGTCTCCTTCACAAGTCGCCACACTTCTTTATTTTTGGCATCCGGCAACTCACCCGAGACCAGACACATTTTCGCCTCCTCCCTCCCGTCTAAGGGTTCAGATGATCGTCGGCTCCCCGAGCTCTTCCTCCAATCACAATCACCCCTGCCCTACTCTGGACCCTCCTAGCCTCAGACCGTCTGCCATGAGGACTCATGCACACATGCAGCCTGCAGGGCGAACACACACATTCACATTCACCTCTCTTGCTATGTTTTCCCTGCATGGGGCTGATTGTCTTGTGATATGTGTTGTTATTGCTCAGCTGGACAGCCTCTTTAGTCCATGTTCATGTTCCTGTATGTGGGTTTTGGACTCGAGTCATCAGGGTTAGCCTCTTCATCTCTTGCCCCCTGGGTGTCATGCCCCTTTGTGCTATACAACATAATCAAAATCTTACCTGATCTCTCCTCTCAACTGCTGACAAAGTTAAACCTGTAGAGAAGGGCATACTACTCACCGACTGAACATTGAACATCAAACATCATCACCCCTCCAAACAAGGCCATCCCACTCCAGACTGTTCTTGTCTGATGGTGGAACAAGCTACCAGATTTTATCAAAGCAGGAACATCACTCCATCGATAAAGATCTGTTCAATTAATTTCTTCCTAGAGCACCTCATGGCACCTTAGCATTTTTTTTTAACATGGCATCCCTTTATTTAATAGATGTAGTGCTTAGTTCTAGTTCTTCTCTGCAAACTGACATGTGATTTATCTCATCAGCAGACCCTTCTCCAAGTGAGCGCTGAAGTTGAGAGCTGAAACATAAAGTGTCTCTCATGTTTCTAATTGCAGCTGTTTTTACTGTATTATACCTGCAGAACAGAAGCAACTTCACAAACATGAGCCGCAGAAACACACTGAAACTGTATTTCAAATTCAAGGGGACAATGAAATTGATTAAAATGACATAAAACTGGATCTTTTCAAAATGCAGATCAACATACAGACTGTAGGCATGAGTTGACAAGAGGGGTCCTGCAGCAGTGTAACACACACACACACACACACACACACACACACTGGGAGGAGTTCGACAGTCTGCACGTTCGGTGGGTTTTCTGAAGGAACCAGTTTAAAGGTTAATGAGGCTTCACAGCTTCAGACTGAATATTTCAGCTCTGAACTGGGTTTTTTTTAAATCATTTTAAAGACACAGATGTGAGGTTGAAGGGGAAGGAGGAGGCGGGGACATGGTAGTTTGAAATTTCTATCTCCTCCATTTGGACAGAAATCTGATAATTCCCTGAAGACTGTGCAACACTGACAGAGGAAGGACAAACAGAAAGAGGAGAGGACAGACAGACAGAGACAGAGAGTTTGGATTGGTAACAAAGCCAATGTGATATTTGCTCAGTCTGTGGCAAACTAGTGTCAACTTATTGAACATGTGTACAGTGAAAAACAAATGAGGTAAAAAACCAACTTGCTCTACTTTGACAAGAAGCTGATCTATGATAACACAGTCCGAGTCACTTTGACTTGAGGTCAGATCAGAATAGAATACATTTCTAAAATCTTCATCTCGTAACAATTTAAAGCTGAAGTGTCAAACATTTGTCTCCCCCCTCAGGCAGGGAGGGTAATTACACACACTGTTAAATACAGAGGGATTTTCACAGTTCCAAAGCAACACTTCATTATGTAAATAGAGCAAATGTGACAGCTCCAAAGCCCCACTCCACGTACTGTATTTATAAATACAAACTTGTCACCTGCTTGTCTGCCGTCTGTCTCCTCCTCTCTATCAATGCTGTCCAACAAAGAAAAGTCTCACCCATAGTGTTTGTTCTGGCCTTCAATCAATCACTTTCTGTGGAGCATCAGAAACTTTTCTCTCTATATGTTTCCTGCCACAGATGTGGTCGATTTGCTGCTACTTCGTCTCATCCTCCACAGTGGCTCTGAGTCCTGTTATCTATATGGATACTGTGAGCACTGGAGGCTCAACCAAACCACCTGTCAGAAAGCTGCATGATATTTCATACATATTTCATAAAGGAACCTTCAGCATTTTGGTCTGTGTTGCACGGGGGAACATGATAATTGTCTGAGGAGTAATGCAGCTGTGTGTCAGGTGGTTAATTGAGCTTCTATGGTAAACATATACTACACATCAGCTTTTTATTTTTTTTTGTAAGTGTGCCTGTGTGTAGGAATATGGCAGTTCTTTAAAGCAGAAGTAAGCGGAATGTTTGTGTTAATATAAGTCTTAAACAGTTATATCTTCCGACGGCAATCACTTGCATAGAGTATTTGGTCTGAAACACGGGTCTGTCAGTCACTCTGCTCTGCTGTAAGCCGAGGAGAAAACTTTCCTTGTATCCTACAACCTTTATCCAATGAGGAGAGAGAACGGCATAAAGGGGTGATCCTCTCTGTGTGTGCAGCCAAGGGATGCGCGTGAATGTGGTGACATAGGGACGAGGGCGGGGACCGCTAACTCCATCGGCTGACAAGAAGTTAGCCAAAACGACCAGATCACTTACTTCTGCTTTAATTGGAAAAAAGTAACTTCAAACCGATATGAGCTTTTATCACTTTGTCTAAAACTAGTTTTTGGATGTTGCACATTTGCACATCGGTCCTCTTGCTGCTTCTCTAAACTGACAGCCAACTTATTTGAGTCAACTGCAGCTCACACACTGATTGAAGATCAGTATCTGGCACAACCCTGCACCAAATAATCACCATATCACTGTGTCACCGTCTGCCTCAGATTTTCCATTTGCTTTTCTCATCAGTTAAATTTCAGTTTCCTGCTACCGTGACGACTGTGGTGATAAATCAAGACTACGGATATTTGTGTCGCATCTTACTCCTACCCACACATTTGCATAATGTGTGCAGTAAGGGTTTCAATTTATAGTAATATTAATCTGAGAGGAGGATGAAACATCTGCAGACACTATAACCAGACATTTGCTTATGTTTCTGTTTTTCATATTCTTAGATAATGAAAAAGAAAACTGGAGCTCAAACTAAAGGACAACAACATGGCTTCCCCAGTGGCCAGTGTTTCGTTGTGGGGAGTTTGTGTTTCTTTGTGGTTGGTTTGAGATTCACTGATCCATCCACACATAGACCGTGTCCATCTGACAACAGGGCTGCAGGGAAACGCTTCGTCATCTGTCTGTGTGTGTGTGTGTGCGCGCACACTGATGACATAGCTCTCAGCAGTGAACAGCACTTCAAGAAACTTTCATCTCCTCTGGCCATAAAACCAGATTTTTGTTGTCATCTCTTTTTTTTTATTTCCGCCATCTGCCTCTCACTGTTTTGTCTCCTCTTCAAGCTTCACTCTTTTCTTTTCTTTTGTTCTCTTCCTCTCACTCACTCTCCTTCTTCGAACTCTGCCCGAGAGTCTAAACACAGTGCCAGTGTTCAGACTTACAGAGACTGAGCTTGTGTTTGACAGCTGGATTTTGGAGCAAGTGAAGTTCTGTAAAACTTTGATTCATACTTTTTTCTGTGAGGTGTTCTACATACTGATGGATGTTCTGGTTTATTTAGGCCGTAACACAGTGGGGGATTCAAATGATATTTGAATTAAAAGAAAAACATAAAATAAAATATGTCATTTGACATTTCCACTGTATTTCCATCTATTTCCTCCAACACTGCGCTTCATTTGAAGTTAATGTATTATATTGTTTATTGAGGACAGGGACAAAACAGGAGACAGGAAAAAACTATAAACAGAATACATCTACAGTAAATCATCAGTAGACTGAAAAGTGTGACGAGGACACCACATCACATCAGTTACCAAACCTGTTTTCAATCCACTGTGGTTGAAGTGAAACCTTCAACTACAGAATCAGAATCAGAATCAGAATTGATCCTCTGGTTGAGTTACAGTTGCCTCCTCAGCTAAGAATAGAGAATATGAAGTAAAAAACAAGGATAAAGGGGGAAATAAAGATAGATAAATACAAAAAATATAAAAGTAAATAGTGTATATATGATGACATGGAAATGAATATGGGAAGAAATATGTAAGAATATGGGTTCTCAAAAGTGCACTTAATTCAAATGAGACCTCTGGTTTTCTCTTTCAACCTGGTTCCTGGCAACTTCTGACTTTAGGTTCCTGTGAATAAGTGAAGCTTCTTGTCCACAGTTATGTGATGTTGTCTGGAGCAGCTTGTTGTTGTGGGGCAACAGACCCTATCAGAACCATGTGCAGACCTTATACAGATGTGGCAGCAATTGGTGCCATTAAAAAAACAAATGCTGGACCCTTGAAGACAAACCACTGTAGTGTAATGCAAAGAAATGGTTTCACTTTAAGCCTCTTTGCCAAGACAACAAAAACAACAAATTTGTCTAGAAGATGCTTCAGAATATATTTTTTTTAAATTTCAAATATGATGAAGCTGTAGCAGGCTGTCATTAAAGATGGCTGTAACCTCCATAATGTCACCCACAGGTTTCAGTGGTTTTGAAGCTCACCATCTTGACAGCGTCTGACTCCATCAAATGATCCAAATCACCCATGCTTTTAATCATGCAGAACTTTGAACAGTCGCCATGAATGAGTAAATTAGCTGTGGAGACCAGAACTGTTTTTCATACAAGCCAAACATAGTGTTTATTTCTGATGTAAACATTCATGTGAGTTTTTGGCACTTCTATGTTGGCTCCAATATTCAGTCATGAAGGTTTGTTCATGAGTGCAACTGCTGCCATTAACCTGGATTTCTATTGATTTTGTCAAACGACACCATGTTATCAGCGTCGCCAGATGTTGCAATAGTGCTGTTTTTTTTTTTGACACTTTCTTTTTATTGTTTTTCTTTAGCATTGCATAAACATTATACAACAACAATACAAACAAATTAAAATAAAATAAAATAAAAATAAAACGTGAAAAAGAACATGTTGGATCACCATGCTTCTACAGTTTGATCATTTTCCAATGTCAATGTGATGGTCCTTGTCCTGTCGTTTTTATGTATTCAGTCCATTTCTCCCACTTCCAGCAGTATTGATCCTCTTGAGTCCTTATTTTATAAGTCAGTTGTTCCATAATATGTATTTCGTCCATAACCTTCAGCCAATCTTCCTGTGACGGTGGGTCTGTCTTGTACCATTTTCTTGTGATTGCCTTTTTACAGGCTACCAACATAATTTTCAATATGTATCTATCATCTTTCAAGACAACATTTTCCGTAATGACACCAAAATATAATAATGTACAAGACTTGGATACATCATAACCCAAAATTCTGCATATAACCAAATGAACATCTTCCCAGAATTTTGTGATTTTAGGACAGAGCCAGAACACATGTGAATGGTTCACATTTACATCTCCACAGCTTCTCCAACATGGCTGTGGTAATTTAGTATGTTTATTCCTAATTTTGGGTGTTATAAAAAATCGAATTAAATTTTTCCAGCAATGTAGTCTCCAAACACGTGATGATGTTGTTGACTGCTGTGTTTTCCAAATATGTGACCATTCATCATCAGATATGTTCACACCCAGCTCGCTCTGCCACTTCAGTTTAACATATGTCGTCGTATTCCCTCTTGCCTCCATTATATGCCCATAAATTGTAGAGATTATTCTGAATTTCTTTCCGTTGTAGGCTTCAATTATGGTTTTGATTATTGAATTTTTGTCCAGATTTACACTGTTTTTTATTTCTTTATTGAAAAAGTTCCTTATCTGCAAATATCTGAAATGATCTTGGTTACTTAAATCATATTTTTGTTTAATCTCCTGGAAGCTCATGAAATTCCCATTTTTGATTGCTGTACATATCGCTGTTAATCCATTAGGAATCCATTGTTTAAATCTTTGGTCAAGAGAACCAGGGACAAAACCCTTGTCATAAGCTATCCACCGAAGCAGTCCGAGCTCTTTCTCTAGTTTATATTTTCGTACCAGATTAAACCATAATTTTAGCGTGAACTGAGTGACTGTATTCACCTGTTTAATTACACTCATTGCTTCTTCTCTGTCTCCAATAAGACTTTGAATTTCTCTTCCTTGTACCAATTTTTCTAAATTCTTCCATTTGGCTACATAATCTTTGTCACACCAACAAATTACATGTCTAATTTGTGCAGCATGAAAATATCCCTTGAGGTTTGGCAGTGCCAAACCCCCCTTATCCTTTCCAATCTGTAATGTTTCAAATTTGATTCTCGGTCTGTGACCATTCCATATAAACCTTGAAATTATTTTGTCCCACAGTCTGAATTGTTTTTCGGGTATCTCAATGGGTAGTGACTGAAAGAGGTAAAGAAGTCGGGGTAGAACACTCATTTTTATGGTCTCTATTCGTGAACCAATGTCTAATGGAAGGATAGCCCACCTGTCCAAATCGCTCTTAATTTCCTTATCCAGTTTGGCATAATTAACTTCATATAGATCATCAATGTTTTGTGTTAAAGTGACCCCAAGATATTTCATTTTTGTTGCTCTCCAGTTCAGATTATTTTTTTGTTGTATAATTTTGGATGGGGAGTAGTTGAAAGTTAGAATCTGTGTTTTGGTCAAGTTAAGCTTGTATCCAGAGCAAAAGCCAAACATCTCTAGTTGGTTGATTAGTATGGGGATGCATGTGTCTGGGTCCTCTAAAAAACAGACCACATCATCAGCAAAAAGTCCAATGGTATGTTCCTCTCCCCCGACCTCTATTCCTTTAAGATCTCTATTTTGCCTGATTGCTTGTGCCAGGGGCTCTATGAAAATTGCAAACAAGGTTGGAGAGAGACAGCAGCCCTGTCTAGTAGATCGTCCTAAAGTTATGCTCTCAGTCAGACTGCCGTTTATTCTTATCCTTGCGGTCGGGTTTTGGTAAAGTGTTTTAATACATCTGACTGCTTTGTCATTAAGTCCGAATTCCTCAAGTACCTGATATAAAAAAGTCCAATTTACGCTATCGAAAGCCTTTTCTGCGTCAAGGCTTATTAAGGCTGCACATTTTTCCTTTTTTAGAATATGGTTGATAATATGTAAAGTTCTCCTTATGTTATCTTGGGCTTGACGTCCCTTAATAAAGCCCGTCTGGTCTTCATCGATAATGTCACTGATAAAGTATTCATACCTTTTGGAAATGATTGAGGTGTACAATTTATAATCAACATTGAGTAGTGATATGGGTCTATAGTCTGAACAAGTCTCACTGTTGTTTTTCTTGGGGATCACTGATATTACAGCTTCTTTCCAGGAAGGGGGCATTTCACCGTATTCAAGTGTGTAGTTGAATGATTTTTCGAGTAGAGGTACAAGCTGTACATTAAATTTTTTATACCATTCGGATGGTAGACCGTCACTGCCGGGAGATTTGTTTGTTTTTAGTTTGTTTATTGCTTTCTCTATCTCTGCTTTTGTGATGGGTGAAGTCAGATGGTCATTTTGATTTTTTCCAATTGATGGTAAGTCCAGTTTCTCAAGAAAAGCTTTCATTTGGTCGAGGTCAGCAGAGGGAGGCTGGCTATACAAGTCTCTATAATAGTTCATAAACTGAGTTGCAATATCTTTGGGGTCATAAATTATTTGATTCGTATTTATATCCCTTATCTTGTGAATTGTCCGATCTGCTTGCTGTTTTGTTAATCGTTTTGCCAGTAATTTGGTTGCCCTTGGTCCCACTTCATAATAGGATTGTTTTAGAAATCTTGTCTTCTTTTCAATTTCTGTGGTTAGTATTTTATCTATATTATTCCTAATTTCCTTAATTTTTGGAAGCAATGAGGGGTCCTGTGTAGTTTTGTGTTGCTGTTCAGTTATAAACAGCTTCTCCTTTTCCTTTTTATAGACCTCCTCTCTGTTTTTTTTAATTGCTGCCGTCTTAGCAACCAGTTTTCCCCTTATAACTGCTTTAAGAGCGTCCCATAAAATAACAGGGGTAACCTCTCCATTATCATTTTCATTTTGATAGGTTATGATGTCTTTCTTTAGTTCCTCCACACTTGACTTGTTATTTAGAATTCCCACGTTTAGCCTCCATAACGTATTTTTCTCCTGCACTTTCAAATTGACTTCAAGATGAACCGCACAGTGATCAGATACATCTGCTTGTTGGATTTCACATTTCTTTACCCTATATAAATCAATCTTATTCATAAAGAAGTAATCGATTCTAGCATAGCTGTTGTTAGGGGGTGAATAGTGTGTGTAGTCTCTCTTAGAAGGATGTAACTCCCTCCATGTATCAACTATCCCGAATTCTTTAAGTGTTCTCTTGACCATTCTCGTAACATGGTTGGTATGTTTATTCTTGTTTGTCGTGTCTAGATTACTATTCATCACAATATTAAAGTCACCACCACATATTAATACTCCATCCATTTCTAAAATCATGGTATCAAATAAGGTTTTAAAGAATTGTTTTGCACTATTAGGTGGAGCATATACGTTTACCAGTGTCACCATTTCGTTTTCCAGTTTTCCCTTCACAATAATAAATCTCCCTTCTTTATCACTAATTTTTTTGATACATTCAAATTTCACTGTGTTGGGGATAAGTATGATCACACCTCTTCTACATCCATGGCGGAATGAACTATGAAATGAGTTGGTATAGCCAAACCTTTTAAGCTTTTCACTTTCCAGACTAGACAGGTGCGTTTCTTGTAGAAAAATAATCTGTGATTTATCCTTCTTTAATTTTGTCATCACCTTCTGATGTTTCACAGGATTATTTAAACCATTAATATTCAACGACAGTATTTTAGTATTATACTCTATCATTTCTAATGAGTTTGTGCGGCAATCCAACTCTGAACATAGAAAACATAAAAGAACAACAGTTGAACACTGAACAAAGTGGCTTCCAAAAAGGAGATGTACTTATCCATCCCTTGTGGTCCCTGTTGGTGGGAGGAGGGTTTACTGCCTCACTGTGGTAGGGGCCCTCCCTAGTTGTGAGAAAAAACCCACAGATACTAGAATTGTCCAACATTTAGTGCTTGCTACAAAACACTCCCTCTTATCGGTTTTACTGATCTATAAACTTAAGTCGTGAGTCATTATATAATATGGCCCAGATGTGTGTGTACTAACACTTTATATTACAAAAGTAAATATCCTTTTGAAGTAGAAAATAATAATGATGTTTGGGTTCACCCGGCGACGTAGCCTATATCTTTTCATCCATTGTGGTTCCCTTGGTCTGTGTCTCGTCTAAACTCCGTCAGCCTCTCCCTTGCACGCTGGGCTGCGCTGTCAGAAGTGCGGGTGGTGCGTTTCCATGGCATCGCTGCGTTCAGACGCTCCTCCGCGGCCGCTGCGACGTTCGTTTTGGTCATCACCTTCACCCTGATTCCGCGTTGCGGTCCCGTGCTGCCTCCTCCGCTGTGCTATATATCACCAGACCGGAGTCCCAGTGCACCCGCATCTTCGTGTAGGGCGTCTGGTACCGGATCCCCTTCTCCCTCAGAGCTGCTTTGATGGGTCCGTATGTCTTGCGCCTCTCCATGACGTCTGTCGCGTAGTCGTTATCAAAGTAAAGTCTTTTGCCGTTAATCTCAATCTTCTGTTGCCACGCTTTCCTTAGGACCAACTCTTTAACGTGAAACTCCAAAAAGTTAACAATTATTGATCTCGGGGAAGAGGCAGCAGCAGCTGGCTTTGGGATCAATGCTCTGTGTGCCCGCTGGACACGGAGCTCGAGTCCCTCCGGCAGGGCCAGGTGGCGTTTAAACAACTCGTTAACAAACTCAATGACAGATCTTCCTTCTTTTTCTTCTGGCACCCCGTAAATTCTGATGTTATTTCTTCTTGAACGGCTCTCCAGATCGATAACTTTGTCCCGCATCTGCGTGTTTTCTTTCACCACCGCCAGTAGCGTTTCTTTCATCTCCAAGCAGGCCGACTCCACATCAGCTATTCGGGTTTGTGCCTCAGCTATGTTAGCATTTTGGCTCTGGAGCTCCTGCAAAACTTCACCTTTAAACTCCGCGAGGTCGTCTTTCAAAACTTTCTTGACGTCGTTTTTAAATTCGTCCAGGTCTCGTCTCATTCCTTGTTTAAAGTCTTTTAACTCTGTGTGAAGCATTGTTAGAGCTTGAAGCAGAGCGTTCTGGTCAGTGCTAGCTTCACCTAGCATTGTTTCTCCGTTGTCGTCGTCGTTTTCCTCGTGCTCAGTAGACTCGGTCACTTCTGGGTTTTGTTGTGAATCACTCTCATTCTTGTTCATCATCTGACTCCTTAGCTTTCTCCCTCCGTCCATACTTAAATTGAAACGGTATCAGCGCTATTTATATTGATAGGAGGTACTTTGTCCAAACCGACTTGCAGGAGCTCGCTGTTATGCGGCCATCTTGTTGTAGCACCGCACCGGAAGTCTCGCAATAGTGCTGTTTTTATTGTTAAACTGAGAAAAGTCTTAAGCTGAGGAAGTTGATTTTGGAAAACAAAGATTGTATCGACTCCGACAGAAGATAATTTGTTCATCAATAGTGCAGTGCTGCAGGACGAACTGTTCTAGTTCAGGCTGACAGCTGGAAAACATGACGCCTCTGTGACATGAGGGAACTGAAGAAAAACTAAAGGCGGAGGAATTAAGATCGACTTGAACATGGAGTCAAAGGTTCAGCTGTTCAGAGACTTAACTGAACAATCAGTGGAGAGGGGAGGAGAAGATGAGGAGAATGAGGCAAAGAGGATTGGTTTTTTTCTGAATGCAAGGAATTAACGGAGGTGAGGAGAGAGTAGGAAAGGAAGGAGAAATGAGAATTGATGAAGGGACGGAGCGAGGGTCAAAGGCAGAGGGGCAGAGGATGCAGCTACAGTAAAGACATGACAGGAGGACAATGGAGGGAAGAGAAGCAGGAGAATAAGAAAACGTCCACAATAAGACGTTTGCACTTCAAAGCTGTTCTCATGTGAAGATTTTCAGCACAAACTTTCTATAGTCAAACACCTAGTCGGCTTGAACGCAGGTAAATCTCTGCTTCTTCAAGTTTAAACAACAAAATAGCATCACAGCAACATCTGGGGAAAGGGGTAACATCTGTATTTTATCATCACATGGATTCACACTGTGTTTAGATCCTGCAGTTTTGTAGATTCAGGTTAGATTAAGCAACTTTTGTCCCCTCCCTTAAAAAGATGTCATGACGAACCTAGATAAACCTCAGCTATTTTCCACAGTCAGTGACAGAGTCAGATCTTTTCTTTTGCTTCTTGGAGTCTCTCATTTTAGGAGGATTTAGCAGGATTTCATCAGCAGCTTCAAAGTTAACATGTTATTTTAACAAGCCGCATTTAAGTCTGTTTCAAACTTGTCTGAAAATAAAGAAAAAAAACATGACAAAAAACTTTTATTATAAATTCACTTGCATGAAGTAAGGCTGATGAGAGCACAGACACAAACTTCATCTCCATCCTCAATTTAGCACATTGACTATGATTTATCTTAAAAGTGATCTCTTTAAAAAAAAAAAAGAAGCATTAATTCTTCTCCATGTAGGGATAGTTTTGTTTTTTGGTCACATATTTTTGAAATCATTGTGTGAAGTTGCAGCTCTGCAGTGGATTGACAGCCAGAGAGCTGTGGGTGGTGAAAAGTGACACAGAAGGAGGGAGGAGGGGAGGTGGTGCTGTGTATGGAGGAGCTGAAGGAGAAAACAAAGAGGTTGGACGGGGACGAGACAGATCCAGGTGTTGAGAGGAACAGCTGCACCCTGTGTGGATAAGAGAGACAGTTGGAGTCAGGTGAAAAGTAAAGATGTGGGATGTGAAGTGAAGAAGAATAAGAAAAGAAGAAAAACACAGTTACTTGTGTATTGTGCTTTGATTTTAAATTTAGGACACTGACCTTTTCTTTTTCCTTATAAATCTAAACTCAATAACTTATAATGACAAAGTGAAAAAATGTTTGTAGAAACCTTTCCAAATTTACTGATAATATGGACCCCTTCGAAAATGAGATGGCACATCTCAAGGGGCTATCCTGTAAAATAAAGTCAAATAAAGTCAAATTATTCAAGTTAAACCCTCCTTAAGTTCTCTATAGCTGCTTCCAGTCTTCAAAGTGTCCTTGGGACAAGATAATGAACCTCAAACTGCCCCTGATTGTTCCTTCTTCTTCGTCATCATCATCAAATGAGAGTGTGAATAAAGGCTTTAAATCATCTTTAAGACTGGAGAAGTGCTTTATAAGTGCCGTCCATCTCCATCACAGCTGCTGGTATCAGTCTGCTGCTGGTTTAGACGGTCTATTGATGTCCAGTACTCCGTGACCATAACATCTCACTGTGACAGTTTCTCCTTGCCGGCTCTATTTTTACCACCACCAGCGGCTGCTTGTGTTTCTGAAGCCTGAGATTCACTGTGAATGTAGATTAAAGCCTGTGTTTGTCAGCAAATGGCATAAAGCTGCTCTGTAATGGTTTTATTTGTGACAGATTACGTCTTCAAAGCAGCTGCTATTGCTGGTGTTACCTGCCTTGTGTTATTGAGGATGGTTAAATGATTCACATGATCAGTGTCAGTCAAACATATGAACAGTCTTTAATTACAGATGAGTTGTATATTGAATCATCTTTGGCCACTTATGATGCGAGGACAACATCTAAACTGCACGTGTTGATTGACTGTGTTTCCTCTGGTGCTAAAATAAGTTGAAAAATGTGAAGTATAGCGACGGTTAGTTTGATAAAGTGGGAGGAAGAAGTGATGAGGGGATGAGGTGAGGCGACGGGGGGCGCAGCTGTGAAACCATATGAAGTGAACAGACGGGAGGACAAGTGCAGGCGAGCAGGAAAAAGACGGCGAGTGTGAAGAGCGGGTGCGATGGTGATGTTGACATCCTCGGCTGACGTGCTTCCCTCTGCACCTGAGGTGTTAACGCACAACTCCCATGATGCACTGGGGGATAAAGATGCTAAGAGGAAAGTTGTGCGTTTGTGGGTTCACTCCAAGTTGGAGCTGGAGAAGAGTAAAGGAGCAGTTCAACATCTTCTTCTCTTTCTGTTTGAGCTTCAGGATGTTCATACCATCCAAGCATGTCTGTAAATATTAGTGAAAATATTAATGAGGTCAACGTTCAGTTTGTACTGTAGAAACATGAAAGCAGTGTTTACAGAGAAACCCCCACTTATTCCAGCCTCTGAGCCTCATTTACTCATCTGGGTTAAGTTCTTGTCAACACCTGCTTTCACACTGACAGTTACTTTTAAAACAGGAAACATTTTGACTGTACAAATTAAACATATTATCACCACATGGCCCGAATAAAGAGCCAAGTTAAACTTTTTGTTTAATCCAATTGACAATAAAAATAACTGTAATTACAGTGTATATAGCACCATTGAAAACAAAGTTAGAGTTATTTGCAGTTAAAACACATGGTGCAAATAATGAAATCCAAACAAAATTATTATACTGTACTATATAAAGTGAGCAGCCTGGGCCATCCTAAGTAACAAGTGGTAGTTTTGGGACAGTGAGCACAGGAACGTGGGCCCTGCAGGATGATCTCAGGCAGCGCTCAGGCTCATGGGGGGTAAACTGATCATGGACACGGGAGGAGCCAGACAGCTCAAGTAAAAACAAAACAAAACAAAAAGCAAAAAAATCTTAAAATCACACAGTGGCAGTGCTCTGTTTAGTCTCACATCGTGTTTCAAAGTGACAAGATCATTCATGTGATTTATTAGGCCTCAGGTGCGATGCTGTACCTTTGTGCTTAGCGGCTGGCTGTAGCTTTGTAAAAGTGAGGTCCGTAGAGAAAGAGAAAACCTTGTAGTTGCTCAACAGAGAGCTGGAGTGGAGGTCAGATGACACAGGAGTTTAAATCTTTTTCCCTTTTTTCTTTGTTTTCTGTCCTGCAGCCGACCAGTGAAGAAGACCTCTGCCCCATCTGCTACGCTCACTCAATCTCTGCCATCTTCAAGCCCTGCTCCCACAAGTCCTGCAAGTGAGTCCTCACACACACATTTCCCTGTTCCTGAACTCAGACACAGAAATCCTGGCGAATACGAGGAAACTGCAAAACTCTTCCCAGCTCCTTGTTTCTGGTCAATCACTGTATTCTGAGGACCGTTGTTTGCTGATTTTGCGACGTGCACAGATTTACACTTGCAATTTATTGATCGATGAGATCGCATTTTAACCAAAATGTTGTCCCAAATTATTTATTTCATTAGTAAACCGCGTAATAAGCTGGATAATGTAGAGTCAGCGGGTTGTTATCGAGAAATAAACCCCGACAGGATGGACAGAACCCCGACACGAAGCGTCTGCTCACTCTACATTATCCCTTACGTAATATGTCGTTCGTTTGAGCCAAAATATCACTTTCAAATATGAATACACAATTCTGAATCATCACGAGCATCGAAGACGTTTTCATTGAAGCAGCAGCAACGTTGGTTAAAATCAGTTTATTTTCCACCTGCTCATCAACCATCACTTAAGTTAGGACGAGTATTTACAGAGAAGCTGGACTAAATACAGGTATCAATACAGATATTGATGGATAATATTGACGAGTGCTGGTCAATAAGACGAGGTTTCATTTATTGGGAGACACATTAGAGTCATCCTCTCACCCTGCACCCTGTCGCTTCTAACCCCTAACACCTGCAGAGAGCAAATATGAGACAATGGAACAATATCTGAGCACAACTCAGCAAGATGTTATTGGTATTTTTCCAAATTACAAAACAGTGCACTTAACATGTAGTTTCACTGTGACTGAGCTATAATAATGTAAAAAAAAAAAAAAAAAAAAACTAGTTACAATCTTCTATATGCATATTAATTATAGTCACTTTTTGACTTCTTCCTTTTATGCTCATGTATTAGAATAATTTAAACATTTTTACACATTTTCACATCAGCCACTGAATTATTCATTACATTATAAATCTCTCCTTTCCCTCAGCTCCTCCACAGCAGGTCAGAGATCAGGGGCGACTTTAGACATGTCTCATCTGTGTTGGATGTGGGTGGGAAAGTGCTTTGTCCACTGTCATTCCTGCAGGGGAGGAGGCTGGCTGGGGTTTGGTTGTGCTGCTGGGGTCTTCCTTATTTAATATGCACCACAGAGGAACAGCGTCATGTGTGCCACTGCTGAGTCGGCAGGGAAAACAGAAAGCATCCACACGTCACATGAGTTTGATCTTTGAGCTCCAGACACAGGTCACTGAACTTTTCTTAATCCGATACAGATCCTATTGAAAATCAATAATCTTTTAATATCTGATTCATAAAAGTCTTGTCACAAGAGGTGCATGCATGGCCATATAACTGTCATTAAATGACTGGCTCATTATCACCATTATATCCACATAAATAATGTATGTGGGCAGTTAATACAACATCATGCAGATAATTACACAATAATATACTGAGTTGAGATTACAATGCTTTTGTAAAGATATGCAGATTTTCATGACTGATGGAATAATTCATGGTAATTAACTGACTAATTATTGACTCTCATGCCTTGTAACTATGTTTATGTTCTTCAACTACAATAAATAGTACAAAAACATGTTTATCAAATATACATATTTAGAAAACACAGTTTTTTTATAGGAAAAAAGGGAGTCTAGTGCAGTTTCAATGACACACACACACAGTGTGGCTGAGGCTGCTGCCTTCAGACTTGGGTTGACAGCGTTTCATTCACCTGAAGGCCTCATCGATCCAAACAGCTGACGCACGCACGCACGCACGCACACACACACACACACACACACACCTAACGTCTCAGAATATACTTTCACATCAACCACATTGTATATTTGGATCATAAATATTTTATACTGTGTATATCCAAACACGCACGCACCGCTACAGGTGCATGTGTGCTGGTGTGAGTCAGCTGTTTGCCAACTGCTGATTGCAGCTCTGTGGGCAGTCGACCTTGGTCCAATTCATACCTCAATACATATTTCATGTTATCCTGGAGGTGCGCTTGATTTAGCTGAGCTGGCACACCGGTGCAGCAGGTGTATGGATGATTGTGGTGCTGATTGAGAGCGTGTCACGGGGAGGAAACAGCACGGAGTCTAATCACCTCCAAGGCCAAAGTCAGGCTTCTTTTTACCCTCCGTCCGTCTGTACTGTTGAGCCCTCTCTATTTACTGACTTCCTGCTTCTCAGTCACAATTCCCCCTCTGAGGTTTCCTTCTAGTTGCAGAAGCTTATACTTTAACCTCACAGTGGTGAAACTAGGGCTGATGTTCCACTTTAGGATATTTACTAGGTGTAAATGTGATTCCAGTGGCCTCATGTTCATCATCCTCAGAGTTAAAACACATCAACACAATACAATCTCAGTAAAATGCCAAAATTTGTTTTTGGGTATTTTTTGGTCCTTCACCATTTTCTGGCCTGATACTTAGATGAATATTGTATTTGCTTCCTGCCCATGTTACACAAAATTCAATTTAACAGATATTCTGTTGTCTTTTCCACCAGAAAAATGTGCAGAGAAATATCTGTTGCCTCTGAAAATGAGTTGTATTGTTTAGTTGATGAGCATTTATTTATTTAATTAAATTCATACAAAAACAACAAAGCCGTTCCACAGGGCAAACAAGCCAGATCAAACACGTTGTCAGTGATTTTTTTGAGCAGTTGGCGGATTTAGTTTTCCTTGGACATAGTAGACAGGCTGTCCCCCACTGTTTCCAGTTTTATGCTAAGCTAAGTTAAGATAAGCTAAGCAGCTGCTGTGCAGACATGACATGTACAGACATTCACAAAATGTTGTAGAGCCAGCATCATGGTGCCGGTAATTAAGACCAAGCCTAAACAGGATTTTGATGCTGATGCTGATATTAGGGAGTAAAAAATTCTGATAACTGATCAATCGACTGATGTTCCTCATGTTTATATAAACACACATTTCCTGCAATGATCTTTCAAACACTTGTGACAAATATGTATTGGAGGTGAAACATTTTACTGTTTAATAATAATAATAAAAAACTTTGATTATTCAAACTGGCCTGTGTGTAGCACTGCAGTAAATTCTAAAGCCTGTAATGAATAATTACACACTTTCTTTTCACAGACCCTCATCAGTCTTACACTGTTTTGTGGAGCAAACCAATATAAATGAGATAAACACAAACTGAATGAACACAGCAACCGACGCAGGGACATTTCTAAATTAATCTCAGCCAGTTTGCCTACAAAGTTTGAAAGCACAAAAAAAGTTTTCACATCAGCTCTTTACAGCCAACGCACATATCTGACACAGACTCTATTAATCAGTCGGCTCTACTGGTATAAAATGTTCTGATATTATTTGTGATGTGTTGAATTCTGAAGCTTTGTATTGAGCAGCTGTTTGTGCCCTCTTTCTACAGAGCCTGTATCAACCAGCACCTGATGAACAACAAGGACTGTTTCTTCTGCAAAGCCACCATCACCGGGGTCGAAGACTACAGCAAGCCGGCCTCCTCCTAACATACACACACACACACACCTGACACAGACACTAGCTGTAAAAATCATTAGAGTAAAACCTGTGTAAAAGGCCGATCCTTCAAACACATGTGAAGCACTTCATACTCCAACTTCAGACCACATATCAGTGAACCCAAAGATTTCTCGCAGTGTGTATGTGCGAGTACGGGCAGCCATGTTTGGGAATGTAGATTCATTGTCGACAGCTCAGTGTAATCGATGCAACTTCTTCTTTCTGACTTAAAGAAAAGATGAACTGAACAGAAACAGAGGTGCAAATGGAGCAAACCCTGATGAACCAGCTCACGTGAGTGTGCTACGGTTCATATTGTGTAGTAAACATTACTGAGTTTTAAGAGTGAAAGCTGAAACAGAATGAACAGACTAAAGCCCTTTTCAGATGTGGAGCAATTCCTGTCCTTTGTGAAAGTTAGGAAAAATGAGTGAAACTGTCGATTCACGACTAAACGCCTCACGCGTGCACGGTTCTGAATGAACAGGCCTCGCTTCAGGCAGATGTGACATCATCCTGCAAACATCTGTTTGCAACTCACCACTTGAAATCTCAATCACTCGTCACAGATGATCAGTGATTAATTCACAAAGTGCTTCACAGTTCTGGATCAAATGAACAGCTAATTACAAGAGGAAATAAAAAAAATACAATGAAATAAAAACTGTTTAAACTAAAGTTTACAAACTCACTTGTGATTGACAGTTGAGTTTACCTCGTCCTCATTGGAGCCCTGCACAGAGCTGCACGCTGGTCTGAGGTCTGTGTGAGGTGTGTTTTATAAACACCAGTCTTTGAGGGAAATAGCATATGCATGGCTTTTGTGTGTACACGTTCCTTTATATATGTTGCCCCCTGGTGTGTGAGAGGAAGCGTTTAAAACTTCAGCTCTTTATTCTACAGTTGATAATGATCTGAAAGGGGCTTTAGTTAGAAGTAAAGGACCTGCTGGAAACATTTCCCCTTTTTTATATACAGTAAATATGTAGATATAGTATGTTATCCTGCATGTCTTTGCTGTGGGAAACCCATGTAAACACAGAGCAAACTCAACTCCACAGTGTCGACCTCCGTTTGCCAGGTCGTGTTCCAAGCCGCAATCTTTTTGCAGGGACGTGTTGGTACCCAGGAAATGGACACTTCCTCTTTTTCCCGCAGTCAACCAAGTTTACTTTACAGTTTTAGATTCCAGTCTTAGTTTGCAGTGTACTGTATGTGATCTAGTGATGATACAGTCCAGTCAGGGCCAGCGTGCACACACTCTGTTATAAATAAAAGTTATAGTGCCGTGAAAATACAGGATGCACACACACACACAGACAGATATATGGTGTAACAAAAAAACAAAAAGAGGAATATATCATGATGTAGTTAGATGACAGGATACT
The DNA here is from genome assembly GCF_905171665.1 of Trachurus trachurus. Lineage (NCBI taxonomy): Eukaryota > Metazoa > Chordata > Actinopteri > Carangiformes > Carangidae > Trachurus > Trachurus trachurus. The sequence continues at coordinate 23,289,795 of NC_139896.1, read as the reverse complement.
GGGGACTTGGTGTTCTCTGTACAACACACACACACACACACACACACACACACACACACACACACACACACACACACACACACACACACACACACACACACACACACACACACACACACACACACACAGCTGAGTGGGCCACAAACGTCCCCAATAAAAAAAACAGCACTCGATTGGAGGACAGCAGCGTCCTTGAGTGTGGAGACTAGCTGTCATACTAGCACAACAATTCACCTCTACCTGTCAGAGCAGGTACACCACACACATACACACACCTACACAAGTTCTTACAGAGGAAGAGATGCACACCACACCACAAAGACACACACAGGCAGGGAACAATGGAAAACTCATACCTCACCTACTGTACCTGTGGATGGATTACTGGACAGACCCATTGAGGACGGTTAGTTTTCCTCTTTTTGTGGTTGTTTTGCGTCAGTAGGGGTCCGAGGGCCCAGGGGCCACAGCTTAAAACTCTTTGACAACTACAGTACAAGAGACACAAAAACAGCCGTGAGGAGACCTACAGTTCCCATTTTTAAAACAGCTACAAACAGATGCCATGTCATGGCTTGTTTCATAATCCATCCATCCATTACTCCTACCTACAGGTATGCATACACTTTGGCACCAATGTACTGTAACCATGATCAAATAAACTGTATCTCTACCATTACTGGTGCAGGGAGTAGGTCAACAGCCATTCTAACTTTAAAAAGACAGACTTTACATACTTTTAATACTCGGGTTCTTCTAAAGGTGTCGGACAAATGTAGTCTCAACACACAGGAATTCACATTCATGCTTTCACACCGTATATAGTCACACACCCCTTCCACTCACAGGAACGTCACCCATGCAGTCCGTTGATAGGTTTCTGTGGTTCAGGAGTGATGGAGTGGTCAGGCCAAGGAAGATTCTTCAAAAATGCCAAACTATTCCTTTACTTAAATAAAATCTTGAACCTGCAAGTTACAAAGGACAGAAACTGTACTGTTACTCTATGCCCTGATAAACCTCAATCCAACCTCTGGTGCTGTTGTCATGAATTATTTTAGTCATATACTGAATGGGTGTGGAAGTAGCTGATTTTCTACTAACTAAAGGGTTAATTCACTCTACGTAAAAGAAAAGACGTAGCTCTAAGTATTATAGGATCCAATTGAAATGATTGTGATTTGTAGGAATGTCTATCTTTACTTTAATCCAAATTATTCAACCCCCCCAAAGGGTGAGTGTCTAATACAGTATGTACAATGGACATCACTCAACAACATGTTCAAATCATGACTTTATCATGACTCTTTTTTTCCCCCCCGGAGGCGTCCAGTTTTGATTTTTTGCAATTCTATTGGTTAGGATCAATGGTAGGGAGTAAGAGGCCCGATCAAATGTGCAAAATACAAAGGAAACTGAAAAAACGAAATCTACCATTGAAATACAAGGTTACTCAAATTTGCGGTTTTCAATAGAAACTCAAATTAAAAACTCTTCAATGGGAAACAGAAAATCTTCAATGGAAATTTTAACTGTGGAATATAAAAGAAAAAATTAAACATGACAGATCATTCTAGTCATGTCAGCAAAAAAACTATTATTGACATAAAAATGTCCTCATCATCCGCTTATTATATAAATCTTCTATTTAATTTTTTCATTTTAGTGGAGCAAAATGTGTCCGCTCAAATTCCCTTTTTCAGTTTCCTTTTGCTCTCTGACATTGAAACATGGCCTGAGTATCACAATAAGATTTTATTTCTCAATATAATTAGAGTGAATGTATATGAAATGTTGCGTATCTCCAGTTGGAGTAATTCTTAATTACAGCTATATGCATATTTGGACTATATATATATATATATATATATATATATATATATATATATACGTATATATTTCATTTTTGTAGGATGTTTCACAGTTTATATATCAGTTATTATCTTTGGGAATAAACTGAAATTTCTTTCACAGCACTGTAAAAGTTGTTGTTGTCCAAAAGAGAAAAAAAAGTAATAACAATGATGAATTTGGCCTTGCCAAGACCAGCAGAGTGAATTCTCCATGAGCTCATTCTGTTTATCCAACTTAACACTGACAAATGAATGATACAGTGAATACTCAAAACCTACAGAGAAGAGTTGATGGTGTAAACTCACAGGTTTTGTTGGAAGGTTCGAACCTAAAGGGCTGTTTGAACCGAATGTTTATGGGTGTCTAATCAATGGTGTGTTTTCAGTCTCTGGGTTTCACTGATGTTTGTGTGTTTGGTCCTCTCACGATGTGAACTGGTAGAGGTACTCATACAGTATTTAAAGCATGTATCAGAGTGAACAGAGTGTTTCTGGTGCAGGTTTACAGAGGAGCTGCTGCTGCTGCTGCTGCTGTTGTTGTTGTTGTTAAGGGGGGTTTAACCGGCTGCACTGAGCAATATTACAGCCACTGTTCATTTGTTGTTTCTGTTTACATATTTACCTTGTTTAGGGGATGCGGGAGGGAAGAAAACGATGCCGGGGGTGGACGGACTTATTGCTTTCCATTTCTCCTTTGTGAGTGAGAGTGCACATATATTGATAATGTAACTGCATTAAATTATTTATCCTAAACCAACAAATCTGCTTTATGTGCTTTTTTATTTCAGACAGGGGTGAAATCAAATTAGAGAAAGATGTTTATCACTTTGCATTGAGTGGTTAGAGCACGCCTCATACAGGCTCAATGAGCCTTGAAGCAGGAGATTGTTGGTTCGACTGACTGAGTTGATCATCACACAGTGCTGTGTCAGTCCCTCATTCTCCCCCTGTTTCCTGTCCGTCTCCACTGCTACTGTCAATAAAGGCAAAAAAGCCCAAAATGTAATAAAAACATACTGTATTCATTAGAAAACATGGTTGTTCACACCAATTAAGATTGTAGTTGAAAGAGATATATTGAGGGTTTTCTTAAAGTTGAGAAAGTGTTTACAATGTTTTTTGCTTGTTAGAAAAAAAAAATGGTTGAAAACTTGTTGCTATCAGTTGGTAAACAGCAGTAAGAGAGAAAACTTAAGAAAACTTTAGGTTATTTACATAACCCCGGTTTTCTGAGTAATATGAGTGAGATGTCTCACTATGGATGCACAGTGAGACATCGAGCGAAATATTATGAAAGAGAACATTTCTCTTTTCTCTTGTACCTTTTATTTTAAGACTTTAAGAGCCATTTCTCTAGAGTTCAGACAAGCCTGCAACTTTAAAAGCAAAGCAAAGCTAACATGCTAATGGAAAACAATATCCTGTAAAGTGGCCAGCAGCCGCTAAAGTGTTGCTGTGAAGCTGTTGCATCACAGATCACTGCCCCATTCACAGACCTCCCAGATTACAATTATCCATCCACTGGCTACGGTATGCCACTTACATAGCTCCACCCACCTCACCTGGGTGGAGCTGTATGAACTAGGGCCCTACCAATTCAATTTTTATCTTTGTAGTACGTGTTTAAACTATATTTAAGGGATCAAAAGCTTTTTCTTTTTGTTGTTGGTGTTGTAAAAATGTACTCGGCCTGTTGCAGTATGACGTGTCTTATGAGTAGGCCTACTCTGCTTTATGCTTAAATACTGATGACTTTTTCTGCTCGGGGAGCTCCTCTCTAATGACTCTTGTGGGAGATTCTGTGCACGACTTGAATAAAGAGACACTGACTTCAATATCCTGAGTGTTCACCCACACCTATCGTCATTGGCATTGACCACAAAAAATCCTTATCAGCAGTCGGGCCCCATAAACAACCACACACAAAACATTTTTTCTTCTCTGAACAAATATAGGCTATCAATGGAACACTTTTGTGTTGTGTTTACTCCCATTTTATGGGGGAAATAGAAGAACTCAGATTTTATCTCCATACACAGAGGCCTTGGTCCCTTCAACTTTCTTCACTGTTGTATTTGAATCCTTGTTAGTGGGCACTGGCTTCTTCTTTTCCATGATCATCCATCCACCTGAAAGGTGTGACACATCAAGATGCTGATTACACTGCAGCAGGACGATTGCATAGATGTGTCACCACCAGTCAAAGAATACTTTGCAACACAACCCCGGTCTAGACGTTTTATTTTATTTTAATTTTTTTCCAAACACAGAGCAGACACGTGTGTTACCAAGTTATGTAACACTAATGGCATCACTTTCTTTTGGCTAAAAATATTTAAAATGTATATTTCAATAGGTAGTAATTTGTCATTAGCTTACCCACAGCCACAGCATAGGCCAAGTTGACCCGCATAGCCAACGTTAGTAGTGTCATGGTAACAAGAAAACTCCTCACGCTAATCCTCTTGAGTGGGATGTTTACAGCATATGTTGAGGGGATGATTGGTTGACGACACCAGATTCTGCTGCTGATTGGCTGCTGGGAGACAAGGTGGCCATGCCCTTCAGTATATCCTAAGCTTTTCCCATGTTAATGGTTACTTTGTTGGTTTTGGTCGACTATCATTTATTTCACATTTTGTCCTGTTCATTTTAATTAAGGAAGTTAGTCTTTTGGTTTTGTTTATTTGTGGTGAGACTCTTCCAGCAATAATAATAGGGAGGGTGAGGATAAGTGAGTGTTAGGGCCATGATCCAGGATCAAACAAGGAGCATCCATATTTGGAGGATGAAATGAAAGAAATGGAAATCAGCACAGAGACTTTGAATGAGCTTGGGACAGCATACACAAAGAGGCAGGGTAGAGGAACATCTGAGCTGTGTATAAAGTAGAAGCACCCATGTCCTGATGGGTGACCAGCTGCTGGTGAACCATCCAGAGGAGAACCCCTGACTGAGGTGTGGGAGGGGGCACGGGGCGTAATGCACACTGTGCACAGAGATATAGTTGCATTTCATTGATTTTGGACTGACAGTAAAGAGGAACCTTTTAAATAGACAAGCTAATTTTAAATGTCCACCTCAGCAAGTATAAAAGCAGCTGACAAACAGATATGAACACAGATATGTAACATGTTGTTTGTGTGTGAGTGTGAGTCACCTGTTGGTCCGTCCAGCAACCTGACACCAGGCTGAGTGGACAGTTTATAGATTGAGACAGGAATAACTGGAGAAAGCAGAGAGAGACAGAAAGATGACAAAGAGGAGGAGGAGGAGAAGGAGGAAAAGATGGAGGAGAACAGCACAAGGGCACTGATCACACTGAGTGTATTTATAGAGGAACAGGAGCCGTCTTTTTCCCCTGATCAATGGAGAAGCAGAACAGCACATGACCTGTCCACTAATGGCAGCCTGCTGGATGTGTGTGTGTGTGTGTGAGAGAGAGAGAGAGAGAGAGAGAGAGAGAGAGAGAGAGAGAGAGAGAGAGAGAGAGAGAGAGAGAGAGAGAGAGAGAGAGAGAGAGAGAGAGAGAGAGTAAAAGAATAAATGGGTCAATGAGAAAGAACAAAGAGAAAATTGCAGTTGTCCACAGAAGCTTGGACCTGAAACTAACACGTCCAGACCCTGTGTGTGTTTGTGAAAGCATCGAGGGATTTCAAAGACAATCTGCATTAACAGAACTCTGTTCCAAACCATTTTCCACACACGCCCCTGGCAAAGAGCTGTCATACAAGCCGCTGTCTGACCATCAGGAGCAATTCAGGGCTCAGTCTCTCCTTCAAGGACACTGACATGTGGACAAGTGGAGCAGAGGATGGAGCCACCGATCCTGTGATCATGGGACATCATGCTCAACCTGCTGAGACAGTTGCTCTCACAGTATTTGCATTTAGCTTTAGGGTCTTCCACAGGGATCAGTGTGTGCTCTTTGTGTGTACTACGGGTGTGCAGGGATGCCATTATCTGTATCTGTACCTGATCTGTATTTAATCTAAAAATGATCAGTATCAGTATCTGTAATTAGATATAAACAGAAGTGAGCATTGTTTTAGTTTCTTTTTGCAACAATTCTTGTTTCTAGATGAATGGACCTAATCAAATTACAAAGGCAGATTAAAGGTAGTTATGTTCATTCAGGTAATGTTTCAAAGCAGCCAAGTGATATACCATTGCCATATAGATAATATATTCTGTACTTTTCATCTGTTTTTCCCCCTCTCTCTAATTATTCTTAAAAACTACAGGTTATGGCGTCCCAGCTCGTGCCAGACACAAGGCTTTCACTGCTCTTAAATGACAATTAATTATTGCTCCCACCACCAGCGTGAGACTGTGATAGATGAAACACACTGCCAGATGGAGCTGAACTACGCTAAGATAGCAAGCCAAATTCAAAACAAACTGTTGACAGGCTTCAGCAAACAGTTGTCCAAGTGCTGCCGGGCAGAGATGAGGTCAAAGTATCAAGATATTAACTTCAACAATATGTAGCTACTACTCTAGATGTGGCTCTGTCTGAGATGAGGCTGTCACATTTCATCGAATGTACACACAGCATCTAGGAAGTGCAGATCAAAAAAACAAAAACAAACTAGAGCTTATATTTTCTGAATACTGACAAGAATATTTGGTGTGAAAAATATTCAAATCCAGTCCATTATCTGCACCTTTCTGAATATGTTATTCTGATTTGGGTAAACCCCTATTGTCTACTGTGTGTGAACTCTAGTTAAAAAAAAAATCCAATACAAAATTTCATCATTATGCAGATGACACACAGTTCTCTCTTCCAGCAACAGTTGCCAGTTCCCTGTTGTAACTGATTGGTGTCTGTTTTGGATTGGACTGGATTTACTGGAATATATTTATCTTAATTGCCCCTATAGCGTTAGGGGGAGAAAATAGAAACAATACTCTGTCCAAAATTTGTGAAAATAAATATCATTTTCTCACTGAGCCTCAGAGGAAACTCAAATATAAATGTTCAAACATAACAAATATCAAGCAGATGGTAATTGGGGTCGGTTTATAATTGGATGACATTTATTTAATATACAACAAATTAAACACTTAAAAGCCAAATTGAAAACTACCAAACTAGTGCTACCAGGCTTGAGAATGAGATTTTACTTTGTCTATTTTATTAAACACTACATTATTTATGAAACATGAAATAGGCTATGTCACAGCTTAAACCTCAAGCTTCTGTGTGGGTTCTGCATAAAGAAACAATGAAGATCTGACAGAGACAACACTGGGGTAATAGCTGCTCCACATGGACACTGTATTTGTAGAGTGAATGATGGTTTCTTATCTGACAGGAGTGTGCCTCCACCTGGTGGCCTGAACCATCTCACATGTCCATTAAGAGGATTCTCTGGTTTACTGTAAAAGTTTCATTTTTTTTGTCAATACATATGGATCATTATGCATTAAATGATCATATTATATTAGACTAAATATGATGTGTAAGTAAATTGTTAAACCAACAAATTATGCCGAGGTTCTATGAAAGAAAGTTTTGTTTTCCTAAGGAACCAGTTAGAACTTTATTTTTAAAGGTCCAATATTATATATAACTAACTTTTGCATGTGGCATCCTATTATAAAGCAGCTCTTGGTTCTATATTAATACCATGAAAGTATCAAAGCCTCAGTCCACAGAGAAACACACACAGAAACTGGGTCATAAAACCAGCTGTCAGAACCTCTGTGACTTTGTGATGTGATGTCACAAACAGTAGTAAGTTAGGTAATGTTAATGATAGGTCATATCTAAATAAATACATAATCTATTCCACTTATTATTGTCAAGCTTAAGGTCTTTGATTGTTTTTTGTTTTGTAATGATCAGATTTTCTCCCCCTGTGAGGATAGATGAAGTTATATTGAAGTGAAACTGAACTGGTGTGTCACAATTTGTAGGCAGGTTATTTTATATGCAAACAATTGACTGAGGTCATGTTGACATCACTCTCCAAGTGAGGGGGTGTAATGAGGCTCATATTCTGCAAGGTTGAACTATCACTTGCTCGATAGTTCAACCTGAGGCCGAAACAGGTGAACGCATAATTTTTATTAACCAGAGGAAAACACTGTCTGTTCACAGCTTTAGTAGAGAAGCGTTTCATCTCCACTCCTGTGTCTGACAGACCACTGCTGCCTCCTGCAGGACTCTACTTGTACAACAGCTGGACTCAACAGATCTGAATCCTGCTGGAGTTGCTCAGCGTGTAATCCTCGGTTTGTAAAATCAGATCACACAATGGAGGATTACAGAGAACAAACATAATTCCAAAATGTGCCACTGATAACATGACCCGACTTTGGAGAAAATTTAATGGAAAAAGAGTGACAAATGAGTAAATCCTCAAAATGCTGCTAACGATAATTTTCATTATTATCTCCATTAATCTTTTTGTCTAAATATCAGAAATAAATATTGTGCACAAACATTGTCAAAAAACACTGTAACTGTGTCCACTAAAACCTCCAATAAAGGTCTATATCAGAGGCATACTTATCATGTTTGTTTGTCTTTCATGTACAACATGAGAGTACAACATGCAGCTCATTTTTACATGACAGAAGAATAACAGAAATTAATCTGAATCAGAAAAGCAAAAACAGAATAGATAAAAAGAGGCTTTGAACAGTAAATCTTCTGACTCAGCTGATGTACAGCTTGTGAGGACACTAGGACAGTGATGGACACAGAGACTGTTGTTCTCAATCAAACTATTTAATCTGTGTTGAAAATAACAGATTGATGTGGTTTCTCCACTTTTATCTGACACTGTCAGACTCTGTCTTCTCAGACACATTAACCCTCACTGCTTTTCCCTCCATCCACCTCTGATCTCCATCATGTCTCCCCCTATTATCTGTTGTCACAGGTGAAACAGCCCCAGGGTTTAATACACTGCTTATTGTATATATTTATTACCTCCCTTGCAGCGGGCCGTGTCAGATTCATCATGTTCCACTGAAACCTCATTACACGCCGCTGTTTTCCTGCAGGCTCCGTCCTGTCGCGTCCTGTACCGTATGTCCAGTGTTGTGTTTCCTTCCTCTGACTGAATTGTGTTTCCCAGGCTATTTCAGACAAACTGTATTTGTTCATTTTTTTTCCACACAGTTTGAATGCTACCATTTGATAAAGCCTCCCTCCCCAGTATTTCTGCATCAGTAAACAGTGGAAACACAGAGGCCGTCCTTCACCTGAAGGGTCCGTGTTCAGGCTGACCAAACTTCTGCTTTATGAGTGGCGCTCATGTCAACCAGCAACAGTGAACTCAGCAGGAGTACAGCTTTTTACTGCAACTCCCCTCACACTCTATGCACAGATCTGAATGTGAGGCTTTGATGTGAAACTGGAAACACAGACACAACCCGCTGTTATCTGTTGACTGTGAGTGGCAGACTTAATTTCCTTAAACGTCAATAACACCTCAACATCTCTGCATATGAGACTCTCTGTGCCAAATCTTACAGTCTGGCTTTCAAACATTTTTGTATTTGCCCAATAAAATATATTTTTTACTTAAAAAAAAGTTACCAAGTTTACTTTTTACTATTTAGTTTGCTGTAAGAAAAATGCATTGATAAATGACTTTTTGTTTCAAATTTTGAATTTTATCCCCTTTAAAGCTGCCATTATTTTTCTTTGGACTAATTGTATCAGCACTGGGACACATACAGAACAATTTTAAAACTTCAGGAAAAGTTGGAGCAGTAAACTTAAGTCATTGCTTAAAACAGACAGTTTTATTGCACATTGAGGCTCTGGAGTTGCTTCATGATGATGATGAAGATGATTATTCTATGTTTTAGTAGTAGTATGTCCCTATTATAGAAACCACGACAACAGCACAGGTATGGTGCTGTCAGGACAGTTAGCCTACATGTTTATTACAGTGGCCTGGTGAAGCCATGGTGAACAAAGGCTCTCTTAGTTGGTAGAGGGGCACTGAGGATTAAAAAAAGCAATGGCTGAAGCGACAGCCTGTATACCAAAGTGATGGAAATAAAGGATCACCTGTATCCATGGCAACTATGGTGGCCCTGAGAACTCAATGCACTGTAGTTTAAAGGGACATTGTGTAACTTGTGTTGTCTATTCACAAAAATCGATTATTTCGTTCAAAAGAATGTGTTTCATTAATTAGTAATTACCCCCATCAACAAACTGAAGTGTTCTGGCAAGCTTTGAATTTGCCATTCATATATACATAGAACTGGTAAGCTCAGTGCTGCTGCCATGTTGTGTCGCCATCTTATACCGTAACCACAGACACACCAGAGACACCGGAGCGGTCGATCGGCTCTGGGAGACGAGTGTATCGTTTTGCCTCGTGCCGACGGACCACTTGTTTATGTAACCCTGGTTAGAATTACAACACTCAGAAATACCAGTTTCCTTGAATGCATCATAGGTTTTCTGTATTGTAGTTGTTTTTCGTCTGATAGTGGAATTTCCGAGCTTACCTGAACGCATCACCTGCAGGCCTCGGTGTGTGTGAGAAGGTGAGGGACAGAGAAAAAAGAGAAAAAAAAGAAAGGAGAAACCTCATGCAGCCGCAGAGCAAAGTGTCCCCGTTCGGCGGCCAAAAGTGATGATATTTCGTGGAAGTTGTGATAAAACTGTCGTTAGAAAGTGAGTGTGAAGAGAAACTTACCTGTTGGAAGTGAAACCGATCTCGGGAGCGACTCGGACGAGTGTTTCCATGGACTTTTCTGAACTATTTTGGCTGTTTTTTTTTAGGGACGAGTTCTTCTGTTCAACTGTGATCCACACCACCGCCGTTGCCGCGTGGAGACACATTTTATTTGCACTTTCTTTTCTGAGATCTCAGTAGGCCTATTTTTTGACTTTTTTCTATTTTTGACCTTTTTCCTATTTTTTACATTTTTTTTGCTAAAAAACAAACTGACAAAGGAACTTAAAGAACTGTTTTCTCCTTGGAGGACCCTGAAAGACAATAAATAAACTGAAACAAACAGTGGAAAAAACAAGGAATAAAAAGGACAATTCAACCCATTAAAGGGGAAAGAGACATTTTATTTTATTTTATCTTTATTATTTTCTATAGGCTACCGGTACTTACCTGGTCAGCTAATTTTATTTCATTCTGTGAATTTAATTCATGTGAAGAGAACTGCATTTCACTTAATGTGTGCAAAGCTGAACAATTTAAGTTGAGAAACAAAACTGAATACTCGAATATAAACATTTATACCATATTTTGTGTTGTGTGTTATGTGGGTTGGAGATCAATTGCTCTCATGCTACAGTGCTACTGCCAGTCTCCTTATCCGAACCTAGTTGATCAGACAGAACCCGAGAGAAGCCTAAGCAGGTTACATTTACATAGACGCTTGTTCATCTCGTTACTTGCAGCGGCTGTCGTCTGTCTGCGGTCTGCCCGATTGCACGTGAATGCAGCATAAAGGATTGACCGCACCCCTAAATAGGAGTAATAATTCCTACAGTACAATGCTGTCAAATGTGTCTGGGACTTCAGCACCACGGACAGTGGCATGGTTTCTTCAACACACAGCAGTGAGGCTGTGGCTACAGAGGGAGGATGGAGGTCTGTGCTGACATGTTTTATTTGTGCTGCAACAACAACTTCAAACTCCTGTTTTCTACTTGCTTTGATGAGTTTCAGTTCAGCCTGTTACTCCTGATTAAAAGTTTGGGAGCTGCCCTTTTCATGGTTTACAGCAACATTTTTATCCAGTGCTGCAAACTGCAAAAGTATTTCATTTTATTTTTCAAATTATCATGGATCATTAACAAATAGCTACTCATAATACATAAAACTACAAATAGTACAAACGAAAATGAATGAAATAACAGTATGAAAAAAACATAAACTCTTTGAAAGAGTACAGCTACAGTAATCTCTGTTTCTCCTGTAGCAGCCAGCTGCACAGTGACTTACAGCTGTATCAACATAAAAAATTTGGGGAGAGATTTTTACTACAACTCCTAGGAAGCATTTAGGCACAACAACTTAGAAAGATGACGATCAGCTGCTCTGGAGGCACAGTTTCACCAAAATGACAGAACCTGCTTTCTAAGAATTCAACTGGTGTTAGAGCAAAAGGGGCGACTGTGAGCTCTGTGTTCAGTATTAAGAGCAAATAACCATTTATATTTGAATGATCTATATCCATATACACACTAACCTATGTTTAAATTTACTTTTTTTTATTTTTTATTTATTTATTTGATTAGGAGTGGACATTGCATATTAATCAACATGTCAGCCAGAGCATCAATGTAAATATGCCGGAGTTAGCATAGTTGCTAATTCACATCCGTTGTCCTAAGGCTTTACTAGGACAATGATGAGTTTAATTAATTGTGTTTAAATACTGAACTGCAGTTTGAAATAAAAAATGTCAATTGCACAAAGATAGTGTTTGAACTATAAAAGCTACTACATGAACAAAAACAAGAAAAACCAACAAAAAAAAGGGGGGGGGGGGGGATTAGAATATACTTGGAGCAACTTAATTAAAAAAAAAAATTTGCTAAAAGGCTTGTACATTTTTATACCAATTAACTAGATAACATAGGCCTATACAATTACTTTAACATAACATGGTAAAACTAGGTGAAGCAACCCCATTTTTTATGAATTATCAACTTAAAAACATGCTTTTAGGATAACAATTATAACTCATAACTCTAAGACTAATAGAAACTGTTGCGTTTTTTTGTTGTTGAGTCTAAACATTTCTTGAGTGTACAAAATACTACGTCACACTCAGTAGGTCATCAAAAAGAACCCAAGACAGTGGAAACACAGACCCTTAGTCGTCTATTAACAAAAAAAAGAATCTTCTCCGTGCTCAGAAACTCCCCATTGTCCCTTTTCTGCTGCTGTAGTTCTCAGCTCTGACACCAGGTGGGGCTGTTGTGCTTCAGTGAGAAAAGAAAAAACTATTTTCTTTATTCTCAACGATTCATCAGCGTCACTGTCTGTGTTTGTGGGTGTGCACCTTCCTCACCTCCGACTGTGTGTTCAGATGAACACACGTGGGTTGTTGTGTGTTTTCATGTGTGTGTGTGTGTTTGTGTCAAACGAGAGAGGGAGAGCGAGGAGGGGGGAGTAGGCCAATCAACACATCTTTCACCCAATGATCTCATCAGGTAGATTCTCAATGTACATATCTGTGCTGTCTGCTTTCTTCTTATGTGTGTCACTATTTGATGTCTTCATTTTTGCATTCCTTCCTCTGCTAAGCACCTTAAAATGACATATTGACAGTTCATTTCATTCTGTTGTGTAGAGGACAGACACACACAGTCTGTGACAGGATTAAGTGTGTGTGTGTGTGTGTGTGTGTGTGTGTGTGTGTGTGTGTGTGTGTGTGTGTGTGTGTGTGTGTGTGTGTGTGTGTGTGAGAGAGACAGACTGTGTATTTGTGATTCATTTTCAGCTCTGAATCCTGATTACGTTCTCCAAGGCCACCGGTGTAATGAGGTACACATAAACACACACACAGACGCATACACACACACACAGACACACAAACACACACAGAATTGGCTGCAGGCCTGACCTTGGTGTGTTAAACTCTGCAGCAAATCAGAGCTCAAAAAGCCGACCAATGTGTGCATGTGTATCTGAGACTCCCAACAGGCATACACACCTCCTGTCTCTACCTATAAACAGGGGTGGGACGTTACAGTTGCATTCTGGGATCAGTTGCCTTCAAGTTCCCTGTAGAGAATAAAAACAAACGCTGCTCTGACTGATACTGTGTTTGATTATTCTCATTTTAATCCTGTCACCACCTGTTGTTCTCACCCAGATTATACAGAACAAACACACATCAGGAATCTGAAACTGAACATCACCTGCATACTGAAGCATACTCCCTTAATAGATTTCTCTCATTAGTGGAGTTTACTGACTCACTTTAAATTGTTTTATTTGCTTTTAGAGCTTGTTAACTCACTTTGAAGCTCTTTGTTAAGTGAGATTTACACATAGTTCTTCTTATCAATGTCTATTCTCTTGTTGCAGCTGCAGATTTGAAGATGACTTAATTTCTTAACACTGAGAAGATGATGGAGCTGTCAGCAGTGTGTGTGCTGTATGACAACGGCTCTCACAGTATCATGGTAGTGTCAGTACTGTCTATCCTGCCTTCTTTTGCTGAGCTGTGCATGGGATCTCTCATCCCTCTTTCTGGCTTTAAACAATCTCTCTCTGAACTATTAGTTACCAGTTGCACCTGCTGTGACTCTTAGCTTTCAAATTGTATTGCACTTTTGGGGTCTCTTTTATTGTATCGATTATCATTGTCTCTTTGCTACCTTGCTCTTGGCTCTTTCTATGTATGTTCTCGCTTGTTTTGTAATGCTTCCTGACCAGGACATCCTTGAAAAAGAGATTGTCAAATCTCAATGGATACTTCCTGGATAAATAAAGGTTAAAGCAGAAGTAAGTTATATATTTGTGTTTCTGTTAAATTCTGTTACAGTTAGAAGAAGGAAACAGGGAGTGAATGGTCCACTTTTTTCTGTTCCATCTACAGATGTTGTGTTGCATAGCAACATCACTTCTCTTAGGCTTCATTTAAAGCGTGTTAATATAAGTCTTAAATAGTTATATCTTCCGACAGCAATCACTTACATAGAGTGTTTGGTCTGAAACACGGGTCTGTCAGTCACTCTGCTCTGCTCTGAGCCGAGGAGAAAACATTTATCGTATCCTACAGTTTTTATCCAATGAGGAGAGAGAACAGCATGCAGGGCTGTGTGTGCAGCCAAGGGACGCCGTGAATGTGGCGACGTAGGGACGAGGACTGTTATGGTGCATTCAAGGAAACTCGTATTTTTCCGACCGTGAAGTCGTACCAGTTCGATCTGGTACGAGTTCACCGGTCGGAAGTTACGAGTGGCCGTTATAGTGACTTTCACCGGTAAAACAGGTCAGAAAAACACGAGTGGGTTGCCTGGAACGCTACAAAGTCGTAAATTGTGACTTGAAGCTGTAATTTACGATTTCAAAAGCCTGCCTGGAATGCAGCATTAGCGAAAACGACCGGACCACTTACTTCTGCTTTAAATAAAATTAAAAATAAAAATTCAAGGGTCAATTGAGTTTCATAACAGTGATGCGTCGGCGCATGTGGAGCTCCTTTTTACCCCCAAGTGTCTTCGAAAGGGGGGACAGATGCCGTCACTATTGGATGAGGTAAAAACTAATGTTTGTGCTATTTCCCCTCTAACTACACCCGCAGCTTCATTAATCTTACTTATACAAAAAATTTTTCGGTCAAATCATCTGAAGATCTCAAGTCGTTTCACTGAGCATGCTCTGTAATTAGGACTCGGTGTTTAACCAACCTCAGCAGAGTCACAATTAGAGGAAAATTTGAGCAAGTCTGAGGAGTTCAGCCTCATGTGTATATTTCTGTCCAACATATATATATATATATATATATATATATATATATATATATATATATATATATATATATATATATATATATATATATATATATATATATATATATATATATATATTCCTGTGGGGTTTACAAAGTGCTTAAAAATAAAGACTGAAAACATTCAATTAAAACTAAAACATGGATTTAAAGCTGTAGCGGAGCTGAAGGTCTCCGAGCCTCAGGGATGACTCACTGTCCTTTTTTATTCCTGCCATTTCAACCAGCCACTGAATAACCTTTAATTACCTGGTAATTTCCGAAACATAGTGATGAACAAGAGTCTGGAAAGCCTCGTCTTTAAATAAGATTCACTTTTGTGGTTTGAATGAATTAGAGGTTAGAGAGTCGTCACTTGGGCTGATTTGCAGAAGCTTCGAAGTATTTTGACTTTGATCTCTGTGTCGCTGACTGAGTCATAAATGGATGAATTTGCCATTCAGACCTATCAGCCCATGGCCAATAACACATAACTTGAACTTGATGGTTTTCCTTACTACAGGGGGAAAGATAATTAAACAGAACATTTTCAGAAATGGCATCTCGTCTTTGTACAAACACACGTCGTCTTTATTACCGCTCTCTCCTGTTTCTTTACTGTAGCAGCTTCTCATTTTTACCTGTCACTGATTGTCATTTTCACTGGTTATAACAATAATGACCCTAACTGCTCCAGGTCACTAAAAAATATGTTAATTCTGCCTATAAGCTGATGACAACACAAATTAAAATGAGCCTTTTTTATGTGTCTGAACTTGACCAAAGATCCTTTGAGGGGAGAAACTCAACAACACTGTAATTAAAGAACTAGATTGCTGAAGGGCTTGTTCCAACCAAGCATCAGCCTCAAAGGCCAAAAACTGAAGCCAATACCATAAACTGCTGTTCCTCTAATGACTAGAGTCTGGCTCCGGCAGTGAGTCAATCCCCATAGACTCCAATGTTAAAATGTCCAATTTTAAAGCAGAAATAAACACATTTACAGTTTTCTTACATCTTTATATTACTCACTTGTTTAGATTTTATTCAAGTCTTGAAGTTCTGCATACTGTAATTGAGGTTGTTGCTAATTTCAGTGTGTATTATTGCAACAAGCCAGCCATAACCAGTGTCATATTTAGCAATTTTCAAAGACGCATACATTTTCTAACACCATTTGTCATACTAAACACCACTGATTCAGGTCAGTCACTTTACATCGTCCGTGTAGAAAACCAACAGGACTTTGTGTAGTAAACGTGTCTAATTTGCATGTAATTTGTGTTGGACTAAAGTGTCTGGCCTGTGATCATAAACTGTTCGACTGAGCTTTGGCAGGTTTCCCTCTGTGTGTTGTGTCTCCAGTGTTTCTCTGAGTTAAATCTCTAACGTCCATGTCAGTCATCGACTGGACGCGCAGACAGACAAAGCCACATTGATTTCCCACCTGCTTCAGCTTGTTCTCCAGTTATCAGCACAGCTTCCTAGTGGAACAATCAATCGGCCACACTAATGATGAGTACAGTTTGGCAGAAGGTCTCAGCTTGTCTCCCACTGAAAGAAACAGGTGACACAAGTTTTTTTGATTGAAAGCTCATTAATCTGTAAATGTTAGAAAATAGTGAACATTTAATTACGTAAACTCAAATGTCTTTTGTCTGAGCTTATAAAGATAACATACATAAAACATAAATGTACAGAAAAACTGAACTGATAGGCCAGATCCAATGTAACCAATAGTTTCTATGTCAATGAATTACTTCATTAGTCACTTGTTTCCCTCTATCCTTTCTCTATGTAGTCACTAGTAGCATGGCAACTAATAATTAAACAATAAATAATTTTTGGGGAAATTTTGTTTATTATTGTATTTGACAACATCACTGATGATGTATTTCAACAAAACACCTGATGTGTTGGACTGTTGGTACAATGCAATCAATCATAGAGCATTTTATAATGGCTTAAGTCAAGTATTATAATAGAGTTATAATTGCTCTATGATATGTTATGCTTATTGTTATAACGCATTATGATCATTTATGAGTGTTTACAACTATAGTTATACAGTATAACTGCATTATAACTCATTATAAGTATGGTTATAATGCATTACAGAGATCGGCGTCAAGTAAAGTGTTACCGATATGGTTTCTCTTGGTGTAAGTTGGTTTCTGCCTCTTTGGTCTGAACCATGAATAGCGTGTATACCTCGGGGTAAAACTACTCTACGTTGAGTCATTATTAATCAACCTTGGAGCTCAAATCAATCAGGCTGATTGACAAACTGACCACCCAGCTACTAGTCAATATGGGGGGGTTCTGAGAAATGAGATGAAAATTAAGTCTCTGGTGTCTATGATTTAAGGTGGAACAGGGGGCTTCACAATAACAGCCACAGGATCATATTTGAAATCGATCACGGCCCTGGAAGGTACATGGAATCCCATTAAAGAAACCTTTGGGTCTCAATTTCTTTGTGTGTTTTGTATGCATGTGCGCATGTAATCATGTGTCTGCTTCTGGTGCTCTCTCTATACCCTCAGGGTATGATCTGCATCAAAACATATAAACTAATGTGCATATACTACTGAGGAAAAAAAAATCTATCATCTGTTTTATGAGATGTATTGTTTCTAGTTGTATGCCGGCTGCATAAAATACTTTCTGTTTTCCTCCAATGCAGGGATGACCCTTCCCTCAACCCAGATTAAGTCCAGGCTGCCATAGAATTAGTGTGTCACACTGTGGGCTACAACTTATGGAGACTGTATCAGTTTCCATTTAGTCAAACTGGCCCATTAAAAGAAGCTGAATCAGCTACTGTTCAAACTGAATCCAGTGGTGTATCAACCACGCTCACTAGTTCATCATGATACTGAAGAAAACTTAAGAACATGAAGCTTCTGAATGAAGTTCTGCACTTAGACGAGAGTTTTTTCGTCTGAATTAAATTTAGGTTTAGTGAGGTGAGCTGTGACCAAGTACCATTGAAACATGATACACTGATCACCCAAGTATTGATTGTGGAGCCAGACCTAGGTTAACACACATCAGCAGCCATTGACACACAGTAAGTACCTTAATTCCTCAACAGGTTTTATGCAACATCCACTGCACTGCTGGATAAAAATCTGGGTCTCTGGTCAGATCACTTGAGTTCACTCTGCACACCAGTCGGGATGTTTCTCTCTTGGATTAATAAACATTTTCTAATCTGTACTTTTCTGATTCTGAAGTCATTTTTTGTGTTTTGTTACCTTAAACATGACCACTGCTCACTGACAATAAAAATACACATAGTCAAATGGTCATAAATGAGGCAGATTTAGTTTAGTTTAGTGTTTTTCCCCCTCATCCTCTTGACGATATCAACGCAGCTGTCTTCTAGCTGTTTCAGTGTGCAGTAGATGATGATGAAAGTTACCTCTGAAAATGTTAACACAACCCTCCTCCTCTCCATTATTTTTTTCCTCTCTGTTAATAAGTTACACCTTTAATGTAGTTTCACTTCAGCTCTCTGTTATTATGCAATCTCCTCCTGTACGGGTCAATACGCCTGGATGACATTAAATGAGCTATTACCTCGTGAAAATCACAATTCACATCTCCTGTGAAGAGGAACCTGTCTCAACACAGCAAACATCTTCCAGCCTTTATTCTCTTACCGACTGAAACAGAGAATATCACTGTAACATCAAAGTGGATTTGGCACTAGTCAAATATCATTGAAGATAATGAACGAACCCGTCTTCAGAAAGCAGTGAAGTATGAGTCACACTATGTTGCATGGCATTTTCAAATCTCCCGTAATTACCCATATCTCTTAAATAAGAAAAATAGTGGAAAAACATATTACCGATTCAGTTTGATCTGAAAACAGTGCAGAGAAAGTTGATTGCGGGGAAGATTGAGTGGACCTCCTGGGAACGCTCAATCACTGCACTTCTTATTGACGTGAATAATGTGTGTGTTTCTGTGTGTACACGATCTGTTGCAAAGGGAAGTGAGGCTGTATCGTCTTTAAGCTGGAAGTGTCATTTGTCATTACTGCCATCCAACAATATCATCCTCTGAACATGAAAACATCAGTCAAACATCAAAGATTAGAGGGACTTTTTTTCTCATGCATTGAACAAAAGAACTAACGTCTCATGAATGCACTCAAAACGGTTGTGAAAAATACTGCAACTTCATAAACAATCTTTCCAGGCAGTCGTGTGAAACCCAGCGGCAGTTTTCCATTTAACCCACAGAACCCAAGTGGACTTCAGGTGGAGGAGGTGGGAGAAACAAATGAAAGGAAAAAGCTGATAAATGAGTGGAGAAACAGGATCACAGCACCACTATCCACAGGGCACTGTCAACACTCACTGAATGGTTTCAAGAGTATGAAAATGGTGTGAATGATACGCTGTGGCCGCCGCAGTCACCACATCTAAACCTGTTTGAACACCAATGGGAGACTCTGGACCAACCGCTACTATCATCAAAACAGCAAAATGAGGTCATATCTTTTGGAAGAGCAGTGTTCATCCCTCCAGTAAAATTCACAGATTGGAAGAATCAACACAGCGGAGCAGTGAAGCAGTGAAGCAGCTCAGCAGTGGCCCAACGACTTACTGAGACACTTTTCTTGGTTTCTCCTCCACATTCGCTGCAATTCGCATCACAAAATTCAGAAAATGCACTCATCAAACACACATTGATATGATTCAGTGTGACTTCCACTGGGGGCCTTCAAAACTTCAGAGTTATCATGTTTTAAAGTTATCCTTGGTGTCACAACGATCAAGTGAAAGCTATGTGTTCATCTATCACTGCAAACAGTAGTTGATCACAGCTGCTTCAGCTTTCTGTAATTGGACAGTTTGCATTATTAATAGAATAATTTTGACTGGTTAATACTGTTAGTAAATCAAAAAATAATTTATGTTATCAGTGGCTCACCTGGTAGCTTGCGTCCCACCTGCAGCTATGGGTTCAAATCTGACCCCGTGGCCCTTTGCTACAGTACTGTATATGTCATCCCCTCTCTCTCTCCATTTTCCTGTCTGTCTCACATTCAAACCAAGGGTAAAAATGTCCAAAAATATCACTTTAAAAAAAGCAAGGAAAAAACCAAACAAAGCTGGCCACTCCAGTGAGGCACTGTCTCTGTTCCTGGAACATCGGTCCCTGAACCAACAGACTGTGAACCAGACAAATCTCTCAGCTGGTCGACATGTTGCTGTTTTTGAACAAAATCCGAGGACAAGCTGTCTGCTGTGCTGAGGTTGACCTGTTCCTTTTATTTTGAGGTGACGTAGCCACAACTCGGGAGGATATGGCGAAGTTAAGCGCGGCAACAGCCGCAGAGGAGAGGGATGAATAAAAGAAAATGGCATAAAAGGGCTCTCACACCATCCCAGCAAATAATCAAATCACTGAACTTGATCTCTGTCGATTGGACCACTTTGTGACTTTGTGACATGCCAGGCTACAAGACGAGACTGTTGTTCACTCCTGATGGACCAATATGGACACATGTGCATGTGCAGACACACACGTAGTCTGCTTGACTGTCTAGAGCTAGACTGCTGCTCTGTATTACTACCTGCTGTTGTAACATGTTGTGTCAAAATGTCTTAAGAAAAAGGTCTGATGAAGATAATGTATTCTGTGGGTAATGGGGGCGGGACTAGATAAGCTTTTGCTTCTCCCGCTTTCCCTTTCGGCCATGTGTATTGTATTATTTAAACTAAGATGATGTGTGATGATGATTGATCTAACTGAAATGCCTGAAATAAACAAATAAATAAATAAATTAATTAATGTGACTACAAGTTTATGTTTAACCTGTTGGCTGTTTTTGATCTTTATTTTTGAGGAGGCGGAGAAGTTCTTGACATGACTTACACATGTCTCCTATGAATAATCAAGTATTGCTCAACTTTCACTCTTGTATGTTTATGTATGTACCATAGATCAGTGAATGTTGCACAGTATAGCTTCCGTCAAGTCCACTATTATTTACCATGAGCGTTAGCATGATCTACTACACAGGCTGAATGACACATTGGTAATCAATAACAGATCAATATTTTAACGAAATCATACTTAAAACCCATACAAAAAATGTAACAAGCTTCAAAATGTACTTTAAACACAAATAATCT
Source organism: Trachurus trachurus (assembly GCF_905171665.1). NCBI lineage: Eukaryota > Metazoa > Chordata > Actinopteri > Carangiformes > Carangidae > Trachurus > Trachurus trachurus. The sequence continues at coordinate 23,268,332 of NC_139896.1, read as the reverse complement.
TTTTATCCATTTTATCTCTTTTAATCTGACAGATAGCCTGCACAGTCAGTGTTGTGTGGCGTCATTACTTGAAAATGACCGGAATTCTCCTTTAAATAAAGTGAGTCATCCATATCTTAGCTCTGCCTCTGCTTCCTCCACTAAAGTCTCCAAGTCTAGTTTTGTTTCACTACATAGCTGTTTTCTCTTTCTGCTGACCGGGCACTGACCCTGACCAACTGGTGACCCATAATGCTCCTCTTCCTCCCTCGCCTCCCCCTGTCTTTTATCTCCCTCCCAGACATATACAGGCTGCAGCCCTCTCAGTCTTCTTCACTTCCTCTGCAGAACACACAAACACAGTGAGTGTGTTGTGTTGTGTTGTGTTGTGTTGTTGAGTGCTCCTTCATCAGAGTGAGAGGTTAATCACAGCCTGCAGGTGGCTACTGCTACAGTCAGAGTACAGACACACACACACAGCTCCAAACATGGACAGACATAAACACACACATACACATACACACAGACAAACAGGATGCAATCATGATGCTGCCATGGCCAAGGCTGGGGTATGTGATGGATGGTCGCAGAGGTGCTGTGAATTTCAGCAGAAACACTTTGTCTCATACTCTGACAAAATACTGGACACAGATACAGATGACGGACATGAAGGTAAATAATATTATTGATACAAATAAAGGCAGACATGTCTTTAGTTTTGCGAGTATTACCGTAAGTAATAAACATCAATATCTGTGATCAGTTTCAGAACAAAACAAGGTCTACAGATCAAGGAACCTCAACCTGTTTGTATTTCCTGACAGATCTCAGATCAGCCGATCTTAACTGCCCAGCAGGTAGAGACAGACTGAACGAAGTTAAACACTGAACAGCCGACTCAGCTCATCATGGCAACACAAACGGAGCTTACGTCAGTGTTGAGTCTTAAAAAGTCAGATGATACCTGGACTTAGTACAGTCCTGTGAACAGCAGGTTCACATACAGATAAACCAATCACGTCCCAGTTTATGAATACAATTAACGCAGCAGAGACCAACGTCCTTCTTCTGTCAGCGAGGATAAAAAATCACCTACGTTCATTTGTTTTCACATCTGGAGTGAAAACCAAATTCCCATTAATTGATCACTATCAAACCACCAAAGCGAACCTCACAGTGGTGCTAGAGGAAGAAAAAATCAATCATCCAGGGGTTTTTATTATTTATTGCTAATTTCAATCCAAGCTGTGCAATATTTGCTGAGATGTGTTGGTCTGGGCCACACAAATCATATTCAGCTAGAGGCTGAGGTGGGTGGAGGTTTTATTTCAAGTCCGAGGTCAGACTGCAGCCTTTAACACAGCAGACGGCAGAATTACAAAAGGGTTTTTCAAATATGTGTCTCTGAGCTCATTAAAACTGCACTGAAATCATAATGTCTGTCTCCTTTACCTGTGAGCTCCTGAAGGTTTCTCTGTGGGTCGCACCTCTTTACTCTGCTCTCTCTGTTGACCACATTAAACGGGACATCAGGAAATCCTGACGGCCCCTTTGAGAAGTGTGGTGGGGGGTGGGGGTGGGGGGCTGAACCGATGAAAATCAGATGTTCCCTGAATACCAAAAGTCCTGTTCAACGTCTGTCAGCAGAATCCAGGCGGCCGACGGGATCCTGCAATTCATCTTTCATGCTGACCTTACCTTTGATGTAGAGGTAAATGGTAATTGCACAATCCTGTTTCATTCAGTTAAGAAACATGTTCCTACTCTTATTTCCTCCAACACTGACAACTGCAGCTGCCTGAATAAAAGGATCATCTGGGTCTGACCTGAAAACAGCAAGATTGGCTTAACCACTGCATGAATAAGTACAGTAGTTACGGTCAATGGATGGAATGAGTGACAGGCTCTGTGAAGCATAGACACAGCCCTGAAGCTCAGGGCCTTGCAAAAACATCTGGCTCAGCTGTCACCAGGACCAGTTCACAGATTTTCAGGTTGGGCCATGGAAACAGTGATGGAGGTTGAGTTTGCTCTAATTTATTCCTGAATGTCACACTGCCTTCTTACAGTAAAGAAATCAAAAGAACCTCCACCAGCAGCTGATCTCACAAGTTAAACTTTCATTTCACTGTGGACCAGGGCCCACAGCTTTTTATTTATTGTACACTTGCTACAAATTCGGAAAATATCACACATTTGATTGCACAAAAGGAAGAAGAAAAAACACATGTGCATTTTACATAACACTTTTCAAATCCACAACTACAACTAGAGGACACTGACAAGTTACATGTCAATTTGTGTTTTTTGAAGTTAAAAGCATTGAAACATCTCCTCTAACCAGCCTCTTCACGTTTTGTTTTTTCACCAGATGAAGCACAGAAACCAACACATTCAGTTGACCTCATCAAAGTCCCTGTTAGAGCTCATTACACTCCTCATCTTGAAACTAAAACTGCCAAACTATTGTTTTAATAATGGGTTATGTCCAATAAAAGTTGGACCAACTGAGAATCCTCAAATATTTCCAATATTGATTTATCTGCTGACCATACTTTCAATTTCACACATAATTTCATTTTTATCAATGCACATTTAAACACACATAACAAGACAGTTACAGGGCTGTAATTGTATGGAATTGTATGATTTGTGACCAGGTTTTATTGTAGTGGGTGATTTTGTCTTTCATAGTGAATGTAAGTTTTTCCAAATTTGTATGTTCCGTTAGCAGATTGTACCAATGTTGTAGTGAAGGTTTTGTTCTGTCTTTCCAATTGAGTAATATTATTATTTTTGGCCATGGTTGTGGAGATGAGGATGAGTGTTTGATGATGATTTGGGATTGGTAAATGAGAGAGGTCACCTAGCAAGGCTACGGTGGGGTGGATTGGGATGCTGAGGCCTAGGATCCTGGATAGATCTCCCATGACCTCCGACCAAAACCGTCTAACTGGGGGGCAGTACCAAAGTGCATGGGGGTAATTATCTATTGTGGCTGGACAGTGTGTGCAGGTGTTGGTGTCAGTGAGGCCCATTAGGTGCATTTTATGGATGGTGATCTGTGTTCTGTGTAATACTTTGTATTGAATTAGCTGAATGTTGGAGTTGGGTGACACAGTGAATGTGTTGTTACAAATGGTTTGCCAGTTGATATCTGTTTGGATGTAAAGGTCTGAGGTCCATTAGACTGTTGGCAATGAGGTGCTGTTGTCATGATGGGAGAGGAGTTTGTAAATCTGGGAGAGAAGTTTCTTGGGTTTGAGTAGATTTTAGTTTCAGAAAACAGTGAACACCACATCCCAGAATTCACAGTGGAAACACAAAGTCACAATCACAAATACACTCACATGTTTGACATTCACCTCTGCTTTAAAATCAACTGTAATTCTGCAATTAAATAAATGCAGGTTATTTTTCAGGTAATTAATCAACTGTTTCAGCTCAAAACCAAAACAAGGACGAAAACTGCCAACCAAGAACAAACAAGTCTACAAGATAAGTGCACATGTACAGTATATATATTGCATGGACTAAAGCTATATGTACCAATTTATAATAGGTTTCATATACAAATTGTGTAGTTTTAATTAGATTTCATATGGAATTCAAAAGGATATAGTGTCATGCATGGGGCTGTCAGAATAATAGAGACGTCTCTGAGAAACACTTTCTGCTGAAACAGTCAGGTGACGTCATGACAGAGCACTTGTACTGGATTAGACTGTGCAGGTGTATGGAATAAAATGCACTCTGGGTGTAGTGCTGTAGGTGCAGAGCTGCCCTTGTAATATTTAACAATAGTGACATATGGTAATTTCATATTGTTGTTAGAGACGCAGGCTTGTGTAAAAGTGTGTTCAGAAAGAAGTGAACGAAAACTAAATAATGAAATGAAAGTGTGTCATTGTGTTTGTAACAAAGAGAAACTGTCAAGGACCCTTTGTGTCTCAGCAAAGAGCTGTAACATTATTCCTATCGAGTGCTGAGGCCTGAACATTTAATTGATTGTCAGTCAAACACTTTATAGAAGGAGTTGGTTACCTCCTGCGCTTGTTCACGGGGTTATAGTTCCAAATGACTGTGTATTGATTGTGAAGGTGCCTGGCAGCCGCCTTCCAAACACACTCAGTCCGTGATGTATCAGAGAGTGACAGAAGATGGAGTCACACTCTGCACTGCATCCACTTCATGATAAATCAGCATGTTATGATTGAGTGTGGCTTCTCGCCCCCTCTCCTGCTGACACGTCGCCCATCCCAGGCTTTCACTCTCCTGTCCGGGGCTCATCACACAGCACACACACACTCATTTGGCCCAGCTGTGAGCATCTCGCTGTGTGTCTCATGTAAACCATAACTAGTTCTCTGCCTCTCAGGAGCTTGATTGGGCGACTTGTGGATTCCCTGAGGGAAACATGACCCATGTTTTATCGCAATCCACCCCACAGAAGATGGTTTTGTTCGCCAGTATATCCCTGGGCTGACATACAGAGACAAACAACCTCACACACTCACATTCACACCCATTGGCAATTTAGCGTTGCCTATTATGTAACCAACTGTGCATGTCTTTGGACTGCAGGAGGAAGCTGGAGAACCTGGAGAGAACGCACACAGGCACGGGGAGAAAATACAAACACCCAGAAAAGTAAGGAAAGGAAAACCCTGTGTGACTATGTAAACAGTCTTAGTTCCACACAACAAACAAACACATGTCTCTAGAGGAGGAAAGTAAACTTACACATAAAGCCACGTCTGAACCGAATCAGACCCAATGATCCAGGTAAAGAGGTGTGTGTGTGTGTGTGTGTGTGTGTGTGTGTGTGTGTGTGTGTGTGTGTGTGTGTGTGTGTGTGTGTGTGTGTGTGTGTGTGTGTGTGTCACGAAGCAGGGAAAAGGTCTGACGGTGCAGATAAGTGATGGTAGATGGTATCTGTTTCTTGGATCACCTCTGAAGCAGCTCATTGATCCACTGCAGGGTAAAGAGCAGCAGAGCCAATCCTTTTATTTCTGTTTCTTTACTTTGCTGTCCGTTATCTGACACAGAGGAGACTGCAAACCCATTACAGTCTCCTTCAGCTGAAACCCAAACCCATTTACTGTAGTTCATCAGGTTCACTATGTAGACTTTGGCTCCAACATCGGCGTTTGATACGAAGGTTTTATCGGTAATATTTGTATTTTTAATGATATAATTTTTATCTTGAATTTCAAAAGCCATCTGACCAAAAAAGAAAGAAAAAAGAAGCTGAATAAATAGATAAAGATTATGAAGTAGCTGCATCAATTGGACTCTCCTCACCTTTATATAAGGCAGCTACATGGACACATTGTTTTATACAACTGTTTTTAGGCACACTCAAGAACACCTTGATGAACTTCTTCAAATCTGGAACAATTGGTATGAACTGCTTAGACTTTGGGGGTCAAAGTTTAAAGGTCAGGGTCCTGATGGCCTCCTCAAACCTGTTTTTAAACTTAATGTCACATGGTTCCTTAAGGGATTTTCCACAAATTTATTAAAAACATTTATTTGCTCTCAAGAACAAACCAATTCACTTTTGTGGCCAAAGGTCAAAGGTCAAGGTGATCCCATAAAACATGATTTTGGACTTGTGAATGTTTTTTCTCCAGAACACCTCCACCTCCCTTCAAATTTGGCACAGACAACCATCTGGACTCAGAAACTGATTAAACTTTGAGTGTTCAAAGGTCAAAGGTCAAGGTGAACTCAGAAACACTTTTCAGCCAATACCCAAGACTAAACACAGCAAATTTTGCCCAGAGAGTTATATTTTATATGACTGGATGAACACAAATGTAACCTGAACCTAACCTAACCTGAAGATGGATGACCAGGAGCTCAGTCAAGACTAAAGGTATCTTGTATCCATTCACTTGGAAGCTGAGAGAAACATGAAATTTAAAACAAAAAGACCCAGTGTCTCTAGGAAATACAAAGTATGCTGCAGTTTGTACTCCTCGTGCTTTCACATTCAGGTGGTCTCAGTGCATTGGTGCTGTGCGCTGTTGAGGAAAGAGGAAGGCGGGCCGCGTTTTCCACCTCCGCAGATGATTGTAATAATAAGAAAAGGTAGGTTATGACACTGCCATCTGGCCGCACAATGTTTCTTGACACAGTGTCAGACAGGTGGGAGGCTGGTGATGTCTGGTCACAACACACTGTCTCTATAATCTCGTTCTCTGAGCTGCCCTGCCGTGAAGTGCGGTAGACATCTGCTCTGCTGCACAGACCTCCAAACCTGCTGATCCTCGATCCTCACACATGCCTTTGTAGATCTGTTGACATACGCATATTCACACACATACCTCTGTGTATGTGGCTTAATGTGCATGTGACTGGACACAGCCAGTGTTTAACAATACAGTACAGTACATTAACAATTCATTTTCATCACCTCCATCTGTTTCTCTACAATTTACCTCCATCTTTGCATTACAGTAACTTCGTGATGTGCAATTTACCAGCAAGTCTGTCGAAGTTGAGGGTCTAAGGAAAGATGGTAAAGTTGTTATTCATGATGATGGACTATTTAAGTGACTAAATAAAATGAGGACATGAATGCAAAAACAAACAGTGCAGGGAGATTGGGCAGATTGTGACTGGATGGATGGGGGCTTCATACATTTCTAGTATCTGTCATATCATGTGATAATTGAATTCAAAGTGTAATCTCTTATCAGTTGTCTCAGCAGGCAGTCACGTTGTTTCAGGCACCTGTGAAACGAAAAATATGATCCATGAAGTTAAATGTTTATCGGCAGACACAAACACTGCACAGCGGTTCATAAGATATGGTTTTACAATCTTGTCATAGCTGCTATTGTTTTTATCTTTTGCTACAATGATCATAAATCTGTCGGGAAAGTAGTTGTAGTCATTGTTTGTCCTCTTTTATGTCTGTCTTTCATCGCAGATTGTTTAGAAAATGATTTCTTGATGCCTTTATTACCACCTCTGTCTCCCATCACTCAGCAGTGCACTTATTCAACAGGGCAACTAGGATGGTAGGATTATCTGTCTTCAGGAAAGAAAAAATGCATACGGAGCTCGGAGTGCTCTCTTTTATCAGCACCTTCTCGTGACCTCTGGTGAGTTTGTGCTAATGAAACTTTTATCTGTCCCTGGACCACTTTATAATGGGCAGCTCCTAGAGGATGGACAGAGGGGCAGGGAGTGGCGGAGAAAACTGCAGGACTCTTTTGTGTGTGTGTGTGTGTGTGTGTGTGTGTGTGTGTGTGTGTGTGTGTAATTACTGAGGTGAGTGTGCTTGAAGATGTTCACCTTGTGACTTTTGCCAGAGTGAATGTTTTTACCTCAGGTCAATATCTCCATGCATGTTCTTATACATACATATAACTCTTATCATGATGTTTGATTTTTATGCAGCAATTAATTCAGGATTTCATTTTGTAGGTGACAATAAAAGTAACCCCAGGCCTAATTCAAAGGCTGATATCAGCTTTTCGCAGATGCCATATATCAGTGTGTATGTTGGCTGATCATTAACGGTAAAAGTCAGCATGGAAATGCCAAGCTAAGCTCAAGGTCACTTAGAAACAGTGTCTACTAGAGAGCAATGACAAGATGGTTTTTACCCTGTAAAATATCATGCTTTTTAACTCCATCACTATTATTTAAAAAACAACACATCTCATACGTGATCTGGTTCAAGATTGTTCACAGTAATATCAGCTTATGCATTAGAGATCACGTATCTCATCCATTCATGCATCCATCCTGAAAAGTTAAAAACAAACAAACAAAAATGCATGACAGCTTCAGATTCAGATTCATGAATATTTATCCAGTTTGCAGACGTACCTCGACACCCTCCATTTGCCAACCCTCTTACCTCACAGTGCAAACACTCCTGATGGTAAAACTGTTGAGCTTTCAGCTGCACCTCTGGCTTGGGGCGACACACTTTTCTTCACACTGACTGGTCTCTTAGTGCAGCCTCCCACCATCAGTGGACGGATCATTAGCTCCCACTATGAAACCAAGCCCTCCCAGGTCTCCACTGTCACCTCCCCTGACATCTGTGATGAGCCATCATGGTGCGGAAGCTGTTAAAAAAGAACCGCAGGCAAGTTAAAGGAGATAAATAAGCCTGCTGCCCCGTGGACAATAACTGTATTTCTTTTCTTGCCGTAAATACCTCTGTAAGAGGAATCAATACGAGGAGGACCTGATAACTGTCTCTGGGTGCTTGGTGATTGGTGCCAACATGGGTGAGTGTACATGCGTGTGTGTTGGCTGGTGCCTCTCCCTTTGGTGCCTATTATGGAGGATTCTTGTTCAGGAACCGCTGTGAGGCACTGCAGACCTCATCGACCCAAACATCTATCTAGAGCATGAAAGTGATTTTGTCTCAGCACAACAGAAGATTGTAAGTCTCTTTCACTCTCTGTATACCTCCTCTCCTTGGATATCCATCCTCCCCACACACTGTATCCTCTCCTCCTCGTCACTTTCTCTCTGCAGCTTCTTCTGGCCTTTTCTCTTTTAATTACTTATTTGACAAGATTTGATTTTCTGTCTTAATTGGCAGAAGAAAGCTCAACAAAAAAGAAGAACAGAATTCATCATGAGGAAAACTGCACTGCCTTTAGCAACAGACAAGGATGCCTGGTGATGTTGTTAAGGAGAAGTCAAAGGGAACATCTCAAACTCCCCTAATTGTATCTTTTCCTAGTCCCAGTGAAGACACAAAGAGAATGGAATCGAGGGATAGAGGAAACATGTTTTTAGAGAAATGAAATGTCCTCCAACCAGTTGACACCAGTGTCTGATGAAGATGCCCCAAGGATCAGCTGATTTTAGTTACCAACTAGTTGCCAACTTGATCTAGAGGTTGTTTTTGCACTGTGCAAATAATAAGGATGCACAGGAGGTTTTTTTTTTACTCCTTTTATATCAGTACAACACAATCTGAAATTGATAATAATATTCTGTTCATAAATGTATTATTCAATAGTCAAAGTTATGAGTGGCATCTGTAATTCGATAAATTACTTTAATGATTATACTTTTTAATGGTTGTTTAGTTTACTTTGGTATTCAAATGTGTTATTCATGTTTTATTACTTTCCCTTTTTTGTGTGTGTTTTTTTTTACTTTAATTAATACATTTTGTTGTTGGAAACTTTGCCTGTTCTCAGCACTTTTAGAGGCTTGATTCTGTTTAATTTAAATGTGCGAAATTGTTTCATCTGTATTTTTCCTGTGTGAAGCACTTTGCAGGTTTGGTATCCTGGTTTTACGTGATGTGAATTTGAACTTTCCTTCAGAGTCAACTGTCCGAGACAGAGCTCATTGGAGGAAACAGAGGGATAGAAACCGATAAGGCTGCAGACTCAGAGCCTAAAACAGCTACATCCTGCTGAAATCATCATTAGCTTGTTCTGAAGATAATTGGATTGACAAAAGATGACTTGACCACTCAGCCCAGGATCTTCGGCTATGACCAATATCTTGAGGTCCTGAGTGTCCGGCAGGTTCTTGTCCATCTGCTGATCATGTGAGTTGGACAGATACCTGCATAGAGACAATCAAATTAACAAAAGCCTGAGAGGAAACGATCTGATGACAATTGTGGCTATTAATTCATGCTTAAAAAAAAAAATCAATCACATTGAAACTTTCAACTCAAACCACTTTCATTAACTATAGCTTTGCGTCTGTCTGTATATGTGGATTCAATTATGTTTTCCTCATCTGTCTTTGTTCTTTAGTTAAAGTTTCTGCCTTTTTGTGAAAAAGGTCTTATGAGGACACTCATGAGAACTTGGAAACCTGAAAGTCATTTAGTTGGATTCATTGGTTGCTCCTAATCACTTTATTTCACATCTCTTTGCTCCTCAGGTGAATCTAAAATCGATCTGGTCGACCTTCATGATGGACTTCTCAATTCCCTTTGACCATCTTTCGACAAAGACAGACACACAGTAGGTCCCTTTCAATGACTGTTCTCTGCAGCTGATGACTGATCTGATATGTCAGTCCAGTTTCACATGCAGGCAAAGAGTAGATTTTATTATTTTTCAGCTCTACACATCACTACCAGGTTTAGATTTCATTCAAGCAAAATTATCTGTGTTAACTGGACCGATTCCAGTTAGCACCCCTCCTCAACCATGACCAAAGTGCCTTTTTTTTTTTTTTTTGCCTGAATGACTGACAGAACATTCAACAGGTACAGGTAGCAATTATGTTTTTACAAACATATCATGGAAACATAATTTCTAACAGACAGAGCTCCACCAGTAGAGTAAAACGGGAGCGTGCCTATGTTCCCTCAGCCCTATGTTCCCTCTGGACTCTCTCTACCTATCTGGACTCTGTCTATCTGGCCTGTCTAGCCTCTACCTGGTCTTTTTACTAAACTTAACCAACTCCTTTCTTCATTGCCTAAACCCAACCAATGGTGGGACCAAAGGGCTGTGGGAATAGGGCCTAATTTTCAGTGACAACAAAAGTTAGAAATGAGGGAACATAGGGCTGTGGGAACATAGGGATGACCCCGAGTAAAACTGGTCAAAAGCAGACATGCACACCATGAACACACCTTTCTATTTTCCATTACTTCACCTTCCACCTCCCCTCTGTCTCCCCTTCACCTCTCTGCTGCTCCCTCTCTTTTCTCTCCTGCAGGCTGTCCTTGGCCTGTAGTTGAGATTAAGAGTCGTTCCTGAAAACCTCCTGTGTCTCTGTCTGCCTCCCCTCCTATTCTCTCATCCAAGTCATTGATCCACTGAGACTGTCCCATTACTGCGTCTGGGCAACACACTGAGAGGACGGAGGAGTTGGAGGACAGAGGGGGGAGGGAATAGAGTGACAAGGGCTGAGAAAGAGAGAAAGAAAAGGAAAAAAAGAGCTGGAGACTGAGAAACGGATGGAGGTATAGAAAGGATGCTATAGAGGAGAGAGACAGATGTACTGATAAAGTTGAAGGACATAAGGACTTAAAAAAAAAGAAAAAAGCATGTCATTTTCTTAAAGCTATGGTCTACGATCTGAAAGACGATGAGAAAGATTTGAACCCCCCCGACACACACCCCTCCCCTCCGAGCTCGTATGGCCCTCCCCTCGGAGCCTCCTAACGACACACCCCCTTCAGCAGAGCAGAGCAACAAGCCTGCCAGCAGAAACCAAACACGGCGCCAGCTTCGAATGCGTAGTAACAATGATGGATTCACAGTCACAACTTCCACAATAAAAACCAAAGATTAACTGTTCAACATAAACTCTGCTGTAGCATCGCTTCACAGGCTCATATCTTGGTGGAGCTTTCTCTCCAACAGTCAAACAATGATCCCATGTTTACTTCTTACCTTTTGTCGCAACGCCTCTTCCTCTCTGTCTTTTCAAGCCTCACTATGTACTGGTGGCGGCGGCAACGCACCAGTTAGGCTATACAGTAATGACTGCGGCGACGGCAACTGGCGCAACCACCATCAGCTCCAGAGCTGGAAGGAGGCTGGTCGGCCGAGTGGCCCAGCACAGGGTGCTGTGTGTGGGGGAGAGGATCAGGGAGACTTGACACGGCACCGGTACAGTTAATAACGGCGGCAACAAATTCAGTGCTTTTGTACTCTGCTTCTCTGAATCCTAGTGAGGCTTTCAGGAGCCATGTGGGGCGCATGGCTCCTATTGGTCAATTTCTCTGCAGACCAGCAGCCGCTAGAGAGAATGGATTTTTTTCGTTCCTTTTGCTCCTCACATTGTGTAGGTCGTAGACCATAACCACCGTCTAAATTATGTTAATAATAATGATAAATCTTTCAAATCATAGACCATAGCTTTAAACCTAGCTTTTAAAATTCAAATGTGCTCAGCACCAAACACTTTTGGGTGATTCAAAGGTTAATTCTACCTTAGTAATTATTTTCAGGTTGTGCGATGCACCTTGACTGTCTGCCAGCAGACGGTGCTAATTCCTCCAAAAAACTGCAACATTTAAAAATCGGGAGGAGAATGCTTGCTGGAACCGAGCGTTTATGCTAACCCTCTATTTTCTAGGACAAAAAGGGAGGAAGTGATGACAGAGAGCGGCTTGGTATTTGCATTTGAAAATGTTGGGGAGCAGTGGAGCAGACACTGTTATGTCAGTAGAATACACTTGTTGCAGAGGTAAGACACAGGAGGGGTTCGACATCTGCTTCTTGTCATTGGTGCTATTTTATTTTGACAGAGTGGGCAGTCTGCCCTGGAGCCCGTCTTTGGTATTTAAACTCAGCAGCAAAGGCTCAGTACCTGGATTTATCACGAAAAAGACAAAAATATATGAGGCATAAAAGGGAGAAATGTTGCATGATAAATACAACACTTTACTCTGTTCAGTATATGAATAATCACATTAGAATATATCACTCTGATGTTCTAATAATATAAGGAAGTGATAAGTAAGTGCCCAGAATCAACACAGATCCACTATCTCTTTCAATATACACCGTCAAAAATTGAACCTCTGCTCATCCCATCGTCAATACTTTTTCCAAAATTAAATACCAATCCACTCAACAGACACCAATCTCAATTAATGCAGTATTAAGAATCAGAATACATTTTTATTGTCATTGCACGCTGCAGTACAATGAAATTTATAGCTGCTCTAAAAACTGTACCAACAAATAAATGGAAAATACACAAACACAAAAGAACGCATAGCACAGTAAGATGGATCAGATACTTGTGCAAATAAATAAAAATGGCAAAATGATACAATGAAATCCGATAAAAACTGAAAAAAGTGCAAAAACATGACTTGGATGAATTGTATTTTTTGCTTCCCTGTACCTCAGTGTAGTGCAGTATATCTTTATATGCTCAAGTCTGAAGACAAGATAAAGGATTGAGGGGATGGCGCCCGACAGTATGTGTCAGACTTTGCTAAAAGTCTTTGAGCTCCACTCCTGGCAGCTCAGTGATTAGAACCATTCTGACAGGATATACAGCTGTTTTCTTTCGCTGCTGATGTTCTTCATTAATCGGCTGCTTCTAAACTCTCGCTGGTGACCAAAATATAAAACAGACGGTGTATCTGAAATGAAAAAAAAAGGACATGAAGTGACACTTCTTAAAAACTATTCTTGCTCAGTGCACTTTAGAAACAGAGCCTAGATCTACATGTTGTGGTCGTGATGTCCTTCTTCAAGCTGAAATGACAGAGCAGTTCGTCATCAACGCTTCAGGCTGTATTTTTTGAATGTCAGCAGCACAGTTTGGTGTTGCTCTGAAAATGCTACTCTCACACCTCAGGAGGCAGCGTGGTAAATACCGTGACCCAATCAACCTTGAGCAACATTTGGTTGGTGTGCTGCAGGAGGTGATTGCAGCTCATCTCTGTTTAAATTATCAGCAGACTAATACAAACCTGTGACTGAAGCTGTCGCAGTTCTGAGTATCCAGAGACTCAGCGGGGTCTCGGGACGTTAATGGGCGGTTAGCGGGCAAACAAATCTCAAGAGCTGAGAGGAGGAAAGACATGAAACAGCAGGAGGCCGGCGTGTTCAGGTTTCAGACTGAGAGGACTCTAACACAGAATTTAGGTTGTTACAGAATAAACCTGTTATAGAGACGGTTGAGCAGGTCAGGTGATACACAGAGGGCAAGTAGAGGGCAGATAAGGTGGAACAGGGCCTGGAAACTACCTACTACTGCATTTATCAAGCATCTCATGGTAGGAGAAGAATCTCTCCGGCAAGATTTTGGTTCTGTCTCATTTATTATAAGCTATGAAATAACTCCAATATGTACATTGTCAGTTAATGCTGTTTATTTGAGCTGCAGAGGAGTTTTAGCCTGTGAAAAAGCTGTGTGAGGCCTGCAGCTTTTCCACATGAGAGGAGATGGTTTGTGAACACTGACAACTGAGTTTGTCAAGATGACTTTGACAAAATGCAGGTTATTTTTGTACAGGGAGAACGCAGTGTATGCAGAAACAAACTTACAACATTTCTGTAAGCAGGAAAATGCAGCGAGGCTACTTCTGAAACAATAATTCTGACAAAATGTAAATCAATCACTTCACCTCCGTCTACAGGTGAAGAGCAAATCTGTCTCAGGTTAGAAGATTAAATGTCCAATGACAGCAGCAGCATGAGAACAATAAATAGTTAAATGAATAATTAAATAGTAAATAAATAGTTAAATGAAGAATTAAAAGGAGATTGAGTTCAGACATAATTGTTTTGAAGTATAATGTCTAAGTTCGTGAACTGACCTACACTGGATGTGAAAGGTTTTACAAGTCAATCTTCTCTCCAGGAATCCAAGAGTCACACTGGGTGATTTTTCTCTCCTGCTGGTGGTTTTCAAACCTCATTAAATACAGTACACCACAAAATCAATTCCTTCAAAAGCTATATGTAAGCTATATCATTGCACACAGGTTCATGTTGATACAGGAAAAGTTGGAGCTGAACACTTTGTTGTGACCATCATATAAATGAGAATCACAAAGAAGAATTTAAACTCAATACCACTTTTAAAATATGGGAGTGAACTTTTCAAATACTCTAGCTGGGGACTGTCATCTATGTCAACTTTGATAATGATACAATGATTTCACATCCTCCACTCTACTGTCAAAACTTACAAAGTCAATCCAAAAACATTGCACAGGACATCACCTCACTCTTTAACTAACTAGTGCCATGAGGTGCCATCAACCTCATGCTCTCAGCTGCAAGTCACACAGTTCACTTCCTGAAACACGTCCCATAATCTCGTTGGCATGTCCACATCCTGACTGAGTAGCCTGTCCACAGCCAACTGAATGAAGGATGCAGGCAAATAGACATAACTGAAACACATCATTGGATGCCTCCATTAATAAAAACCTGCAGGAGTGCTCAAGTTACAGCAAGATAGAGAATAATATACAATGACTGGCATATTCAGCCTTTCTAATTGAATATTTTACTTTTTTTTTTTATCATGACAGTGATTCATAAAAATGAATAGAAGTCAGGTTCATGGTTATAGATTTTGCAAATGCTCTAGTAAATTGATGGTTCTAAATATTATTCTGTTACAGCTTTTTTAATGCATGTTAATTTAATGTGTTAAAAGATGTTTTTACATTTTCTAATTATATTAAGTCTGCCTGTACAAAGTCAGGTTGGAAAGTATTGAATGTGATGCTTACACAACTCTGTGGTGAAATCTAAATTTAACTTGAAGGAAATGATCTATGATGTGTAGTCATAATTTTTTTTGAATTGTTGAGATCCATTATGTCCATAGAGGAATACTTGTCTACATTTAGTCAGTGATTCACAGAATGAGAAAATGCAAACCAACACCACAAGCAAAATGAGCCAAACGTGGAGAATTGTCCCCAGAGCTGTTTATTTTCATTATACCAATATTAGAGTGATTTATGTTGTTGTTTCTTTCTGTCACTGAACTGAAACATAAATGAGGGACAATACTTTCTCTCCAGGTTTTCTCTACAGTTGAGCTATTTTTAAACCACACTGGTGTCTGGTCAGAGCCTCACAAAATTTGTGCCTTTTTCTCTGCCAACTTGACTCACTAAATCACTTTTTCTTTTCCTAAATTCAATTGACTTTGATGTAGGTTTGTTGAAAAATGTACGATAAACAATAACAATTAAGTGTGACCTTGTCAACAATTCCTTTGATCTATTATTTAAAAAAAATGTTACATGTATTGTCATCGCAGCCAAAGTCCTGTTGGATGAGTTGCCAGGGAACAGAGGTTTTCAGAGATGGTTATTAATAACACTTATCTGGTGTGGCACAGATATTTTAATGGTTTAATTTGAAGTTAAATGTGAAGGACATTTGATCAATACATGGTAAGGGACAGTACAATGTCTCCTTTTAATTTAATTTATCGATCGATGTATCTTTACCTTGGAAAACCTCCCGGTGAACGAAAAATTGATTTATTGTACTCTCCACATATACTTTCCCTTTATTACTGTTTTCTCTTTGTGTATTGCAATTTTACATTTTTTTTTTTACATGTCATTAATGAAAGCTAGTGAGAGAGCAACTTTTAAATTTAAATATTGTCATAGCCCAGGCTCAGTGAGCAAGACAAAGAGGGAGGCCACACAAGTTTTAAAGTAAATTAAACCAAGATTAAATCAAAATAGTACAAGAATCTGTGATCTGTTAAATCAATGATAAATGCACTGTTGGGTGTATGAGAGGTGTGATGGGTGAGAAAACCAAGAATATCAAAACAAACCAAACAGGAAATGAGAGGGAGAGAGAGAGATAAAGAGAGAGAGACAGAGGAGCCATATGTTACAATGCAGTCATTGAGGTAGATGTCACTCCCATACACTGTCTTAACTTGCATTGTAGTTTTACATGTGAGAAGAAGAGGTAGTTTACCCTCCAAAGACCACGTGGGCAAAACCACCAGGAAACTGAAACAGCGCATCAATAGTTGCGTTTCCATCCACCTTTTTTTATTCGCAATTTCGCGAATAAATACTTGGATGGAAACGCCGGAAATTCGAAAAAAGGCAGTAAATGCGCATGAAAGTTTTTACGCTTTGGGGGGGTGGATTTGTCAGCGTATCGATAAAAGGAAAATGCGACTTTTTGTTATGGCAACAGGTTATGCGAATTGAGCCAGAGTTTGTGGGTGAAGTGCTGCTGGACGACGATTTCCCAAAAGTCCTTCACCCGCCGACGTTCAAACAAATGGAGAACGACGCGGTGTCCCAGCTCTTGTCTCTTTACACCGCAACACGAACACGCTCCGTAACCCGTAATCTTTTGTTTATGACGGTTAAGACTACACAAACACACACGTTGTAACATCGTATATGTTATGTAACGTTATCCACCGCTCCATTTATTGATTTTTCGCCGGCTTCGTTGTCAACAAACGCACATGGGCGAGAGGAGCGTAACCAAACAGCAGAAAAGCAAGCGGACTTGCACAGTTCCCTATGTCTTTCTGTTTAAATATCTCATGTTACAACATGAAAACCTGCGGCTTATATTCAAGTGCGACCTATGTATGTATTTTCTTTTAAATTTAGCTGGTGTGGATTATATACAGGTGCGTCTAGTCCGGAAAGTAAGAAAATTGTCCATGATGTTGAGTGTCAGCTGAGTGTCAGCTGTCAGCTGAGTGTCAACTGTTGGATATATTCACACTCTCTTATGACGTAATCTCACGGCGCACTCCTCCTCTCCCAATAATCGCAAAACAATAACGAATGGAAACGGGCATAAATTTGCATTTGCTTTTTGCGCATTTTCACAAAGTCCGCTCTTAAATTCGATACATTTGGATGGAAACCCAGTTACTGAGCATAAAATGCTACAGTATATGCTGGAATGATAGAGATTATCCGGTAGTGGTCCACTTTCACGACACGAGACATGACATCTCCTCCCTGCGTTTCTATGGCATTGAAAAAATCAAGATCTTTGATCTAATTGTTTGACTGCACATGTTTGCCTTTGTAGGTGTGCACAAGTTTTTAGTGGAAAGAAATTAAAAAAATTATAATTCTGAATGAGGTTCTATAGCAAGTTGATTTCTGGAGTGATGGACACTAAATCTACCACTATACTGTATATATACACACACATACACTTGCATGCACCCATCCCTTTCATTTTACACAATAGCTTTGTCTGTAACTCCCCTGCATCCCACTAAGGAGTGTATTTTTCCTGGATTGTGTTGAACATATTATTACAGTATCTGCAACAAAAGCTTGTGCCTTTAATACATGCCCACTGCTCGATTTTGTTCAGATTGTGAGACATTTTATATTCGGCATTCTCACTTCACATCAATTATCAAACAGGCTCTGTTGCCTCATGACAATGAAATATATTTTCCTAGTCTTTGATTGCAGATGTTCAAAGACAGCATCATAATTTTGCAGGCAGCAGGAGCTCACTCAGCACTATTCAACTGAAAATGGATTTGTTGTCCCTTCTTATCTCCAGCAGAGGATGGAGTGACTGAGCTGTTGCTTCTGACTCATATGTTTTAGTCTTCAGAGACTTTTCCAGCATCCGATGGTCAATTACAACACACATGCACAACAAATCTATTTAGATCAGTATCCATATTGAGGATCGACAACAAAGGATTATGTTGACACAAAGATGCTGCGTAGAATCATGCACGTTCACAGTCCTACACACACACAAAGAAAAATATAAATACAAACATACTAGATATACACTGAAGACACAGAGAGATGTTTGTAATATCTAAAAGGATTTGTAGATTTTTTTGTGATTTTCTGGTCTTGTGTCTTTTATTTTAGGGGCAGATCTAATCAGCTATATTGTATCACAGTACTCACTGTAGATTGCAAATTAAAAGCCAGTCAGTATCCCAGATAATTAAACAGATCAGAACTCCCTCAGGTGCACTTACAGTAATGCCATCTGTCATAAATAAAACCTTTAAAACATTTTACTCTGAACTATACTTCAAAATTCCTAACCGACAAAACAAACATCATGAGTTTCCTGGATAACCTGGAATTTCCATCCATATCCACTATTCAGAAGAGTGAAATGGATCGACCTTTAGAAATTCATGAAATTGCAGATCAATTAAACTAATGCAAAGTGGCAGGTCACCTGGCCCAGATGGCTATCTTATAGAGTTTTTTTTTTTTTTAAGATTTGCTGATAAATGAATTCCTCTCCTTTTAAACATATTCAATGACTCTCTGGACCGGGGAGCCCTGCCTCAAACTCTCACCGAAGCGTCAATAACCTTATTACTAAAACCATGTGAAGAAGATTCTTATTGGAGTTCTTAGTGTCTCATTTCGGTTTTAAATGCTGATTATAAGATTTTAGCTAAAGCACTGGCCTTATGACTTGAATCGATTATGCCAAGCATAATTTCACTGGACCAAACTGGGTTTATGAAAAACAGACACTCTTTCTCCAACATTCACTGCCTCCTCGACATTCTTTTTTCTCCAGCATCCAGGGAGACACCAGAAGTGGTGGACCATAGCGGATTATCGAAATCGATCAAAAATGTATCGCGATTCTGAATCGAGATTGTTTTATCGTCCAGGCCTAGATGAAACTAGACTAGAGTCTGGCCTCATTCCCGCTGTAAGCGTTTGGCCTGAAACCCTCAGAAGGCCGAGCCAATCAGCGTCGCCGCTGTGATTGACACAGCACATTGACCAATCAGGGACCGACTGGTGCAAAGCCCCGTCACTACACCAACTTGCTGATTGGCTGAATGGGGTTGTCTGTCAACGCTACTACTCCCGCCCAGCTTCCGCCCACCCTAAATACTTACAGGGGGAATGAGGCCAGACTCTCCCGAGAAATTAAATGAAATGCATTTCCGCGAGAGGCTGGTTTACGAGGCTAAGATGAAACCATCCCCAGAATGAACATGGAGTAAGGTAAAAAGGTTTCTTTTTGTTATACAATGTGAAATGTTGATCACACAAACAGGGACGGGGACATAAAGGAGACGAATCAGATAAACTTGAGCAGACTCATAATTTAGCATGCTGGCACACAAGTCTTCCTGTGGCAAATTGCACAGAAGCACAGCAGAGCTGCCAAAACTTGGAGCTGTTGACACACCCAACAGACTCCTTTGAGCTCTTTGAACCGGCTACACATTTCACTGTTTGGTGTTTCACTGATACTCATTCAGTCAGCGCTTCAATCGAGCTATGCCAGGCTCAGACTAGTTTTAAAATCCAAACTGATATTATAATCAGGTTGCATCATGCACATAAGGAGAAACTTCATGATCTCCAAACATTATCATCATCAGCATCATACTGTACCACCCAATACAAAAAATGTAACACATGGCATGTCTGTTCCTATATCATATGAAATAATAGTAAACAATTTCTATCATCCCACCACACAGACCAACCTGTGGCATATGATGAGAGCATACTGTTTCCACTGTCAGTTTCTTGATGTCTTTTTTTAATCATAAAAACACTTGTTTGAATTTCTTGTGGAAAAAGACTCAAATCCATTGTAAGTGCTCTCCACAGTAGTATGTGAACAGCAGAGCCGTAAACACAGACTGGGGATTAATTTTCCTCTACTGTTGCGCAGATCAGGCCCACAGGCAGCTAAACAAAGCTTGTGCACTTGCTGCACTCAAAGATAATGTCAAACTTGTGTTTCTTTTCTCTGTCGTTTATTTTTTTGACAGGTACATCAAGCTTTCCTGTATTACTACCAGCGAGACGTATTAATCTTGAGGAACAATGACTGTTTCATTTGAAATGTATGGATTTTAGTGGCCTGTCTGTGCCACAGCTTTTCAAAAAGTGGTGGGGGGGAAGATTGGTGGCCAGCTGGGATCAAGGTGGCAATCATTTATTTCTTGTCATCCTTTTTTCCTCTCATTTTTCCTCCAGCTAAGGTGAACTTGTTGTGACAAATAGCTTTCACTACCATTACGAGCAACAAAGGAAATACAGCTGAGAAGCCTGTTCAATGAGTCATAAAGAAAAGATGGCGGTGGTGGTTCGTCAGCAGGGCCGTGATGGACTGCCAACACATTAGGACTCATTTGTGTTTGTAGAAGAGAAGAAAACATTAAAAATATTCCACAGAGGAGATAAGTACTGTACCAAAGATGTTTGGTAACTCCCATCCAAATACAAAAGACGATGGTCCAGCCCTCCGTGGGTGAGATGCTGTGAGGTCATTGAAACTATGTTGTGAGGAAAAAATGAGTGGATGAATTTTAGATTTGTGGCTCTCACATGTTCAGATTGATTCACAGAGCTGGCTGCTGGTATGGGAAGCAAGAGGCAAAGGCTCTAGGCCTGAACAATGTGGCACATGATGTGTTGAGGGAAAGAGGGGACAGTGATGCGTGTAAGTAAACTAGCCTTCATGTTGTAGGGATAATATTTCCTTGTGTTTTCATTCGCTCAAACCACCTGACCAACAATTTTCTTGCCAGTCACTTTGATTTGCCCTTTTTACTGACACTTGTTGTGTATAGTTGATTCCTGTTAATCTAATAATCTCCAGCAACAGATCAAGGCTCCAGGTTTTATGATGTGGGCCTACAGAGCATCGTTTCATGCATCGTGACTTCATTAATTATCAAAATCATCCAACAAAACATGACCAGACTGTAATCATTTTTCTACAGTTATGAGCTCTTCCACACATATCTCTAGTTTATGCAGTGAGATCATTATTAAATCAGTGGTTATTACAACTAAGTCTCTAAACCACGTCTCCTCTGGATAATTAAAATCTGTATTATCACAATGATTCCTCATAGTATTTACAAAAACAACTTACTGTTGTGCACATGCAGTATCATACAACAATTAAAATTGAGTAATTAAAAAAACTTAAATTGCAGTAAAATGGATTTAATTACTGTATAGATTATAGTGTTCTAACAAGTCATCCAGGCTGAAGGAGTTTTTCTACCGAAATGTCAATTCAGCATTGTCTGCCCTTAAAAGCACATTTGAGACATTGTACAACACACTTGGGATGATGTAAATTCATATTTCATGTTCAGTTTCATATTCTAAATATTAGACTTTTTCGCTAACACTTGCTTCCATGATTCTAAAAGGTTACAGTGAAATCTGCCTGTGACTGTGACAGAATCGCTTTCTTTGTATTGAATTTGGTTCTCTGTGGCTGAGCTGACAAATTTGGAGGATATCATTGTCAGCTTTTTCTACAGCCCGTGAAGCACGTTTAAAGCATTTGTTATCAGAACAACTGCAGGCAGCTGGTGGATGTCAGTCTCTGGCTGAGTACGCTGCAACTCTGTGACACTGTGTTACACAGGAAAAAACATGTCTGTCACAACTTTAACTCAGGAGAATTTTCTTTTCCTAAATACCAACAAATTTACAGCTGGAGGTAACATCAGGCCTCTGGGCCTCCTGCTCCTGTCAGTTTGTGTTCACCGTTTAGGAAAACTCTGCTGTACCCCAGCTCATTAGTTAGTGTGTGTGTATATGTGTGTGCGTATGTATGGGATTGTCCCTGGCTGGACCCATCTGTTTCTCAGGACCTGATGGCACGCCCGCACACGCACACACGCACACACACCTCACTACACTTTCGAAGAAACTAGTTCATATTTCAGCTGAAGAGATCACAACACAGTGTGTAGCCTCCAGTGTTCTGGTAACTCTTCTATGAGAGAGTCAATTCAAGATTTTACTGTACATGGGCTTTAGATAACTTCTGAAGCCAGACACAGGATGAAACCTACTCTTTCAGAGCTTTTGTACTGACTATCAGTCTGCTGTTGGATCTCTTTTCCATTGTTTGTGGAGCTGCCCTCGCCCCTCGTGTCCAGCAGCTCTGGCTTACAAGTGTCTTACTTGTAAGCCAGAGCTTACTCTTATAAGAGTTTGATGTCATCTAAGGTCAATCTTGGTGCCAGGACTTGCCTGTTGGGACTAAATTAGCCTGTGAGTTATGTGCTGATTTTTTCACATTTGCACATTCTGCTGCACTGTGCTTGGAAAGGTATCTTGGTTTCATGTATCACTGATAAAGCTCCCACTCTTTATCAATGACTGCACATTGTGACAGGTATCATTTGAAGCTTTTTCTAAGGGATAAACATTTTTTATCCTACAGGACCTGGGAGCCAATGCTTGATTACTCGCAGCATCTCAAATGATGAGGCCGGGGCTTAAAGATCTGGCCTGAAAAAAGGATGTGGAGCCAGATTGATAATGATATCAAACTGCAATGTATTATGCTGTCTTCTGCTGTCTTCCTGGACTCTTTTTTTTTTTTTTGCTTTTAGGTTCTTTGTTTTTGTTTCAGGTATAATTTTGTGTTTTTTGTCTTCACTGATTTGCAAAAAGTTTAATGAAAGTATGTTTTAAAAAACTACCTGAAAGTGAAGAAACCCCCAGGTTTAGGTATCTGTGATCATGTATGTGATCTGGATTTGATTATTCAGTCGTGGCTGGTTTGAAATCTTTACAGGTCTCAGTAGTGTCTGCCCCTCTGATCATGTGTGGTATATTATTTCACAATTGCACAGCTCAGAATGAAAATGCGTTGTTGCCAATAACTGGCTTGTAAATGTCTTGCATGCATTGTAATGGTAAAGTTTTGGTGAATGTGAATGGGGGATGGATCTGTTGATGTGGCTGGACTGGTCTGGTAATGGTGGAGTTGAACAGGTGGTTGAGCAGGAGTGAGGCAGCAGGGACAGCTGATGGCGGAACAGGGCAGATAGTGAATCAGCGATCCAAGCGGGGAACAGCAGGTGAGGACAGAGCTGGATGAGGCTGAGGCACAGGTGAGTGGGAGTAATGAAGCCGAGGCTCAGGCTGAACACAGGGTCAGCAGGATCCAGATGAACACAAGGAGAAACTGGCAGCAAACAAAGAAGATGGCCGAAGCGTCTGTCGGCACCACAATCTGGTAGAGGCTGGATGGATGAGACAGGGTTTTGTAGTACAGAGGGGCACACGCACGCACGCACGCACGCACACATACACACACACACACACACACACACACACACACACACACACACACACACACACACACACACACACACACACACACACACACACACACATAAATTTTGAAGTAGTCAAACAGTCATTGTGACACAGTGACAAGAGCAAAAGGAAAAGTGCAGTGATGTAGCATAAGGAGCAAGGAAGTCCTCATCAGGAGTAGGTTGTGGTGGATGAGTGACACAGGAAAGCAGTGTTCAATTCCCGTGAGAGCCTCAACTTTATGCAAATGAGCAGCGGCACGACCGCGGCGACAGCCAATTGCGGACTGGGATTCTCATAGCCGGAGAAATTGAGAGAGCCTGAATGGACACATCTGCAGCGCAGCTTGAAAGTCCCGCCCCTTTGGTCGCTTGGTGCAAGGGCCTGCTAGAGCTGGCAAGCGACGCGATAGGAGCGACCAGAGCAACTACAGGTGATTTTATCGCTTTTGGTGTGAACGCACAGTAAGGGTCCCTTAATTAACATTAGTTAGTACATTATTAACCATTAATATATAAACTAACGTGTTAATTAATGCTGAGTAATGCATACATAATGATAACTAATTACATTATTCAACTTTTATTGTTACTTAATAATTTATTAACTAACTTTGAGTAGTAAACATGAATTCACTGCTTATTAATAGGCTACATTAATAAATGTGTTTCCTAATCCTAAGTAATACATAATAATGATTGTCACTGTATCTGTAAACAGTTAATTAATGCTTAATAATGTACCAACTAACGTTAATTAAGGGAGCCTTATTGTAAAGTGTTACCGTGTCATTAAAGTACTAAATGAATTAGACATATGAATACAACAACAGCAATAATATCAGTTTAATAATACGTTTTAATAATAGTTTTATTGAAGTCATTCAGTTTTGTCTCCACCAACCTTACTACATAAATGTTGTTATTACTGCAATATCCATATTTTATGAACATCCAACCATAAATATGTATGCATTAGGCTATAACACACCCACTTTGAAATATATGTGTTTTCTTGAACAAAACAACAAAAAGGCAACATGACACAGGGCTATTATGAAAAAACAAAACAAAACAAAAAATAACAACGCTCTGACATTTTTTTCACAATCCCAACTGGGTGCAGAGACAGTGCCCCTTTGTGACGGTTGTTGTTTCCCATAGCAAAGGCAGGGGAAGCAGAAATGAAGTAGAAGGTCGCCTATTGGCAGGCGCTTCTACCACAGCCTACATCCGGTGAGTCAGAGGAACTGTCAATATCACACACGACACTCAAGTTGAGCCAATTCATGTGAGAACAGGGTTCAGGCTTCAAAACTAAAATCATCTGCTTGAATTTGTGTGTCACTGAAATGAACACTAGGTTGCTAGGCGACAGGAGGTGCCGCTTGCAATGCAGTGGTAACCATGGGTACAGCTGGTGACACACAATGCAAATCCTCCAAAGACCGGACCATTTCATTTCAGCTTGGTTCCATGGTCTATGACCCCTACGAAGGGTCACACCTTCATAGACCCTGGCTCCAGAGGAATTGGCCCCTTAGAGCCTGGTACACACATAAAGATTTTCTAAATCTCAAAGGGATTTTTACCTGTGAGAGACCCCACAGGAAGATTTAACAGTTTTAATTGTATTGCTGTACGATGTTGTGTGGTGTGCTGTATTTGGAATATCGGAGCACACCACACACCTAAAGATGTGTCTTATAACACACTAGAATGGAAAACGATGGAGACAGTAGCCACACTGGTTTGTTGTGCTATGTGTTCTTCAGTCAGTTCAATGGTTACATTCAATTTTATGTCACATTCCGCGAAGTCAGGATTGTCGTCTTCCCCCACACACAAGATGACAGGGGACAGCTCTCCATTCCGAAACACCTCCATTCCGACACACCGCTGTTCCGAAACCCCCCACTCTGAAACACAGCTATTCCGAACGTCCCCCCGAAACACCGCTGTTCCGAACCCTCCCTGCAGCTGTCCATGGTGCTGAACCGGCTGACGTTGTTTAAACTCTGCATTGTGGCTTGTCTGTGAAATGTGCGTTGCTCAGGGACTGGGCAGATCTGTCCCACTTGCTTTCTCCCCCACTCCGTTGAGGGAGATCTCCACAGAGTAAAAGAAATACACTTTTTTTTCTCTCCCCTGCTCCGCTTGAGCGCGGCTGAACCCGGCTTGAGCCTACACGGGCGCGAGCCTGCTGCAGCCACTCCTGCTGACAGCAGACTGGGGGAGAGGCTTTGGTTGGGCTAAGGCAATGAAGAAAGGAGTTTGTTAAGTTTAGTAAAAAGACCAGGCAGAGGCTAGACAGGCCAGAAGCATAATGAGTGTTATATGTCATTAATATGAAGTGCTTGTTTTGCTGTTAATTATGCACATGATCCGTTTGACCCCAAAAAGGAAAACAAGATCAATGCGCAGCCTCTGTTTCCTTTCTGATTGTGTCCGTCTGTCCATTCGGAGTGGGGGGGTTTCGGAATGGAGGGTTTTCCCCAATAGCCTTCAAGGCAGTAGGAGCTGGTTGCAAGTCTCAGGCAGGCCACAAGGTGGTCATCTGTCATTGTGGGCCTGTACTTTGACTTGATGATCTTCATGTGAGAGAAAGCAGCCTCACACAAATAGGTTGATCCAAAAAGTGCTGTCAGGTTGAAGGCACATCTTCTGAGGTTGGGATACTTTTGTTCCAGGAGTAGGTGCCAGAAGTCTACTTTTGTTCTAGGTGTTGCCCTGGATTTGAAATGTCACTTTGCAGTGTGAGAATCTCACTCTCAACTGCACAGGTTTCCAGGTGAAACAGTGATGCTACTTTTGAAGCAATGTAATCCACATCAATATCCTCCAAAAAAGGAAAACACAGATAACCGGCAACAGGCTCAATGGATGCAAAGTCAGTAAAACGCCTCTCAAATTCTGACAAGATGCTGTGAACTTGCTTTTCATAAGGGGCTCCATCAAGCTGTGCAGGGTTTTTGCCCTGACGCTGAAGTTCTGCTTGCATGTGAGGAAAGTTTCGCAGGTCACAGCGTTGCGGAGGGAGAAACACAAACACAACAAATCACATGCTTCGATGTCCTTCTTCAGCTGTGCTTCAACATCCTCTGCCATTCCCTCGCAGCGTCGTGTGACAGTATTCTGCGATAATTGCATGTCCTTGATGGCGGTAACGATAAACTCACCAAAAAGTGCACTAGCAGCCTCGATGAAGACTTCCTTAACAACTTTGCCGTCCTTGAGCGACCTCTTGTGTTTAGCAAGAACATGAGTAACTTGATAAGATGCCGTTGTTGCAGCCTTACCCTTGGTGTTTGGTCTGGTAAAAACACTGCTCACTCTTCAATTCCCGCACTTTCCGAGAGCGTAGCCGTGTTTTAGCAGGAGAGCGTAGCCGTGTTTTAGCAGGAAAATCCGTCTCATAACTTTTGTTAGATTGCCCTTCTTTGGTATGGCCCCGCTGGCTTTGCATTTTAGACAGATGGGCCTTGAGTTTGAGTAGACAAAAAAGTAATCATCTTCCCACTACGGGTGAAAATTGTACGTTTTGCATCTTTTTTTTTTTTAAAGCAGAAGTAAGATCCGGTCGTTTTGGCTAACTTCTTGTCAGCCGATGGAGTTAGCAGTCCCCGCCCTCGTCATGGATCTATTGCTCCTCGTCCCTACGTCACCACATTCATGCGCATCCCTTGGCTGCACACACAGCCCTTTATGCCGTTCTCTCTCCTCATTGGATAAAGGTTGTAGGATACAAGGGAAGTTTTCTTCTCGGCTTACAGCAGAGCAGAGTGACTGACAGACCCGTGTTTCAGACCAAACACTCTAAGTGATTGCTGTCGGAAGATATAACTATTTAAGACTTATATTAACACAAACATTCCGCTTACTTCTGCTTTAACCCATTAACTCCATTAAAACTGAATAAACACAACTGTCAAATTATGTCAGGTTGAAAGGATGAAATAATTTGAATTTGCAACTGCAGACTGTAGCTAAGAAACCATAATACAAATCCCATCTGTGGCATAAAACAGGTCATTTCCATGTTGGTGCTGTGAAGAGAGTAGATGAATCTAATCTGAAAAAAAAAAAAAAAAACCCCTGCAGGCTCAGAGCCCGTGTTACACTGTTCTCAGAACAAGAGAACACTTTTCACAGAGCAGAGGCACAGCTGAACTGAATCAGTCAATATTGTTTAAAGTGGTATGGATTTGATCTTGTTTGGTTGAGTTAACATTTACAATACAAGCTTCTTCTCTCTAGAAAACAGCATCCGGCTCAGCCCGCCCTAAAATCTGGAAGTTATAAATAAAGATAATTATACATGTTTCCGCTGTGGAATGAGACATTTTGAAATGATCTGTCGGTGATGCATGTTGTTTCCTGAAATAAAACCAGGGCTGTGCAGCTTGTAGGACACAGGCTCTATTGATGTCAGCACCGTAAAGCTTCCTGTTGGATTTCCCCCTTCTGTTAAATTGATGGCGGTGTGTCCTCGCTGCCTGCTCACAGTAATTCACATTCTTGAGGTAAGATGTTTTTTTTCTTCCTGTGTGTATGTGTCTGTGTGTTCTCTCTCTGGTCATTTCTCTGGTCATTTCAGCTCCCGTCATGTGACCAGGACCGCACATGTTGTTGTGTGATGGATCATCTTCCTGGGACTGAACAAATAGGTACACACACACACACACATGGCTGAACTTTGGAAACAGCCACATGTTCAGCAGAAATTGCTCTATACAGGTCAAACAGCATTTTATACTTGGGTAATTTTGCCACACTTGTCACTATAGTTACAGGAAGGGTGGGGAGTCTCCACCACTGTCACATGTTGCTTACTGTACATAAACTCTACAAACACATCTATGAACATGAACCCATCAACAACACACTAACAGACCCGGGGAAAACATAGGAAACATCATGAATACATTTGAAGTGCTTATTTTGGTTGATCCTGTGGCACAGCAGCCTCCACACAAGCTGCATTTTCCTGTCAGCGTGCTTGTAAGTGAAGCACAGCAAAGCTCTCAAATGCAGTCTGAAATAAAAGGACAGATCGGTATGTGTTGCCAAAGCTATTGCTGAGAAATGATTGCACAAGTATTGTTGCATGATACCAATCCTCAAGCTGATGTCTACTAGGGAGTAAGGTAGCACGCACACATGCACGCACGCACACACACACACGCACGCACACACACACACACACACACACACACACACACACACACACACATACACACCAATAGGGGGAACAGGGGACCTGTCGGGCCAAGCTGCCAAGAGGGGTCTTATGTTTACACTTATTTTGAAAAAACAAACATGGAATATAAAATTGACTTTTAAGGTCTTTTACCATAATATTACTGAAAATGTGACTTTTAATTATTTTTAAAGAAATTGCCAAGAGGGGACTTGGATCTCTGAGCGACATTTACCTATCAAAGAGTGGACCTCCACATACTGCAGTGGAGCTGTCTACACCCATTCATTCACCTAACGACCCATTCATTCACCTAATGAGTCCTTGTTCACAACAATGACTTTCTCAGTTTCTTTCAAAAATGGATAATATAACTTTAGAGTTATCATTACTTATTTTAAAGTCTCTGTAGTACAAATTGTATATAAATATATAATCATGGCCACATTTGAGAGTGAATATTTTTTATTGAATTGCATGCAGTTCAGAAGTAACATGACTGCATGCACTAATATCAAGTTCTGCAGTATAAGCAACAACATTTACTTTAAACCGGCTTTAATATAGATTAATTCTTTTTTCTTAACAAAGATAATTTGCTCGTCCGTCTTTACTCATCCATAAATGCGTTGCCTCTGTCATTCTTAGCAGTCCAAGAGGGGATCTACTATCATCTCAATTTTAAATAGTCAAAATGCTCTAGACATTTGGTTTCAACCAATTAATAGGAAATAGGAATGCATTTTATTTATTGTTTCGCATTGCAGAAAAAAGGTCCACACTTGGTTCATATGGAATGACAGGGGTCCACTGTTGGCTGGTACATAATGACACAGGTTCCCACTTAGTTAGCATGGAGTGACATACACACTCCATCATGTATGAATATGAAAGAAATAAGCAAAAGTGATCATTCTTAAGATATTTTTTTTTCATCAAAACTTAACACAAACATTTCTAATAAAGTAGCACCAATAATGTTTTCATTATTTTTAAATGTAGGGTGTACTACTGCAACACACATTTCTACAGTCTATACATTTTTCCCCTACAAGAGTTTTATACTCCTTGACTGCATTTTTGTTATAGGAAAAAATATTTGAATTAAAACTAAGGGTTTTAGGTCATTTTAATGTACTTGCATCATGAATCTGTATTTATGAGGATGTATTTTATTTACTGTTTTACATTACAGAAAAAGGTCCACACTTGGTTTATATGGAATGACAGAGGTCCACTGTTGGTTGGTACGGAGTGACACACACACTCCAGCATGGGTGGATAAGCAGAAATGAGATAAATTGCTAAGTTTTAAGATACATTTTTAATCTAAATTTAATACAAACATTTGTAACTATTAATACACACAACACACACACACAAACACATGCAAACACACATATTTCAACTAAAGTAGCACTGGTGAAGTTGTCATTGTAGTTTTTTTAAAACATGGAATGTACTGTGAAAACTCAATGGCAACCTATCAAGATACTTAAGGGAATATTTCAGTTATTGACATTAATGGCTCAACAATAAAACATGTATGGGAAAATAAAGGAGGCGCTGGGGGGTCATCAGTTTGTCTGAAATACAAGGGATAATTCTTCTAGAGGATCGATTAACCTCACTAAGTAATATGATATACCACTGCAACACACCTTTCTACAGTCTGTCAAGTTTTTGACTTAATGAAGTTTCATACTCCTTGACTGCATTGTTGTCATGGGAAAACTACTTTAAATAACTAAACTCAGGATTCAACATGGTCTGATGGCCCAGAGCCACAAAGTGTTATTCTGTAGTCACCTAATGTCCCATATAGATGAAGCTCTGTGGTGGCCACCTATTGTCACTCTTCTACTTTTTAATAGCACATGGTTTCAATCAATTTTAATGTACTTGCATTCTAAATCTATATTAATAGGGATGCATTTTACTTATTGTTTTACATTGCAGAAAAAAAAGGTCCACACTTGGTTTATATGGAATGACAGGGGTCCACTCTTGGTTGGTGCATAATGATACCCACTAAGTGCCCACTTAGTTAGCATGGAGTGACATACACACTCCATCATGTATGAATAAGAAAGAAATAAGCAAAAGTGATCATCCGTAAGAGAAATGTTTCATCACAGCTCCACGTTACACTTGTTCCAGGCTCTGCCCGTCGTTTTTCTCTAGAAATAGAAACTTTTTCCAACTTTTTTTTTATCTCTGTGTAGCGATCGCACTCGTCTTCTCCTTCTATTTCACTTCTTGCTCTGATCTACAGTCTCATTCGTTCTACACATCCCAGAAACCCCAAAATTACTCACAGTGTGGGCGACAGCGTCCCCATTTACCAGCCGCAGAAAACTGTGTTTGACGTATACAGTATGTACGTCAATGGCACTCAATGAGTTAAGTGGGAGGTACACAATAAATCTAATTCTAATCAAATTTATTTTGAAAACAAATAGTAGAATGGCAATCTGATTCAGTGATTAATTTGTTACACATTTGGGTTGCTTCCTAATGATTTTTTGATGTTTTAGTACCCAGCTAAACACAACAACAAGTGTGTATATTCCTTACTATCTACATTATGTATGTGCCTTGTAGGCACTTTACTTGCAGTGTTTTATAAATCTGAATATTTTTTGTCACATCACATCTACCCCGACACTTTAGAGCGCTTCTGTCTCGACGCCGTGTTTGCCTTCGTTCTGACCTGAACACGGCATGTGTTGTTTGGGTTAGAAACATGCACATTTGCAAAGGAAAAAAAGCAAAATCGATAAGCGGAATCATTAAGCAGGCACGCACACAATCCCAAGGAAATGATCACGTGGGAACCAGTTCTGAAGAGGAACCGGTTCTCAATTCCTATCCATAGACTTCAGTCCATGATGTGGACACAAAAGCATTCCTCTACATTGAAGTAGTGAAGTCATCAACACTCATGTATTTCACAGATCCTAAATCCTGGTACACACATAAAGATTCTCTAAATTTCAACCAATTATTTATCTGTGAAAGACCCCACACGTGAAGATAAAAAATCTGTGATTGAACAGTTTTGATCGTATTGTGTGTGGTGTGCTGTGATATTCCAAACACAACACACCACACACATTAAGATTTTTCAGAGTCGTGACCCTCCGGTCAGAAAACTCAGAAAGAGATCAGTATTGTTGTAGCTACTCTTTCGGGTCTATTTCCGGAATGGACAATGAGAGCGATGTAATTTTTTAAAATGAAAGCGGGACACTTCAGCCTTTACAACGATACCATCTGTGTGTGTCTGTGGCTTCGGAGGCCGAGCAGTAAAGCGGCTGTGAGCGGCGGTCACATGATCATTTAAACATGGCTGCTCTATTGCTGGCTGTTGCTGGCTATGATCGCTACCGTCTTTGCTATCGGCTATCAGGAAATCTCTCGTGTATGCGTGAATGTCTGTGTGAACCTCATGTAATGCCAGGGCTGCACCGTGGCTCTCTGTGGGATTACCGGTGTTGTGTCGAGAAGTGGCTTGCTGCGAGCAGCATGCAGAGCTTGGCACTTCTCAGCACAACACCAGCTTTCCACATGCAAGATGACTTTTGATTTGTAAATATTGAACATGTTTAATATTTACGATTATCAATTCAGCGCCGAACGTTTTCTGAGGCGATTGTTGTGAGAATTTTGACTCTTAACACACCACACACTACAAGAGAGTCTCATAAAATAATCTTAAAACCTTAGGATAATCGGCCGATTTTTGTCTTTGGTCGGAAGGGGGAAGATGGGGGCAAAATCAGCCCGATTATCTTTATGTGTGTGGTAGGCTTAACTCTACCTCCACTCTCCACTCTAAATGTGGAACTGGCTGAGAAGTGAGTGAGGGCTTTAAATCTGTGCCAGACGACTTGTGTCAGTCCTTGACTGTCGGCAGTGTGGGGGATGGTTTCTTGTAGCTGACGATGGTCGTTAGCAACTCTGAAGGGCAACCTGGAAAAGACTAGCATCCCTCAGCCAAGATCTTATATCCAAATCAGACTAACAGACAGTGGAATTCCCCAGTCCTAGGTTGGCCATGTGCTACACACCTATGGACTTCTGTGGCAACTGTAAAGAGTGGGTGTCCCAGCAATAATCCACCCTGTCAAGTCTTTGATGAGTTTTGTAAAGGTGTGTGATGCCTTGTGATCAGTATAATATTTTGTCAGCCTTTATATGGTCAACCATGGTGTGCCAGTAGAAATGTTTCTGAAATTAGGATTTATTAGATTTCCAGAGATACAGGGGATAAATCAGCTATAGTGGATGGAATAACTCCAAAATGCCCACTGTTGAACTACTGCAACACACATTTTTACTTACCAAACTATTAGCTCTACTGGAGTTCATGTATACCTGTCTGCATATTTTTGGTCCACAACAAAAGTTAAAACTAAAACTAAATTTGTGTTATTTTTCCTTCTGTATATTACACACTGTATCACATAGTCATACACATCTATAGATGAAATTGGTGTATGAATTGAAACCTAATTTAAAGTTGTCAAAAGGTACAGGATTGGCACAGGGTCAGAGAGTTTATATTAAGTGGGAAGTACACAATAAAAGCTGTATTCAGTTCACACTGGTGCTCAGCAGAAATGGGTCTGGTTGCTTTCAGGATGTGTGGATTGTACATTCAACAATCCCATATTACCTTATTCATAGCATCTGAAGTGGATTATAAACAAATTCAATTAATTGTGTTCAGAAGATGGTAAAACGTTATCTAATTTATTTATATTTTAAGTAATTCATTTGTTATCTATTTTGGTTGTTTCCTAATGATTTTCTTTCGTTTCAGTACCCAGCTAAACACAAGTGTGTATATTCCTTATTATCTAGGTATAACCTTGTGCATGTTGTAGTAAGCAATGTGACTTCATTACATTTACACACAGTTTTCTAAGTAGAGTTGAACATTTTTAATGGGGTTTCAGTCTATGATGTGGGCACAAAACATTCCTCGACATTGAAGTAGTTAAGTCACCAGCACTCATGTATTTCACAGGTCCTAACTTTAAGGTAGAGTTGTTGAACTGGGATCTGAGAAGTGAGTGAATGGAGTGAGAGCCAGATGACCTGTGTCAGTCCTTGAGTGTGGGCAGTGTGGGGGATGGTTTGTCGTAGCTGACGATGGTCGTTAGGTATTTTCAGGTTGGGCTTCAGAGTTTCTACCTTCTTTCAGCCAACATCTTATATCCAAATCAGACCGACTGAGACACAGGTATTCCCAGGTCTTAGGTTGGCCATGTGCTACCTACGCACCTATGGCCTTTGGTGATTCAACTTCTGTGGCAACTGTAAAGAGTGGGTGTACCAGCAATATTCCATTTTGTCTAAAGAATTGTCAGTTCTTTGATGAGTTTTGTGAAGGTGTGTAATTACCTGTTATAATATTCGGTGACAGGGCCTTTATATGAGCCACCATTGTCTGCTAGTAGTAATGCTGTCTGAGAACAACAATTAACATGGAATAAGAAATTCGGATTCATCAGATTGTCATGGATACAGGGAATATGTCAGTGTGTGGACGGAATAACCCCCCAAAAAACCCTGTTAAACTACTCATTAAAAGGTATTTAGAAAATCAAGGGAAATAAAGGAACGCATAAATATAAAAACACATGCAAAGCCTTACAAAGCCTTGTAAAGGACAATTTAGGACACAGCAAGAACTATATTCCTCAGACACGGTCCACACCACTGTCAACTTTTTTTATTTGTGTTGCAGCAGTTCAACATTGAGCTATTTTGGGTTATTCCATCCACACAATGCCTTATCCCTTGTATCTTTGGCAATCTGATAAATCCTAATTTCTTGTGCCATGTTAAGTAAGATGTTGTTCCCAGACAACATTTCTGGCAGATAATGGTAGCTCATAAAAATGCTCTGTGACTCTATATTGCATGTACCCATGTTTCAGTCAGTCTGTTTTGAATGTAAGTAAGTGGAGTGAAATGCACACTCCATCATGTATGAATAAGAAAGAAATAAGCAAAAGTGATCATCCTTAAGAGACATTTTTCATCAAAACTTAACACAAACATTTCTAATAAAGTAGCTCAGATAAATACAGTGGGGCCAGGCCGTTAAGTGCTTTAAAAACAAACATTAAAAGTTTAAAATCAATTCTGTAAGGGACAGGGAGCCAGTGAAGGGAGTTAAGAACAGGAGTAATGTGCTCACGTCTATTAGTGTTAGTTAAAAGACGGGCAGCAGCGTTTTGGACAAGTTGGAGGGGACTGAGCGAAGACTGGGAGACGCCAACATAAAGTGCATTGCAATAGTCCAATCTAGAACTGAAACATTTTGACTGTGTGAATGTGTGTGGCAATAGTTTAACATAGGGATCCTCTCAATGAATTATCCCTTGTATCTCTGACAAACTGATAATCCCCCATTCCCTCTGTATTTTCCCATATCAAATTGTTGTATATCAGTACCTCTTTGATGGTTTACTTGTACATAATATATCATCGTAGGTTGCCATTGAGTTTTCACAGTACACCCCACATAAAAAAACACGACATTACCGTTGCTACTTCATTATAAATGTTTGTATTACGTTTTGATGAAAGTTTTGAGCTTTTGAGGTTAATCCATCCTCTAGAAGAATTATCCCTTGTATCTCAGACAAACTGATGACCCCCCAGCTCCTCTTTTATTTTCCCATACATGTTTTATTGTTGAGCCATAAATGTCAATAACTGAAATATTCCCTTAAGTATCATGGAAGGTTGCCATTGAGTTTTCACAGTAACTAACCCTAACCCCATGTTTAAAAACAAAACTACAATTACAACTTTACCAGTGCTACTTAAGTTGAAATATGTGTGTTTGCATGTGTTTGTGTGTGTTGTGTGT
The DNA here is from genome assembly GCF_905171665.1 of Trachurus trachurus. Taxonomy (NCBI): domain Eukaryota; kingdom Metazoa; phylum Chordata; class Actinopteri; order Carangiformes; family Carangidae; genus Trachurus; species Trachurus trachurus. The sequence goes on along the minus strand of NC_139896.1, from coordinate 23,232,744 downwards.
ATTAATAGTTACAAATGTTTGTATTAAATTTAGATTTAAAATGTATCTTAAAACTCAGCAATTTCTCTCCTTTCTGCTTTGCTGGAGTGTGTATGTCACTCCGCACCAACCAACAGTGGACCCCTGTCATTCCATATAAACCAAGTGTGGACCTTTTTCTGTAATGTAAAACAGTAAATAAAATACATCCTCATAAATACAGATTCATGATGCAAGTACATTAAAATGACCTAAAACCCTGAGTTTTAATTCAAATATTTTTTCCTATAACAACAATGCAGTCAAGGAGTATAAAACTCTTGTAGGGGAAAAAATAATAGACTGTAGATATGTGTGTTGCAGTAGTACACCCTACATTTAAAAATAATTACAACATTATTGGTGCTACTTTATTAGAAATGTTTGTGTTAAGTTTTGATGAAAAATTTATCTTACGGATGATCACTTTTGCTTATTTCTTTCTTATTCATACATGATGGAGTGTGTATTTCACTCCATGCTAACTAAGTGGGCACTTGTATCATTATGCACCAACCAACAGTGGACCCCTGTCATTGTATATAAACCAAGTGTGGACCTTTTTCTAAAACGTAAATCAACAAATAATTCCTATACAGATTTATGACGCAAATACATTAAAATTAATTGAAATCACATGCATTTAAAAAGTAAAAGTCTGACAATAGGTGCCCCCAACAGGGCTTTATCTATATGAGATGTACGTGGCCAAAAAGTAACTTTTTGTGGCTCTGAGCCATCAGGCCATGTCAAACTGTGTTTTCCCATGACAATAATGCAGTTAAGTAGTATAAAACACCAGTACAGTGAAAAATTAATAGACTGTAGAAATGTGTCTGGCAATAGTTTAACATAGGGACTTTGTGAGATTAATCCTCTCAATGAATTATCCCTTGTATCTCTGACAAACTGATGATCTCCCAAACCCTCTGTATTTTCCCCAAAGATAACAAATTGCCGTGCCAATACTTTAATATCAGTTACTCTTTGATGGTTTACTTCTACATAATATATCATCATAGGTTGCCATTGAGTTTTCTGTAATATAAAACAGTAAATAAAATACATCCTTATGAATACAGATTTATGATGCAAGTACATTAAGATTACCCTAAATCCTAAAACCCTCTCTTAAAAAATTAATAGACTGTAGAAATGTGTGTTGCAGTAGTACATCCTACATTTTAAAAATAATTACAACATTATTGGTGCTACTCATTATACATTTTTGTGTTAAGTTTTGATGAAAGTTTTCTCTTAAAAACTATCACTTCACACTCACATGATGGAGTGTGTATGTCACTCCATGCTAACTAAGTGGGGTCGTGTGTCATTATGCACCAACCAACAGTGGACTCCTGTCATTCCATATAAACCAAGTGTGGACCTTTTTCTGCAATGTAAGTCAACTAATAATTCCTATACAGATTGAGAACACATGTATATTGTAAAATTGAAACCCTGTGCTTAAAAAAACTGGACAAGCAACAATAGCAAGGTCAATTATTTTTAATGTTTAATCAGAATTCAACAGAAATGATCTAAATTACCATTGTATTTAAAATTTTGTTATGGGTGATCATTTTTTTCAATATTTTAAAATGTCTATTATACCTAATACAGTGTTGAGTTTAAACTTAAGACATCCATGAAAACAGAACCTTTATATTTTGTTACAAAGAATAACAAATTATGTTTCAAGGTACTGGTTTGTTCACTAAGGAGCCTGTTTGATAGCCTCTCTACAGTCTGAAAGGCTGCCGGGGCTGCAAGTCGTTCACACTATGGAGGAGTGTAAGAAACGACGTGTGTGAATGAGTCGTTAAAAACCCTGCTCCAGCCTGCCGGGGCACTGCTGAATATGGTATTTTACACACACACACACTCAGGTCCCCTCTTGGCTAAAGTTAAAAAAATTAACCAGAAGGTTTTTCACATGATTTTTAGTTGATTTAAAGCATGTCCAAGAGGGGACCTAAAAAAAGTCCCCTGTTGGCTGCTTGGTCCCCTGTTGGTGAATGTGTAACGACGCCGATGTCCCCTCTTAGATAGGTACAACAGTGCACACACACACACACACACACACACACACACACACACACACACACACACACACACACACACACACACACACACACACACGCAAAGATGAAACCCTTTGCATACACTGAATGATTTAGAAAACTCAAACTCGTGCTTAACCAGTAAATCATACACAATGCAAAGCCAAAGCTCAAGATTTATATGCTTACTGTACATCTTGGCAATTCATTTTTGTAAATAGAGATTTGTTTGAAAGCTCTAAGGCAGGTTTGTTCAATGCCAACAAGGCAGAAGAAGTGTGCTGCCTTGATCATTTTTGTGGTACTGAGAGAAAAACCTCTAAAAAATAGAGATACTGGTGCAATTCTCAGTTTTGAATTGTGATAAGAGGAGAACACCAAAGAGGCAGCAGCTGTTGCTACAGGTTTGACCAACCTAGCCTCCATATTAACATTGTGTTGCCATGTTTAGACATTCTGTAAATTTGCGCAGGTGTAGTGAAAAAAAAGGGGTTGACGTTTGGGAAACGACTCCTGGTTTTGCCTCAACTGTGCAACACTGACTGACTGACCAACATTTCTGACTGTCTGACGCCCATTCACAAGCAGATGATTTGTCCTCACTCCTCCCTGTGCACCGCAAATTATGAAATTGTTTTACTATTATCAAAACTTACTGACCATTAAGTAGCCTAAATGACTTCATCAATGAATTAAGAAAATAATATTCACAGACTAACCCAAACTTTAACAGACCTGCATCACTCAATGAAGAATGTATTAGGCTAATATCTTTTGAATAGTTTTATTTATGAATAAACACACATTTCCTGCTGTTTTACTGTAACTAACAGCACCAACATGAAAATGAATTCCAACTGTGAGAAATGACTGATTACAAGAGTGATCATTGGTGGATGGAGGCTTCAGACGCACGTGATAATAACGTGACATAACGTGACATTATTTTTGGACGGTAAAAATTGCAGGGGACCAAAACTGCCTTTTAAAAAAGTGCAGTGGACATGTCCCCCGTGCCCCCCCCCCAAATTTACATCTGTGGTCCAACGTAAATCAAAACCTTTTGTCTTTATCCACAATTTTTTATATGAAACTTGGGGAAAGTTAGTCATGCAGAGAGGAGAATAGGTAAGAGCAAAGTAAAACCAATGTCAATGAGTGCTCCATAAATGAACCCTGTTGATGCTCTGAGTTGTGGTGATGTTGTAGTCAAGGATGTGGCATTTGAATCAGCAATCTTCTGGTCACAGGCCGATCGCTGTACTGTTTCTTTTTATATATATTTATTCATGCGAACTGTCACAGAAACAAATGAAACACTTAAACTGCAGGTGTGACTGTCTGCTCACTCCAGGAATGTGAGAAATGTTAGTCCTTGGCATTTCCAAAGAAAATGTTAACACATGCAGTCTTCCTTACATCCGGTGGTCCTGTGGTGGCAGATTTTACCAGGCTGTCGTCCTGTCAGCTATTTTGCAACTGGACAATGTTTTTTTTTTTTTTTTCCATAATTTGTTCAAAAATGTGTGTGAGGACATGAATACAGAATATGCCCGCATTCTGGGCTGTGTGTATATATCTATGCTTGCGTGTGTGTGTAGCCTCCGAACTCCACATACTGTAGCAGTCAAAGGGAGGCCAATATATCTGTAGTGACAGGCCTTAAACAACAGGCGAAGAAGATAAGTGAGGTCGGCGTGAAATATGATTAAAGCACAGCCTTCCCCTCGCCTTTGATTTAAAGGAGCATAGCACAAAGAACTCATCTCTTCCACCCACCCACCCACCCCCCTCCACACACACATATGAACATTACAAAGTCAGCCAATTTAGTGGAAAAGCATGGAAACCCCCCCCCCCCTCCCAAAGAAAAGGAATAAAAAAAGACGATGGAGGAAAACAGCCTCCTCAGCAGTCTGAGAGGAAGTTTGAGTCTCTAAAACTGGAAGAAAATGTCCAACAGGAATGAACAATTTGCACGTTTCACCACCTCGACAATGTGACAGTCAACTCTGAGATACAAATCACTCTCATGCGTTTGTTAACACAGAGAAAATGGGCAATGCCTCTTAGAGGAGTTTCAATTGATCAAAAAAACATGAAGGAGCCTCATGATGCAAGTCAGCAGCCAGACTCATTAACATATGAATGTCAAAATGTAAATGAGCACAACATCCATTTATAGTGACTCCAGCATAATTTTAGTGTTTTGTGATTCTGTTCACACTCACAGAACCTGTTTCAGGTCAGAGTTTGGTCTAGTCCCGTTTGATACAGAAAAAATCACTGTGATAAAGTCCCAGTGCTTATTGACATTTAACAAACTTAACCATATTATCATGTTGATGTTGTATATGTATTGACAGGTGTTGAAGTAGTGTGATGTGTATATAAGCAAGTTCTTGTGTCAGAGTCAGGGCGCTTTTTCCAACTGGTGACTTGACTGTTGCTGTTTGGGAATGCCCACTTGCAAGTGGATAAACTGGCAAGACGCTCTCATTTGATTTCCGCATCATTTCACCTGCAGAAAACTGTTTTATACACTGGTCTGATATCTGTGTAAGATGCTGACATCCTTTCTCTTCTTTTATAATTACTGGATAAAATGTGAGAAATAATGTATTATTGTACTTATTGTCTACACACTTGTGGTTCCTTGGAGTGGATCCACATGCTTACAGAAGACAACCTGGAAATGTAGAGGCTGTGGCAGAGAGTGAAGATGTTTCTGCTCTGTTTGTTTTTCATGTTGTTTCTGCAGGCAGGTTGGCGTATGATGAAGCAAACTGTAAAACCGCCCTCAGCAACAAACAGCCAACATCACAAATACAGCAAATCCTCGGTTTTTTATCAGCAAATATTTATCTCTTTTCCTCCTGAGATCTTTCCATCATCTCACTTCACTATATCGACTCTTAATAAGTCGTTTTTTTTTTCATTGAGACATGTATTTCCTCCTCTACTCTCCCCCATATGCAGTAAATATTTCATGGACAGATGTCCCAGCTGCACTTCTTAAAAAGCTCTTTTCAAACCTGGACTCAGCAGAAACTGGTTCACCTAAAAAACTCAAGTCTGCTGTCAAAACTGTCCTTATCTCTTCTTTTCCATTCAGTAGTTTGTTTAAGCATTGAATTTCTCATGGTAGTTTCCCCTGGGCACAGTTCATAGATGAGCTGGAAGCACAAACTAAGCAACAGGTCTGAACGCAACAGTTCAGGGATGAATCTTTTTCTTTCTTTCTTTCTTTTTTTTTTTTTTTTTAATCTTTGCATAACCTCTGGATGCAAAACGATATGGGCTGCTGCTACTCTGCATCACAAGGAGCCAGTGGAGGTGGTTCAGACATCTGGTTAGGATGCTTCACTGAGGTACTGGGGTAGACTCCAGGCCCGGAGTGGCTAATAGGGAGGGCCGGGACAATTCCCGGGCTGGTTTGATTTTTGGGCTGCAAAGGTTGGTGTTGCTTTTTTTTTTTTTTTGGGCTGGTGTTCAGTCATGGCACTGGGTTGAAACATCACGTATAATGCTGCCACTGTTCCTGGGCAGCCTCCATGTAAAGTTAAATAACATTAAATAATTGAATAATATGATGCGACGCCTCCTAACTTTGTCTTGTAGCAACTTGATAGTAAGATCCTGCACCAAGCACCAGCCATAACATTGGGCCGGACTCACTAGGGCCGAGCTCCATCTCCTTCAATATCATTACATCATACTGCTAGAGTTAGCAAAGCACTAGACTGATGTGTCATCACCTACCATGCATTCAACTCCTACCTGTGAACACTTTATATTTCTCTTTCCCTTTTTTTTCTTCTTACTCTTTGGCCCTCGCACATACGGTGTGTTCAGACATCCTCCCTGTCTCTGTTGCTCTCTGACTCTGTCCTATGGGGATGTTCCCAGTGAGCCAGTGGAGGGTGAGGATGATTGAGATGGATGTCCCGCTGGTTGGTTGAAGGACGGAGAGACGGATAGACCCCGTTGGGCTCCCTGTGGCAGCAGCTCACAGTCAATGCTCTGTTAAGCAGCCTTTTGTCAAATCAGCTGCTGATTGATGGTGTTTGACAAAAGCGTGAAAAGGTTTAAAAGACAGCAGGTGTGGTGTCCAGAATGAGACAAACCGAGAGGTGACAAAAAGACACAAGCCACATGCTGACTTCATTAAGACATTACAGACTAAGTTGTTTGAGTGCATGTTGTCTTCTGCAGTACTAGATTTGTTAATATGTTCATGGACTTGTACATTATGTGCATCTGAGCAACGAGTGAGCAGTTAAGCCGCTGATGGTGAAGCCAGAAAAATATTATCTGACCACTCAGCACCAGGGCTGCAGCTCTGTGACTCACCATCATGAGATGGAGTTGTTAAATGAAATCAATATCTTAAATTCCTTGCTGTGCCCTAAAAATGCAAAACAAACAGTGGTTGTCATGACTACAGTAATAAATATTGACTGTACCTGGAGAGCGGCCCACCTAAATATTGTAGCCGTTATGGCTTGGCTAGGTTTAGGAAAAGGTCACAATTTTGGTAAGCACTTCCATAACATTGGATGATTCTTGAAGTCATAGTTACCGCCTTAACTTTAACGACCGATCATGGATAGAAGAAACAACATAAACTGCTATGCTTCAAATGGGAAATTAATTACACTGTAGGTCATAATGACTTGTACCCAAACCACCTACGGGCTCAGCTTTTGCAGTTCTTTCTGACGGAGGTGGACGTCATACCCATGGGTGTCTGAGTCTTAAGTTTATTACATATTTAAAGATGGGTTCAGATAAATGTGGATTAATTATTGTTTGTGGCAGAAAAGCCCAGTTGGGCTAACTTATTCAGAACACATCAGTCTGAGTGAGCATTAGTATAAGTCCTGATTTAAAGTCATTGTGTTGGTTCAGTAGCCTATAGTATACAGTATACTTACAGTAAGTAGAGGGAGAAGAGTATACAGTATGTGTATGTGTGCAATGCATCTACTTCTGCATAACAGACACATGCACACACAAACACAAACACTCATGTGTCACACTACTTCAGAAAAATACATATTAGCAGTTTCCATTTGGACCATTTTTTTTTTCATTTCACATCCTCCTCACTGCTCTGAAACTCTCTCTGTTCGAGCTGCTGCTCCATTCAAATGGAAAAATAACTGCTTTAAAATTCAACAGCTAAAGGCAACCACACATTATTTAATCAACAGCGTGTCGAGGATGAGGATTTACAGCAAAGTAACAGATCACATAAGAGAAAATGAACAGTATATGTTTATACAGGAGCTTTGATGCATGTAAAAAAAGGGATGCTGCAGTTGTATTTATCTTGTAAATGCACTATGAGTGGAGCTTTAAAGGGACAATGAGGAGTTTTGGAAAAGCGAAGCGTTTTCACACTACATTTATGAGCCTCCGCGCGCATCATACATTTCTTTGACCGGCGCAAGACAGACTCATGTTTTCATTCATCAAGAATTAAAGTCAGAGGTTCAAAGAGGTTCACATACCACCGTAGTTCCGACCATAAACGGCGATTCGGCTGCGTTATTCTCATGACTCGCCACAAAACCGAAAGAAAGGAAACGCTGGTCGGCTCGCCCAGCACTTCCACCATTAATTAAAATAACAAAATAACAATAGAGACAAAACGATATATTTATCGAAAATGGAGCCATTAACTCATTGGCTGCCAGCCATTTTCAGAGCAGAGAGCCCCATACTGCCAGCCATTTTAGAGCATTTTGAACGATCTTATAAGACCCACAGACTATTGTGTTCTATGACTATATAAACACCGAAACTACCAAGAGAAAGAGTAGACTCTCTTTGTTCAATAGGAAAAAAAAGTTTGTTTCTACCTTTTTCCGTTCTTTTGTAAACAGCAGTAGAACGTAGGCTGGTTTCGCCAAAAACAGCAGTTTTTGACCAAAACACTGAGAAAACGAGCTTTTTGTGGAAAGAAACATGTCAAGCAGATCAGTGACTTTGACGTTGATATTTTTTGCTTTAGTGACACCTCACACATCTGAACAGTGTTCTCCTTCTATAAAACAACAAAAACAACACTGAGAAAGGACTTTTGATGGCAAAATAATAATTTATTTACAAATATCAGTAAAAATGCATTAACTTTTTTGTACGTTTGTAGCTGTCACATGACCTCTGCCCCATGGTCGACCACTGCTCGATCCACCACCTGTAAATTATAGAAATATATAGAATTACCATAAAAATACATCTCTTACAGATGTAGTCAAGTGTGATGTGGAGTTTTTTTTTTTTAACCTTTCCGATCAAAGCGATCCGCCCTTCTCTAAGCAGTAAAAGTTAGCTCGCTAGCAAGTTAGTTTATTTTATTATTTTTACCATTGATGTATTAGGTTACCTTCATGTCTTTCTGGAGCGTGGGGACGAGTCTCTGCTGCTCCTGGTTGATCCGGACGGAATCGCTCGGGTCACGTCCACCGAGCCGTCAGTTGAGCTGGGCTCTGGTCTGTGGTGACGCCGTCAGCTGCTGATTCTCACCACTCGGCCCGGCTTGATCGCCGGTGTCCAGCGTCGGTGTCGGTCGTCGGTGTCTTTTTCAATGATCTCCGTCATTTTCTCACGATCGCGACCCTCTTCCTCTCCGAACTACCGCGACACACACGGTACAATAATGTGCCGACGTGCGGAACACATAGGCTCCGTGCATAAGTTTCTTTAGCATATCTCTTGTCATCTCGCTTCTTCTTCTCATACCGTAATACATGCTGATCTCTCATCCAAAGAGGGCACTGCTGCCCCCTACAGGCCGCTACACATCTTTACACTAGTTTACAAGCCTGATATTGATGGACAAGCTCCGCCAGACCGTCCTCCAGCCCTTCCCGTTGAAAAACGCAATTGACGTCTATCGACGTCAATGGCAGTGAACGGTTGTAATTAGATTGACGTCTATAGACGTCAATGGCAGCCAATGAGTTAACAAGTGTGGGTAGCGTAGATTCATCCACATTAACGTGAGACTTTTTTATAACCAAATAGAAACTCCTCGTTGTCCCTTTAAAGGGTTAAAGGTAAAGAAAAAAAAATACATGAGGGACAGAAGAGGGCAAAAAACTTCTGGTGGGTGAAAACCAGCTCCAAATTTATAAATTATGCTGATTCATTATGAAAATACAAAACAAATGCAACAATGGAGTCATGCTACCAAAACAAAATTGTGCAGCAGGGAGCAACAATCACAGCCAAACTGCAAACACAGAAACAATGCAAAAACACAATCACAGAAACCCTCAAAACAAATGCGAAAGAAAAACTGCTGCATATCCATACAACACAACAGAGGGGCTCCAGGCCTCTAGGGGGAACTCCGCCAGTCTTCCAAAGAATCCCTTTAATGTTTCTCCTGTCTCCCTCTCTCTAGACATTTAATCTGCAGTGACAGCGAGTCGTCATCAGGCAGCTGAGTGACTGACAGGCCTTGAGCACTGGTGACTGGTGGAAACACTGAGGCCGTCACAGACAGTCAGAAAAACGAGTCACCCTCTGATAAAAAGTCAGACAGTGCTTTATTAAGTTGCTTCTCAGAACTTCTCTTCTTATCCACCACATGACAGGACTGAGGGCTATTATTTTGGCAACAAGTAATTCACTGTTCCGGGATTTGAAGAACAAAGATTAGAAATGAAGTATAGATTATTTATTTTCTTCTGTGTATTCTAATATTGTTACATGATTGCAATGGCATGAGGTCTGTATATCTGACAGCCTAAGGAGTATAGGTTAGCCTATAGCTACTGTTACGTAATGTCATCTTAAAGACGTCCTGAAACAGCTCTTGGTGTGACTTTTACTTCCATATGATTACATCTTACATAAAACTAGGGAAATACTTTTCATGGCTATTGATTGCACACACAAATTCAAGACAATTTTAAGTGGACGTAAAATTAGGAAATACAGGATGAGTTAAATGTTTGAAATGGTTTTACAGGATGAGAAAATACATTGATTTTTAAATACAGATGATACATTTTTGACAATTACAGACCAACAGTGATTGAAAAGGAATAGCCTACATCAACGAAATGACTGAGAAGCTGGAAATCATGTTTCCAAGGACCTGCAATACAATAACTGCACGTTTTCTTTCAGACCAACCACTGAACAACAATAGCAGAACAGGTCTATGAGTTTTTGTTGTAGAAGAAAGATTTTATAAATGTAGGTGACAACAAAAACATTTTCCTCTTTTGATTTTTCATTTTGATTTCTATCTCTGCACACAACGAACCTCATTTCATTTCATTGTTTGTTGGTTTACCAACAGCTGCAGGACACTTGATGTGAAAATTTTGCTCAATCTGAGCGAACCATCTTTGCTTAAATCAGACTTTTATCTTTAGTGGCCATTTTCCAGTGAACACTGGGCCCATGAAAATGCATGAAAGATTTATTTTGTCCAGAAAAAAAAAAAAAAAAAAAACTTAACGTGATGAGCCAGCCTCTCTGAACCAGAGCCAGGCAGAAGGCAGCAGCAGCTCCGAGGAATCACCGATAGGATCGTTGCTGTTCCAGTCCTGCACTCCACGAAGGAGCTGCCTTCAGAAATAACTCTGAACTTTTTTTATCCAACTTAAATCTGACCCGTGAGTCAATCACAGATACATTTGAATCAGCAAACAGAGGAGGTATTTCTATTATTCAAACAGCAACTGCGCCGCATCATAATGATTTTAGTTGCTGTGTTAAATGTTGAGTTTTCAGGCTTACTTACCCACCTAACAAAGCAGCGAGCAGCAGATGCAGACTATTTCACTCATGAGTGGCTTTTAACCGTTGCTGTTCATTGTGCGAGTTTGCTCGTAATCACTTTTTAATGATTTTTTGTGCCGTCTGAGCCGCGAGGCCAAGCTGAGGTCCTGCCATCTCCAGCACCTGCATGTTGTGGGGGAAATGGTGTTACTACATAGCTGAGTTCAACAGGGTTTAAAGTATCAACAGTGTTGTGGTGGTCACAGTAAGGCCAGTTTTAAAAGATTACTGAAAAATGCAAAACAAAACAAAACACACTTCAACAATATAACCGAAGAACCTGAGTAACTGCAATTAATCATAATTTGATATTACTGTAAGTGTTGCTATTTTGCTTGGCACCAATTTATGGGTAAAAAAACTCTTTTTACATGCATAATATGTTTTGATGTATAATGCTGTGCAATGTATGTGTATATGTAATCAATGTTGTATTTTATGTATATTTTTATGCCATGTTTGTTATACTTTTATTATGTTGTATGTGGACCCCATGAGTAGGTGCTGCATTCCTGGCAGTCAATGGGGTTATTATTTTATAATAGGTAATAATCTAATAAATATAATAATCTAAAATTAAAATTTTTGATGATCAGTGTCTTCAAAATCGTTAAATATTTTGAAATGTTTGAAATAAAAACACAAAGTCTCAGTGTTTGCAGTGTTCAGCAAAACCACATGAGGCAGTAACAGTTGTAAACCTGGACAAAGGTCACTGTGATGATGAGCATAAGTAACACTGAGCAGAGTCCAGGTTGAGGCAAAGAGGAAACACTCGCTTGACTGTGATGGTTTGTAGGAAACCACAGAGGATCAACTCCCTCTGATTTGATTCCACAAATCAAAGTGCTGAGAGAACGTTTGAGGAGGGAGGAGCGCTGACTCAGCAGCATCACCAACGAAATCCAACTCACTCTCACCTTTAATAATTTGATAAGTTTACTCAACATCAGCATTCCAGTTACAGTTGAAGCAGCAGCATTTTAATTGATTGGATTGTGAAAAACTGAGAATCATGGTGAAAGGGTTGTAAAAGGAAGCTACAGCATCTTGTTTTGCTTCATTGTTGTCTTTATTCTGAAGGAATAACTACTAGTGGACTGTGTGATGTATGCAATATCACTGTATTATTTTAGTTTTCGACTATTTTAGAGAGCAGCACCCTGCAAAAGAATGGGAAACCCAGGAGACTTGATCTCAAGAAATTTTGACCAGGTGTACCATACATACTGTATAGATAGACTTTTATTGACTCAATGTCCATTTAAAAAAGACGACCAAACACACACACATACAAATTTAAAAGAGACAGTCATACCAGTGTTTCCACATGGCTGACTGGTATCTCACAGCACTGAGACCAGGATTGGACAACAGCATTAAGACAGAATTTTGTGTCATTCAGTCGACAGATGAATTTTTACATCAATTTCCGCAATAGAGCATGAAATGTATTTACTCGCACTTGACAAAATAACTCACTTGCACTGCACCACCTAGGTTTACCCATCAAAATCCGTAGGCAGTCGTTAGGCAACCTGAGGTTTGCGAATGCTTGCCTTTTTGAACTTAACCCACAAGGGTGCAGTATAGAGGGGGGTACAGTAAGCTCTGAAGAGATTAATTTTAACATCATCAGAACACCAGAAAATGGTGTATTGTAATGTAATTTCTGAACATGACTGGAATATGTTGGCTTAACTAGTAAATAATTCATTGAGAGAAACAAGGATATTTTGTCAGTCTTACACATTCTTATCATGTGGGACGGATGTACACATTAAAATCAAGTAAATCCAAAGGATTTTTTTTCAGTGTATAACCATGACAAAAGAGATTCAGAACATATATTATTTCACTATGGTTCTACTCTGACTGTGACCACAGCAGGGTTCCCTGGCAACACCTGTGGACCAGGGATATTAAATAGTCCTCTCAGCTGTGGCTTGTAAAAAAAAAAAAAAAAACCTCACAATTTTAACTCTAAAGAACATTAAAGTATTTGATTTGATTATTTATTTAGTAAGTGACCATGGTATAAGCAGGATAATGCCCAAAGAGGTGTCCAATTATCAGGAATTAATGGACAACGCAAAGGCTTGAACTGTCTGTGGAGGACAACACACAGTTTCACCAAGACCTCGGGTGGTCCATGACTTAAGAAGCTCTACATTCAGCATCACCCTCATGCTTTTTATAGCTCATTTCTAACAGGTGACCATGAAAATACATAGTTTACATAGTCCTATAGCCTACTCACAAACCTGCTTTCAACATTGACTGAAGCTCAGCAGGTGACTCTGACCTTAAACATCACCCACGTCAATCATGTGTGACAGAAGGAAGCCGAATTACACTTACCAGGCAAATTAATATATCTTAGTAGTAAGTAAATAATTAAAAAAAGGTGTCGATCCTTTGTGGGGGGAGCACACCCCTTTTAGGGGGGTCATGGCATTTGCCTTGCTAGTCGTATTACCAGGGCAGTATTTACCAGGTCCATAAGACTAGGCAATTGCTGTTCAAATTCTTCTGTCTGTGACAACAAAGTAGAACTATGATGTGGATGCTGATGGGTGGTTTGTTCTGGATGAGCAGAGTTTGGGTCCAGAACCACAGGACTGTAGAAGACCTGGTCCTTCATCTTGTTCGAGATGTTGAAGACCAGGTTGCCCAGATGTTTGGCCACATCTATCAGAGCTCCTGAGCCCAGCTGTGGATCATCCAGCAGGGGGCGCTGCTGGACTCTTTCCACTGCAGCCTTGTAGTTATTGAGGAACGAGACGTCTTCAGCTCTCAGCTCGTCCTCTGTGTCTCTGACTGTGTGAGACAGAGCTGCTATCTCTCTGCTCAGAGCCTCAGTCTTCTCCTTCATCACCCGACTCTTCTGCTGCTCTTCCTCCCTCAGAGCTTTGATCCTGGCCTCCTCTTCCTCCTCTAGAAACTGGTGAAGCTTCTTAAACTGCTCCTTGATCTGTCTCTCTGTGTGTTGGACCTGGACCTTGATGTGTTCTGCTGTTTGATTACACTCCACGTTAAGTTGTTCAAAACGCTTTAACTTCCTCTTTAAGGGCTCCAGAGTTTTCTCAACTTTCTCCTTCTGTTGTTGAGCAGCTTCATCAATGGGTCTGAATCTGTGGTTGTTGTGTTTTTCTGAATCTCTGCAGACAAGACACACTGGTTGCTGATGGTCCAGACAGAAGAGTTTGAGTTTCTCAGAGTGCAGACTGCAGAGAGATTCTGAAGATCTCTCTTCTCTCTCCTGTAAGAAGGTCTCACACAGGTTCTTCAACACTCGGTTTAAAGGAGGCTCTTCCCTTGAAGATCTTCTGTTACAAACTGGACACTCTCGTGTTGGTCTCTCTCTCCACCAGGACTTCAGACAGACTTTACAGAAGCTGTGGCTACAGGACAGAACAACCGGATCGCTGAAGACCTCTTGGCAGACCGTACAGCAGAGACCCTCCTCTAATCTGGAAGCCATTTTAGAGAAGCTGAAAACACAGCAGGTTGAAGCAGCAGTATTGTAGTTTCTACCTCTTTCTCCTGTAGCTGGACCCACACAGATTAAATTTATTTTCGTCTAAAGGTGAATCTTATCATGTTATCTGTGATGCAAGGGTGTTTTTCTATCCAAAGTTCAAAAGTACATCTTCCAACACATCAAGAGGTAACTGATTAACAAGTGTTATCTCCTTTATAACCAATTCTGTGAATGGTGTGATAGAGGTTTTATTAGGAGTATTCCAGAACCATGCGGAGGAAACATTTTCCTGTTATCTGAAAAAAATTCGACAGTCAAAATGAAAATAGTAATAATATTGTAATGCTCACAGAAGTGTCCGAGACGAGGTTTATCTTCTGAGTCTACGTTTTTATTTAACTTCACCAAAACGAGTACAACAGCCGCATTCTCAGCTCCCATTCACAACACAAACTTCTGGTGCTCACTTCTCAGACTCCGGGACTGCCGCCGCCCCCCCCCACTCTCTCCACCAACCACCGGCCTGCACGCTGACTGACATGACCTGCAGTCCAGTGTTTGACAGAAAGAGTTAAGGGTGACAGGCGGACAGCCTATGGCTTTTAACTGGGGCCATTACACTACCCCCCCCCCCCACCACAAAGTTCCTCGCCCTCGAGGGACGCCCAGAACAATTATAGTCTGAACTCACATACATCTCAACAACACTATGCATGAAAATAATTGCATAAACAAGATTACTGAGCAAAGTCAATACTTTCCTTTTCTTTTTTTTTTGAACAAATAACAAAAATAAATGTCAATTTTATTTATTTAAACACATTTATCTAAACTAGGATGGTCCGGGTAGACTACCGGCCCCTCCTGTGAGACCAGGGCGCATTGTAGCCCTTTCAGGAACATGTGGTGTGGTCCTAACTAATTCCCCCCACAAAGGGGACCAACAAAGTCTCTGAACCGGTCAGGAGCTCTCCTCTGCCTTTGTGGGCGAGCTGTTTGGGGAACTGGGGGCTCAGGGCGGCAGGGGAAGAGGGGTAAGGGGGACTCTACATGGGCCCACCCACTGGCTGTCCAGCTTTGGGCACCGGCCCTTCTTGCGCCAAGGGCTGTAGACCCAAACCAGCTCTCCAGCCAGAAAGTGCCTCCCTTGTGTGGCGGGCGGGCGGTAATGAACGAACGATACCGCTGAACTGTGAGTGGCAGATCTAGAGAATTACACCAACAACGCCACCTTAGGACTTGCACCTAAAGAATTTACTTTTTTTTTTTAAACATTACTTTCTCAGAGGGTTTCCCAAAAACAATCACCCATGTACAGGCAAGTACACAAATGAATACAGGCAGGGTGTTAGAAAAAGTTTAACACGTTTTATTTAGTCACAATAAAGCCATTTATTTATTTAAGTTACTTATCTTCTGTAAAAAAAAACAATTATAGTTCTTTTTTATTTCCAAAGAGCACAATATTAATCTGTACCACTGACTCAACTTAAGTCAGGATGAGAGAATAACTATCAGCTGAGGTCACTGCATAAAAAAATAAACAAAAAGAAAGAAAAGAAACCAAACAAAATATCTTATATACACAAACACTACAAACTCAAATCAACACAAAAGAAAACAAAACCCATAATGCTACATGCATAAATTTTGCAGGTCCTCAAAGCTGTTCTACTTCCCACCCCCCACTAAGGAGTCGCGGTCAGTCAGTCTAGTCTGGTTGAAAAAAGCAACTGTCTGCTATTTCATTCCCAGAGAAGCACAGTAGCATATACTTAAATTTGTTGCCGTTGCAGGTACCGGCAGTACCATTGCCATTGCCAGTAGCTGTGCCGTCACTGTCACTGTTGCTGATAGTGGTGGCAAGCAAAGCTCCAGAGCTTGAGCTCTGGAGGGGAGGCTGGTCGACCGTGCAGCCCAACACAGGGTGCTCGTGTGTACCTGAGAGGAGCAAGGAGACTGGGCTTGAGCTCGAGCTCTGGAGCCTAGCGGAGCTGTAGTGTACCAGGACCACAGAGTTCCTAACCGCACAGGAAAGTTACATAGTGCAGTTGCAGCCTCAGGTTGCAGCAGTGGTACAATTCATCCTATTATAACCATTTTTCTACCACTTCAATGAGTTTAGAAACATTGGCCCAATCCCATTTCTCTTTTTTACCCCTTGCCCCTTGTCCCTTGGAACAGAGCTACAAGGGGTAGGGGTTGAAAATCAACCCCCTACAAAATGGGACACCCCTTCAACAATCACACACATCATCATCAGTAGTCTCCACTGGCTTTTACGTAAGCAGATCCGATGGGACAAGCTTTTGCCAGAAATCCTGTATTCAAAACTGCTTGAACGTACTGATTTGGCCAAAATGTAGTATGTAGTATTGATAATAAATATGTGGTAAACATTGTTGAAGGCTTCAGGGTTAAAAGAAACAACTTTACTGCTGGTGTTATGTGGGTATTAAACACAACTATCCTGTGTCTAAGGCTGTCTTTACAGTACACTACAAGGTTCAAGTGGCACAGATTGGATCTGTAACATGAATGTGTAAACGGGTGATACACATGAACGCATGATATTGGAAATTGTCAGATCTGATTTAGGCCCCCGTTATATGGGTAAAAAAAATCAGATACAAATCAGATATCTGCCAAATGTGAGTCGTACATCATCAATAATGCGTGGATAGCGCATATTGATGTCAGTGTATGTTGTTTTCCTGCAGCTGACTTCATCTTCCGCTTTGGTAGCCAACCATGTCTATGCACACGGGCCCTTTTGCGTAAGCATGCAGATATCAGATATGGGTCATTTCAACATAACATATAAACAGACGGAAAAATTGGATATAGGCAACAAATTGAAATTGGGCATCAAGGCCTGTAATGTAAAGACAGCCTAAGGGTGCATTCACATGGGGCACCAAAAAAGGCCAGCTGTGGCGTTTTGCATGCGTTTTTCAAAGCGCTTGGGAGGTTGCGTCTGCCCTTACCAAGCAACCACAAGTGCCTCTCACATTTTAGTAGTGTGCTTCGCTGTCACTTAACCAGGAATGAAGTAAATACAGAGCTGACCAGACTTCAAGCACCGTGAATCCCTCTCAGCGGCTTCACTGCTCGATCGGTCTGTCTGTCTGTCAGTTTGAATGGAGGACAAGTCATTTTTGGCTTTCTGAGAGACAGGAAATGGGGAGAGCGAACCAGGCCTGTTTATGGGGTGCCTGTTCTACCAAGTGAGCTATACAACTTGGTGCGATGAATTCTGTTTGAATCCCCTGTGATTCTGAGCAGAACCACTGATCATTTTCAAAATGTAGTAATGATTGAGCTGGGGGCATCTGTATGTTGTAAAATGATGTATTGTCAAACTTTATTGGGTTTAGACTTATCAACAGGCCTGAATAATAAAACCCAACATGACCTGACCTGCGGGTGTTGAAGCACACACCCGACGTGGACAGACTCACTAGCATTAATTCTCGGCTTGAACCCAGCTCCCTCAAAAAATATAACAAATACAGATACTCAACATGTGTAGCCTACTGCAAGGTACAATTAAAGAGAAAATATTGTTTGTGAATATGGGCTGCTGCACTCGGATATGGTGAAATAGACCATGGTTCCTCTTCTGACAAAAGAGAATAAGCTCAACTCTTGTTGAATGCACAACTCAAGGCATCCATCCAGGGCCGTTGTATAGGGGAGAAAGGTGATGATAATTCTAGGGGCCCAATGCCCAGTGGGGCCCATAAAAAACCCCGGTAGTCTTTGTATTACTGATTTATTCTGCATAAGACCCTGACTAATATGCTGCATTAGCATCAAAACAAAGTAGGCTAAATAAAAAATGATAATACATACGTAGTCTAAGAAAAAACAAAACTGGAAAAGTAAGGGGGTAGGGGCCCACTTTAGTATTCTTTAAGGGGGCCCAGAATTCCTAGCAACGGCCCTGCATCCATCTCTGTGCTTTCCAAAGCCTCTTTAACCTCTGATCATATTTCACTTGTTCAGAGTCTGTGAGGTTCATGTGTTCCCAGTCTGAATCAAAGAGCACTTGGAGAAATCCAGATCAGTTTCAGACCTGCAGACCTTCAGCTACAATAATCCTCTCTGTGGAGTGTGACAACCTCTTTGTTCTTTATCCTGTGGAAGTGTGTGAATCGAACAGCCCCCCTCACTCCGAAGGCTTTCATAGATAACATGACACACTCACCACCCAGCTCTCCGCATATAATTGCAAAGGTTTAACACAAAAGCCAGATGAAGTGATGGAGCGAATGAAACAGCGATAAGGTGTTTCTTGCAGATGAAGGAAACGACAGGGAGGAGAGCACCTCCCTGTTTCACTGTCTGACAAATTAGTGTTTTCATGTGTGAATAAAAATAAAAATGAAGAGCAAGATATTATCACAGAGTCATAATGAAGGTCCTTGCAGTTTGACTCTGACACTAGTGAAGTGTCAGACTCTTCATCCTCTGAGATTGAACCTTTTTTGAAAATGATAAACAGCCAGTTCCATTGGTTGTTTACATCCAGATGTAATCAGATGAGTTTGGGTGGATGCTCTTTGCAAGTCAGAAACTTGTAATTACAATAACTTTGACATGACATGAACAGCATACTAGAAAGCCTTTCCCATAGTTAATATTAACTACCGGTATATAAATATGTATATATATAATTGAGGAATAATTACTATCTTATTTTAAAGTACATACTTTTTTATTATTTCAAGTAGGCCCTATATATATTTTTGGGCTTTTTCACCTTTAATGGCAAGCACAATTGAGAGAGACAAGAAATGGGGAGGCAGAGAGGGGGTCCGTGTACTTCGCGGCCATTCGATTTTTCCTTTAAACAGAACTGTCAAAAAACAAAAGTAAGCTGGTAATTTGGTTTTCCGTTTCAAACAAAAAACAAAAAAACAAAAATTCAGGCTGGTTTTTTCGTTTTTGCTTTTAAAACCAAAAAACGAGGAGACCAAAATCAAATAACGGCCAATTTTTAATTTTGATTGTTACAAAATCTCTCTTTTCGTTTTTGATAATAATATTAACGCTGATGACAGACCGGAAGTGTCTGGACTTCAAAATAAAAGCCCAGTGCATTGACTTATAGCCAAGAAAGAAAAAAAAACGTGTTTCCCCCTTGTAAATGTTGTGTTTTGAGCAGGTTTTGAGCATATGCATACATTTTCGCAGCTGTTTGCCGCTGATACGTGTGTGTGTTTGTTTATAAATATTACGATCTGCTGCAGTAAGGCCACCGCTGGGGGCTGGGTGCATGATAGACCAACTCCTACTCCCGACTCATTTCGACCCTGAGATCTCCAACCCCGGGCGTATTTGGCAGGTCAGGTGGCAGCGGATCCAGTCCCAGACCTCGGTTACAGTCAGGGAACTAGTGGAATCACCTCCGCTGTGCGTAATAGTCGCGCGTAATGACAGCTCCTCGCCGGATGAATCTACACAGTTTTCCCACTGTGTCGGCCCTTTTCAAAACTCATTCCGGCGCCAGCATATATATATTTTTTTTCTGGGGGGGGGGGGGTAATCAAGGAACGTTACATTACAGATCCTATCAAATCAAACACCGTAGATGACGTTAAGGCTATGCTCGCAGTGCGACACCTGCTGGTAATTCTTTGTAAATGCACAGCATGGATTGAGAATAAAAGTTGTTATTGGATCTCCGGGGTGTGGAGAGAGGATTTACACATAATGTTCAGTAAACATCACACTGGAAAGAAATTTGTCACTGATGTAATCTTAACAATGATAATATAAATTGTATGCTGGCGCCCGAATGAGTTTTGAAAAGGGCGCGACTATTACGCACAGCGGAGGTGATTCCACTAGTTCCCTGACTGTAACCGAGGTCTGGGACTGGATCCGCTGCCACCTGACCTGCCAAATACGCCCGGGGTTGGAGATCTCAGGGTCGAAATGAGTCGGGAGTAGGAGTTGGTCTATCATGCACCCAGCCCCCAGCGGTGGCCTTACTGCAGCAGATCGTAATATATATATATATATATATATATATATATATTTATAAACAAACACACACACGTATCAGCGGCAAACAGCTGCGAAAATGTATGCATATGCCCAAAACCTGCTCAAAACACAACATTTACAAGGGGGAAACAAGTTTTTTTTTTCTTTCTTGGCTATAAGTCAATGCACTGGGCTTTTATTTTGAAGTCCAGACACTTCCGGTCTGTCATCAGCGTTAATATTATTATCAAAAACGAAAAGAGAGATTTTGTAACAATCAAAATTAAAAATTGGCCGTTATTTGATTTTGGTCTCCTCGTTTTTTGGTTTTAAAAGCAAAAACCAAAAAACAAAAAAACCAGCCTGAATTTTTGTTTTTTTGTTTTTTGTTTGAAACGGAAAACCAAATTACCAGCTTACTTTCGTTTTTTGACAGTTCTGTTTAAAGGAAAAATCGAATGGCCGCGAAGTACACGGACCGAGAGGGGTCAAGACATGCAGGAAAGGGACAGCAGCCTCAACACATGGGGCCCCAACTGTTCCAACTCAGTGAAAGGGGATTACCTCCATATGTTTTGGCACTGTCCCCTGATTAATTCTTTTTGGAAATATGTAAATAATATTGTTAGCAAAATTATTGGTAAATCTCTTCCTACCTGTCCTGCTCTTTACTTACTGGGTTATAACCCCAATGTGTATGTTTCTTTTCAGGAGAAACGGATCTTAATGGCAGCCTCAACTGCAACTAAAAAATCTATTATTAAAAATTGGTTTGAACCCGCTATCTCTCTAAATAAACTTTGGATTAATTTATTTTTTGATATTTGTTTACTAGAAAGATCTACTGCCAGAATCAATGGAGCAAAATCTGACTCTCTTCAGACCTGGTCTAAGGCCATCGAGCATATTCAGAAAATTAACGCGTCATAGCTTCTATGATAATTATTATTATTTATTTATTTAATATTTATCCCTTTTTTTTCTCTCTCTCTCTTCCTCTAAATTCTAGGGTTGTCTAACCCTACAGGCCCTGTTTGTCTTGTTTGTCTGTGGTTGTCTTTGTTTCTGTGTGTGTGAGTCTTGTCTGTGAAGTATTTGTTATTGCTGTGTGGTATCAGAGCATCTTTTTACATTTTTTTTATTTTTTATTATTATTATTTTTAGTGTATTTATAATATATAATTAATATGACTCAGAGTGTATTAATGACTATTAATAGTTTTGTTTGGAATTTTTTTTTTTTTCCCGCACCAGAATTAAAAAAAAAAAAAAATATTATTATTATATATTATTATTATTTTTTTTTTTACACTTTATTATTTTATTTTACTGCAACTTTATTGCTATCATCATTGTTATCATTCTTCATTCAATTTTTGACATTTATTCATTTATCTTATTCTTTTATTTCTTTCTATCTTTATTTATTTGTATTTTGTTCTGTGTGCATCTGCTCTGGTTCTGTTCCCCTTTTTTATTTTTATTTTTATTTTTTATTGTGGTCTTGTTTGTTAGTACTGTCTATCGTTTATCTACCACACTCCCTTGTGCCCTGTATTATTCACTATGTTTTTTTGTTTTTTCTCTTTCCTAATGTTTTGAGGAATTAAATAAAATTTTGATCAAAAAAAAAAAACACATGGGGCGGCTGCTCTACCAACCGAGCTAAACACCGCCCCTTGAAGTACAGCAACTTAAGTTCTTCTTTACTATTAAGGGGATTATAACTTGTGTGAGGAATTAACATATTTAAGTATATAAGTTATTGTTTATTTAAATCAAATGGGTAATTTTGATGTTCAAAGGGTAAATCTTTGTAAAACCAAAACTTAAAGTAAATTCCCCTTTGCCCTTGTTTCTCAGCTGATGCACATATGATCAGTCAGTCAGTCTGTGATAATTACCCTCATAAAGCTTGTCCCTGCTGTTGTGGTCCAGCCAAAAACAAGGCTTTAAAAAAAACCCAGCAGTCGCACAAAAGACTCCTTAAGTGAAACAATACATTCTCATGATGTTAAAACATATCTCCCGGACAACTCCACTCACGACTGAGCACCAGTGTTTGGCTTGTCTTGTTTGGCTAAGAAACATTAGCATCCATGTGTAGATACATGACACATAAAACTCAGAGACGAGAAAGTGAGAAGTTCAACTGTATAAACCACGTACTGCTGATTTAGCTTTACTGTCTGCATAATGCATGAGAGAGACTTGAGGCAGTGCGCTTGTGATGCAAGTGAGGCAGAAAGACGTAACTTTCAGGTAATGCCAAGGTTAAGGAATGGTTTGGTCCACATAGGAGGTGTCTGAATTTGTAAAATAAAACAGTCCTCTAGGCATGAATATTGGAAATGTATTGAATAGTGTATAATTGTGTGTTTCAATCCCCAAACCAATCAATATTCTGTCAATAGCCTGTCATTGATTTCTCAAAAAATTCAATGAGGACATAAACACAAAATGACTTCCTCTAATGAACATTGTTGGACCAGGACCAATTCATCATTGCTGTACACATACACTACCAGCTCACCACTGTAAATTCAGTGTGTTATTGTGTATTGATGACAGTCCTAATCACACTCTTAGTAAAGACGGAAATATGAATAATTAAGGAGATATAATCCTGTTTCAGTTTCCCTACAGTTTCGACACATGATGAAATCTGGATGTCATCCCTCTGCCCGTTCACATCCTGTCCAAAGATACAGGTCCTGTCCTTGTCCTCAACTCTGCCTATAACACACACTCTACCAGAGCTCATACTGACTGAGTCCTCCCAGCTGATTGTGCCTTGTGTGTGGATCAGACTCTCTGAGAGACAATGATTTTACTATGACACCATACTTGTGTAAATTTGATGTTAGTGTCAATTACACTGCTTCATTTGAATAAATAACTTGAATCACAATAATTAGTTCAACCTCTAACTTTCATGCTGAGCAAAAACATTCAACTGAACCAAATATCTGGCAAAATGACCACAAACAATTACATTTTGAGAACGAGAATCACTGTGTCATGGTCATCTGCTTCCAACTTCAGTGTCAGGTTACATCCCTGTTTATTCTTAGTCATATAAGATATCATACAATTTTATGAAATTCTAATGGTACTTGCAGTGTGAAGTCTTGAGTAATGGTGTGTATTGTGACCTTTAACCCTTAGCCAAAAACAATCTAATCACTTCATTCCTGTTTTCTCTTGCCGCCTTTCATGCCATTCAGGGTTTTGATATTTTTTCTGCCTCTTATGACAAGCAGCTGAAAATGGCAGCATGTTTGTTACAAACACACTGTCCCTGCATATCCTTGTCTTATTTGAGGAAGCAGTTGTCTGTATCTCACTTTAACCTCCCCACAATATTTCCCGAAGCTGTGAGACAGTTAACAAGCTTGGGAAGAAAAAAATGTAGCACCCCATGTCTTTTCTATATTGTCATAGAAAAAACAACATCTGGTGTTGGAGAGCAGCGGTTTGTGGAGTTCACAGCAGTGGTTATAGTTGAGAAAGAAAGTTCTTTATTTTCTTTGTATAGCGTAGTTTGTGACGGAGCAGTTTTATCAATAGATAATAAAAATAAATCTTTTTGGCCCTATCTCTCTCTCTCTCTCTCTCTCTCTCTCTCTCTCTCTCTCTCTCTCTCTCTCTCTCTCTCTCTCTCTCTCTCTCTCGCTCTCTCTCTCTCTCTGTGAACCTGTATAACCTCACAGCAAACTGCACTTCAGAGGGAAAATGGTTTCTGTCTGAGTTCAGGGACTCTGAACCGTGTATATACATTTGCTTTGTAGAATAACTGTGAAAGATGCGAGTTAGCAGAATCTGTAGACGGAAGAATTAAGGGAAAAAAAACACGCTTTCCGCACTGACCTTTATTTCAGCGTGTTAAATGAGGAGCTGTTTGTTCTTTTTTCATCCATATTGTTTCATCTTTGCTTTGATATGCACTGTTTGATTTTGTGCTTTATGATCTCCATCTCCTCTTCACTTTGGATGTTTTGTTTTTTTTGTGATTTTTGTATCACCAAAAATCTTTTGTGATATATAAACAAGTTATATTCACTGGAGGCGACAGTAGTTTCAAAACAAAGCCCATGTGGAATTAAAGATGCAACACTTTCTCAAGCATGAAATTGTATCTGAGGGAGCTGAATTAAAGACTCAGGGCAGGAAACCTTTCAGGCAACAATCTGCTGTGGCTGCTGAATCACACTGAACAAAGTGGGAGGAATAGCTTTAAGTAACTGGTAGTTAACTGGAAAATGTTAATGCATTTGCAGCAATAAAATACATTTTAGGAGAAACAAACAAACGAAAAAACGAAAAAAAAAAAAAAAAAAAAATTCAAACCAACAATGTGCACACTCGTGGTAAAAATACAGTACCTCAAGAGATAATGTAGCCTGATTAAAATACTAAAGGAACCATCCATCATGAATGCAAGGCAAATTTGAGTTACACTTCTGTAAATCTCATGTAGAAATATTTAAAATAATAATTTTATTACATCTGTTTATTCAAGAAAATGTGCTCAGATATTTATAATTATCTATGACACATAGTAAATGTGGTCAGAAATGACCCTGTCTCGCTCCTGTGTTTCCCTGTCAGCACTCACCCAGCCGAGAGGAGGAGGAGGTGGCCGCTGCCACCGCCTTGCTAGGACCCTGTTTCATAGTCAGAACATGTGGATGGAGGAGATCAAAGCCTGGACCTGAACACATCGGTTGGTGTTCGCCCCTCTCCCCTCTGCCCCCCTCCCCGTTACCACGGCTCAGTGTGGTGCCTTATCTGGGCCGAGCAGGGAAAAGTGGGTTCCTCCTTGTGGACTGCAGCCTGAGCTGTGCAGGAAAATACAGCAGCAGTTATCAGCTGCATCAGGAAGGTTCAGCAGCAGGAGCAGCTCAGAAGTGGTCCAATACAAAACTTATAGACAGTGTACTATACGGTGGAAATCACAACCACAAGACATGAACAGAGGGAATACACTTTGGTGAAAAGAGTTGTAGTCTGAAAGTATGTGAGACTTTAAGTCTGATATACTGTACAAAGATGCATATACTGTATGTCTAATTTTACATGTAAGATACAGTGACAAATCAGTTTAATATTTTGAATTTTTTGGAAGAAGATTAGCTCAGACGTATCACTAAGAATTAACAGAACAACAGAGTTTTGATTAGAAATACTAGTCTCCAATCTTGCTTGAGGTTCCTGAAGACAATTTACCTTTCAATCAAAAGGCTTCCTCAGTTCCAGACATTCAAAGGTCCCCTGATTTATTTTCACTGGTGTTATAGGCTATATTTATGGTGTCAACCACCGAAAACCATCAAAGTATTTTTTTTATATCTCCTCTATCAAGCTCTCGGGAGCTCAAGTCTTTTTTTTCTTTTCTTTCTTATATCTGGTAGAATATAAGATTCACCTGAATTTTTTATTTGGCCCAGACAAATCCTACCATAAATACAGTCAACCCCTTGAATTTGAATGCTAATATTCATTATTATCTTGTAATTAGAGTCTGTACAGCCAAAATGCGCAGCCCTATGTCATCACTCTCAGTCACTGTACATCCTGCACACTGGAATATACTGTAGTAGTTATTATTTATAATGTTGCACTAGTTTCATAGCTTTGTTGCACTATACCTACATTGTCTGAACCATCTACCACTGTTATTTAATTTTTTTTGGTATCTTTCATTATCTAAAAAATGATTGAATCCACTCTCACTGATATCAACATGGGGGAAAATACCTGTTATAAACAGATTTTATCTTTTGATAAAGTCATAATAAGGCTGATGATAAAATACTGAAACTGCTTTAAGAAAAACTGTCATGACTGTTGGATCAGATTGATTTATGCCATTTTTCCACTGCATCACACAAATACAATGCAACATTTCTTTTAATGACCTGACGTAACACCAAAAAGTGATAATACAAAACACAAGACACTTGATAGGTCAAATAGGATCAATACTTCTGCAAAATCAAATTCTCTGAGACAGAAAGTTCTGAATAAACCTGCTATTTTCATAACAGCCAAGTGACTGTGCTCAGTGTAGCCTGTTACATGGCTGTTATTCATTATTCTTTAGGCTTAAAGAATGACAACCAGCAAACCCCACTATGGTCAATGCATGTACTGTGGATGTCTGACTGTGTGGTATCCCTTTGATATTCTCCATGCTGCATTGTTAGGGCACTATTATCTGCACTGGAAGAAGTACCATTGAACAAATCCAAGTCTGCACCAAACAGTGCAAATTTAGACGTTCACAAAAAGAAGACAGCAACACTAATGAGCACACTCACATCTTAGGAGAACAAGAGAAAACTGGGCGAGGATAATTAAAGGGGAACTATGCAAGATTTCTACCTTAATTAAACAGCTTCTGAGTAATTGCAATGGTTGAATGACTTGTTACGGGGAGAATGGAAGCTCTTTGCTTTCCCCCTAAAGTCTCTTGGCTGAAAACCAACCTTGCCAGATCCCGGATCTCGTGTCGCAAGAAACATGGACTGCTTTACGGCACAACAACACCCTCCATAATCCGTAATCTATATGATTGTTACCCAACTCGGTAGACATCACTCGACAGATTGCCTTCTCTCCGGCTTTGTTGAAAACAAATGCAGGGGGGAAGGGAGGAGGGTTAGCTGTGAGTTTTTATGACAGTGAAATATGCACTCTGAAACTGTAGGGGGAGCTCCATAGAGAAAACAAAAGCGACCAAACAGTGAAAAAGTGACCGGATTGCATAGTTCCCCTTTAATGAAAATCCTTCCTTATCTCTGGCAGGTGTTTCCTGGCAGAAGCCTGTCCTGACACTGTGACCCACTTCTGCACCTTTGTGTTTTCCATTTAGAGGGACAACTCATGTGACAATCATGTGATGCCCTCCTTTGGTGGGTAATGCACCTGTCCTTCGGCTGCAGGAAATCTTGAGAAAGCTATGTCATGTTTCTTGTTTGTCACACAAATACACAATGCTCATCTCCTCAGCACCTCTTTAGCACCTATTCAAGGAGAAACCTGCTGGCATTTTAGAATGGCACACAATGAAAGGAGGTCTGTCAACAATGCAGCCATCAGCACTGTTCAGCCAACAATACACCACCACGACACAGAGTTGGTTGTTTAAATATTAATGTACTGTAAGAGAGGTCACATTAAAATCTTCCTTTCACAAGCTGTCAATCCATCCATCAGTCTCTCCTATTCATTCATCACCTCGTAAATCTAAGCTTAAATCCAGGCAAAAAAAGCAAAACAAAATTAAGAAAAACAGAAGGAATTCCACAAAAACAGAAGAAACAATGAATTACAATCTATGAATATCATAATAATAGACACAGTGACGGATTATAAGATTAAAGGACAATTCCAGGCGAATTCAACTCGGGGGTGTATTTTCCTATCATTTTAGGTCTAAAAGAATGAATCTGAAGATTTTCAGTTTAATCGCTCCTGTTTTGCGGTAGTTGCGTCTGTCCCCGCATCACCACGGCAGCAATGAATGGGAGTGGATGTAAGTTCCGCTGTTTAGGCTGTTTCCAGCCCTCAAAGCCGCATTTTTTTTCCACAGACAGCATCAGATGGCGACTCAAACATGCACCCAGAAGTTTATTTACTTCAAGCAAGCCGACATGTTTGTAAAACTAGATCTAATTCAAAGTCTCCCGGAGTCTTGCGCGAGACCCAGTTGCCGTGCGCGGTGCATTCGGGCACAGTGGGAAAAGCTACCGTTTGTGTCGTAAACACAGGAATATCAACTCTTTACTTGCTTCAAGTAAAAAAAACTTCTGGGCACATTTTTGAGTAGCCACCTGACGCTGTCTGTGGAAAAAAATGTACACTTCAAGCAAGTAAAGAGTTGATATTCCTGTGTTTATGACACAAGCGGTAGCTCCTACTGCGCCTGAATACACCAGCACTGCAACTTCGGGCTCGCGCGAGACTCCGGGAGACTTTGAATTAGATCGACTTTTACAAACATGTCGGCTTGCTTGCAGTAAATAAACCTCTCGGTGCATGTTTGAGTAGCCATCTGATGCTGTCTGTGGAAAACAATTGCGGCTTTGAGGTCTGGAAACAGCCTAAACAGCGGAACTTACATCCACTCCCATTCATTGCTGCCGTGGCGATGCGGGGACAGACGCAACTACCGTAAAACAGGAGCGATTAAACTGAAAATCTTCAGATTCATTCTTTTAGACCTAAAATGATATGAAAATACACCCCCGAGTTGAATTCGCCTGGAATTGTCCTTTAAGGCTAACATTTTTTATCAACCAAAATTCAAAAGTAGATATGGATGATTTTTGAGACCCGTTACTGTTGATAAATAGCCACACTACACTGATACTACATGTCAATCGCCTCACACAAAATGCAACATAAAACTAATGAAATCCATCCGGCTCCTTTTAATAGAAGCTACACGCACTCTTTGGGATTTGGTTTCAACTGGTAATCAATTGCTGCACATACCGAACAAGACGAAGCTCATTCAGGTTATGGATGTGCTGTGACGAAAGCGTTAGCACCAGAGCTAACAAACAGGGGAAAGAGCAGAGGGAATACGGTTGATTAATTTATTAAGCAGCAAGAAAACAAAGGCTTACAAGATGGTAAGGTAGCCTGGGGTCCAAAACTGTCAGTCTGAACGAGGCAAAAAAAGGAAAGCCCAGAGACCAGGTTATAAGGTCAAAGGTCATGAGATCAGGCCAAACACAGAGTGTCAGGACACAAAACACAGTAACTTAGTTATCATCAAACCAAGACTGAAAATACACACGCGTTTTAAAAACCAAGTCTATTCTCTAGGCCTTTTCTCGAAAATTGCATATCCATAATAAAAATGAGTATATCTCTGCAACCACAAGGTCTATTTGAATACTTTTGGTGTCATAGTAAAGGGGGAAAAAAAGAGAAATTGCTGAGATGTGTAAATTTCAGTATGTGTTACTGGTGAAGTAACACATATACGTAAGTAAATGAAGATGACACACAGCAAAAATTAAATAAATTTAATGTTCACCCCCCCAAAAAAAACATATTTTGGATGAGTGTCCTTCAGAATGATGCTGCTAAACCTCTATCAATTGTACAATGTATGAACATTATCTCTGCAGTGGTTGATTCTGATAAAGTGAAGCAGTACAAAATTATCGAGATTTTACTACAAAATATTCAGGCGAGCTTTCCAAAATGTCCATTTTTGGCACAGCTTGAAACCACCTGCCACTATTAACTCATTGAGTGCCATTGACGTCTATGGACGTCAATCAAAATCCAACGCTTGAGTGCCATTAACGTTCATAGACGTCAAATGCAGTTTTCTGCGGCTGGTAAATGGGGACGCTCTCGCGCACACTGTGAGTAATTTTGGGGCTTCTGGGATGTGTAGAACGAATGAGACTGTAGATCAGAGCAAGAAGTGAAGAAGAAGGAGAAGACGAGCGCGATCGGTACGGAGATAACAAAGTCGGAAAAAGTTTCTATTTCTAGAGGAAAACGACGGGCAGAGCCTGGAACAAGTGTAACGTGGAGCTGGAGGAAAGCTTAGCCACGGATACTGTTAGCATAGCTCCAGTATGAAGTGATCAGAGGAGGCAGGAAAGGTAAACTCATCTAGATGATCAGCACCAAAATGCCGAAGCGAAAGCGGAGGCGGATCGCGGAGTCAGTGACCGACGTGACGACGAACCGAGAGATCAGCGCGGTGAGTCGCTGCCGCGGCCGCGTCCAGCACAGAGGCTGAAGACGCCACGACGTCTCCCTCCCTACTTCAGAGACGAGGGGAAGCAGCAGGAGGAGGAGAAGGAGGAGAGGAGAGGGGAGGGGGGAGGAGAGGGAGGGGAGGGGGGCGTAGGAGAGGCTGAGGGGGCAGCAACCGCTCGTACTCGTTGTATTTTAGTTGTTGTTGTTGTTGTTGTTTTTTTTTTTTTTTTTTTTTTTTTTTTTTTTTGGGGGGGGGGGGGGGGTCAATGAAAAAACATGTGAAATGAAACTTTCAGATGTCTTACATGTTTTTGAAGCCAAAATTAAAACGGATAAATCACTATTTTTCTTGAGAGACTCTCTTTCACAAAAATGCATTTTTCTCAGCTTTCTAGAAAAAAAGTGGTCTTTTTGGTGCAACCAGGCTCTATTCAACTTAAAGCAGAAGTAAGTGGTCCGGTCGTTTTCGCTGATGCTGCGTTCCAGGCAGGCTTTTGAAATCGTAAATTACAGCTTCAAGTCACAACTTACGACTTTGTAGCGTTTCAGGCAACCCACTCGTGTTTTTCCGACCTGTTTTACCGGTGAAAGTCACTATAACGGCCACTCGTAACTTCCGACCGGTGAACTCGTACCAGATCGAACTGGTACCACTTCACGGTCGGAAAAATACGAGTTTCCTTGAACGCACCATAACAGTCCTCGTCGCTACGTCACCACATTCACGGCGTTCCTTGGCTGCACACACAGCCCTGCATGCCGTTCTCTCTCCTCATTGGATAAAAACTGTAGGATACGATAAATGTTTTCTCTTCGGCTCAGAGCAGAGCAAAGGGACTGACAGACCCGTGTTTCAGTCCAAACACTCTATGTAAGTGATTGCTGTCGGAAGATATAACTATTTAAGACTTATATTAACACAAATATATCACTTACTTCTGCTTTAAGATATATCAAGAATGGAACAAGGTACAAAGAAATGTTTTTTTCCCTAGTTAAATAGAGAGTCTCCTCTTTCCTTTGAGCTGTTTGGTGTTTTCAGAGTCATAGTACAAAATATTCTCTGGGTCTTGACATATTACTCAAAATGCCCCAGAACGCTGGCACATGGCACTGACCATTTTATAAAAGGGCTGGCACTCAATGAGTTAACCATTGTTTAATCTTTATTTTCACACAATGTGCATAAACTGTATGTGCAAAAACAGAAAAATAATCAACCGGGACTAAATAACAACTACTTTATAGGCCCTCTGTGTCCCTCTGCGTCAATCTGCACTGAGAGCAGCTTATTTAGGTGCAGTTATGCCGGGCTCTATCTCTGCAGCGGATTGGTTGATTTGAGTGATTGACAGCTCATTCGAACCGTTAGAGCCAATAGACTTAGGCTATACCCACGTTGATGTGATTGACAGCACTGGCAGCCATGAGCCAGCCATGAGCCAATCAGAATCAGCAGAATCCTGAAATGTGTGACATGCAGGCTGTTGTGTGCAGCGCTCGCAAAGGTCCCCCAGCTCCTAAAGATTTAGATGTAACACAGGTCGAAGGTTAAACTGGAAGTATTGTGGATTTACTCATAAAACAAACTTTTCACGGCAAAACAGCAAAGGTAAGAGTAATTTACAACCATGTTTTGGCCAAGCAGTGTCTGTGTTTGCTCGACTTTGCTCATTGTTGTCTTCTCTCTCTGCCGTGCTTCTGTGTAGCCGCGAGTGCTATGTGTCGTTTGTTTCATATGAGCGGTAGCTGATGTGTTCTGCATAATGTACAGTAGTATACTAGCCAGAAATGTGGCGACTGGGTCCACACAGAGGTGCTTCATGAAGTTGTTGTTGTTGTTTAGTTGTTTATTTGAGTAGTGTTTGGGCTGTGTTTGGTCATATAGCCTAAACATGGTTTTTACACATTGTAAGCCAGCTTCTGCTGTTTAATTTGATGTAAAATATGACTATACTGTATTCTTTAATAATTAGTGCAGTAGAGGGGGATGCGTGGGGTTTAGCAGGTTTAACCAATGAAATACAAAAGGGCATGAAGAAAAATCACAACAGACAGATAAATAAAGTAATTTCAAAATAAAAGAGAAAAAACAAAATAGAGTCAAGACAGGTGGTTCATGAAGAGGAGCATCGGGACATTGTCAACACTCAAAATAAAAGTGGATGCAGTTTAACACATTCTGCTAAGATGATGATGGGTCACTTAGTGGGTGAGATGGAGCAGATCACCATGGTAACCAGTGCTGCATACTTATATTTTATTGAATGATGTACATTTTATCAAAAGGAATAATTAGCCAGGGGGCATAGACAGGAATAATAGAACAACAAAACACACTGAATAAACAGAGCAAAAAGATCAACATGAAATCAATATAAATTACCATACATTTTTAGGGAAAGTTGTAAAAAAGGCTAAAAACTTTGAAAACTTAACTGAGTTAAAGTATATTTTAGGTAAACATAAGCAGGAGGAGGCTATTCGCTGCATTGACACTTTTCTATGTATAATTTAATCAATAAAACAACATGAAAACAATGTGATTCCACAGTTCCTTTGAACAAGCTAACTGCAGAAGATCGCAATTTAACCAATTAGATCAACAGAAACATAGAAGTCATAAGCTCCTACAGGATCCTGACAGGGACAAAAGTACTGCCTTGTAATAGAGTGACAGGTAATAGAGTGGAATAGAGACACTTAAACACTTCCTCTACCTCTTATTGACCACTTCAGGCTCAAACACAATTGTATTACGACCTCTGCCAGTTGCTAATCCCCAGGTCCAACTAGGAATCAATGGGTCCAACAATAAAGTCCTATAGGGTGTCAATATGCTAATTGGAAGCAAGATGCGAACACAAGGTAAATGCCACATTACCAAACTCATTCCTCTGTTCCTGTTATGACCACAACAACTGAATCGGTCATAATAAGCTGATGCCACACACACGGCTTGGTTTTTACTGGACAGTCTGGAAACACCAACAGAAGAAGTCTAAGTCTAAAATAATTAAAGAACAGTCATTACTGGACATAAAGTCAGAGAGTAGTGGCATGCAGTTGCACTCTTGGTAAGATGTACTGTACATGAGACTAAATGGAAAGCAGTGATAACTCTGTGTAGCAGGGGTATATCTGTTGTTTCCATCAGATCTCTGTGTTTGACACATGTGAGAGAAATAAGAAGTGTAAAGGTTTGATTCCCTTGAAATCCCTGGGCCCTGCTGTGTGTACAAGTTTTTTTTTAGCCCTTATTGTGTCTTATTGAACTCTAATAGATACACACCTCAACCAGCGCTGCTCTCCTTCAGTGCTGCTGCATCATGTCATGTTTCGTGGTCCATCAGCAGTGTTTGCCCAGGCTGGATTGACAGGCTCGCGGTGACCGCTGTTTTCCCAGCGGGCCGAGCGTTATCAGGCGGTGAGTTCTTGCTGAAGTCAGTGGAGTCGCTCTGTCACTTTAACATCGACTGGAACAGAGTTGCCTCTCCCGGAGGGATTGCTGCATGTCTATCAGAACAGGTCGCTATGTGTGACACACACACACACACACACACACACACACAGACACACTATGGGGTGAAACCGATATCAAAACAACCGGAAAGACGCGCATTGACGTGTGTGTGCACGCATGATTACTTTGTTACGCGCAGGTTGTATTTCACGCGTGACAAAAGCTGCGTACATATGAAGCAGCGTGTACACGTCTGTCAGTCACTGTTTGACAAATTATGTTACGCGTTCACACACACGTGCGGTCGCAGATTTTGTTGCTGTGCAGCAGGAAGTTGATCTGCACCGTGCGCACCACTCCGCGTAACTTGACGTGTAATGTAGTTGGCCTTTTCATTTTAGTCAACCAGGGGAGGCAGCAGTGAGCCAGACTTTGCCTGCCGGACCGGAAATTCAAAAGAAGAAGAAGAAGAAGCAGAAGCAGAAGGAGGAGGAGGAGAAGGAGAAGGAGAAAGGAAAAGACCAATATAATACATCCATGGAAAAGACCCATGAGATAATTATATTATAGACAGGAGGAGGCTCAGTGATGTCATGTCTTTTTATGCTCCATGGTTGACACTGATTCTGCATTGATATTTCAATTTCAACCTTCCTGATGGCTCGACAGTTTTGTTACAGTACCTATATAATTATTAATAAAGTGTAAAAAAAAAAAAAAAAAACTCCGCCGGGAGTGTGTTGCAGCTATTAAGGTGCACAAACCTAACGCACATCTCCAGCTGTCCCAGCAGTTGTCAATGAACTGATTACGTGCGGGGGGCGTGGTTAACTTACAAATGTTTGTATTCATTTGTGTCTGTGTAGGCCATGTGTAAGCAAAGTAAAAGAAACAGAAACCGAACTCTTTCGTTTTTCGTTTTTCAAAACCAAATAAAAAAACAACATGTTTAAAACAAAAACAGAAGAAGTCTTTGACTTTTTTATTGTTTTGTTATTATGATATTTGGAAACTTCGCTCCACAGCGGCCAGGTCCCGGAGCAACTCTCTCCACACCCCCCGCTTGCGTCCGCTCCCCTCCACCCCCCGGCCGGACCTCCGTCTCCATCCCTGCACCAGAGTTCCCCGGGTCACGCTGCTGATCCGCCCCGCGGAGCAGGCAGCTCGCAGCGGCCTCTTCCTACAGCGGATCGCTCCGTCCCGGACCGGGAAGCGACGTCACCGCAGCCGCCACTGCCGCCACTGCCGCTGTGGAGCGCTGGAGGAGGTGGTCAGCGGGGCGGAGCAGCAGCGTGACCCGGGGATGGCATATGGACCACGGTCCACAGCGGCTCAGACGCAAGGTGTGGAGAGAGTGGCTCCGGCCGGCCGCTGTGGCCAGCTGGGACACGGATTATTCTCTTTCTTCATTGAACAAATAAATCATGTCATGCAACAGCCTATATCTGTATCTCGTATTGGATCGATTGCACCATCTACTGGATGAAAATGGAACACAGAGCAAGTACACTACACGTCACGTTACACGTAGTGGTACGCACCGGGCAGATCAACTTCCGGCTGCGCAGCAATAGATTCTGCAACCGCACGCGTGTGTGAACGCCTAACAACATTAGTCAAACAGTGACAGACAGACGTGCACAATCTGCTTCATACGAACGCAGCTTCTTGTCACGCGTGACACAGTTTGTGCACGTCGTTTCCGCGTGAGCGCCTGACAAAAATGTTCAATCATCTTCATGCGAGCGTTAATGCGTGCGTTCGCTGAAAAATGCATGAATGTTACACGTGGTCACTACGCGTGATTACCGGCGTGCAGCAGTCATCACGCGTGAACGTGCGCGTGAACGGGGGGCCATTATAAGTCAATGAGGAAACTACATTACACGTCAGGCGCTGTCTGCTGCACAGGCGTCAAAGCACGCGGGTGTGACACGTCCAGTTGATAGGTGCGCACGTAATATGACACGATTGTACCGGCATACACACACACACACACACACACACACACACACACACACACACACACACACACACACACACACACACACACACACGATAACTCCCTAAGACCATTTCTTCGTTCTTTCCAAGATCCACCCCATGAGGCCCTCATGAAATACCGCCTAAATGGCAACAGGTCCTTTGCTGTTTACAATTATAAACATATTCTTAAGGCTAAGGATTGTTTTGATTTTGTTTTGTTTGGGTTTGGGAAAATACCGTGGTTTCATTCAAAACTTCTCCGTACAAACGTGTTGCCATGGTCACAATAGTTAAAGTGCTAATATGGTTGTGGAAAGATTTCAAACAGAGAAAAAAAATCACACTTCTGTGATTTTTGTCAACCAATCCATCCACCACAGACTGTTGTTTTTTACACCACAGCAAACTATCTGCTCTTGTCATGACTGCTAAGGAGAAGACAACATAATGGGTTGTGATAAGCTACATATGAGCTGTGGGCTTGTTTTTATGAGACAGCCCCGGAATAACCTTCAAGTTCATAAAATACCCACAAGTTATTTAAAAAAAAATGTTTTTCCATGTAATCATATTCATATAGAGATAATTACAAATATAAAAATACAGTTATTATAAAAGACACATTTTTTGTACACAAACACACAATGTATATGTAGATACAGTACACAAAGAGAACAAGAGTGCAGGAAGCTACAATCTTTTCGAATCATAAATGACAATGATAAACTGTGTGTGCAGTGAGTGTTCTCATATTGTTCTGTGTGGATATATTTAAAATTAACTAAACATACACACACATGTTTTATTTTATTGTTATTTTTTTAAGAAGTGTAATATCTGATCATTCCACTTATAGGGGACCTGGTTGGTTTTTCCCTCCAGCTCAGTCACACATGAAATAACCCATGATATCAGCCTGTTAAACTTCTGTCCTCCTTTACCCTTGATACTGTATATGCAAATGCATCCATGATTTTCTCTTCGCAATGGATGGCTGGGAAAGTAGAACTTGCCCTTTTCTTGCCTGAGTAATGTTGTTCTGATTCACTGACATAACTTTACCCTGAAACTTTTCCCCTTCAAAGAACATTGGAGCATTTTTTCCTATTTGCCCTTATCAGCGCTAAATATCAGAGCGAAGGTTGGCAGAAAAATTGAGTGAAGATCCTGCATGTTTTTGATGTGAGTTCTGCCAAAGTTTCAATTTTTTGTGGGGGCAACAAAGTTACAAAACAGAGTGGGTGTGAAAGGGAAATCAGGACAAAGAGGAAATGCACTGGGATGCCAGCTTTCATGGAGTCTAGTTTACATTAATATGGGGGTTGGAGACGCACTCGATCATCCAGCAGAGGGAAGTCTGTTGTGTGCAAGCAGCAGATTAAAAAGTGGGGTCGACAGTCACAGGAATGGTCAACACAAGAGGAGGTGTAAAGCAAAATTAGAGGAAAGATTAGACACTATACAAAATAAAACAGTAAGTGAAAGACAAATATGAAGAAAGCTAAATGGGACATGCCAACATGTGTGACCAGCTTCACCAATTAATTAAATTGGGAGTCTCCTTTGTTTTCTATAGAGGACTTGATTGAAAAGCATTCTTAAATTTGAAACAAACTATCCCTCAGGCATCAAAAATCACAATTAATCCTTAAAGCAGAA
The DNA here is from genome assembly GCF_905171665.1 of Trachurus trachurus. Taxonomy (NCBI): domain Eukaryota; kingdom Metazoa; phylum Chordata; class Actinopteri; order Carangiformes; family Carangidae; genus Trachurus; species Trachurus trachurus. The sequence goes on along the minus strand of NC_139896.1, from coordinate 23,195,534 downwards.
GTGAGTGATATATTTGTGATAATATAAGTCTTAAATAGTTATATCTTCCGACAGCAATCACTTACATAGAGTGTTTGGACTGAAACACGGGTCTCTCAGTCCCTCTGCTCTGCTCTGAGCCGAAGAGAAAACATTTATCGTATCCTACAGTTTTTATCCAATGAGGAGAGAGAACGGCATGCAGGGCTGTGTGTGCAGCCAAGGAACGCCGTGAATGTGGTGACGTAGCGACGAGGACTGTTATGGTGCGTTCAAGGAAACTCGTATTTTTCCGACCGTGAAGTGGTACCAGTTCGATCTGGTACGAGTTCACTGGTCGGAAGTTACGAGTGGCCGTTATAGTGACTTTCACCGGTAAAACAGGTCGGAAAAACACGAGTGGGTTGCCTGGAACGCTACAAAGTCGTAAGTTGTGACTTGAAGCTGTAATTTACGATTTCAAAAGCCTGCCTGGAACGCAGCATTAGCGAAAACGACCGGATCACTCACTTCTGCTTTAATCATAGGCTTTAGTTACTGTTGAAATACGGTTTGTCCACCCTCTGTAACTCTACTACTGTGATTTTGACCATCATTGCTTTTGATTCATTTGTCAAAGTACTTTGTGAACTGTGTTTAAAAAGGAATAGATAATTGTAGTAAACAACATAAAAAAAAGCAAAAATGTTAAGTATAGCTGGAGGTTGTGAATATGGCTATAATAAGGCTGCCACTTAAAACTGTCTTCTCAACCTGCACTTTTAGATCAGGTTTTTGTCTTTTCTCGTTTCAGCAACTTTCAAAAGTTGAATGGTACTTGCTGAGATGTTTGAAAGGATTAAGGATGACTGAATGGACTTTGACTAAACACTGAAAACTGCAACCATAATCTCACAAGCCTGAGAGAATTAGTAAAGTAGGTTAGTAGATTGTGAAGGGATGTGCAGGACTCATTAACATCATGTTTAACTCAGATTAGCCTTGTGTCCCATGTATAGTTTGTAGTAAATGTTGAATATTTAATGACATGCCTGCAGCATATGTTTACTACTTGTAAGTGATATAGAAAAGCTATAGGATTGACAGTGACATTGCAGCTGTTACTTTACAAAAAATGACTCAGGCATTAAAGATTTAAGATTAATGTAAACAGTTATGTCTTCAACAGTGCTAATTGGAGCAACTTGTTTGCTACTGTATCTGTAAGGCGAGAAACAACGTACCACACTAGAAAGAGCTGCTTATGCACATTAATAATGAGTGTTTACTTGTTTATACCTAAAGTAGCTACAGTCTGTCAGCACTCATGTCCCACAGTGCTATGTGAGGACAGACACCCAAGGGATGTGAACTTTTCGTTTAAACACTTTCACACACAATCCTCTCCCGACTCTGTCTCTCAGCGCGATATGAGTTGTGCCACTTCTCACGCTGCACTAACATCAGCTGAATTCAAAGTATTTACCACTTAGTAATACTGCCCATAATACCCCATGAGCCTGGATGAGGGAAAACATCACAGTCTCTAAGCCTTTTTGCAGCAGACGGCAAGAAACCTGAAACAACCTCAACCTCAGTCCACACTTATGTAACTGTGCACACAAAAATGACATTTCTGACTATGAAATGGAGGCACTTTTTTTTAAACAAGATGTTAAATAAGCAAATACCTCTGATCCATCTCTAGAGCAATTTTTTTCACATTCAAAAAGTGATGCAGTGCACATGGGAAAAAAGCAACAATCCTCCAACTTAAACAATCACGCACAGTGTCTCTGATATAACCCACAGCAGTGTTTTACTGAAAAAGTGCCCCCATGTGTAACCGGCTGTGGTTGTCATGGTTATCATACTGTATAGCACCCGATTTAACTATAATGACCATTAGGTTTAGAACAAAATTATGATGGGTAGAGACAACATTCGACATCAACCCAAAATGAGGTAAAGTCAAACACTGAGAGTGTTATACCCATAGACTGTAAAAAGAATGGACGTAGCGTCCGTGACGTCACCCATTGGTTTTGGGGAGTCATTTTTGTGACTCAAATATGGCGGCCTGAACAGCGCCATGTTGGATTGGCCGGCCAAGAACCCGCCCACTGGCCTCGAAGCAGCTGTCCACGGAGCTGCTCGGACCTGTCACTCAACGTTTCCGCGCCCTAATTGGCCAGAATTTTAACCTAATAACAGTAAAACGGTAGAGTTAAAAAAAAATTCACCCCCCTCAGAGTGTGTGCGGGGGTAGAAACTATCGATTGAGACGAAAAAACGTTCTGACACCAGGCTTTTCGCCGACTTTACATCCTCAGTAAACATGTTGTTTACTGAGGATGTAAAGTCGGCGATTTTAACATGGGGGTCTATGGGGAATGCTCCCTTCTGACACCAGCCCCCAGAGGAATTCGAGGGGATTGCAGTTTTTTGAACGCGGGAGTGAGCTTCACTTCTCAGACCGACAACTGCCCCCTTGGTTATACCTCACACGACCTGCATGTCAAATTATTTCAAAGCCCTTGAACAGCTGTGTGCTGTTCTTCTTCAGACGGAGAGGATTCTCATATGTTACGAGAGCGCACCATACACAGCTCTGACATGTGTTGTCATGGTAACTCCTTCAAATAGTCGAACCCTCTTCACGTTGGAGAAGAGAAATGGGCACTATACTTGCAGAACCAATCAGTGTCTACCTGAGTGTGTGCACTGTACTGTGCAACCGTTGTCTTCAGGGTTTCCTCAGCAGAGAGTGTGATAAACATTCAGAGCCACCTACAGTATCTCTGTCTGTGGCAGGATTTACTGAAGTCTTGGATGAACAATTGCTGAAGTGTTTTTAATAAAGACTAAATGATCTCACACTGCCGCAGTGTCTGAAGATCAGCTTCTGCTAAACTGTTCATACTGGAATTTACTGCTCAGAGATGAGATAACTGATGCTGATGCTGATTACAGGTTGCTATAGGTAACCCACTCCACCCAGAGATAAGATGATGCTGCCTGACCAGAATCTGCTGTTTTCATTCAGAAGCCTTTCTCAGACACACATTGTGTTGCTGTTTCAACCATCTGCTAAACTGACGCTTTTTGTCATTCAGGCTGAGGAGACTTTTACGCCACTGCTTCACTCAAACATGGCAGGATGTTAATAGAGAGAGAGCTGTGTGTTTGCGCGATATGTGGCAGCTGCTGTGCAAGAGGAAGCATATCGCTGAAGGAAAATGGCAGCCAGTTGAAAAATGTAATCATATAAAGCAAGTTTTCTGTTCTCCGTCAGGCTGCAACACTGATGGATTTGAAAACTTATTTTGCTGTTGAGGCCTTAATTACTGAGCACATTGAGCTGGAGGGACACTCACAATTGTCACTCAACTTCTGTCATAAATACATTTCCTCACAAGAATTTGTTCGTACTTCCTCGCATTGCAAAGTAGAAAAACCCACCTTACAAATAACAACCCTGTCTTCTAGAAAATAAATTTATATATTTTAATGTGTTTCCCAATTATGTTGTAAATAAATGTAATCGCTGCCAGGATTATGTTCAGAAGGGATGTTTTTCTGAGTGAATAAAGCTGCATTTATAACTAAGCACCTAAGGGGAAATTCAAATGCAACAGTGTAAATATTCCACCACAAGTGCGGCAATAATCCTACCGTAGTAAAAATGTGGGATTAAAAATATTGCAGTTAATACTGCAGCAAATTTCAGGTCGGTCAGACGGACCTCAATATGTTTCTGCGTTTAGTTAATAATCAACCTTGGGTGATGCACAGCCAGGAACATGAGACAATAACACAAACTTATCATATCAAAACTCATCTGTTATTTAATCAGGCCTAACAAATCAGTCCCATTACAAGGCATGGCTCTGTCACTTGTCTTTTATTGTGCTATGAGACTGTGCGTGAGTGTCTTTCCATTTATGTTAAACACCAATTGCACTATTGGTTTTTGAATCAGTCGTCGGTGATAAAGTCTGAAGAAGCTGCTTTCTGCTGCTGCTTTACATTATTTTATATATTTCTTTTGTAATGGCCCCTCCTGCTTCATTTGGAGGTGTGTTGGGTTACTGGTTGCTGGTTTGTCCTTTGTCTTTGAGGTTCTGGTTGACTTCACTGGGCCCCCCCCTAGTGAAGCACCTACTCCCACATCAGCTGCTGTTCTCTCTCTCTCTTTCCTTCCCTGCCGTCAGTGAGCGCACCGCGGTGTGGCTGAGCCTGCTTTGTTTCGTTTGTTTTTGCACACACACACACACACACACACACACACACACACACACACACACACACACACACACACACACACACACACACACACACACACACACACACACACACATGCCTCCACACTGATACTCAGCTTTGCCGTTCATTTCTGTTTTGTAAATAAAATTGATGGCTTTTTGCTGGAGTCCATGAACTGGGCTTCTTCTGTCGGTCACCTGGGTCAAAGCATACAGTGACGGATGCCATAAAACTATAAAACTATATAAATATGGCATACTCCAGACCACTTCAACCCATATTAGTAATGAAATGTTTTGGTTGGACTGCGACAGCGGAGGCAACTCTATGGGGCCATCTTTGAGTGACTGAGTGATCATGTCACACAACTGGTTAGCTGCAATGCTACTAACTTTGCACCCCTATCTTCCTATCTGTGGCAGATGCAACTGAGCTAGTCTGTTGTGTGAGCTCTTCAAAGAGGGCCAGCAGGGAAATCATATTGTCCGCCAGTTTCCACTGGCTGCCAGTGAACATGCAAGGGAAGTCATAGTCATCTCAGTGAGCACACAGGACACATCTCTGTTCCAGTGGACTCTTTCTTTCTGAAGTCTTTGAAGTCAGGATTGGGGATGCTGAGAGTGTCTGAAATAACAGAGGAGGCGTCTACCAGAGGAGAGTAGATCAGTTGTGTCAAAATTCCCTCGACCACAGTGAGCTGGATTGTATCTGTGTGAAAAATCTTGACATGCAAAGCAACTGTTGAAAGTACATAATTAGTGTGAATGCTGAAAGCATTCACACTATTGTTCTTCTGTTCGGCCATTTTCTTCCACCTTTTTACGGTCTTCTTCTAGTCCTTCATACTTTGTGCTATTTCAACAATTAATATATCAAAACGTGCAGCTTTTTTTGAACTTTATCGGCATTACTTTTCTCTTTTTAACTATTTATACTTTTTGAAATATTTAACTTTTTCTGCAAATTAAACTCTAGACAAATTATTTTCTCCAGTTTTGTAGCCACACTTGTCTTCTGGCTAAAATTCTGGTCAAAAATGCAAAGAGACTTAGATAATAATTTAAAATATTTTTTAAATGCAGCCAGGGAGCTCTCTGCTCTCATTCACCCCAATGCATTTTTTTCACAGCAGCAGGAGAAGCAGCTCAACTTTGTAACTTATCCACAACTCTGCCTGTAGTCCAGTTGGTAAGGTGGCCGCTTGCCAACCCCAAGGTCACTAGTTCGAATCCAGGCTGAGCAATCTTGTTATGTGATGTTGAATTCTGCTCCCCTCCCCCACCCTCAATTGGTTACAGGTGTTCGTTAAGAGACGCATTAATTGCTTCTGCCACCGTTTGCAGCACATCATCACATTACAATGGCAACATGCTTATGTCTGTGCTCTCTGTGGCGAAGTGGCAGAGTAAAGGTTTATTGATCATGAGGTCATGGGTTCGATTCCTGCCTCATTCATGTCGTACTTTCTGCTAGAGACTTCATTCAAATTCTGATTTGTAGACAAACTTCTAATGGCTCATTTATGATGCTTTTTTAAGCATCATTGAAAAATCTCACATTCATCAAAGTCTCAACCTCTTCTTCATCTGAAGTGTTGGAATGGCCTAGTGGATAAGGTTCCTGCCATCCAACCACAAGGTGACAGGTTCAAACCCCTCCTGAACTGTCTTGTTAGTGTGTCAGCCACTTTGAACTTTAACCAATACCACTTGGTCTGGTCACATGATCAAACTTGATAATGCATATGCGCCCCCACCTATTCTCTTTACCTCTTTCAATCTTGGTTTGTGTTAACATGTTTCTTGTTTATACCACTGCACTAAGATTGATTTGCACTGGAACTACAGCTTTGGGCTCGTTAACTTCAGAGTGAGACAGAGTGCAGTTCATCAACAGACAACAGTCTCTGCAACTGTGTGTACACTGTGGCCTAGAGGCAGAGTGAAAGTCTGCTGACCATGACGTTGTGGGTTCGATACCTACCTTGGTCAACCATTTGAATGGTGATCACTGCTTGCACTATTTGCTAATTCTGCAACAGCGTTCAGCTGCTTTCAGCATTCACACGCATTTCCATCAGGAAATGCTACTTTATCTAGTTCTATTGCCTATCCATTTTTGTTTCCATTAAAATGTAGCAAAGTAGAAATTTGAACTATAATAAGATGGAAATACTTGTGTTTGTGTACATCAAGCAGCAACATCTGTGGCTGAAAAATTAAGTCAATGCAGAAGTAGCAAATAACTGCAGTATATATTGGTTAATGTCTATGGATATTCTCATTCATCCAGGTCATTGTTCTTTTCTGGGCAAATTGAATCGTAGGCAACTGGACTTGTATTTGTCTGGGAAGATGTTTCGCCTCTTATCCAAGGGGCTTCATCAGTTCGTACGCAACAAGTCTCACTAGTCTGCACTAGCTAGACAAAGACACTGGAGTAGTGATATTGGTTACTACAATTTTCTTCATTGTGAATTTTCATTTAACTCACCCTTTTAAAGCTTATCAAGCCTTTAAATTCTTTATAATTGATTGCCCATTTTAAGGAGTCAGACAATGCCAAGAGGGTGGCGGCTCAGCAGCTCACTCTGAGCTTCAAAACTGCTCCTCAGACACCTGTGGGTGACATCACATAGGCTACATCCATTGTTGTTGTTTGTTGTTGTTTGTCTATGGTGCGTACTTGAGTAAATGTACATGAGTTTCAACCACTGGTCTTATTAAACTTCTATATAGCTCAGTTCAGGCCTCTCTATGCCAGTACTGTTAAATGTTAGCAGTGGGTAAAAGTGGAGAATAATGACAGCTTGGTTGGTGCTGCTCGGTCATCAGCTCTTGGAAGAATCCCACTCTCTCTTTTCTGTGTGCGGCCCCCATCCATCACCGGCAGGCGGTGGGTGCCCGGGCGACATTGTGTTTATGCAACTTAAAGAGCTTTTCTCTGCCCCGCCACAGTGATGTATCGCCCGGGAGCCCAAAACAGATGATGTGTGCAGTGGGAGGATAGGAGAATGGATGAGGGGGCCACGGCTGCTGGCGAGCTGGGTGTACCTCGCTGGGAGAATCTGTCGATATTCATGTTAATAACAGCAGCAGAAAGTGGAGTGTTTGGGATGAAATGGGGTTGGCCGATGCTGTTGTTGTTTTCGTTGGGAGATTTAAAGGCTTTTACGGGGATTGTGAGGTGTTAGCTTGCTTGATATTGCACAGTGGGAAAAATCTGTCAATATTAATGTCAATAACAAAAAGAGTGGACTGTGTGAAATGAATGTCTGGCACCTTATTGTGATGTGGGTTTGGTTAGAGGATTTCTGTGTGGGGATGTTGTGAGACATCGAAAGTGACAGTGGCCACTTTAGAGGTTGAGGGGAGAGTTTCTGTTGTTTAAGGTTCTACATTTAAAGTGGAAAGATTGATGGAGTTTTGAATATTATTTGTCTGGCTCTCAATTAACTTGCTACTTAAAATTCCTCTGAACTTAACATTTTGTCACTTTATCCTATATTGAAAAGATGAAGGTCGGGGTAAAAGGTAAATTAACACATATTAAAGGTTTTAAAGGTAATTTATTTTTCTAACTTTTTCATTTTTCATGAACATATGGAATCTACACTGTTAGTTTAATTTGTGTGTAGTGTATACAGCTTGAGTAGTTTACCTGCAGTGGTTGTACAGTAGGTATAATTTTGATGTGATTATTTACAGCCTAGAGGAGTCCAAACTGATGCATACTTTTTTTGTGAAAGTATGTGAACATTTTCTGCAGCTGGAAATGCACTTATAACAAAGACTGGGAAAACATTGACTGCCTACTCTGTTTGATTGTACATATGAGAGGAACTGCAATAGCATGAAAGCCTCATTCTTATATGTTTATTTGTGTGAGAGAACATGAGAAAGTTGAATTTAAATAAAATATATAATATAATACCTGTACAGTTGTTATAGTAATGTTATGATGTAAGGGGCAGAATAGAAAGTTTATTTTATTTTATTTTAGTTTTTTAAAACTTATTTTAGACTCAATGCATTGGAATCTCATATTGTCCCAGTCCCACACATAGTAGTCTTTGTCCCACATTTAGTGAGTTGGAATCTGGTCACCCTATACTGTCAGTCATGTGACTTGTGGAGTTAGGTTTAGGGTTAGGGGAGTTTGGGTATAAAAGTTGAGCCTTTATTTGTTCAAACCAAATTAACAAAACCAGCAGCTCTTCATCGTCAGTGTCCTAAGGGTAATTAGTCTGACATTTTCAGGCTTTTGGCCAGGTATCCTCTCTGAAAGACACTAATTGCGCTGCACTGAGACAATATGGCACAAGAGCATCAACTTAGCAGTGGGTTGTCTTACATTTCATATGCACACAATACACCGGTAACTCATTAACTCTAAAGTTCAACCAGGACAATACATTGGGCTGTCACATTAGGCTGTTTACCCTCCACATGACTTCCATGGTAAATAAAGAATGTCCTGATCGGTGTCCTGATCTATATCTGAGTCTTAAAATATAATACTGACTCCACAGTCCAGCTGACCGAGCAGTGAAAATCAATGTAAGCTACCTTAAAACCCTCTGACTCAGATAGCATAGGACTGGATGTCATTATCCACTGCTGATAACCATCCATAAACCTGCAGGAGAACCCAGGAGGCTGTGAACTCATGCACTCATGAGTCAGCCATTATACCTATAGACACTGCCTGTTGGCCTGTTAGCCTATAAGCTTGTGGTCATTGTTTGACTCTCTACTCCAGTTTGATTATTGTAGGCTTTTAAAATTACTCTTGAGATGTTTTGTTTGACAAAATGACTACTAAAATATTTGTTTGTTAGCTTGTAGCTAGCAGTGGCTATCACAGTGTTAGTACAGTAGCTGTGGAAATGTTGCTGCTGTCTGTAATGTGGTTTTACATGATGGTAATGGTGAAAGAGAAGTGGGACAACAGATAGCATCTCTAGTTAATGTGATTGTTAGCTTGCAAACTAGCAGTGCCTGGCACAGTATTGGTTGTGCTAATGCAAATTATCTTACTAGTGAGGTTAATTTATTTGGTCCCCAAATGATTTCTTATATCTGCAGCTGTCATGTGACAACATATTGTACTGCAAACTGCTAGATAAGATAAACATCAAAGATGCTACTGTATGCTACAAGCAGCAACTACGTAGGCTGGATCCTTACTCGTGTTCCTTGGCTCCCCTGTTTTGTTGGGAACCCTTCTGCATCATCAGCAGGTACTGTATCTCAGGGTCACAGGTGTTTCGCCCCTTAACATGTAGCCTACACCTCGCCTGAGTGGGTCTGCGGAGGCTGGTTAGCCTTCGCCTGCAGAAGGGTTCCAACCTTGGGCCCTCTTCAGCCACAACCATCTTGAGCTAGACTCTGCCATGTAAAAATATTACACCAACACATTAACACAACACAGCTTTATGGAGCCAAGAAGAATAAGGAAGAGTATTGTTTTAATTCAGTCCCACCTGATGGATTGGCTTTTTTATGGACAGAGACCTATTATGTCAAGTGTAATTATAATATATGGTCTATAATGCTATTTGAAGGGCACAAGTATGTCCACATCCTACTCAGCTCTCCTACTTTTGGAAGCGTTCGGTTTTTCAGTCTTAAGCTCAAACATTTACAAAAAATGTAAAATGACTAATCTACTTCTTAAACCGCTATTTGAGCCCATCAGTCTTCCTCTGCTCTTCCTCTCTTTTTCACAATCCTCCCCCTAAAATACATAAGTGTGGGAAAGAAAGAGTAACAATCCTTTGGCAGGCGGGTTAATAACTTGCTTTGCTCTGGACGCTTTAAATTGGTTTGCATTGACACCTGCTATCTTTCAGCAGATAGCAGAGAAGACCTCATTACGTAAGTGTAAAGACGCTGACGGTGGGGCGCCAGATAGCCCACTGTAGAGCAATAATGTCCATTCCACAAATACGTAGCTTATATTGTCGTCGTGTCAAGCCCCCGAGTCCTGTTCCTCATCTGGTGATGATGTTGCCTTTGGCTGTCACATTTCTGTCGCCATCGATGTCTTGTTAAGATGAACCATTCATTTCCATTCACGCTTTTTAATTGCCTTGCCGCAAGGTTGGTCTTATCTTAAATTAGACATTCAAATATTGAAATATTTGTCATTACCCAGCTTTTTTCGGTCAGAAATGGAAGATAATCCAGAGCATAAAAAAATAAATGCCATATGTTTGCTTTAAAAGGGTACAGAAAATTCAATGTTTAATATCTGTTAATTATATCTGTCCTCAGAAATGTCAGCATTTACCATGCATCTGTCTTGTCAAATAATCATTTTTTGTTTTAGTTATCGATTTTCTCATCTGGACATCCTCTTTGATGTGTGATTGGCAGTGTGTCTTATTGTAGTAATTAATTATTATACTTTGTTCATCACAGTTTACTTTCCAGACAATATTTCAAACAAACTGTGATGTGGCAGTTTCATTTTGATGTATTTAAGATTTCTAAATTTCTTCTGAAGCCTGAAAAAAAGGGAAGACGTATTATTTAATTAGTGTTTACTCTGTAATAGGTGTGTGCAAGACACAATGATAAAGACATTCATTTGTGTAATTAGTGTTGACTGAAGGTGACAAACTGACATCTATGAGTGCAGGACTATCACAGGTGAAACAGGATTTTTCACAGTAAAAGTTACACTATGGTTGTAACAAGTGTCAAAGTGGTAAATGATTTGTGAGAAAGAGTTTTTGGCCTGTGCAGAGGAACTGTTGCTGTTCTGTTCTGTGGACCTCGCAAACAGCTTTCTAATCTTGCTGGTTTGATCTCTGTAAAACTTTTCCCATTTTAGATATTTTATTAGATCTTATGGTGTGGAAAATACTTACTTTGGCATGCAATCGTCTTGCCAGATGAATGGCAATATCTAAATACTTAATTATGAATCAATTGTCAATTGTTAAGCAGCTATAGTCTGCTAACTGCAGCTGGCTCTGGCGACTTGTTCTGCTTTGCACCCAGAACAAGTTTAGTTCTCCTGTCACGGAAAACCTTTACCCACTGCAGTCCAAGACAGAAGAGTAGAGAGTACAATTTGCCCTTTGGACAACAGACTTAAAGGGACTGGGGGCAGGATTCATGAATAAATACACATGCATTTAAAGTGTTTTTAATGCTAATGGGTGATGAAGCGTTCAAAACCAAAAAAGAAAGAGCACACCAACGTATCTCTCTGTTGTCTTGAACAGGCTGTGTGCTGCATAGTGTGCTGCAATTAGTCCAAATTTCCTGCGCTGTCCTGCAGACGTTCAGATCAGATGACGCTGAATGCGCGTCCTCGACAGCTTTGACTTGTGACTGGTGGAGCTCTTACAGTAAATAGTCACGTGAACAGCGAGTAAGTAAAGAAATATTGTCACTTCATTAAGTTTTAATATTTTTTCAAGCGGGAAAGTCACAGTTTAGATCTCCAATCTGTGGTCAGAAACCGCCGGACTTCTTCCTCCGCTGTGCTTTTATCAGCCCTGTTTGTCTTCCCTAACACAAAAAACTCCTCATCTGATCCATCATTTTCAGCGCTGATGTTCATTTCAGCTACAGGAGGTGCTCTACATTCGAAAAATGTTGCCTCCTGAATTACTGTTTTGCATATTTCCTCTTTCTTTTCTGCAGGAAGCCAACACAAGTAAAATTTGGGCATGGTGGTTGTTGCCATTTTTGCTTCATTGCTGCTCAGGATGGCACCGAAGTGTTTGTCAAGTGCCTCAGTAACCGCAGTAATGATGTTCGCTGTGTAGGTTACATGTGGCAATTTGTCAGAGAGCCTAGATTTGAGGTTTAAGATTGTTGGAATGAGGAATCCAAGGTAGCAATTTTTCTCTCCCTGTAGAAGATCAATGGATTGAGCAAGTGGCTGTAACACAGCTACGTATTCCCTAAGAAAAGTCATCTCATGAGGGTGCAGCCTGGTCACTCCGAGCCTTCCGCAGATGTTGTCCAGCTGCTCATGTGTGAGTCCAATCAGTTTGGAAATAGCCATCTATTCAGAGCTCCATCTTGTTACACATGGAACACAAACCCTCATGTTGGCAATATCTTGCACTGCTTCTGCAGCTGCTGATGACCTCTGTGCTTTGTTCCATATGGCAGCACACTTTCCCATTGCACTTTGGTACACTCGATGCGATGGCCCTTTTGATGCTGCTTTAGTCATCTCATTGGTGGCTACCAGGTTGAGCGTGTGTGCTGCACATCTTTGATGAGGGGAAGGAAAAAATGAAGCTTCATTTTTCATCCATATCCGTGAACCTTATTTCATCATCAAACTCGTCTGGGGCTGCCTCCTCATTGGTTTCAAATTCACGGAAAGCCCTCACAAAGTTACTCCCATGTATTTCTCTGACTTTTGGTGCAAGGACATCGTAGGTATGCCGTCCCTTCACTCGTGCACAGGCCAGTGCTGCAGATTTCCTCTTCATCGTTTCCTCCTCAATCCAGTGGCACGCCATACCAAAGAAACTTTGATTGTGTGCAGTCCATATGTCTACTGTTGTGCACACATTTGTCACTTTCTGAAATGTTGCAGTCAAGGTTTCTTTCATGACAGCAAATTCCCTCTCAATATGCTGAACTAGAGTCTTTCTGCACATGGCTGTTTTGCCCCCACTGATTCCCTGTATGAGCTTTCTGAATGGAGGCTGGTCGACCAAGGAGAAAGACTGGACATCGTCAATGACAAATTTAGATATCAGTCTATTGACTGCAGTCTGGGATATGCTGTTTTTTCCAAGTTGAAGTTTAGCTTGTTTTAGCGGAGGTCTCTCTTGTCCATGTTCAGATTCAACGGGCTGCTCAGTCAGCTCAGACTGACTTGTGTCTTCTTTGGTCAGGAGTAAATGACTTTGATGCTTCTTGAGGAACACATAAAGCAAATTAAAAATCAAGTAATTGTAGGGTATGTTAGATTGTAAGGATGTGGTTTACACATCTTTTTTGCATTTCAAGGTGCAGACACAGAAACGGCTCATTCTCAGGAGAGCTCTGGAGAGCCACTTTTAGATTGCTGAGATTTAGAGCTGCAGATTGATCGGGGACAATACACTACAAATACAATATGGTTGGACAACTTAGACCCATGTGAAATGGTTGAAAAACAACATAATATGAGACCTTCAAACCTTTTTTTGTGCTGAAAGGAAGAATAGAATTCACTTACCCGTTTTTGTGGTTGAAAAATCTTGCTGATAGTTTACACTGGAGACAAAGATGGTGCCACTGCTGCAGCTAGATGGCAGAGGTCAAGTTATTTGTGCTGAATACGTTCTTGAATTTTCTAGCCATCAACACATCATTCTTGCTTTCCTTCATAATTATTACATAATCTTGCTACCCTCAAAAGTTGGACTACGTTGTTGCCTTTGGTTGCTATGTGAAGTAGCGATAGGATTGCCATTAGGCTGTGTATATCCATCCTGGACATGCTTTCTTCAGGCCAAATCATTCTAACAATAATAACTGCTTATCAATACGATGATGACACCCAGGTTTACTTAGATTTTTCACCAAGTGACCTTTAGACTTGGGTGAACAGCTTAAGGCAAATAAATGTCTCTCAACTCTATTATAAAAACAACACTGTCACAACCCACTGGGGCAGGATAAAGTCTGTGGTGCGACTGTGCTATGTTGACCAAAACACTGTGATCTTCATGTATTTCTGCTATGTATTTCAGTGTGCAAGTGAAATTCCCATAAGTAGGATTAATGAAAAGTCTCATGTCCACGTTTCATAGATCATATAGATAGATACAGAGAAAACAGGTTGAGGCAACAAAAATGGCCGTATACATAGAAAAAAGACAGTCATTCTCTGAAGAAATACACTTGCTGGATTGTGCATTTTAAATAATGGGATATGCAATATGCAAATGAACTAACACACTTGAACAGTCCTGTAATACATTAACCTGATGCACTGATTTGTGTTTCCACACAGATTTTGCTTACAACTGTTGTTTTCAGAGGGTAGAAAATGCATCCAAGATTTTCTTTTGCAGAACCTCTAATTAATTAATGCCAAAGTTTACAGCTCTACCCAAATATATTCTATGGAGTATTTTTGTTCCAAGTTCAAAAACTTTTTTTTTGCTATTATGTGAGCAAGGAGAGAATGCATTTTCCACTGCAGTGGCTACTGAAGAGCATCGTCAGCATGTTTTCCTGCTGCTAGGATATCAGAGCCCTAATTCGACTACTGGCATCTCATCCTTTCTCCCAGAAACACTAATTGGTTTGGCGGCAAATAATCTAATTGGACACTGAAGGTTAGTTATGTGAATCCACACAGAGCCGGCCCTCCGCAAAACCATTCTTATCTATGGCTCAGAAAGAGACTCAGAGACTGAGAAGGAGGAGGAGGAAGAGGAGGACAACAATCCTGTTGTATCATTAATTCCAGTGAAAGGGTGGAAGAGGAGTGAGGAGGCGATTGCGGAATGTTAAAGTTTGTTTTAGGCAGCTCTCATGAACACATGTAATTCTCCTGGATAAATTCCTCTTTTCATCTGCATTTGTCTCGACTTTGTGTTACTCTCTCACATTGATTCTTGTTGTTATTCTGCACTGATGCAAGATATTTTTTTTCAATGATGCACCAACTGTGTGGAAACAAAAGTTTTTACTGGAGATATGTGTCTTCGAAGAGATGAAAGATCACATAAACTGAACTTTTTGTGATCAGGAGGTTTAGTTCCTCTTTGTCATTGTTTTAAACATAACTGTGGCCCTTGTGTGGGATTATTTTGTGTCTGTCACGTTGTCCCCCAGTGTGTAATCTGTAAATCTGTTTTGTGTCTCTTTGTACTGTACTGGAGTTTCTCTGTTATTTTATGTCTGTTGTGTAGCTGTTTTGCATCTCTGTAGACATTTGATGGACTTCTTTGCTTTTGTTTGTATTCATCATCTCATGGTTATTTTTGCACCTCATAGGAGTCATTTTGAACCTCCTGCTTTTGTGCTTATGTTGTGTATCTTTGTTGTCATCTCCTTTTGTGTTTTATTTTGTGTCTCTGATCACTCGAGTGATCATTTCAGTCTCATTATAGTCATTTTGAGTATAGTGTAGTATCTTTTTATTATCTTGATGAGAATAATTAGGAATTCCCAATATAAATTTGCAGCTTTGCCATTTATACTTTGAACTTTATAATTTGCTCATTCATGAGGTTACAGCAAAGCATTTCTTTGATATCTTCCATTTAATGCAGAAACTTTAAAGTGTCATGTTTGCCGCAATGGGTCATTGACTCTACAGGTGACATTGAACCCTTCTTCATCTTTTCTACATAGCAATCTTAGACAAATGCTTCCAAGACCCTTGAGTGTGATTAATTATCCTACACACTGTCGAGCGTGTTTCTGAAATTTTGGCAAGCCATCAGTGGATCAGGAGGACAAGCATCTTGTCAACAACAAGGTGTAAGAGGAGGAATTTCAGGTTACAAAGAGCATCAGTTTACTGTCGATAGATAAAACTTATGAATTCCGTTTAGTCTTGTTACTATAACATTGCTGTTAGTCATTTTACTTTTACTTAAACTGTCTCCCTATAAAATAGGGCAGGAACTCACAAATAAATGTGTAGGCGGTAAATTATCAGATTAATGGTTGATGGATACACTGTACTGATTAGGCTACTAATCTTTAAACAGTTTTTTTGTGTATTTGAAATGAGTGAAAGGTGAGTATATTCCTATTCCTATCAGCCTGCAGAAAATTGGTCAGATAGCTTACACTGCACACTGCACTGTTGTAGAACATTAAATAAAAATAAAATGACAAAATAGGCTATTAACTTAAATCACATTCACCATCACCCTTTGTCTCTATGTCAATGTTTTTTTTTTCAATGTATTGTTATCGGGGTTTTTTTTACTGAGAGAGACAAAGTAAACGGATGTGCTGAAGCTACATATCATGTTGCAAACACTGTGTTGTCACTGGTAATGAAGGGTAAGAACCACAGCTGAGACCTAACTGACATCTAGATAGATAGATATACTTTTATTGATCCCAAGCTACAGGTGTACCTACAGGTACTGTAGGTACATTAACCTGCTGTTTAATGTGATGCTAATTAATTAGCTGTGCAGCTAATTAGCCATCTATCCTGGCAACTGACATTACTGGGTCACTTCTCCCCAGTGAGTGTTTGTTTGGTTTATTCATCAAGCTGAGGTGCAGACCGAGATTTGTTTGTAAAGTTTGATGAGGAGGACTTTGGCAGAGAAGCTAATGTGGTTGGTTGGCTGGTTTATCAGGGTCTAGTTGTTAGAGTTTATGTAATATTTGATGATTAATGCAATAGTGGGGTTAGCTGGAGCAGACTTTAAATGTCCTATATTGGATAAATTGAGATTTCATGTGTTTTGAGTAAAAAAAAACAGCTTAGTTTTATTTTTCAATGAGGGAGAAATAGTATTTGGGAGCTTTTTTAAACAACTTTTTTGTGGGAAAACAATTTCAAACAAAAAATAGTCATAGCAGAGCATTTTTACAAATTTTAAAATGCCTCTTTAGGGGGACTTTAAGATTTCAAAGTATGGGACCTTTAAGTTCCCTCTCTGTCCTTGAACATTGTAAATAATGATATTTTTTCTTGCTGTGAATACCTCTAAATCCATGTTTGGCAGATGGCCATGGGGGCACAGGGAGGGGAAAACAGATGCAACTTATCTTAATGTAGGACCTAACGATTTTTGTAATAGCGCAAGCGGCAGGTGAGTGTGGCGAACACTGCAGAGTTATCTATGCGGTGCGTTCAGGATCTGTAGATTTAGTTTTATTGATGATATTCAATGAAATCCTCATGAAAAAAAACAAACAAAAAACAAGCAGTTCAGGAATTGAGATAGAGCTTTTCATTTTCTGAAACCCCCCCGCCCACTTCTCTCTTTTTTTTTTATATTCCCAGTTTCTTCACTGCCCATTTTCTCCACAAAAGGATTAAGTCTCAATCAGAACAAAAGAATGGTAGAAAGAAAACGGAGACAAGACTTGTTTTTTCAGGCAAATTTTGATATTCTACAAATCCAGACGAGCACACTGATTTCATTGTTCTGATGGACGTCATTGTGAAATAAATAAATATTTATCAAGGCCATTCATGTGAAAAAAGCTTTCTATGAGTAAGACACCAGTACCAAACAGCTTTTTCCTCAGGGAACATAGATATATAAAAATAATAAAAATAACCAAATGTTTTTTTTTTATTTCATGTTGATACATTCTTGGACAACACCACAGAATAGTTGCATGAGTGGCCAAATGTAAATCTCTCCCACAACATTGGCACATAAGCAGCAAGGGCAACATGAATATACCTAGTACAAACAGTAGAAAACATACATGCTTCCTTTTTTTTTTTTTTGAAGAATTTTGTTTTTTTTAAATATATATTAATCTTTTTCTCCATTTCCCATAGTGTCCAGGAAAATAAGAAACCAATCAAAGCCATATTCTGCTGTGTGAGAAAGTATCAGAGGAAGTTAACGGTCAAATAAAATGTAACGTAAAAAAAAACAAAAAAAAAACAGTTACAATTAAGAGCAGACAGGTGGAGTCAGCTGTGTTGTGAGAATTTCATCATTTTAAAGATTTTTTTGTTTTGTTTTTTACTGATTCTGTTTTAACATCGAACATATCAGGCATGCATTGACAACCTCAACATCAACACCGTTTTTTGATGCATCATCAAGTCTGTGAAAATTACCAGCACAAATCCAGCGATGCCCCCCGGTTTGAAGCGGGTTCTCTTAAAGTTGGCTACAATACAGTTAAGGCTCATCATTATCATCATCATCATTGTCACACACTAACACTGTGGAAGTCATCATGAGTGTGCGCATGTGTGAGTGTCTGTGTAGAGAAGGAACACACGTGTTGGGATGGGAATGCTTTCATTGCAGGACCACAAACATTTCAAACAATCCAAACAAAAACATCTTTTAAAACACAATTTCTTTTTTTTGTTTATTCATTTACCTTTCAAGCTTCATGTTCATGGCCAGCTGTGGAATCTGTTTTTTTCTTCTTCTGTGACTAAAGTGAAGATTTTTGGACTCACACACGACAACACCTATATGAACACCAACATGAATCTCTGGTGTTATTTTCTCCCTGTCTCATCCTTTTTGGACGACCATGAAGGGCTCACAGCCTTAATGTTTTTACCAACAGGTAACTTCAGATCATAATCCCAGTCACGCAGTTGAGAGATCCAGTTCATTGAACTGGTTTTATGATCACAGAAAAACTTCAGATGTCAAGTACCTCTCTCTACATATATTGGGTTTTCAAACTGTGAGTGAGGTGAGAGGGACAGGTGCATGCAGGTGCTCTGAAACAACTATGTGCTACTGTCAGCATCCTATTCAAGTTCTGACACTGATTTGACTGCTCACCAACAACATGCTACAGCAGTGGCTGATGAGGCGCCCGGTTGCCACGATTTGAATCACAATGATTCAAAAAACTCCTGACCTGACCTGACGACGCAAACGTGGCACATGTATCACTTTTGTTGTGCATCTTTGAAAAACCTTCTACCCTGTATTTCAGGGCTGTGATCTAACCGATTACCAGTACAAGTCTTTTTCAGATTAAGAAGCAATTCAGGGGGTATTTTTCAGATTTCTTTCAGGGTGTCTACATTTTTGTGCCATGTGACCTTTAAGTGATAAAAATCAGATTCCAGGTGGCAGCATGAGCAAAGCCCTCGAAATCTCAAAGCGAAGAATATGGCTTTAATAAAACAAAAACAAAACAATGTGCATCCAAGAAGCAAGAGCAAAAAAGATAAATCACTGTCATAATCATCTTGAAAATCAAAATCAAAATCAAAACCAACAACTTAAGTATAGGCCAACATATAAGCCATAAAGAACTACACACGGGTCGACAGGAAGGTTGGAAAACTTGCAGTTTGGGAGGACATTTAAGAGACAGGAGGAGGCAGGCTCTGTAGAAAGGGTCGTATCAGGGTTGAGACGGCTGCTTCGATTGACATCAACGGCAGAAAGACGTGACATGGAGCCCCGTAAGCTACGCCGACTGTTCACGATAACCCAGAGGCGTCGAGATGTCCGCTGATACATCCCGTGTTTGTTCTCTGTATGATCATCACAAACGAAAAAAGATCTGGATTTTTTTTTTTTTAATTCTCGGAACAATGTCCCCTCCAGCATCTCTGTCCACCGTCTTTTTTTTTTTTTTTAAACACTTTTAAAACCCAACGTCTCTTTGCTTTCTTGCTACTTTCTCACTGACCGAGTGAATATCTATGTGCCTGAATTCTTTGTTCAAAGGAAATTCCCATAAGCCTTTGCTTCAGTGTCTGAGAGTCTGTAGCGGGCAGTGAAGCTCATGAGACCAAAAAAGAAAAAAAAAAACTTTAAATATCCTTTTCTTCTTCTTTTTTTCCCTCCTGTTTCTTGTTTTAACCCAGCAGGCCATGAGACCAGACATCTACTGTCATCACTCTCTTTCCACTTTTTCCTTTCCAGTCTGTCGTTCTGATGGAGGTTTGCCTTTAGATCACAAGGTCGTTGTAGCTCACGAATTTCTTTTTTGCTGCTGGACCTAAAAAGGAGGAGGAAACAAACAGGGGGATCAGTGTCTGTACCTCTGGTTGTTACTGTAGATGAAGGGTGATGGTGAAATGAGTCTTCATGAGAGATGAATGAATTCATCAACACGTTTTTACATATGGCTTGAATTATGAACTCTCAAGAATGAGGATAATGCAGTTTGGTATTTGTGCATCTCCTGAATTGACAGTTCTTTGAGAATAAAATCCATTTGATTTGAGAGGTGTTGAGAGGTCATAACTCAGAGGGGAAAGCATCCACAACAGAGCACAAAGGAAAACCTGAAATATATTATGATAAAAACATCAGCTTCTGCAAAAAAATAACCTCAGTCTTCAAAAATGAATATCCCACACACTGAATACTCTGAATAGCAACATGAATACACATTAATCAATATCAGTGATTAAAATATACACCCGCAGGTGGGGCAGGTTATAAAGCTATATTAATATTAGATTAAATGGCTATAACACCTTTACGTAGAAGGCCTCATCCACAGCATCACATCACTCAGTTTCTGTACCAGAGCTCCTGCTGCTTCTCTAAATTTCTTGCAAGCTGATCTGAATCTACTGCAGGTCACAGACAATAGAAAATAGTGACCTCACAGAACCACAAGCCGAATAACCCAAACTATCACCAGATCATTATTTGAAATAGTTGTGATAAAGATCTATCTAGAGACCTAAACATTAGAGTGACCACAAGGCACTGAGCAGTGTGTTGGATATTCTTTTATCAAGACTGAAGCGACACTTTCCAGCACACCTGCATCTCAGACATTTGGATGTGCAGCTATTCTGATTGGTAAATTAAACAACAACTCAAAGCAGCACAGAGGGAGGAAGGGCTGGGAGGGGGTGAATAGAAATGACAGAGTGTGGTGTGAATCATGTGTTCATGTGGTATTTAATGTTAAGTTAAGTTAAAAAAATGTTGTATGAATTTAGTGAAGCCTGTTTATGATCACACCAATCAGCACTTCTTCATTATTAATTCTGCAGTGTTTGCCTTCTGCAAACATGAGTGAGTAATGAGTTATAACAAAGTCTTCGGAAAGGGTTAAAATACTTCATTAATTGATTATTTTGTTGTTTCTGCACATTTGTTCTTGTCACAGATAGATGTGGTTGTAAAACCTCTTTTTTTCTCATCACTAAGGCCAGGCCACTACATTTTCTATATTTCTTTTGAAGCATTTTTAACAACTGTCACTCGGCTGGCCTGTGGAACAAATATACTTGTATTTATCAAATGTATTGATCCACACCGGCACTCAGGCACGTCTTTTTTTCGGTTTTCATAGTGAAGTACAATCTCCACAGAAAGCTGCTTCATTATTTTGAGCCTTTTTATTTCACTGAAGGCAGATTGAGTGAAAGCGAAAATAAAACCAGTGAGTCAGTAAATAAAAACTATGTTTGTTCCCTCCTCTGTACTCGTCGTGCAGCTCACTTTAATAACATTTTTGTCTGAGGCCAGAGACGGCTGAATGGAAGTCTGCGGACCGGATGGTGAGGATTGTGCCGGTCTTGTGTGGACATGAAAACAGGGCCTTCAGGCATCAAATGAGAAGGTAGTGGAGGTGTCATCTGTAGTGTTGCCTTTAGTTATGACCACCTCCCTATCTCCCCCCTGCAGCTCTGCCTCCCACCTCCCCTCCCATGGTGACCACTTGGCCTTGAATGTTCATCCAATGACAAATGGCTTTAAGCCAAAAGCCCATCATCAATCATGCCAGAAAGATGAAAGAGAAAATGGCAGAGTTTGCATATTAAGGCCTGAACGTGTCACTGAACCTCCATGACTTTGTCATAATGTGTCTCATTCATACAGAGACCACTCAGTTACGGTCTGACAATATCAATACTGTTAATACAGGGCTACACAGCACACGAGCAAGCCTTTTCTTTTTTTAGTCACAGTCACAGTTGTGTGACACTCATTTACATGCATCCAGAGACAGAGGATTTAGATGTTCAGTCGCCTTTTGTTTTAGGATGAACAGGGGAAGTTGCCTCTTGTCTATGTGCAGGAACAGCTGGTATGTTTAAACGTCCAACTGACTTTCTTCTGATATGTAGGCTAGATGTTTTTTTGTATTTTGACAAAGATTGGTACTGGAAAATGTATTTCATACAGTCACTGTCTATGTGACCTATCCATGAGAACAGCTGCATCACTTATACCAGAAACATAAAGTACAAGATATAGGCCTAGGCTAGTATATTAGAAAAATCTCTCTGAGAATTCCCAGACATGGTGACAGTGATCAGAACAGATCGTCACAAAATCCTCAGGCCAAAACGAGTGATTTACAACACGTATAGTCAACAGAATTTAATAATCAGACTTGAAACAGTGTTGAGCTGACATTACAGAGGGAGATAAGGATAAGATAAGAATATGAAAATGTTCTTGCATGAGACCTTCAGGCATCTTCCTCTGCACGTCGAATATTTGAATATTACACATAAATGACTGTTTTTTTTTTACCAAATTTATGCTCTAATAATATTTGTCAAATAACCTTAAAAAGAAAAGAAAGATATTGAAAAGAAAGTTTGGTGAATTCATTCACTGACGTCCTGTGCCCACTGGTGAATTTCCACATTCATCCTCAAAGCAAGATTTCAAGGGTGGGTTACATATGTGGAAGTGTTAGAAAGGCTAATCCCCAGAGAAATGAATGTAGCAGAAGTATTTCACTCCTGCAGGCACGCAGGGCAACACTGAGAAAAGGAAAGTACTGCTTGTAAGGATTCTTTTTTAGAGCAGCCATGGCTTTATGAGTTTTAAGAGATATATAGAAGCCTTTGTTGTATAGGGAATAAGCCTTTGCAGAAAGGCAGAGAGGTCTATGGAAGTCGAATCAGAGAGATTTGGCCTTTGAAGAGCAGCTGAAACCAGAAGAACAGCGAGAGATAGAAGTCTTTGTTGTCTGAGAATCAGCTGTTGGAGCGGAGAGGATGGAGGAGGAAGGAGAGAACGTCATAAGTGCGCAGGAGAGATGAAGCCATCTTAAGTGACTGAGGGCTATTACGGTGTCATGAAAGAGGGGGGCCTGGCGGGAGGGGGGCAGGTGAGGATGAGTGGAGAGAGTGAGATTGAAAAGAGAGGGGATTTAAAAATCGAGCGAGGGGAAAAACCAGTAAACCTGAGGCTAAGTGAGCAGACAGGGCAGAAAGAGAGAAATGGAGTGAGGAATGAGAGGGGAGTCGTGCGAACGGATCGTCCAGGGCCAACAGATGGCTCTGTGGGTCTTCAGGGAGTCCTGACTGAGCTGTGGTCTTCCTGCACAGCTCCACCACTTCTGTGCCCTCTCTACCATGAACTCCCTCAGAATAGTAAAACAGGGTAGAGTGCAGAGTCCCAGCACTGTTGATAACACCACAGGGAGACCCACCCCAGTGCATATTATTAACAAAAGAAGGGATTGATTTATGAGCCTTGACTATCAAGATACTCAAAGCTGCAGATGCTTTGTCCTGCTGAGGCCTCATTACTACGTCTGCATGGCGCACCAGAATTTAATAATACCAACAGGACCTTAGGGCCAACATAGCTGGGGCGTAACACAAGGATTTGGCGTTTATAGTGCCGCTCTGAAGCAAAGATTTCAACAGAAATTCAAGCTAATTTTAACAAAATGTATTTTAAAAATCATCTAAAGTAACTGTGAATCACAGCAACATCAAAAACATTCTTCCAGCGTTTTCATGCAGAATTTGAATGTGCACATAAAAGCATAAGAAGTCAGGCAGATTCAGACAGAGACATACGTAGGATGAACTTTGGAAAAACGACTTGAAGAGGGTGAATAACAGATAAACTGCACCAACTCAGAAACTGCCCACAAAGAGCTGCGCCTATCATCCAGACCATCTCTAACTCTGAATGCTGGTGGATGACATTGCTAACACCAGGCTGGCATAACGCGAACAGCAAGCTAACTATTGTAGGCTCGTGTAGAGTTTTTTTTATAACGTGGAACATCTTACTTAAGCGAAATTATCAACTTCCTTGATGATTCACAGGTTTTGCATATTTAGACATTTGATTTTAAAAGTCCATGTTTGCTAACGAGCCCGTTTGTTAACAGTTAAACAGCTAGCCTGCTAATTGTAGCCTAACTGGTCACTGCAGTCTGTGTAGCTGCACGTCATAGTGGTTCAGACGGGGAAACAGGGCGAAATAGGGCTAGTAAATCAAAACACCTGGCCACATGTGGCGCCTGATAAGAAGTGACGGCAATGTACAGTACAGGGCGTGATTAAAGCAGAAGTAAGCGGAATGTTTGTGTTAATATAAGTCTTAAATAGTTATATCTTCCGACAGCAATCACTTATATAGAGTGTTTGGTCTGAAACACGGGTCTGTCAGTCACTCTGCTCTGCTGTAAGCCGAGGAGAAAACTTTCCTTGTATCCTACAAGCTTTATCCAATGAGGAGAGAGAACGGCATAAAGGGGCGGTCATCTCTGTGTGTGCAGCCAAGGGATGCGCGTGAATGTGGTGACGTAGGGTGCTAACTCCATCGGCTGACAAGAAGTTAGCCAAAATGACCGGATCGCTTACTTCTGCTTTAAGATTGTCGATTCTTTTGGCCAGATCACTTCAACTATTGTATAATATTCATTAAAGTCTCTGACTCCTCTTTGGTGATTGTGTGATGTGAGCAGCATGTCAGGTGAAAACAGTGCACAGGAGGTTGACTGGGAAGACATCTAATCTCTTAGATTAGACTAATCTGTGGATTTATTTTAAAAGTCCAAGGAAGAATGTCTCCTCTCACGCCACTCTCTCTCGTGATATCGCTTCACAAGTGTTGAATAAGCGATCTTCCTGGCTGCCACATGCACAGTTTATGTCCTGATGAGCGCAGGAGCAGTGCAGTATAAATCTGAGGTCTTGGGGGTCAAACGTTCGGTGAAAGTGCCACCCAGTATAGCACAGGAGAACGACTGTAAATCTGCCACTCAAATAGTCATATTATGCTCTCCTCTCCCTCCTCATGTAAAAGTTATGAGTCAATTGAAAGATTGCGATAAAGAGCTGTAGAAGTATACTTAACATTCCCTCCACACACTCCCTCCTGCATCCTTCTCATCTCTCACTCTCTCTTTCTCTCTCTCTCTCCAGAGCGGCTCTCTCCCCCTCTCATCAAACCTCCACAAGAAAATGGATCAAGGTCAGTACAGCAAAGCAGAAGAAGATTAATTTGCTCTTACCTCTGATAAATTATGAAATTAGCCTGTCAGGGGGAGAAAAACATGATTTGGTGAGTTGTCCCCGAGAGCCCCAAAGAGAAACCCACAGCGGGGTAGAAGTTTGATCACATTAGCATATAATTTCAATTTATGCACTCTTTATTTCAGGGAACATTTGGGTTGGATCTCTTTCTTTATTCTTTAATAATACAAAACACATATCAGAGTTATGGTTTCCTGTGGAGTAAAATGATGTGTGTGCATGCTCATTATGCTCTTGCTAAAATGCATGCTCTGTTTATGTCCACCATGGTCAAATTAGAGGAATACTCAGCACTGAAACGTGTTGAGCATAGCAAAATATGGGAGTTTCTGGAGGCAAAGAGTGAATGGAATTTGGTCAGAGTTAAATCTCTATCCCATTAGTAACATGGTAAACATTTTACATGACTTTACATGTTTTTTTTTGTTTTTTTTTACACTTGTAAACTGTTCTAACTGCACTAAAATTAACCTGCAGTACAGGGACTTCACCTTTACTTACACTGCGTTTCTGAATGAATTAGCAAGATATTAAACACTACAGAGTTTGCTGACAGCTTACATCTGTTTTCAGTTAAGACCTTTTCAGCTATTTGAATTGTATTTGTAGTGAGATAAACATGAATGACACCCCCCCTCCCCTGTTGCAAGTCCTGAGTTTTTCATGTTGTAATGTGTACTTATGTGTGCCTTTGTTGCTGAGGTGTTTTTTTTTCTGTTCCCACACTGTACTCCCCATTGGAGCATAGTCTGGGGTTTGCTTTTTCTCAGCAATGGGATCAATAAAGTATCTACTGTATCTATCTATCTTCCTGTAAAAATCTGACTACAGATGAAAGCTGAAACAAGAACCAACCCCGCCTCCTAGAAAATCATGTTCTGTCTATGTAATCTGCCTGGATTACATATTGTTTTTCAAGTCAATCTAGCACTACTTATATTTTAATATAAGTATCTATATTTAATACAAGTATTTAATATCTACCTGTGCTCTGCTAATGCAGCAGTGTTATCATGTAGCTTCAGCTAGCTGTGGAAAAACAGAAAGTCAAATATGATAATTTGGCTGGTATGTTAATTAAACTTGTTTCCAAATTGTCCAGGCAGCATTACATTTTTTTTGCACATTGCATTTGCTTTTGCAGAGTATAAACATTATTTCGAAATAGGGCAAGTTATTTCGAAAAAGAGATAAAAAGGCAACTTATTCAAACAAGTATCAAAATCAGCTGTGATCATGCAAGTAATAAACATGGAAAGTAGCTGTATTCATATTTAAAGGAGTGTCTGACTGTCAGTGAAATCATCGTCTCTTTCTCTCTGAGAGTATGTTGTTCAGATTAACAGGACACCATCTCTACGGTGCATATGATACGAAGCTACAGCGAACAGCTAAGCATAGCATAAAGACTGGGAACAGGGGGCAACAGCTAGCCTAGCTCTGTTTACAGGAAACAAAATCCATTAACATTACTATACAAAATGTGAGTTTAAATAAAACGGTTTCCTGACCTTTTCTTGGCATCATATTTAGCCCACTACTGACTCTCAGACAGAAGGAGATGAGGAGGATTTCTCTGAATGTTGAATTGGTCCTTTAAAGAAACAACATGTTTGTATGTTAAAAGAAATCATCTGGATTCTATTGGTCACTTCCCACAACCAAGTGATGTGTCATATTTATTATGATATAACAATCATTAGAAGTTTTGTAACAGTTGCTTGAATCAGCTGCAACATGTTTTAGTGACACAGTTTAAAATCTAATAGTAAATAATTAAAACATGTTTTCATTCCAGTAGAGGAAATAGGCACAACATTAACTCTTCCTGCAGTCAGTTACATTGAATCCAGTCAGTTCAGGAGGTGAAAGAAATGCATGGTTGGATGAGTAAAATAATAACATGCTTTATTACATTTCGATTGATTTTAGGTCCAGTTTTACACTTCATTTAGTTCAGTCTATATGTTGTAGCAGGAACAGTGTGGAGTTAATATAAAGTGTTTTTGCACTGAGCACTTACTGTTGGGGTCGACGTTCTCACACAGCTCTGTTTTGGCCTCTCCGTTGGGCCGGTCGCTGGCCTTGTGGGAAAGTCGGGACGACATGGTGGCGGCCGTGACAACTGCTTTGAAGGAACGTTTCCTCTTCTGCACATTGAGCTCAGGGTGGAAGATGATGACGTAGACTTTGGGCATGTAGAGCATCCCGAGGGCCACGGATGCACTCAGATTCATGGAGATGGTCAGCGTGGTCGTTTGGATGTACAGCTGGAGGAGGGAAGAAAGGAAGGTTAGATGGAAAGGCAGAGTTAAGCTGTTTGTCCTTTAAAGGTCCCATATTGCACAAAATGAATTTCCATGGCTTCTTTGATTATAGATCAGGTATAGGTTCTATAGTGTATTCATACTGTGAAAATATCTTTATATACAGTAAGCCCCACTCCACATGCATACAGCATGTATTCAGAAACTGAGCCTTGAAACCAGCTGTCAGGACTTCTGTAACTTTGTGATATCACAACACAGCAGTCACCAAGCCCTACCCCTTACAACACTTACAGGATTTTTTATTTTTATTTTTGTGTGTGTGTTTTTACCTAAAATTTGTTCTATCTTTTATAAGTCAGAAAACAGTCAGTCAATCAGAAGAGAGGCTCAGAGTCACCACTCTTTTGATTGGCTCACACACCTGAAAAGAGAGAAGAGATGCAAAACTACACTGAAATGGTTTTTGGTTCTTAAGAACACAAATATATCTTCTCATAGATAACAAACAATGTACAAAAAATTACCAGAAAAGTGTGAAATATGAGACATTTATTGGCCCATTTGTTTGTCTTGTTGAATAAAAGTGCTTGACTGACTAAGGAAACACAAGCTGTAATAAGCCTGGGCAGAGATGTGTTAAAGAACCAAACTTTTGACATGTTTCATGAGCTGGTGAAAGATTGTTTTTTATTACCCAGTGTGTTCTCGACCCTCACCTACAGGAGAGAGCAGCAGCAGACAGCTGGGCCACTGCATAAATGTTTTATGCGCTGTGTATATTGCACTTGCGTCCGGAGCCGCAGCCCTCTGAACCCAATAGAGGGCTAATATTGGGCCGGGATGAATGCATAAAGAGGCCCGGCCGCGCTGTAATGGGCTTCCCAGAGTGGCTTTCACAGAGTTCAACCCCACTGTCTTTATGTGTTATGGTCCTGCTGTCACAGTCTGATGTATACCATTTACAGAGAGAAGTCACAGGCTGAGTCACAGGAGACTGTGGAGGGAGGAGGAGGAAGAGGAGGAGGAGGAGGAGGAGGAGGAGGAGGAGGAGGAGGAGGAGGAGGAGGAGGAGGAGGAAGAGGAGGAGGAGGAGGAGTGTTTTTAGAGAAGGAAGGAAAGAAAGAAAAGAGGACGTGGGGAAATATAGGAAAGTAGGAGTGTGTTTAAACCAGCAGAAATTATCAGATGTTTTGTCTCCTAATGTCTGTTAAATAATGTGTTAAATAAAGAGGAAGCATTGAGCTGCTGTTGTAGTAACCTGCACACTGTGAATGTGCAGGGATCAGAGGTTATTTTGGAAGCCTCACTGTGCTTTAGTGATGGAGAACTCTTATTTTGGTGTGTTGATGTCAGAGGGTAGTGATAGTCCAGTAAGAGGATGGACAGAAGATACCTGACCTAGTTCTTCATGTTATGTTCAAGTTCATCTTTATCTCGCTTTCCAGGATCATTACTCATCTGCCTGCCTGGGTCTGCTGCTGACTGGAGCTCCAATCCACCGCCACCTGCTGCCTCCAGCCTGTCACTCGGTCTCCCTCATTCATCTATCCTGCCCAGCTGGTCCAGCCTTTACCTAACCGCCCCCTGCCCTCTGCCTCATCCAGCTTCCTCACGTGTTCCACCTCCATGCCGTGCTACCCTTCCAATGAAACATCTTTATCCTTCTATTCTGAAATCTATGTCTGTGTAAATAACAAACAAAACATTTAAGACAATATGGTGAAACACAGTTGGTTGCTATGAAGTAAGTCTGAGCCTGGATTCTACTTTATGTCTGTAGGATAGTCCTTTATAATCTTGG
This sequence comes from Trachurus trachurus, assembly GCF_905171665.1. NCBI lineage: Eukaryota > Metazoa > Chordata > Actinopteri > Carangiformes > Carangidae > Trachurus > Trachurus trachurus. Next base: position 23,166,350 of record NC_139896.1, on the reverse strand, counting down.
TAAACTTGGTTAGTAATTTTATTCTAGGTGAGGTTGTCCAAACACAGGACGTGGATGATCGTGAAGGAGAACCATTAGTGGTGCAATGGATCAGTGTTGATCCGTGATCCGGATCGGCACGCAACTGTTCCGCAGATCATTAATAATAAAAAAAAAAGATGTGCGTGTAGTATGGTAACACTAGCGCACAGCTTTTCATTGAAAAAAACCCCACAGCCGAATAAGCAGGAAATTAAACAAAACAAAACAAAAAACTCATAGGCAGCTTTACATCGCGCACAATAACCAACAACAACAACAACCAACCAACCAGGATCGAAATAATGAATACAGATACATGAAAGAGATTGTTGCAAAGCATTTGAAAAAGCATTCTCTCCTCCTGTGATTTTATTTATGACAGGAAAAATATGAATGACGTCATCAGTGACTACTCGAGTTTTATAACTACATCGACTCGACTTTCATAACATTAGAGTCGACTTAAAAAAATCTGAAGCCATGCAACCCCTAATTTCTGGTTGATTAATGAAATGAAAATAAAATATTATCTCTGTCTGACTATCAGGCTGAAGTCCCAGCACACACACACATGGACCCACACACTTATGACTGATACAAACCAGTGAATTAAGCATGTGATAAGAGGGCAGCTCTCTGATAAGATGATGTGTCAGATGTTCCTGAAGATTAATCTAATCACATCTGATTTGTGGTGTGAGTCTGCCCGTGGCTGTGTATCTCTCCATTTGATTTGTATGTGTGTAAAACTGGTAGGTCAAACGTTTAAAATCCGGCCATTTTTAAGAGAGGACAAAAGACAAAAAAAGAGAGAATCTCGAGGAAGACAGCGACTCTAACCGAGCTGGAAGGAAGAGGTCGGACGCAGCGCGACTGATGATCAGAGGCGGAACAGGAACCTGATCTTTGTGAGGTTTTTTGTTACCGGACAATAAAGCCAAAGTGAGATTGTAGATTAAACTGAGAGCTGGACCACAGGCGAGGTTAAGTTGATCATTTATCTTCTTAAGTTGAAAAGCTGTTTCCTGTGGGCTACTCAGATCCTGCATTTATCAAGAAAACACACAGCAGGACCGCAGCTTTGCAGTTCTTATCTACAGTGGCTGCAGGAAATATTAAATATCATGTTCGCCTTGGTTGAAGAAAAGGAATCATTTCACCAATTAAAATCATCCCCAGTGTTGGAAAGTACATTCACTACCATATAGGTAAGGTAGCATACTTAACTATGTACTTTATATCTAATTGTACGTTTATGAATTATCCACCAGGGCACATTATAGAGGGAAGTGTTATACTTGTTACTCTATATACGATGGTTTTATGAGACTTTAAATTGTCTCTTGTCTTTTTGTATTTTTATGTCTTTAATCGTCACTGATTTATGATTGACAGTGTATTTTTTTCATTAAAGTTTGAATCAAGTTAAGTTTTGCGTTCTAAATAAAGTGTCCTACTGTTCTGCTGGACCAGTGTCAATTACTTTTTTAAACACCCTTGTAACTAAAGATATAATTCAAACAAATGCAAGATGAATGAATCAAATGAATCATTTACTGTAAAATGTGAATCTATGTGTTTTTAAAAATAAGTTTAAAATGTTAATATTTATTTTAATAGTCAAGGTTTTTGAAGGTTTATGATCTTAGTTTGTTCAATCATCCTGTGAATGGTCACCAATAAAATATATTGTTAATAAAACATTATGTTTGAAGGACTGTGGAAACCTCCTCCTTAGCCCTCAAAGTTTTGCCCCTATACTTGACAGCAATGCATGAAACAAAGGCGTGGGGCTAAGTGAGAGGGCTGAGGGGATAGTCAGTAGTCAGTAGGCTAAACAAAACAAACTCAGAGAACGTGAGAGGATCCCTCTAAAGCACAAGAGTGTTCAGCGACAGTTAAAGCCCACTGGCATTTTCAGATGAACATCATATGACAGATCTAGGTTTTGGTCGTAATGTGGCCGGTGACACACACCAGAGTCTGCATCGCATACACACCACAAAATGACATGTAGGCAACAGGCCCATTTAGTGGAATACACAAACGTGATAACTGTCAAACCCATAATAATGGAGCTGCACTCCTTTTTGCTTTGCTGCAGCGACTGTGCTAGCCAGGCTAGCGCCGCCTACTGGTTCCGGCAAATTTCATTTGCCTCAACAATGTAGTCAGGACACTAGCAATGCGTTTCGGTTTGCCGACCAATCAGCGAACAGACGGGTAAGTGAAGGCGATGACGTTGAACTCAAGCGCTCAAGATTAACCTATGAGCTTAACCGGTGTATAGCACACGTGACCACCAAGCAGCAGCGATTAGTTGAAGCAAATGTAAGCAACCGCCTCCCGGAAGCAAACGAATCCCTATGGCTCGTGTTCAGACGCTATATGAAATGTAATGAAGTAAGCGGCTGATGCATCAGGCTACGACTGTGCTGCTTTTTGCTTGGATTTGATCGGTCAGTTCTTCATAATGCTGGATAATTATTGTCTGCATTGTTGAAATACGCCACTCCGCTGCTGGCCACTGCCAGACATGTCCATGTTTTCGATTGGTCAGAGGCTGCAGACCCTTTCATGTGAACGCACTCATACCCAGGGAAGCCTGGGTTGACTTGTGGAGTAGATAATGTTGAACATAATGTTGAAGTTGCAGTACAGATCCTTGGTTGTTTAATATAGATGCAGTTTAAAAACAGATGCTTTTTTCATTCATTCCTGCCTCTAAAACACAAACAAACAGTCAATGACCTGATTGCCTGACGACAGGGCTCGGCAGTGTTAGATCCATTATCACACCTGAGAGGACCGTCCATGAGGCCACATCTCTGAAATTATTTCAAAGAAGCTCAACACAGTTTCATCTGTGAACTGTTGATAACGGCAGAGTTTGTTCAGACCTCACATCGTCAAAGGCTTTCATATCTTTTCTCATCATCTGTGTTTGTAGAGTTTGCGTGTCAAATGGTCTCAGTGGGGAGCCGGGGCGTGGGTGTAAATAAAGTCCATTAATTAGTCTTCCCTGGGATCTCCAAACAGGGGGAGGGAGGGCTCATTATGACTCTGCTCAGACTGATACATATCAGTGTTGGGAGTGAAAACTCTTCCACACAGCTGGTGCGCTGCATGCTGGGAAAGTGCAGCAAAGTTGTTTTTTTAACAATCAGCAACTGTTACACACAGATTTTTTTTCTTTCGTCTTGTCGAGCAGAAAACTTCTCTCTCTCTCTCTCAGTAAAGCTTCAGGCTGAAATAAATCTTTTTTTCTGTTCTTGTCACGTTCACATTGGCTGATCCTCCTCACAGGAGGACACTGTGTCATTGTATGAAAGCAGCAGGCACAGCACAGTATTTGGCCCCATATGGAGGCAAACAGCCTACAGTAACAACAATTATGTAAGAGCACAGCACTGGAGCTGCAGGGTGTGACGATGTGTGTGCTCAGCTGGATGTCAGAAACATAAGGTTGATATACGAGAAAAAAAGACATGCATCTGATTGACAGTGGGTGTACTGCATCAAATACTAACTTTTAGGAGCACAAGCATAGTGTTGCATAGTTGTATGTATACATACGTACTTCGGAGGTGGTTTGGCCAATCAGATCACAATCCATCCTCAATGTGTCTTGGGTGCGTTTACACATGTACTTTCATGTGGTCAAGGAAAGCAAATCTGATTGCAATTCGATCACTGAAAACGCATGTTAATGCCAGTTGTAAACAGGGTCAAAGAGAGAAATGTAGCGCATAGAGAATTAAAGCAGAAGTAAGCGATCCGGTCGTTTTGACCAACTTCTTGTCAGCTGATTGAGTTAGCAGCCCCCGCCCTCGTCATGGATCTATTGGTCCTTGTCCCTACGTCACCACATTCACGCGCATCCCTTGGCTGCACACACAGCCCTTCATGCCGTTCTCTCTCCTCATTGGATAAAGCTTGTATACAAGGAAGTATACAAGAAGTTTTCTCCTCGGCTTACAGCAGAGCAGAGTGACTGACAGACCCGTGTTTCGGACCAAACACTCTATTGCTGTCGGAAGATATAACTATTTAAGACTTATATTAACACAAACATTCCGCTTACTTCTGCTTTAAATACATATATAGGGATGAGATTTTACAAACGAAACAATCGGCCAATGAATTATGAAAACAATCACATGATTAAAGGGGCAATCTTTAAGTTTACACTGGCATAACATGGTCTCATGGTGTGTTGCTTGGTGTCTTCAGGGCAGATCAGAGGCTACAGTGAGTTGCTATCGAAAAATGATAAGACAGGCCAAGGCTAGCTGATTAGCATGCTAGTTTTATTGGAAGGAAAGCAGTGCCATTCATTTTCTCATTTCCTCCCCCTTTGGATACAGCTGTTGTTGAGTAAAGGAATGAAGTCTGATGCTGAGCTTTTACTACTGTGATGTTTTTTTTCTAGACTGGCAAGTAAAAAGCTGTTGATAATAATGACTATGTAGAAACATCAAAACGTACCAATAGCTCCTTTGATATAATAATTAGCTTTAGCCTTTGAAAATTAGTCCACGAATCAGCTACAACAGATCCATTCCTGCATTGTTTTTCTACAAAACATTTCCAAGAATTCATACTTTTGATTAATGCTAAAAAAAAAATGTTTTCCTGATAACACTTGAGTTACATAATGAATGACAAACTTTTGCAGTATCTTTACAGTTTGGGATTAAGTACAGGATGTGAACACGCCTTCTATCACTGAGCACAAGATACAAGACATCCCTAAAATATCTGCTCAGGAGAACTACATTTCTACTTGAGTGGAAACGGAGCCAGATGTGCAAAAAGGAGACAGCTGTGTGGAGTGACCGTCTGATATCATGTGTGACAGAGAGAAAGAGGAACATCCAGAGATGAGCGAGACAGAAAAGGGTACAAAGGAAGAGCAATGCAGAAGGATGTTGTTTACTCCCATGCTGCTCCTGGTCACATCAGCATTTATGACATTTTTTCAAAAGGGAATTTCGCAGTTAGTGGGATCCCAGATAAACCCACACAGTGTTAGTGTCTACATCACTAGTATTCACAGCGTTGAGTCTTTAATTAAATGAGGAGCTGTATTAAAGATCAAAATTATGGGTTGTGTCTGCATCACTTTAACTGCAAAATATAATTTCCCCCTGTTACTGTGAGCTAAGTTATATGCTACAGTAACATTAGCATTACTGTAACAATGAAGACATAATGCCACTCTGTGGGTGTGGTATCACTTCTTGTCTTGCAGCTACAGTGACTGCCAAAGCTCTTGTTAAGCGGACATCATACCTGCTCACAGCACAAAACCACGTTTGGCTGCAGAGAAAACGTGCAAATGGCCCCTTTAATAAGCTCATTATCACAAAGAACCATCTCCCCTCTGACAGAGTCCTGCGTCAGCATTTCTCTCCCTGAGTTTCTCCAAGGAAGAGAGCTGAAAGAGTAAAATCACTCCTACATCAGAGTGATTTATTGGAGACAACATTTAAAGCTGCTAACTAGGACTTACAACGATGATGATATATTATCATAGCAATATATTTATTATGACGTGTTGTAACTTCCTGGCAGATGTGGTTTGAAACATTAGACATAAGTACATCTAGGACTGATTTCCTGCTCCAAGCTGCAGGATAAATAAATAGGTCCATGTATATTTTCTGTTAACACATGCAGAGGCCACCGGGTGCATTTTGCTGATACTGACAGTCATAATGAAATTCTATATTTTCTACACTTATGTCTCCCTGCAGTGCCTTGGCTGTGAGAGTATGAAATTTCAGTGTGTGAACAAGAACCGTGTGGTGTCTACTGTACTGTTTTAGGGGATAATGAGGATTATCTCATCTATTTGTTCATCCCATGGGGGAGTCCACTGTGCTCTGAATGTTACCAGCCTCCCCCCACTCTGGATGTCGAGTAAAGCCTCGAGACAGCATTAGAATCCTGGAGCTGCAGTGGAGGCTTTGCATGAATCTGTGCATGATTTTTTTTTATTATTTTTTTTATACTTGAATGAATTCTGCTGCAGGTCAGAGCTCCGACAGTCTGTCAACGTGACGAGCTCTGCATGCTTTATGGATGTTGGATTGAATTTACATACAGGAACCTGTGTTCACTGACCTAAATACACACACGTCCTGTTTCAACAGCAGATGACTAATGTAATGCTCCTGCGTTCATATGCATGTGTGGGGGTTACGCCTGGGTCAAGGACCAAGCACAATATTATTATTCAAATTCAAAATACATAGTGTGTGGTAAATGGAAATTATAAAGAAGGAAATGAGAAAAGGCTGAAAGCACTGAATTAAATCTCTGGCACCAATTTGACTATAAAAATATGAACATGGATGAATATAAATTTAATACATACAGACGTTTAACCCCCCTCTTTTATTGCATCTTGTTTTGCAGTAATGGAATGTATATAAGTACTTTTTCTCCATAGTCTAGTACTTGTACTTGAGTTTTTAACTTTATTTTTCACTTCACATTTCTACTTAATGAAACTTTGTTTTATTCTACTATATTAACTTTACATCCTTGACTCTTTTCAGATCAGGATTTTTTCATTGAAGCATATTTTTTAATGTAAACCAGTGTTAACATGATGACATACTGTGGATCAAACTACCGCTGTTAAAAGTTCACCTCACATTCATACATCACTATTAATAATCCAGTAATAAAACTAAATGCAGGCTTCCTTCTTGAATCTATCCTTCAGTTCCCTGTGGAGAGCTCATGAATATTTCCACATGCTTTCAACATCAACACTAGATGGCGACATGATGACTTCCCATCAGGATCCTGTCTGCTGGGCTCTGAGCTCTGTCCCCGATGGGTAATAAGTGGGATGACAATGCCGTGTCTGGTCTCAGCTGACGGTAAGTGGCAATCCCTGCTGTACCACAGGGCAGAGTTTCTGTCCCTGAGGTCCACACAGGGCATCCCTGTGGACTCACTTATGACATATAATGGGTGTGCCTGTTAGGTGCTTATTGCCCCTGTTCAGCCTTCAGATGGTCCCCCTCCAGTGGCCCCCCAGTCAATTAATGACCATTTTTCTAATTTATTGCAGCCATTTTCGATACTTCATAATGAATATCTGTGTCTAATAGCTCCACTTTAATGTAATATTGTTACCCTCTTTTACTCTTTTGACATTAAATATAAAGTCTATAAACTCAGGGGCAGGAGACAGCAGCCTATAAATGAACTCTCTGATCTACCTGAAAGCCCCACATTTGCTGACAGTATCTATATGAGAACAAGAAGCAGAAATATAAAACTTGTTTATGATAAACTATGTGTCAGTGTGAGTAAAGTAACAGAGCTGTTACTCTGTGTCAGACTCACTTGTGATGTTTTAAAAGCTTTAAAGAGAGTTCAGAGATAAGACAGCTGCAGGTTTGGAAGCAGTAAACACATCAACAAAACAACACAAAGTCGTCCGCCGAGGCTCCACAGTATAACTTAGAGAAACTCATTTTTTTACGTAATAAACTGTTTTGCCCATGTGAGTTTGTACTCTAATTACCTGTATTTATAAGTATGAACTCAGTTAAAAATAGTTTGGGTTTATTATTCATACAGTTACTGATGGTGTTGATCTGCCCTTGTAAAACAAGCTGTCTCCAGTAAAGAGTTTTGGTTGCTTAAACCACAGAGACAACTCTGGTCTCTGTTAACTAAGTCCTGTGCTTTGTGCACTATGTACAGTAAAGTATACAGCCAGCTTGAACGACAATACAATACAATACAAAAAAAAACACTCTCACAGTTCATCTCCATGCCTACACAGACCACCTTTCAGACTACAAAAATGCCCTCAATACTGCCCGGTCCACCTACTACTCACAGCTCATCCACTCTGGCTCCAACAACCCCAAAACTCTATTTTCCACCGTCAACAAACTCCTCAAATCCTGTGACAACACCCTCTCCTCCATCACAGTTGATAAATGCAACTCCTTCCTGTTATTCTTTCAGTCAAAAATCAACACCATCTACAGTCAACTCAGCAACACCACCTCAGACTCTCAACCTCCTGCCGCTCCGACCACTCTACCCCTTTCACAGTTCACTCCCATCTCCCCCCTGGAACTCCTCCCCATCATCACTAACATGAAAAGCTCCACATCCCTCCTGGACTCCATACCATCCTCCATCATCAAAGTCTGTCTCCCAGCAATCTCCCCACTCATCGTTACCGTCATCAACTCCTCCCTCACCTCTGGCTACATGTATGTCCCCCAATCCCTGAAACTGGCCGCTGTCACCCCCATCCTCAAAAAACCCGGCCTGGGTCCTGACACCATCTCAAACTTTTGTCCAATCTCAAACCTCCCTTTTCTGTCAAAAATTCTGGAACGTGTTGTCGCCTCACAAATCAAAACCCACCTCCGCTCTCATGAACTGTATGAACGCTTCCAATCTGGATTCCGCCCACAACACAGCACTGAAACCGCTCTCCTGAAAATCACAAAAAATCTCCTCCTCTCTACAGACTCTGGGCACCTCAACATACTGATCCCCCTTGACCTCAATGCAGCCTTCGACACCATCAACCACTCCATTCTCCTGTCCCGCCTACAAACATCACTCAACATCACTGGCTCTGCTCTTTCCTGGCTCAAATCATACCTCGTTGGCAGTTCATCCACATCAACAACTGCACCTCCTACACTGTCCCCCTCCTTCAAGGCGTCCCCCAGGGCTCGGTGCTTGGTCCTCTCCTCTTCATCCTCTACCTACTCCCCCTTGATTCCATCATCCGCCGTCACGGTCTCCGTTTCCACTGCTACGCTGATTACATCCAAATCTACATATCTACAAAATCCATCACACCTGCCACCCACTCCACCCTCACCAACTGTCTGACAGAACTAAAATCATGGCTGCAAAGTAACTTCCTTCAACTGAACTGTGACAAATCTGAAATCATACTCAGCGGCCCAAAATCCCTCACCACATCAACCCAGAACTTTTCCCTCAGCATCGATAACACCACCCTGTCACCCTCCCTGTTCATCCGTAACCTTGGTATCATCTTTGACAATAACCTCTCATTTGAACATCACATCAACCGTCTCACCCAAACTGCTTTCTTTCACCTCAAGAACATCACTCGCCTTCGTCCATTACTCTCCTTCTCTGCCGCCGAAACTCTCATCCACGCATTTATCACCTCTCGACTCGACTACTTCAATAGGATCCTCTACGGCTCATCATCCAAGGTTCTCAACAAACTTCAGTACATTCAGAACTCCGTTACCCGCCTCCTCACCCACACCCGCTCCCGTGAACACATCACCCCTGTACTGAAAAACTTACACTGGCTCCCTGTCCCACACCGAATTAACTTCAAGCTCCTCCTCCTCACCTACTACAGCCCTCCATAACCAGGCCCCTTCGTACCTCACAGACATCCTCCACCACCACTCTCCCTTCCGCAACCTCCAATCATCCAATGCAAACCTCCTTTCACACCCGCGCAGGACCAAGCACCGCACCTGGGGCAACAGAGCCTTCTCCACAGCCGCCCCTCCCTCAGGAATACCCTCCCCAAACACATCTGTGACTGTTCTGACCCATCCACCTTCAAATCATTACTCAAGAACCACCTTTTTAAATTATCTGATTTTAACCTGCAACAATAGCTGTCTTTCTCTGTGCCACCCCCAGCTCCCCACCCACCATCAGTTTTCTTACAGTAATTACAAACAGACATAGTTATTGCGCATTGTTTGTCCTTCTATGTACTTTTCATTTATTTTTCTTTCTTTCTCTCTGCACTGAGCACTTACGTATTTTTTTGTGTTTTATTTCCTCTGTATTTGGTATTATGTAAAGCGTCTTTGAGAACTGTAAAAGTGCTGTATAAATAAAATGTATTATTATATTATTTATTATAAAGATACAATTCATTCATTCAAACAAAAGCAGCCTGTAAACATAATCCAGGCTGTGATTACATTTGGGAGCATAATGTAATTGGAAAATCCATTCAGTGAGATATAAATGTAATTTCTGGGGCGCTATGCTGATGCTCAGCCTGAGCCGTAACCAGATTTCTACTGGTCACCAGAGGTGGATATAAGTTGGGCTAATGCCACGTTAGCACCACATGTGCGGCAGGAATAAATTAGTGTAAAGTGGTGAACGCTGGGTTTAAATGGGAGAGTTGGCGGGGGAGCAGTGGATTTAAACACAGTCTGGAAGCTGGAGAGAGCTAATAAAATGGCAGAGGATGAAAAGTTGTGACTGAGGGATAAGTGTGAAAGAAAGACAGGTGAGGGGGGGAGTGATGGCAAGAGAGAGACGAATAAAAGATAGAGGGAGGTGACAGAATGACAGGGCTGAGATAGGGAAAGAAAGGTTGGCAGAGCTGTGTGAAAAGGAGGAGGAGAGACGAGCTGGTGAGAGAAGGTTAAGTGGGATGAGACAGCCAGAGAATAGTGAGTGTGAAGACAGGTGTGGTGAGAGTTCTGTAAATGATGAATGAAAGAGAGAATAGGTGTGGAGTGAAAGAAAAGGAGAGAGGGAGAACGAGAGAAAGCGAGAGAGAGGTTGGGAAGTTTTAAGAGGCCTCGGCCAGCAGCAGAAGATTGATGGTGAAGTCGCAGAGTGTGGTTATCATAAAAAAAAAAGATGTTGGGGAGAAAGATGAGAGAAGGATGAGAGGACAGGGGGAGGTGTTAAAGGTTGGGAGGGAGGGGGAAGGAGAGAGGAATGAGCTACTGCAAGGTGAGGAGAGAGTTTAACATTGAGAAGTAATGGATAGCAAAAAGTGAGGAAAAAGAGGAGGTTACACTTTAAGAGGAAAGTGGAGCAGAGATGAAAGTTTCTACACGTTTCAGTAACGAGGAGTCTGAGTTTGACATGAAGATTAGGACACGCTGCTGTCTGCAGAGACTCATCGTCTGTGGGTGACGTCAAGACACATCACTTCTGCAAAATACATCACCTGCATGTTAAAGAGGCTGTTTATATGCTAGGGTACAGGCCATAGAAGATAGTAAGGAGGTGCAACCAAAATACATCCCTGGGTGCAACAGGACCATGGTAACTTGTGACTTCATGATATCAGAATTGTTTTAAAACCCAGAGTGAGCTGCTCTGGACTACCAGCTTATTCAAATATTGGCAAAGAGGAGGGGTGTGTATGGAACTGAGACGGTTGTACATTAGACTGGCGTACAGCAGGCAGACGTTCAGCCACCTGTCATTCAAAGCAGTCATGCCCTCAATTATGCAGAGCTTTAATTGTTTACAAAATATTGAGTGTGAGTTACATAAATTGAGCCCCTCTACAATGTGGCCATACAGGCCAAAGCTGTTTTGTTGTACCAGGCAACATGCTTATCTCTGCTGTATTGTAAAGTTATTGGACATTGAGTCCATAAGTACTGACTCACTGTTGGAGATGCACTCTAGTGGTCAGTAGAGGAATTGCAGCTTTTTGTGTCTTTGTGTGATCTTCAATTTTTAGCCTCGTGGGTTGATGCTTGGTTGAATCAAGTGCTCTGCTAAGGTTAGGGGGTCTCTGTTGTCATGGTTGAAGTAATAATCAATGTTGTCCTGCTGGCGGAAGATTCACAAAACACCCACAGGATGAATTCTGTGAGATCATTTGGACGTCAGAACGTTCCAACTCACACCCACAGGAACTTCCATATCACCTGAATCACATCACAATGAGTCATGATTTCATTTGGAGTGATCATTTGTGCATTTTCTTTTTCACAGAAAAAAATGACCAAGGGACTTTTTCTTAATATGATTTTTATGCTGGAGCATCCATATGGAACCTCCCATGTAGTGTCCACCCCTACTCATGTTATAAGGACGCTTGCATAACAGTATAATGCAAATGAAGGCAGTATTATTGTTTTGGTTTATGTTGTTTTGGTTCTACAAAATCAGCCACCTCATACATGATTTCAACCCAGCATCCCGCAGGATTTCCACACAAAGGCTTCATGCGTCTCTGCAGCTTAATGCTGAGTGTTTGTCATTTCAACACTCCTGGTGACTTCAGTTTAAAGAGGTTTTTCATATCTGTGCAGCTTCATATCAACCCTGCGAGGGAAGAGGCACCCATACACGACCACAGAGTCCACTGAAAATGCAATAAAGGCTCCATGGGAGAAGGCGTTTGTGCACTCATTTCATTAATGGAACACAGATTTCATCCATGTTCAACTGTATCTTCCTCTAATCATGTACACTCCACTGCTGACTGAGCCGGGCGCCTTCAGTCCAGCAGGTGTCAATTTGTGATTTATCTGGTGATGTCTGATTGGAAGCTTCAGCCTCAGGAAAACCTGGATGCAGCAGCTGCACCACCTACAGCTTTCTGAATGGATGTCCTACAATGGAGTGTGGAAAAACAGGAAAATGAGAGACTGTAGAAGGGAGTCTGAGGGTTTCAGTGGCAGGTTGAGACTTTAAATCTCCTCCTAGTTTCCTCCTGGAACCTCACACTTCCTCACTGAGCCCTCTTCCGGCCCTCACCCCCATCTCTGCAGGAGCATCCTTACCACACACAGGAGAAAGATTACAAGCAGCATCATGATTAATGTCATGGCTGGGTGTGTGTGTTTACACACTGATGGTCTTTGTGTTGGAGTTGATTTCATTATCATTATATCAAACATATTTATTTGCAGCAACTATTCTTCCGTGGGTCAACAGTTACAGTTAAAAAAAAATAGCATGAGGCATATAGGCTACTGTACAGTATGTTGACCTGAAACCTGTCGATTGACTGACAAAAATTCAATCAGCAGCTATCAAAAATGATGAATTATTTTTTCTTAAACTCCTCCAGTTACTGCTCTTTCCCACTGCTGATTTTCTCTTACTAAAGACACATTAAATGTGTATTTGTGTGTGATCAGACAAAACAAGTCGTTGTTGTAAATTAAATGAATGATAACAAATATGATCAGACAATTCATATCAGGTACTGTTTATGAATGTACATTTTAGCTGCAGTGCAAGGTGTGGCACTGCTGAACTGGAGCTTGAAGCAGCAGTGTGGGTGTATGTGTGTGTGTGGGAGTGTGTGAATAAGTGTGTGTCCTAAACCAAGCTTATTATCTGCATTAAGTGCTGGAGCAGAAACCTCAGAGGAAACAGAAAATACCAACTGCGCTACAGACTATCCACACACACACACACACACACAGCACATGGCATATAATCAATAGACCGTAGTTAGAGAAAGTCGGGGGATGATGTTGATGGGCTGCGTTTAACTGGATTACATGGTGCTGGATAGCAGGTCGATCTGACACCAGTGGCCCCTGCTTGTGTTGATTTGTGTTTTACAGCAGGAGGTCATCTGATGGAGCCTCCAGGGCCCGCCATCGCCTTTGTTAGCTCCACATATCTGATGCAGTACTCTTAAATTTGCATTTCACAAAACTCTTTTTTAATGTGTAATGTAACCCTGAATGAAATAAACTGAATAAAGCCTATGATCTCTTTTTGACATTAACATCATTTTGCAGGTGTCTGAAGTGTTTTTTGTATCATTATTGTTGTTGTTGTTGTTGTTGTTAGTTTAACTTCTTTTTTAAACAACTCAAAATGTCCATACCACACAGGAGCTGAATTTGATGTACTGCTGCCCAATGCCCAACAAGGCGTAGCCACACGGCGGCCATCCTGGGACGGGCAACTCTCTCCCTCAGAGCATTAAGCCTATGGTGCATGTTCTGCTATAATGACCAGAACTTGATCAGTTTTTGTCCGATTTCCAAATGGTTAGTGTATTTTTTATGAACGTTTATGCAGTTATGATGTAGCATACTTTAAAATCACGGATAATTTTAATCATGTACTTTTTTTTGTAAAAGTAACATTATGCAAAAGTTAAAGTAATAGCTACATACTGATTTATTTTTCAGAGTTATGCATAGTTTTTTAGTGCAGAGGACAGGATCACCCACCTGAACTAATGCAAGTGTCTGTGCGAGTTGCCTGTTCCAATATGGCCGACTGTGAGCTATGCCTGTGCGTGGTCCAATCTACCCCCCCTACACCTGGGGTGACTAGGTGAGAAGGAAACATAACTGCATTCATTTTAAAGTAGTAGAAATGTCCTCAGGGGATGTTACGTGTGTCGGTGGGTTGGAATCTGAAGAGAAAAATGTAGTAGTAAAGTAAGTAAGTCAAGTAGTAAGAAGTGAGTTTACAGATCTCTTTAGTTCCCATTATATCTCTGCTGCAAACTCCAGAATTAGCTGCTGATAACGTGACACAGCCTATAATCTACCCCTCAACTATTTTAGAAATGCAGGGCCCTATTTCAGAAAGTGTAATTAGTGAAAATTCTGAGCATGTTAAACCTGATATGAGGGGAACTCTGAAGGTGCGTTCACACCAGACCTTTTCTCTCTGTATACTCCTGCAACACCGGGATTATGGCAGCCAGTCAGTGCTGATTTTTCGCTCTGTCACTGTCGCTCGTAGCCCCAGCCATTTTCCGCTCAGTCTCCCGTTTGCATAGTCTAATATGTAAACAGACAAAAATAAAAGGTCTGGTGTGAACGCACATTGAGTTTTCTGTTTCAAAGAGCCAGTTCAACGAAATTCTGAGTCAGTTGCTATGGCAACATATGCTGTGAAGCAAACCTGCTGCCTGGCAGGTGGCTGTTTGTTCTTGTTCTTTCATGCACTTCCCTTGGGCTCAACATACTTGATTGAGTTGATTGAACTAATTCTGATCAGCTCTGAAACCAAAAACTCACAGTTTTCTCGCTCAGGCTCAGTCAACTCAGAGATCAGGGTACGGCTCAGAGTTTGTTGAGCCTGCTTTCTGAAACAGGGCCCAGGTGCACTGTGGATAGTGTATAAATCAAGTTTTTTACAAAGAAAAAATATGTGGGAGGACAAGACATATCTACTGCTGCATCCACTTTGATCGGTGTCACAGAAGAGTGATAATAAATCTGTAGTTGAGTCTTGGCTGCAGTCCTCAATACACAAAGATGCTGCATCCATGGACCCTCCATCTCTGATTAAACCCAGCTGATGCCTGTGAGTCAGCTAGGTAATAAAGTAGGTGGCTAACAGCTGTCTCAAGGGTCTTTCATATTAGTTTACCATAAATCTTACTGTGAAAAGCTTTTTCTATTGAGTTTGAACACCTGAAGACTCATCTCTCAGTTCAATCAGGGGCCTGAGGGAGTTGTGTTAACTGACCACACATCACTCCAAGAGGAAGCACAAACTCACTCTGGAGCATCCTTCAGTGTAGCTACTTCATGAGTTGTTTCACTTTAAGAATTGGAAATGAATCAATAAGAAGCCAGTGTTGGGTAGATTGTAGGAGACAGCTTACCCTCTGGGTTTGGTTTCGGGGGTATAGCAGACTGTTCTGGAGTCAGCCTCTCTTTGTGTGCGTTGTGATTGACAGTGTTAGAAGTTGACTTTGGAATGACTGCTGCTGCTGCTGTATACTGACACCTAAGTGCAAAAGGACCACAATATCACTCCTCCTCCTCAGTCTGCTGGCTTTCCTAAGATCTATCCATTGCTCTGTTCCCCTTCACGTTTTCATCTCTGTTACATCAGAAATAATCTTTATCTCGTGGCAGCCACAAGCCACTATCACTGTTGAATCTGCTCTCGAAGCACTTTGCCGCTGCAGCCTCTTCTTCCCCAGTCCTCTGATCGTATCTTAAATATCCTTTTTAAGCTATAAGAATCTAATCTGCTTCCATGCACAGCATGGTGTCCATACTCTGTAAGCGCTCTACTCTGTATGCAAACTAGTCAACTCACTTTTATTAATGTGGCTCAAATCAAATGGTTTTAAAATACACACTGCTTAACTTAAATCAGTGGTTATCAACCTTTTCCTCCTACAGAGGGGGTGTAGGGAGTGGAGGGGGGAAGGTCCCTCTCCCAGAACGGAGACAAGAAACAGAACAAACCAAAATATCAACAAACAATAAAATAGAAAAATATTAAAATCAGTGACAGTATGTGATGATAAGGATCTTGCCTTCCCTTCAGATGTCTCCCCACAGGAGTTTCACATAAACCAGTTCACTGAGCAATGTCACTGTTCACCATGTTCCTAATTGAACCTAACTTGAGTTGCATTTTGTTCTCAACACAATCATCCTGCTAGTCTTTGTCTTTCTTCTCAGAAGCTTGTAAAATACAGAAGCTGCTCAACACTTGAGACACGATGGCCCAGCACATACACATCAGTAGACTCCACACTGTGTCTTCAGATATGAATAACTCACTGACTTATGTGAGGCTGCTGCACAGCTGGGCCCCAACCAAGAGGTCATGTTCCTAACATCTGCAATAACATTAAATGCAACCTTGGACCACAGGCAGCAGCTGCACCCCTTACAGTGTGTGTGTGTGTGTGTGTGTGTGTGTGTGTGTGTACACAACACAAACACACAAAGAAACACTGGAAGCCTCTCAGTCAAGATTTTGAGTTTATTTCCACTAATTTTTCTGTTTGCACTATATCAGCCTTCAAGGGGAACTATTCAAGTCACTTGCAGGCTGCTTTTTCCACAGTTTTGCTAACCCTCCTCCCGGCCATGTGCATTTGTTTAACAAAGCCAGCGAGAAAGCAACCCATGGATCTTATCTGTCATAAACAAGAGATTACGGGTTACGGTACGAGGGCTTGGGCACTGGGTCAGTGCACTGATCTTGCAACGTTGGTTTTCAGCCAAGAGATGCTACGTGTAAGGCAGAGAGCCTCCATTCTCCCTGTAACAAGTTACAAGTTTAATTAATTTAACCATCACAATTACTCTGAAGCTGTTTAGTTAAGGTTAAAGAGGAGCATAAGGTAAAAAAAATCATGCATAGTTCCTCTTTAAATGTTTTCCTGATCAGCCACATCAGAGCTGTGTTACACAAAAATGTCCTGCTGTTCACATGAAAAACTTTCCACTGAAGAGGCCATGGGAACTGCAAAGTTTGTGTCACCTGTCAGAGGAGCTGCGGTGGACAGACGTGGACATAATGTATTCTGCTCTATGGTTAGTGGGTCAGTTTTAATATTATCATTCATTATTCCTTACATAGAGCAGCCTCTACCTATGTGTGGAGGAGGTAGGAGTTATATTGCAGCTGAAATTATAGTGTTTTACAAACCATTTATTAAATATGTATATACTGATTATAAATAGTAAGTAAGAGGACTTGAAGTGAAGTGCTGCTGGTCATTCATCTGCATAGAATGAACAGTAATATGGAAAATGAATGCAAAGATATGACTCCACCAGTGAACCTATAAAAATATATATCTAATTTGTCCCTTTCCAATAAATGTGATTTACATTGCAAATAGTAATAATATCGGGTTTCTATAGAGCAAAGAAGGTGTTCTACCATTATTATTAAAAGCTAATGTCTTCATAATGTGTTGCCCTGCTCAGCTGACAGTAATGTATGAGGATGTGCCCCCCCACCCCCACCCCCCCCACTTGTGAAAGCAAACCGACACCCTTGAGCAACAACAGCAACAGCCAGAGACTTTTTTCATCGTAAAGACCAGGAGTGGGAGGAGAGAAAGGGAAGAGGAGAGGAGAGGAGAGGAGAGGAGAGGAGAGGAGAGGAGAGGAGGCGCAACACATGAGAGAGGTGAGGACAAAAAATTAGAAGTGGTGACAAGTGAAGAAGGAGGAGGAGGTGGAAAGACAGGTGGAAAACACAAACATTAATGGATGCCATAAAATGCATGCTGCATGAAGAAGTGATATTAGAATTGCAAATATCCTCCTCCTCCACCTCCTCCTCCTCCCCATTTGTCTCCTCCACCCTGCACACTCATGTCTCCGTCCCTTTCTCTGCATATGAGTGTGTCTACCTGGAAAACACACAGTTAAATCAAGCCGGACGGTGGCCGTTTAAGCCCTAATGACAAGAACAAGTCTCTGCTGTTTGACCTTGGCATTTTGCATAAGGAGATGTACAGCTCTCCAGGGAAATGAGCTGTTCCGTGGGTTGAAGAAAACACTTTTCCCCCCACTGATTTATTCATGAAGTGCTGACATGTCATGGTAGATTCCATCTTTACATCTCTATGCATGAGACAAAAGCATGATGCTGACACTGAAACAGCATTTAGGACATCACGCCATACAAGAAGTCTCCATTAACAGCACATACTAATGAAACTGTGACCTGTGGCCATGCAGCCCTCTTTGAAGAAACACTTTTCTCTAATTTCTTTTTTCATAAATGCTGTGTGTAGTCTAGATAGCATTTCCACAGCAGCTACACTGGAGTTTGACAGCGGCCATTTTTTTTGTTCTACCTAAAATATCAACAGGCTGCTGTATTGCATCGACCTCACTATTCAAATCTTTCTCTGTTTGTCTGCACTTATTACAATAGACAGGGTCATGGGCCATAACGTGTACAGGGACCAATGGACAAAAGTATCAATTAGACAGTATCCTAAGAAGAAACAACAATGTCTCTTAAAGCAGAAGTAAGCGATCTTGTCGTTTTGGCTAACTTCTTGTCAGCCGATGGAGTTAGCAGTCCCTGCCCTCGTTCCTACGTCACCACATTCACGCGCATCACTTGGCTGCACACACAGGGAGGACCGCCCCTTTATGCCGTTCTCTCTCCTCATTGGATAAAGCTTGTAGGATACAAGGAAAGTTTTCTCCTCGGCTTACAGCAGAGCAGAGTGACTGACAGACCCGTGTTTCGGACCAAACACTCTATATAAGTGATTGCTGTCGGAAGATATAACTATTTAAGACTTGTATTAACACGCTTTAAATTAAGCCCAAGAGAAGTGATGTTGCTATGCAACACAACATCTGTAGATGGAACAGAAAAAAGTGGACCATTCACTCCCTGTTTCCTTCTTCTAACTGTTCCAACATTATGACATGAAATGGATGGTAAACGTACTGAACTTACATAGCGCTTAAATCCTATCAACCACTTGAAGTACTGTACATTATGTGCCACATCCACCGACCTATTCATGCATTGGGCCCTAGTTTCGTGGCGCAGGGTGGCGGAACTGGCGCAGTGCAAGTTTTTGGAGCAACCCCTCCAATCACAATAATTCTTGACTAGTTTATCATAGAGGCCACCCCTCCTAAAGTTCTTAAATTATAACATGACGGTTATTTATCCCATTTTACCTGCAGGACTTGTGGCGGCCTTAGACATCTGGGGGCCCGTTTCAATATTTCATATGAGGCCCTAACCTGTTAAACATAAAATTATTTGCCAGCTATGTGCCCATGTGTCGCTGATGCTTAAACCCTGAAAGGACGCAGTAAACGCACTATCCATGCATCCCAGGTACGCACAACACATTAAGTGTTAAAATCACTATCTGGGCAAGAAACCAGGACTTAGCAGAAAAAACGAGGACTGAAGTTGGTTTTCATCAAAAAGCAAAATCATTATGTACATTTTCAGACAAACTACAGGCTTTAACAATATTCTGAATTTAAATTGGCAACAAAAGTAATGAGAGCAAAGTGCTCCGCGTTATTTCAGCACCACGACCACGGACAAGGAAAGGACGAGACATGCGGACAGACAGACGTCTACAGGCGCTGATCCTGTCGGTGCTGCGGTGCTGGAGCAGCAGACAGACAGCTGTCTCCTCCATTATTAACATCTGTAAATAAGCTGCCAATAATATCACATTTTAGTTGTGCTCTCGCTGTGTTTTATTCCTCTGTTAAGTTAGGACGTACTCATAGATCGCCTGTTTGGAAGTATTTTAACCCGAGGAAAAAAAAGAAAAGAGGAGGAAAGTGATTGACAGACGTCAACCATCAGGTTACGCAACTGGGCGCACGTCAGGAGAAAAGCAGGAAAAACAAAAGGACATTAGAAAAGGAATAATACTGGGAGAAGGAAAACGAGGGTCTATTGATAGTTCGCGGGCCATTTTCAAAGGTAAGCCTACGTTGTTACTGATATTTCCTGCCGTATTATTAATTAATTAGGAGCGATTAGTACCGTCGCGGTGTGGCATGATACGCACATCAGTGGTTGTAGAGCGGATCAGGGGTCGAGTGTGTGGCCACACGGTGGACAGAGCTGTTGGTGTGTGTGGTGGATGTAGGCCTG
Organism: Trachurus trachurus; assembly: GCF_905171665.1. Lineage (NCBI taxonomy): Eukaryota > Metazoa > Chordata > Actinopteri > Carangiformes > Carangidae > Trachurus > Trachurus trachurus. Next base: position 23,146,211 of record NC_139896.1, on the reverse strand, counting down.
TGTGTGTGTATTATAAGGTGAAACCTATGAATTATTGTAGGCCTACTGTCTTTTACTTGGTGGCTGGCAGCTGGGGGCCCCCCTGGTGGCTGGGGCCCGTTTCAATTGAAACGGTTGAAACATAGGTAAGGCCGCCTATGGTCACAGACTAAGTCAAGATAAGGAATCAAAACTGAACTTAATTTCCAGAAACTACAAATAATATTTTTTAAAAGCAAACAAAGAAAGTCTGATACATTGTGCTTAAAGTGTTGAGTGTCATTTGTCAAGACCGCTACTCATCCTTACAATACCATAGGTTATGTTCTCTGAGCAGCTGTTGGGTGCTATACAGTAGGGACCAGAAAGTGACCAGACAACCTGAAGCTCGGGTGGCTGGTTAGCATGCTTACTTCAGTGACTTACTGTAGAAGGGAAACTTAGAGCTAACATTGGTGTTGTTTTCCACTGCTCTTGGTGAATAGGGGAATGAAGTTTGATACTGAACTCTCAGTGTTTGTTTAAACTGGCGAGTAAACAGCTGTTTGTACTAATGTTGACTTTGTAGCAATTAAGTTAAACTTACAAACAGTCCCTTTCATGTTTCCCCTTCAGAGATGAAGACTTCCTTCTCCTTAGAGAAATGATATTTCTGGAATCCCCCTTCTAACAGGAGTCAAATGAAAGTTTGCTGCAACCTTAAAAAGCCTGCTTAAAAAAAAAAAAAAAGGTCCTGGAATAAGTCAAGTTTTTTTTCCCTCCATAATTCCAACATTTGATGACACTGTTCTTAATCATGATAGATTACTAATTAAGTTTTGTTAAGTTAGTGGTATAAAATGAAAGTAAAACAATATCAGTTCAAAGTAATGCTATGTTTTTCTAGAATATAACAGCGGACTTAAATGTATGGCTCTAAATCTGAATCAACTGACTTGAAAATATGCTTGATGGCTGTGGAAGACAGATTTAATTCTCACAGTCAAACGTGCCTCACCTATCCATTGTACATGCTGGAAGTCACCTGAGACTCTGAATTTAAAGTTAATTCTCTGTTCGCCAAATCCTGAATGACTCTGCCATTGCATTCATATCAGAGAATACACACAATATACCCCTGTTACACTTAGATACAGCAAATCCCTTGTCGGGATACAGCAAACAGCTTTTATCAATATGAGAATGGGACACTGTTAAGCACACAGAGGCTAATCCCTCTGCATTATTTGATATTACAAAACCTGCACTGTAGCACAGAGATGTGGGTATAGTATATGTGTCTCTGTGATGTGCAAAGTTTTGGTTTTTCACACAGAAATACAAAAAAAAGTTCACTTCTGTGTAAAAAATAAAATGCATAAGTTTGTTTGAGGCTTAGGGAGTCAGTGAAATAAAAAATGTATGAACCACTTATCGAATATCAAAGCTGTCGTATGCGGGCACACAAGCTCTACAGTATATCTTATGATAAAAATTTAACCAATATTGCTGCCTGTATGTGTGTGATTCAAATATTCAATAACTCACCTATCGTTACCTTCACAGCCAGAGCACTTTACGCTTTCAGATCCTCTAACAAAGTGGAGATACGTCAGATGTGTGTACTGGTAAATAAAACGACATAGCACCTCTCACCCACCTGAAAATAAAAACCCGGGCTCAAAGGAAGAAACTCAGTGACTCACTGTCGTTTGATAACCTTGTGGTTATAACAGAAAAATATTTGGCTGCTATTTTAGGCATTTAAAGGGATAGTTCACCCAAAATTCAAATTTCACTCATTATCTACTCAACCTCATGTCGACTAAGGGCTGGGAGAATTTTCAGAGTCCTCCGTGCCTTCTCTGAGTTACAGAGGGCCATATAATGGTTGTGAACGGGGCTCACTTTTCTTCGTCCAAAAAGACACACCAAAAAACATCCAAATACCTCCATAGTGTTCGTCTGTAATGTCCCTCTTGTATTGAAGCCCCGACATGAGAAATTGTTCCAAGAAGAGCAGTGAACTGAGACACTGGGAGCTTCCGCTACAAACAAGCTTAAAAAATTGACTTATTTAATTTTTTTTGGAACAATTTCTCATGTCGGGGCTTCAATACAAGAGGGACATTACAGACGAGCACTATGGAGGTATTTGGATGTTTCTGGGGGGGGGGGGCTTTTTGGATGAAGAAAAGTGAACCCCATTCACAACCATTATATGGACAAATACTGCTGCGCGGATCCCCCCGTAACTCCGAGAAGGCACGGAGGACTCTGAAAATTCTCCCAGCCCTTAGTCGACATGAGGGTGAGTAGATAATGAGTGAAATTTGAATTTTGGGTGAACTATCCCTTTAACTAAAGTAGCTTGTGGTCCTAGTCAAAGAGATGACTGATTAGAATATGAGCAATATTTCTTTATTCTGGTGTTTTATCATTCTGATTTCACATTCAAGAAATAAAACTGTTTTATGTATATTTCACTGTGTAGCTGCAGGTGAAATGATACAAGCTGCAGATAAGAAAGGACATTTGTTTGGCTGCAGTGATACAAAGGTTATTTACAATATTTAATCACAATTAATTGCATGAGTATTTCTACAGCTCTGCCACCACCATCATGATGCATTACACTGCGATCTCTGCAGACTCACCACCAATCATGTAAATCACAGTTTATCTCATGTTTTCATCCTTTATTTCAGCTCTGCTGTGCTGATACTAAATAAAAACCATGCAGCAAGTTTCTGCAGACTGACAATTGTTGTCGATCTTGTTGTCTGCCGTTGCTGTGTTCACTGTTACAATGTCTGCTGCACCCTGCGCTTGGTCTTTAAATCATCTTAATTATGACTCATGGTTATTTTTGCATCTATTTTCTACAATAAATGTGCATGCTATGTCTGTGTGTGTGTCTACATGAGCTCTGCCTCCATGTGCTCATTTATTAGTGTCAGTTACTTCTAAGTGTTGCACTTGTGTTGCGTGGGATGATATTTATGCCTCTCGTTCCTTCCCCGTTTGTATTTGTGTTTTGTTCCTCGTGTTCTTCAAACTGGCCTCTTGAACATAGCAACAGCCTCCTTCACAGCCTCCTCTCCTCACCCTCCCTCCCCTGTGCCTTCATTGCATCACTCCACCTCTTCCTTCCCTGCTGTCTGCCTTCTCGCTCTCCTTCCCTTCCTTCGTGCAGGCGTCTGCTGCTCTGCCTCGCTGCCTGCCACTGTTAATGTTTGCATGTGTACGATACTGTATGTACCTCACTGTGCCTGCACATGTGTGTCTGTTTCTGCGTGTCTCAGTGTGTGTGTGTAGGTTGTGCAGCTTCTTCCTTTTTGTCCTATTTGTATTCTGCTCATCTTTGGACAGGTGGGTAATGACAAGCAGCAAAGGCCAGGATTTCACTGCTGACGTCAACACACACACACACACACACACACACACACACACACACACACACACACACACACACACGCTAAAACCCACATAACTCACAAACTGACGAATGTCTCTGTGGTGTTTGCTTTCCTTCTGTTTTCCTCTGTTTCTGTAAATTGTTGGTCAGTATGCCCACAGTTCCACTCGCAGTGCAAATAACTCAAATGTATTGATGGACACAACAGAGTGTGCGTATGACAGAGATACACTACTGTACTGTAGGTGGTTGGTCTGAAGTTTAATAAGGTCAAAATTGTGTCAGTATTGATCATGCAAAACAAAAATGTAACACTGATAAGTATTGTTATCTCCTGTCTGATAGATAATATCGTTCTGAGGTAAGCTGTGGGCTGCAACTTGTGTCCCATTATTTGGCCTGTAATTGTTTCCATACGGTCGCACTGTCTCTATTAAAAGTAGCCGTATCAACTGTGATCAGGTGTTGCTGTGCACTCATGTCGGTACAGACAACTCACTGGATTAGTGTGATGCTGAAGAAAACGTAAAAACAAGAATGAAATGCTGCAGGTGGAAGAAGCGTCATACCCCTGTGGTTTCAGAGTGAATTTATACATGTTTATTCACGACGGTAACGGAAACATAATACCCCAGGTGCAATTCACACCGAGTCTAAATAATATTATGTGTTTCTGACACACTGCACTTACTTTCTGGGCTGCACTTATGTGGTGCCTCTCTAGACTTAACAACCACTGAAAGAGCTCTATGCTGCAAGACACATTCACACGTTCAAATGCTTTTCCTGTGCATAACGCACACACAGTGATAGCACATGATTGGAGGCAGTTTGGTTTTCAGCGTCTTACCCAAGGACAATGATGTAGAGACTGAAGGAGTCTAGGATTAGACCACTGATGACTGACTAATTAGTGGAAAACACTCTTGTTAATCTCCTCGATGGGCTACTGTATTGTGCTTTTCTAGTCTTATCAAAGCAACATTCACCCATTCATAGGGTGGTCTGAGAGCTCAACACACTGTAACTTTAAGATCACACATGCAAAGACACAGACATGCAAGAAATTATGAAAAGTTAACCAGTTTGACAACACAGGTGTTTCTAGGGATGCAAAACAAGATTAGCACAACTTTTCACAATTACAGCACAGTGTAAATTACACATTGCTATAATATCTGAATCATGATATTGATGAATTTGATAAATAAAAAAACACAGCTGGGTCCGACACTTTTTTGTGTCGCCAGAAACACACTTCCTGTTGTTTTCCTGCCCTCTCTTCTCACATGAATAAGAAAAAAAAAATCCCCAGCCACAGTTTGATCGTCTACATCAGTCAGGGATGTGTCTGAGCTGCGGTGGAGTGAGAGTTAACCTAGAGGAAAACAGCAACACTGGTGTTTTTCGTCTTAAAAACAACATTTGTTTATGTTGAGGGCACAGCGCCCCCCAGCAGCTGCGGGGAGTACGACTGCTGTCTGTCAGGAGCGGACAAGGAGACGGTGTGACGTTGTTATGGAGGGGAGGGAGGGAGGGAAGTGGGGGGAGAGGAAGTCAGAGGGGGTTTTTGTTTTTGTCGGTTGCTGATGCGATAAAAGCAAATAAAGAATGTTTGAACTCCCCTCCTCACCCTTTTTTCTGTGTTTTCATCTCTCTGCCTCTCTGTCTCACTGTCTCTCCAGATCAGACCTCCTTAATGATGCAGCTTCTCTCCCTCCACCTTGAATTCGACATCACACTCAGGCTGCAGCTCCGCGGGGCTGAAGGGGAAAAAGCCTTGGGGCCATGTGAACGCCTGTCTGACATTTCCACATATATCTCTCCTCTTTCAATCTCTGTCTCTGCTGTTCTCTGTTGTCTTCTCTGCTTCTCTTCGTCTCCCTGTCATCCTCCACCTCCCCCCTTTCTTTTTTTTCACAGTTCACACTGTGCTTTCCTTCTTTTTCTCCCCAGTCTCCCAATTTACTCGGCTGCAGATCATTCTGTGCTTTCCTGCTTTATCGCTCAGATCCCCACAGATGTCTTATCTCTCTGCTCCTTCCTCTGTCTACAAAGTCTTTTATGATCCCTTTCCATTACTGATCCAACTCCTCCTTAACATAAAATAAATAACCACTCGGTCTTATCTTATTTTTGTGACCTGTTCATAAAGAAACTGAGACACCTAAAGCAGAATATCATTATCCTCCTCCTCCTCCTCCTCCTCCTCCTCCTCCTCCACCTCATTGCAGCTGCACATGAATTTATGCTTAATTATGTAATTGTTCTATTTTCTCTATAACTTCTTATTATTATTGTGGCCCTGTACTGTGAAACAACTCTCAGTGTTAAGGTAATCTTCCATGTATGAATTTCAATTGTGATGTTACAGTTGTAATCACATCAGTTAGAACATACTGTATTCTTCCTCTTCCATGATATACAGTATGCCCCAATATTCTGTGTCTTTTTGTTACTAATGATGCTAATTCAGTTTTCAGCCTTGTATAGATTCAGTGATTGTAAAATGAGCGGAGATTGGGTTTTAGTGATGTCATCCTACATCATCAGAACAATATGGGTCTACATTTTTGCAAGTATTTCATTTTATTGGTTTTTGCTATTTTTGTGCTGGACTCACTCTGCCAAGATATTAAATCACCCAGTGATGATCAGTACCATTAGTCCCACACTGGGACCTCATGGTTCTTAGTTAGCGGATGACAAACACACAGAAACAGCGTGATGAAGCATTTTGTAATGTAGCATTCATGAAGGACAGTCCTCACTTTTTAGAGTTACACCCTTTCTTTTCACTGTCTGGTGGATCAACAAAACATCCTGCACTCTCCTGGTGACGCATACACATGTTGCCATGGTTACAAACTTATTTTGTATACATGAGAGTCCACAGTTTTTGGCGAACATGGCCTTCGTAACCAACCGCCATCGACCACGGAGGCCAAACAGAAATGAGACATTCTGGTCTACGGAGGATTTCTGCTAAGCGTCACCAGCTGTGCCCGCACTTGCATCTCAAAGCATCACTCATGTTGCCTAGCACCTGTGACAACATGTATCTTATTTTTAGTAGTCCTCATTTTCCCTATTAGCATTGTTTGCTGCCATATTATTTCAGTTACCACCACGTAGTGAATCTTAGGATAGGTACCATGATGGTTCCCTTGTTGGATCCTTTGTACAGGAAAAGGAAAACACATTTTTCAGCTGTCTTTAAACTATCCTTGAAAATTGAACAACCTGGTCACACTGCAGTCTTCAAATCTGAAAGACGATGCCCCTGATTCTGAACACAGTTTACATCCCTAACTCAGGATTGCTTTGGCTTCCTTAACAGATGAATTAAACAGTAGTCAGATTAAAACAGAGCTGCGGTTGGTCTGGCTTGTTTTCACCACAAATGAAGTGCACCACAGTTCACTTGGATGTTATTCGAAACAGTATCTTTTAATGAAAATTTGTTTTTCTGTTTAATTGTTTTGCTTTTACATGAAACCAATGAGAAACTAATTCAAAAACAGAGCAAATGTGTGGACAATGTGTGCATTAAACACCTTCACATCCAGGACAACCTGTAGATTTTCACATTTACATCAAATGTACACTAGTAGCAGATGTTAAAGTCTTGATGAACTGCGTGATGCTGTTTTGCCATAGGCAGCAGGAGTCCCCTTTGCTGTGCCTGACACTGTTAAGCAGCTCAGAGTCGGGAGCTTATCAACTGCCTCTGTGGCCTGAAGCGTTTTCAGCGGACAAGTGTATCCTTGTGCACAGGACACAAGTCCGTCACAGGGGTTTACCCCGGCCCATCTCTTTAATGCTGAGTGCCGAGCAGAGAGGCTTAGTCTTTCCAATGACTCTGCCAAAGATCAAACCCCAGACCCCACAGTGTCAGGCCGGACACTCACCTAGGCTACTGATAACACACATATCCTTCTCCTCCGGGATGTAGGGAACAGCAGAAACCTCTTAATCTCTCTCCTCTGGCTGGGTTTACAGCTCTATACCAAAACTTCAATCACCAGCAACTTAGGCATTAGAAGGATATTTGTACTTAATCAAAATGCAATTTAAATGCAGTCTGCTGGTAATGCAGAAGAAGCTCATCACATCAAGAGAAGCTGTAAGTCTGTCCTGATACACTCACCTCTTCTTTTCCTAACAGATTTTTACAGTTGGAGTCAAAAAGTTAACTTTGTGAAAACTGTCCACACAGTCAGCAGCGGTCACAGCTGTCCAAGTGGACTGCAGTAAATAACTTTCACCAATCTAAATTTTTGCCAAACATCTGTGTTATTTACTCTCCTGTTATTTTAAACATTAACAGTTTGCCACAATCTGCTAAAAAAAAGTGCAAATGAGAACAAAGAAAAATACTACCAAAATCCAGACAGGCACCAATATTTTTTTTATCAAAAATAGACAAATATTTTTTAATAACATCTACTAGTCTCTAGCATTGCTGTATTGTGGATGTGAAGCTGATGTTGCTGAGCTGCACACTGACAAAGTATGTGAACACATTTTACCAAGTAATAAGACATATATGTTTGATAAACTTTAAAAGGTACAACAAGACTGAAAAGATTATAGAGTAGAGTACCTTATTTTTTCTAGATATGCAATGGAGTGTCTCATTGTTTCTGAAATTAAAGCTAAGAACAGATAAATAAGACAGAATAAAAGAGGTATAATTGGATCTTGTTGGATTAAAACTAATCTAAACTCTAGACTGAGCCAGCAGCTGAACATGGTTGTGATGTTCCTTCTACACTGGAAATAAACCGAGTTTTTGACAAATAATAGAGGCAGCAGTGTGACTTCACAACAGAGTCAAAGTACCCCAAAAATAACAAACAGAAGCTGACGTAATATGTGGAGATGCACACAAGTTTTACAAGCTCCCAAAATGATTATTTGCCTGTGCAGTTTGACTTAAAGGGACAACGAGGAGTTTCTATTGGGTTATAAAAAAGTCTCACGTTAATGTGGATGAATCTCCGCTACCCACACTTGTTAATGGGCCCATTTTCGATAAATATATCGTTCTGTCTCTATCGTTATTTTGTTATTATTAGTGGTGGCGGAGATGCTGGTCGAGCCGACCAGCGTTTTTTACTTTCGGTTTCGCAACGAGTCATGAGAATAACGCAGCTGAATCGCCGTTTATGGTCGGAACTACGACGGTATGTGAACCTCTTTGAACCTCTGACTTTAATTCTTGATGAATGAAAACATGAGTCCGTCTTGCGCCGGTCAAAATAATTTTACGGTGCGCGCGGAGGCTAAATGTAGTGTGAAAACGCTTCGCTTTTCCAAAACTCCTCGTTGTCCCTTTAAGCTTACACTATTCAGCAGACTGCACGCCACATTTCGCTGGCCTAAATGTGGAGACTCATTTTGTTCAGCAGTAGTTTTTCATAAAGTTGATATAAGATGTAAAGGTCAGCTAATTATTGTCAGAACCTTTTTTTAACAAGTTTCCTTCAATATTAAACACAAAAAGTTCAGTTCTGGCTGCAGGTCCTTGTAAAAAATGTCCAACATGTTGTGACTGAAAACAGCAAACATAACACTGATTATAACACTGGCACCAAGACTATTTCAGTGTAGGCCATGGACAAAATTTGATTTCAGAGGAGGGGAGGGAGGTTGGGGGGGGGGGGGGGGGGGGGGGGGTGCATGTGGATTGAGTAATAGTGTGTGTGTGTGTGTGTGTGTGTGTGTGTGTGTGTGTGTGTGGGGGGGGGTTATATGAAGTTCAAAATATTCTTTTTAATTACATCCTGGCTGCACCTAATTCCCAAACACACATACACATGCAAGCACATACGCACATGGACACAGATTCAAATGTTATGATTATTGATGGACTGATGCCTACCATCAATGAAAAAAGAATATATAGAGAAAGACAGAACAATGTGCAATTTGCTCTGAACTGCGAGCGTGTCCACAATGTGTCATGTGAGCAATGTAAGGGCTGTTCAGATAAACTGATGGTGCAGAACAATGGGAATGTTCAAACAAATAGGCTACTCATTGAGGATAAAACATCCAATTGAGGTCTAGGGCTCTAGGCTAATAATCCTCCCGATGGAGTATACACGCTCTATCTGCCGCTGCTTTCAGTCTACAGGCGATAAAGAGGGGAAACTCAGGGTTAGTTGAAGAAAACCTGCCAGTGAGCAGGCAAGGTTCAGGGAGTATGTTGCCATGGTACGTGACTCAGAGGCGAGCTGAACCGGCTTTGTGAAACCGAAAACCCAGAGTTTCCTCTAACTTTGAGTCAACTAACACAGAGTTTTCACTTAACAGCTTTCTGAACTTCTGACCAAAATGACCCTTTGAAAAAGTGCAGGGGACATTAACGGGGTTACGTCCGTGGTGTAGGTTTATGTTAGGCTCCTTGTATCGCATTGCATTGCATTGCATCGTATCGCATTGCATCGTATCGCATTGCATCGCATCGCATCGCATCGCATCGCATCACATCGCATCGCATCGCATCGTATCGTATCGTATCGTATCATATCATAATCAGATGAGACCTCTCTCCTCTCCCCATATTGGCAAACAGTTTTCAGAGTAATCCAATGAAAACATAGTAGATTTCAGGTGAACGCTCATAAAAACTAAATCCTGGTTGGATTGTGGGCAAAGTGGAAGGGGCTTGAATGAAAGCAGTAAATATTTTGTCGTAACATCACAAAGTTGCACAAGGGCTAGTTTTATGGCTCTGTTTCTGAATAAAGGATGTGTGGACAGAGACTTTGATACTCTCACAATATCAATAAAGAACCTTGACCTGCTTTCTAATCACGCTACACATGGATATCTCACTTTACACATTGTAGAACCTTTACATTTCCACATTGTAAGTGCTTCATCAGGAACAAGTAGCTGATGAGCACAAACAACGCCTGAGGTCATAAAAAACTGATTATAAAAAATATGTTACCATTTTATGATATTACCAGCAACAATATTGTATTAAATTCCATCTGGATTCCTGTGCTAGCAGAATAAAACAAGACCATCCTAACAGTCTGGTTTATATCCATGTGATTGTCCCCTTTTTTTCAGTTCACTGCAAAATGTGGCTCATTGAGTTTCATATGAAAGCCTTTGTGTCTCAGCATCGGACTGAGATTATTTTCCGGTGGCAGATCAGGCTTGTCTGGAAGCCTTCAGGCTGATAAAGTGGGACACAACAGTGATAGTCACCCATTATGAATGATGCAGTAATGCTCCGCTTACATGGGTTTTTGCTATATTGGCGATTTGTAATTGCAGTGTGTGTTTTTTTAAGACTTGTTTTTAAACTCTGTTTTTGTGCAGATATTTTCCTTTGGAAAAACTGTGAAATAAGACTCAATGGAGTTCTGTTGATGTGATTAACAGTTTTTTCTCCACTGCTTCAATGCATTTCTGCCAATGTGAATGCATTCATTTAACTTTTAATCAGGGCTGTATGTAGCCTGTCTGGCCTGGGGGTTCAGTAAAAATGGGTAAACTTGCTTTGTGTATTCTGGTATGTCTAATTGTGTAAATCCTTCCTGTAAATACATTTATTTTTAGAGGAAAACAAAGATACTCTGAACTTTAAATGTAGTTTTTCTTTAACCCCACACCCCTGTAGTTTTTCTTTAACCTTAACCCTAACCCTAAACTTTCGTCCCAACCTACATGAGAGGCGTGTTTATTTCAGAAATGAAATGGGCTTCTTGCACAAAATGAGACCCTGCATGTTTGAAAACTGTGAGTTTACCTTGTAATTACCACTGCACCCTCACTAGCAAATGACCCAGGGTTCAGTTGAACTGAGATGTGAACAGGTCATTTCAGGAAGTAAATCAGTTTATTCCCCTAAAACATTCATGACTTTGCAAATCACTAAAGCACAAGTTGGCCCAAGCCACAGAAAAAAAAGCCCAAGAGGAGTCAAGATAGATGAATAATGATCATGCCCTGCCTGACATTTCCTCGGTTTTGTCTCTTTCTTTTCTGTCTTACATTCAGAGAAGCAGATGTAGCTTTAATTCAAACTTTGGTTAAGGTGACAATTTGTTACAGAGAACACCCTCTGGGGCATGAATTTGCTATTTTGAAAACTGAAAAACATCTTTGGTTTTTGTTACACCTGCTCTGAAGACTGCACTTTTGTTTCCAAGAAAATACAGAAATGAAAGGTAAAAAGACTGCAGCATCTTTTTGCATCATCCAAAAATGAATCCATCCTTGTATGCAAAGTTACTTTCATGTCTACCACTCATCCACCCACTGGTTCTTCTTACCTTTTCTGCAGACTGGGCCGTGCCAAAGAAGATGGGTATAAAAGCCAGCCATACGATGCAGGTGGTATACATGGTGAACCCGATGGGCTTGGCCTCGTTAAAATTCTCTGGGACCCCGCGGGTCTTTATGGCGTAAACAGTACATGTTACCATCAGTAAGATACTATAACCCAATGAGCAGATAATCTGAAGATCTGTGATGTCGCATTTCAACACCCCTCGTGCCATTTCTGGGTTGATGGTCTTCTGTTCGTCATAATCTATGATGGTGTTGGGTGGATCCACCCCAAACCAGATTAACACCCCCAGCAGCTGGATCGAGATAAGACTGGATGTAATTGCTAGCTGTGAGGTGGGGCTGATCAGTCTGGGTGCTGTGACGGACTTCTTCCCTTGTTCGAAGATTCGGTAGATGCGGTTGGTTTTGGTAAGGAGGGCCGCGTACATGATGCACATCCCCAGACCCAGGAAAATCCTTCTGAACGAGCACACGCCAACATCTGGCTTGGCGATCATTAGGAATGTGATGATATAACAAAGAAATATTCCAGTCAGGAGAACGTAGCTCAGCTCCCTGCCAGATGCTCGGACGATGGGCGTATCATTGTAACGTATGAAGGTAGCCATGACGAATATCGTAGCAATGATGCCAAGCATTGCCAGGAAAACCGGAATCACCGCCCAGGGTGAGTGCCATTCCAGTTTAATGATGGGTATATGCTGGCAGGCTGTGCGGTTGGCGTTGGGCCTCATGTTGTAGGTGCAGAGTTTGCAGGTGAACTCGTTGTACTGGTACTGGTAGCCATCGCAGGGCTCACAGTGCCAGCAGCAGGGCATGCCTTTCACCACCTTCTTCCTCTCACCAGTTTTACAGGGAAGGCTGCAAACAGAGCTGGGAATCTCCTGCTCGCCCCGAGGCCACTGCATGTCCTCGATCTGGAGAAAGAGCACAGGGGAGGCAACAGACGATTAGAGTCATATAGGCTTAATGGGCAATATAAAGGAAAACAAACTAAACTGTCGCATTCATGACCAACATTCAAAGAGTCATTACTATGTGACTTGTCTGGAACCAGTTTTTGACTTGAAAATGAAACTCATCTTTAGAGGTCTTACTTACTTCTATTAGGTTACCTTGGATTATCAACTTTTTAGTTACCTTCAGCCAAATGTGACATCTTACTTCTATTAGGTTACCTTGGATTACTTACCAAATTTTTAGTTGCCTTCAGCCAAATGTGACATGAGGAAACACACCAGAAACCAAACCCTTTTCTCTGTGTGTGAGTGTATCCCAGACAAGGTGAAACTTCAAACTTTACTATGCTGTGAAATCCATTTTAAATGACTCCAAGGTTATGGTGTCTCAGTCTCAAATTTGCTGCCCTGATTTTATCTTCTAGTTCTTATTGCTGATGCTAAACAAGTAGTTTACTTTGGCTGTGGCTTGTTACTCAAGCAAAGATCTCATTGATTTGACAGCTTGATGGCTCCTAATGAGTAATGAATACTCTATTAGTGGAACATCAATATGGATGAATTCCACCTGGATTATACTGTAGCTCCGCTCTGAACATAATCTTACTTATTGCGATGTATATATGTGAGTAGAGATACTTCTCTACAGGGGTCAGTTTTTAACCCCCCCCTGGCTTTGGAGTCTTGACTAGGTCTAAGTTTTCCCGTGCAGAGCTTATAACCAAGAAGCAGTTTATGCAAATTTGAGGCATTTGTACTAATTAATTCAAGTTATGAATTGCTTTATTGCTGCTGTCAGGATCATATTTCCACCACTACTGATCAACACATACCCCTGCTGTGCCTCTAAGCTGACAGTGTAACGTCATAATCAAACATCATGTCCACCTTGTCATGTCCTCCTGGGGATGATTCTACCTCAGTGTCAGTTGTCAGATTCTTGACAAAGTCTTAAACATGTTGTCTTGGTATGTTGGCTCTATGCTATTTGCTCATTTATGTTTAAAATCAGCAGGGGGAGAAGCTATTCTGAGCTTGTGTCCTGCAGACAGAGCTCCTCTCCAGACTTAGTGCCATTTTACCCGGGTATTCAAGGAGTTATTAAGGGGTCTGATAGAGCATCACCGTTGTTACTCTTGCTACTACAGCAAATGCTCTTTGTTGGATGGGCTTCACGTTTGGTGACTTGCTTGACCTGCTATATTTTCAAGTTACCCTCGCACATAAATGACAACATGCACAACATTGACATGTAGCCTATCATTGGATATATGTACTTTAGGTGGATACATGGTTAATCTCATTAATAAAAAGTAGGATTAAGTTTTTACATTAAGTGTTACCATAATGTTTAATATTCTGTTTGAAAGGGGCATGTCAGAGAGTTGATAATATGACATTAGAAATGAGCTGAAGAAAGGACCTGGTGGAAAAAACCTCCACCTGGACCTGGGAAGAACCGATGGAGGCAAGAAAACCCTGCTATGATGTATTGTTGTTGATTTTTTTTCTTCTTCCCAGACAGATATCTGGTCTCTCTTTGAAGGATTTGAAAAGACCTGGAGGGATTTCAAATGCTACTGTGACCCAGAGAAGATCAGTTACACAGTGCTAAGGACACCTTAAAACACATTATCTACAAAGACCAATCTGAATCAGTCTTTGGTTCCAGACACCAGAGGCTACGCTTCGGAAAAGGTTATAAAAAAAGAAAAAAAAAGATACTGGTTGTTATCACCACCCACCATCAACCAGACTCTCCCCGGGCTCCCTACATGCTATCAAAAAGCCAAGTTGATAACCTGGGATAGTTGGGGATAACAGGCTGCATCAAGCTAACAGCCTGAGTCAGCCGAAGGCTTGTATTTGGCCACGGTGAGAATTCAGAACCACAACAAAAAGACAAACTCCAAACAGCCCTCTAATCTTCCTCCCTTCCAAAGGCAGCAGGCCAACTCTGAAGAAAAGGAAAAGAAAAGCATTTCTTCCCTCCCACACATCTCCTGCATATGTTGCACTCTTCCTCATACTTTGTGTCTTTCCTATTATGGTTTTCTGATCATATTCATCAGTCTCTGCTTCCACACATCCATCCATCACGCCCACATTTTTGTCCACTACACACCAGGGTTTTTATTGCACGCCGAACACAACAAAGCGACACATGGACCATCAAATTTACATGACCGGCTGACACAAATCCCTGCTGCTCCTCCTGAGTAATAGCTTATATGCAGGTGAATGTGTCACCACATTTAGCAAATGAAATGTTTCAAAATCTGACTTGCCATGTAAGAAACAAGCTTTACTATACAGAATTGATGAGTGGCAGAGCAGCGCCCGGGTTATAGAATGACTCACGGCTTCACAAATTTTAAAAGGGATTTCAGACTGGAGATTCAATGGGATTGAAAATGCCTGCAGCAACGTCGGGTCAATCATTTCGTAGAAACGCCATCTGTCTTCTCGCTTCCGCAGTGGTCAGGAGGGCTGCCAGCCACCGCGCCATGTTCAATAATTCACTCAGGTCTTTGAAGAGGTGTCGCAGCTGGTGGAGAGATCTGCATAAGAGGTCATCCTGGTCTTAAATCTCTGACTTTGTGCCCCGACAGAAGTCCACATGCCCCCACCCCTCTCCCCTTCACCTGAAGATCAGCTTGAGCGAGTGATTATAACTCCCGGGGTCCTCAACTCAGCCTACACTCTAACAGTGATGTCAAAGAGATGAAACAGCGTGGACTTCATTGGAGAAGGTTAAAGAAGAAAGATGCATCAAGAGATTCAGAAACCAAGAAAAGCAGCAAATTAAGAACAAGAAAGAGCAGATCGTTTATTTCTTTCACCAGTATTCTGCAGAGGATGAGAAGAAGAGGGGGTGAGATTTCTCTAGTACACAACCGCCTCCTCATCTCTCTCACTGTCTTTGTCTATTTCGGTCTGCCTCTCTCTACCTCCGTTCCCGTTGGTTTTCTTATCAGTCCCGGGCAGACCTTTGCTCCTCTGCCTTCCTCTGCTCCGCTGTCAGACTCCACCGCCGATAAACCGTCTGCCCACTTTGATGTCATTGTAGGCTGCGGGTCAGGTGAACACTTAAAATGGCCTGACATTAGCTTCGCTCTGAATAAATACCTTGTAACCTGTCCAAAACAAACACGCCACCTGGGAGGAAACAGAGAGGGAAATGTGTGCTCTCTGCTCCTCTGCAGATACAGGAGGAGGTTCGGCTTCTCCTGTAGCAGCTCCTTCAATGCATTTGTGCATCATCAACAATGTCTTGTCACACATTTTTCTTCTCTTTTCATGCACCATGTGTACCCTTTTTTTTAAGTTTTATCCCGGGATCCTACATTTGTTTGCTTATAAAATTCAATAATTAACCACAACAACTGAAATTTTCCCATAAGGGTCCCTGGGATTACATTTAATCAAATAGAGGTTATGTTTGGTGCATGTGGGCGGGTGTTTTCCATCCATGGACTGTTAGCTGGGAGCAGTTAATCCATGCACTCATTAGCTCCCTCCTCCTCCTCCGCCCATAGCAGTTCCACTGTGGCCGCCCAACGCTTATACCCACCTTTAGGGGACCAGGGACCCCTAAAGGCTGGAAATTGTGGGATCTATGTGCTGTTGCCATGGTTATACTGTAGCTTTTTTTTTGGCCTTGAGTCTCCACTGCCCCAACCACCACTGCTTCTCCCCCTGCCTTCCTTCTCTCTGATTTGATCCTGATGTTATCGGTTCATTATGTTGCAGCTGCGGTAAACTGCTTTTAAAAACATGGCTTCTGGCCTGATCTGACTCTTTGGTTTCTTCTCTTCCTGCCTTCCTACCCATTCCTTTGTCCACACATGCTGCAGCCTTTTTCCATCATAGATATTTCCTCTTCCTTTTGTCTGCGTTTCATCTCTAACCCTTGGTTCCATTCTTCATTTTCACCCACAATACAGCACAAAAGTACATACAAACACTTTTACACTTCCCAAAACTTCACCAGTGAAAAATGCTTAGACTGCTGCTGATTTTTTGATAAATCAGTGGCTTATTTATAGTTTTAGTTCTCCTGAAGGACAAGGAGGTGACATCAGATATGACAGAGCCCACAGACATATTTAGGGTTCATCTATGATTGAACTAGCTGCCAATTAATGATGCAAATAATTATTGCTATTGTTTAAGTTTCCCTTTATTATCATACACGTCCTACCAATTGTGGCACACTGACCTACAGGCATCAGTAACACACTATGATCTGCTGTAATTCCACATCACAGGGAGTTGCAATCTAATGAACATGGATGTTAGCAATGCCGGCTTTAAACCAGCTCTGAAAATGTTTTGTGATGCACACAGCACATTTGTGAGACACGCTGGATGTAAACATATCCTTTGTTTGTTTACAAGAAAACACCACAGGGCTCCTTTAAATCCACCGATGAGCAGAAATATCCACAAAATAAAGTTTCCAAATGCCCAAGCAAACAGCAACTGTGAAAACTTCTACTTTTTTGTTTATGTTTTTTAAATTAAAATCACATCCTGCTAGAGCGTTGGCAGTAAGTTAATAAGTCTAACAGTAACAGAGACTGGCACAGTTATTAAACAATATGTATTACACAGGAATTCAACACAGGAGGCTGGTGTTTGAAACAAATATTTTCATTTCATATTGTCATTTTTCTTTTATCTATGTCTGTTTGACAAACCATTTTGTTGTTATTGTACCTATGGTTTGGGACCAACGTTTCAACGCACAGTGGGCCGGATTTACTAAGATCCCAGATAGCGGGCGCTATATTGTTTGCGCCCGCTATAATATTGCGAGTTTGGTTAGTGCACGCAAAACAGGTGATCTACTAAGAGTAACCCGCTAAATGAAAACACGTGCAAACCGCAATATGTAAATGAGGGTTTTGCGTGGTAATCGTTTCCGCCATGGAGAGAGTGGACAGAGAGCTGGACGGACGAAGGGACAGAATGACATTTGATCCGATGCATACAATGACAGCATGTGTGTTCATCTCTCTCGCGCTCTGTTTAGATTAATAAACACAAATCGCTACAGGGCCCAACTCGTCATATAGTGACAAACAGGCAGCAGCTGCAGCGACAATCACGCACCTATAATATGTGTGTGCCGCCCATGATCCAGTGGATTAATAGAGAGCTCAGGTGGGACACACGGATCTAAACGCTCTGACCACTGACCAGAGGGATCAAAGACGGGTGAAGGCAGCGGTGACGTGTCTCAGTCCGGGACCGGGACTGAGAGACGGAGCTGAGCAGCCAGGTGAGAGGAGAGGAGAGGAGAGGAGAGGAGAGGAGAGGAGAGGAGAGGAGAGGAGAGGAGCGCACTGCAGGACAGACGTGCTGACAGACGGCTGAAAAACTGTTACAGAATTACCCAGACGTGAGGAAATGCAGAGATGTAAGATCACGGGGCTCTGACAGGTATCAAATCAATAAACGCATACGTTTTGGCAAAGTTGTATCAGTTAGTACATGGTTTTCAGACGTGGTGAATAAAGACGCAAAAACAGCCACCGCAATCTCTTCCTGGTTTGGTAAATCACATTGCACGCGCTAAATAAATCGATTTGCATCTACTCCTCCCAGTATTCTGCACGTTCTGGCTGAAACGCCCATATTTACATATTCATCAAGGCAAACACGCTAATTTATTCTGCCCGTGTGAGGGACGCAATCCTCGGTGCGTCCGGTTAGTAGATCAGGTTCCACATGCGTTTGCGCGTGCAATCACGTTTGCACACGTTTTAATACACGCAAACCTTTAGTAAATCCGGCCCAGTGTCTCTTCAACAGGGCTTTTTTTTTTACACTGATGAAGACGCTGTGCGTTGAAACGTTGGTCCTCTGCTGCACTGATTAAATACATATCGCATCAGTGACCAGTGATTCGTGAGCTCCAGACTTTTTCTTTGGAATTTTTTTTTGTTTTATGTATCCATGACAACCAAGCTCCAATACGCTTGTTGACTCAGGGTATGCACGTGATGTCATGGTACTCGGAAGTCGCTGATGAACGTGCACTGAGTTAAGCGATTTCCTCCGAGCCCATACAAGTCTAACATGTCTATCTTTGCCAGCATGTAAAGCATGCATGACCTAACAGAGCTGCTAAAAATCTTGTGGATACGTCTCACTTTGACCGAGTTACATTCAAGAACCTGTTCTCAATGCTGGAAAGTAAATTCACTGGAGCAGTAATTTTTTCCGATCGATCAGCTGTGTTTACAGTTTCAGGTGTCATAGTTATGATGGTTAGACAGATAAATTAGTCCTCTGACACATCCTAAAGTTTGACTTGTTAGAGTTTTTCAGAATAAAAGCAGCTCGGGTTTAAGTGTCAGGACTCATGTCAGGACGACAGTAACAGCTGTAATCTCGTCCCTCTGCACAATAACAGTGAGCCTGTCTGTCACTCTGCAGGTACCGCGGTCACACTGTGTGTTACAGGATTGTCCGTGTCCGTGGAGCAGACGGTTTTGGGGAGCTGGTTGTCGATTCCTTTTGACATCAATTTGTTTTGATATAACATATTTTATCCAGTTTATGAGTCCACCGCTATCCGCCAGCACGTTGAGGGAGGTTTGTTTTGCCACTCAGTCCGAACGGAAGGGGCGTTGCAGAGGGCAACGTGACGTAAACGCATACCCTCTATTGCAGAAGACACTATGGGTTGTTGTTGGAACAAATGACCTTTTTGGTTGTTCGGGTTCGGGGACATGTTAGGATGGTCCTGGTTTGTCTAATCATCATCATCATCATTCACCCATCAATTGACCTTTATTAATTTCTGACTTTTCCTTTGGTGCCGTCATCAGGTCACATTTTAATTTGTGCAATTTTTGTTTTTTCATCAGCCACCTTCAGAACTAACAACAGCAACAACCTCAGTTGCTACTAATCACCAAGGTGGACACACTAAACTAAGATGGCGAACTATTTACCTGCTAAATTTTAGCATGTTAACATGAAGCTGTTCGCATTTAGTTCAAAGCACCACTGTGTTGAAGCTCGGCCTCTCAGAGCTGCTGCCTGGCTGGAGACTCATTCTGGCTGAAACTCATTTCAGTATTTTCAGCTGTTACAAATCACTCATGCCCTCAGAACAGAACAGAGCAGAGGAGACAGGTTTTCTATGTATATGGAAATATGGAAATCCACCTTCGTGTTCGGTGCAGCAGTCATCCACTGTGCATAATGGCTCCTATCACTTGTGACTAACTGTCTCTGTTAATTATAAAAGTGTTCAAAACTCAAGCATCTCTCAGCTGAGTCAACTGAGATCTCACCACTACCACACACACACACACACACAGAGCGAAAGAGAGAGTTTAGTTTCCTGCCCGTTAATGTGTGCCACAGTCATTAACTTGGTGACTGTGGATCATGATTAAATTGATTAATTGAATGGAAAAGGAAATAAGTCCCCTGGATTCCTGGAAGGCCGTGTGCAGCTGAATGTACATAGTTAGCAGATTAACAGCAGGCCTGACTGACAGGAACCAATTGAGAAACAGAGGCAGAAAAAACAGACTAATCAGACAACTACCACTGCTCAAAACAGAGTGACTGCAGCGACGGCTCCATCCCTTACTTCAGCAATATGTTTTAATATCATACGACTGCATTCGAATGACAAATACTCAGTGCAAAACCAGTTTTTCTTCCAAGCAGACGTCACAGTTTGATGAACTGTGAAAGCATTCGGTCTGCTCATTAAAGGGTGTGTAGTTAGAACAGTGTGAGACTGCTAGACAAGCATGAAGACGTCCATCCTGACTGTATTAATGATGGAAATAACACAGGAGTTGTAACAGTCTAAAATCATTAAAAAAATCATCCAAGCACATCGATTATGATTCACTGTAATTTTGAAAGGGGCAGTACCACTCTCATCAAATAGTTTTTCCAGGGTTTTTATTTTAACATCCTTTGTTTGTCTCATTCTCACTTGACTGTTGCCTGTCCCTTCTAACTACATAGCAAATATTGTAACAGTAGGAAGGGATAAAAAGTCATCCACACTTTTGTTTCTTCCAGATTTAAGTATTGTATGAGTGCTGCCAAGTTTTTAACACATAAGAGACGATCACAATACACCGATTGATTTTAAGATCTGCTCATTGCTCATTTTTGAAAGGCTTTGACTTCCTATGAACCTGACCACAGCCTAAGATTATTCAACAAGAGACTGCCATTAGTTTCTAAATCTCGACTGGTCACTAAAGGTGTCTGAGTATTTGTAATTTGGGCCCAACTGCCCAACTGTTTACTACGAAATAGATTAGTTTGCCATACCCATATGATACATCCAAGAATGAATGTGATTTTGACATATTTATATTCAGACGTTTTATGGATAAGGAATATATTCCTCAAAGACACATATTAATTTATCAAAATTTTCCACTCCATTCATTGACATGTCAGCACAAACCTTCCTGTGTGTTTGGATGACATCATGACGCTGTCCGTGGTGCTGAAGTAACAAATAGATTTTGACCACTTTGGTCAAGGCTGAAGTATGTCAACAGCTGTACAGGTGTTCATGTTCCCTAGAGGATGAAGCTTTGTGGATTTTTTTTTTTTTTTAAATCTATCTTTGTGTGGAGCAGCTAATTTCAACATTTGTGACACTGCTGTTGTTCTCCAGTGCTGAAAAGGAACCAAAGAGTTTAAAACTTGCTACAACTATTTATTATGTTTAAACAAGAGATAAGAAAAACACTCTTCTTCACCATGATGAGACTTTCTTTGCAGAGGCAAGGATTAAAACAGATTTAAAGCTGAGAGCAAAGTATCTTTAGTTCAGTTAAGCTTTTATCATAATCCCAGGGGCAACATGTGGGGTACTTCCCAGGTTTTTTTTTTATTTTTATCATAGTTTTACCATTATTTTTTAACTCTTAAATGTTGCAGTGTTTGGTGACTTGCTGTGACTCAGGATTATTTAAAAGGAAATAATGAAAACATTGTGTACATTAACTGGGCGGGAGAGCAGTGTTTTCCCACCACAGGTGAGGAATTGACTGCCTTTGTTCTCTCATTCGGGTGTTGAATAAATCTGAATAAAACACACTTCTAACCCTTCTTCAAAGAAAAGTTACAGTTGGGAAAAAAACAAGGACATTTGAATAATTTCTTTCTTTTCAGCTGCATTCCCGAGGCACCACGGAGCAAGACAAACTCCAGTAAGAGCAGCACACTATTATATATCTGAGACAGTATACATCACTGAAAACAGACAGCGGCAAGAGTAAACAATTCCCACTCAATTTATCTTTGAAACAAATGGTTCCCTTGTTGTTCATATAGTATGTATGAAAAAACAGAGGGGATCTGCTGCTTTGTTAACCAACTGGGCAAAAGCCAACCACCAGAACGCAAGTGTTGGAGATATATCAGACTTTTCAGATGATGGGAGTCAATGGTATGTGGAGGGAAACAGCTTCAGCAGTGGATATAGTTCCCTTGAGCTGCTACTCTCAGTGGTTCACTGAACTTAAATGCACGCCTGAGAACTAAACAATGCTGCAGCTCAGAAAAAACCCCAGCACTTTCTTCAATATGCACACCTACAGTAAGCTGTTAGCCATTTTTTTTTTAAATGTGTGTATGTGTGATGATGAATTACATTTCCAGGACCTCTTCCCACAGAGTGTCAAGTAAACCTCCTCCTATTGTGTCTTATTTCAGTCACAAAACAAAGCAGCCCCACAGCCAACATCTGGTTAGGGCTGTGATGATAATGACCACAGCTGTGTATGTGATTACAACACTTATAGAACACTGATGTTAAAATGAGAGATCATTGACAAAGGAGGCGGCAGCTGTACAGTCAGCCATGACTGGACAACGACAGTCAGTCAGAGTGTCTACTAGAACTATGTGCTATAGCCAATCCTCATCAATTATACTGGTAGGGGCTCATAAATGATACCAAAACAAAACTGGCAGTTCCTCTAATGATCACCAGAGCCAGGCTCAAACAGTGGGTCAGTCCCCATTGACTCCAATATTAAATTATCCAACTTTAAAGCAGACAGTTTTGGTCTTTATGGCTTATACTTCCTCAAACGTAATCGTCCATATTAGTCATGTTTACAACAACAGCTTTGAAGAGAAGTTATATACTATATCCTGACACAGACTTCTACATCACTTTTCCCTATGCTCCTGTTCATAATTATTAAAACCAACAAAATGTTACTATGGCTCATAATAATACACTGTCGAGAAGATTCATTTTTTACAGCACAGTTTTATAACTTATTTAAATTCTATCAAGGCTTAAAATTCTGCATAATTTAGGGTGTGGCCACTTTTGACAGATATATGAGTGTCTGCTTGCAATAAACCAGTATGCACCAAACCCTCGGCTCCACTCATGCCCCATGCACCTCTGGGTGACATCACAACATGCACCTTCATATACAGCCTATGGATTTGATGCAGCTGCATTCACCTCACAGCTGAACCAGGATGAAATAATTGTTTTGAACACTACACATTCACCCTCATTCATTCTAAAGTCGCTGCCGATAAAATCATTATTTCACAACTGTGACAATGTAAGTATAATCAGGTTGAGGATGAAAGATTCTGTCAATGTTTAGCTCATGCATTCACTGTAAGAACTGGATACTTTAACCACAGTCACGCAGCCCACAACTCTCGCTGTGCTGCTTTCATTATCACGCTGTATACACACTGAAACACCAAGCTGAGGGTTTTCACTGTTACACAGTTGGGAGGCTGATTTGGAAAAGCTCAGTTTTGGGGAGAGAAAAAGCAACATTTTCATCTGGATGTTGAACATCAGAGAAAAAGGCTCATTTTCGCTGACTTCATGTGGACTGTGCTGATACATTAATTAAGAAATGGGAGAGCAACATTTCAACAGTGCTTGTCAGTTAATCAGGCTGAGGATTTGAACCAGCACCACACAGCTCTCTGACGTGGATTCATTAACCCTTGGTGCTTGTGAGCTGCCTGTTCCTGCCATCACTGTCCGCTCCAAATCTCTCCATCTGACTCATAATGCAGCTGGAAGGGGCTGTGAGGGATTGCTCTCACAGAGATCAAGGTCAAATTTCATTACTCCTAATGAGGCCTAGCACCCATCAGAATCTCTCTCCTCCATCTCTCTCCGGCTCTCAGACATGAAAGACAAGCAGCAGCAGATTTCTGAGCCATTACAGATAAGACTGCGGGAGAAAAGAGACACTATGTTCTCCCTCGCTGCTGGGTCAGATTCACCTTTAATTTTCAAGAACATTCCACTGGAGACGTTTTTTTCCTTTTGAGAATTGTTTTGATATTTTACATCTTAAAAAAACAAACAAAATGATCTAAAGGTTTTCAGGTCTTTGCAGCAAAATTAGTGAGATCTTGTGTCTTGAATGGACATGAGTGTATCTCTCCACAGCACGGAGATGAAATTTGCACCATTAGTGAGTGAATGTACTTCATCACTTTTTTATTCAAAGCATAAAACTAGTAGTATTGCTGTCTGGATGCTGTCACCTATGTACATGTGTGCTTTGCGTATTTGTAAATGTGTGCCTATGTCCATGTATACATATGTATATGTGTGAGAGAGCTTGTCTACTGTATTATCTTGTCTCGCCCTGCTGGGTTCTAGTGCTCCTCTTTGAAAGACACTATAATCATTTTGTCAGATCACTGAGCTGTTTCATGTATTTTTTGAGGAGTGGAGTATGTGCTTCCATCCTTGGCCATGCACGGCGACATCACAGAGACACAGGCGACTGGGAGCTCTCACAACAACGCTGAGATCAACATGTGCAGTCTTATCTATTCACTTTATTCTGCTGTCCTGCCCTTACAGTACTCACATGATAGAAACATGTGGCATCAAGAAGCAACAACGTCCTGTATAAATAGACTGCCAATATACTGCTCTCTGGTGATTTTGAAAATCTTGAATTTGAAATAAAACATCCCAGTTTTGCTGTAAAGAAAAGTTGATGTTGAAGTAGAGGCTGACTGGAGCTCTAAGCATCAACCTGTCAAGCTGAAAATTTAAGCCTTGGATAGGCCACTAGAGTGTGTCTCCAACAGGGAGTCAGTCCCCAGAGACTCTCATGTTAAAATGTCCCACTGTCCAGAAGAAATAAACATGTTTTCAGCAGGGCTGCCCTTCCCTATAGACATTCCATGCTGCAATGATTTACAACAATCAACATCTGACCAACCACTGGTCAGAGGCTGCAGGTGAAGAGATGGTGTCCAAGAGACATCACAAATCAGGATGCACAAAAAGGAAAAAAAACAAGAAGAAGCTCTCGCTTCACTTTGAAGGTGGGTATGTTGTTGAAATAAAAATGTAAAATTTTGCCCGCATGAAAACCTGGCCCTGGTTTACAGCAAGGTAGAAAAACATTCTTATTCTCTACAGCTTATTTTCTCCTTCATGATGACAGTAAAGGGGATGCATTTTCATATAATTGACTTGATTGCATCAAGCCTCACAGTTATAATGGAAGGTGCTACTTTGATCGACAGGAAAGTGAGCATATGCTTGCTACAAATCTGCATGCACTGACATACCCCACCTCTTTGCTCTATTGGATTAGACAGGAGTTCAATGGTGTGACATTCTGGCAAGATGGCAACAGCAGAGCAGCTCATTTTGAGCTTTAAAACTGTTCTTCAGCAATCTGTGATTAAGGTCCTACAGTCTATTGTCCTCTTGATTCACAGCCCTTAGAACCACCACAATATCAGACCTTCACTACATGTACAATTTCTGTCACTCACTTGTTTCAGTAAAGGTCCTAAATTATATATTTTATATTAATTATATAAATTATATATTTTTTTCTTTTAAAAGTGACGGAAACTCGCTGTAGGAAGTATGAAGGAAACAATATTTCTGATATTCATTTTGAATAAATGTCACAAAAGCAACAGGGGAATCAGAGAAGAAGTTGCTTCTAATAACTGCAAGACTTCATCATGTTTTCTGCATTTATGGCTCCACAGAAGCTGATCACTGCTGATTCAGCTGCTTTAACTTTAAATGGGAACAACTTCACAAAGATAAATGTAAAAACATATAGGCTATAAATAGTCCACAACCCATAGCATTCAGTAACTAACAGTGCATGACAACTGTTCCAGTCTCTGAAAGCATTATGGGAACTGTAGTTCCATAACTAAACCCACGATTATTAACTGAGTCAGTAATTAAGACGAAGTGAACTTGCTTGTCAGTTTCCCAGCTGGATATTACTCCATAAATAAAAACATAGATATTTGCCCTGAGTTGAGAACCTGCAGGCATACAAAAAACAAAAACAAATGGCATTGTAATTTCATTGAATGCTCTGAACTTCTCATAAAAAAACTGTCCCAAAACATACAGCGAAAGCCACTCCCAAACTTGTATAGCATGTGAGAGCAGCCAAAACAGACAAACAAAAGAAGAGAAAATAAGCAGGCTCACAGATTTGAAAATATGCTGCTATGGTATCATCACAGTTTTAACCTACTTACGCAAAAATTGAGAAAATTCTCTTCTTGCTTTGAATTTACAGTAGCAGCTCCTCTTTTTTTTCCGTTACGTAATGCACACAGGAGTAGAGGATAATGTATTTCTGTGTGCAGCTTTTACGGTCATAAAAAGACATGATATCCTCTGTTTCCTCCTCTCTTTGCTGACGTTGATTCTCCATTCCCGGCCTGAACACTGCTCCTGTTGGGAGACCAGCTCATTGTACTTCTCTCCCATTTCTGTCTCTCCACTTCTTTCCCACTTTCTCACTGTCTGTTTGGCGGCATTTGCTCAGTGACCTTCCTTTCTTGAAGTGACACTGATTTGCCGTCGCGACAGTGTCCATCTCCTACAGCTACATTAAAGACAGAGGCCACACACAGCAGAGGAAAGGACAAGGTCCGGATATGTTTCCCTCTGTGTGTGTCTCGCTCGTCTGATCTCTGTCACAGGACACAGTCTCACACTGTCTGCACCACACCATGAAGTCCATGCTTCACATTGTGTATTGTATTTTTCACAGTTCTATTCTGAAATGAATCTATGTGACAGGTTAAAAGAGTTTCCATCCAGGTATTGAGCGGATTTTAACAAACACAACCAGAGATGACTGTTGTCTCTGTCACATTGCTGTACAGTACAGCCACTATAAGTGCAGCACAGCTAACTACATGTACCTAAGCAAAGGACATGACATTAAGGACTACAGTGTCCAGGGGCCAACACTCTCTGAGAGTCATTTTCTGACTCATTCACAGAGACGCACATGCTACAACAACCATGTGAAAGACTTCCTCCAGTCCCACCTCGCCGTCCTCTCCGGTTTACACGATGTGTATACCCCCGAGGCACAAAGTATCACGTAGCATGCAGAATCAATTTTGTCCTCTGTAAGGACTAACTGCCAGGCTAATATACAAGGTGTTTAGTAAAGTGGGGAAAAAAAGAAATTACAAGTGATAAATTGAATTAATCTCAATCGAGGCTTGGAATGGGATGAAACGGGGTCTCCAGCCTGGAGAGGATTAGCAGCAGATGTCAAGTGAGAGGAGGGGGAGAAGAGAGGAAATGAAGGAGGCAGAAATATTGTCTGTGTCCTGTGGTGTCCTTGCCTTTAATACTAAAAAATAACACCCTCTCCTAAGTGAAGACTCTGGGACCAAGTTCTCGTATAAATAAAAAGTCGTGAAATTGACAGAAACGCATTAGGATTGATGGAGAGGTGAATTTTGTCCCAAGCCAGAGCCTGTAGAGATACTAAACACAGTTTTGCAGGGATTTTGTTGTATCAGTGGCAGTTTGCAGAGTCATCACCACAAAGTGCCGTTTTCTAAATGAAGCTGGTAATCCCATATCAAGGCTATGGACTATTTAATCCTCCCATAGGAGTTCACCAGAGGGTTCACATTGTGGTGGAGCTTTGGACACATAATCCTTTTCCCCAGTTGCTTTTGTGTATATGTGTGACCTCACAACTCTAATGTACAGACTGTATGTCCTTCAAGACGTGGTTAACGTGTTTTGCGCTCAGTGGGAAAACTGGTCCAGGAACAGGGTTTAGTCGTTGGGTATCAAATGAGGAGAACTGTGACTAAACGTTGTGTGGTGCTGACTGAACAACCACAGGTTACCAAGCTTCTGAGAAAGGAGGACTTATGAAAAGCTGTGCACCGTTTTTTTAAGGCTATTCTAAGACAGTTGCTGCCAAACTGTAGTTGCTGTGTGTCTATGCAGCCCTGTGGGTTTCTCTATGTTCTACGCCCTTTGAATTAGTAGCACAAAGTTTGGTTGGGAGCTATGAGCTCATTCGCACTCTCCTGCCACCTGAAACTCACAGCAACACGCTGAAACTTCTAGGGACAATGCACTGTTAATGTGCTGTCCATGTGGTAGCTAGGACACAGGCACATCTGCGAACAAGCAGGTGCGGAGAAAGTACCTGTGAAATTACTTGTGCTCAGGCAGAAGTTCAAAATTTAAATATCATTTTAAAAAGGGGAAGAAGAGATGATAACAATATCATATCATAAATCTATTAAAGAACACCAAGCTGCAGGTGTATATGCTTTGGTATTTCCAACTGCATACATTTTCCAGGTGAGAAGGGCACCAAATGTAACCACTCAATTCTTGAAAGCACCCTGCAGCCTGCGAACACAACTGATGATTATGCTACTCACTCAGTTGGCAGTTTATACAAACACCTGAAACAAATGCTGCTGATAAGATAGTTCTGCAATTTCAATGTTAATGTTGTTGTTGAGAGTTGCTGCTTCACCTGTGCGATCATTGTGGAGGATGTAGTGTGCGCATTACATTCCTCTATAGATGGGACAAAACGATAGACACACCAAGGCACAGGCTATAGAGTAGCAATATTAAGCTACACAAATCACAGCTGCTGCAGAGGCAGAAAAGGCAGGAGATGTATAAACAAGGTGAACTCCACAGCAGCTGCAGCTGACAAATACAGACAAAACACTGCGTTGATGGGCTATGCAGTAGTTGTTGATGCTGTTGATGCTGATCCAATCAGCAACCTCTTCTCTGCTAAAGCTGCATCTGACTCCTCATTTGACTTTTGTTATTTGCTAATAACAATCTTTGACAATTTCAACTGTAAAAGTAAAATACTTATCTGATAGTTCGACTATGATTTAAGTTTGCTACCATTTTCTACCGCTAAGAAAGAACACACAGGCAGGCACGTATGTTGCTGCGTCCACACAACCTGTGAGAAGTAAAATCTGAGGTTGACTCAGATCAGAGTATCAGAATAGTTTTATCACCTCTTCTCTCGTCTGACATGTGGAAGCCAAAAATGTCAGACTTCAAAAACCTTCAAATCACACCTTTTCCTCAAGTGTCAATGTTGGCCTCCATCATTCACTAATAGTGTAACATGATTTTTATAAAGATCGACACTAAACCTCACCATCAGAATCAGTGGTCACACCTGTGTCTTCAGTTATATGGGGATGAGGGACAAGCGGCTCATGTCCTATCACTGACAGGTGACACTGTGTCGGTTGCAGCTGATAAACAGCTGAAGCCACAACTGCACAAACAATAAAGCAATGGACCAATGGGCCGGAGCTAATACACTGGTGGCTGCTGCTGAAACAGTACAGAGGAACTGGGTCAAGGTTTTGCCAGGAACAGTTATCCCCATGTTGGTTCCCATGGTGATCACAAACTTCTCCTCTTAAAAGCTTGTCCAACAACAGCAGGATCAGATGGAAGGGGGGTGAAGACACAGAGTGGATCCTTTTGTGCCTGTCCACCGAAAGGAGCGCAGTGGAGACTGTGTAAGGTCCAACTGACAAACAGGTCTGCCTCCACCCATGCAGTCTTCAACTGGAGGCCCGTCTGTCAACATAATTTCAGGCTTTGCGCAAGGCGTCCCGGTGATCCATGACTGCAGGTCATCTGTTGATGTCCATCAAAAGTGGTCTGTTTACCCTCGTATGCCAGGACATATTTTATATTAACAGCTCAATGTCACAAATCATAGCTTTGCTCATCCAACAACGCAGGAGATGTGTTCTTTTAGGTGGAAAAGTTTTACAGATTTAGGAGGATAATAAATGTCAGGAGGAGTGACACTGCATTCAGGATCCAGCAGCCTTCATACCAATAATCACTGAGTGCCAGGTTTATAAGAAAATGCTGCAGATGTGCACAATTCATCACATTTGTGTCTACAATCTGCTGCTATTTAGCCCCTGATTTACTGAGACTGCAGCTCATTAGACAGGCAGCTCCTGCACTGAACCTGAGACTCAGTCTGAGAGGGAGGTGGAGGATTTATTTAAGATCATCATCCTCACACAATAAACGTTGATCTCAATTCCCAAATATTTACATAGATCGCAGTTCAAATTCACCAAAGAAAAAAAAACTGCTGCTATGACCTTAGATAAGTTATTAATGTTTATATCTATTTTTTTTTTTAAACGGCAGAAGGCCTTATATACTGTATGTACATAGAGGACACTGAGAAATCAGAAAACAAATGAACAGTGTTCTATAAATACGTTTGGGGTGGAGGTTGTTAAACTGGCACCTAGAAAACAGCTGTGAATTTGACCCAGAGCATTGTGTTTTTGCCCTCCACAATATACTATAGTTTAATTTAATTTAGTTTATTTGATAGGCACAATGCAGGTTAACATAGTAACACTTCCACTCGTTACAAACAAGACAATGTGACTGATGTTCTGCTTACAGAGATAATAGCTAATGCTAGTTTCCAACTCCCGTCCCTACAGTAGTTAGTAAAAGAAAGAAGGTAAGAAAAAAGTTTTCATTCACTCTGCAGCATGGCAGTGAGGAGATTCCATTGTGTAAAAATACAGAGCTTGATGGCACCAGGAGCAATTTCAACATCTATCACCGAAAAAATCAAAAGAACACAACAACATGCATGTATACTACTAAATGTGATTTGTCGTGAGGAGTTTTTAGGCTGCAAAGTTAACAGAGTGCCCGTGCGGCGCAGTGCAAGAGTTGTCCTGGTGCAGATTATGACCACATAAACCCTGACAGAGAGCCATCAGAGCGAAACACTTTCTGATTGACCCATTAAGCCACAGCGAAACAGCCGTGCCATTGAGGAACTAAAGACACAGGCAGAAATAAAATGCTTATTTTTCTCACTTTACTAAAACATCCACCTGTTGTTTTCTAGGATCACAAGCTCATAATGTGTGGAACAATCTAAATATGTTTGTATGTCTCTTGCCTTTATTCACATGCCAGACATGTGAAGTATGAGGACAGGTTGGGTTGATTATATATGTCAGTGTGGCACATTAAGATAATCCATATGTAACATGGCAGACACACTACCCCAGGGCCAATGATTTTTCTCCATCTCTGACTCGTTCAACAGCAGCAGGTTCAAACACAGGTTACTAATCTTCTAAATATGCTTATTACTCTTCTGCGCCTTGATCTCTGAATTGCCTAAGTAAATCAGTGTACATGCAGGTTGCTTAAATCATATTAGGTCTGACTGTCACGCTTGAACATATACTTTCGGTAATAGCTCCCCTTAGTAGTGCAGAGAGTGACACACACCACGAAATACACACAAAGGAATTATGAGGATAGAGGGAAAGAAGCAATAATGGGAGGCCTAATAGCAACAGCTCTGCCACATCTGGCTTACCAGGGGCTATTGAGGTGAATAATTTAGTGTTGTGAAGAAGCAGAGACATGGCCTTGAATGCACAAGCAGGGGGAATGCTGCAGATCAAACCACAGCTACACTGTCGGAAAACATGTCTGACTTCTACCTGCTGAGCACACAACACAGAGAAGGAGCGACTGTCTGAGGGACACGTCAACCATATATAATAGTATATTTCTCAGCACTGTAAAAAAAAAACAAAAACAAAAAAAAAAAACAAAACAGGAAATTTGGGAAGTCAGCGTTAAACTGATTTATGCTGAAGTCGAAGTCATGTTTCTTCTTACATCTGATATGAAAACAGCACTCAGGATCTAATATTGCTTGTTTGCATCCATCATGTACTTTACTATCTTTTTGTGGTGGCAGCATGCTGTATTGTCCCTCAAAGCTAGCTTGGCTACGAGCAGGTGGATCTGTAGTTTCTGTCATTTCTGTGACATTGTCTCATGGAAAAGATGTTTGCTCATAATCGTGGGACGTTTGACAGGTGCTATAGCTGCAGATAGCTACAGACTAATGTTCTTGTCAAGCTGCCTTTGACTTGGCACAAATCTTTGGAAAATAAACTTCTGCATTAGAGAATGTTGTCTCTTTTGTTCCCAAGTATTAAAAGGCACAAGTCACAGGTTAATGAGCAAATTACACAGCAATTCATCATTAGTTATTACCTGTTTATATCTGAATAATGTATTTCTATTCATTCACACTCTTGCTCATTAGCTGGGCATTCATCAGGGGAATTTTTTCATCAACAGGAAGTCAAAACACACGTGTGGCTTAACGGTGCTGCAGCACATGTCAATAATCACCTCTGATTCAACACAGTGTAAACTCTTGCTGGGATCAGACACACAACTCATACCCAGACCTGTCAGATCCTGCGGTGTGATGAGCCAGAATCATGAATGATGCTTGAGCGATTTAATTCTCAGGAGCAAGAGTTTTAGCAACGCTGTGACTCAGTCCAACTTTTCCAGAAAGCAGCACCTGATAAAACTCTGGTTAATAATTAAACATCACTTTGCTCTTCAAACATGAAGTGTCTGTGGAAACTAAAAAGGAGCCTCAGGACAATGCCATGTGAGAGGAATAATGAAGCACACACAGCAATGAGTACGTGGAAGATTAAGATAAGTCACTTAAATTCATCATCATTTTGACTTCACAGAGCCGTCATCTTTTAACAGTTTGCTCTCGTAAATTAACAGTTTGAGACAGTTGTGCTTCCTCCATAATGAGACGTGTTAACATGTTCATGCTCATTATCAAGTTTACAAGAATTCAAACACCTCGTCATTCAGCTTCATATGGAACAAACTTCAACAAACAAACTTGGATGTACTCTGAGGTAATGCTAACACCAGCATGCTAACATGCTATAAGAAGTTCATGTATTGTCAGGAGTCATCATCTGGGGATCATGAATAGCTGTCCACAACTTTTTGCCAGTCCATTCAATTTATGATTTGTCACTGGGATAGTTGGTGGCTACATCCACCACCACCACCTCCATCCATCCATCCATCTTTCAGGTTACCCCATAGAAGAAACCCATCAGCTTGTATGAACAGTCTTGGTCAAGGGCCAGACCAAAGATCAAACAAAAAATCCAGAGCTTTGCCTTCCAGCTCAGCTCCCTCTTCACCACAAAGATCCAATACAACGTCAGTTAGCTAAGTGTAGTGGTAGTGGTAGTCCAAGAGAGACTGGCCGACTGCACGGCTAACCACCCACTGTAAAGTTACGATAAATCAATTTTCACTCCCTTTGTTTTGCATTGTATGGTTGGACACATTCCTTTCATGTGGTCCGTTTAGCTCAGTTGCACTAGGCCGGATGAAACAGCCTAATAAATCTGAGAACCTCTCACAGCATCAGATAAGCCTCCAATTAGGAATCCCCAGTCAGTTTGTGATGACGTACAAATCTGGTCTATATTGGCTTAAAAATCATCCAGTGTGTCCGAGCCTGCCTGGTACAAACACATTTCTAGGCAGAGGTAATGTGGCTACAGTATTTCAGTGGGATCTATTTATTCATACTGAGGAAACATGAGGTGAGGTAACATTTCCAACTCAGAGACTAATCCGATTCTTTACATGGTAAAAACAATACATTCACAATAATTGTTTTGTAACTGTTTGTATGTAGGAAACGGGTTCATGTACAGTTCACACCAGCCAATCCAGACAGTGGTGTTGCATGTTTGACTCACATTGAGCTGCAGGTGCTCTGTCCATTGTCCGATCACCCGGTAGCCTGGCCCGGTGATGTTGCTCCACTGGTACTGAAACAGGTCATAGCGGCCAGGAGCATCACCGTTACGGTTGAATGTCACAGAGGTACCCGCACTTCCTGTGGATGATAAACAATCAGTCGGTAAGTGAAGTAGTCACTTGGTCAATCAACCAGTCAATCAATCAATCAATCAATCAGTTAGGCTAACTGGTCTGATTTTCTGCAGACCGAGCTAACTGGGAGGTGGAGGTTAACAGGTGGTGGAGCTAATTCACTGCCATTAAACCACAGAAAAAGATGAGGTCACCAAAAGAGCTGCAGCTAAAGGTCAAACGATGGAAAACCACATGGAAAACATGATAGAAACCTGACATTTCTGTTTGTTTCATGTGCTAATGTGAGAAAGGTTAAGGTCTCCTCATCATCGCTCCACACACATCTCTGCATGCTTCATATACACCAGGGGTAACTGAATATTTGACAGTTGACTTCACAAGATGAAGACTGTTTCACTTTGTATCTACACAACAAACACAAACAGGCTGTGAAACATGGTTTACCATCCACCCATCCATTAGTTATACAGCTTATCCATGTCCAGGTGGGGCTGGAGCAGTTTATCACAGGGCTGACATACAGTATAGAGACAAACAACATCATGTTCTCATAGTCTCACTTACAGGCAAATTGCACATTTGCCCCCTAAAGTCCGGATTATTTGGCTAATGTGAGTGCAAGTGTACCGCACTTGAGTACGGACTTAAAGTACGGACTAAAGGGTGTACTTAGTGTGAGTGTGCCATTAGAGGCACCAGTTAACCTATTGTACATGTCTTAAGACTGTGGGAGGAAGCCAGAAAACCTTCAGGGAACCCACACAGAGACAGGGAGAACATGCAAACTCTACCCAGAAAGGCCAAGGCTTGAAAATTGAACCAAGAACCTTCTTGCTGAGATTCAACAGTGCTAACCACTGCAATTTAAGATTTTTTTTTACTATGTTTTTATTTATAACGTGTTATTCTTAAAAATGACCAATAACATTTTAAATTCAAATTTCTTAATGGTTAACTTGAAAAAAAAAAGCATAAAATAAGGAAAGGTCCAAACATAAAGAGAAGAGGTAGCCAGGGGTGTGAATTAGTTGCGAAATTGATTTGAAAAAATAAATTAAGTTTTCTCTAGTCTGTAATCTTAAACTTCTGCTGGTCAATAGCGTCACAGAATGTGAAGTTCTGTGTGTAATAATAATTGGCTGTTTCTTGCTAAAATGCACTTTGGTAGTTGTAGTTGACATCTTGTATTTACTTATTTTCAAAAGGAACAGCTGACTTTTTTCAAATTTTGTCCTATTGATTGAAGCAGAGAGAGAGCTGTCGCCTAAAACTGTGAGACTTTGGTAAAAATGAAACTGTCTTAGACTGTTTAACAGCATCCTCTCTCTCACCCGACCTGCACACCCGGGTGCTCTTCTCTGTTCTTATCCCTCCATTCCTCTCTTCTCTGTGATGCTGAGGGCCCCCCTATAGACATTGTTTATTTACTTTGGCTCATCCACTGTAGTGGGGGCCAGGTGTCTCTTTCAAGTCTGTATTCAATTGAAATTGGAGCATTGAAATGGAGGGAGACAGATAGGGAAAAATAAAAAAAAATATGGTGAAAGGAGAAGGAGCAGAAGAGGAGCTGACAGACAGAGGAGAGGGGACAGATTGTGTTGGTCTTCGTCACCTCAGTATGAACTACAAAGAGAAGAGAACAGACAGATATCCTCAGGTTAGAAAGAGCTGTTTTGGTAGAAAACTCGACTGGTTCTTGCAGGTTCTTCATTTATTTTCCCCCTTTTCTCTTGAAGTTTGAGACCTCCTCAGTGGCTACAGACTGCAGCCGCTTTCTCGCTTTTTTCTCTTATTTAATATTTAGTTAAGTTTCCATTTACCATCGAAACATCATCACATCACATTACATTTGTGCTGTGAAAAGCTTCTGTCTTCCTCTAACACACATCTTTATTTATAACATTTAAAGTAACACAGAGCTACACAGACTGTCAGGTTCACTGTATAATGATACATGCTCAGAAGCAGCCATAAATGAAACATATTTTTGTGTGTGTATGTGTGAGTTTTTATTCATCTAAGCAACAGTTAAGTGTATCAGAGCATGCATGCATGTGTTGGCGTGGCTCCATGCTTGCGTGTTTGGTGGGATGACTGTGTTACGCTCAGCTGAATGAGAAGCCTCTGCATTAATGTCGGCAAACTGCCACCTCACATAACACAGGGCTGTGGTCTTTGTGTGTGGGCCCAGAGTTCAGCCTGGTCTGATCCTGCTCAGCCAGTAAACTGTCCTAACACATCTGTTGCCATCGTGCTTTGTTTTCATTTTATCTTTATTCCTATTTTTTTTTTTCATTTCAGCAAGTGTGATAACATATTTTTGTGCAAATTTTCAGTTTGCACAAAACCAACGAGTGAGAAAGACGCTGGATGATCCTGCTGATATGCTGACTGCAGCATATAAGAATCAAACATACGATGATATCTGCATTTTTCCAAGAAGGTTCAAAAATAGAAAAAATGTGAACAATAACAAAGGAAAAAAACTTTAACAGCAAGCTTGAAGAAAACAAACCAGCAAACCTACTTTACAAGTCCTCCATCTCAAACAACCAAATTGATTGTTTTTTGTAAAATACTCTAATTGGCACCAGCCGACCAAACCTCAGTTGTCATGGTAACAATACTTAATACTGAGACCCTACGGACATTGGTGTATCATCTTTGTTACTACTTGGTTTGGATTAGGAAGACAGGTAAACATTAGACAAGCTTGTTGTCATGGTTTCAATTTTCACAGCTAGTTTCCCATGAGAATTGAACACTGCTGTCCTGTTTCATATCTCTGCTTTGTCGACTTTACCATTTAGCTACCACAACTTCCTTCTAAAATGGACTGTGTTGCCCGTGATACTACATGACCTCTTCCTTTTCTCTTATCATTATCACCATGGCCACTAGATGTCACCTAACAACAAAATGTAACTATGCGTCATAATGAGCTGCTGCAGAGATGAGCTTTGGGCTCATACATCCCTCTACATATGTGGACACTGCGTGCTACCAAGAAGGAGATTATTTAACGTTTTGTATAGTAATTGTGCATCACATTTTTGTGTTTTACCTGTTTGGAAGTGTTTTCTTACGTAAGTTGCATTAAGATTGGGCTGAGCTCTCAGGGCCACTGTATTTTAACAACTTGTCATCTGTAAAATCAAAACAAACCCCACAATTCACAGAGGTTGTAGATGCAGCAACCTGATCCGAGACTGATACACAATGCTCATCTTCACTTTGCAGTTTCTCTCAAAGCCGAAGCAGCAAAGCAGCAGAGCAGCACGACAAGAAACTTAAACCAAAGGGCTTCATCCGGTCCTCTGAGGCAAAGCTGCTAATATTCAAATCCTCAAATCTGATCCAGGATTGGAAAATTTAAAGCAATTATCTCCCAAGAAGTGGAGCACTTATCTGGATTAACAGGTATGAATTTAAGAAGAAAATAAAATGCAAATTGATCCATATCAGCTCTTACATCTCTGATGAAGAAGAAGATGGTGGTCTGTATGTAGAAGTGCTTTTCAGAGTGAAGATATACAGGACATTTGCTTGCAACCAGTGACGGACTGGCCATAGGGCAATATGGGCAAATGCCACAATGGCTGTGTAATAATGAGGCCGTGTGAAGATGCAGCCAAAAAAAAAGTCGGTAGGGACCTGCTGGTTTACGGCCAGCTAACTCTGAAAGACTGAAGACACAATAACGCATGAGATCAGGAGCAGTGTATAGCTGAAGTCCTTGGTATAGCTCACCTGGTAGGGCAGCTCCCTCAAAAACTCTGTTCCAGTCTGGGTTGTAAGTTTGATACAATATATATATACGTCAAAAATGCCAGGCCTCTTTTTGGTGCCAGTCCATCACTGGTTGCAACTTATGCAAAAATTAACAGAACAGGATGG
This sequence comes from Trachurus trachurus, assembly GCF_905171665.1. Lineage (NCBI taxonomy): Eukaryota > Metazoa > Chordata > Actinopteri > Carangiformes > Carangidae > Trachurus > Trachurus trachurus. The sequence continues at coordinate 23,108,566 of NC_139896.1, read as the reverse complement.
GGCTGTACATACAGGCAAAGGTGGCACAGATCTTCAAAATGTGAAGTTTAGGCAAAAAAAAAAGAAGAAGCAGAAAAATATTGGCTTTCGTAAAGCTTTTAAGCTGTTCATTGGTTCTCCTCTGGTCTGGGCTGTCCAGATAATTTCTATAAACCTTTGAAAAAGTGACTGAAGTTTTCATGTTATTCATATTTTCTCATTTTATGTCAGAATTGAATCCAGAATATTCAGAGAAACAACAGCAGAGGCTCGCAAATGGAAAAAAAGAGAAAAGAATGAACTTTAAAAAAAAAAAGTATTTTATGTATAAGCATTTGTGGCTTATGATAAAAGTTATTATTTCTTCTTCATGTGTCTGGGTCCTCTGCACAAACTGTTGGTTCAGTTTATTATGGTTTCAATAAAAGTCGTAAGTGCTTTCAAATCACCGGTCTTAGTTTTTGGCCCGACGACTGGGTTCACAAACGAATAGATTTTCAATTTGAACGATGTTTTCACCAGCAGAGATTTTAAAGCGCTAAAAGCTGATGACAGTCTATCTGGTCTCTGTTTGGAGTCGAGTGGCTCAATTAGTCATTCCTCCCATGACCAGACAACTGCTTCAGATCAATACTTGGGTTAATAGCTACCAAAGGCAACACAGACCAACCTCTTGATATAAAATGGATTTTGTTTCTCAGTCGATATTTGGCTCATGTTTGTTTCAATAGCGAAGCCAGAAAAAACAATGGACAGGAATGTTCTCTCTCTGGAAGAAAATGGAGAGATTGTGTAAGGTAAATCCCTTTTTTTTGTGTGTCGCTCTTTTTATGGATTTTTTTCTTAATCGGTCTGAAATACTTTTCATATCAGAAATATTATATTATTATCTTTTTCTTAAAAGACAAAGGCATGAAATATTCAGGATTTGAATGGACTGCTGCCAACTCTGCTGAAAGCACAGAAATGCTGGGGGGTTGATTCCTTTCACCCCTCTCTCTCTCTTTCTCTCTCTCTCTCTCTCTCTCTCTCTCTCTCTCTCTCTCTCTCTCTCTCTCTCTCTCTCTCTCTCTCTCTCTCTCTCTCTCTCTCTGTAATGGGAGTTATTAAGACTCTAATATACGATGACTGAGCAGTTCAACTGCCACATTCATTTTAAATTAGCACATTGCAGGCTTTGCTAATTACCTGATAAAGAATCTCTCTGGAGGGGCAGATTTCTCATGTGGGCTCCATCTCGTGCATTAAAAACTATGAAACTGTGTGATTGTGAATACCACAGGTAAAAATGCAAATGGCTCATTATTAACATGGAGTCATGTAATATTTACACAAGCAGCTAAATAGTCACTCTAGTGAGTGTTAAAGACATTGCACGTTTCTTATTGAAGACACATTATCGCTCAGGTGAAGAGAATTTTATTAAAAGTTGCTCATGTGTACATGCATATTTATGTTTGTGCATGTATAATTTATGTTTATCTATATTTTACTGGACTTTTCCCCTGTTTACCTGATTTGGTTGTTGCCACTTCACTTGAAAGTTCTTCTGTGTTTATCTTTTATTATTATGTGTTGTATTTACTTCACATAAATTCCCACGTCAGTGAACCAATCAGAGGACAGGTTGCTCTGAGCTTCTCTTCTGATTGGCTGACTGTGTTCTGAGTGATTTAATAAAAATAGAGCAGATTTTTGGTAGAGGTCACTGAGAGACCAAATCCCGCGAATGTTGAGTGATGCACCAAGCCCCAGAGTTTGCTTTGTTGTGACATCACACAGTTACAACTGGATTTAAGGTTCAGTTTCTGAATATACAGTAGTGCATTTATCTGCGGACTTAATAGACTTGATTTATAATTTAAAATGAACTTGATCATTCTGAGGTTTGTTCTCTGCCTCACTGGGACTAAAATGGACCGCTGATATGAGTTTGGTCTGTGTGTTCAGTGTAAAGTCTGAGACCTGTTGAACTTATGAACAGTCAGTTGCTTACAGTTGTTTGTGTTCACCTTATGAATCAAGGTGCAGTGTTTCCTCTCTTTTAGCTCCATGGCTAGTCTTCACCAGCACCTAAGCAAAACATCTTTAGCAGCTAAATGCTGCACTAAGTTCACCAGCTGCTCTCTGACTGTGGACAGTGGCTTAATAACAGCTGTTTCTCCATAAACATCTGAAAATGGCACTATGAGAGCGGTGACTGTGAACCAGAACAGTGAATTGTCACTGCATTACAGAGAAACTGATTAATCTATGCCCTTCATCAGCCTGAAATGGTGACCACCAGGGGTATTCATTAAAAACACACTCACACACATGCACACACACTTTACCCCTTCAGTCCCCCTGAGCTCAAGGCTGCCAGAGTAAAGACAATAATATCACGCTGCGGAATACTATTATAATAACACTGCATTTCATTTGCATTTTGGCAGCAGAATGAAATGTCTTCCAAGGCCAACTGCTCCGCTCACGAAGTCGCTCCGTCTTCCATTATTGGACGTTGAAAAAAGGAGTAGGATGATGAAATTCCTCAGGCAGTTTATGTTCCTAAACAATGAACTGGATGGAAAGTAAATTTCGGAAAGCCAGAGATTTTAACACCTGGCACAGTTGGGCCTTGACTTCAGTGAGAGCAGTCATTTTGTTCAGTAGGGCAATAAAAGTCTTAATTATTGCTCCTTTAAGACCAGGACTATACATCACCTCACCTTATAACACCTGTTCCCTTTGTGCTCCAGAAATTGTCTCCTCGTTCTCCAGCATAGCAGAACATCCTCGATGATTAAGACTTAAGTTATAGATCTCAAAGTGGAAACTATAAACAACTCTCACGTCAAATGTTTTTGCAATTTTTTGGCTCTGGATTGTCCGTATTACCAACACAACACCCAGGTGACCACACAAATTTTTGCTCCACTTCCATAATGTGATGTCTTTCAAAAATAAAAAGCTGCTTTACCCACATTTAAAAATGTCCTTATATGTTCACTGAGGTGTGTAATTCAAGAAAACAGATAGTGGTATGTAAAGCCTAAGGCCTTGATTAGACAGGTTCAGTATTCAGTTTCAGTTTGAATGGCATATGTTGTTTTCTGCTTGAGCACTTTTTCATGAAAAGACTTAAAGGGACAGTATGTGAGATTTACCCCCATCTAGCGGTGCGGTTGCATGTCGGCACGTATTCTTGCTGTTGCGTTTACGTAAACTCGGGCAGAAGTCAGAAAAACAACACACGCTGCATGTATCAGGATAAACAAGCCTCTATGTAAACAAACGGTCCGCCAGCACGAGGCAAAACAATACAGGCGTGACAATATGTTGTCATGGTGATGTCGTATTGTTTACCTGACCCACGTTTTACCGGCTTTCTCTCGTCGAGTAAAATAACATCCAGTTGGTTTGCCGACGGCGTCACTCACGGCGTCATTCAGGTGTCTGACTGCACCTGAAGGCACACCAGTGCCTCCGTCCTTCCTCACACTAGCTACACGGTGGTGACAGTTTTAACAGGCGCTGTCTGGAAAACTTTCTCCCCGAGCCGAGAAGCTCCGGCGGCCCGAGTTTGAGGTTACTTACAGCCACGGTGACACTGAACGTAAAACATGGCGATTCAACATGGCAGAGAAGGTTCGGTGAACCCCCCCCTGTATGTTTGTAACGACTTGTAACATCTCATTCTAAGGTACGAGAAAGCGCTCGTTTGTATGCGGGCGCGATTCCACTTCAGTGAAATACGTATTTATGAAAGCGATATTTGATTTTTGTCAATAAAAAGCCAATAAAGTCCCATACTGTCCCTTTAAGAGCAGAAAGAGCAAAATACTTCTTTTAAAAGTATTTTGTCTGGCCTTTTATTTTAGAGGACAGCTGGACAGAGAGAGACACGCAGGTGGAATCGAACCTGGGGCAACTCCAGTGAGGACTATAGCCTCTGTTTTTTGGGTGCCTGCTCTACCCAGTGTGCTCTATGATGAACCATGACTGTCATATGTACCACTCCCCCAACAACAACAACAGCAATCATGGAGGAGAACATGGCCAGATACCAAATAATGTCACCAACTGAAGTTACAGTACCATGATTTGAACACAACAGCAGGTCTCCAACAGAAGCTGCAGGATGTAAGTCAACAAACTGGTCTCAATGACTTTCTAATGTAATGGTAAGCAACTTACTAGCTGTGAGCCAACAGCCTCTGGTTGGAGGAGGGAAGTAGAGATGAAGATAGAAAAATGTCAAGGACAAAGATTTGAACAACCCACACCAAACAAAAAAACACTGAACTGTTTTCTATTCTTTTCTCTTTTTTTGATGTTCTGAAGACTTCAAAGAAGAAGAAAAAAGAATCCAGAACCGTGAACCGTCCGTCTGATCAGGGCCTTGAATAACCTGCACCTTCCTACATCAGTGACTTTTTGTTTTATGTTTGAACAAGAACTCTCAGATCTTATAGTGCCTCTCTCCTTTTTTTTTTGAAAATTTTATTGTTCCCATAAGGAATCTGCTGACCGTGCTCTGTTGTTCTTCTCCAGGATCGTAACCCAACAAGCACTCTTGTTATCAGACTAACCTTTTTAATAAGGCTTCTAATTTGGGGGTAATTTGATTTTGTTAGATCCATATCTTTTAAATCTATTTCATTATTTTCTGTTGGTATTATGCTTTTAAACAATACAAATACTCAAATCTCTAAGCTCTATGGCTCTTGTGGCCAGAAAGTAATTAAACTGTGTACAGGTAGTGCATATTTTACTATCAGATCAATTTGTTTTGTCCATTTTACAGAATGGATAAATGAACTCTGTGTCTCTAGTGTCCCATACCAGTATGTGCATGTAGTTTTATTTCTCTACAGTCTACTGCATCACACACTCTTAAGGGAAGTGTATTGAAGCTCAGAGCATCTCACATGATTTAAATTAGTTCATTTCCATACAGGCCCATTGCTTCAAGTATAATTGCGACCTAAATTCAGTTTAATCCTTTTTTTTTTCTTTTTTTTTTGAGGAAACAATAAGCAGCTATATTATTTGGCAACACCAGATAACAACATTATCAGTCTGAGGCTAAATTGACCTGATTGGTAAGGCTGACCAGTTTGATTTGATGCTTCAGCCCAAGGGGTGTCGTTTCATGCCTGGGGCCTCATGGCAAAAGTAGAATTTGAAAATATTTTTAAGGATTTTTAAGCATTACTGGATCCAGACACTAACAACCACAACTCAAAGCTGGTTGCAAAAATGTTAATTAGTACAGAATTTCTAAAGTTACGTACAGGAAAAAACTGAAGCTCAGACCAAAACACCACACCATGAAAGCCAAACGTTTGACCTTCAACCACAGGAATACCAATCAGATCATCCTTGTGTCCAAGTAAACTTTGCATCATTTTACGACAGAGGCTTATTTTTGGAAGTGTCTGCTGTTTTAACAAGTGTATGCCCTCCTGTCTACAGATCTTCAGAGACAGTCTTTGAGAGCAGGTTTGTGTCTCGCTCACAAGCAAACAGGTCAGATTATATCTTTTTCTGGAAATGAGATATCATCACAAAAGCTGAAATGTCACAACAAATGAATGAAGACCTGAGCCCATACTGTACCTGGCAGTGTTGTGGCCAATGTGCCCAGGTAGCCACTTCAACTAAAAACACAAACTCTGCCAACCACTCACATTTGCTCTGTTCAATACAGCTGCGTCCTCTTTCAGCGCTGTCACAGTCCACATCTGTGTAGGGCATTATGTCCCTCTATAGCATCCATTTATCTGGGACACCGTCTAAACACAAACTTTAGGCCAAAGGACTGAAGCATAAAGACAAGGACGACAGGACGTGTTTAGTTTGATGTTCGCTGGCCGTGTTGCTGTTTCAGAGGCGTCATTTATTTTTAATTTAGAGTCTGTGCATCCGTTTAGCTTGTTGTTTGAAAAACCCTCCATATATTCCTCTTAAAACCACGGCTGATTTTTAGTGTTATATAACGCAACAGCAGCACCATGAGAGTAAACAGTAGCCTAATATGTGGTTCAAAAACACAGACACAACCATATACGGCCTTGTTTTGTCTTCACTCTGTGCTGGGACCTGAAATAGCTCCCGAGCCCCGACCTGTACGGTCTGCTCTCCAGTCTACATTAAGGTGTTTTGATGTTTTGATGTAATTACATCACAGCAGAGAGGACAGATACAAACCTTTATAAAACAGCTCAATACAAAGTATGATGAGGAGCAAGGTTATGATGGAAAACATAAAAACCTCACAACCATGATACAGAGGCAATTTCATGAGGCAATTTAAACAGTTTTATGCATTTTCATAAACGGGAGTCTTTTTATGATCATAGTTAGTTTGCTACTTTGGGTCCAGTTCGATTTCCTTCCACCTGACGCTGCTTCTGTCTCAGAGATTCACTTTTGTAGTTTGGCCTTGGAGCAGACAACACAGCACATACAGTATAGTAGCAGTTCATTTTATCACCTGCAGAAGGACGGCACCATCAGTCCACTCACCGTTGAAGCTGACGCTGCGGATGTACTTGAGCAGTTTCTTCCCTCCTGCCAGGTCCATCTCTGGGCAGATGCCGGAGTTTTCTGGGCACAGGTCCCTCTGCATGTTGTGAAGGGCATGGGCCATGGCGTACACTGCATCGATCACAAACTGGACCTTTCCCTCCTGCTCGTACTTGGAATCGATGCCGATCCGTTCCTGACCTGAGAGAGATGCGGAGAAGGAGATTACAGTGACTGAGGTGAACTTGATCAGGATTACAAATATGTTTTCATGATTTTGGATTTTTCCTTCTTTTCACCTTGTGTAGAGTATTGATTTTTTTTTTATGGAGACTTAAGAGTTCTTATTCCCCTCTGAAATGGGTACACGTGTTGATTTATGGGAAGATATTTGTTGTTTTGAAGAACTGTTTTGTTTTAAGTCTCCTCTCGCAGGCTTCTCGCAAAGAGCTGACTGAAGAGCAGACTTTATTAAAATACTCAGAGAATCAAGTTTGGATGGTGGGTCCAGGTGGGTGAGATATGGGACATTGGTGACTGTTTTGATACGACATCACAAAGTCACATCAGTCCTGACAGCTGATTTTAAGATCTTAATAAAGGCTGTGTGAATTTCTCAGTGAACTGCGGACCTAGGCTCCAGTGTTAATATGGAGCCTAGACTTTCATAATCACACTACACATGGACATCTACTTTTAGACAATATGGGACCTTTAAAATAGACATATCTGTACTAAGTAAGTTGTACAGTATTTGTAGAGCATAAGCAGAAATTAAAACCTGTGAACTTTTGTCAGCACAAAGCCATGCAGAGTAAAAACACAACATTTAGGAATATTGTCTGAGGTGCTTAGTGATGAAGTGAAGCATGGAGAGAGGGAGGGAGAGAGAGAGCAGCCCTGACGGGGCGATGACCGGTCCAGGCTCGCATTAAAGCTCTTTTATCTGAGTGCTGTTCTCCCAGTTGGTGGCAAAGCCGCGGGGAGTGAAACCTGAGCCTGTCTCAGCAGAAAAAGACGAGGGTGTCCAAAGTTATGTGCTCCCGAAACAGCAGCAGTTCGCATTCATTTAGAGCACGATAACGGCATTATGGCGACTGCTGGATCAGTTTGCCAATAACGTGCAAGGATATTGTCCTTTTTTATTAAAATGCTGAATGGTGGCTGGACATGTGGCCCATGCTGATACGATGGAGGTGTCTCCACAGCTGAGAGACTGACTTGAAAAGGCTGAAAAGGCTATTAATTTTCATTATATTCATTAACAGTTATTTGAGGGATTGGTTTCTCATGGGACTATAATAAAAAACAAACCAAAGCAATGGGACACAAAAAGAGTTTGTATCATACCCTATTGTAGCGTATCAATATTGTAACTTAGCTTATCCACATATCTAGCTCACACTGGGCACTGTGAACACAAAAATACAGTGAAGACCCTCTCCTTTTATTTGTCATCTTCATGTTCTTTTATGTTGTTATCATTTCAGACCAATGACAGCTGTTGGGGACATGTGGGTGGAGCACTCGATGCAGTTCAGGGCCTGAGTTCACGGTACATGAACATCTGACAAAGTTGGACATTTCAGTTCTCAACCCACTAGCTCATCACCGCTTTGTTTCTGCAACTTCACACTTTGTGCACAATCCAGACAGAACACATTATAGCTCAAACCATCCACACTTTACATAATCGAAAAGAGAAAGAAACAAAGAAGCTGATGCTATGATGAAGCTAAATATGCTTGATGACAATGAGAGAGAAAGATGCAAATACATTCCAGACAATCACAAAGACAGCAGGCAGATTGTAGCTTAGCGGAACAGCAGCACATATCACTGGGAAGCACGGTTACTTAGAATTGTTCCCATGGTGTTTCATGATTCTGGAGGAAACATTATGCAGCAAAATGCTAAATAACCAAAGCAGTTTAAACGGCAGCAGCTGCAGGGCCATGGCTTACACAAAGCGTTTGGCTTCTAAACAAAAAAAAAAAGACACCAAAGGCTTTTAATATTTTACACTTTAAAACAGGGCAGTTTCCTCTGTGGCCTTGCTAATCTCTGAGCTGCTTCGGTACATTTGAATCTCTTACATTACAACGTGCTTCAAACTGATTTTTTCCTACTTCTGAGAAACGGTATTTAAGTTAATTTCATTTAGTCTTTTACAGAGAGTTTGACTCAGGTTTAACAGAGCAGTTTTTTGGTATGGTTCATAAACAACAGAAATTGAACTTATGAGAATTTGTGCTTTATATACAAAGCCACAGTCTTTATGAAATGCATTTATCAATAATCATTTAGCTGTGGATCTAGGCTACACAAAGTGGCAAAATGTGGTTTGTCACCCTATAGAAAATAGAACAAGTAATTTCCTGACAGCTCTTGCATTCACATGGACGTGTTTGTTCTGAATTGTAATGCATTAGTTACATTACAACTGTCTATAATGCATAGTTTCCTGTTTATATGGTAGTTTCCATAGTCTAGGTACGACCCACAACTGGCTCTGTGTGCAGCATGAAAATAGATGGAGGTTTTGATTACCACTGACTCATATTCCTGCTGATAGAGTCCTAAACCCTGGAAATAAGTTAATGTTTTTCTCCTTCAGTTCCATTGTCCTCATCATAAAATACCAAATGGATTTCCTTTTGAAAGCATTGATGTCAGAAACAGTTGCTGGTGTGCATGTGACTTAATGAGACTACAGAGGTTGTTGAAACATTAAACATCATCACAGCTTTACTACCTTACACATCCTTACAACCTCAATGTGCTCATATTTTATACACATTAAATTTGAGAGAGTGGGTTTTGTAAAAGAGGTCAAGTTGGAGATTCAGCGACGCTGATGTCATACAAGAGTGGTGTAGTTTGTTTATCACCTTTCACACCAGCCACATTTTTATTTTCAGTGAAAATCATAAAAGTGTTGTTCATTAGTGAAGATTATCCCGCTGGCTGAACATAACATGCAAGTGTTGTTTATCACAGACCTTTTTTTTCTGTAATAGTCCAAAGGCCAGTGGGGACAAAAACACTTTTTGGCTTTTTTGTTGCAGGAAACAGGTTGGTGTTAACTTTATCCTATCATCCTTGTACTACTGTGAATTTTAAATACTATAACTTCAAAGACCATGGACTCCTGTCCTGGCTTCAATTCTTGTTTGTTTCACCATGACAATAATCTTTGCTACACCTCAATTGTTAACCTGGGGGCAGATCAGAAAAAGAGTTGTTCTTGTATAATTTCATCATGAATACCTGTTGGACCACGGCAAAAACTGTTAGAATTTTTCAGCTGCAGAAACAGCAGGTGGGAGTCGTGTTGGTGTATTCGCTAATCAATGAAACAAACTTAAGGGGCAGAATTATTTAGAAAAATCAAATCCTCAAATCAACGAGGCATTTAAGTAACATCCTGTAAATTACTACTTTAACTCAAGCCTACCATGCCAAGGAATGTGCAGACCCCATCCACATCTCCATGGCAGTCTACAACCCCCACTCCAACGCTCCCTTTGATCCTCTGAATACCCAAAAGGCCTTTCAGGGTTAATTAGCAGCAAGTGTTCATGTAACACAGGGACACAACAGTGAAGACAAAGAAATGCACAGCAGCAGCACTCGCATGTTTCTGAGTCTGACTAAATGATCGCTGGTGTTTGATGGCAGAGCAAATATACAGTATGTGTTCATTATGATCATGTGAAAGGCAGAGGCAGAGAGCAGCAGAGGTTGCTCGGATTTTTTGATTCACCCCATTAACTTCCTTGTATGTCTCTGCCTTCTCTCTAGTTTTATGCTACAGTATCTCTTCATCTCTCCTGCTCTTTATGCACCAGTCGCTCCCTCTTTCTCTCTCTCATGCACCCTCTTTTCATTCTGTCTTCTTTCTCTTTCTCTCTCCCCTCAATACATGTCCTCCTTCACACTACGTTTTACATATTTCAGATGTGAAAACCATGAGCAATATTTTACAAATTTACTCTGAAGCGTTTTATTTAATATGTAATGATGAACCCACAGACAATGAGCAGCTTAATATGTAGCTCCACTTGACGTTACAGAGCCTAGTGGTTTTCAGCTCATTGTTTGGTTGTTCATGGTCAAGCAGGTTGCCGACTCTAGAAAGTCAGTGGTTCAATACCTGGCTCCTCCAGTCCACAAGTGTCCTTGGGCAAGATACTGAACCAAAACAAACTGCCCCAAATATGCAATATGTAGATACATGTGTGAGTGGGTGAATGTGACTGGTGGCGTAAAGCATTTTGAGTGGTTGTAGAGACAAGAGAAGTGCCTTTTAAATGCAAGTCCATTTACCATTTACCACGATGACTACTAAACTCATGTGTGAAAGTCTAACATAAGCCTGAAAATCTCCACAAGAGTTATTAAAGGAGTCATCACCTGGTTTTTTATGTATCCAATCCCCCTTAAATTGCTTTGTATCAGTTCTTAAAACTTATTGGAAACATTTTTTTTTTTTTTTAATTCAAACATAGAGCTTGTTCTGACACTTTTTCAAACGGCAACTTTCTCTCGTGAGAGTAAGCGCGAGGTTTTGACTGGTCCGGATGTTCATTGTATTAATATGTAATGATGCGCGCATTGATTGGACGCAGGAAGGACAGAGCCGGAATGGTGGCTGGCCCTGTGGGTTACATGCAGGCTGTATTGGAAACCGCATACTATGCTGCTCTCTGTCGTGTACCGTATATAGCCTAACTTCTTAAAATAAAACAAAATTGTATCGGTTCATTGTAAAACATGTATTTATTGATGCAAATGTGGTGATTTCTGTACGTACACTGTAAAAAAAATTCCGTAGAATTTACGGTAAAATACTGGCAGCTGTGGTTGCCAGAATTTTACCGTAGAAAATACGGTCACAATGTATTACACATTACGGTATGCTGTTTTGGCAACCGTAAATTTCACAGTAGAGAACTGTTATTTGTTTACGGTAATTTGCTGTAAAAATAACAGTTATAATATAAACCTGTTTACGGTAAATTCTTTTAAAAATAACGGATATACTGTAAACCTAATTACAGTCCATCAGTGAAAAAACACGGTAAAACTGTAAGATATAGTACGGTATTTTATTGCAAAATTCACGGTAAAATACTGGCAGCTGTGGTTGCCAGAATTTCACCGTAAAAAATACGGTACAACACATAATGGAATTACAGTTTGTTGGCGTAGATTTTACAGTCAGAAAATGCAAATGGTAAATTATAAAGGAAATAACCAATTAAAGGACAATTCCAGGCGAATTCAACTCGGGGGTGTATTTTCCTATCATTTTAGGTCTAAAAGAAGGAATCTTAAGATTTTCAGTTTAATCGCTCCTGTTTTGCAGTAGTTGCGTCTGTCCCCGCATCGCCATGGCAGCAATGAATGGGAGTGGATGTAAGTTCCGCTGTTTAGGCTGTTTCCAGCCCTCAAAGCCGCAATTTTTTTCCACAGACAGCGTAAGATGGAGACTCAAACATGCACCGAGAAGTTTATTTGCTTCAAGCAAGCCGACATGTTTGTAAAACTAGATCTAATTCAAAGTCTCCCAGAGTCTTGCGCGAGCCCGAAGTTGCAGTGCTGGTGTATTCAGGTGCAGTTGGAGCTATCGTTTGTGTCATAAACACAGGAATACCAACTCTTGACTTGCTTCAAGTGTAAATTTTTTTCCACAGACAGCGTCAGGTGGCTACTCAAACATGCGCCGAGAAGTTTTTTTTACTTGAAGCAAGTAAAGAGTTGATATTCCTGTGTTTATGACACAAACTGTAGCTTTCCTACTGCACCTGAACACACCGAGCACGGCAACTGGGTCTTGCGCGAGACTCCGGGAGACTTTGAATTAGATCTAGTTTTACAAACATGTCGGCTTGCTTTAAGTAAATAAACTTCTCGGTGCATGTTTGAGTCTCCATCTGACGCTGTCTGTGGGAAAAATTTGCGGCTTTGAGGGCTGGAAACAGCCTTAACAGCGGAACTTACATCCACTCCCATTCATCGCTGCCGTGGCGATGCGGGGACAGACACAACTACTGCAAAACGGGAGCGATTAAACTGAAAATCTTCAGATTCCTTCTTTTAGACCTAAAATGATAGGAAAATACACCCCCGAGTTGAATTCGCCTGGAATTGTCCTTTAAGCCCATTGTAAACCAAAGTACACACTATAATTGATAAACTTTGAGAACCTCTCTTTGCATATACACATTCTCTGTGAAAAACAGAACTTGTCCAGTATACTCACAAGGCAGTGTTGACATCTTGAAAAGACAGTGTGTGTCCATACATATGAAGAAGGATAGTCCATGATAGAAGAAATAAACATAATGAAAAAAGGAGCCACTTGCCCTGTGTTGATCAACACTAATGAGTCACTGAGTCCAGACTTGGCTGAAGAGGGCTCTTAACATATACATGGTGTTCAAGAAACTGGAACTTAAAGCATCCAGCAGTCACCAGTTCTGCTTGAAGACTCATATATTGTCCATTTGGTGTCCACTGTAGACTGGCATGATCCTCTCTGCAGCCAGAAAACAGAAACAAAGCAAAGGTTAGATTGATGCAGTGCCTGAGCATGGTGCCTACAGAGATAAATTCAGCCTTCTGTTGTTAAACTGAGCTCCAATGAGCTATACATAGAATGAAACCAGCACTCTGGAATATAGTTTTGCAGGTCATCAGGAGTATTTCATTTATTTTATTGTATTAGTGTAAAAGGTAGAAACTGTCACTTTTCAGGACTAAATTATCATCAGTATTTGTTTCACCCTTGTCGAATTGCAGCCTAAATCCTGAATCCTGTCCGTAATACTGATTTTTTTCTACTGTATGTTTGTATGAAGCTGTTGGCACCGTGCACTTGTGGGAGATCGATTGAGTGAAGTTTGAGTTGTGCTTGCATCTACTCATTTGCTACACTGACATAAACCATGGCTTACCTCTAATTAGCCTTGACAAGACTGGTGTTTGAGTCATTGGGTCCAGACTTGACTGAAGACAGGTGGGACAGAGTCTCATACAGACATGGTACAATGTTGAAGAAGCTGGAACTTTGGGCAGGTGTTGTCATCATTCCTGCTTGAAAATTCACCAGCAGTCTTCAATCAGGTGTTTACTGTGGACTGGCATGAACCTCTCTGCAACCAGACAAAGAAAGACAACAAAGAAAACATTGTTAATGATAATGATAATTATTATTATATAGCACACTGTTGCAAAGTGCTTCCTGCAGCAACAACAACAACAAACAAAACATGAATAAAAGAAGTTGGAACAGAAAAAAAAAAATGGTGAATGAAGAGCAGGTTTAAAAAATCTAATAGAAAGGCCAACCAATAAATATGATTTCAGGAGGCGCTTAAAACAGTTAACAGATTTAGCAGATCTAATAGATTGAGAGAGATTGAGGGAGAAACTGTGGAGGCTACAGCTGAAAACACACAATCCTTTGGATTTGACATTAAATCAGTGATTTTGATGTTTTTTTTTAAGGATAGTTCCGAGGATTTATCCTTAAGGAACTCCAGATAATAGGGTAGTAGACATAAATGGGAGACATAATTATTGATGTGGCCATGTAAATATTTGACAGGTATGAAGAAACAAAAACATTTAGGCTAATGGCAGCACCAGTTCAGAAGCCTATCAATTTAAATGTACTCACTGAAGCTGAGTGTTGATAACGCTGAAGATGTACTGGCCATGCCACATTCCTGCAAAGTAGGCTGCCTTGCATTCTCCAGCTGCACCATGCTGAGGAGAAGGTAAAATGATTTTGTAGTGTTAAAAATGTGTACAACTAAGGATGGGATGGTTCTGTACAAATATATATGTTGAACACAAAATGAACTCATGTAACACTTCAGTAATAATGATAATGGACAGAAGTAGCTACATGGATATCTGAACAAGGCAGTTTTAGGCTGGTGTATTTTCCCTCTTCCACACAAACACAGTAACACATAACTTTACCTTAACAGTAATGATGTTGGCCTCCCTTAGGAACTTCTGCACCTCCATGAGAGCAAGGCTCCTCTTCAGACCGTCTATCTCCATGTGCTAACGTTAGCTTCCACATACTTTACTCTGATTAGAAAACACAAAAACTCTGGTTACTCTCAGGTCCTGTCTCTCACGCTAGTCTCATGCTATAGTAGTCAGCGTTATTAGCTTAACGATCCACCGTTAGCGTTAGCATAACGACCGTTATCGTTATTAGCATAACAATAGACCGTTAGCTGTATTAGCATAACGGTCGTTAGCGTTAGCCTAGCCATCGTTAGCGTTAGCCTAGCTCATGTGCTAAACGGCCAAAGTAACACAAACCATGCTCATTTTTAAATACTTACAGTTCATCTGTAGCTTTTCCACGGACAGTTGGTATCGATCCAACCTGAGAAAGTCCAGTCCGATCCACCGACACTCGTTGCTGAAGCAGTCAGACTTTTTTGCAGACTGAAGCTGGGGCATTTCCATCAAAAATAAAATTAATCCACTTTACTTGTGTCGTCTTTGGCTGACAACAGAGCAGCTTGGTTGTAACCAGGTTGTAACGGCGCTCCGGCCAAAAATAACGGATCTTGGTGGCGCGCAGCAAACCAACCGTTGACCCAACAAATGGGTTACTATGGTTACTGCTGGGTCACCTGTGGGTCACCCAAGCCAGAGCTGACTCAAGCTTCTTCTTTTTTTCCTTTTTTTTTTTTTTTTACTGTGTGTAGGTATGTTATGGAGACTACATGTTTGTACAATAGAGATGTTTGTATTTTAAAAAATATATATTTATGTCTAAACTCCATGTTTGCACATTTATTCTGAAATATATGTTACATATAGGCTATTACATGTTATTTTGACTTAGTATCTTAATCTTATCTTAATTCTGTTTTGACAACATGTAGTTTTTCTATTGCATTAAGTGCTTCACATCGACCCGAACAATGCCCACGTGACCACAGCCTGTCCTGATACCATACTTTTTAACATTCTACTTTCTATAGAAATGATGATATGATTTAATGGTTGTGTACCGTAAATTTAAACGTAAACACCAGCAAAATCTGTAATTCAGACAGAATGATACCGTCAATTTTACGGTAATTACACGCTTGTGACATTATGGTATTTTACCGTGAATTTTGCGAACTTTTTACAACATTCACAGTAAAATTCCATATTTTCTACTTAGTAAGACCGTAAAATTTAAAGTTATTTACTGTATCTTGATTTACGGTAATTCAGTGTATTTATTACAGTGATATACTATTTTTGATTTTACGGTATTTTACTGTTGCTATTTGACAGTTTTTTACCGTAATTTCTACGGACATTTCTTACAGTGTAGGCTACAGAGCCCCGGGGAAGAGCTGCTGCTGCTCTGTGTGAAGCTTCACTTTTCATTCAAACAAACTAATACGACTGCTACAATTGTTAGATTTCATCAATGAGACCAAAATTTATCTCCTAAAAAGAATTTAACCAGTCGGCGGTAAACCTCTACAAACCTGCGGGTAAGTTAATTAACGATTTCCTGCGCGGGCATGGCAACGTTTGACCGGTTAACGAGCAGCTGCAGGCGGGTTGCTGACGAGTCACTCTCCGCTCCTCTGCCTCGCTGGAGCTGCACTTCTCCCAACGCGCAGCAAACTTCTAAACAGCCGTCATTTGGATAAACTAACCGCACATTGGGGATCTAAACCCTTACTTTCTCGCATGAAAATATATTAAAACTTAATAAAGTGACGAAATAACAGCGCTACAGTGGGAAATAAAACAACACGTAATGGCGGCGCGGCAGAAGTCGGGGTGGTGGAAGAGAGGTGTGTTTATGAAAGCAGTCTCCACGGTGACGTCACCGTAGGAGCAGAATCAAAATCTCGTAATTTTGCGGTGTGCAGCCTCATGAGCTACTCTGGCTTAAACAAAGAGCCCAAACGAAAAAACTCAGCCACTTTCAAACCCCAGGTTTTCAGGCAAGTTTTCACTGAGGTCCAACACCAGTATACATGTTTTAACAAGGAAAAATGCAATTTCCGGGTGATGACTCCTTTAATCATGCTTTCATCCACTGCAGCTCTGTAACTCACCAGATGTGTAGCAGATACATCTGTAACCTCCAAACTCCAAAACAAGAGCCTCCTTACTGACATTGCTTCTCCTCTGAGCTGGACTCAAACAGACTGAGAGGACATTTAGGACCAAGTGAGGATGCAACTTTAAGTCCAGGCCATTTTTAAACCCATCCACGGCCCTAAAAAGAGGGTCGAACGTGAGGGTAGGTTTAACTAAGCATGCAGACAAATATGTGGTGTACAGAGTCTGCTCTCCCCTGGGATCTCATTAACTGACACTGTCACCTATGCAGTTAAACTGTGGATATTTCTTGAATAATCACATATGAGCTGAATTATGTATGTAGTATACCCCCCCTCTTATAACTCCAAACAAACAAATCTCACTTTAACCTCTGCTGGTCTCACAAACACACAGATAGAGCCACATATTCCAGCTCAGTCCTCTGAGGTTAAATATTACTTGGGGCTGAATTTCTTCTTCTGTCTGTTCTCCTGCTGCATTCTGGGCCATCTGCAGGGTTTTTATGCTGCACACAAAGGGATGAGTGAGAGATAACTATGGCCTGGACCAATAGGTGGATGATGTACTAAGTTAGTTAAGACTTGATTGGCAGAAGGCAGCTGTAACAAGGCAGTAACAAGGCTACAGACCCCTATTGGCCCATTGAACACTGACCCTTCCCCTACAGAAACATACCTGTATATATTTATCTATCATCATCATCTTCTTGTTCTATTGTTACATTTTCTATTCCAGCTACCCCATGTCTTCCTGTATCTTTTTTTCACACCCAAAAAAACAAAAACTAAGAAAGTAAAGAAAAAAATCATATTTGAAAAAATTATTTCACACAATCAAATTCAGAAACTCAGTATTAAACAAGACAGGTGGTTCTCTACTGGCACTAAGAAGGCAGTTAAGAACACGTCTGGGAAACACCTGTGTCTTATCACTCCTTCTTAGCTGAACCCTTCTTAAGAGCCTTCTTACGTCCTTAAGAACGATCGAATCTGGGAAACGACTGTGCAAAGCATGAAAGCAGAGATTGAAGGTCACAAGCTAATGATGGTATACACATGGCCTAGTCAAAATTAAGAATGATGATCCAATTTAGCAGTGTCTGAAATTGTGGTACAATTTTCTTCCAGATATGAATATAGAAAATATAAAAAATATGTAATATCTACAATTAAAAATGAATATTTAACCCTGCTGAACTGTTGTTTTTGCTTTTTTTTCGGGAGGTCTATATTTTAGGGGGAAGCAGCCCTTACGTGTTTGCCAATAGCTGCAGTACAATAAAATGTAGTTACAGGTCATGTGAATAAAGATCACTACTCTTTACAGCAGAAAAAATATTCTCCCAATTACTGTGTTGTAATGTAAAAAACTTTCCACACAGATGTTTGTTATTCAGGGAAACTGCTGCTCCGGCAATCAAGAAAGATTTTTCAATGCAGGAATCCGAGGTCGCAGAAAACTCCAATTATACAGGATTAATTCTGATTTACAGACACTGTTTATTCCTGCAGTTGGTGAGGGAGGGAGGAAGGAAGTTTTCTTCGACAGAGTATTTTTAGACGACTTGTTTTCACCACAGTATGATCTGCATACATCTCGTCATGAAAAAACTAACACTATTACTCAGGCAAACAGAATACAAAAAAGAGACAAAGAAGCTTAGATTACACACACAGAGCACCCACACAAAATGTTTATTTCAGTGTTTCCCTGGTTAGATCAAGAGTCTGTGGAAAAATCCCATGAGAACAACTTTCCATCAATCATCATGTAATGTGCCTTTCTCCAACTCAGTTGAAAAAGCAACAAACTGTAAACAAACTTTGTTTTGTTTGTTCTCACAGGATTTTTCAGACGGATGTTTCTTTCATCTGCCTGAGTGATGTGGAAATTGTGTGCGTGTAAGATTATTATTCAAGGCACTTGACCTGCATCACATGCATGTCACGCTCCAGGTTCGTTCTCGAGGATTTGTTCTGAAATGAAGTATTGGATAAAAAAATCTGAGAATATGCTTGTAACACTGATGCCAGTGTTCTGTGTGAGACAGTGGGATCTGCACGGCTGGGTAAGTGCTATACATGGTGTCACAATGAGTGGATAGACGTGTGATGGCAGGTATGAATGGAATCAGGTCAAACCTGTGAATACAGAGCAGAAATAGACACACTACAGTGGCTGTAGCAGAAATCTTGTCCAAATGTGGGTGTGACACAGGCTGTCAGAGACATGTGCAGCAGATTTAATAGGTAGATGCAGTGGGCAAGGTGCATCTTTCTCCTTATTGCATAAGCTTTTCAAGGAGGATCTCACAACTAATGGGAGACAGAGGTGTATTATCCATTTTGCTGAATTTTACAAAGATCAAGGAATATACGACAGGAAGCTTTGCAAGAAGACTCTTAGTTAGTTAAGTTAAGTTAAAAACAAAGTGTTTGGGACAGAGAGAAAGAAAAGTAAATGATTTCCTGTAAGGTTCCTTCTGCTGTCTCTGCAGAGTGTCATGGAGGGGATGTGATGCGATGGATTGTCCATAATGGAGAACAGTTTGTCCAGTGACCTGCTGTTCCTCACTGCCTCAGTGCTTCCAGGTTTGGACCAATGATGGCTCCAGCCTTTTGAATGAGTTTAATCATCCTACTGGCATCTCTGGCACAGTAGCTGCTCCCACAGCACCACAGCACAGTCGATGGCTCTCTCTGGCCCAGCACAGACTTGTAGAGGATCTGCAGCATTGTGCCTGGGTGACTAAACCTGACTGTGGATTTATGGAGCCATGGTAACCATACACAGCAGAGTTGATGACAGCTATTAAGTAGCCATGGCAACTTCACAAAGCTGAGATTTAACAACTGTAACCTTGGTAACTAGCTACAGTATGCACAACAGGGACAGTGACAGCCAAAACCATGGTAACTGTACACATCATTGATGGTGATAGCTGTAACCACGGTAACTGTACACAGCAGAGATTATATACTGTGTTTAAATATATATATTTATACTGTATATATATATTTGACAGAAACATTTTAAAGGGACAACGAGGAGTTTCTATTCGGTTATAAAAAAGTCTCACGTTAATGTGGATGAATCTCCGCTACCCACACTTGTTAATGGGCCCATTTTCGATAAATATATCGTTCTGTCTCTATCGTTATTTTGTTATTATTAGTGGTGGCGGAGATGCTGGTCGAGCCGACCAGCGTTTTTTACTTTCGGTTTCGCAACGAGTCATGAGAATAACGCCGCCGAATCGCCGTTTATGGTCGGAACTATGACGGTAACTGAACCTCTTTGAACCTCTGACTTTAATTCTTGATGAATGAAAACATGAGTCCGTCTTGCGCCGGTCAAAATAATTTTACGGTGTGCGCGGAGGCTCATAAATGTAGTGTGAAAACGCTTCGCTTTTCCCAAACTCCTCGTTGTCCCTTTAATTTATGAGAGCGAGCCGCGAGGTGGTGTTTATCCTCATATTAGTTTATATTGAACTATCAGAGCTCTAGTAGTTGGGAGAAACATTTTAATTACGGACAACTGGGATTTTCGTAGACAGAGTGAAGAGTAGTGGACAGAGGACATCTGACACAACGTCAGAGTTTTATTTTATCATCTTTGGGAAGAATGATAACCGCCTGCTGCTGTGTGAATTATTTAGTTTATTTTGAGAGAGGCTGGCATGGTCAAAGGGGACTGAAACAGATGCGGCAGCGAAAAAACCTGCATTTACATTCAATTTACCTTCACCCACAACTTTCGCCCTCCATCAGATGGGTTGAATAAAAACGGCCTCACAGGGGTTTACAAGAGGAGCAGCAAACGATACAACAACGAAATAAGAGGCCAAGTAGCGAAACGGTGTCCAGAGTCTGTTTATTATTTGTCTTCAGTGTGCAGGCTCATAATAAATAATGAGGGAATAAAATGGGACGCAGTTTCACTGAGGATGGGTGAGACACGTTGAGTCATGCTATCAATACAACTCCCAAATAGTCTCATTATAGGCAGAGGAGCAGCAAGCTGGCTAGGGTAGCTGATCAGGAGCCTGTTTAAGCCACAAATCACAGGTGCAACATGAGTCCCATTGGACACACACACAGAATCACACACATATTCCAATGGTAAATATTAATATCTACAAAAAATCCTCAGTGTCTGATCAGAGAAGCAAACAGCAGCAGGACATATGAAATCACTTCCTGTCACAATCATTTTAGCATGTTTAACCGACCTATGACGTGTGAGACAATCATAAGTCACACATCCTGACACCATTTTCACATGAGCAGCATTTATGTACAAGCTGTTTTTGGGAAACAGATTCCTCTCTGTACTTTGTGACATATCAGGCAACCTTTGCAACTTCTGCCTCTAAATTTCTGCCAAATTATTCATTTTGCAACAATTTCTTGTAGTTGAACATTCCCTCCCATTGTTCTGTAAATAGTTGCGTAGATCTTCAGGGTGCAGCCAAACTTCAGCTAAAGAAAACAATGTCATGTGATGGGAGTAAAGTAACTGCAAACAAAAAAAGAAAGGTAATTTCTCCAACATCACTTCCGCTGTATATACAGGGGTCTATGAGTCTGAGACCACTCCCTATGTAGGAAACTTACCCAGTAGTCTCTAGTTCTTGTCACTGCTGTTTGGAGTTTCCAGCCCCAGAGCAGAAATGTAAATTCAATATTACCTTGTTATTCAATAATGTCATTCCACTCTGACTAACAAAATGTCATGATCTCAGTGGGGAATACAAATAGAGTAAAACTCTTAGTTAGTAAAACTGAGAGATACAATGGGAAAGTGGAGACTATACTCAACTCAGAAACAGAGTCTGGGTGTATTGGCAGAAACAGATGTTCACAAGTCACTTGCTACCTCTGCTCTCACCGCTAAGTGTTGTCCTTAACAACAGCCGTGGCATGTGAAAAAATGACTCCTGACCTGTGAGTGCCATTTGCAGTGACATTGTTAGATGCTGTTTTAGTTAAACTGTGAGGGGAGCAGCTCAGCTCAGCTATCACCGGGCTCCCTGCACTGACAGCACCAATTATTACCCCGGGGTATCTGCTGCCATGCGGCTGCAGCTCAGAGCAGACGGTGATGGGAGTCTTCCTATCTCTTTTTAGAAAGCCTCCAGAGGCCCTGACTATAGTCTCTAAACCTTCTCTATTTCCTTGCCTGTGGCAAAGGGACCTGGAGCTTAATGTTATCTCATAAACAGGAGTCCCTCAGTCTCCTTCTCCTCTCTATGACCTGCTCATATCTCGCTTTCAGTCACTAACACACACACACACCAAACACGACCACCATCGGACCCCATAGGCATAATTTTATCTTGACTTCTTCCTGTTTTGGGACAGCAGTGCCACTGCCTGTCATGGCTTCCAGCTCCTGCCCTCACTCACTCACTCACTCCATCTTAATACCTGGAGCTTCAGGCGTAGTGATTGTCTCCGGATCTGATTTTGTCTCCACTGCTCCTTCTCGCGTGTAAATTCCTGACCGTAAATTGCTCTACTCAGGTGGTTGGACTGAATACTTTTTAGCTGCTCCCTGGGAGTTGCACTGATTCATCATTAAACTCCTATGATATACTTGTGACGCACGGTTTCACACCAGGGCTAAAAATCACAGCAGGAAAAACAGATATATTGGCTGTTTCACTTCACATGCTCTTTTTCTTAGTTAAAACCTGTTGCCTACATTACCCACAGTGCACCTGGACCTCTGGCGAGGGTGTGTTATACTTGTAGCAGCTAATGTATCCTAGCCTGCAGCAGAGATTTGGAGGTTACAGCGGCCTGGTTCTTTCCACACCGCCACATTTTTTTTTAACGTCTAAGACTTGTAGTCTTCCACCCTGACACAGGTGACATCACCTGAGGACATTATTAGAATTCACACAGTTGCTGCAGAGGCTTTGAATTATGTTCAGTCAGGGTTAGTAATTTTAAAATCATGTAATATTTCCAGCAGTCACATACTGAGTGAGGCCACTGTGCTGCATGTCTGGATTTATGTTCTCAGACCAGTCAAACTTTTCCTCAGCTCTATATGGAGCAAGTCAGGTGTGTGGGAGCTGCTCTGGGGTGTTCTCTCTTTGTGCATACTACTGCAGGTGAGACATGGGTCTGCAACAGTCACAAACTGTGCAGTACTTGCTTGGTTGTATGAAGTGATATTTCCATATTCTGTTTGATTACAAGATGCTTTTAGGACTATTGTAACTTTGTGATGTCACAACAAAACAGTCATTCTAAGCCATGCCTAAAACACCACCAACCAAGTCTACTCTCTTCTGAGAGAAAAGATGTTAAACTACACTGAGATGGTTTCGGGTTCATTAAACCACAAAAGTATGGTCTCATGGATTAACAGTCCAGTCATCAGTGAGAGACTCGGAGTTGACCCACTGCTCCTTTGCGTGGAAAGGAGCCAGTTGAGATGGTTGGGGCATCTGGTATGGATGCCTCCAGGGCGCCTCCCTATAGGTGTTTCTGGCACATCCAGCTGGGAGGAGGCCACGGGGCAGACCAAGGACAAAGTGGAGAGATTGCAGCCTGGACTGGGAACACCTTGGGATCCACCAATGAGAGCTGGCCAATGTAGTCAGGGAAAGGCAAGTCTGGGGCTCACTGGTGGATCTGCTGCCCATGCGACCCGACTTCGGATAAGTGGTTGAAGATGGATGGATGAACTGTGGTGAATTTTGCAACCATGACAACAAAACCCCCAACCTCAACAATATAGTCACAACAAACACAAAATATGATTTTTCCTGGAAAAAAATATTTTTTTATGACAACATAAAGTGATTTGTTTCACTTTTGATTACATTTTATTTTACTTTGATGGACTCCTTTATTAACTGAAGGATGCTGACATTTAAGTCAGCACAAACAAAATCTATATTTGTACGACTTAACTGTTTGTCTCACGCCTGAACTTCACTCTCCAAAGACAACATAAAAATGAAAATTATGGCAAATGATGACAAAACAAAACAAACAAAATGAAAAGAAAAGACAGGTAGAACCTAAAACCAAGACTTCACAGATTCATGTTGTGTGAAGCTCCAGGTTACAGGTTGTTAAGTACCCGTAATGGAAGTGAGCCAAAAAGCTCTGGCTCCAAAACACCAGAGAGAGACTCTCAACTGAGGCTGTGCCTTTTACTGATCTGCCACCTAGTGATTTACAGCTAATTTCAGGAAATTATCATTTGTATTAGGGGCTTAATTGAAAGCAGCTGTTTCAAGAGTTTTAGTTGTCAGAGAATTATTGTGAAAATGAGCAAATCTAACAAATTGGATTGAGTGAAAGGATCGTGTTCTCTTGAAAACCATGCCTGATTTTTCTTTCCACTAGTCCAGAAAACATGGATAAGCATAGCACATTATTTTATCACAGAGAAAAAACACAATATAAGCCGATGAAGATGTCAGTGGCTAGACAACAAACAGATGTGAACCAGATGTCACATTCATTTTTAGTTTTCAGTAACCCCGCCTGCAGTTCTGTTAAATGGGTTAATAACACAAATAGTTGCCCTAGTTGTTGTGGTGAAATTATGTTTGGGGCATTAGTTAAAAAAAAACAGGTCACCCCAAAGAAATTGCCAGTGGGACACTCATCCTGCTGTGCATTAGCCCCTTTCTCCATCTGTAACACGTTTGCAAAGCAGAAAGGTGAATACGTTCATTATCGTCTTTAAATTTCACATGAATAAGCATAGGGGACAAATCTATGTTAGTTGTCATATAGCAACAGGAGACGCTGCTAGTTTCCTGTCTCAGACAATAGCCACTGTTGTTTTCTGGTAATTGAGACCTTTAACAATGATGTGTTTATTATTGTAACCATTACAACAGATAGGATATGTGCTGTATCGCCGTAGGGAGCATGGAGAAGCAATTTATTTTGCCATTTCACTGGGAAAACCTGTTGTGATCACAGCTGGACCTAAACACCTGGATGCTATGACTTGCTTATTATGACAGTAATTTCTCTGAGTATATGTAATTTTATGTCCTTAACTAAAAATGCATTACAATGTATGCGCATGAAGTGAGTAGGATCGATCATTACGAAGGTTGGATCCATTGTTGTCTTGGCTTCAGTTATTGTTTTCCTATGATTACTGCAGATTTCCAGGATTGAAGGTAGCAGATGGGAGCAGTCTTTGTGCTCTATCACATATTTCACAAGCCAAACAGTCCTGACTGACAGAAATCACATGCTGTTTAATTAAATAATTATAATTTGAGTTCTTAATCCCTGACAGTTGAGGTCGTAACCACGATTATATAATATAAAATATCATCATATTAGAAAATATAATTACTTCTCCATCTTTTCAAATGGCTATAACCCCAGTGCAATCAAGAAACATAAAACCACTCAGTGTGACAAACGGTTGATTGTAAAGTAGCCACCGAGTAAACCTCCTCTAAACAAACCCAAAGCCAGTCTAATGCTGCAGCATGTGGCAGCTTTATTACAGCAATAAGAGCTGATAGACTGTTCCTCACTGAGATTACATGCATGATGGAGATGTGTGCAGCCACACACTCGCAATCATCACGACAACACATAAAACAGCACCGTTGTAGATGTCAGATTTCTGTTCTACAGTGCTTGTAAAAACCATGTGGAATGTTTTCAAGGTGGGACAGTTCCAGCCGTTCATCCTGTTCAGGGTCGCAGAGGGCTGGAGTATATCCCAGCATGCTCCCGGAGAGAGAGAGAGAGAGAGAGAGAGAGAGAGAGAGAGAGAGAGAGAGAGAGAGAGAGAGAGAGAGAGAGAGAGAGAGAGAGAAAGGTTGTAGATGCTGCAGACAGGTCAGACACAGGCCCAGCACACGTTCAGATTCACATGGAGTGAATCTGTGAATGATCTTTTAAGTATTTGCATGTACTGTACATGATAACAATGCACTTGTAACGAGCAAGTTGTTTAAACTGCTTTTTTTCTCTGTTCAGTTGTTTTTTTATGCATATCATGTTGCAGGTTTTTTTTGTGAAAATGCTGAAATGCTAACTGAAACATTTACCAATATGATGAATGGAAGTAGGAACTAAACAGACTCTAAATAAAAGTCATGTTTCTGTTAATGGTCCAGGTGGAAATGAATAATGGAAACAGAGCAGGAGGTTTTAACCCGAGCCAGAGCTGCACTGGGACGTGTTGCATGATTTATCTTTAGAAACTGCAGGGAAACTGAAAGTTGTGTTTGTGATAGGATGGGAGGAAGCCCGGATGATTTTAAAGTGTCTGATTAAAGGGGTCATATTGCATAATTTCAAAAGGATGTTGCATGTGCAGTGCTAGCCGGTGCAGGTGATAATAAAGTTGGTCTGAAGTGATGATGAAAGAGTCAGGCTTCAATACAAGCTCATCATAATAAGCAACACCTCTCTACCATCAGATTAATCTCTATCCTACACCGCTCAAATAATCTGGTGAAGAGGAGAGAAGCCCCGTGTCTCGGCTGTAAATCAATTACTTACATTTTACAGGATTGGATAATTCGGTCCTGATTTTGCAATCATCAAATCTCTATCCATACATTCCTGTATCTGTCTAAACACTATATTCAACCTAATGTGTCCATTTTGATCTAAAAGCTATTTAACATTTCATTTCCCTGTTGGCCAGACAATGTGGGAGGAAACCAATCCTAGATTCAGTGGGGGCCCCAGGCAAAGAAGTCCCCTTGCATACAGATTCATGGTAGATGTTACAATTTACAGATGTCCATACACACAACTCAAATATGTACTGTTGTGGATGCTGCTACAGTATTTACAAATGTCTCTAAACACCTCAAATGCAGACAAGATGCAGAATATATAATATACAAATTTACAGATATTCATTAAAAAGCCTCACATGAAAGATATATATAGATTTTAGTAGAGAGGAGGGGGTAGCAAAGCACTGTATATTGTCATTTTGAGAGGTTTAAGAGGATTTATAGTTGTGATAACAAAATGTGTCATTATGAGAGGTGGAGATTTGAACTTGCTTGCTGGGTGGCGACAGCGCTCACCAGTGACACACTGAGCTTCACAGAGCTCTGGATGTTTTATTCATGTCTCTCAGTGAAGACCTAGAAATGCCCAGACATAATGAGCAGCAGTCATACACATGAAAGTTGGCTCTTGGCCTACAGCGAAGTCGTTACATGAAACCCAGATAATTACAGTAAATATCTGACAGGTCATTAGTGAAGACGTGACGTCATGACTGATAATAATCTTGGAAACATAATGTTCCTTTTTGACCAACTCCTATGGCTTCTCTCAGGACACATGCTGTCACATCTTTATGACGACGCTTCCATGACACAAATTTCCTTGTTTTCTCAGAAACATGCGAAGGGGTTGGGGGGTCTTTAGCTGATGACCATAAAAAGAGACAACTGCTGCTGAGATCCACAAAATGACAACAAAGAGATCCTGAACAAACACAAAGAGACATGATACCAATGCAAAGAGACACACAACAACAACCACAAACAACAAAGAGACAGCAAACATATGCAGAGATGAGAGAAAGAGAAAGAAAACGTGAAATGACCACAAATGAGGTTTATGTTTCTTTTAGTCTGCTGTCTTGCTCTTATGTTAAGAGCCTGTTGTTCCCCATTATCTGTCCATATATATAATAACACACCTCCTTACCCAGAGGTGGGAAGTAACAAATTACATTTACTCATATTACAGTACTGTATTTCAACTCCAAATAATGCTTTGCAAATAATGCAACTTTTTCATGTTGCGGCTTCAGGACACTTGGGTCAGTATGGGTGAGCAGTATGGAGGTATTTGGATGTTTCAAAGTGTGTGTGTTTGGACGATTCAAAAGTGAGCACTATGCCCCGCCATAATATGAAAATCTTTTGTCAGCCAGATTTTGGGTGAAGTATCCCTTTAAGATAGTAACCCTGACCTCCTCTGACTTTAATAACCAGACAGTGAGTTAACTTTGAGTGAGTGAGTGAACTTTTCCCTGTCTAGCTGCTCAGGGTAGTTTCATGGAATGAAGTTGTCTGCTGGTGTGTTTTGTCCCCAATGTCTGCTGCTCTGAGGGCACAGTGGGAGTCAATCATCCTGACGTGGCACAGAGGACGTGCACATTATGTAATTAAAGCTTCAGCTCTTGGGGGCACAGATGATCCCTGAGCCTCTGTGGTTCAAATCCTGATATGTAATGGGGGTTGGAAGTCACAGCAATGAAAAAAGAACAAAGAATTACAGAGAAAAGGAAACCATAAAGATAATTAGTCAAATTGACTGAGCAGGGCGTACATGTTAAAATCAAATATCAATAAGATAAGAATTATTAATCAGAGCATGAACAAGACAAACCTAAAGAAAAATAAGTGAGACAAGATAATAAGTTATTTTGTGGCTTCAATCAATATTTTGAATAGAACAGGTTCATTAGTGTTCAAGGTCTGTTCACACTATTATATTGCTGTACTAATTGCTATGCAATATTGATTGTAGACCAGGCAGACATATGAGTTTCTGTTTGGAATTGCAAATACATCTGTACTTTTCCCACAAACTCCACCAGAGAAGACCAAGTGTGGGCAAAAAGTCAATATGCAATGATAGTGTTCATTAGAAGTGGGATATTGGTGCTGGAATCTTTCTTTCTCTGAGAAGTTCTTCTGTCTGCAGCTCACCGGTGCTATGATGAATTGACAATTCTGAAGTAACGTTTTCTCTGTCTATTTTCTGTTGCTTGGACATTGAATCTTTATCACAACACCACTAATGTCCTCTAGGATGGGCAATTGCACCAACTTACAGTACATTGGCTTTTCACCAAACTTGTTTTCAAGAGATTTCACTCAAAAAACTAATTCTAGATGTCAGGATAAAATCATAAATTTTTGTAGAGCTGCGCCACATTCTCATCATTTTAATAATTTGTTATGAGGTCATCTGAGCTGTCGAATGTCAGTCTGTTTGTCGTATTTGATCAAACAATTCAAATATGTCTTTAGTCTTGCTCATGTAAATACATGAACCAAGTTGATAATGAGTAACTCAAATTCAATTTTCTTTTCTGAACACCTTTAAAATGGCAGAAAAAAATTAAGATCAGAGTCTAAAATCACTCCTAGGGTTGTAACATGTGATTTAATCTGCTGGGACAGACTGCCAAACTTTGACTGAAGTTTCTGCCTTTCTTCTAGTGGACCAACAAGTAAAATCTCAGTTTTCTGCTCATTTAGTTTTTAAAAAAATGTGTTCATCTAGATATTAATATCTGTAAGACAGGAAAAGAGACTGTTTAATGCACTAGGGTCCTCTGATGAAACAGATATATATAATTGCATATCATCTGCATAACAATGATAATGTATATTATGAAGACTGATTGTTTTAACAAGAGGGAGCATATATAAAGAAAAGATGATCGGACCAAGGATGCTCCCCTGAGGTACACCATACATCAAAAGTCTGTGAAACAGAATCACCCAGGCTAACAAAGAATTTCCTGTCAGACAAGTAAGAACGAAACCAGTCAAGCACAATACCAGAAAGACCCATCCATTTCTCAAGTCGATAAATTAAAATGGAATGATCAACGGTATCAAACGCAGCACTCAAGTCAAGTAAAAAGAGGACAGCAACGTTATTCGAGTCAGCTGTTAAGTCAAATTTCCACCATGAGCACTATGTGAAATGATCTCAAAGAAAAAGTTGAGAGTGACCCTGCAAGATCACTATTCTTATAGCATAAGACTAAAAACTCTGAGAAGATGAGAGAGAATGTCAAACTTTAGTCTTTTCAAAGTTGACAGACCTACAAAGACTTATTAAGGTATTTTCAAGAATACACATTTGCATGCAATCCTGGCACTCATTTACCACACACACACACACACACACACACACACACACACACACACACACACACACACACACACACACACACACACACACACACACACACACACACACACACACACACACACACACACACACACACACACACACACACACACACACACACACACACACAATCTCACTCACCTGTGCACTTTCTGCTGCTCTCATCCTTCTTAGAGGAGCTCATCAGCTTGCAGTTGAAGTTCTCCTCCCAGTACTCAGCAAACCACACGTTCCTTCTGTTGTTCTCCAGAGTCCGTGATGTGAAGTATGCATCGAACCCTGAAAGGGTCAACAAAACAAAGGAGGTTTGCTCATTAGGCTGTAACAATCACAGAGCAGATCATGCAAGCAGTAAAGGTGACGGCAGCACTCATGTGTGAAGAAACAGAACAAACAAGATGTGCTCCCTAATGTAAGATTGTTTATCTGCTCGTCTGTTCTGCACTTAAATCATTGCTTTTATGCAAATACATCCAAAGTGCTCTCAGTGACAAGTTCACTTCTTCAGGAGTGACTTCAATCTGCAAGTACTACTATAATGAGGCAAATAACATGTAAACATCAGTGGATCATGACAAAGCTAAGTTTGGGGGCCACTTACAGTAGATGCTCAAACAAACATTAAAGTCTAAAAATGTCTTCTAAAGATGTTGAGTCAGAACCTCAGGAACAGCTGCCAGTTAACCCAGTTCAAAAACGCTGCCTTTGTGCATCACTGCCCAAACAGATGCCAAGCCAAGACAAAAAACAAACCCTTGCATATGGCAATAAAAATTCTTGGCAAGGAAAGAAAACTCCACAGGGATGAATAGAACAGCATCTTGGATCACCAGAAGCAGCTCTATACATATAACCTATGCACAAAATACAAAGGGCCCGGAGATGTGGAAGGTGGTGTGTAGGTTTCTAATCACATTAAGAGATTATCATTAACTGTAAGGATAAACAGACTTCAAAACAGGAAACAGGTCAAAAGCAAAAAAGGGGGGGAAACAAAACACAAGACGAATAATACCATTTTTAAAATCATGTGGAAAAGGAAAGAAGATCAATATGAAAATCATTATTCTATTCATTAGTAAGGACAGTTGAACACGAACCAAACAGAAGAAATGTGTTATTTTCTGTAGGGGATTATGGTCATCATAAACAGTGATGGGAATAACAGCATTATAAAATAACGGTGTTATTCACTCCGCCTTTTCCACACGCCACTGATCTAAACAGCTGATAGACGGAGCATGTCGCGGAGCCTGTCTGTCTGAGTGAGTTGGTTAGTGCAGTAGATAGATGAACAGGGGGTTAGATGAACAGGGGGTTAGGGAGGGAAGTCGGAGTAATTTGACATATTTGAACACAATAGTTACTTGTAGTAACTCTTACTTACTTTTGGGGATAGTAACTAACTAGTAACTATATCTAATTACTTAGTAACGTGCCCTCTACTCAAGCAAAGTCAGAGAATATGCTAAAGCTGGTACATCAAACACCAAAAATATGTTTCAGAGGACAGAGGATATCAAGTTTCCAAGGTATAGAATATGTGAATAATAAAAAACATAAGTCCTTGAATCCAACAGCATAAAGTCACACATATAAAGTCACATACTGTAAAGACAAAAGCTTGAGAATGGTTTCACAGATAAAACAAAATATCCCAGTGTGTTCATACGGCACACAGCAGAAAAAAAGGCAATATTGTCGGTATAGAAGTGAGTATTTAGGGTCCGGGCAGCTAAGCTGCCGGGACACTATTGTATTCCTAGGAATTCTTCTTCTTCTTCTTTCTTTCTTCTTCCAAGGAAGTCATACTTCCCATGGGCGAAAACTCACCAAACTTTGCACAAAGGTTCAGTCCCATGCCAGATTCACTCAACTCCAAGGACATGTGCCCCCCCCTCCTAGGGGGGGCACAATAAGCGTTTAAATTTAAAAACTTTAAAAATTCCTACCAAACCAACGGTAGATGCTACAGTGTTGAAACTTCACCACAATGTCGCCTCAATACTGCTGAAACTTTTGTCCACTTAAACTTATTACAAATTATGAAGTCCATCACTCTGTTTTTTTCAATAACTGTAAAACTTTTAAAATTTTAAAAATCTCCTCCCACAATTTTTGCTCAATTGTCACCAAACTTGCTACAGAGCATCTCCAGACCGTCCTCCACAAAACTTGTTTCTCGGATTTTTGATTATGCAAAAATTGAGCCTACAGTGCATGAAAACGTTTGACTGTAAACAGTACTGTAAACATATACCATCAAATTCTTGCTAAATACATTTTCAAACTTCCTGAAAAAAATGACAATATTCTGGAGTCATGGTTGATGAAGTTTAGCAAATATCAGAATTTTAATTCAAAAACTGAATTTTTGAGAACATTTTGAATTCTGCTCTCATGGGAACAACTGCAGCCAATGTGAGAGTGGAATTTTTGAACATCATATTTTCTCTTATGAAGCAAAACACTTATCATTAAAAACAAATCACCAACATTTCCATGCTGTCAGGATGCAATTTATGTATTATCAGATTTTTGTTTAGATGACTGAATTATTGACATTTTGACCATTTCATCACAACAGCTGCCCGGGCACTGACTCACCTGAGTGGATAAATGAAGCTACACAGCAGGTCTCACTACCAGCCAATTAGCTCAGTGAGTTAAGAGCTGGTTCTTCGTGTCAGAGATTGTGAGTTCGAGACCCAGCGAGGGTGATGATAATGATGACAGATCAAAATGTCAGATGTCCTAAAGCTATTTTGCTGTCTAAATGCATTTTATGTATTAACAGATTTTTGTTTAGATAACAGAAATCTGCGTTCACAACTGCTGCCCGGACACTGACTCCCTGAGTCTATTTGAGAAGACACACACCATGTCTCACTTCCAGATAATTAGCTCACTGAGTTAAGCGCCGGTTCTTGGTGTCAGAGGTTGTGAGTTCAAGACCCAGCCAGGGTGATGATGATGATGACAGATTAAAATGTCAAATGTCCTCAACACGAAACACAAGACAATTGTCCTAATGGTGGCATCACAGCAAGCCTCTAAATTTAAAAATTCAAATAGCTTGGACTGGACCATGTGCGAAGGCTCCTAACATCTTAGACTCATAGTTGATGTTTGACAAATACATATCATTATTTTACCTCAAAAACTGATTTTTCTTTTTACTGTGGTTTCAAATCTGCCTGCGCGACAGTGAATGGCTTACTCAATTTGTGAAGCCACTGTTAAATTGCCACTTGTCAATTAGCTCAGTGCGATAGACAATGGTCTTTGGTTTCCGAGGTTGTGGGTTCAATCCTCAACTGGTGCAAATTGGACATTATAAGGTCAACTGTCCTGTCTTCCTATTCTCCTGTTTGTTGCTCAGAATTGCCTAAATATGCCCAAAAGTAGCCCGGACCCGACCCATCGCTGCGCAGCAGCTATAATTGTTTCATTTGGATTTTGTCCACACAATCAGAAGTATATGAAAACATATTTGAACCAGATTCTGGACAAATCTGAACATGATCATAAAGCCTGATCCATGGGTTGCTTTCATGATGCATTAGAAATCAAATCAGAATTACTATTATTTGTTCCTTTTTGACAGTCTTTTCTCCTCCAATCTATTACTCAGAGCCTCACAATAGTTGGTGCCACAAATTGAGTTATGATGATGGAACACTTAATCATCTCCCTACTCTACCTTTAAGCTTTGTCTTGCGAATGACAGGCAGTCAAGCTATTTCCATCTGTTACTGATACTGGTGAGATGTCCTTGACATCCTATGATGATGTCACTGGCGTATACATTTCAATAATTTCAGACAGGCTGATAGTAGGATCTTGACCTCCAAGTTCCTTTGCTTGGAGTTGGTTTGTGAGGGAGGTGATGGGGTTCAAAGACGACATGAAAGGGCTAGGGAGAATAGGATTGAGGACAAGAGGGTAAAACTTGAAAAGAGTCCATTACAGTCAGAGTTCTAATTCATAATTCACTCAGTGATGTGATCTAGCTGCAAGACGGGATGATGCCCTTTAGCGCAGAGTGACTCTGGGAGGGAAGATACTGAGCTAGTGGAGCCTGAAAATGTCGGCCTCTTTCTGCCAGGGGCAGATATTTCATCTGAAGGAATCTCACTCTGCACAGCTCTCATGGCCCACTCTGTATTTATTTTGTATACAGGGTGTGTTAGAAACAGGGCCGTAGCCAGGATTTTTGAAATACCGAGGTCATAGTCGTGGTGCGCGGGGGGGGTGGCGTCAGAAATTTTGGGCAATTTTATATTAAAAGGCTTCAATCTGGTGCACTATGACAGGTAAAAACTACACACATCATATTAGATTAATGCCATTTTTATGATATTATCATCACTAGTGATCATCCAGAGAAGACCCAACTTCACTGAATTCTGATGAGAACACACCATCCATTACAAACAGTAGACTAGCTCCTCATATTCGTAGCAGCCACAGAGTAGCAAAAATATTATATTATAAAGTTTAATTCCAGCTCGAAAAAAAAAAAAGAGTCTGAAATGCAATGTGATGGTCCTGGTTGTTAACATAAAGATGAACAGGTTTCTAGGGTGAAGTGTGCACTCTTTTTTTTACCATAGCTATAGCCTAGTATCTTTGGGTGACTTCCTTCTGGAGCGTCAGCTGTGTTCCTCACTTTGAAACAGGCCCAGGAAGTTTGTTTGCTTTTCCTTATAGTTACCACAAACATACATCTGACTGCTCCTTGTTGCAGCAAATTTTGGTTGTTGGTTTGTGTAGTATTTCACATTTCTATGCATATTTTTTATGAGTAAAATATTGGTGTCAAACTTCATTTTGGTTGTATGGTCTTCTTTGAATGGGAAAATATGAAGAGGTCTAGGTGAAATCAAAATGAGCCAAAAACAGTTGTATTTGGATGGAGTGAATATTATGACACCGGCTATTAGTGAAATATAGCCTAATTAGTTTTCCAAAGGTCAAATTCCACCTGGACATACGTATCTCTGATAATAAAACAGCTGCAAAATTGCTCAGGTTCATTTTTTTTAGCATCTACTTTTACACAGTTAGCCTACACATTACTTATTAATTTGCGTGATATCCCATGATTCAAAGGTAGATTTTACTCTAATGTGATTTTTGTTAGTATTCTTACTAGGCAGAGATGAAAAATTTACATTTTCTACTGTAGCCTACTCCAGACATGTCTGTAGTAATCTCACAGGTCTTAGCTTTCTTTAAATAAATAAAAAAGACTGAAATAAAACTAATGGTTGCCTAAACTTTACACCGTTTGCTCTTTGTTAAAATCTGTCCAAAATTTTTTAGAAAAAATTTCACAGTCTTTGTTTGTGAAATATTTGTGCTCGTGCACCACATATGCTCACATCTTGTGCATCTCCTGGGGGCTAAGCCCCCCCCGTCCTTAAAACTTAGTGACGCCCCTGTCTGTAAACATAAAATGTATCATGTCACTGTGCTTTTCACATAAAGTTGATGGAAGAATGAACAGTGCAGTAGATGCCCCCTCAGTATAGTATCTGCAGGAAAGAGGTCTCTGCTCTCCCCCACTTACTGTAGCTCAACTAGTGCATAGTGCAGGACACAGACAGTAAACGGCGCTGAATTGACCCTATTAAACAGCTGTTTTCTCCGCATACATGAGGTTCCGTCCCGAAATAATACAGCGCTTCAAGTGCACGTATGTACGAAACCTTTACAGTGTAACAACTGGTTGGAAAGAGCAGTTTATCTAGAGCCAACCGACTCACTCAGTAGCCTTCTCCTCCATGCACGCAGGCTCCGCGACGCGCTGTATCACTCGCTTTTTCCGAATGAATCGCCTTTTTTCCCGCGACCAGTAAACAAACAGCAGCGTACGTGAGGGCGTCAATAAACAAGACCATTATAGGCCTACCGGAATTGTTTGGACAAGAGAGGAGAGTCACTCAGTCACCTTCCATCTGTCCTCCCTAATACTTTGCACTTTTTTTCTTTTTTTTTTCATTCATTAGGCCGAAAAAAATACCGAGGTCATGACCTCGGTGTCCTCAATGGTAGCTACGGCCTTGGTTAGAAAGTGCCTCTTTTTGAGTATATAACTGTACCATGACCTTTTTTTGTCAGGTCAACTGCCGCAGCCCTGTCAGACAACCTCAAGAATCTGAAGACCTCATTTGTCGTTTGTAATAAACATTGCTTTATCTTTTGCGCAGCATCTTTCTGAGGACTTCAGATTGTTTTGGATGTTGAAGAGAGAGAGAGACACTTTCGGTCATCCATCCGAACAGGACAAGAAGTCACCACTAGCCTGGATATTTTTTTTTCAGAAAAGTCTTAGAATGACCTTTAATAAGGGTGTATTCAGACCTGTTGCTTGTTTGCTTTCTCCTCCAAGATAATGTTGTTTTTGCAGACCATGATATCAACCTGTTTGCCTATGGTTTTGGAGCATCATTTCATTTTGGTCAAAAAGATTGTGGTGATGAGGACAATTTGAGTAATGCAAGGTAAGAGCGATGCTTTAACTGGAATTTGAACAAGTCTATGACTGTCAGAGAACACAATTGTAAATGTGAAGTCGAACTGTTTGCTCTTCGCAGTACAAACTATTACATTTATCTCTGGTTACAATATTCTTTCTGACCAAGTTTGTTCCCCAACTTGCTCCCCACAAGGATCGGTGCTTTTGTTGCTGTTGAGCAGGAGTGCCATTTGGGACCATCTTAGGGATTGTCCATACGAACACGGGCATTTTTGAAACCGCGTGTTTCTCTGCACGGTTTGGCCTTTCATCCACACGTAACCGCAGTTGTGGGCTCCTGAAAGCGGAGTTTTTTGTAACTGGAGTCCAGGGTGAACTTTTTTCTAAAAGTCCGGTTTCAGCAGTCATGTGTGGACAGGAAAACCGGGGAAAACTGCAATTTCACACTGTGCTACAGTAAACAGTAAGTTGTATCCATGGAGACATGAGGAGCACTCTAGATGTGACCAGCTGACGTGACAGCGATAAGTAACTCAACTTCGCTGTCAGTCCACATGAAGGAATCTGCCCGGCCTCGGTTCGCCATTTTTGTTTTTCCGGTATGATTTTCTCCAGCCTTGTGATAAAATGGCCTTCCTGTTAGGAGTGCTATCGCCACCTACTGCTTTGGCATGCGCATGACATTGTTTGAGGCGGATTTTGCGGTTTCATGTTGACAGAGATATTTTTTTTATCACACTGGGAGTGTGGACGGGAATTTTTTTTAACCGGGGGCCATAAAAGCTCGGTTTCAATCTGAAAAAAAAAAGAAATTCAGTCTGAGGGAAGCGCTGGAGCCGTGGAGAGATTCAAGACCGTCACCGACAACCAAAGCCTCGACTGGTAACAAGTATTAGGGCCGTTGTAGTGAGCTAGCTCGATGCTAACTTCGGCTAGTGGTAGCGGTTAGCATCCGCCACTAATACCCGCTTCCCCTTCCCAGCTCACCACAACGGCATAACAACACAGAGGCTCCTGTTGTTGGTGAATGGTCGGCTATCGACCCACGGCTCCAGCACTTCTTTCAGACTGTATTACCAAAGAACAAAACTCCAGACTCTACCTTTAAAGAAATGGTCATTGATTTTAGAGGCTATGTGCACAAATAAAAGGTTATATCCATTAAGGGTCAGACAGTTGAGTGTGTACAAACTCTGAAAAGTTATTGACGTAAAACCGCACTTCGAAGTAAATTGTGAAACCATGTGCAAAAAGGGACAGCAGTATTTGTTTTGTTTGAGAAAACTGTCCCATTTTCACACTGACAAAACCCCGACGACCTTATTCTGTCGTGCTTTTATTGAATCGATTCTGTCTCTCTGGTGTCAGGGATTGGAAACCTATCTTTAAAGAACAGAAACTTTGTGAATCAAATTGTTAAATGGTCTAGTAGGCTGATTGGTGAGTCACAGCTTAACCCAGCGTCCCAGTACAACAAATGCTTACAGCGGATAGCTGGCTTGACTTTAAATTATGACTCCCACCCTTTGCACAGTAAATTCCGGCTTCTTCCTTCTGGTGTCCCAAAGCACAGAACAAAGTGACATAGAAAAAAGCTTTGCTCCAACAGTCATCACTCACATGAATTTCTCAGTTGTAGCAACATGGCACAAATGACAGACAGAATGTATACAGTATATTGCTTTATTTTTTATTTGTAGTTTTAATGATGGTTGGAACCTTAGGGGTGTGCAAAGCATCCAGTATTTGTATTTGTATTTGTTGAGGGAAAAAAAGTATTTGTATTTGTATATGAATTTGAATAAAATTCAAAATAGGTACAAAAATCCAGTTTTTTGAGTTACACTTGTAATCATTCATAAATCCAGCAATAACCGAGGTGAATATAAACAAATGAACTATCATTACTTCAAAAGGTTCTCATCAGGAATCAATGAAACACTCACTCACTCACTCACTCACTCACTCACTCACTCACTCACTCACTCACTCACTCACTCACTCACTCACTCACTCACTCACTCACTCACTCACTCACTCACGCCTCTTTACTGTCATTCCTGTCTGCTCTCAAGGAGTGGGCTGCTTGTCTGTTATTCTGATCCGTATGGGCTCCTACATGTAAGTTCTCAACGAGCCGGTCAGGTGCGACCAACCCAATCGGACGCGCGGGTTCGGACCAAGAATCAGGTCCGTGCCGCATCTGGACTGGGCTTCAGCACCCATGTGTCGGGCCATGTCTGGTTTTAATCAATATGGGGATACACATCACATACAAGCTCAACCATAGACCTCTGCAAGCATAACTAAATGATCACGAGTGGCTTTTCTAAGGGTCAACAGGTAAACTTGGCTGTCAGGGCCCATGGTTCCCGTGAGAAACACCGGACATATTCATGAATTCATAAAAAAAAATGTATAATTAAAAACCTGGACGCCCTGGACAAGACGTGAGAAGTGGACACGTCCGGGCAAAAAAGGACGTTTTGTCACCCTAAATATTCACTGCGGTCACATGTGGAAACATAGCTCTTGATATGATGTTTTTCTTGTTCTCAAATAAAAATAATTTCAAAAGTATTTGTTCAAGGTAAGTATTTGTAAAAAAAAAAACACGTTATTTGTGCCTTTCCGAATACCGTATTCGGGTTCTGCTCCACCCCTAGAACCTTGAATACTTGTCTTATTGCCTGTGTTGGTACTGTATTGGCACAAATAAAGTAAACTACACCTAAACCTGAACCCCCTCAGTTTTACAGTTTCAGGGTGATTTTCCTGCTACACTCTCAGTCTCTCTCTGTCTGTCCATTCTCCACAGTAGAGATGTGAGGAGAAATGAATTGATAAAAAATGTTGACATACTAGTCTGAGTTGCCTTCAGTTATCGCTGTGAGTGAGCTTAACGAACAGGAGTGAGTCATGCCACAAGTTCTTTGTGGACTTTCCCTTTTTGCCCTGGGTATTTGCTGTCAGGCTTCATATAGTCCATGAGCCAAGACCCCAAAATTGGCCTCCCGCAATCGAACGGGTGGGCAATTTCTAGTTTGTTTTTTTGACTTGGTAGACATCTCTAGTGAACAGTTTGGCATGATAACCATTGCAAACAGGTAGCTTAGTGGTGGTTATCATGTGTTGAATAGGTGGACCGGTAGAGTGGAAACTTGAAAACTGTGTATAGCGCTTGTTCGGTATTATGCTGTTTGTTGACCACTCAGGGTGCCTAAATCACTTCAAGGATGTTTTTCCCTTTTATCAAGACCCTACTGTAATAATAATAGACTCACCTCAGGAATATGTGAATGAAAATGTGATAAAAATTAGAACATACACATGAAATAGCCAACGTTTTTAGAGTGTTTTACTTTTCATGCAATAACAAGAACAAACAAATATTTTTTTACACAATTAAAATCAACTAAAGAGCTTGCTCCTTCTGTCACAAATAATGTGGAGCATACTGCCAGTACAGTATTTCAAGTGTCCCTCTGTCAACGACCTACGCCTGGCCGACAGCCTGAACGAGTTCTACTGCCGCTTTGAAAGACAATGGGACATACCTGATATCCCCCACACCTCCGACCACCAGCTATCAATCAGCAACAGCTCCTCCACACCTGGATCACCTACACAGCCCCACACCCAAGTGCCACCCTCCCCCACACCTCTCACGCCTCTCTCCATCATACAAATCAAATCAAATCAAAGAAGGAGAGGTGAAGAGACTGTTTAAACGGCTGAACCCGTGCAAAGCTGCAGGCCCAAACTCTAGCCGTTTTCCTACTAACATCAGCGGGTCGACGCAGGTTTTTTAAATGCGGGTCGACCCGCTAACAATCGGCATTTGGCTCCTTTCCCATTGACCAAAATGAGCCGGGGTCTGTCTGTCTAACCCCCGCATAAACCAGTCGCCCCGCTTTCATTCGCAGTGTGAGAAACACCGTGTCATGCCCCAGCCGCCCGCCACGGAGGACAGCGAGTCTGCCGCGGCCGCCTTATGATGCACGTCCGCGGCACAACATGTCAGTTAAACAGACTGTCGCTTCTTTTTTTTCAATCTTTTTTGGTCAGTGATCTTTGATCTTCAAATCCCAGTCTTGAATGCAAGCAGAGCTTTGTTTTGGTAGCCTACGTGAGACGCGACTGGTGCGATGATGTGGCATCACGTAACGCCCAATGTCATCACATAAATTAGCGGGTTGAGCCGGGTCTGGTGTTCCCACTGCAAGCCGATCAGAGCCAAGCCGATTGAAGGCGATTTTAACCCGCGTCGCTTGCCGAGTCATTTGACGCAGGTCGACGGGGGAGCATACATCAGTCCGACTGAAAAGTCCGACGGCTCATTTCTCCGACTACCCATTCTACAGTGTTAAGGTTAGGTTTAGGGTAAGGTTGAGGGTTAGGGCTACTTAAGTCGGAGAAATGGGAGGTCGGACTAATGGACGCAAAAATAAAGAAATGTATGGTCGGAGAAATGGGTAGTCGGACAGACGTCCCGGGTTGACACGGGTCAGTGCGTTTGTGGGTTTAAACTGGTTTTTTGGCCAGTGGGAAAGGGGTATAAGTCTCCCCCTCCACCCTGAAGCACTGAGCCAATCAGCTGTCTCCGGTGTTCACACACATTTTTAACACCTCACTGGAGACCTGTCATTTGCCAGCTTGCTTCAAGGCCTCAGCCATTGTTCCAGTTCCCAAAAAGACAAGGATCACAGGCCTTAATGACTACAGACCCGTTGCTCTGACTTCTGTGGTCATGAAGACTTTTGAGCGCCTCGTCTTGACCCACCTTAAAGACATTACAGCTCACCTACAAGCTAACAGATCTGTAGATGATGCTGTAAACATGGCCCTCCACTAGCACCTGGACTCCCCAGGATCCTACGCCAGGATACAGTTTGTGGACTTCAGCTCTGCCTTCAATACGATCATCCCAGCTCTGCTCCGTGACAAGCTCTCCCAGCTTAATGTGCCTGACTCCATGTGCAGGTGGATTACGGACTTCCTGACAGACAGACGGCAGTTGGTGAGGCTGGGGAAGCATGTCTCTGACACCCGGACCATCAGCACTGGATCCCCTCAAGGTTGCGTCTTTTCTCCTCTGCTGTTCTCCCTGTACACCAACAGCTGCACATCTGGACACCAGTCTGTCAAGCTCCTGAAATTTGCTGACACCACCCTCATCGGCCTCATTTCTGATGGGGACGAGTCGGCCTACAGGAGCGAGACGGACCCTCTGGTGTCATGGTGCAGCATGAACAACCTGGAGCTGAACGCTCTGAAGACAGTGGAGATGATAGTGGACTTCAGAAAGGACCAAGCTGCCCTCTCCCCTGTCATCCTCTGTGACTCTACAGTGACCCTGGTTGAGTCCTTCTGCTTCCTGGGCACCACCATCTCCCAGGAGCTCAAATGGGAGCAGAACATCAGCTCCCTCACCAAGAAGCCTCAGCAGAGGATAGGCTATACTTCCTGCTGCAGCTGAAGAAGTTTCACCTTCCTATGAAGATGCTGGTGAACTTCTACACTGCCACCATTGAATCCATCCTCACATCCTCCATGACAGTCTGGTGTGCTGCAGCTACAGCCAGAGACAAGGCCAAACTGCAGCGTGTCATTCACTCTGCCCAGAGGACGATCGGCTGCAGCCTCCCATCTCTTCAAGAGCTGTACATCTCCAGGACCTGGAGACCAGAGCCAGAATTGCTGAAGACCCCTCTCACCCTGGACACAAACTCTTCCAGTCCCACCCCTCTGGCAAAAGGCTCCGGTCCATCCGGACCAGGACCTCACACCACAAGAACAGTTTCTTCGTCTCTGCAGTCAGCCTAATGAACAATGCCCCAGTTCCCCCTAAATAACCCTAAACCTATGGATGTAACATGCTATAATGTTAATGTCATCTTTACTCACTACATCTTAGCCTTCTTAACCTTGGATGTATATATAAACCATTAAAAATGTTCCCTGTATAGACCTTTTCAGAGAGTATAAACAAAGACAGGTGTGGCTCATTAGAAAACGCTTTGGTACACTAAATGGAATGGAGCCTTAATTAGTATCCTTGGTAACACCTGTATTTGTTTATACTCTCTGAAAAGGCCTATAATATGATTTCACAAAAGTCCTCTGCTACTTCCTGCTAACAGCAGTATTAAAGCTGATTTTCCCCCTCGCTCCCTCATGCACCCAGTGGAATTAGCGCCAACTAGTGGTGCAAACAAATATTATCTGCAGGGCCTTTCTGCAACTGCAAAGGCACTCTAAATCATCAGTAGTGGCACACAAATTATGAAATGTGCAACATCGGAGAATGGCCATAATTGGTGTATATGGCATTTTTATGGTCAAAATAGTGAATGCATGATAAATATTGTTAAGCTACTCTTGTGCGAAGGTTATCATACCAATTAATAATCTGGACATATATAGGAATAATAAAATAGCAACAAGAATTTGCCCACCCTTTCGATTGCGATTGGTGGTCTGGCTCATGGACTAATACTGACGGCTTTACCTTATTGCTGGAGGTTGTTAGGGCACTGTGCAGTCTGAATGAATGAACACCTGCTGATGCTTTGAAACACTGAATGTACCATAGGTGACTTCTACTGTTCCTTTAAATGTGACCAAATGCTCTAATTTGCTCACCTTTTTGTCAATGCATGTGAGACTGTGCCACATTGATTGACATCTGTAAAGCCATGTTTACATCAGTCATGTCATGTTGTCATGATGTTGTCATCTGGCTCAGCACCCTACTTTGCATGAAGCTGCCTGTTTCTTCTGATATTTTTATTGTGATTTTTATCAAGGTCAAATTGCACATGTTGTACAGTTTAATATTGTTGGTTAATTGATGATTAACCCAACAACATTCTAATGTTAATGTTGTTATAAAATACACTGAGCAAGGATGGGTAATCTGATGATTATAGATGGTCTTACTTCACAGATGCTCTATTTTTCAGATGAATGGAACAGATTGTGTCACTGATTGTGCTCTATTTAGATCATTGATTTTTAAAAAGTTCAATTGCTGCTGACTAATAAACAGCTGATCTTCTAACTGCAGTCTAACTCTAACTCCTACTTCTGGTCTTAATTTGGTGTAGCAGTACATGTACAGGTTCTCCACATGAGCAGAACAAGAACAAACTTCACCCGCTGCAGTCCATCAGAGTTGTTATCCATCCACAGGACGAGAGACCCGCCCACATAAATTGGGATGAGCCAGGCCTACCTGGTTAGCAGAAACTCATCTGAATATCAGCATGACAGAGAAATATGATTTCACAGACTTCTGGTCAGGATTTTCAGAATAAATCTGAGCAGAGACAGTTTACATAAATGTGTGTGAGCTGGGTAAAGACATTTCTAGTCTTTGTGATACTACCATTACTATTTAAAACAAAACTTTCTTCTTCTTTTTTTGCCTGATTTAGTGAAATGATTTTTCATTTAATTATTTTTTCTATCGTGCCTGTCTGAGCCGTGGCTCTCCTGCAAAGTTGCATCTGTTATTTATCAGTTGAAACAAATCATCTGTGCATCTGCTGCATCACTTATGCAGGATTTTCACCTACTGTGTACCTCTACAAGTGGAGCAGTGGTGCACCAGAAAGGCTCTGTGGATGCTAAAAGTAGGGCGAAGCCATGACTGACAAGCAGAGCCTGATATTTCAGGACCAGTCTCTATGGGCTGCAGAGGGACAGCTGTGCAGCTACAGTATTTAAAGACTTCCTTTTTTCTTTCATTTTGAGATAGCTTGTAATAAATAAAAGCAGAAAGACTCACTAGCTATTCTTAATGTATAAGTCCGACGTGTGCTGTAGAAGCTTACAAGTGCTAACAAATATATGATGCATACAATAATACTATATAATAATAATAATTCTCTAAGTGTTTAGCAGTCTATATGCATCTCCTCTCTATCAGTCCTATAGAAGCAGCTTATTCTCTCCTCAAAGCTACATGGAACAAAAGAAAAGACATTAAATTGTGTCTGAGTGAAGGGCAGATTATTCCTGCGGCATCTCCCCGCAGCTTTAAAGAAAACTAAATTAGAAATGTCCTTGTAATTACTCTTTGGAAAGAAGCATTAGTGGAACAGTATGCAGGGCATACATTTGGTAAAAAAGAAAA
This sequence comes from Trachurus trachurus, assembly GCF_905171665.1. Taxonomy (NCBI): domain Eukaryota; kingdom Metazoa; phylum Chordata; class Actinopteri; order Carangiformes; family Carangidae; genus Trachurus; species Trachurus trachurus. The sequence goes on along the minus strand of NC_139896.1, from coordinate 23,064,411 downwards.
GAAAAAAAAAAGGTGGGGGATTCAACAATAATTGCAGCTGGATGTAACCTCAAGGGCGAACACAGTGTTTGATCTTAATTTATATGAATCCCTGATGGGACTTAGCCTACTTTATGGAGCATATAATGTCAGATCTGAGTTTGTCTCCGGGTCCTGAGGAGAGGCTGCAGTGCCACTGAACAGAATAACAACCACCCCCACCATTGTTTGATAAACACAAAGAACAGACTGTTATAATAATGTGCAGCACGACTCAGGTTTCCCTGCTCTTGTTTAGTTATTCAGATTTCCCCATTGTATGTATTAGAACGTCTTCAGATCTGTCAGTGCACAGAAACTGACTCATACGTGTGTGTTTCTGCAAGGCGCACAGCCCTTATTATGAATAAATAAAAAGAATATTTTTTCTATTCATGTGTCATTGACCTAAAGGTTCCCTGCCCACATGGGCTTACAAGACACTATATTATATAAACCCCTGAGGCAAGAAAGAACAAAATGAAAGTAAGTATGGTATGCATGTGTGAAATATATTATATCAGATGAAACTTACACCATCATATGCGGTTGAAAGATATTAACCAAAAGAAATCCCGCAGAAAATATTCTTGAGTTGTTTGTTTGTTTGTTTGTTTGTTTGTTTTTAACTAGCAGTTAGCATATTACCATTTTGTCCAACTTTATATGATCCCAACCCATTGGTTAACATTACCTGAGATAGCTCCTGGTTAAATGTTGTAATGCAAAAGAGGAGGTTCAGGTGAGTTTACCACCTAGATGTTGCCATCAAACTTCTCCCAGATCACAGACTTCACATATGTGATGTGCTAAATGTCATCATCTTGATAGAGCACATCCAAAATATGCAATATACAACACCACTGTTGCAAAGCAAGTTGTAGTTACTGTCAAGTTTAAGTGGTGTTGGCACTTAACACCAGTTCAAACATTACAAAAGATATCATGCATGACAGGAAATAGCCCCAACTGTGAGCACCTTTAAATCCAGGTTTAAAACATTTCTCTTTTCATGTGCTTATAGCTGAGCTCTTTTTAAAAACTTTAAACTTCATAAATGTTCTTTTATTCTACTTTTTCATTCTGCTTTGCTCCTGCTGTGTTTTTGTTTTTATGCTGTTCTTTTTAAATGTTTTGTCTTAATGAAAAGCACATTGAGTTGCCTTGGTATGAAATGCGCTATATAAATAAAGATGCCTTGCCTTGCCTTAAAGAAGTAAAACTAAATGTCTAGTGTCAGATGTGTGTGGAGCAATGATGAGACTGAAACCTTGCTGTCAGATTTCCATCATGTTTTCAACATGATTTTCCACAGTTTGACCTTTGACTGCAGCTCTGTTAATGACCTCATCTTCTTCTGCAGTGGGTTAATGGCAATGACATGGAGAATGAGCTCCACCACCTGCTTATCTCCATCACCCAGTCAACTCATGTTCACACAGCAGCAGCAGCAGTGGAGGGACACAAACAGATTTCACTCATCTTTGGGTTGATTTGATGAATTTGTAGGGAAAAGTGACTGGAGATATGGAAAAGTTTTAGAGGGCACAAATGATTTTGATTACAAACAATAGTGTGTTTTTTTTCATTAAAATTTGGAAGGCTTGTTACCCAGAATCCTTCACATGCTCTGCAAAGGGCTGAAACACAACATTGTAAAGGGCAGTTGGTCAAAAGCATGACTGAACATTAATTACTTAGAAACAAATACACGCCGGCCGTGTTTTCCATCGGTCTTGTGGGTGAAAACTAATTTAGAGGCTTCACGATGTAAGCCCACTGCCCTCACCTTTGGAGTCAGCCGGGTGCAGCATGTTGTTAAAAATAACTGTAACTGCCCTCAGCTGTAACGATTTCCTAATAAGCAACACTGCACCAATCCATCCATCATTACTGTGCGTCTCCAAAATGTTTTGCCTGCGTACCCAAACACTGAAGATAATAGAAAAGCTAATTACTGAAAGTGGGTCCACTACGACAGCAGGATTGTTTTGAGAGCAGCGTTTGAACAGGCCAGGTCACACTGATTTTTTTCACATTGATTTTTCAACCTAACAGGTTTCCTTTTTTACCACTGCAGTGCCAGGATCACCATGCAATGGCCTGTTGCTGATGGTGAGAGCATGGAGGGTAACATTAGCTTTCTCAACAAAGTTGTGGTTGATGCTTTAAGATTTTACAAATGTCCACACCACAGACCCTGAAGATGAATAATTTTGCATCCTAATTTGATTAGTGTTTTTCTGATTAAGTCTAATCATTGTGCGTCTCCCTTTAGTTGAAGCCACAATAATCATGTGATGATAGCATTTTTTTTTGCTCTGTAACAATGCCTGTTGCTGAGTCTGACCTTCATTCTATTAATGTGACATAATTTGACCTTTTATTTAGTGACAGCCTCACTTAAACATGAAATATAGAATACAATACTGTATTTACTTATGAATAGAACATTTTATAACTATATTATAAACACAAATGTATGGACCCTGCACATCCATGTCCTCCAACGCATATGTACTGCTGTTGTAGTTATGTAGGAGATGCTATTTATCACAGCTGCCAACACAGATCAAAGGAGAAACACAGCAAATGTTGTCGTGAGAGAAAAGAGGCTGTGCTGTCACTACAGCCTTAGTCAACCAGAAACAGAATTACACTTCCTCACCAAATGTGAAAAATATATAAATATTAAAGAAATATATTTCCCAAAATTTGAATCAATAACAACATGTTTTTTAAAACTATCAGATGAGGAAAAACTGCCGATCCTGCTAGGGGAAGAACCAAAGAATAATAATAAATTAGCAGCAGTCTATGTTTCTGCCTGCCATAGACTGAGGGACAGGGAGTGACACTCGTCAGCTGACACACACATTTGTTGTTTGTTGTTTTGTTCTTTGTTTTTATAGTGTTTATACATTTATTTCTAGAGTAATCACAACACTATACTGTAGATGTTGTTTTCCTTAATTGTTATGATTATTATTTTTAATTCCAAACGCTTGCTTTGGCAATATGTATAATGTATGTCATGCCAATAAAGCCATTTGAATTGAAAACTTGTGACGGAAATAATGAGGAACTCCACACAGTGGAAAGCGAAGGTTAGTGGCCTCCACTCTCCCAGATTTGGTTGTACTGTTCTCGTTCACTGAGAAAGGCCTGACATTTTCTGGGTCAGGGATTTCACAGACAGCGCAATGTAAAGAGTGCCAGACTATTGTGACATGTTATCTCAGCGAATTACTGCTGCCACACAGTTAACCACTGCACAGACAAAAGACAAAACAGATTTTCAGGGTCAGGTACTGTGATGTGAATTTGTGGAGCATACTCTGTCACAATAATGCTGTTTGCCTTGGGTTTCTTATTTGTCTTTTTGTTTTTTTCATTTTCATTTTATTGTGGAGTCAAATTGTGCATTTAGATACTGAATCAAGTGGGCCACTTTGAAAATGACTGAACAGACTAACGTTTCAACACTGCTGCATCTTCATCAGAGTCAAATGAACAATTTTTTGACTGAAGCGCAAGAGTGCCTTTCTTAGATTGCATTTAGTTTTATTCTTAAAGAAATGCCAATATTAGAGCAAATTATGATTTATTCCCAGCTGACAAAGAAACACAAGAACTGATCCAGCCCCTGATTTTAACAGACCCTGACAACAATTTAAAAAGTTAAAAACTGCAAATGAACAATGCTGTTTTTAATTCGTAAACTGTAATTGACTCAGCTGACCAGAGTCAGTAATGAATTTGAGAGAGATAAATATAAACATCTATTATTAGACACTTTGTTTCCTGTATTTCTTTGCTTAACATTACTACAGTACTTCAGATTTATAATCTGATTGCATATAGAGGGAAAACAGATACTTTTATTGGATTGATATGATTTTATACCAGGTTGATCTGATTTAGAAGCGCAAATTCATACTGTATATAGTTTTGTATTGTTGTAATTGTTGTCCATGAACAAGCTATTAATCACATAAGAGACAGGAGGAGTACCATCTCATACCATAGGTGCTGCCTGTAATTCATTATCTTTTCAATACTGCAGAGTGTCTTTAATACACCACTGGAAAAAGAAAAAAGAAAAAAAAGAAAAACGTGGCAGCTCGTCCGAACTGCTTGGGTTGGTTCCCTCACACTAACCTGACACCACTTTATTACATCTCTCACCACAAACTAAATATTTTATACTTACATTACTGACATACTTATATTTGGGTAAATGGTGTTGATGCTAAGAGGAAGCAAACCACTCAGGGTTTATTACTTCTCATTTTCAACATTTAGATGATTGGTTTTTTGGTCCCATCTTGTACAAAGGTCGATATCTAAGTACTTCGTCAGGATGTTTGTATGTGATGTCAACAAAGTACTTTCAGTCACACCCTTAGCCGAAACCACGTGGACCCACCATTCAACACTCATCAAGATTTGTTTAGATTTGTTTTAGTGTTTACCTAAAGAAAAAAAGGAAAACTGACTGATCGTAAACCATATGGTCCTGGTAAAACCTAAATGAATGCTGCTTTTACACTGCCTAACAATGTGCAGCAGGAATAGAAGAGGAAAAACAGTAATTACAGCAGATACACACAATACTATATTGTACATCAGCAGAGTAACAAGTGAGTATCACCCCAAGTTATTAAGCTAGACTTATGTGTGTCTGCAGGCAGCCGAGCTGAGTGGAGCTGTCACTTTGACCCTGTGATTGCGGTAACTAATCAGAGTGTCATTTGGCACGGTACGTTTCCTCACAGACCTCAGGTAATTGCTGCACATGCATAATGAAGAAGGCTTTGAAGAGAATCAGGAGGAGTTTCCTCTGGTCCCTCTGCTGCCCAGCTATTGATGTAATACCCCAGCTGAAATCTTACTTTAACTGCACCCTTCTCTCTCTCTCTCTCTCTCTCTCTCTCTCTCTCTCTCTCTCTCTCTCTCTCTCTCTCTCTCTCTCTCTCTCTCTCTCTCTCTCTCTCTCTCTCTCTCTCTCTCTCTCTCTCTCTCTCTCTCTCTCTCTCTCTCAATTCAATTCAATTCAATTCAATTCAAATTTGCTTTATTGGCATGACAGTTAAAAGAACTATGTTGCCAAAGCGTTAGTAATCAATGACACAGTACAACTCATGAATATATACAACAATATACAAATAAATAAAAAATATACATAAAATGATTTACCCTATGCGTGTGTGAGAGCATGCATGTGTGTGCTGATCAAGTTCTCTCTCTCTCTTATACATAGTCTACATCACATGAAACAAAAAATAAATATGTGTGGTAAGATTGGGCATCATTAGACTGTTGCAAGTTGTTATATACTATATAAAACATACACATATTGTTCTTAAGTGATGAGAGTAACAAATGATAATAAAAAAATAAATAAAAAAATGATAACAATATTAAGTGACATCAATAATGGTTCTGATAGTAACAAATGATAATAAAAAAGCAACAACAATATTAAATGACATCAATAGTGGTTCTGATCAGCATTCGTGTACTTTTCTAGTATCGTGGCAGAATGTTACATATTGTGCAGCTAATTTAGCAAATTGTGGATCTTCTCCCAGAAATACTTTTAACAGATCGTCACCTGTTTTCCCTTGGTATGATGGATCTGCTGCAGTTATCTTTTGTATGAACACCTCTCTCTCACTTTGGTACAGAGGGCAGGAGAGGAGAAAATGGGCCTCAGTTTCTGTTTCTCCTGAAGAACAGTGTTTACATGTTCTTAGTTCTCTGGGCTTCCACTCTTTCTTATGCCGACCTTTTTCCACCTCTAGTTGATGGTCAGAGAGCCTGTACATTGCCAATGTGTGTTTTTGTTTGGGATTTTGTACACTTATTAGATATTGTGCTGGAGAGTATTCTCTATCCAGTGAGCGATAACATTCCAATTTGTTGATGGTTTTAATTTCATTTTTCCAATTGTTAATATAATTTATTTTGTTCTCTTTGTCGATTGATATTAGGTGAGTTTTGGAGAGATTTTGGAGGTCTTCGATTTTGAGGTGGTAGGTTTCTCTGGTGTTACTCAGGGGGTCTGTCTCTGGGCAGAGGCTGTTACAGAGAAAGGCTCTGTGGTTATAGGAGTCAGGATCAGCTTGTGCTAAGTGCACCTGAAACTTAATTGACCTTTTAATCATGTGTAGGGAGAGAGGGAAGTGTCCCAGCTCTGCTCTACATGCATGATTTGGACAGTTTCTATGGACCTTGAGGATTTCTTTGCAGAACTGAAGATTAAATTTCTCTGTGGGTGTTGTGTCCCACGAGGTGTGCCTCTGTGTCATTAGAGGGCCCCACACTTCACTTCCATACATAAGTATGGGTTTTATTATACTGTTAAATAATTTTAGCCAAATTGTAATTGGAGGATTGAATTTGTATAGTGAGCTTTTGATGCTATAGTAGGCTCTGCGTGCCTTATCTGTGAGGGAATTTATTGCTTTGTTAAAGCTACCGGATGCATTGATAATGATGCCAAGATAATTATATTCCATTGTATGCTGAAGTGTGGTCCCTCTTACCCTGAAAACATGTTTGGATTCCTGCAGCCTGGCCTTTTTTTGGAATACCATGACTTTGGTTTTGTCAAGGTTGATATCTACAGCCCAGTTTTGACAGAACGTCTCCAGCAGAGAGAGGTTCTGCTGTAGACCATGTTCTGTTGGGGATAGTAGAACCAGGTCATCTGCATACATGAGGAATTTGATTTCTTTGCCTTGTAGATCTAATCCTGGGCTTGGGGACTGTTCAAGAATAGTGGCCAATGTATTGATATAAATATTGAACAGAGTAGGAGACAGGTTGCATCCCTGATGCACTCCTTTTCCTTGTTTGAAGAACTCTGTTCTGTTGTTTCCAATTTTAACACAGCACTGGTTGTCAGAATATTTGGATTTGATTAGATCATATATTTTACCCCCAATTCCATATTGGAGAAGTTGTAAAAATAACCCGCTGTGCCAAATTGAGTCAAAAGCCTTTTTTAGATCTACAAAGCATGCAAATATCTTTCCTTTGTGTTTTCTGTGAACATGGTGTTGGATGAGTGTATGAAGAGTGTATATGTGGTCAGATGTTTGGTGTTTGGGTAAAAAGCCAATCTGGCTTTTAGACAGAATATTATGTTCAGTAAGATAAGTGATTAATCTAGAGTTAAGGATACTACAGAAGAGTTTACTCAGGTTGCTGTTAACACAGATGCCTCTGTAGTTGTTGGGGTTATACCTGTCTCCATTTTTAAATATAGGAGAAATGAGACCTTTATTCCAAACACTGGGGTAATATCCAGTGGCCAACACCAGGTTGAAGTGTTTTTGCATGGCAAGTTGGAGTTCTAAGTTACTGTGTTTCAGCATCTCTGAGTTAATGCTGTCTATACCGCAAGCTTTTCCATTTTTAAGGGTTTTGATTTTGTGCTGTATTTCTTTAATGGTGATGGGGTAGTCAAGGGCACATTGGTTGTCCTTCACTGTCCTTTCTAGTTCTTCCAGTTTGTCTACTGTTAAAATTTGGTTATGATTCAGACCGTGACACTCTGGATTTCTATAGAGGTCATCAAAGTAATCTTTCCAGATTTTGCCATTTTGAATTGGGTTGGTCTCTGTACGTGGGTTTCTGTTGATGTTTTTCCATAGTTTCCAAAAGGTGTTGTCATTTATGGCTTTTTCAATTTTGTTGAGTTCTCCCTCCATATAATGCATTTTTTTCACACTAAGGAGTTTTTTGTATTCTTTCAGGGCTTGAACATATTCAAGTCGTCCTGGTAGGTCATTTGGGTTCCTGTGTTTTCTGTTTGACAGTTTCCTCAGGTTTTGTCTGGATACAGCACATTCTTTATCAAACCAACGCTCTTTTTGTTTCATGCTGGATTTTTTAGTTTGTGAGATTTTTAATTTAGATTCTTTTGCCAAATGAATAAATATTGTGTTTAAGTGATGTGTGGCCAGATTTATGTTTTCTCTTTCAGGCTGATACTGGGTGTTGAGAAAAGTATCCAGCATGTTCTGAATTTGAGCAGAGTCTAGCGCAGCGGTATAGGCAGCAGTGCTCTCTTCTGTCCACTTGTATCTCCTTGGTAAAGGAAACAGCCTTGGCTCAGGATTTGGATTTACGGTGGTTGACAATGACTTTTTCAGAAATAAGGTTATCTGGCTATGGTCCGAAAAGGGCTGTAGTGGTGATACAGTGAATGCATTTATATATTGTGGTTCAATGTCAGTAATGGCATAATCTACCACACTGCTACCTAACACAGAGCATTGTGTGAGTCTGCCCAGAGAGTCTCCTCTGATTCTGCCATTAACAATGTACAGACCCAAACCTTTACACACTTGTAGTACCTGTTTGCCAGTTTTGTTAACCGTGTTATCATAGCTTTGTCTTTGTGTATTTATGCAGGTCTGGTACAAAGGGGGGTATTTGAAAATATGTTTGTTTCCTTCGTAGTTAATGAAGTCTGGCTCTCTACCAGTTCTGGCATTAAGATCACCACATATTAAGATTGATCCTAAACTTTGGTAGAAGGAAATTTCCTTCTGGAGTTCCTCAAAAACCTCCTCTGCATAATAGGGGGAGTTTGAGGGTGGGATATATATTGCGCATAGATAGACATCTCTTTTGTTTTCTAGAATATTTGAGTGAATTTTGATCCAAATGTGATTTGTACCTTTTTTAACTGGTGAGATGTAATCTTTATATTCCCCTTTGTACCATATGAGTAAACCACCTGAATCTCTACCATTCTTAATATGTTTGTGTTTTACAGAGGGTATAATAAGTTCTATATAATCGTTTGGACAGTTAGATTGATTTTGGTTTTGATTCCAAGTTTCATTCAGTATCATTAAATCTACATTTCTAATATTTTTCAGAAAGTCAGGGTTTGTTGATTTCAAACCAAAAACTGAAGAGCATATGCCCTGAATGTTCCAGCTACTTATTGAAAAAGATGCTATTTTCTTTATCTTAACAGAATCGTGTACCACTTGAAAAAATATCCGATCTACAAGCAAAAACAAATGTAATGTGATAAAAAATAAAATAAATAAATAAATAAAAAAAAAAAAAAAAAAAAAAAAAATAATAATAAAATTAAATAAAAAATTAAATATGTTAAATGTTAAGTGATTATGAATTATTCAGTGTTGTATATTCTATTAGCTCAGTAATTTAGTATAGAGTAGTGCTGCAATGTCTCTTATCTGTTTTAGACTCAGTTCAGTGGGTGAGGTGTTGAGTCTGGCGGCTGCAGCATCGTAACTGTCTCTCTGAGCTGGAGGCTGGATCTGAGTCTGGGCTGGCTGCTGCTTCCACTGCTGCTGCTGCTGCTGCTGCTGCTGCCGCTGCTGCTGCTGCTGCTGCCAACTGGGGTAGTGTGGTGCAGTTGGGTGGTGGTCCTGAGGGGGTGGGGCTGAGGTGTATAGCAGTGGGGCGGTGCTGGGTCCATGAAGAGGTGGGGGTAGAGGGGGGAAGTAGTGTGGTGTAGTTGGGTGGTGGTCTTGAGCTGGTGGGGTTGAGGTGTACAGCAGTGGGGTGGCGCTGGGTCCATGAAGAGGTGGGGGTAGAGGGGGGAAGTAGTGTGGTACTGTGGGATGGTGGTCCTGAACAGGTGGGGCTGAGGTGTACAGTGGCGGGGTGGTGCTGGGTTTCTGAAGAGGTGGGGTTGAGGCAGGTCTGAATCTCCATGAAGAGCTCTGGCCATTGTTGGTGGTGTCTCTAGTGTGCTGGGACCTTCTGTGGAGGTTCTGGTGGTTGGGTGTGCTCTTGTTGGTGATGTGAGATGTTGATCTGGTGCGGTTGAGAGCTGTGTCCTTAATGTCTTTGATGAACAGCCGCACGCCGCTCTGGTTTAGATGCAGGCTATCATACAGGTGCTGGTGGAGGATCTCTGCATGATGTGCCATATGAACATTTGGTATTACCATGCAGGCTTTGGATATTTCAGCATTAATTTTGTTGATCTCATGCTGAGGGACATCTCTTCTGGGTAACAGGGTGGATATGGTTATCCTGGCTGTGGGGGCAGCTGAGGTTGCTTTCTCTGCCACCTGTTGCAGTGAGTGACTTATGTCCTTTTTGTGTGTGAGGTCATTAGTCCCAGTGTGAATCAGAATGTGTTTCACACCCTGGAGGTCTGTAGTAGCCAGCTTCTTCATAGCCTCTGAGGTGGTGGGACTCCAAATCATCTTGGATCTTCTGCCTGGGAAGAGACGTTTCATATTGATGTACTTTCCATTGGAATCACACAGAAATATTATTTCTGTGTGGTTTTGTGAAGCAGGTTCTGGTCTCCTTCTCTGGGACCCCTGGTCTGTGGTGCCCAGAGGGAAGAGGGGAGGGGGCATTTGGGGGCTAGAGGCTGAAGATGTCTGGGTGGCAGACCCAGTCTCCTGGTGTAGGGGCTGCTGGATCTCCTGATCCAGGGGCTGCCGGGTCTCCTGATCCAGGGGCTGCTGGATCTCCTGATCCAGGGGCTGCCGGGTGTCCTGTTGCAGGGGCTGCTGGATCTCCTGATCCAGGGGCTGCCGGGTCTCCTGTTGCAGGGGCTGCTGGATCTCCTGATCCAGGGGCTGCTGGATCTCCTGATCCAGAGGCTGCCGGGTCTCCTGTTGCAGGGGCTGCTGGATCTCCTGATCCAGGGGCTGCCGGGTCTCCTGTTGCAGGGGCTGCTGGATCTCCTGATCCAACCGTGTTGCACTGGAGTGGTGGGTCGATGCTAGCTCCTCTATCACTCTTTTGAGTGTTTCTCTCAGTGAACGGTTGTCTTCTTCCAGTTCTCGAACAGCTTGCTGGAGTTCATCTATCTGGTGTCTCTGTTGTTGAACTGTGGAGTACATCTCCTTCACTCCTAAATGGCTGTCATCAGACCTCTGAAGATCGCTCAGTGTCTTCTCTCTGAATTCTATGAACTCTCTCTCAAGTATTGAGATACCTTCCTTCAGGACTCTGAGATTGCTGGAGAGTTTGGGTGATTCAGAGTATGGTGTAGGTGGATGTCTGCTGAAGATGGGCGACCTGGTCTGAAGCTCTTGTGGAGGAGGGGGAGAGATTTTTGATGTTGCCACAGTTTTCAGTGTTGGGAAGCTGTTCTCAAAGTTGTCTAAACTGTTCTCAGATCCCTGGATCATAACTGTTCCATTGTGGTATATGTTCACAGTTAAAATGGGACTTGAGCGGTCTGCATCTTCGTAGGCAGTAATCTGTCTGCCTTTACTTATCCCATTCTTCTTAATGTGAGTAAACTGCTCACATATTGCTGTGTGCCAATTTTCAGGATGGTGAGTGAAGAACAATAGGTTGCATTTTACCTTGTGGTTGTTCTTCTTGCTGAAGTCTGCTACCAGTGTTTCTGGATTGGCACGTAGCATATTCATTTTGAAGTCTTTCTTCTGCTGTGCTGTAGTGACTTTTGCGGGGTATTGTATTTCACCGCCAGTGATCTGTCCCGGTTGTCTCTGTGTTGCTACAGTAGATGTGTCTGTAGATAAGTTCATCAGTTGCTGTTGCTCAGCTGTTTCTTCACAGTGTTCCATTATCATGGAGGGTTTCAACTGACAGTTGGTTCACTGTTTTCTCAGCAGTTATCTTGACAGAGATACCTTATTTCCCAGACCTGGTCCTGGTGATGTTCTCAAAACGTTGCCAGTCCAGTTGTGATAGGAAAATCTTCTTTCTTTTGAGGTTTTCCTCGATGTAGATTTTCTTCAGACCTTTGTTGTTGTTGTTGTTGCTAGCCAACTGTCAGATGCACAGCAACAGAGTTCTTTTCCTCCAGCTAGCCAAGTAGCAACTTCTTTTGGTAGAAAAAAAACAATGTAAAAATCGTAGAAAAGTCTGGTTTTCTTCTTCAAGTGGTTGAGTGTGCCTTCCAACCACTTTATGTTTGTAAATTTGCCTTGTAGATCAGATATTTCAAAGTGAAAACGCGATAAAAAGTTAAAAATTTCAGGAGCTCATATCTTTTTCCTCTTACTCACAGAATTCCGGAACTCTCTCTCTCTCTCTCTCTCTCTCTCTCTCTCTCTCTCTCTCTCTCTCTATTTCAATTTAACAAGCTTTATTGGCATGACTGTTAATGCAATATTGCCAAAGCATTACAACAATGGGATAAGAACACATAAATAAATAAATAAATAAATAAATAAATAAATAAACAAATATATAATAATAATAATTAATAAACAGTGAAAATATAATTTAGCCGGTAAAACTCAACAGGAGCAGGAGCAGCTGCTCATGTTGAGTAGCTCTTCTCTTTTTTATGGCACTCATTCACATACTATGCTGCTTCTAAAGCAGTGGCCCTTCGTTCTCCTAATAGATGACAGAATTGGTCCTGGTCTGAGAGTTGGGTGGAGTTTGGTGTTGTGTGTGAGATTCTAGTGTATCTCTGTGTTCTGATGTGTGTGTATGTGTCACAGTGCAGCAGGAAGTGCTGCTCTGTCTACCTGTCTGTGTGGACAGAGCTGACAGAGGCGCTCCTCTCTGGGCAGCCAGGTGGCGGCCGCTAAGGCCAGGCTGTGGCTGCTCAGCCTAGTCAAGGTTTTCCTCAGTCTGGGGTCAGTTACTGAACTCAAGTAATCTGCCATGGTTTAGTTTAGTTTAGTTTAGTTTAGTTTATTATTACGGGACAATGTAAAATACCATTAATCCAGAACAGACAAGAGATGGTTGTACCAGATTTAGCCACTAGGGCTAATTTCCATCTGTAGTCCCATGGAGTATTCTCTGTTTAGGGCCAAATAGCATTGACGTTTGCTTTGGGTTTTGGTTGTAGATGTCCAATAGTTGATGTAATTGTCTTTTTGTTTTTCTATAATTTGGTGGGGCCGGATTGTGTGAGGGTGGTCTTGGTGCTCGGTGATGGTGGAGCTGAGCCTGTGGACCAGCTGGTTGAGGGGACTCCTGTCTTTGCTCTCCTCTTGGCACTGCAGGGCTTTGTAGTGGTAGGCGTTGGGGTTGCTGGCTTTGAGGTGTTGGTAGAATTTTATTGCTTTTATTGCTTGCTTTTTTGGATCTGAATTAAAAGGGGAAATTGGCCTAATTCAGCTCTGCATCCATTGTTGGGGGTGTTCCTATGGACTTTGAGAATGCTTTTGCAAATCTCTGTATGCAGGCTTTCGATTGGGTGTTTGTCCCATTTCTCAAAGTCTTGGTTTACAAGATGACCCCACACTTCACAACCATATAATATAATGGGTTCAATTACAGATTTGAATATTTTGATCCAGATTCTGACTGGGATATCAATGCATGAGGATTTTTTAATAGACCGGAAAGCTCTTCTGCCTTTGTCTCGCAGATCGTGTGTGTGTGTGTGTAAAATAATAAACAAAAATAAGATAATAAGTGATCATGAGAATAGTGATAGTATAACAGTAAACATCAGAAATAAATGAAATAATAATACATTAATAATAATAAATCTCTTTCTCTCTCACGCACACACTCTACATCTCTTGGCGTCGCTCTTTAATTTAATGAACTTGGCAATCCCCTTTTGCAACATTTTTCACAGTGCAGGTTGTGCTACAGTGTTATTAAAGCGTTATGGTTCTCTTTAGACTCTCCACTTGGTTAAGTTCATCGACCTGTCCCGTGTGTTGAAAAATGACCCTGAAGTGGTTCCCAGTGTGTTAAAAAGTAGCACCGAGGCGTCCTGACCGCCAATCGGCCGCCTTTTAATGACGCCATTAATCTGCCTTTTCCCTCTCCGAATCCTCTCCTGGCTGGTCTTTCACAGCTCTCTGTCTCGTTCACTATAACTGCCACCTTACCGTCTTCTCCCCTGCCAAGACAGCTTTTCAGCCTTCTAATTGCGACACACATGCACACACACACATTCACAACAACACATAATGACTTTGTCTGCTCATTGATAACACACTTGTGTCTTGATATATTTTCAGCATATTAACATCCCCTTCTGTCGACTGTTCGCCTGAGAGATCAATAGGATAAAACCCAAAACAAACCATAAAACCTACCAACTAACATACAAGTTTTCTAAAGCCAACTTTTCTTTTCAAACAATGGAAAAGTAAAACAATGAAGTCATTCATTTAGCTCTGACTGATAGTCTACATTTTTTTTTCCATGTTGTCTTACGTCTCCCCTCTGAGCTATGACAGTGTAGTGAGGGCCAGACTGCAATCCAGGACCCCACACCCTCTCACTGAGATGGAGTCACTCTGAGTAGAGCCTCTTTAAAAGGAGGGAGGGTATAAAACCCAAACAAGCTTTAGGAGACATTTGCTTTTCTCCATTGGAAACGGGAAATTCATTGGTAGACCATCTCAAAAAAGATGTAAAATGATTTACACTGGAATGTTGCAATAGATAAAGTAACTGATAACAATCTATTTCCAAGCAAATGCTCACACATAATGACACACATCATAACTTATCCTTTGGTAAAAACCATATGGAACTCACATTTGTAGGTTTGTGGCATTTCATCAATCCCAGTCTCAAAGAGATGGGACACCTGCATCAACACTACTTGGTGTTAGAGGGTTTTATAACCCACTCCAACTTGAGGGTTATTAGTCTGGAGTGGTGAACCCTCAACAATAATATGCCCACAGAGTGAGAGTGAGTTGGGGGTGGATGTAGAGCCTGGATTGGAATAAAGTTTATTTATTGTAAATTTTCTCTTTTTTTTCTTTTTTATTCTTACTTTTTGCTTTCTTTCTTTACATCATCACTGATTGACTCCTGTCTGACACTCCCATTTACCCGATAAGGTGAACTTTGGTTCTTCTTGTTCATGTTACTCTAACTGAGAACTTCTATCTATCTATCCTTATTATTTTAGGAGGACACTTAGTAGGAATGACCCTGAATAGTTGACGATTCTTTGATTCGATTCGGAGAAGTCTGATTTGACCGCCAATCTCGTCGTTGAATCGTCGCAAAATGTGGTTATGAAAAATAATTCATACTATTCTTCTGACTATATGGGAGTGCTCCCTGCTCTATGATTCACAATTTCTTTGTTTTCTAATAAGTCATGCAGCCTATACTGATACAAATACCAGCAGTACATACAGTATGTCCATGAGGAGGCCCTCACCTCTCTCTCTGTCACTCCTCACTTCGTGTTGTTTCCCTTCAATGGAGGGAAAATTGAATTTGGGCCAAAAGTGTCATTTACAAGATTAAACTGAGTGATGTGTTCTCTGTTGATCGAGCAGCACCTATATACACACGCACATACACCCACACAAAAAACAGCATTGTCCATGGTTCTGTGACACTTGACCCCTGAACCAGCTACAAGCACTGATGTACATATCATGCCCACAGAATGATGGGACTGACAGGTTTTCATTCGCCATACACACTAATTAATTCACAGCACCAACTCATATACTCATTGTTACACCGAAGAAAGACAGTCATGCATGCATGTTGTGCATGCAAGCCTAATGAGCGAGATAAGGAAAATAATGGATGGAGAATGTACTGTTATTGTGATCTTATGCCAGGTGAAGAATTTAATTTGTTTAATTGGATGTTTTAGCTCTTTTTTCTGGAGCAGAAGATGCAAATATGATCATCAATCAATGAGGGAAAAAAACAACAACAACATGATTCAACAAAAGTCGACAAAGGGCAAAATCTGATCAATCAGATTCGACTATGAAAATTTTTAGTCGGGAACAACCATAAAAGTTAGAGAATAAAGATTACACATAAACATAACGCAATAAATCTATTTGTTTCCTCTTAATAGCCTGTGTTTGTTTCTCATGATGTTTATAAAAGGAATTCCTTTGAGATTTGAAAAATAACTCAAAATGTGTGTACCTCTCTTTACCTTTAGTATTTCAGATGACTTACTGTGACCTTCAAACACATTTTCCTTTCGCTGACCTGCCTCATTGTTTTTATTTTTTATGGCTGCACCTAATGGCTGTGTACCTACCTGTACCTAATGAAGTTAAACGACGACGACAAAGTTTCGGACTTGAAAAGGCAAAGTGTAGATTCAAACAGATGAAAAGACCTTGTGAGCTGAGGACACTCCTGGGCAGCAGTGAGTGTGAGGCGGGAATCCTGGAATAGGTTATGACGTGCATGTGCTGTTATCGCTGGTGTGCAGCAACCTGCTGTGTTAGCCCTCTCACCTCAGGGCCACAACGCAGCATTAAACCATTTCCATGTCACTGTAGCCACTGCGTGGTAATGTGTAATGTATGTGTGTGTGTGTGTGTCACAACAAATCCCTGCCACAACATGATCGCTACATGCTGTGGCTAGCTTCATGAGCAGCCATCTGGTACTCAGAGGTCGGTGTTTGAAGCCAGCCTGTTTCCATTCCGCCCATCCAACTACACGCTCTACAACCCATAACTAACGTGATGGTGCACTCTAACTGAGGGTCCAGTTTGGGGTTCAATGCAACAATCTAAACCATAATGTCACTGTGAGTGGGGTTTGATGATGACCTCTGGACATGTGTGTGCAATGGTTTTTGTATGTAGACCTACATGAAAAAAGTGGAATGAAACACAAAGTATATCTATGTTTTTATAGATAAATGCATTACTGTCACACTTCTAGCTCTACTGGATGAGAATGGTGCTTGTTGCCATGGTGAATTGTAGTAGAGGAGCTCCATTGATGTCTTTATTTTTCCATACACCACCTTACTTCAGGGTGAGCATTTATAGCATTGAATTTAAAATACCACATCATAGATCAAAAGATGGACAATCAGCTTTCTCCATACGAACTCTGTAACACATCACCTACTGAAATCAAAATAGCTTAGGGAGAGATTCCTTCACAACAAAGTAAAAGCACTGTTAAAAGTAAACCAGAGCTGCAGTCATTTCTTGGTTGTGCTGTTGTATGATTGTAGAAGTTGTGTTTGATATCGAGTGTTCTGGAGTGTACAGCAGAGGGCTGCATTGGGACTGGGACCATGGGACGTAACGCAAATCTCGCAGGTGGGAAAGGGCGGCTAAAGAAAACACTGTGGGATTGGGATATATTAATTATTTTTAATATTAATTTTTCTTATTCAGGTCTCGCTTAGAAAAGAGAACTTAACCTCAATAGAAAAATAAATAAAATACAGGAGAGTAGAATATGAAACAGCCTTTATTTAATCAAAAACTAAATGAAAACAACAAAATAGGAGCGCTATTCCTGTCCTGTGCATCAAAAGACATGCAGGCCAGGGAAATGAAACAAACAACCCCATGAATCTCTTTATTAATAGTCTATAAAATGACGTGTTTTCTCCTACAGGATGGGGGAAGACACAAAATCAATGCATCTCTATTATTGTGCGGGAGTATATTCTCAGAGTTTGGGGGTGCGGGGGGAAGTGGACATACACATTGCGGGAGCGGGCGGGAGTAACACCGTGTCCTAACGAAATTAAGCAAAATAGCAAAATTTATGGTTTTCTATGGTAATGTCCTAACTGGCCACGAGTGACGCAGCGTGATGCGCTGTTTGGAGCCCGACGCCCGGTTTGTATTTCTGTTGCCCGCGGTGCGTTGACGGCGTCATGGATGAGGAGCAGCTGATTAATTTCTTGAATGATGGTCATCTTGTGCGACACATAACGGCCGCTTGAAGGAGACTATAGCGGACTCTTCATTCATCTTGGGCGGGCGGCGGTGCACCGTCTTATAATGTTACAGAAAACCCTGCATTATGTTTTTGCTCCTTGTGTTCTTATTCTATAGAGACAACTTTCTGTTGGCTATATTACATTTCAAGAAACTTGTTTTCTGTTTAAAAGGTACAAACGTAAGCAAGTATTCACCCATTTTTTAACCGAGTTATGTCTCCAGTCTGATGTCAAGCGGACGAGCGCACAGCTGATGTGCTTCCATGACAACAGACGCACGGATTCAGTGTGGACAGAGAGCGTCAGATGTGGCGCAATTGTCGGACACTCGCTCGCGTCGCATCCAGTTAGGACACGGTGTAACACACACATTGCGGTTGGGGGTGGTAATCGTCAGAAATTCAGTGGGAGCGGGATGAAGAAACAGTTCCACGCAGGACTCTAGTGTACAGTACATGTACCCAATGATAGGGAACGAGGGGTTAATCATCAACAATAGCTATTACTCGCCGTATTAAAAAATAAATAAATAATTGGATTAGAAAATGACACCAATCAGCTGATCTTGAGAACTCTAAAATCCATTATGCTAGGTTCAGGTTTTGTTAATCCTGCTTTCTGCAAACAGGTGCAGTTCTTAATATAACAATAACTACAATTAATGAATATCTGATGTTTTCAATACAATGATAACTGTGATGAATATAATATCATATTCTAATAAATGTACATATAAGTGTAAATAAAAGTGTTTTACACCAACAGACACATGTTTTCGTGTATTTAAATTTCTGGCCACTGATCCAACACATCTCACTATGGATCTTATCACAAGCTGTGGATGTTTGAGTACATCTAAAAAGCTGCAGACTTTGCTGTGTTTCAGCTTGAATCTGTGAACCTCTTGTCTTCTGACAACACACAATACAAAGCAGCTCGACACCTCAGCTCAGTTCCTAAGACTAATTTCTGTGCTGACATGCTCAGTGTGCTGCTTTTGGACGTGAAGGATGCCAACATCATCATGAGTCTCAAGAAGTATTTACAGTAGGGCCTGTTTTGCTAATCATGCAGTTCCCAGGCTGCAGTCATCTGTGAGCACTAGCTCATACTAGTTATGTGTGACTGAGTGGTCAATAGTTTGTGTATTTTTTGAATTTTCATTCCCTTTTTTTTTAATGACAGTAAAACATTACACTGAGGGAGCAGTTAGTGCAAGGTAGTTGTGTTACTACAATTTTTTGAGAGTGCAACATGTGTCTGTGTGTAGGCGGGGTGTTCACAAATACAAAAAGATTATTGATAGGACTGTGGCTGACAACAGGGACCAGGTGACTATGTGGGTGTGCAGGCCAGGGACTACATTAACCTTTCATGGGAAACACAATGAAAACTGTGTCATTAGGGAAACAATGACTATATTCAAGCACCATGAATTTACAAAAAAGTGTGATTATAATGAAGGTCGTTGTTTCCCATATCCATCCCAACTGAACCCGTAGAAGAAGGAGGAACCACGAACTACGTGATTAAAAAAAAAAAAGTTTGTATTCCTGCTGTTCATTCTTCAATGATTGTGATTTTAAAATAGAAAAAAAAAAACTGAACAAGCAGACAAAATAATTAACACAGCAGCTGTGATGCACAGGTGATGACAGCATGACATTTACAGTAGATGACTCTCTTACTAATGAGTCATAGTGACTGTTCCTGCTTCATTTAGGTTTGACGTGAGAGAAACTTCTGCCTAGCTGACTTCCTTCCAACCAGAAACATGAAGTGTAAAGCACTGGTGTGTTTACTATGCATTAAAGGGATATTTAAACATTTTGGCAATTCCGCCCATCACCTGATCCCTATAGTTTTAGGAGTATAGGTTCATTACCTTTAATTGTCGGTGCAAGCTGTTTTAAGATCGACTGGGTAGAGATGGGAGCTGCTAATGCTACAAAAGCTCATGGTATTTCCGGGCTTTCCCTCAAAACTCATCAAATACACAATCCAACAACTCCAGAACGCTCTCATGGACAAGTTGGGACCTGCACATTTGCCATGCTGTGAAATAATAATAGAATGTTATGAGACTAGCTTTCGAGGCAAATGCATGGGTAAATGCAACGCCGCCGATGCACGTTCCCCAACTTGTCCACGAGAGCGTTTTGGAGTTTTTGGATTGTGTATTTGATGCGTTTTGAGGGAAAGCCCGGAAATACCCTGAGACTCCGTGGCGTTCGCTGACCAGCTTGCATTGACAATTAAAGGTAACAAACCTACCCCTAAGACTATAGGGATTATGGCAATGGGTGAATATGTTGAAATATCCCTTTAAGGTTAATTTTCATACTGACCAGCTCCATGTCTAAGACACCTACACTTTCTGTTGGATGCATCATTGATCTACAGCCTCATACAGACAGTTGTAGTGTATACTGTACAATAAATTAGTATTATTCATTCATATTATTAGCAGCATCCTAAAAACAGAAAGAACAGTGTATTGCTCTGAAGCTCTCCTTTGTAAACACTTTAAAAACATTGATTGAAATGTTCTATTTATTTTACATAACTTCCACAATCAATCAGTCTTGTGAAAACCAATTCCAAAAACAGTTTATTTAAATTAAGCAGATCCTCAGGAATAAACTATGTTAAGAATGTGGCAACAAAGTTGCTTTCAGTAAGTTTAAATTCCCTCATTTACTGCTTTCCTCTCCTTTCTCTTGGTGGTTGTCTGCACAGCAAAGATAACACTCTCTCCTGGAGGGGTCTACTCCAAGTTGTCATTGGATTGAGGAAAAGAAAAATGCAACAGGAAGGTGATTAGTAGAATTACCAGAGCTGGTTTAAAACACGGTTTACTTAGATGAATTGTTTCCTCAATCTTATTCATATCTCCATCCTGTACCTTTCTTTTATTCAATGAATTGAAATTCTCAGAAGTTTTGTTGGAAATTCTCAAAGGTTTTTATTAAGTTTCGTCCTTTGACAGATAAATAAATTATAGCAGGTGATTTTAATATTCATATAGGCCTAGCTGCTGACCATGGTAGCTCTGCATTTATTCCATTATTAGATTCAACTTCTCTATAGTGCAGTTCACTGTATTAACCGCACCCTCAATCCTGCTCTGACTTATGGTACCAAAA
The DNA here is from genome assembly GCF_905171665.1 of Trachurus trachurus. Classification (NCBI taxonomy): domain Eukaryota; kingdom Metazoa; phylum Chordata; class Actinopteri; order Carangiformes; family Carangidae; genus Trachurus; species Trachurus trachurus. The sequence continues at coordinate 23,043,627 of NC_139896.1, read as the reverse complement.
CTGAAAGTTAATAATTTCCTTTCAACAAAAACCTCTTTAATTAGATTTTTATCTTAGGCTACTCTTATTATTTGGCTGCACACCATCAGATAAAAATGTCTTCAGTGTCTGATTGTGCTTTAGAGAAAGTTAAGGAAGTCAGCATTTTTTCCCCATGTATTTTTATAATACAAACATACAATAAAAACCAAAAAAAAAAAAAAAAAAAAACTATTTTTCTTAAGATTTTGGTGCCAAAATGGCTTTTGGGGCTGAACTAACCTATATTCAACTGCCAATTACTCAAGACTGATACAAGATAGAAACACACAGTTTTTTTGCTGGAAAGTAGAGACTCTATTCTTTCATTTGATGGGTTGAATGTGTATGTAGTAATAGTACATATGGTGGGTCTAAGAAAATCAGTCAAAAAGCTGGAAAATGCCTGGCAAGCTGGAGGTAGCTGCTGTGAGAATGGCTGGCAGTCAAAGAGTTAAAGGAGGAAAGTTTTGTTGAAAGAGAGAAGTATACTGTCTTGTAGGGGTGTGCATTGGCACTGCCCTCACGATTTGATTCGATTACGATTCAGCAGGTAACGATTCGATTCGATTCGATTCTACGATGCATTGCGATTGCGATTGCAATGCATCAAAATTCTACTGCACACAACACGGCAAATTTTTCATCAGTCATGAGATATTGAACAACAGATTTTATTAGGCTGCTATGTCAGTATTATCACTCTCCTGTATCTTTGACATAAATGTCATTAAATAAAATAAAATTGAATGGTACAGGGTATAGGATATGGGATTTTCAAACCTGAAAAAGAAAACATAAATCACTTCTAGGGCTGCCCCCAAAAATTAGCCGACCAAAATTTAATTGGTCGATTGGTCGCAGGAAAAAACAAACAAACCTTTGGAGCCCTGTCTTGTCAACATTAACTCAAAATCAATATGACTGAACTATATGAAAAACTATGGGGCTTTTATTTTGAAGGGCCAGATACAGGAAGTCGTGACACTTTTTGTTGTTGTTGTTTTTACACTGCACGGAGGTCTCTCTGGCTGTGTTCGAAACCACATACTCCATACTACATACTTCCATACTGCATACTTCCATACTCCATACTACATACTAATCGATCATACAGTATGCAGAGCGTTCACACTGCTGCGTACTATGATAACCCACAATGCATTTCGCTCCTGCCCGAGCCGAAATCAGCCACCCTGAAGCTGATTTCACTTAAGCTCTAAACTCTGTAAATATATAACTTCAGCAACATTTGAAACATTTTCAGGCGAGAAAGTACTACTTCGTATCCCCATGGTGTTGAAAAAATGACAAAATAACACCTATTTACAATTTTAGTCGGACGAAGTCGGACTTCTCTGGCGTTAGTAAAACCAGCCGTAGTGAGCACTGTACTTCCGGTTTCTGTGTCAAAATAAAGCACCCGTTGCAATTGACCATAAAGAAAGCCGTTACAATGACGTCAGTGCTCTTACTTTATAAACAGGAAGTGAACCTGTCCCCACTGTGGCTAGCTTGGAAACGCCGTTTGGACCGACCTCGTGCTCCTCCTTCTCCGTTCTTTTTTTTTTTTTTTTTCGCGGCAAGGAAGAGGCGGTCCTTGACGTCACGTTGCGTTGCATCTTGGGTAGTTTGAGTATGAGTAGTGACCTCATGATGTATACTCAACATTTCGGCCGAATCTAGTATGCATCCGGGAACTTCTCGCCTACTGCAAATCGCATACTGCGCAGTGTGAACATACTGCATACTCAAATCGTTAGTATGAGTAGTACGAGTAGTAGGAGAAGTATGCGGTTTCGAACACAGCCTCTCTCTCTCTCTCTGCATCAGAGACCCCACAGCCTGAGCTCAGTCACTCACCCTGCTCTACTGTGTTTATTGGTGATAACGGGCATGCTGCCTGTAGTAACGGTAAAACCCGAGCGGCTTGTTGAATCTCGGACCCGACACTTGAACACGGCCGGACTCATGAGCGTTAATTAATTAATTTTCAACCCGACCGCGGGTGAAAAATAAAAAAAGGAAAAAGAAAGCCAGCGGCAACACTGCTACTGCTGGTGCTGCCGCTTAGCATGTAGTTACAGGCTGCGCATGTCACGCGCATGTCTTTGCTCCGGAAATGCCCCCGGAGGTAATTGAAACTTCACAACTTTATTTGAGGCCAGAAAATAAACAGTGACATAATCGATTATGGCACGTTGCCGCATCGAGGCTGAATCGTGCATGTCCCGCATTGCAATGCATCGCCGAATCGATTATTGTTGACACCCCTACTGTCTTGTTACTTCTATTCCTAAATAGGTGAATTTTTCCTAGGAGATTTTAAATGGGAGATTAATCAGGAATGTCAGATCATCCCTGTGAACTGGCATTAAGACACTTTTTGTTCAATTAATCCAACACCTGCGAAAGTACCGAATAAATTGATTTTATCTAAAAGTACCAGAATAGTCATTTGTCGACGTGTTAAATAAAGAAGAATATAATCTGCATACAATGATATTTTACTAATTGTTTCTTTAGTGGTGTATCGATGTATCTGAGGGTCAAGTCTAATACTTTGAGCCAACGGCTCGATGTCCATCAGCATTTAATTCAATTCCATTTTTCAATCAAAGAACTCCTAGGCTAACTTTAGACCCTCTCAAATTGACAATCTTGTTAATTGTGCTGCAGGCTCAATAAAAAGACCCTGCACTCTACTGCCACTTACAAAAAGCACATAAGAAATGAGGTTAGTTACATGGTTTCACTCCCAAATCAAAGTAAACACTGTGAAAACCCAAACAGATACAGCCTTCCACCAAATTGGAAGAACCTCGCTCAGTCCAGCAAGATATTCATAAAACATATAGAAGGCCCTGTATACTGCTAGGGGAGCCTATTACTCATCATTGATAGAAGGAAATAAAAACAGCCCCCGGTTTCTTTTCAGCTCTGTAGCCAGCTATTGATCCACGTATCCCTGTAGCTCTCAGTGGTAACGACTTCATAAGCTTCTTTAATGATACAATTTCAACTTGATTTCCAGAGACAGAATTAATCTGCCCTCATCCGAAACAGATTTCTCAAACACAGGAACCTTGGAAACAGCTGTATAGCCTTATCTATACATTACACCATTTCCCCCCCTATCAACCTCCTCCTAAGGGCTTCAACAATTTCTTAGTCTAAACCATCAACGGGTCCCATAATATCATACTTAGCTCTTCTTTACTAGATATGATAAATCTGTCTTGGTTCTGTTCAAGGTTCAGTGCTTAGACCAGTTTTATTAACACAGATTTAGTTTAGGCAATATTTCAACTTTCCAACTCCAACTTTCATTTCAACTTTCGCTGTTTTGCAGATGATACCAAATTATATGTTTCAGTGAGGCCACACAAAACCAATCGGTTAGCAAGTTCAGACAACACTGAAGTTATTGTGCTTGATCAGGTCATGGCCATGACATCCTCACAAAACATGATTTTTTCATACATAAGGTTGGACTCAATTAGACACAAAAGGAAACTAGAAAATGCATCACAATCACAAAATCACAATAGAAGTTTAAAATCTTCCTCTTCACTTACAAAGCTCCCAGGCACCATCATCTCTTATCTCACAGTACCATGCTCTTCTGGAGATCTGTGCTCCCTGAATGCAAGGTCTTGTGGTTCCAAGAGTTTCCAAGAGTGGAATAGGAGGCAAAGCCACCTGACACTCTTCTTCTGTGGACCCAGCTCCCAGTTTGGATCCAGGAGGCAGACGGCCTCTACAGTATAGTCTAGTATGTGTCCTTTGTTTTTAACCTTTGCTGCGAGTACTTGTACTATGTGTGGTTGTAGGAATATGTATTATTATTGTGTTGGGTATGGCTGTGTGTATGTGTGGATTGTTGTTTTGCACCTGCACTTTTGATGTCCTTCCGCAACGAAGTTCCTAACGGAATAATAAAGTACTTTTGAGTATATAAGAGTAGTCTCAAAACCTTTTGTATAGGTACCTGGCTCAGGCTTTCCTGAGACATCCCTTAGTCAAGTTACTACAGACCTAGACAGCCAGTGGGACTTGCCATGATGCAATGAACTCCTTTTCCACTTCTCTCTCTCAATCTGTACACACTTATCCCATTAATATGTTACTAACTTGCTTCTTTTCCCTCCTGTAGTTCCATGCTTTCTCATTTCTCTCCTCTCTCTGGCTCTGGAGCTAGTCTGGATGTGTGACTGCACACCACCTGCTGCAATTAGTATTACCAATATTGTTGTTATCATTATTATTATTATTATTATTATTATTATTATTATTATTATTATTATTATTATTATTATTATTATTATTATTATTATACATGCCTGTGTTGACAGACATATGTTCTGTATCTTTCTGCTTCCATCCTCCCTATCTCTCTCACTCTCTGAACCCAACTGGTCGAGGCAGATGGCCACCCATCATGAGTCTGAGTCTGCTCGAGGTGTATACCTGTTAGAGGGCGTTTTTACTTGACACTGTCACCAGGTGCTGCTCATGGAGGGATGTTGAGCTCTGTAAATAATATTAAAATAACCATACTGAGATAACTTTGTTGTTGTGATTCAGTGCTGTATGAATAAAACTGAATTTGCTTTGACATTGAGAAAATAAGGTTGTACTTAAAAATATTGCCTCGGTTTTAAAGGGTTGACAGGTGAAGTGAATAGTTTTTTTTTTATGTATCCCATGACTGTCTGTCCTTCATTTTACCAGTTAAACACTTATCCATTAAAGCTTATGTACTTGTTCCTGATTCACACTTGCTGAGTATATGTGAGGTTCACAGCTCAGTATCAGAGAGAAAGTAGTGAGATGAGAGTTGTGCCAAATGTTGCACAGAAGTTCTGTGAAGCGTTTGCAGTGGGGATGGGAAGGATCTACACATGGGTGCATATTTTTGTTCACAGTATTTGGTGCTGCAGGGTATGCGATTTATCTCTCAGGGTATCGGCTGCATGTGTTACAGGATGGAGCACTTGTGAAGTGGTGGGGGAATACACTCAGTGACTCAGAGGTGCACAAAGTGCAGCTATCACAGCACTTGCCACCACAAGACATGTATCTGGTGATGTCGCTCCAATCCACAAAGTATTAGACAAATGTTTTAAGAGGCTGCAGCGGTGTCTTTAAAATAAAAATATACCTCACTTGGCACAGCCTCTTTCCTCATTTTATTTTTAACATAAACACTGCCTATGAATACGAGAGCCTTGAGTGAACAGCATGATCTATGGCACCTGGGAGACTTCTTCTCTTGGCGGGATTCTAATGAAAGATCCTGTGGAAACATTTCCACCCACGGCCAATTGAAATGAAAAGCTTGGAATAAGACTTTCTCCTCCTTGGGGAGAAACTTTTTTCTTCGGGCTCAGAGAAGACCAGCTGTATGAGGAAGGCAAGACTTAGGTCACAGAGTTCATTTGAAACACGTTGGAAAATGTGTGCTTTGCAAATATGTTATCATACATGTCATGCTCGTACTGTGTGCTGGTGAATGTGGTGTTTGCTTGGGGGCAGTCTGTATGACCCTGCGCCCTGTGAGTTCTCCAGCAGAGTTTATAAGTAAGAGGGAGAGAGGAGAGGGGGATATAATACTTCTGCATATTTATGTCGGAGTATACATACACTTGACCATGGTGTCAAGATCTCAGATGTCCATCAAATACCAACTTCCATAAATGTATTTTTATCAACAAAATACCCTTCAGCCAAACATCTTCCTATCACATCTGAATTTTGCCAGATGTGCTGTAAAAACAGGAACCATGGTCAAATGATAACAAAAGTCAACATCATGGATTTGACTTAATGAATCAATGTCTTTGTCTTGTCCTCTGGAGGGCAAGCTCCAGCTGTCCTGAAAAACACCACACAGTTGATAGGAGACTTCAATATCAACAGATTTTTTCCTCACCTTCTCATTGGGCAGGTTTGTTTCTCTGCTCAGCTGTTAAGTTCACAGATGTCCTCAAAAGGCTGTTACTACAAAGCAGCTCTAGTGTTTGTTTACTGCCTTGATTACAATGTCCAGATGAATCAAACTGCCACAGATCACAATACAGTATGATGCAGCACATGTTAATTAAATCAGTTTCATACAGTTCATTCTGTGTTGCTTTCATATGTGATCTTGACAGGCGTTACATGATTAATTAATATGGAAATTTCTACTGCTCAGACAGAGGAGGTGATGAGTTGCTGCACAGTTAAGACTTCTGAGGAAAGTTACATAAAGCAGGTCACAGCTAGCACCTACCCTGTTAGGGAGATTACTGCAGCACTTTAACAAGACTACAATGCATTGTCTTGCTTGATCGATGGTGCATCTACTGTGCACTACATTTTGGTGCGCCTCGTGACATTTTAGTAGCGCACTATATTATGGATAAAATTTGCAGCATTTGGACAGTGCCACGAAATGGCTGGTGAGTGGATGTTCTAAACAGGACTACTGTTAGTGTCACAGTTATTCTTCTATGTTGCCAACAGCCACAGATTAGATAGCATTACATTCCCCAAACAAATACATGTACTAATGACATGACGGGAGGCCCTGGGGGTGTCCCAGTCCCCACAAATCACAGTTTCAGCTCCAATAGTGGGGTCGTGGTTATTAAATTACATTATTTCCCCAATGACAATATGATAACTGCATTGTTTTTTGTATTAAATATACATTTCTCAACTAGAAATCACACCTCTGTTAGCAATGTGTTTCCACAGAAAATACCCTGAGGGTCTTGGCCGGCCTCCTCTGAGCAGATACAATTAGCAGGTTTTGTGTCACACCTGTGTATTTCACCTGTTGTGGGACTGACACACCAGCAGCGTGGGCGTCCTTTAGCAAATGAGTTCTTGCTGTCATTTGGACGGTCTGTGTTTTGAAATCTCACATGAAATAAAATGCTTCCTGGTGGGACACACTTCTTCTCTGTTGGACTGAACTGCCCCAAAAAAACTAGAGAAAACAAGTAGCCAAACAAACAGAAGCCGCAGAGGGTCACAGCTGAAACTGAAGCCAAGCTCTGACTCTAATGGCCAAAATTAAAACTAACTGCCAAGGGCTCAAGTAACAGCCAAAACTGCTGCTGGGGCCAGAGCCAGTAAACAAGAAGAAAAAAAAGTCAATTAGCAGCCCTTATTTAGCTGTGCCTTGAGTGGGGAAAACAATTGGGAAAAGTCAGTTAATGCCCTTATTTAAGATAAGACTAATCCTTAATTTGAAAGGAAAGCAGAGGCTTGTGAGGTGAAAGTGGTTTCACATGCAGGCAGGAGGAGGAGACACAGACATGTTGGAGCACAGAAAATACAAGTGATAAAAGGTTTCTTGGATGGAAATAATAAGCTTCACCCAGGGCTTATCTCAGCCAATGTGACGGTGGGGATGCACCATCGTCGTCCAAAATAAGGTGTGACATTCATATTTTCATGCCATTTGGGCAGACAATCCACAAGATATGATGCTAATACACACAGATAGTGCAATCACACCCTTGCAGAGGGTGGGTTTAGAATCTGGCCTCTTTGGCCTTGCAGCCTCTGACCTAAGGTAACTGATTGCTTTGTCTTAACTAATTTATCTAGGTTTTCCTTTACATCCTTGACAAGAACCTCACACGGCCATCAGTCATCAAAAAAAAACTTTGTAAATTCACTGAGCTACAATATTAACTGTGAATATAACTTGGATGTAAATGTACTTTAATTACATTTTCTGCTTCAACAATTCAGATGTCTTTTCAACAACATTTGACAGCCTGGGTAACTACACTCTGTATTAACAGTTGCACAAAAACAAGTGCTTCAAACTGATTTAATGACTGTTTCATCATTTTATCTAGTCACTTGAACCATAGTTATTTTCATGGATTGTGAGCGTTTTTGTTTGGTTTTAGGCAGTTTGTCTCAAAGGGCTTTACATGGCATCATAACAACATCCTCTGCCCTTAGACCCTCACATCAACTGAGGAAAAACTCCATAGAAAACCCTTTTAACAGGGAAAAATCTGAGAAACCTCAGGGTGAGCAAGAGAGGAGGGATCCCTCACCCAGGACGGGCAGACGTGCAATAGATGTACATGCTCATTATTTAGGGATAATGAGCATACCTCATCCTCCCTCCGCAGCCACAGCCTCACTGTGCTGTGTGTTGATGAAACATGACGCTGTCCATGGTGCTGAAGTCACACAGATAGGTTTAAACGAATGCCTCTCCTAATGTTAAATCAATTCTAAAACAAATATTGTATTTTCTAAGGATGTACTGTTCGGACTAACTGTGATGTTATATAAATGATGTGTAACTTGTTACGGAGAGAGTGGAGGCTCCTTACACATCGTGGCTGGAAACCAAACCTGCATCAGTAAAGATAATCTCTTGTTTATGACAGATATGACTACACACAATACACATATCGTAACACGTGTATGGTAATCCATCGATCCACTGATCATTTCAACTATCGCTGCTTTATGCCCCCAAAGTGGAAGACATACCAGCCCTTTGTTGTTATGATAACAGTTATGGCTTAGGTTTAGGCAAAAAGACTTCTGGAAAAGATGATGTGTTAAAACAAGTACCTCTTTAACATTAGATGATATTGGTTGTCATGGGTACAATAACAATAAGTTGATTAACTTTGTTGAATAGTCATGGATAAGAAGCAACATTTATTGCTACTTTCACATGGACTTTGTCACTCTGTAAACTACAGTATGGCACGTCATCCTTTGCTCCTGTCATAGTAACTAAGGCCACTGTGTCACCTAGCAGCAAAACATAATGGATAATGGATCATAATAACCTGTTGCATGGACGACCTATGGGCTAATTTCTTTACTTGAGTACAGTGTCAAATGAATAGCTATATAACCAAAAATAGATATCAACCTGTCATGGACAATTGGTTTGATACTCTGTGGTCATTTTGTGTCCATGTTAATACTGTCTATAGTGGTGTGTGTCTCTTTGTGGTAATTTTGTGTCTCTCTGAATGTATATTGTGAGCTGTTCCAGAGTATACAGTATACACAGTATGTTGTATGATGAAGTATCTTTCAACATGACAGCATACTGTGGCTGTCACTCTTAGTTGCATTAGCAAACAGAAAAGAGAAAAGGTCATCACTTTCTCAGACTACCCAGAGAAGACATACAGTATGTGGAACATATGTGGGAACATTTTCAGCACAGAGGGAGCTCAGATAATGGGAAAAGTGTGGTTGAAAGACTGTACCCAACAAGTGACAAAAAAGTATGGAAGCCCATTTCCGCCACATGAGAAAAAAAATTATGAGCTACTAAGTCATAATTATGAGATACTAAGTCGAAATTATGAGATAGCTAAGTCGAAATTATGAGATACTAAGTCATAATTATGAGATACTAAGTCGAAATTATGAGATACTAAGTCATAATTATGAGATACTAAGTCGAAATTATGAGATACTAAGTCAAAATTATGAGATAGCTAAGTCATAATTATGAGATACTAAGTCGAAATTATGAGATAGCTAAGTCATAATTATGAGATACTAAGTCATAATTATGAGATACTAAGTCGAAATTATGAGATAGCTAAGTCATAATTATGAGATACTAAGTCGAAATTATGAGATACTAAGTCAAAATTATGAGATAGCTAAGTCATAATTATGAGATACTAAGTCAAAATTATGAGATACTAAGTCATAATTATGAGATACTAAGTCGAAATTATGAGATAGCTAAGTCATAATTATGAGATAGCTAAGTCATAATTATGAGATACTAAGTCGAAATTATGAGATAGCTATGTCGAAATTATGAGATAGCTAAATCATAATTATGAGATAAGTCACGGAGCACAGCTGTCCTCGGTGAGTCTGTTACTTCATCACAAGAAGCGTAGGCCTACACTATTCTTACTGTTTAACCCTGCTGGGTTACAAACTTTATTAAGCGTGTAACGCCCGGTTACATTCAGCTCGGTCCGGTCAGGTGGTGTCACTTCAAAACATGTCCGTGTGTCACACTGAACTAAACAAAGGTTCCTAACAATAAGTTTTCATCAGTTTCAAATTACGATTCAGTGTAATTTACTTGTTAAAACATAGAGGACAGATACCACGGACTGTAACTGGAGTTAGAGACCTATTTATCTGAACGGATTAAAAAACATTAATGCTTAAGGAACAGTGCTGTCTTAGCCATGCTAGGCAGGACTAGCCGCATAGCTCCACAGCTGGATGAAGAACTTTCACAGTGAGGAAATACAGTGAAGAGGTGGGTAAAACTCTGTGGTGCTTTTGGGTCGGCAGTGGGAGGCTGTTATGATGCGACAGCGAGGCCACACAGTGTGTGAGAGGAGCACCGGAGGACCGCCACCGTTAACCGGCGGCTCTCTCTTTTTAATCAAGATGCTCGGAGCGAACTTTTGGACCACGCTGTCGGTTCGTCTGCGGTGCATTCACAGCCCGTCCGAGAGCGTTTTATTCATGTTCATCCAGCTTCTGGGACACTGGACTGGACACTGTTATTCCTTAGTGACCCTAGGACGTACAGGACGTGTGATGCGGATCCATAGGTGGCTGCAGCGCACTGTTCAATATGTTTACATGTGTGACACTAGTCACTCAAACCATAATGCAGCAGGTAACATCAGGCGGTCCTCCGGTGTTCCTCTCACACACTGTGTGACCACACAGTCCAGTGTCCCAGAAGCTGGGTGATCTAATAAAATGCTCTCGGGCGGGCTGTGAATGCACCGCAGACAAACTGACAGCATAATCCAAAAGTTCGCTCCGAGCATCACTGATTAAAACGAGAGAGCCGTCTGACGTGCCGGTTAACGGTGGCGGTCCTCCAGTGCTCCGTGTGGCCTCGCTATCATAGCAGCCTCCCAAAGCCGACCCACCACCACGGAGTTTTATCCACCTCTTCATTGTATTTCCTCACTGTGAAAGTTCTTCATCCAGCTGTGGAGCTATGCTGCTAGTCCTGCCTGGCTAGATGACAGCACTGTTCCCGTGTCCTCCTTGAGCATTAATATGTTTTAATCCATACAGATATAGGTCTCCAACTCCAGTTACAGTCCGTGTGGTATCTGTCCTCACTGTTTTAATTATACGTGAACCGGAATTTGAAAATCCATAGCCATCCTGCTACGATGAGCTCCTCTGTGCCCCTTGTTTTGATTTAGGCTATCTCATAATTTCGACTTAGTATCTCATAATTATGACTTAGCTATCTCATAATTTTGACTTAGTATCTCATAATTATGACTTAGCTATCTCATAATTATGACTTAGTATCTCATAATTTCGATTTAGTATCTCATAATTTCGACTTAGTATCTCATAATTATGACTTAGTATCTCATAATTTCGATTTAGTATCTCATAATTATGACTTGGCTATCTCATAATTTCGACTTAGTATCTCATAATTTTGACTTAGTATCTCATAATTATGACTTGGCTATCTCATAATTTCGACTTAGTATCTCATAATTTTGACTTAGTATCTCATAATTATGACTTAGCTATCTCATAATTTCGACTTAGTATCTCATAATTTTGACCTAGTATCTCATAATTATGACTTAGCTATCTCATAATTTCGACTTAGCTATCTCATAATTATGACTTAGTAGCTCATAATTTTTTTTCTCAAGTGGCGGAAATGGGCTTCCATAAAAAAGTGAACAAGTAAAGAAAGAAAAAGACAAGCAGAGGGGAAAAGACAAATACTTTGGTGTGAAGTAAGAGAAAGGATGCTTAACACGATCAGTGTCAGCGGCTGAGCCTCTCCTCCTCCCGTCTCTTTGCCATTTGTCAGATCAGTGTTCGGTCTCACACTACGGCCTAAAGAATCCATTGTGACAGGCTGCCTGAGAACATTCCCACTGAATTAGCTAAGTACTCCAGGAAACAGCCACACAGACATCCACACACTGCTGCAACACAGGGCTACACACAGGCCTGCAAGCGAGATGAATACCCAAGGTCCACGATCTTAACATTACCTTGCCTTGGAGGGCATTTTTCACTGTTATCTATTATTAAGGGCGTTGCTGTGTGCTGAAAAGTGATGCAGATAAAGGGCTACGATGGAAAAAAAAACTGTTTCTAATAGTCTTGAACATTCAGACAGTGGTAAAGGAAAAGAAAAACTAATGCAAAGTGTCTTTGTGAGGAGAGCCAGAGCATGATTCCAAAAAGCCTTAACGCTCGATGGCATTGATTTATTAAAGTCCTGTTCAGACCTGGTAGTCAGGGGGCTTAGCAGAATTACCGTTACGGAGCGGATAAAAGCGTAAAAATTTGTATGATGTTTCTTTATAGTCTAACAAATAATTTTAGCCTAGGAGCCCTGAACAATTTTTTCTGTAAAATATCATATTACAAAATCATCATTATCAATGAAATATTTCCAAAACACCTGCTATTTTTAAGACTCTAAGCATCATAAAATGATTTAAAAAAAATCTAAGAATACTCACACAAAATGTGGGTACATTACATAATGTGTGTGTGTGCTGCATATGTGTGTTTATTACATACAGTATATGTGTGTATATTGCATAGTTTTAGCTTTATATTAAAAGCGAGAAAGAAAATAAAATCTTTTTTTCCCCCTCATCAATCTACACCCAGTACCCCTTAATGACAGCACAAACCCAGAATTTTAGAAATGTTTGCAATTTAATAAAAATAGAAAAAATTAAATATCACCTGAACATTTAGACCCTTTGCTGCAATGCTCGTGTATGCCATTCAGGAGCTGTCAAGTTATTTTATTCATCTTTGAGCCTAACTGTATTGAAATAAATAGTTTGGACATGATTTGAAAGACACACCTCAATAAGATACAGCTAATACAGCTCATTTGCATATCTGAGCAAAGTGAGATCCATGAGGTCAAAGGAACTGCCCCAAGAGCTCAATTGTAGCAAGGCATAGATCTGGACAAGGCTACACAAAGAAATTTGATAATCCTTCAATTTTCAGGCTGCTAATTATGGGTGGCATGGTGGTGCAGTGGTTAGCACTGTCTCACTGTCTCACAGCAAGGGGGTTCTGGGTTCGAACCCACCGGCTGGGGCCCTCCTCTCGTTAGTGAAGTGAGAGGCTCCAGCTCACCCCTGACCCTAGTGCAGGATAAGCGGTGGTCAATGAATGACACATGAAAGGTTTGAATTTGCAAACAACCACCTGGTTGTGAGTAACTCTACCAAGCCTTTCATGTGTGTAACACTGTGGAGTGAGCTTTCATTGGTCCACTCTGCTGTATAGCCCAGATTGGTGGAGGCTTGTTGGAGGCTGCTGCAATGGCTCATCTTCTGAGCCATCTTCTGTAACTTTCTCCCCTCACCCAAAAGGATCTCTGGAGCTCAGCTTTTCTGTTTGTTTTTGGGGTTCTTTGTTACCTTTCTAACCAACTCTAACCAACTCTCACCAACTCTGCCAACTGTTTGGCTGGATGGCCAGCTCTATGAAGAGTCCTGGTTGACCCAAACCTTTGATGGAGGCCACTGTGCTCTTAGAAACAATAAGTGCAGCAGGTCTTCTTTTGTAGCCTTGTCCAGATCTGTGTCCTGCTGCTACAATTATGTCTCTGTATTTACCGCAGATTCATCTGTGCAGTTGCAACTGTCAAGAGTTACAAGATCTTTGAAATCATCCAACAAAGGATTGCCCATTCTAGTAATAGATTATCAATTTACGACATTCATTAACTTAATTTAATTTATAATAATTTATAATAACTTTGGAATGATAAGTCTCCAGTGCTTCTCTACCCCTTCCAGATGCTTTTGCATCTTTGCACAATTAATCCATAATGATACTGTAATGCATGTTTTATACACATCATTTGGAAGGTTACTGGTCAGTGCACAAATTAAAAGCAGATTCAGGTTATACAGTGGCCTATAAAGAGCAAATTAGCTACCATCAATTTCTTCTTAAGACTTCAGAAAAATGACATTTTTCATCATATAATTTGATCAAGAGAATATGGTTCTTTTTATGGATATTTCAAAAAAATTCTGGTGGGCTCCTAGGCTAAAATCATATAGTAGGTACTGACGTAGCCTCGTGCCAAATTTCACGCTTTTATCCGCTCCGTATCGGTAAGCCCAAAAAAGGGTGCTAAGCCCCCTGACTATGGCATTAGCATGTGTCTCCGATGATCAGCTCCGGGCATGTCAGTTCGCACTTGCTTTAAAATGCATCTCCACATGCGTCTTGAGTGACCACTTGTGATCGGATCTCACTTCCACGGTTCCTATGCAAATAAACATGCATACGGTAAACATGTAATAAACATGCATCTTGAGTGCATTCACACCTTATCTTTGAGCTGTCCACTTGTGGTAAGATCACAAGATGGTTGTTAGTGCCAGGTCTGAACAGGACCCAAGTCTCTGTACCCTGCTGAAGAGATGGATGCCACTCCTCCTGAAGATATTCGTGTGATGCTGATGGCAGAGACCACCAACATGTCAGTCCAAAATCACTCATACGTGGTAAGTTGGGTTTCGATCTGGTGACTGTGAAGGTCACAGTTTATGATTTACTTCATTTTCAAATGGCAAGTTTGACCTCGACTGACCCCTTCTGTCCCTGTGGCTTGAAGCACCGTCACTGTTCACTAATCACTCAGATCATTCCGGGTTCAAGTTACCCTGTGATGGAAGAATTGAAATCTTCATTGGTTTCTTGTATTATTCACTGAAAATTGAGAAATGTTCATACTTATTCTTTTTTGAAACATCCACAGAACTCAAGATGCTATTGCTTCTGGGGGACCTAAGGTCTGTTTTGGAGGCCGTTAAGTTGTCTGTGACTTCCCCTATGATATGTACAAAGAGAAGTAATTCAGTGAGGTAGTGCTGGATGGAGACTAGGCCTGCACGATATCAGCAAAATGTGCAATGTGCGATAACATGGTCCAATATTGCAATGATGATATGTCTTGCGATAAATAAGCAAATATGCAGGTGTTCATATTAACCAAACAGTTCCTGTGTCTTTCTGGAAATTACTCAATATGCTGTAGTACATATGCCAGGTCTGTGGCACTGTAACAGTGGAACAGTGGAAGAGTGAAAAGCTTGCTCACTGTAAACAAATTCCAAACATTATAAGTCGACTAAACATGAGAAATCATTCCAGAACAAATATGCAGATTGATGCTGCGTGGCGCGTTTCAGGTGCGGTTTCCAAGGGACCGGATTGAAGTCCATCATTGTTGTTGTTACGTTACATTACGTCTCATGATTACAGGTATGAGGTGTATGAGGGTGAAGTGTGAAGCCTGCAATGGTGATAGGGATGAAAATAATATTAATTGGTCAGCCCTAATGGAGACCGTTATAAATGCAGTCAGATGACGAGTTTGCAGCTGTGAATGCACAACCAAGGAGTTCAGTGATGTGATCTCTCTCTGGCTCAAAAACACACATACACACAAAAAACGTAAAAAGGCTGTTGAACTGAATTTGAACGGTTTTCAGTTGTTGTTGGCTACGTTTTGGCTTACATCCAAACTGCTGAAACCTACTGGCTGCCCTGCAGATAACAGCCTCTCCAATGCACTTGCTAATGCCACATTACAGGATTCTTACAACAGAACCAGGGCATATTCAGCTGAAACAGATAAATAACAGAAAGAGATGTTGACTGCAGAGGCAGTGGCGCATGATGAATAATCTGTAATTATAAAGCATCATTTGTAATGCGTAGCCCTGTCACACTGAGCAGATCGTTGTTTGGTGGAAAATCAAACTGAGAAAAATCACTATCATACACTGTATATATTTTCTCTGTAAAATCTTTCTCTTCCTGCTGCTTCTCCTGTGGGGGGAAATTGTATGAGATTACTGTATATTATTTTGTCATTTGTTCTTTTTGTCCAAAAATATACTGCTCAGTTACCAAAGCAAATAGATTCTGAGACACCTGGGTGACTGCACAATCCACAGAGAATACATTCAAAAAAGAGCAATATAAATTTATAAGTAGTAGCATCTATAGGATCGCTCTAAGCCAGATTCATGTTTCTTTGTTCATAAGTGCATCTGAAGTCTACAGCTGTAAAAAGTTTCCTACCTTTCATATATAATATAAAGAGCGTGTCTGTTCTCTGTGCCAACTGCAAGCTCCCAGTCATTTCCTGCCTTCTCAGGCAAACGCGTGCAGGACGACATCCATCTTGGCGGATAGCGATCATGTTTTAAACATAGGGGCAGATTGAAATCCACATTCTCCACCCGCCTGCCCGCACACACGCACGCACTCACACACACACGTGTACACGGGTGCTCCAAACAAAAGAGGATGGAGAGGATTGGGTGGTGGTGGCAGGGAGGGGGGGTGGGAGGTGTGTGTGTCCGTGTACTTTGCCTTTAAACAAAAAAATTCAGAGCCACGTTTGCGTTTTCCTCTTCTCAGGATAAAGTGTGCTTTTGCTTTGCTGCATTTTAGACGAGTTTAGTCTTTGTTCAAACTGACACCAATTTGTGTAGCGAGGCTTGAAAGCAAATGTCCCTCGGGGTCACGGGTGTGGACACTGCCACCCTGAGAAGTCAGAGAGAGAGAGTTCCAAGAGTCGGAACAAATCATCTCAGTCTCCTGGGTGTTGCCACACAGGCACTTTGCTACTGACCTTTAATATGCACCACCCTAATGAGGGTTGAATAGTGAAAGCAAAAGTTCGACATTTCTCATCTTTCTCTGATGTTCATATTGACACCACTATCATGTTTATACAGTGAAGATGAAGCAACAAACCGGCAGCTGCAATGCAAACCCAACTTTATACTTATTTATGACCAACTTGGTATGTTTATATGCTATGCTAATTCTTCTTTTGGTTGTGTACAGTGCATTGGTTCAGCTGTTTCTCAAAGGTCTGACATCAAATGCCTGAGATTTGTGGATTAGAGGGTGTAATTGACTCTGGGAAGTGGATGCATCTCAGCTGGAGACCGCAGACTCAGCGGGCTTCCTCTGCCACAGGAGGGAAACTTCCCCTCAGCCCACAGCCAATGTTCTGCCTCATTTTCAGCTCCCTCTCTACCTCTCTCACTCTTTCTCCCTCTGTATCTTTCTTCCATCATATTTTTTGTCTGTCTTTTGTTCAACCCATGTTTTGTCATTCTCTGCCTCTAATTTCCCATCTTTCTCTCACAGGTTCGGTTTCAGTAATTAACAGCTACTTTTCCGGTGCCGTGTTCAGACAGGCAGCTCAAATCTACATTTACATGACAAACACTGAAGCTGGAAAGACAATACAAAGAAATCTGACCTTTTTCAGCTGCTGATGAGTAATGGAGTTAAGTTTGACGCTGAAATCACATTGTTTAGGAAATTGCTTGTTAATGCCATAGATGACTACGGAGCAAAGGAAAATCTATCAAATTAAAAGATCTGACTTGGAAAACAAATCTATGTATCTTTCTCTATAATGACCCCTTGTGAAGTTTTGACCACTACACAACCCAATGGAAGATCCATGTGTGTTTATAACAGTTTATGCACATGGTGGATAATAGGAACACATATTTGTTATAATTCCACATTAAACAACTGATAAAGAGGAGTTTATTCCAAGTTAAGATGTAAATTACATAGTGCATAGTTTAATGAATTATAAAATTAAATATGAATTATAATTATAAATGATAGCTACACTGATTTTAGTGGTATCATGTCAAGAAACACACAATGTGTCAGCAAAGGTACTGTAGGAGAAAATTATTACTGTAATAACCAATAAAGAAAATTACCTTTGCAGATATTGAATGAACAAAGAAACTAATTCAACAGCTTTTTTGGACAAACAAAATCATTTTTACCTAGAAACTTCAATTTTGATTTTGTTTTTGGTTCACAAGTACGCTCGTCAAGTAGCTTTGAGGCTTGATTATCAAGTGGGCAACATGAGCCCCACGAACTCCAGGAGGCACAAAATGCAGCACAGTACAATAACATGAGCCTTTGGTTGAGAATGTGGTGTTTTTTCATCAGCGTGAATGGTTGAATTTGGATGAAGTGACTACACTCAGTCGAATTGTCATGGAGGATACAGTCTACAGATTAATCAATAGTGAAAATCACCCGAGCTCTGCGTAGTTCTAATATAAGTGTGAACACTTTCATTATCACTTTTTGTGCTGACATGATGCATATTCATGAGCCTGGTTTGTATTTAATCAAATTAGCACGCAGCATGTGGTGCTGGGCAATATTCATGCATTTAAACACGGTACACAATGCTCAGAGAGTGGGAGGAATGAGCTGTTAATATGGGCCCTGCAGCAGGTTAATCTGACCATGACTCTCCCTCCCACTGCTACGGCTCACCCCCCTCTGATGTAATGAGCCTGCTCCCTCATGCCTGAGTTACCCAGACTGCCCGTCACACCTCACTATTCTCCTACTGTCTTTATGCCCAGAAAACCACCATTTTCATAAATCATTTGTCAAAAAAGAGTGGAGAAAAGAGCAAACGGAAGGGGACAATGTTAATTAGGGCGCCACCCAAGGTTACGCACTCACCGATTTCCTCTCCTCTTATTGACTTTACTTTACTTTATTTGTTTATTTGGATGGGACAGTGCACATTAATGGACATAAAAAATGTGTTTAGCTCAGTTGGTAGAGCACCCGCCCCATGTGTTGAGGCTATAGTCCTCACTGCAGGCGACCCCGGTTCGAATCCCACGCCGAGTGGTCCTATCCTGCGTGTCACCATGCGTAATTTTTCAATGACTTTGGATAGCACAGGAAGAATGCTGATTGGCCGGTAATTGGCCACTGATTTCTTGTCCCCAGATTTAAAGATAGGTGTTATTGTCAAGTCAAGTAGCCTATAGTTTATTTGTCCCAACTTGGGCAATTTGGTTGCAGTCTAGAGGTGTAAAAGACATAAAAACAATACATTCCAACACACATACATACAACAGATCACAGCCTCAATATACTGTATATATATAAAGCAAAAAACAATAATGCAACAATAAAACAGATACTCCTAACTTTCCTCAGTACTTGCCTTTTGTATAAACAGTTCAAATCAACAAACCGAGTCCCCACAATCTTGCTAGCAACCTTCACAATGCCCTGTAGGGCATTTTTATGTTTAGTTCCAAGGTTGCCATACCAGCAAATAATAGAAAAAGAAATAACAGATTTGATAAAGGATCTGTAGAACAGAGTCATTAAGGTCTTATCAACTTGAAATGCAGCTAATTTTCTCAAACTAAAAAGGCACCGCTGGCCTTTCTTACATAGCGCTTCTGTGTTGAAATCAAATTGTGGCTATGGATGATGGTACTTCCCTTGAGGTGATTGACTGACTGACTAGCATAGTGATTGGTTTTATCAGTGCGTCAGAATACTGTATGTTTTGATGAAGTCGGTGTCTAAGTCAGATATATCCTTGGCCTTAGAACACTTCAGAGCAGATATGCATCTACTGTCAGGGTGCGTGTTTGTAAAGATGCTCCGAATGCCAGTTTAAATGTTTTGAGGGGGAAGAGAAAAGTCAGACATTGACGTTGCTGCTAAACACAGGGAATAAGATTACAGAGGCTTTTACATGTGTGTGGGAGAATTTAGATTTCAGAAAAGAAAATCAGATTTGGCTGCTTCCCATTAAGCCTTTGACTGCAGTGTTTGTGTTCTCAAGAAATGATGAAAAAAATGAAAAAAGAACAAAGGGTTTATGTTTTATTTGAAGTCAAAAATCTTGAAACTGGCAACAACAAACGTAGTTTTGCATCCCTGTCAACATCTTTGTCATGCTCCGAGTTGTCAGTAGTTACTGCACTGTGCTGTAATACCACTGCATCTTAATGTAACGGCTGTCATCAGCATGAGGGAGGCAGTCGCTGATGTCAGCCTCCCTCCCCTCACTCCAAGTTACATTTCCCCTGATCAGCATTTTGTGCTTCTTAGTGTTGTCAGAGCTGTCTGAGAGAGAAAAAGGCTGTTCACACTGAAACTTATTAATCTGCATAGATCAGCTTTGTAGGGCAAGATCAATAGGATAAGTAGCTGATTAGCTTAGTTTAGCATAATGACTGGTAAACCTGGCTCAGGAAACAAAATGCACCTGCTAGCTCATCTGAGGCTCACTTGTAACAAATATTAAAAATGGTGTTATTGTTCTTAACCAACCAAAGTGTTGTCCTCTCCGCTGGTTAATTTCTTACAGTTATTGATGTGTTTTGAAAAACAGAGGAAAGAAAATTAACCAAAACACCAAACTATGAATGGAAAGATAGATTCTGGCATGTTTGCTTTTGTTTAGAATTCACTGAACCTTGGAAACAAAACAAAAAAGTCAAACGGGGTGTCAGCTTTTGTGTGCTGCTTTTTGTGAGGTTTCCAGAGTCTGGAGGTGGCGGAGCCAAAACAAATCAAAACATTGATTGCATTGGCTCAGTATTCACACTGGAAAGTGTGTGACTCCACTTTAAGCAACAGTTTAACAATCTTGTTCTCTTAAAGCAGAGGGGTAGATGAATGTCAGTACCACTCTAATACCTGTTAACAGATATGTTTTGCATGAACAGCAAACAACATCTTAGTTTAGTTCAGCATAAGTACTGGAACCAAGATAACCAGTACACATCACTCTGTCAAATAGATCAGCACATGACGACATTGAGATAAGCAAACTGTGTTTTTTTGGTGGAGTCTGGATGGCTTCACCCCCTATGGAAAGATTTCAAAAATATTTCTGACTTTCTGTTCACCTCAGGCATTTACAGATGGTCATCTTAATCCCTAATTGTACAAATGTACATCATCTGGCTCTGTATGAGGCAAAATGGTCAGAGCGGCAGACTGCACTGCATGCAGACTGGAGGAGCTGGGGATTGAACCCACAACCATCAGATCTGTATCTTGTGGCTGAAATTGTATTTTATAAAAAAGGGACTGGGGCCACATTCACACGCACATTCAAAGTTTACTGAGAGTGTAAAATTTTTACCGACTGCTATCATCATGTTTGTGTTCTCTCAATTCTAACTATTTCTTCAATAAACACTGCAACTTCTTCACTCAACTTCACACAAGCAGTCACTCTGCCAAAGCCAGCCATTTGTACAGAAATATCGTATTGTAGTTGGTGATAACACACAAAAATGATCCTGGTCAGACACAGCCGGTTGACTGAATGAGACTGAGAACCACCATAGAAGAGGACAGATCAAACATGGACAAAGGGATAACTTCCTCAACTTCCTCTTCATGCTTGATTATATAAAGTTTGGTGAATCTTTGTGACTGACTGAGATATCGAAGCAGGGCAGATACAGCAGTAGCTGATGCTGATACTCTGATGCTTATACATACTCATCATCAAAAGGTTTTTTGTTCAAGTTTGAGTCACAAGAAACTAAGAAATTGAACACAGTGAATGTTCTCACTGAGGATGGACAAATTCACATGTATGACCCTGATCCTTCCTCACACAGGTGAGTGCACAATCTTAAATAAAAGGTTTGGTGAGAAACTCACCGCTGATGGTAGCTCTCTTTGGCAGTATCGTGATGGCTCCAACAGCAGCATCCTCCAGATGGTTGATGGGGCTGTTTTTAGCCCCCCAGCTGTCCGAGCCAATCCACATGAAATGACCGAGCTGGTCAGCTCGCTTACTGGCATTCAGGATCCCCCTGTATTCAAACATAGTTACTGAGTTACACATTGTGCATTGTGGAGCTGAACATGTGGCTGATACTTTTTAAAAGTTACACATTAAATATCAATCAGTTAAAAATTACTACACAGCACCAACACAATACCTTACCCTGTATCCATGCCTTGTTTTGAATTTAAAAGTTTCATGCTACAGTTGGGTAACTTACCCAAAATCAAACATTTATTCAGATTCAGTGGTGAATCAGATGTAACATTAAAAAAATGGACACAAATGTATTTGTTGTATGGAAAGCTTTGGACATCGTGTTTAAAAGACAGTAAGTGAGTAAAGGAACAAAGTTTTCAGCTGAACTCACTTCATTTGCACGAGACAGATAAGTAAACCAATGTTAATGCTAACACTAACTCAAAATAGAAAAATACAAATGTCTCCTGCACCAAAAGAAAAAAAGGACCAGTCTAGTTACTGAGATGAATTAATGCACAACCAGCATCCATCATCTTTACAGATACCAAATATTTCTTTCTCCTTTTTTGTATCTTCAGCTTTATGGAGTATTGACTTAGAAGAGCTACACAATAGTTTTCTTTGGCAATAATAAATTAGGTTTTCTACTCATAAGTCCTGAGTAAAGTTAACCCCAGGTTTGAAACCAATTTGATCAGTTTCGTGTGTACTGTAGGGCTCATGAATTGAACATTTTGCACATGTGACCTAAAATATAATATTAATTGTGTTTGAGGAAAAACATGTTTATTTACCTGATGTCCTCATCAGATGCGAACAGGATGACTGCCCTGGCGTATCGAGTGTCCAGCAGCATGCGGATGATTTTGTCAAAGTCAGACGGTTTGTGGTCGTGAGGGATCTTCAGCGACTGAGCTATACAGATTCCACCTGAGGAGACACAGAACAAAGGGCAACGTTAATGCACTTGATTTAAAGGGACCGTTTCCCGAACTAGATGCGTTTCCTGTTTCTGATTCAGAGACAAAAAATATGGTTATTTATTGATTTGACTGTAAAACACCCTCAAAAAGGTTTTTCAAAGAGTTTCTTCAAAAAGTTTAAAGTTAAAGTAAAAGTAAGAGCAATTGAAGAATCTAAAAGTGGGGAAAATGCAGCAGGCTTTAATAGAGTGCCAGAAGAAAGAGAGCTCTGCTTCTCTTTCTCTGCTGCCTGACATTTCATGAAACCACCTACATTTCTGCTCTCAGCCATCTTTAAAGTGCAAAAGGAAAGACTAAGAGAGTTCGAGGCTGAGGCATTGCTAGTTTCAATAAATGTCACTCAACTGCACAAAGTGTACAGTTTTTTTTAACTTTACTTTCTTGAAGATGCAGTCAACAGGGTGCCAAGGTATCTTACATCACTGTTTCTCAACCCGAATGTGAACTTTGAGACGATGGATGGATTCATTGATTCTTGGATTAGGCAATGAACACCATGCATATTTCACCATAGATGAACCTGAACTATACAATGAATTAAACCAGCCTCCAAGTCATGAACTCATGTTTAACAGTGAAATGTATGGAGAGGATTTTAGTTTTTAATCATATCAGATTCCCTTTGGAGAAAAAAAAAAGACTGGCCTGAGACTGAAACTCACAGTCCCTTGCCTAATGAATTCAATTACACTTTTATAAATCTCTATGAAAATCATCATGTTTCACTTGCATTACTTGTTAACTGAGTCCCCATTGGCTCAGCCATGTTTCACGACCTACAATCCACTTTGAATTATTTTTATTAAACAGTTATTACAAGTTTGCAAAGCTGCTTAAACATCCCCAGTGCATCAACGTTCACAACCTTATGACTGATGAGACATTTCTGTCTTGACACAGCATATTGTCAATTATTAGCATCCACAGAGCCAGGCCGCTCCCATGGCTAAAAGACATTCTGACTTGCCATTTTCAAAGGCTGCTATACTGCCCTACAACGCAAGAAAGGGGTAACTCATTTTTTGTCAAAAATGAGATTTTGTCATTTTTGGGACATTAAAGGTCTGCTACATCATGTGGATAAATATCTTGACTCAACGTGATCTTATTTGGGATATATTTGTGGGTGGTTTTCACAGTAACTCCCAAAAATTGCGGTGAAACAACAAGAGAACACAGTAACTAGAGTTACCTTTTTCTCTCTGTGTATAGAACTACCCAAAGTTGTGGGGAAACAACGAGAGAACACAGTAACATGAGTTACCCCTTTCTTCCTGTGTATAGAATGTTCAACAGGCCCTACTGTACAACAGGCTACTACCATTCTACCAACCAATGGGAGTTACCCCTTTCTTGCGTTGTATGGCCAGCTTATATTTTGCCTCAATGCACAAACAGACAGAGGTAACTCTGAAATAAGGGTGAAATGTTAAGTTTGAGTTAAATATTTTTACACAGCTAAACTACTGCTCGCAAAAGCAAAGATTTTACCAATTTTCAGAATCCTAAGTTCAATACAGTTGACTGGACAACAAAAATACTTTAAACTCATTTTTCTCAGAACTGCACTCTGAGGAGTTACCCCTTTCTTCCGTTGTAGGGCAGTATAGCACTCGGGTCAATAAGAGAGGGTTAGTCCTAGTCATTGACAATTAAATCCAGTTCACAGAAATTTCTAAGAGCATTTACAGTATGCAGATCAACCCTCTCTAGAGCTCTAGCAAATAGAACATGGGGCTCTGAGTCCCACTTCTGATTGGTTGTTTTTTTTTGTTTGATTAAATGAAAATAAAGCAGATACACGTTCCACTAAGATTGGATGACAGCTCTGAGCAGAGGTTCGGACATTGATTCACATGCCATCATAAAGTTACAGATGTCCTGATGGCTTGTTGTAAGACTCAGTTTTTGAATACAGGCTGTGTGCATTTCTCTGTGGACTGAGGCAATACTTTTACACTATTAATATAGAACCTATACTTGATTATAATCAAACAAGACACAGAAATCTAACTAAATACAATAGGGGACCTTTAAATCTTTGGCCCCAACCACACTGTAATATCAGAGCCCTCCATCTCTCAGCATGGCAGATGTCCATGTGACAATTCAAACTCACAACGACTGAGAAATTCAACAGACTCTCTCCCAGAGGAACAGAAGCTGTTTATTTCTCTAACCTTTTCACCTCAGCTCCACTATTCGTGCTCCATCAGTGATGTGGACTGCACTGTACGACCCAGTAGACGACAATGAGCCTCCAGCTGGGAACTCGATTCCAGTGTTCAGAGGTTAATACAGTCTTCACAGGAAGCCCATGTTTTTATCACACTAAATCACTGAGTTTATCACCGAAGTCAACAATGTGAAACAAACACAACATGACCCCCGGTTTTTGTTTTATCTCTCTCTATTTTCTGTCTTTCTTTGGAGTTCCTTTATTCCTGTATTCTTTCCTTCCCTCCTCTCCCTCATGTTAGTTGCTTCCCTCTCCCCTTCCTTCCCTAATGGCTGTTCATTCTGTCCTCATTTTGCCTCACGTCTTTCTTTCTCTTGCTTCTATTATTTCCACAAATTGAATCATTTTTGTTCTACTGTTTTACCCCTACTGATTACATTTGCTACTGTTTTACCGTTCTCTGATTAATACAGTAATTCAAAGTGTTGACATCTCTGTGCAGCTCAGTTCAGCCTCTGGTACTACTTGAAGTCTTTTCTCTCTCAGCGTTGCAGATGAACTGAGCTCAGGAATGTGAAGCTTCTCTTATTTTCTAAAGGACAGTGAGAGGAAAGACAATTTCATGGTTTGGATGTTTGTGTGTGAGACACTGAATTCATATTCTGGTGCAATAGGACATGAAATACAGGGGGTAGTTTCACTGGCTTGTCAGCTGCAGCCTGTCTTGATGATGCTGCTGTTAATCTGACAGACTGTCTAAACAGGGAGTATCAGAGATATCCAAGTGTCCATCTGATGCCCGTGGCATAAATACACTAATCAATATGCTTACAGTATTTGTTGTACTACTGTATATTGAGTCTGTATTGAGTACAGTCATGTAGCTGCCACTGCTGCATTCAGCTGAAGCTATGGCTGTAAAGTGGGAGTCAGTGTCTACTGGAGCTGCTCAACAGCTTCTGTTGCTTAAAGACCATTGGGTTTCCTTCGGACCAGATCTGCACCTCCTGCTCCTGCTGCGCTCTCAAAATAATCAGGTAATCTGTCAGTAAAGGACGGAAAGGAAGATTACGGTAGCCTATACATGTATACATTAGGGGTGTACAGCCAGTGCACTATTCGGATTCGGATTTAGATTCGGGCTTTTAAAAAAAAATTCGGATTCGGATTCGGGAAGAAACCGGAAGTGGGCGCACTGACTTCAGCCGAGCTAGTGCTACGCCGAGCTAGCCGGCTAGCTTCCGCTTTAGCTCTCGGCTAACTAGAACTTGGAATAAAATAATTTAATGGTGCGGCTCTTCTAGACTTTCCAAATGTAATCGGACTGAATGGATCAAATTCTGGTAGAGAAACGAGTCGTTTCGCGGGGGTTGTGACACTCAAATAAAATTATCCACCGTTATAGCCGCTTCTTTTCCCATTTTTTGTAATGCAATACATGCAGGGAGTTGCTGTTTCTTAACAATCCTAACGTGAACTAGACACAAATGAAACGGGATAACTCCCGTCGCGGCAGCCTGCAATAATACCTAGCTGCAGCCACCCACTACACCCGAAGCCACGCTGCGGCTGCAGCTAGACCCTTCTCGTCGCAGCCAGTGTTGCCTGCTCGTGTTTGGCACTCTACTAGTGTTGTGCTTCTATGGCGGGCGCACCAACGTTACGGTGAATTACCGCCACCTACTGTGTTGGAGTGTGAACCAGAATCACCTGGTTATGTGCTGTCGCTGATCCAAACGTTTCTTTTTCTTTAGACAAAAGATGTATAGAGGCTCGAATCCCACATCGGGCAGCCCTTTCCTGCGTGTCGTTCCCCCTCTCTCTGCCTCCCCATTTCCTGTCCCTCTCAACTGTTCAATCTAATAAAGGCGTGAAAAGCCAAAAAAAGATGGGTTCTTTTGCAAAGTAGATTTCCCATTTTGGTGGAATTCAAAAGATTAAAAAAACATAAATTCTTTAGTTGTTCTGTTTAAATCCACATCCACATCTTGTATTATGTTTTTACTATATCCATAAACTTGATGAACAAACACTTGAAACATAGGGGGACTTCTGTTGTGAAGAAGCCCGAGCAAACATGAAATTGTTAACAGCCACTTGAGTCCGTTTTTTTGTCAGTGGATCAATTTGAAATATTACAGCTTACAGTGAGTAATAGGACAAGAAGGGGCAGCCACAATGGTCCACTTCTCTCATTGGCATCATTACATCTAATATAATGTAATCTAATTTACATTTATATAAGAAAGGGTAAGTAGGAGTTCAGTGTGGTGCTCAAGATAAATGGATGTCGATAAGCAGATAATGAGGATGTGGTGATCAAATGTGACCTTCTTGTTTAACTGCTCAATCTGATAAACAATTTGCTCACAACAAACGTCACAAATAATTGAACCTCCTTCTGTGTCGAAATGTCCTGGATATGATGCTGGAGTCTCTGGCAGCCATGTGTTTGGTCTGACATATTAACAGTAATTAGTCAGCTAATGAGAGGGGCCTTATGATGCCAGCCAGAGAGCAGGTGGTAGACAGGGATAAATAAGTAGAAGGACCATGAATGTCTGAACCAAATTTCATAACAACGTTGTTGAGTTATTTCACTTGAAAATCCAAATGGAAAAGTGTCTTGTGAAAATGGCTACAGCAATTTCACATTATCTCAGTTACATATTATATATGTTTTCTCCATAAGCATAGTATTCTAGTATTATTCATACAATAATATAATTGAATGGTTTCTGGCATTTATCTATTAATGTTTGTAATAAAGACTATAAAACTTAGTCAACCATGGGTCAAAATAGGCACAGTGAATCTATTTCATTATTATAATAAACAGAACAAGCAAAGAGGCTAACACATAATACCGTATAATATAATACATCTCAAAATAACTTGCTTG
This sequence comes from Trachurus trachurus, assembly GCF_905171665.1. NCBI lineage: Eukaryota > Metazoa > Chordata > Actinopteri > Carangiformes > Carangidae > Trachurus > Trachurus trachurus. The sequence goes on along the minus strand of NC_139896.1, from coordinate 23,015,896 downwards.
AATTCTCTCTTGCATATAAATGAGCACTTATTGTTGTATCTGTTGTGCTATGGGACACAATTAGCTGCATATTTTGACTATTTTGAATTGAAAATGTTGAAAAACGCTGCTGTGTGGGCTGCTCAGCTTGGGGACAGTGATTATAACTTGTTGCAATTGTTCCCATCCTATCAGCCATGACGGAACGTGTGGTTAAAAGTCAATGCTTCAAACAAAGAAAGTTTTGATTATATTTTTTCTTCGTAATATACAGCAGCTATGTGGAATGTGACTTGATAACACTTGTAACCGTCACCCAGTCTCCACTATCTGAGAATTATCCATTGTCAAAAAACAACCTGTGTTTGTTGACGACTGCCGCTCATGAGATAAATCAGGTTTTATCATCTGATTAGATCAGCCAAGCACCACTGTGCAACACTGAACAGAGCGCATGTGTTAATGCAGGAAGGACACAGAATATTTACAGCCCTTGAGTTATCTCGGTGAAGTGAGAGACAAACATTAAGTTGACAGACAACCTCCTTTAATTAGCTCCTTCATGGGATGGTGATGTATCACCTTATCACGGTGCTTTAAGAGCGATCAGAGTGCTCCTCTGCAAAATAAATGTTTGTGACGCCGGATACTTCTCATCATTACCGGCTGATATATGTCCTCTCTTCGCACGTGGGAAGACTCTGCATCGAAAGCAGAGGTACATTAGACTCAGGCCCACATGCATCATGGCGTACACATAGCAATCAATCGGGGGCAATAAGGAAGCCACTGGCAGCAGCAAAACAGAGGAGGAGGAGCGTCACTGCCACTACTCTTTCAACTGAGCACACTGGGAGAATAGACAACAAGATGTGAGCTTCTTCAGGATGTCATACAAAGAAACATTACAGCGTAAATGTATGAGCGGTCAAGCATCTGCATGGTTTGTTCTTACTTGCAGTGTAGTATTTGGTATCGCTGTGCTTTTACTGAGTACTGTGTGAAACATCCCTGAAGTTCTGCTCAACTTAAACCCTCTGGCAGATTAATGAGTTCTTAAGGTTTCACATCGAAAACTATAAATCCAGTCTTTTATAATGTGAGCTCATTACATGCCATATCAGTTCTCATTGTTAATACTATCAATAATATACATCATGTGCTTCCAAATCATTCATCTCGGTTTCTTGAAGGCCAAGGACAAAGAAGACCACATATCCATCTCATCTGTTAGAAAGTCCATAATGTACCGCCATGACTCCTCATCTCAAATTCACCTGCAGAAGCCTGTGTGCTAGATCAAATATATGTATGATGAAAGGGTACAGGCCCCACATTTTATTCAACAAATGAATAAAACATTTGGCATTGGGTATGCGGTGGTCAACGCTGCAGTAATCCCCTTGGATCACATACTTATACTGTATCTATGAGTTTACATCTTGCCACTTCAGGACTAAATTACCTGCACACCTCCTCACGATATGAACATGTTACATGGACTTTACATTGAATTTTGGGAAGTGTTGCATGATTAAAAAATAATAGTAATAATGATGGGAGCTCAATGCTTGTTAATTATATATTTGTGTAATGATATTATGCTTAATAGCAGGAAGTTGAGGAATTCTGGTGAGTAAACTGCTCTCCAGGGTCAAGGTTCAGGGTCATCCACACAACAAAAGAACAAAAGAACAAAAGAAGGAAAGAATGATATTAATGAATAAGACTCCATTAATTCAGTATTCTACTCCTTTAATACACGATGCAGCAAAACCAGAAATAACCTGTTTTGTTTTCTTGTTACCCACAATGCAGCCACACCGCCATGGTGCAGCTAAGCTAAAGCAGAGATAATGATGGGGCAGGACTTCACATCTTTCAAACTTCAGAGTGTTAAAAAGTAAAATCTTTGTGTAAAAAAAAGAAAAAGACATTTGGAATCTGAATAGAAAAAAATTCCAGGAAATCACTGAGTGTCCCCGGTTCCATTCCAGGACCTTGGTCGAAGGTCGTTCCCCATCTACAGCTCCCCTAATGCCATGCCATCTCTCTGCTGCTGACTGTCAACAGACACAACAAACACCCACACACACACACACACTTGAAAACACAAGTCCTCGCTGCCAAAAGGCAAAAACAGTCAGTGCCCTTGAGTGTTTTGAAACCTGCTCTGTCTGTGGTTCAAAGACCAAAATTTCTACCTCACTCGAATCATTTCTCCACCTCCACCTTCGTCTGTGAACGTGAACCGACCACGTTATTAGAATGTCTGCCATGTTCGTCATCACTTCACACATCTGAGATACCTGCTGATGATGCAGAAGGGTTCCCAACAAAACAAGCGAGCCAAGGAACGCGAGTAAGAGTGCTGCATGAGCGAGGTTGAAGTCAGGGAAGCAAACAGGACGCTTTTCATTCCGAGTTCTTAAATTACATCAGAGAACAGAGCACTCATACAGGCACACTTTGGTGTCTGTTGTTGATTAGTCTTGTGAGACCGACCAGGACGACTGCAGTTTGTGCTCAAGGAGGCAATTTACTTGTGTTATGTTTTATTTTTTGAGGCTTTTCTTACACTGCAGAGACAATTTGCATAGAGGCCTCAGTGAGAAACAGGGGATTCTCTTGTCTGAGCAGAAGTGTAAAAACATACATTGCGTTCACAGATTTATCTTATATACGTAGATTTAAGGTCCCATATTTTAGGCTTATCCTGTGTCCTGAAGAAAAAACTAAAAACCATGTGAGTGTTGTGTTGTTTTACATCTCCTCTCTCAGGCTTCTCTCTGGAGCTCTGGCAACAACAGCTAGTGTTAGCCAATGAAAAGAGAGGAGGCTTTTATCTTTTCAGTAAATTTTTATGGCGAATAAACCTCATTTACAAAAGATAAACCCCGCCACCCCGAAAAAGAAATTGGAATTGTGATTAGCCTAATTGTCCCCTTGTAGTAGACTGAACACCACAGATGCTGTATCTGACTGAAACAAATAAATAAGTGATCATCAAAACTGCAATTTAGACACTGGTGCCTGAACAAGGGGTGCAACATTAAGTGGATTGACATCAGTAATTTACAAGATTCACACACACAGTTCAGCTAAGCTGCTAACCAGCCAGTTTAGGATCAGCATATCATCGCTGGCTACAGGTAAAATAATCTGATGCCAGTAAAACCTTCAGTTCTCATCCTTCGAAGAAGAAATGTGAGATAAAAACCATTTGAGAATGCAAACCTTTTGTTTTTATTGGACATTGTTACCTTTATCATAAGGTTCATCAATATTAAAAAAAAAGTTCAATAAACTTTATAAAGTTGAGTTGAGCTGAACTTAGAATATAAATGTGCGTGTTTTGCCACCATCAGGTATGCAGTCTCAAAGGCAGAACAAGGATTTACAAAATGTTTAGTTATCCAGAAAACCCTCAGGTTTCAGGAGGTTGTAGTCAATAGTCAGGTCAGAGCCTTAGGCCTTCATGGATTAAATCGTCAGGTAAAAACAGAGGAAACCTGATCAGAGAATGACCTGTAGCCCACTCGGTCCTGTGTCGTCCCGTGCCGAGAGACTTATGAGGTTGTGATAAGCTCCTCTGGATCCCGACTCTGCGCTCGCTTCCAGCAGTCGTTCTGACCGCTCAGCCTTGACAAGTAGCTGGCAGCGGCTCACACTTCGACCTTGCAAGTTTTGACACTCGCAGCCATAACTCCCGACACTCGGTGGTTGAAGCGGAATGAGGCTATAACTCAGTACGCTGCATGGCCTTACTATACTCACACACACACCTACCCGTGCTCGCACAACGATATGGACATACTTTAAGCAAAGAATGATTACCTGGATCAATATTTAGTCATGAGTCACACAGATAAATCCAAAGGCTGGCTCAGAGTGGTGGTTGACGTTCATTGGAGGAGGGACTGCAGAGTAATTTGTTCATCTGCGTTAGCGCTGTCTAGCTGGGAGTCTCTGGATTGCAGAGCACAATAAGAGCAATCAGTTGCTATTTAGGCTAATGACAGATGTGAAAGACTGAGAAGGTCAATTAAGATTTACGACACTTGCTCGAAACCTTACACGACTTTGTGAGACTTTTACTCGTGTCGTGATCACATTATGTGGGGCGGAGAGTATGGGAGAGATTTATGTCATCGTCTCGCAAGATTTGACATCATCTGACAACGGAAGACGGCAGCTGTACATCTTCTTGTCCCTGATAATAACCACAGAACCTAAATAGTCACTCCATCAATACACACTGACAACGCAAAAAAAGAGAGACATAAATTTGAGCTTTGTACACAACTTAGCGAGAAAATTGTCCACAAGAAAACACAATACTTTACAGAAGTGTAACTTCTTGAACTGTGTCTGATGATTGTTCTACTGCAGTTGGACATTTGAGGGCTAAACTGTCAGCGATTACTGAGCAGTGTTGTGCATCATTGTACTTTTGGCAATCAACTTTGCAAAGCCTTTGTAAGTGGGTACTTGATGCTGCATTCATGTCACGTTGGAGTTACTGTGTTTATGTGTTTCATCCAAGTCATAATTAAAACAATGACCGTAGTTTTTGATGACTTTGTTGAAGGTGCAGGGTCATGTGCCTGACTGATAGAAAAGGGGGTAATCAACAATGACTTAAATGTGACTAAAACCTGACTTGAATTAGTGCCAGTGAGACAGTTTGAAATGAAATGCTTAAAGGGATAGTTCAACATTTTGGCAAATTGGCCCATTGCCATAATCCCTATAGTCTCAGGAGTAGGTTTGTTACCTTTATTTGTTGGTGTAAGATATTTTTAGAACGGCGGAGCAGAGCTGCGAGCTTCTCAGAGCTACGCTATACGGAGGCTAATGGGATTTCTTGGTTTCCCTCATCCAGGCTGAAACTTGTGCACACCGGCACGGACGGACAGGTGCGTTGGAGAAGACCTGGTGGTCGAGTAACGTGAGAAAAAGCTCCCGCACACTGTCATCACTTGCAGAGGTTTTATTGAGCAACGTTTCGGATTGAGAAACGTTGCTCAATAAAACCTCTGCAAGTGATGACAGTGTGCGGGAGCTTTTTCTCTCTTTGGTTTCCCTCATCAAATTAATCAAATACACAATCCAACAACTCTAAAACACTCTTGTGGAGAAGATGTGGTCTGCACATTCACCACGCTATGAGATAATAACGGAACGTTACAAGACAGAGCTGTTCGAGGCAAATGCAGAGACTGCTGAAAAACTGCCCCCCATGGAAACGCACGCACCAAAGAATGGTCTTACTGCGACGTACTTGCAGAGACACAGATTTCAAAACCACAGGTAGGACAGAGAGCAGCCACTTAAATCTTTTTAGTGTAGGTGGAGGAGGGAACGATAAATGTGAACGTAGACTTTGGTGCGTTGGAGTCAGAGACATCGACCTGTAAGAGATAACTGGATCTCACAGTTACGGCTGCTCCAGTCCCACAGGAGCGTGTTCAAAGGAACGATCCTCTGACCTCAAGTCCTACATTTTATTTTTTTATCTTCTTTTCTGAGCCAAAAGGAAGTAAGATTTTTTTTTTGGTCTAATAAAAGATACACACATACACACGAGGAGACCTCAACCAAATCTTGAGCAGAAAGTGAATCTGTCACTCCGTGTTTCAGTCACTCTCTTTCTATGGGCACTGTGGCTCAGCCCAACGCACACACGCAACACAGCTTGTCGGTGTGGACTCGGAAAGCTCTTAAAACTTTCCCTCTGATGCACTTTCTGTGTTCTAGAGAACATAACTGATAAAGTTTTCTGCTGGAAAACATTACTAAGATTTTCGTGTGGAGGGATATCAGTGTGACAGAAGAAGAACAAGCTCTTACTGTGAAATGAACAACTGTGTGGAGATATAGCCTAGTATGGGGGAATTTTATGTAAAAGCAAATTTTACAAATGCGCAGATGAGGTTCTGTGAGTAGAGACTTTGATGTGGCAAATCTGTGACTCACAGAGACAAAAAGGAAGAGGAATAACAAAGGAGAAGAAAATGAAGGACATGCTTTTATTTTTATGATTTCAATAACTCACTTAGAGCACCTGCGTGCACCTGCTCCTCCACCTAACCACACTGCCCAACCCATTGAAGTAAAAATGAAACACTTTTGTTTTGAAAGCCAGTTTTTCAGAAGCTGTCATTCCTGACAAAACTCTCCTTTGACTAAGTCACCCAGATCAGGAATTGCACAGATGGAATTCAGCTGAGAAGAAAATGATTTCAGATGAGATTACTATTACACCACTATAACCCAACAAAACATACAGATTTGCTTCGGGGTCGTGTTTAAATTGTATTTGATAGAGATGATTGGATTAAACCGAGACAGAATTCAGCCCAGTGTACGGACATTATCCCCGAAACCATGTAATTTAAGAAGTCTGTAGCGTTTCTTCTCTTTAAAATTGTAGGATTATGTAGAAACATCATGCATATTTTACAGGGTTTGATCAAATAAGTTATAAATGGTTTGCTTTGAGAGTGAATGAATCAGAAAGAGAGGGAGAGCTTTCATCATCAGAGCCATTTTACACTCAGGCTATCAGCAGAATATCAAAGCGCTGCATTTGTATTCACACGGAGGGAGAGAATACATAACAGGCTGACTGTGCTTGTTAGTGATATGCTAGCAATGGCAGTGGTCAACTCCAGGTCACAGATATTTGCATACTGCACTTCACAGCATTTGGTGACAATTTACAAAATGTCAAAACACAGATTTTTTTTTTTTTTTGTTGAGGCCTGAAAAGAAAGCACGGCTGTGATGATTTCAATTGTTTCTGTACAATGTGCAGAAACAAGGGCAACGCCTGATCTCAGCTGTAAACATGTTATGTTTCAGCTGTTTTGTTTATGTGAAGACCTCATCCAACATGAAGGTTCCACTTTAATATCAGAGACATCTGTCTCACATGAAAGCAGCAGGAAAAATCCATTATGCCTTGTTGGTTTCTTTTAAATTAATTCATGAGCAGGAACGTGACTGATAAAACAAATGCACATGCCTCTGTGAAGGGTTTTCAGGCCTTGAGACATAAATAGAGAAATGCCTTCGGTTTAGTTGAACCTATAATCACAAGACTAATTGCGCACAGGGACACAAACCTATTCTATTCTATTGTCTGATGTTATTATGATGTTAAGTCCTGACTGGAAATAGTAACCAGTATGCACTTTGACACTCCCTTCACATTTTCACCCCCATGGTGTCTTACAACTACAAATTGTGTCACAACCAACACCAACACATCCTGCTTACAGTAGTTCATATGGAAGACTAATTTGAATAGTGCAGTTATTTATTCATAAAGTGACTACATCCAAGTGCTTTTATTTGAGAGTTTACTCATTGCACCATCTCTCATTGAGCAATGCTCAAAGCTTAAATTACTCAGCACAATTCACAGCACTGTGGGTGAGGGCAGTCTGAACATGCAGTAATGTCCATTTCCTTGTCAGTAAAAAGTGCCTGTGATTCTAATTTTCTCCTCTGACTGAATTCTCCTTTTCCAAGCTGGAATAAATCCAATCGACCATCTTGAAATAAGTACCAAAATGTAGTTAATGTCAGAGTATAAGACAAGAGAGAACTGCACAAAGAGAAAAGTTTTACTGAACATAATTTACCTTGACACAAGCAGACTTGAAGACGAAACAACAGGCAATAAAGTCAAAGACAGAGTGATTTGAAAATAAATTAAAAGGTGGAGCCATTACAGTAAATCAGAGATAATGGATAAGTGGGTCAGAGTGTGTTAATACAACTAAGGGCTAGAAAGGGAGATAGAAAGGGAGACACAAGACAGAGGCGGAGGCGAGCTTACCAAAAACAGAGGAAATGGGCAGATTAGAAAGGAAGAAAGGAAGATAGAGGATAAGAAAGACGTTTGAGTGTGAGACAATCTGAAATACGGGGGGTAAAAAAAACAACAACATTGCCAACACAGCAAAAGCTTCCTTTTGAAATGTTTGATAAAGGTATGTTTGCTTCACCAGCCACATTATATCCACCACTTGAGTCGTTATCGCTGAGAAAAGGTTAGAAAAATGGCAAGATGCTGAAGAACATCTATCTATTAGTGAAAAGGAGGCATTTCTACGATTTCTTTCAGGGTATATACAGGAATCTTGAAGTTAATTTCAATACCTTTTTAAGACTTTTTCAAGACCTTCTCAATATTTTTTAATACCTCACTGCCGCTTCAAGCTGTAACCATTTACATCAGTGACACTTTTAATGTGACAGTTTCAGTTTGTGATAAAGACTCTAGACCACTATGATACAACAGAATTCAAAATAGGCTAGGATATTAAATCAAAGGCAAAGTTTATATAAAAAAACATTGCTCCACTCTCAAAAAACAAAAACAACAATCACGACATGTGCCTCAGCTCGTTTGATTTAGTTTCCAGGAGGGTTGTCCGAGTACTCGAGTACTCGCTCGACTTGGGATGGCATCCGAGTGCCATACTGGGATGATAATATGCACTGAGAGCGCTAGAGCGTTGAACTTTGTGCCTCTGAATTTCCGCCCGAGTGCGCTCTGGTTGCTCTCAAGAGACAATTTACGAACGCACCCAAAATAGCCTAGTGTTTTTTATGTACGGGTTCATCTTTGTTTTTTAATAAAATGAATAAATTCACACACTTTCACAATGTTTTTTAGGACTCAAACTCTTGGACAGCTAATTCAGAAATAAATTCCTTCAAAATTTAAGACTTTATAAAGTCATGAAAAGACTTTTTAATACTTTTTAAGAGTCTTAATTTTCGCTAAATTGATTTATTACCTTTTAATACTTTTCCAGACCCCGCAGATACCCTGATGATTATTCATCAGTGAGTAGTGACTATTATTGCATTTACAATACTAAAGCTGGTTAAATGTATCCTGTGAGCAGTGCTGTTTCTTCATGCTAGTGACTCGGTGTCGTAAAGTGGCACAATGAGCTAGCTAGCAGGTTAGCATTAAAAAAGGTATTAGAATTAAAAGAAAAGGATTGCTTTTTGTAACTTATTGTGGCCCTGCTAATGAATCAATGGTCAGAAAATGGATCAATGTGCACAAGTTAATTTTTCCGTATTGTGAAATAAATTAATGAAACACAGGTGATTTCAAGTTCTCAGAATATAATACTCCCGAACGTGCACAGCCAAACAAGAAACTAATGAATAATTTAAAGGGAATAAATGTCTTAAAAGTGGTGCAATAGTCTTTGTTGGGTTTATCATTGAGGAGTTTATAATGTTTAGAGCTATTAGATTGCCAAGCTGTCCTGCTCAAATGCTCTGCGTGAGTGTGAGGCCCTACTGCTGTGCCACAACAAGCATCTATGAGATTGAACTGTAAAATATTAATGGTAAAGCACCAAAGAAAAAGCATAATCATATTTCCCATGGGAGTGAAAATTTCCTGGGCTAAGTTGTCAAAATGATTAAAACATTCGTGCTGTATCTCTTCATGCTTTTGTTCCTCAGTATTTCGCTGCCTGCTTCCCTCTCGCCGGTTTTTCTTTCCCACTTTCATCTTTTCTTTCCTTTTCATTTCTTCAAATGTATGCTGCTGTGGCATGCACGCACATCCCAACACACTGAGTCGCTGCTTTGAAAAAAGACATTAATCAACTTTGCTCGAGTCTCACACTGAGACAGTTTCAATCATGGAGTCAGTAATAAACAGAGAAAACAGGATTTAACAGTCGAGAAACAGCCTGATACACAGTGTAATCTTCATTAGGGCACTGTAAACGAACATTTCTAGTAAATCCACACGTCCTGGTGGCTCATAGTGAACATTTTATTTTTGCTGTATCTTGCTGTCATGTCCTCTCTGCACTTCACCCCGCAGTCCACTCAGCTTTCAGTCGTCTAACGATGCTACAGCAACTGTCAATCAAAGCCACTTTCCTCTAATTTGAAATAGTAGCTTATGGCAGTCTTGATGCATCACAGTGTTCATACACACCTCAGAGAGCATTAATAAAAAGTGACAGGGTGTGGGTGGGTGAACCAGGGGTCAGAGTGCTGCATGTGTCTGTGCTGGGTGGAGAAAAGGAAGCTGCACAGAAAAGAAACACCTCTTACCACTGTCTTCCGTAAAAGGTCCACCAATTAATAAAGCTAACGATTGATTTTTGACCAGTAGGAGCTCTATTATATTAATATGTGATCATATTTATGGAGCTACAGTTTTGGCCTTTAAAAACGATATACATGCAAATAAGTGCAGGACTTAAAATTGCAGTTTGTTTAATTTAGCTAATTTGCAGCGAAATTTGTGAGATTTTTGTTGTTTATATTGCATCAGTTTTGTTTTACTGACTGATAGTAATAGTCTTGCCTGGAAATGGTCAAATAAACCAAGAAACTAGGACACTAACGTTTCACATCAAAATATTCTCATGGGTTAACATATATGGACATGCAGCAATTCATCTGTATGAAGACCATGGTCTGAATTGTCAAAAATGTTTCTGTGAAAGTGGAGATGTCACTATGTGTGTCTAATCATCCCTGGTTTGCTGGAAACCTATCAGACAGATGACGGTCAAGATCAAGACCTCTCCTCGTCTCCCGCTGAGAGAGAGCTGGGAGGGAGCGGCTCAATGTGACTTTCATTATCTCCCCCCTCTGTGCCCATCATGCCATTAGAGTCCTCATCCTCTTCTCCCCCCAGCTGTCCAGTGCAGTCTCTCCTCTGTGCCCCTTCCCCTGCTCACCTTTGCAGATTGGAGTTTTGGTTTTACTGACATTTTCCCTGAAGCAGAGGAGCACTGGAGCTAAAACATCAATGGAAGACAAGGAAATCAGGGAGGAGGTAACCAAAACCAGCCTCACTCTGTGGCTGCAGATTGAAAAAAAGAAGAAAAAAAACTATAACATCTTAATGTAGCTCCAAGAGTAACTGTGCTCAGTCCTGCTCCTCAAACCTGTGGTGACAAGATGCTTGTTCCATGTGTAGCAGTGATACAACTATAGAGCTGCTTTAGTGAAGGAGCTATTGTGGGAGCCAGTGCCATTCATTTCTATAGAGCTTTTGAAATGACCCAGAGTTGAATCATTTCTATGACTTTGATGGACAATCTCTCCTTGTGAACTAGTTGTCCACTTGTATATAGATTTAACTACAATGTATGATGAACCGGAGGTTGTAGTAAATCTTGAAGAGATGCCTGAGAGTTTATTTTACAGTTGAATTACAGAGAAACTCATTTGGTTTTTAGGACTAAAGCTTGTATTGAGCTTAAATTGCTATTTCAAGCCAATTTCGTTCCAAAACACTTGTTTGTTTGTTTTTTTTTCATTATTAATTATTCAAATTTGACTTGGTTCACAGTGTGGTTAAATCATAGATGAGCTGTGTTAGAAATTATGTTTGTTTTTTCTTTCTTTTCTGTTTTTGTACATGTCCTGTTTGGACACAGCTTCTATGAGAGTTCAGCACACTACAAATTCACAAAAACATCTTCATCTGCTTGACAACTCATGCTCTGCAAAATCCAACACAACAGAAGTGCTTCCAGGGGACAACAAAAAGTGATGAACCTGGCTGGGACTTACTGTTTGAAACCTAATTGTGACATTTAAAGTTAAAAACATTGAATAATGAGTGCATTAAAGTAGGTTGATAACGTTTTTTTAAGTTTAGCTTTTTAAAGTTATTATTGAGAGAGATAGAGAGGTGTCAGGTTGGATTCAAATGTCACCCCTGCTCTTAGGATTAAACCTTTATAGACCCTGCAGCAACACACCTATTTATGTGGAGTAGTGTTTGCTTCCACCTGAATCCTGTATTCTCATTCTTTCATCTCTATGTTTGGTCTCCACCAGCTACTGAGGGAAACATCTGGCCCATACCAGCTGTTCTGACTATGACTATGTAGTACATAGTATGTTGTATGTAGTACATAATCATAGTGTACCTGCGAGAGCGGTGTGTGACGTGTGTGTGTGCGTATGGTGTCTGTGATCGAGAGAGGTGAGCCAGTGCCAGTTTTGTGTGCAAGTGTTAGAGTAGAAGAAGCTAGAGAAAAAGAGTATGGTAACATTATATTTTTATAAAAATAAAGCTGCTGTGTCTGAGACCAAGAAGCCCTCTCTGCTGCCACTGCTGGTAAGGGAGTTAACCCCCGTCTGCCCTGGCTGGAGGAGATCTCCCCTGTGCTCTCTGACTCGGTCGGACAAGCCGAGCAGGAATGGTTAACACAGTGCACTCATATAGGCTAGGGGCCTGATATATTACCTTAATATAATGCATTTCCTTTTGGGAGATGTTTGATAAAGTTGATGGATGTGATGTCGTCACGTGACAGCTCAGAGAAGAGAGAGAGGAAAAGACGGCATGTCGCGCATATAGTGAGTTGGCCCTCAAGAAAAACACAACTTCTGCAACAACCTTGGCTAGATTTGAGCACTATGTTGCCATAGTTATCATGTGTGTCTTGTAGGCTTGTGCCGACGTTTTTTTTTTTTCTTGAATAAACAAGCATCTATGTAAACAAGTGGTCTGCCAGCATGAGATAAAACAATACAGGGGTGACAATATGTTGTCATGGTGATGTCGTATTGTTTACCTGACCCACGTTTTACCGTCTTTCTCTCGTCGAGTAAAATTACATCCGGTTGGTTTGCTGACGGCCGTCTGCCTGACTGCACCTGAATGCAACATCAGTGCCTCCGTCCTTCCTCACACTACACAGTGGTGACAGTTTTAATAGGCGCTATACCTAAAACTTTCTCCCCGAGCCGACAGCTCCGGTGAGTTTCTGTGTTACGGTCACGCTGCCACTGAACGTAAAAAATGGCGATGCAACATGGCAGCCTCGGTTTGGTGGTCATTCTAATGCCCTGTACACACTGTGCGATTTTGGCTGTCGCAGACGAAAGACGGCGGATCGTAGGAGAATCGTGGCGAAATCTTTGGTCGTAGCTCTAAATCGGCCGTCTTACGTCGCACAGTGAGACAGGCTCTACGACGGCCGTTGTCAGCGTCTTGCGACCAAAGACGACCTGCGATTAAATTCTGACAGTGTCAGAAAACTGCTACGACCTACGTCTACTAATCAGCTGATGGACGTCTATCAGTGGCGCAGGTGACGGAACGAGCACTGATTTTCGAGTAAATAGTCATTCAATTAAAAAACGAATAGTTTATCCTGTCATGTCTGGAGAGGTGTATATTCCTTTTTACTGTCGCAGAAAGAGGAGGAACATGGACAGACTCATACAGCCATCAGAAAAGTTGTGTGTGAAACTCATGGTGAAACTCTGTCAAAAAAAAAAAAAAAATCCATGTGCGGACTATGATGAGAAGCGGTCGCCTACCGGAGAATATTGACGTGTTTACGCCGGGAGAGGTGACTTCGTCCTCGTTTAGATGTGCTCTCATTACGTGACGGTACTGCTATGATGTTCTCTCTAGTACCAATACAGGCCGTGATTTCATTTTTAAATAACGGACAACTGGCGGTACTGCTCCACTGGTGCCGGTGACTTGTGTCTGTGTGTGAAGAGGGAGAGAGGGAGGGAGGGAGAGAGGGAGGGAGGGGGGGAGGAGGGGGAGCGGGCGACCTGCGATTCAGTAGAACGATCATCGTACAGTCTGCACACGTCAAACTTGACGTCGTAGCAAAGATTGTAAATTCCACGTCGCATAGTGTGTCATGCAACAGTCTTATAAGACTGCTAAAATCGCACAGTGTGTAGAGGGCATTAGGCACGAGAAAGCTTTCATTTGTATGCAGGTGTGATGTGACTAAAGTGAAATATGTATTTATGAAAGCAATATTTGATTTTTGTTAAGAAAAAGTCAAATAAGTTACACACTGGGGCAACTTTAAGGTTTTTCAGGAGTGCGTATAAGAAACACAGTGTGTTAGCAAGGAAACTGCAGAACACAGAATACAGAAGTGTCCCTCTCACCCTCAAATATCACAAAAAAACACTGCAGCGAAAATGTTTCATTCAAACTGACTGGCCTGGCTGAATACAACCCTGGCTGTTCGCTGACTTGCTCCCTAAGATACTCTGGTTCGACTGTGGTTCTGTGTTTCGCAGCACAGTAATGAATTCTGGGGCAGAGTCATATATTTACTCTATGACTGTGTTACTGCTCTTTGCCGTCTCTCTCCAATAAATCCAGCTTCCTATCAGCTCTCCCCCATGAAAATATCACTCTCTCTCCGTTCTTCTGAATTATCCTGCTACCCCCTCTCTCCTCTTCTTCACCCACAGTTTTAGCATCCTTCTTTTGATCTGTTGATTTCCTCTCATCACCTTCACCTCTACAAACTGTCCTCTTTAAGCGTTTTAATCTTCCACTCTCATCTCATTGTCCTCGTCTCCTTATTTGCATCCTTCTCTGCCAATCATATTCTCCACTCTGGTTCTTTTCACCTCTTTCTTCACCCTTCACACTTTTTTATTGTCTTTTAAATCTCAGCATTACACAGGATCACATTTTTCTTTAATTAAATTTGTTAATGACGTGTACAACGGTATTAACCATGGAAATCTTCTCTGAAAGGGTTCTGTTTCTGGAAATTAATTTACTATACATACGAGCTTCAGTATACACAAAATGTATTTGTTTTTTGTGTGTAATACGCCTCCATAGATCACAATAGTGTGAGCTGCTGGAGAGACAGGAGTTTTATAGATGCTGCATGTTAGCGGTTAGCGCTGGAGACCATGCTGCTATTTTCAGTTTTATGGTGTGATCAAAGAGATTCAAACCTGGGTCTCTCACATGGGATCTGGAACAACCAGAGATGTTAGCCATGCTGGAAATCCCACGTCTCCTCCAAACACAGCCATGAACTGCTGCTGCACTTCTGATGCCTCCCCACGAGGAATAGTTTCTACATGAAAATACACATTTTGCTTGTTTCTCGGCCATCAGTAGAAACAAGAAACAACCTTTATACATAAGATTTATTTTCCTCACAGTGTTGTTCATGCTACAAACAGCACAGCATGAACATCGCTGCTTGATCACATTTCTGAGGTAGTATTAGTAACTTGTTACAATACCACATTGTTTTAGAATCCAAATCCACAACATCTTTTTTTTTTAAGTATATTTTTTGGGACTTTTTTATTGCCGTTAATCAATAGCGCAGTCGAGAAAGAGACAGGAAATGGGGAGGTAGAGAGGGGGATGTTTATCTGTTACAGCGTCTGTTGTCTGTCTTACGTCTGCCCGATTTCACATGAACGCAACATCAAGAATGCGTTCCGATACGCAACCGCACTGCTAGATGGGGGTAATTCCTACACATTATACTGTACCTTTAAGTGCGAGTGCAAGTGTTAGAGTAGAAGAAGCTAGAGAAAAAGAGTATGGTAACATTCATGTATATTATTTTTATAAAAATAAAGCTGCTGTGTCTGAGACCAAGAAACCCTCTCTGCTGCCACTGCTGGTAAGGGAGTTAACCCCCATCTGCCCTGGCTGGAGGAGATCTCCCCTGTGCTCTCTGACTCGGTCGGACAAGCCGAGCAGGAATGGTTAACACAGTGCACTCATATAGGCTAGGGGCCTGATATATTACCTAAATATAATGCATTTCCTTTTGGGAGATGTTTGATAAAGTTGATGGATGTGATGTCGTCACGTGACAGCTCAAGAGAAAAGAGAGAGGAAAAGACGTCATGTTGCGCATATAGTGAGTTGGCCCTCAAGAAA
Source organism: Trachurus trachurus (assembly GCF_905171665.1). NCBI lineage: Eukaryota > Metazoa > Chordata > Actinopteri > Carangiformes > Carangidae > Trachurus > Trachurus trachurus. The sequence goes on along the minus strand of NC_139896.1, from coordinate 23,000,205 downwards.
AACACAACTTCTGCAACAACCTTGGCTAGATTTGAAGCACTATGTTGCCATAGTTATCATGTGTGTCTTGTAGGGTTGTGCCGACTATTTTTTTTTCTTGCCGATGTTATAAAAAACACAGAGATCCCGCTACAGCTGTGCAGCGCCAGCACTCCAGTGACGATAAGATCTTCTACTCATTTTATAAATACAAAGTGCAGCCAAACACCGGGCTAAAGAGAGAGAAACAGCAGAGCTCCTCTGACAGCTCGTCTGTGCAGCTGCAGGTGAACCAGCTGGAGAGCACAGCACTGTCCTTTTTTTTTTTTTTTTTAGCAGCACCATCCATCCACATTTTGTTATAAGCTAATACAAGTTGTTGATGTTGATAATGTATATGCTTTGTTATTGTTTCAGTATTCTCATGTGGTGTTTGGTAGGATATTCCCTTTTTGGAAGACATTTTGGTAACTCCGTCTGAGCTGTACAACATGATTTTTTGGCCACAGTAGTACCATATACCGCGGTAAAATGTGGATGAGGTTTAACGGTATCGGTATCAACATTTGGATACCGCCCAACCTGTAGGCTACTCCACCCAATTTCAACTGGGATTGGGTCCAACCCCCCAGTGATGTTACGAGGATAAGTGGTTTAGGTGATAGATGGATGGATGGACTTTATCTGTTTCCTAAGTGATGTTAAAACCATCTGATTACCTTGTAGCATATGATGCGTTACAAATGAAACTGCTAACAGTGCGTGAAAATTTTTAAAATCTGTTCTGCAGCTAAGCAGTAAAATGCTGATTGCACATTAAATTAACAGCAAACCCAACGGTAAAGTGTTGATAATATTATGATACTAAAGGGGGCCATTTCATTACATAACCTACTCTAACTTTGTATGTGTTAAGTATTTGGGGGTCTATACTTCAGTCTTTTTATTTTAGAGGGATTTTGATCACAGGACTTGTGGTGAAGTATGTTTACAATGCTCTTGTTACTTTCACAAGCAGCATTAGTTTCCTACTGGAGTTACATTTTTGGCTAGCTGATAAATAGAAGTTGAATAATTTTCTCCTTTTATGTCTACACTAGTCTCCACCATTGTATGTATATAAAGGTGGATGAAGCATCTGTCACAGTTGAGCTGCTCTGCTTTTGCCATCTTGGCAATGTGTAACTCCTAGATAAACATTTTTATTTCTAAAGCTGAACATTTAACACAGGCACGTATGAGAATCTGAAGATACTCTGATAAATTAATAATTGCATTCATTGTTTAAATCATTTATGCAAAAATTGACAACAATGTGGTGATTCTTCTGAACTTTGAGGATTTGTCATATGTTAGTGAAGTTTTAGTTTTTAACTGTTGGTCAGATAAAAGAGAAGGTCTGCATTGTGTTTGTCACTATTTCCAGTTGTTTTACAAATCATCTGTGACTAAACAGTGGTCATAATAATAATAAAAATCCTTGGGCATGACGCTGTGGTGAAGTCCAAATGCAGTGAATAGCAAACACATTCCTGCACACATGCTGTCAGCACAGATTTCCCATGAGGCCGTGCTCGGGAGAGATCCATGAAGGGCGGAGGACTCCATGAGGGCAAAACCTGTCTGAGCTGAGGGAGGTGTTTTTGCCTGCCAGGTCTCAGAGAGGGCTTCGCCTCATTAGAGATGACGAATGGGGAGAAGCACTGAGCACTGCCATGCAAATGACCAGTCACACCACAGCAGCTCCGTATACCCCCCCCTCCCTCCACCACCACCACCACCCAGCTACCTCCCACTCCCACATAGTACACAATTCAGGAAATGTCTGATCATATGAAAAAAAATCTGAATATGTATGTGTGTGTATAGAAGCAAGGACCAGCGGCACACTGCTCCTTCTTTGTCCATACTCAAACATGAAAACTAAAGAAAAATGGCTGCATCTCTTCTCCCGCCTCCTCTTTTCATTTGATGGCAGCTGTTCACCATTGAGTATTTGCTGCTCCCCTGAGTTTGCTCCACCTGTCAGGCACTCACTCGCGTTGATTGATTGTTTGAAACAACCAATCCTTGATTTCAGACAAGAGCTGCTTCTCATAAAAACAGCGATTTTTGCTGCTGAAACAACAATAGTCACCAACAGACCTGATCAGCTGCATCAAAGTGTCAGCACACATTGGGCTGTGTGGCTCGGCTGTGCCAGAAATTATGCATGTCCGACAGGTAAAAGATTGACAATCGTCATTGCGTGATTTTCAAAATAAAATCTTCATGAATGACTCATTCTCCTCTCCAGACACCTCTCCTCTCTTCTGTCTGTGTTGACATCACAGGTCGACTCGTCTCTGAGTGTTTTCCAGGATCTAAATCCACATAATTATGAACAGCAGCAATGATTAAAAATACAGTATGTTGATTTGCATGTAAGTCAACAGCAGTTTTCTGCTTTGAATAGACTTGTTTCAAATGAGGTGAAAATATGAATCTACAATGAACAAATTAAACATCCTCACTCTCCTCCCACCTTTCTTCTTTTACTGTTTCCTTTCTCTTTGTTCTTCCTCCACCTCATCCTTCACCTCCTACGTTCTCTTTATTACTTTGTCTCTGTGCTTCTGGTGATGAGTGGGGAGAAATAAACAGCTCTGGGGTCCATGCGCACAGCCACCACTAACCGTCCACCGCCTCCTACGACCCCCACCCTCCTCACAGATCCTTTCACCCTGGGGAGCTCATCAATTGGCACTAAATTTGCTACAATAACTGCCACAGGGATGAATGAGCCTCATGCTTTGCAGTCGCACACACACATTCACCAGCTGTACGTTGAAATGCATTTAAACACATCTGTAGTTACGCACGTGCACACACACACACACACAATGTTCAAACACATTACCACCACACAGATCCATCTTTACAGGAACTGCATGACAAACTAATCAATCCTGGAGCTACTTGTCTTTTTACAGCCTCTGTCCGAGAGAGGGAGAGAGAGGGGGGCAGAATGTGTGACATGTCCTCAGTTGCTTGGAAGAAGAACATCAGAGACGTCACACCTAATGACCCTAAACTTTGAGAGCCAATGAGAGTCTAAGAACTGGGGGTCCTAAGTTGTGTGGTGTGGGTCATTTCCTCAAGGTCCCCTGGTAACTAAACTAGCCTGATGTTCTAGCTGAGCTGGTTGATGTTCCATGAAGCTATAAGCCTGTTAGCCCTGTAACATCATAAATAATCGGCTCTTGAGACAAACTGCAAACATAAACCTCTTTTTTGTTGTCCTAATGTGTCTAAACATGCTCCACCCTCTTTCTGTGCACATATAGAAATTAAAAACATGTTTTCAGTATTTCTACCTCAGTCCTGCTCAGAATGAAAAAAATGAAACGGTCATCATCAGCAGCACACTGGCTGACCTATCAGAACATAAAGTTTTATCTCTGAATTATATGAACTTTTCCTGTCTCTCACCATTTTCCATATTCCATTTCTACCACATTTCCTGCCACTTATCTTTTGTAAATGTTCCATGACTATTACACCTTCAGAGTTTTAAGCAACTATAATTGTGGGACTGTTGTTTCTACGCTAAAGAGAAAAAGACGTGCCTCATGTCTGCGATTCTTAAACTCTAAAAAAGCAGATCAGACTTAAGTCGGGATGATCGGTGCTTGTCCTCAAATTCTTCTGATTCAGTGGTGCACTTGAAAATCTCCTCTAAAACCCATCTAATGCAATATTTAAATCAGTGGAAAAAGGGATAATAGCAGTAACAATCAGCTGGAGAAAGAGGAGGAAAAAGCATGTCTTTTGAACCTTGTGAACATGAGTATGGATTTCCGATGAATTATTGATAACATGATATCCGAAGCCCTCTCTCTTCTGCTGTGGCAGACGCATATAAGCAGAAATCGTTGGCTGAATGTTTCTATTGCATAAAACCCTGCCTCTTTGGATGTGACCTCTGACAGGGTGATAACATGTGCAATGCAATATAAATTACCTTCAGTGAAAAAAAGAGAAAACCAATTAAAGCAAGAGAGCAGTTACACTACTTAACAGTGAGTGATATGAAATCATCTCTCCTTTGAGGATTAATTCAACTTCTGAATTAACCTTTGACATTTTTATAAAATAATTCCCATGACAGTCTGGAGTCAATGAAACCACGGCCAGGTTTAAAATAAAACTCAAGGCATCAATTTGTTATCAAGCTCTAACAAGATCAACAACCTGCAGATTAAGGATGTGACACTTTACAATGCTTCAAGACCACAGACTGTAAATTAAGATGGAGACACCATGTTGTCTAAAGAGCAGTTTTGAAGCTCACAGTGAGCGGATCCACTGTTGACATCTTGGCAGCAACTGACTAAAAAATGGGAAAGCTGAGACTTTTGTGCTTGCTGGCAAACACACACTCATGTTAGCGTCATTAGCACAGTGAAAAGGTTAACCTCCTGTTAAAACACATACCGACTTATTGGCGAGTGAACAAGCCCAGCTAACAAGCCAAGTTGATGTCAGAACAATGAGAATGTATGTGAGTTTCTTCATTTAAATTCCTCATTGAGCAAATAATAATTTATAATTCCATTTTTTTATGTTAACATGAGGCCCAAACTGTTACATTATAACAGACTAAAATATTTTACTTAAAAAATGTATTGGTATTATTACGGGGGGACTGCAAGTGCTGCTGCATACAGATAGGGATGGGAAATCAGCCCTATATTCAGATCATTCGATCGTGGACACTGTCGATCGCCGATAGGCGATCCAATCGTCAGCTTTAAAAAAAAAAAAAAAAACTTGCTACATAGTTCCGTTCATTCATCTCCGCATAGGATCGATTTTAAGGTTCTTTTAATAGTTTTTAAATGTCTTAACGGCCTTGCGCCCTCTTATTTATCTGACCTGCTTTTACCATATCAACCCTCGCGGAGCCTGAGGTCCTCCGGCACCGGCCTTTTATCCATACCAAAACCCAGAACCAAAACCCATGGTGAGGCGGCATTTAGCTATTATGGCCCCCACCTGTGGAACAGCCTGCCGGAGAGCCTCAGGACCGCAGAGACAGTTGATATTTTTAAGGGAAGGTTAAAAACACACCTTTTTAGTCAGGCTTTTAACTAGATCTTAAATTCTTCTTATGGTTCTATCTTATTTTTCTGCTTCTATCTTGCTTTTAAAGATGTTATTAACCTTAAATAATTTTACTTGTTTTACTTATTTTATTTAGTATCTTACATATTTTTATCTTTTTAAACTGTTTATTCTATTAACTAATTTTTTCAATGTTTTTATCCTATCTTATGTTTTTAGTTTTTAGCTTTAACTCCAGTGTTTCCTCAGGGGGGTCTTCCACGCTGGGAGCTGTGTCTGGGCTGCTGCTGGGGGCGCTGTCCCTGGGTCCCTTCGGCTCCGCTGGCTGTGGTCTGTCGGGGTCGGGGGGCCTGGGCGCTGGTGCCCCCTGTGGCACGGCCTGCCACTCCTCCCAGTGTGGACGGCCCCAAAGATAGCGCTTCCTCAATCCTCAGTGTCATGCCATGTCTCCCTAGTGTCAGTAGTGAGAGAGTGTGTGTGTGTGTGTGTGTGTGTGTGTGTGTGTGTGTGTGTGTGTGTGCAGTATGGGGTGTGGGAGGGAGGGGTTTTTACTTGTAATTTGTTTTTCTGTTTCTATTTTTCTGTGTGTAAAGCACTTTGTGTTGCATTCCCATGTATGAAAGGTGCTCTATAAATAAAGATTGATTTGATTTGATTTGATAGCGCTCACTCTCCGTTATTGTCGTTCACACACACAGACAAGCGCGCATGCATGACGCGCGGGTCCCGCATCTATGAAGTATTTTGACCCGTCCCGCACCACTGCATCTATTTTCACAACCTGCCCCGCTATTAAACGTCAGACAGCGGCTTTTTACTTTGAAAGGGCAGACAGAGGCGCTGTGTTGCCGGTAGCTTGTCAGTGTGGAGCTCGTGAGGAGTGAGAGAGTCACAGTGCAGCGAGTGCAGCAGCCGCCGCCTCTCACTCTCCCCGGTCTGCTCTCAGTGAAACCAACCCCGCTCTGCTGATGCGCCCAGCCGCTGTCTCACCGGTTCCTTCACACCTCCGCCGGCTTTCCCGTCAACATCAGCGCGCCCCTGATAACACACTCTGGACTTCATCAGTTTTTTTAATGACCCGCCCCACCCCGCACAGCCTGCGTCCGCGGCATGCACCTCCGAAAAAAAGTGAGAAGGAAAAAAAAAGATGCAACAGGGTGTGTAATTAAAGCAGATATCAGTGGAATGTTTTTGTTAATATAAGTCCTAAATAGTCCTATTTTCCGTCAGCAATCACTTACATGAAGTATTTCAGCCTAAACACGAGTCTCTCCGTCACTCTGCTCTGCTGTAACCCGAGGAGAAAATTTTCCTTGTGGGATACAAGTGTTATCCAATGAGGAGAGAGAACGGCATGAAGGGCTGTGTGTGCAGCCAAGGGATGCGCGTGAATGTGGTGACGTAGCACGAGGACCAATTGATGCCTGACAAGGGCGGGGGCTGCTAACTCATGGTGCGTTCAAAGAAACTCGTACTTTGTGTTTTTCCTTCCTGTGAAGTCATACCAGTTCGATCTGGTACGAGTTCACGGGTCGGAAGTTACGAGTGGCCGTTATAGGGAACTTTCACAGACAACAGGATGGTAAAAACACGAGCTACGGGTTACCTGGAACGCTACCAAGTCGTAGTTGTGACTTGAAGCTGTAACTTACGGTTTCAAAAGCCTGCCTTGAACGCAGCATTAGCCGAAACGGCCGTGAAGCTGATATCTGCTTTAAGAGTTTAATATTCACTCCTGTTGCACAGATCCAAGGGCTCTGTATGCAGACATGTTGCTCCACGAAACATTTTTCAAGTAGCCTACACAGTAGAGCGCAGGTTCTAGAGATTATTTCTTTAACATCTTATGGCAGTAAATTAATTAAAGATCGCCTTAAAGATCGCCATTTGAAAAAAAAAATCACGATCGTCCCTTCGATCGCCGATAGACGATCCGATCGAAAATCACTCCATCCCTACATACAGACCCAACAACCTTTACTGAGAGGCAGGGGATGGCTCATAGGTAGCCTGTCAGGAAAAATGTGGGACAGCGAGGAGGTCCCTTGTTACAGCTTGTAAAGTATAAATGCTGAGAGAGTGTGTTAATGACTGAAGGAGACACAGAGGAACATTTCAGTTCATCAATTCTGATCCTATCCAGTTTGCATTCTGGTGGTTTAACCGTCAGAGGGCACGGCTTGCACGTATCTTGGTTCTTTTAGTGAATGAATCAAATTGAAACTGCATGTGTGGGTTAGTAACTTCAGCAGGATGTACACCATATACTAGGCCTTTACTCCTCTGCGAAAACTGAATCAGTGGCTGAATGAGTGATGAAACAATGACAATCAAATGAAAAGAGACGTCAGACAAAGCGAGAGCATAACTTTGCTGCGGCTCATGATCCACTCAGGTTTTATTTGTTGTGCATTACCTTATAGATCTGGGCCACGCTCACGCATCCAGTTACTCTCAGGTGAGTATCTGTGACAGGAGCTGAAAGTGGATTTTCAGATCTGCCTGTTCCTTAGAGATCTACTGCCGCCCTCTGAGGCTTCATCCTTTCAAAGTTTCCCTGATAAGTCTCAGGTCTGTGTAGTGGTGGATCGGTCCCTTCAGGATATGAAGGAGGAGAAAAGCCACAAATCTACATCATTTCTGAACACGCTGGGGTGCTGAATAAAGAAAATGGGTCAGTGGTAAACCAATAGCTGACATCAGAGAAAATAGCTCTGTAGGTGTTGTAGATTTGTTGGTGTTATATTTGATTTACTGGCTCATTCACAGATGGGATTTGGGTTTCACTTTTAAATGGTGCGAGAAACAGTAGCCTACGAGTTTCCTCAACTAAACCAAAAACAAAATAAAGAACATGACTCAAATTTAAGGCACTTTAGCCAAATGCTCATTTAACACTAAATAGCCCACGACAACAGACTGGTCCAGCTCCATGGTCCAAACTGAAAAAGATGAATCCTATACTGACTTTATATCCAACTCCATTATCAGGTCAACATGAGAATTTGCGCCGATTCGAAGAAGATGAACGTGATAGAAGCATCATGCTTGCTAAACATCAGCGTGTTAGAAAGCAGATGTTAGTATTTAGCTGACAGGGTGTATACACAGCAGTAGATTGACAGCTGATCCAGCTGCTCTGTCATCATCAGAAACTGACATCACTTCAGATGACGGGTGGGAGGACAGGTCGTCTCTCTCAATTCTCGAGAAACATACCGTCCTTGATTCCTCTCTCCTTGCATCTTCTCCTTGTGTCTCAGTTGCTCTGTTGTGAGACATGAAAGATACCTATCCCCCACTTCACAGCCATGACTGGAGGGAGTATACGGAGCAGGCTGTAAAGATGACCCGTGGCACAATAAGAGCATAATTTTACACCTGTATCAGTCTCTTGTGGGATCAGTCCAACGGAACTCTATAATCTTCCCCTCTTTTTGGATGTAAGGGTGATATTAAATTAAATACACGAACAAGGCTGCGTCTGGTTCTGCTGCAGCATTGTCAGTGAGGAATGTGCCCGTGTTTCCTTTGTAATGGATTTCTCTGTGAATGAGTGTTGAACAAAAATATTAATTAAGTCTTAAAATAAACAAGACCCAAAAAAGAACTTGCATGCAGCCGAACGAGAAGCCGTGCTTTCCATTCATTTATTTTCATGCATATTTTAGTAATCCAAACACTGCAGTCTCCAGATGATCTTCATTTGTGATGCTAATTTTAGTCCTCAATCTGCAGGTTGGGTTCACAGCTCCGAGCTGTGTGCAAGTTTGCAGCATGCATGAGCGCAGAGGCAGGTCGTGTTAAATGGACCGCGGTGGAATGGTGCGAGGTTGTGATTGGTGAGCTAAACCAGCTTGTGTCGCTGTCAACTCCTCATGGCTGCACCAGGCCTGACATTAAAAGTGTTGTGCTTCAGCAGCTAACGGATTTGGCGCATGCTCCTCTGCTGAGGGCTAACATGACATGCTTTGCGGTTTATGTGAACCACTGCAGAGCCGAGGGGGCCTCCGGTGTCATGGGATGTTTGTGTGGATCTAGTATGATAAGCCAGAAGTTATCTGGTGAATCAGGAATGAGCTGGAGGCTTCGGGAGAGGCTGGTGGCGATTCCGTCGGGACTCAGGCCCTCGGACAACAGCATCACCCAGTCAGGTTCTGGCACAGATAATGGTCTTCTACATGTAAATAGCTATTGGGGGTTAGCTACAGGGGACACACAAAGAGTCCACAGGTTCAGCACGCAGAAAAAATGGGTTATCGAATAAACTTGCCTTGCCTTGTCTGCTGTTTACCCAGAGTAGAACTCAGTAAATCTGAATGAGAACACACAGCTAATAAGCCTCAGCAGCTGAGATACATTTGCTGCATTTTTAAATGTAGACACACTCAGAGGTTTAGGCAATTCCATATCTTTGCACAGTGTGTTCTGCAGCATCTGCAACAGGGAGGCTCTGTACAGCAATTACACATACAGACTGTTAGTGGATAATTGCACAATTTGACTAAATCAAAATGCTGCTGCATTTTAAAACGTTTTTAAAAAGAGGTCCCTCTTTTGTAATTTATCCTTCTTTTTTTATTTTACAAAGCTGGTGGCTGTTATTATGAAGGACACAGAGGGTTGGCTGTGACATTTATGACTGGGTCATCTAATCAATAACTGAAACACTGATGACAGCAAACAGACACCTTGAGTGGCTGTTATGTTTCCTCCTCTTTGTCTTTCCATCCCCACTCCTCTACTAACTTGTTCTTTGTACTTTTTATGGTGCTCAGCATTGACGGCAGTTCTTATCGCCTGTTTACTGCATGCTCTATATGGACAGAGTGACAATAAAAGATATTTGAGCTTGAACCTTTCCTCCAGGTTACTGCAGTAGAGGAGCAACACAGTGCATGTGCAGATGTGACAGTAAACAGCTTTAAAAAAAAATAAAAACAAGTTTTGGGATGCACTCATATGTGTTTTCTTTCTATTTTTATGGCAGAGCAACTGATGACTAACGATTCAGCATTAAAATATTCTTGTCAGAAAATAAAGGGAGAGGCTGACATTTACTTTAAGTCTACTGTTTGAGAGAAGGGATCAATTTAATATTGTGTATTCACTGTGAAAATCACATCCCTCTTTCATTCCTGCTAAAATTGGCCCCTGGCTGCTCTTGTATAGCTGAAGGCTTCATATTGTGCTGTGTAGCTGGGATCTTGCCTGTGGCAGCCAATGCTTAGGGAAATTGCGGCTGTGAAATTATGGGTGTATGTCATACAGAAGGCTGGGTAGGTTTACAGAAATTGCTCCAGTGTCATTTGGGCTTTGCCATCTCATGGTAACGACCCAGCGTATTGACACACAGGGACCTCGGATGACAGAGATGAACGAGAAGACTGCGTGTCCTACACGGAAAAGGCACAGTGTATACATTATAGTGTATACTGCAGTTTATACACTGGTAGCAATAATGCAAAAGTGTAGTGGAAATCCCTGGAGGGGTGTTATGAAAGCAGTATTAGAAGATAAAAGTTGAAATCTCAGGGCCTTGGATTACAGTGGCTAAATTATTTAAAAGTTGTGGTTTAAACTCTTGAAGATTTGGGTTTATGCTTGTTTTTACTTCCCATCTTTTTTACAGGCTTTATTTAGCAGAGTAACTACAAGTCTTAAATGATTTTGAATAGTCATACTCAAATGCCTGCTTTGATAGATCATGTCCAATCAGTTGATTTTTTACCAAAGTTCCAGTGTCATAGCAAAGAGTTTGAAATACTTATGTCAATGGGATATTGCTACATTAGAAAGGTCAATTCACTGCAACGTATAAAAAAGACATGCAAGAAAAAAACAAATTCAGTCCAACAACGCAATAGCAACGGTTCCAGCAGACACAAGCGGCAGCTGCCCGGGTTTGCATCTAACTCCCTGCATTTTGCTCCCCATCGTCCTATCTCTCTCTCTAACTCTCTCAAGGCCAAAATAACATGAAGTGAGGAAGCTGCTCGGACTCACAGTCACAATCATCAGGACACTATTTTCTAAATTTACACACTTTATATTTCAACACTCTCACAGAAAACGTTAAAGAATGACGATTACATTCTATAATCATTGCCACACATATTCTGAATATCGTTCCTCTGAATCATTAAAAGCCTGATTAAATGTGAACGGACACAAACACACCCCCATCTACTGCAGAGATACACTGATAAGCACAGGCAGATGACGTTGCACACGCGCACACACCCACGCAAAACACACACCTCTCTGGCTTTGTAATCAATCCAGTGCTGTTCCTCATCTCTCCTAATGAAAGAGGAGATGCTCAACAGCAGATCCCCTCTCTAATCTTTCTGCTAACAGAAGGCTAATAAAGGGGCCAGAGTCAATTATTGACCAGAGAAATGAACATTTGATGAGCTGCTGATCGTCGGGGGAGACAACAACCAGAATTTCTATTTTCTCCAGGGCACAGCAAGAAAGAGAGGGAGGAGAGAAATTGCTGTTTTGTGAGCACAAACGCACAACAGCATCCACCCAGAGTCCCCCAGCAGCACTGTGCTGAAGCAGCATCGAGGTGCTGCTCTTTACGTCGGAACGGAGACGAAGCTGCAGTGGTTTTCCTCAATGATGATGATTTTAAGTGTTGGGTGTCTTGTAACATTTTTCCAACTGCACAACAAAAAGCCAGAGATGATCTTAAAATCTGTCCCACCCAGTCACCCACCCGACATTTAGCCTGACAGCAGAGCTAAAGGAAAACTTGACTGAATGCCAATTCAAAGAAATATGCTCTCCTGGAATCTGGTGTCATTTTCAAGTCAAATCTCAGTCAGTTTCCACATTTAAAAGGCATCTCTTAAAAGCCCCATATTTCAGTATTTAGCCTATTGCAAATGTTGATGTATAATAAACCTAACCACTAAAAAAAAACATGTCACTTTACATCTAGTTGTGCAGGCTTCTCCCTGGCTCTCTAGTAGCAACATATTGTTGAGCTTTAAGCATCTCTGAATGACAACATATTTGATATAATATAATCAAATATATAATGAAATATAATTTAATATAATACAATATAATACATCATTTCAAGTAAAACTATTGAAGAGTCAGATGGGAGGTCAAGTGACTGCATAGCTTCCACATCAGAAAGTTACAATCTGACTCCTTTCAATTCTTAGATTTTGAATACAAGCTGTGTGCATTTCAATATAGAGCCTTGACTTGAATCCATGTATGACTGCTGTTTGTTCATGCTTTTATTTCATCCTGCCTGGAAGACCAACTGTTTGTATTCTGCACTCAGTTAAAAAGAAAAATAAGCACAACAAGCATTAAATCATTTGTGATGCAAAATGCAGCTGCTGCTGCTGCCATGAGAAGAGACCAGCATGGCTGCCCAGTGTTCCCAGTGTTCCCAGTCTCTATCCTGGACATTCCAATTAGACACCCAGTTACATGTATGCATGACAAAGATGGCGGCACTGCTCATTTATACATCATTTATGAAACCAGCTTACTGGAAAAGGCCAACTGTAACCGGGTCATTGATGTGGATTTAAAATGTAGGGAATAAGTGGTCATTACGTAAAACAAAAACAAAAAAAGGCTGTTTTTACAATGCTGCAAATTGAGGAAGAGATAAGGAAGTCAAGACTTCAAGATAGTATACCTCAACACCAAGAGATGGAATTACAGTAAGAGAGAGAGCAAGAGAAAGCCAGAAACATTTACTGCTAGTAGAGAATGAGACGAGAGAGAGAGAAAGCGAAAAAAGCAACAATCACTGGTTTAGTTGGAGTAAAATAAACAGAGACAGGATGGTGAGGATACAGAGGACAGAGGGAAAGAATGATGAAAGGGGGAGCGTGTTTACCATTGACAAAGAGAGATAAAGGGAGAGAGGGAGAAAGAAAGAAAGAAAGAAAGAAAGGTGGAGAACAGTGCTTCTCATTTGATTGAGTGCAAAGCATATGGCAAAGCGGAGGCCATTACAAGGCCCTCTGCCTCAGGGGGAAGGGGATAATGGGAATCTCACACTCATCACTGAGAGGCTGAAATCCTCCTACCGAAGGCAGCCGATACAAGTGATTTCCTCACTACACCGCCACACTTTCATAAAAACACACTGGGCTGCAGCTAATTTCATTCAAGTGAATAAAAAAATCTGAAAATGTTAACACAGGTGACACCAGCACAAGTGAAAGAACTGAATTTAAAAGAACTTAAAGCAGAAGTAAGTGGTCCGGTCGTTTTCGCTAATGCTGCGTTCCAGGCAGGCTTTTGAAATCGTAAATTACAGCTTCAAGTCACAACTTACGACTTTGTAGCGTTTCAGGCAACCCACTCGTGTTTTTCCGACCTGTTTTACCAGTGAAAGTCACTGTAACGGCCACTCGTAACTTCCGACCGGTGAACTCGTACCAGATCGAACTGGTACCACTTCACGGTCGGAAAAATACGAGTTTCCTTGAACGCACCATAACAGTCCTCGTCGCTACGTCACCACATTCACGGCGTTCCTTGGCTGCACACACAGCCCTGCATGCCGTTCTCTCTCCTCATTGGATAAAAACTGTAGGATACGATAAATGTTTTCTCCTCGACTCAGAGCAGAGCAGAGGGACTGAGAGACCCGTGTTTCAGTCCAAACACTCTATGTAAGTGATTGCTGTCGGAAGATATAACTATTTAAGACTTATATTAACACAAATATATCACTTACTTCTGCTTTAAGTGTTGGTTTTTTAATGAATAATGATAAATGATTTAAATTATTACATGTATCATACCAGTTTATGTGTCAGCTCTGTAATATAATTCACATTACTGCAAATCTCGTTGGTTTGATGATTGTAGATCAGTTCAGATTTTGGGGGGTTAGGGGAGATAATAATTTCTGTCTCCACTCCAATTTCGTACCAGGCGCAAGCAAGGTGCACAGTGGCGCAGCTCGCGCAGTGCTGATTTCGTTCGGCGTAGCCAATTCTGCAATTTGGTAGACCATGGTGCACCCAGATGGGTGTGGCGACGCAGTACGTAAAATAAAAAAAATGGTAAATGGTCTGTATTTATATAGCGCTTTACTATACCTGCCCAAAGCGCATTTACATCATACATTGCATTCACACATTCACACACAGAGTGGGATTTGAACCACCAACCCTCTGATCAGTAGGGGGAGGTGTCGACAGCTTCAGCTTGGCACAGTGATAATTTCACACCAAAAGGCTGCGCTTAAGGTGCGCTGAAAGCTCGCCAACTCCAACCTGGTCTACTCTCGGCGCAAGGCGAAGTGCAGCCGGTCGAGTGGTAGTTTGGCTGACCGGCGCACAGTGCGCACACATCACCAAAACCTCACAGGCAGGTTTCCAGAATGTTAGGCACATTTCAATGCAATGAATAATCACAACAATGTAACTATCTGAATCAAAGACAAATAATATAAAATAAATAAGCAAATAAATCTATATCTATATAGATTGTTTTGTCACATGATGTCAGATCAAAGGCGTTAGTCACGCGTAATGGAAACTCGACCTGACCGAACAGCTGAAACTGCGATGCAAACTAAAAAACTAAAAACAAACTTTCATCTCTCTAAGCCAAGCACAAACAGCCTCGGCATCAGATCGTGAACATATATATTCGGAATCTCTCATCTCAGAAAATTCAAAAGAAAAGAGAAAAAAGAGAGATGCTCGGCGATGCGTCCTTTACGCAGAGATGCTTCTGATTTCATCCCCGTTACGCATGGTATTTGTTTATGTTGTGATCTGTGCACACTACTACTCATCTTTGTTACACAGGGTTTAAATATAGGTTACTAAATGTGAGTCTCTTTATAAGTGGAAAAGGGTGTGCGTTTTTTTTTTTTTTTTTTTTACTTTTGCTTCATCAGTCTGTAGAGGTCTGTTTGCGTTACCATACATTCAGCCATTGTGACCTTGGAACTTCCAGACCAAAACATCAGTTTCCTCCTAAAGAAAAGATTGGCTGTGTGTCGGTGTTTCCTTCGTCCATGTCAAAATATTAAATGACAAAATTGCAGTGTGCCTCCCCCGCAGTGCATTTAAAGGTGAGGAGAGGAGCTCATTTGATTGGTGAAGATCTGAGTCGGCTGTGTTAAACCCATTCACACCTTCTCCCCTCCCTCTTTGCCACTTGGGAAAGAGGAATACTTACAACATTCGCCTGGACACACCCCGTTGGTGCGCTGTGCCACGCTTGCACCTGGTCTACAAAATTAGAATCTAGTATCTTAAATAAGTTGTTTCAAGAGCAAGCTTTGAGTGTTTAAATGGATTCATAACACATGATGTGTCAAAATTAATACTTAAGGTCTGTCTGACAAATCTGAAGAATGCCTCAGGGCCGAAACATCATTTTCATATTAAATGATTTTTGCATATGGAGCCAGGAGTGTGCTACACTTATTTATTTTTCTGTCTGACAACTTAAAATCAACCAGGTTTTTTTCAATATGTTTTTAAATTCAAATATGGAAACACAATGTCTACTCTTGGGTTTCAAAAAATATTCAAATTTGATTTCCAACCAAAAATTCAACATCTGTCCAAAGTTGGGTTTTGACGTAAATCTGATTCTCATTTCCAGCTGAAATCTAATGTCTAAATCGTTGGAATTCAACGTCATTCTGACATTGACCTTTTTTTGCATCAGCTCTATAATATTCACACTGCTGTTTAATCACATTAGTTGGACTTTATACAGTATGCACCTACGTGTATATGTAATGAGTATTGATGTTGCGTGATCTAAAGAGCGTGCTTTCCATTATTGCTCAAGAATAATATATAAAGAACATGGATGTTAAAAGGTCAATTTTACCATAAAACCCTGTTTGATTTATTTACCTACATTATTGCACGCTCTCAGCACGCATTGGTTTACCATGCTGTAAGTTTATACATATAGTTTACACTATAATGACCTGCTGCACTTCATACAGTATAGCGCATGGCATACAAACCACAGAAATTGCTATTCAGAGGAATTTCATGATTTAAAAGTGGAAGAGAACTCTTCACATGTTCATAGCAGATCATGTCAGGCTGATGACGATCTAACATGTTGAGATTTGATTTTCCTGTGATATTGACAGGCGGCGCCGTAACGTAATCCATTAATAGACTTCACACATCAGTCTGCTCACTGCAATGTGAATCATGATAAACATGCAACTGAGGCTGAATGTGATTGAACAGCTGCTGTAAAGAATCAGTGAACTCCACATTTACTGTACGAAAAAAAAGAAGAATCTATGCAGCTGCCGAAAAGTGAAATGTTCATTTTCACTTGACATCACTGCACAAGTCAGGATATGTAGAGATATTTTTCAGTTTTTAAAGCAGCAATAAGTAGGATCTGTGGTACACTCTGGTTGAGAAGAGCAACTGCTTCTTTATTTGTTACATTCAATTTCACGTCACATTCCGCGGAGTCGTGACTCAGGATTGTCGGCTTCCCCCACACAAAAGCCGACAATCGTAAATATTGAACATGTTTAATATCTACAATCATCTGTGCCGACCGTTTTCTAAGCCAATTGACTTTATGCACAGCTCCACTACTGCCTGAAATAAGCCAGTATGTTTATTTCCTGTCTTAGATTATTGGACCGACTGATTAATCCAGGTGTGTCTGACCATTGTTGTGAGGTCAGACACACCTGGATTAAACAGTTGGTCCAAGAGCTGTTAAACTAATAATACATTAAAAAATAATAATAGACAAAATTCATTAGGGCACTGCCTGATTTGCTTACAAGTGGAAGTCTGCAGCATGTTTACGTCTGGAGGAAAATTCTGATCAACCCTGAAAGTTCATCATTCACCAGATCAACCGACAACAACCTGACTTTACTCCGACAGTTTTCAGTTTCGCTCACCGTATTCACACCGTGATAAACACCAGTCACCGCGGGGGGACAGGCTGGACCTCCGGTCACACACCCACAACGTTACACACACACACAGCAGCGATCTGATGTAAACATTGGTATTAACTGTAATAGCGCCTATCACCATAAAATAAAACGGGTAAATGATGATCAAATCTCTAATCTGAGTCCTCCACACACCGAGCTCTGAGCAGAGGAACCGCTGATCAAACCTCAAAGAAATACCATTTCTTACCTTACTCCAGGTGTCCAAATGCAGTCAGCAGCAGCAGTCATCAAACTCCAACAGTTTTATAATCCATATTATTCCCGTTTGCATCGCGTTCCTCGCGGCCAGCTGTTTCATTCATTTGTGTGAAAAAAAAGAAAAAAGTTTTAGCTAACGTTAGCTTTAGCTTTAGCTTCAGTGTCCTGACAGGAGAGGCTGACAGAGGAGACAGTGAAGCCTCTCTGCTGCTGGTACCGAGTCCAGACCACCGGTCCAGACAGTCCGTGACCATGTCCGTGACACACCGCGTCCGAGCCGTGCGGACCGTGTCCGTGTAGGAGTAACGTTGGACCGGGAGTAAACAACGCGGTGGAACCGGACAACACAGATCCGGTTGATCAGAAACACGGCTGTTGCCGCCGCTAAAAATAGGAGCGTCTTTTTTTTTTTTTTTTTTACATGATGCAAATTAATGAAACAGGCTGGTCGCTGGCGATTTTCCTGAACGCGATGTAAACGGGAATAATAATTGGATTATTGGAGCTGGATGACTGCTGCTGCTGACTGTTTTGGACACCTGTAAAGATAAGAAATATTTCCCTTTTTTCCCTGGCTCTGGGCCAAGTTAATCGCTATCGATAATCAAATTCGTTGCCAACGAATTTAATAATCGATTTTTATCGATTTCATCGATTTGTTGTTGCAGCCCTAACACACACACAGAAATAGTAATGTTTCTTCAATCATTTCAGATTTGTCTAAACGGTGATAGGGCGTGAAAAATATGATATAGCCTAGTTAAACTCTCCTTCGTTACTATTGATCTCATTCAAATTACGTGCTGGTTTTCTACCCAGAAGTAGAATGTAAACAAGGCGATTCGGTCTATAGGCTACTCTCATTCACACATAGGCTACATACATTTTTCTCTCACATGCATACATTATTTTCTTATACATTCTTCTCTTAGATACATACATACAAGAGTGAAAATATATTCATGAGTTACAAATAGGCTATATGAATGTGTAAAGGAAAATGTATAAATGTGTGAGTGAAAATGTATGAATGTGTTGGTAAAAATGTATAAATGTGTCAGTGAAAATGTATAAATATGAGAGAAAAATATGGATGTGTGAGTGAAAATATATGAATGTGAGAGTGAAAATGTATAAATATGAGAGTGAAAATATGTAGGCTATGTGTAAGGAGAATATGTGTGCTTACGGCCCCTCATATATTTCACTCTTTTTATCTTTACTTAATATTGATTTTCCTCTACTCACTCCATCCACTTTCACACAATGACTTCATTTTCAGCGACAGTCGTCATTTTCCACTCGACCAATTGTCTGTTTCATTGGAACTAACGACGTGAAACATTTTTGCCAAATAAAGAGGCAAATGAAACGAAATGATTCACGGAGTTTGGTCTGATCAGATGAGCTCAAAAGTCTCCAGAGCAGAAACACATTGTGTGTGAAGGAGGCAGCAAACACAAGCACAACAGTGTGCTGTGTGTTGTGTGTTTGTCAGGGTGATGGATAGACTAATATGTGATGTTATGACTGCATTGTCAGTGTGGAATATGAACTGATAAATGAGGTTACACCCAGCATCTTCATATCTCTGGCTTGTTTTGGATTCAGTTTATTTCAATGCATGAGGCCAAAGAAAACCCCTGTAATATTCAACACTAGTATATTTTCCTATTAAAAAAAGAGATCTAAAAATACAGAGGTCACAAGTAGAAGGTTGCCAAATCACAAAGTCTAGAATTTTTCATTTTATGCTGCTTTAAAGTTCTTCAAGGAATAAGAAAGTGGAGAGGAAAATACATAATTTTTTCTTAGCTTGAAGTACCAAGGAAAATGACCTCGGTGTCTCCAGTTGTACCAACAGCACTGAAACAAACCACCACCAAGACCTGCAGCCTCCATGCTGAAATTTAAAGTCTCCACCACAGGTGTTTTACAGCCAGATTTGAGCTATATTTTGCTAATATGAAAGGTTTTCACCATGAAAAGTTCTGTATTAGATTACTTTATCCTCCAGTCTTTTGACTCCCATTCTAAGCTTTGTGTCATAACTGAAGGACACATAGTCTGCTCTTATCTCTCCTCTTTTGGCCTAGAGACAAAATGGATGCGGAGAGATTTGTGGGAGAGCTCCGTCTTCGACTCTGCTCCCAGGCTGCTGAGAAGGAATTCACAAGTATGTGGCGAATATGCAAAGCATATATACTCGAAGATTCATGTTTTACCCTTCAAAACAAACACATGTTAATTTACACAGATTCCCTATACACAAAGCACAACTTCTTCTACAACTTCAGCTGGATTTGTGAGCAGAATTAAAATGGGGAAGTAATGAGATGCCACTCGGTGTCTTTGTTTACTGATGTTCACCAGGAGCTAAAATCAGAACAGTCACGAATCCCGGTGTCTGTGTTGATGACTCACCGAGTGAGTCATTACCGACAGAGACTGCACCTTCCTCTTTATGACCTGTTACTGAGGTGATGGCTCTGTAGGCACCCTCTGTATGCTGCTCATTAACCAAGCTCATGGCGCTTTGTTGGAGTGACAACATGGTTTCATTACCGGGCAACTGCAGTTCTGTGGGTCGTACTGAGATGCATGCAGTGAGAGAGTTAAATATCTGCATTTCATGTCCTCCAGATACTGATCATGATGATGGGAAGATATGTGTTCCAAATTATTGCACTGTGTACAGTAGAAGCACATCCGTCGTGTTATGATCCACATCAACACAAAGTCAAAGAACCAGTAATCCAACACGTAATACTGACCAACATCATGAAAAAGACGTCATCTGCTTCATCCTCAAGATAAACAGATACACAGAAAAAACAACTCAACTTTAGCAAAACTGTGTCAACTATTGGCCTAAAATTACACAATCTCTGAAGCCCCAGAACCACCACTTCAGATAACCAGTTTACCAAACCAGAAACTCCAGCATGGTCTTTTCTACCTAGAGTAAATTGATGTATGTAGTGGGTTCAGAGTGAAGCCACTCAAAGCAAAGCAGTCTGTGGAGGTTCAAATAAGAACAGACACTGCACACTTTTCATTTAGTGTTGATTTTGGCGGCCCCTGTGGACGAAAGCGGCGGAATGAAGACTGCATTTCCCACTGTCGTGAAGACGTTTGTCTGGCCGGCGCGTGTAGATTTATTTTGGAAACGTCGGAAAGAAGACAGGACTTTTTTTTTTTTTCTTTTTTTTGCAGCATAATGTATCTATTCGTATCGTTTCGTCAGTGGTCCAACCTGACCATGCCTTCCAGAGGCATAGAATTAAACTACTTAGAAATAGCGTATCTTCACCCTGATGGGCTCATTTGCTGTTGTAGGTAACAGAGACACATCAGCAGAAACCAGAGACTTTTGCGTATCCAGTTAAAAGCTCCGTACAGGGGCTTTAAGTCTTGTATTCAGTTTCTGAACTGTGCATTTCTCTGTGGACATTCACAGTATTAATATTGAACCTAAACCTGTTCTATAATTGAGGATGACATGGACATTTCACTTTATACTGTACGAAGTCTTTAAAACAGACAGAAAAACATGGCAAGCCAGGAGCACTCCTACCAACAGGTGAGAAGAGACTATATGAGACATATAGTCTCTTTTAGGTCTTCGTGTGCTCAACCCCACTATAGAAAAAAAAAAAAAAAACACAACCTGAAGCTAGACCCCCCCTCCGCACTCCCTTTCATTCCTGTTTCCTCTTTCCGAAGTCCTTGATCTCGGCACGATATTGAGCTGATTTGTATCAAAAATCAGCAGACCACAGCCTCTTCAAATTTTAAACAATGACTAGGCTAGAGTTCATACGAAGACTCCACCTTGAAATATTAATGTCGCTTCGGCTAGATCCTGCGGGACGCCATTAAGCTCCTCTTTAAAATGTTGTTTTGAAATTACTCAACATCAGACGTGGAATTTGCTTATGCGGCGGAACCAAAGAGAGAGGCATGAAAACGGATCAGTCGGTGTCAGCCTGATGGAGAGATATTACTGAGCTGCATTGGAGAGGAAAAAAGGAAAAAAAATTAAAGCGATGGGTTTGTTTTACAAAATGGAATATTTAGCAGAGTTATTCTGATGAATGGCAGCCTTGCTCGGCTGTGATAGGCCGGGAAAACATTAGTCCAGCCACCGCAACGATGAGCTATATTGCTGAACATGAACGCCATATGTTTCCCTCAGCTGACTGATTTCTCCCTGAATGGGATCAGACTGACTATCATTCCCAGAGTAACGCAGCATGGTCTGATGAAGTTAAGTGAAACCACCTCTCTTTTCATTCACCATCCTCCTAGCCGCCCCCACCACGCACCTCCCCACTATGGCGATAAGTACGTGTCGCTCCTCTGTTTATGGAAGCAAAGGAGACTAATAAACGTCTGATGGATGCCATCCGGGACTCCCAGGTAATCAAATAGGCAAATTAGATGCTGCATTAGCTGGTGTGCTGCTTCTAATAGCCCCCCAGCCTAATGAATTTATAAATAAACACACTGAGGGGATGTCTGTTTAAGAAGAAGATGGAGGAGGATGAAGAGGCAAACAGCTGCAGAGCCATGGTATAGAGCCACCATGGAAACAAGACCAGAGGACTGTTGCTGGGGAACACTGCACAACAACTGTCAGCAGTTACAGCCTTAACAGCACAGCACTAACCTCCATGCAGAAAACACTAGAACCAGAAGGTCTGCATTAAGTTTTAGCCAAGCTATCGTAACTATTTAATTCATGTTTGCACAGAGGTTGCTTCTGTTTTTCACTCTTACGCTCACATTGTTTCACAATCAGTGACAGTTTTTCTAAAGTATGGCCAATTACACATCATTTTGTCTATGTGTGTAGGCAGGGGGTTAATACCCTCATCTGTATGCAGATGACACAATTATTTATATATATCCAAATTTCATGTTGATGATATTCAGCACTCACCTTCAGCATGATTTTGACACTGTGCAAAGCTGGTTTCATTCCAAAAAATGATTATAAAAAGAATGAATCGAATTTCCTTCATTATTAAGTTCTTTCTTTTCAAATGAGTTGGTGTCATTAGTGATGCTGAGTATCCTTTTCCCCACATTTAAAAATAAAAACTAAACTAGACTATGTCAGTGTGCACTGTAGTAATTTAAGTCCCTTTTTTATCTTTAAAGGTCTCATATTTTACACTTTTCCTGTGTTTATTCAAAGTATTGATTCAGAGATATGTGTTTTTGGTTTTAAGAGCCAACATATAAGGCTTCACCCTGGAGCTCTAGTTTGGTGAGCCAATCAGAAAAGAGGAGGCTCTGGGCCACTATGTGTATTGGGTATCGGTATCGTACCGGTTTAAATGTGAAAGGTCCCCATTCCTAAATCAAACCAGTATGTATGATTGGTGAGACATTCAACGACAGCTGTTTTATTTGTTTTATTTTAGGTTACTAGCTAGAATAAACCAGAACAACATGTCATAACCCAGTTAACACATCAGGACTATGAGCTTGGAGCTGCAACAGTGGCTGTGGCAGATCACTAACCACATTTTAACACGTGAGTTACATCTTCTCAGTATATTATTATTTGTTATCTACTGTGATTAAACCTCTGACTCCAAATCTCAGGATAAAAGTGGCTTCAGTACTTCACTTTTTTATTTGTTTTATTGAGTATCACAGTGCTCCAGCTGTGCATCCTTGGCTACACTGAACGGGAGCTGATCACACTTCTTTCAGCTCTTTTTAATGGGTTATTTTCAGTATGTGGAAAAACACGATCCAAATTATTCACTAAAAATAAACAAATTGGGAAATTGTTAAAAAAAAAAAAATCATCATTCCACAAAGTGTAGAGAATGAACAGCATCTTAGTTATTTTCTGCTTGTCTGAAGCAGATTTTGTAATTACTAACATGACATGAAGTGCAGTAAACTAATATTCAGATCTGTGTTGTTGTAGCCTTCAGTGGGACGTGTAAGTTCATGAATAATTCTGACATTTATCTGAGTGGCAGCATGGATCTATGAAAATACTTGATGTTTTTTTAAAGCCAACAGTTGCTGCAGGTAGTTTTTCATGACTACTGTGATTTTTACCAACACTCCTCACTCAAATGCTCCGCATGGCAAATAGCTCGGAGACATTATTCCCTCCTGCTCTACGCTGCCAATACTGAGTTCAGATGGTATTAAGGGGCCCAGTTACGCAGTCAGCAATCTCAACCTCTGAAGAAATGGAAAGCAAATATCTCACAGCATTTTTCTTCACCATCCTGCTGATTCAGATATAATAAGGGCAGGTTCCTGAGGGTCTTTTGGAGTGTGTCTGCATTCAGGAAGTGGCAAAATAATAACCCCTGATTAGAAGGTACCTTTGAGACTTTTGAATTTTCTCCCTCAGATGTGCAGATCAGATTTAATTTTCAAGTCCAAACCCAAATGGACCCAGGCCTGAAAGTTTGTTTTTGTAATTATTTTGTACATTAAGGCAAAAGTCTGACAGAGACAAATTTAGCTTCAAGGCATGAGATGAGTTCAAACTTTAACCAACAATCTGTTTCTCTCGTCGTGGGCTGACTGGGGTGGATCTTTGCATGTGAGTTCCAGTTAAAATTTGCTTCCCTGCTGAAGTAGGCTTCTTTATGTACTCATTTATTTTTAAACAGGGCCATGGACAAGAATATGGAACACATACTTTCAAATACAGGAAAACTCAAACATGCACTCCTATTTGTGTGTAGCTGGGTATCGACTATGTGTTCAGTATTTTATCAACTATTCCAGACAGAGCTCTGAAAACTGAAGCATGTCTAAAATCTGAAATCATGTAGTGAAAATGCCATCTCCGACCCATCAACCCATCAACCCATCAATCTATCAATCTTGGACCCTTGGACCAGACATCATATGAAGGCAAGAATCAGTAAATGAATCATTTGGAATCATTCATTTATGTATAATAAAGTAAATAATAGTAAGTAAATAAATAAATGAAATGAAATATAATAGTAAATAATAATATTTACTAAAATGGACAAACACAACCAATTATCAAGAACCGTTGAAAACAGGTTGTTTTAGGTTGAAAAACGTATGTGAAGCACTTCAACAAAAGAGTTAGGAGTCAGGAGTTGTGGAGTTCAGTCAATGAAAGCAGACTGAAGGTGCAGGCCAGAGCAACTGCAACAGTTTGAGTTTGTCATTCAAGAGAAGCATCAGCTGATTTGAACCAAGCCTTTCTGAAAAGTTTCGGAGGGCAAGAATAGTTTGTTAGCAGGATGGAGTTAGCATCCTGATTTGGAGCTTTGCTGCCTCTGGGCGTGGGCAGCTCCACATCATGGAAGGGGAAATTAATTATCAGGTTTATCAAGGTCTCAAAGGATGATGCTCTCGCGGAAACACTGCGCTTCTTTGTGTTATTATCTTAAGGACATTGGGTTGCCTTTATTCAGTCACATTAGATGTTATGACTAGTTCAAGAAAGGCTTCACTGACTTTTTTTCAACACTGTATAAATAGTATATATTTTGCTACTAGAAGCAAACTGAGCCTCCTTTAGATGTCCCACAGTCTTACACATGTTATCTACTCCAACACATTGGACCTGGAACACATTCCCTCATAAATAACAAAAAAAGCAATTTTTCAGAGTATGGATCCTCTTTTCCCTGCACTGAATTTATCCTGTCTGTGTTTGCAACACACAGATACATTTGCCCAACCAATGGTCATACTGTAGGATTGTGAAGATGTTTGGCCACTGTGTCTGCTCCTCACAGAGTTATTAAGCAGAATCCAATTTAACTTTGTGATGTAACAACAAAGCCCCCAGCTGTGGCCCCCCACCTGCTTATGACATATTTTTTGCAGTGTTGTGTCAGGCGTTTTTTTTTTACCTCTAGCTAGCGATCATACTAGTTTGCCAATTCTACTTCTTCCCCTCCAGTCCCACATGTGACTCTGAGCATTGGAGCATTGTTTACGTCTGCAAACTGCTTCAGTATCACTAGGGTCATCAACCGAACTGTGAATTTAAAAACCCTTTTTTGCAGTGAAAACCACAATAAAACAGACAGACTACAATTCCCATGATGGACTTCACCTCACTGACATTCAAGAAATGAGTTTCATAATCACATCTTAAATAGGACAGAATATTTTACTGCACGTGTCTGTCTCTTCCAGTCTTTCAGAACATTTGATAACTACACACAATCTTAAACGTGGAACATGATCAACTGGACTGAATTCTTAGCAGCAACAACAACAAAAGCTAAATAAATTAAATCCATCTCATATCAGAGTTTTATATACAGATTTACAATTTAAGCCCCAGCACAGTGCTGCAGGCTTGTCTACTTCATCTATACTAGGCGGCGGCAGCAGCAGCAGCAGCAGGCGTGGGCATCAGTCTTTGAAAATCTCTTCACGTCTTCTCGTTTGCTTTCCTGCCACAACACACTGATGCTCTTGTAATGAATGACAAGAGTCGGGAGTGGAATCATCCCAAAGAGGAAAACCCCGGATTCAAAACGCAAATATTTGGCAGCCTGCATGTGAAGTTCCTGTTTTGTCTGCACAGCGGGTGTACACAGTGATGCTACATGTGTTGTAACCGCAGTCGTGTTGCAGCCTCGGCAGCAGCGAGGAGCCCGTCAGCTCATCAGATGCTAGAGAACCATTGAGGAAGAAGTTGTGAGAGAAGCCAGAGAAAACTTCCTGCTAATCAGTCCTCAGCCACCTGACTAATCACTCTGGAGGTGTCCTCCCTGCACTACCGCCTCTGTGTGTTTGTGTGTGTGTAGGCTCCTATCTACAACACCCTGCTGGAAATGAACAGTGTCTAATTATATTACCGGCTCTGTGATCCTAAGTGTGCCTGCAAGAGTTGTGGATGTGTGACTGTCAACTGATAGAAAGAACCTCCCGCAATCAATACATGGTGGATTACTCACAAATCAGATAACCTAGAAAGACCTGCACACACACACACACACAGAAACAAAGCTCCTTTAGCAAAATATTTATCAGACGAACAGTCTGCTAAGAAGGCGTAGTCATATCCTTGGAATGATACGATCATAAATGAGAGGCTTTAGGAGCAATTACCAATGTGCACAATGACCAGACTTTGGTAAAGACGCAGTCGTCTTGCTGGATTAATCCTTGTCTGACTCTGAAATGTTGTTATCTACATTGCTGCATCTACATTTTTGTTTTGCATATACAGTATAGGGCTATAACCCCACTATATGACAAACACCTGTAGAGAACTCATTTGCAGTGGTTCAGCTGCATTTTTTATGCATGCAGCTGTTGTGTGTTGTCTATCCCAGTATTCAGACTAAAGCCTCAGTAGGTATGTACGGTCATAGAGGCTGAACTCCTTAAACAAGAGGGTCACATCAGCCCTGACTCTAAAAGACTCCTGGGACTTTTGGTCTGAGAGTGATTCATTCAGCAGCTCCTCAGTCTGAGAGAAGGTTTTACATCCAGAGGACTCATGAATCACAGTTACTCAGCCGCTACAGGGGACACGCATCGCTAGATCAGTGTTTTGTAAAAAAAAAAAAGACAAAAAAACAACAACAATACAAAGACATCAAACTTTAAAAGCACATTTTGATAGTGGGTGTGTGAATTAAGGTCCAATCAGCTCGCTGACAAATTGAACTGATCCAGCAACAGCAGAGATAATGATTTGAACGGCTCAACACAACTATGACTGTGAAAAAACACAGGAGGGGTGATGGAGCCATCTGCCACAATCATTCACTGAATAAAGAATTAACTCTTCGCATTTGTTTGACAGTTCATTTTGTGCAAATTAAATATTCACCAGCTGCAAAAAATGCATTAACAATGCTGGTTCGGTGTCTGCAAAAACTGATGACTCACAATAGTTCTGTCTTGTTTTATGATTAAATATTCTGGATGAACTTGAATTAAATTATATTTAGCACACAAAAGTGAAATGACAATTTGATTTTAAAATTAATTCAGACACTGATTTATTTCTGGGAAGATTCTGCAAACTTTTCTGGTCATATCCACATAAACCCTGAGCAGATGCAGTATTTTTTTGTAATTCTTCACACAACATTATTTTGTGAGCGTCTGACCACTGGTTTCACCTGCTCATTACCATAAAAAATAAGAACGCAGTCAGGGATTAAAGCTTAATTTGCTCTCAAAGACAACCTGATAGATAAAGAGGCTGAAGACCACTCAGGGTAACACTGAGACGTGCCGCTATGCAATTCATTTGAAAAAAAAAAGAAAATCAAATCATTGTTCAAAAACCCTACCGCAGATCAATGAACACGGCCCCCTGTCCTTTTGTGGAAATGCTGGGCGACTGTTTGTTGTTAGCACAGTTAAGAGATTTTTTTGGTGTCCTCTGTGCTCCCTGGCAGCGCCGTGTCCTTTAATAATCCTCTAAAAACTCCAGCACATAAATGTCAGGACACATCCCGACTGGTGAGTTGTGAAGAGTCATCAGATTGTTCTAAATGTCACAGAGATTATTCAGAGAGCAATCAACATCACTGTATACTCTAATTAATTCATTTCAAGCTTCTGTGACTCACCAGTTCATATCAGATCTGTTTCATTTCTGCATGTGGGCAAATGGATTCTTTTAGTTTTACACTGAGAAACTCAGCAAATTGGAGAATGTGTGTTTTTGAGCTTTGGAGGCCTTCAAACTGGCATAATAATGGTTTTAAATCAGGATTTAACCTTTTTCATTACGCTCAGATCACACCCTCAAATGATGATGCAGAGATATTAGACCCCCCAATGTGTTTTCATTTTGGCTTCTAACACTGTCATAACTATGGTGAATTATCTGTCATCAGTCCCTGTGTGTATTGCATCCATAATTGTTCAACCAATTACCTCTACATTGTCACGATAGTAAAGAAAACTCAAAAATCTGACTGATTCTCAGTCAAGTTCTGCACTGATACAGAGAGACTTCTTTTTTTAAATTATGAATTCAAGGCTGATTTATGGACAGGTAATGATGACTTTTGGAATTGTCATTCATACTCGGTCAGAAAATGTGTTTCAGGTCTCTGATGGTAAATAAGGCTATCAGGCATTGAAGGTAGGTTAGCAGTCGTATAGCTCTAACAGCTGCTCAAGTGCCATATGTTTAACATCCAAATAAAGATGCTTTTATCTCTTCTTTTTTCTTACTGATTCTGATACCAGAACTTGTGAATTGGCAAAAAATGTATACGGGTACTATTCTAGCAGCTGTGTGCTACTATTTGTCATTGTATATCATAACTCAGGTTAAACCCTTAATAAAGATGAATCTCTGCAGTGGTCAACTTACACTGCTCTCATACTTAACATATGGAAAAAAGAACCTAAAATCGCTGTAGTCTAGAAACATGAACTGAAGCTAAATACTGTATGCTGAAGCTCTCTGACTTACTTCTGACTGCTGCAGTGACAGGCTGTGACACTGAGAGGCATCACATGACCAGTGACATAAAATCTAGAAAAGGTGTGTCAACACTCAACATGTAATGACCCAGGTTAAAAGCCTGGGTCCAGATCCAGATCCAGATGTGAACCTGGACTGTAGCCGGCCTATTAGTGACCTCTGGCATTAAGGTGAGATACACGATTAAGAAATGTCCAGTAATGCAGCAGCAGACATAAATGAAAGGAATATGAGCACAAATAAAAAATAATAAATACAAAGCAATAAAAAAAAACAATATTTATAAAAAATAGTTATTTAAAAAAAGCAAATGTCACCATTTACTAGCAACAACTCTTCACTCTAAAACCAGAGCTGCCAGATACTGTACTCATATACATGTACACTTTATCAATCTCAACTACTTCATTCCTGGGCCAGTATGTAGAATCAAACACTGTTTCAATTGTGTTTTCAGGGTTTGAACATGCATGCATCCATCACCTTTGAGTAAATGTTAGGTTGTTGTTAAGGTGAACTGTCACCAGGGCATAAACAGGGTTGATTAGTACATTAAAAAACACACTTATCCTTTGACAGATCGCTGCCACATAAACCATCTGCTGATTACACTGTAGCCACCGGTCTTACCTGCTTCTCTGGAGAGCTGCATGAAGGCGTCCACCCCTTTCTCGCCATAGCTGCCCTCCGAAGCCACGGTGGAGACATAGTTCCAGCCCATGGCCTTCACAATGTCCACCATGGCCTGAGCCTGGAAACTGTCTGGAGGAACCACCCGAGAGAAGAAGTCGTACCGCCGGTCGTCGCTCAGCTCCGGGGCAGTGGATGCATAGCTGATCTGAGGGATCTGAGGAGAGAGAGAAGAAGAAGAGGATTGAAGAGTTGATCGGAGAGATAATCAGTCAGATCCTGTGGAAAATTTAGAGAGAAATATGTTGCTACAGAGAAGTGTGTGAGGACTAGGAGAGAGGAAAGATCCTGGCACAATGTTCTTCCGGTTCTGCTCACAGTCTTGCCATCTGCAGAAGTTTTCAGATGACTCTGCCATTGTTGGCTGTATCAGCAGGGGCCGGGAGTCGGAGTATAGAAGTGTAGTGGACAGGTTTGTCGAATGGTGTGGTCAGAACCATCTCCAGCTCAATACCACCAAAACTAAGGAGCTGGTGGTGGATTTATAGGAGGGGCAGGACCAGTCCCATCCCAGTCATCATCAACGGGGTGGAAGTCGACATTGTGGACAGTTATAAATATCTGGGCATCCACATCGACAACAAACTGGACTGGTCCAAGAATACAGACACTGTTCACAAAAAGGGCCAGAGCCGACTTTATTTTCTTAGGAGGCTCAGGTCATTTAACGTCTGCAGCACTATGCTGCAGATGTTCTACAACTCAGTGGTTGCAAGTGTCTTTTTTATGCTGTGGTTTGCTGGGGAAGCAGGTTGAAGGCAGCCGACGTCAACAGGCTCAACAAGCTCATCAGGAAAGCTGGTTCTGTCCTGGGAGTAGAGCTGGAGTCTGTGGTGGAGGTGGCTGAGCGGAGGATGCTGACGAAGCTGTTAAACATCATGGACAACACCTCTCACCCTCTGCATGCCACACTGGCATCCTGCCAGAGCTCCTTCAGCCAGAGACTGCGACCACCCAAGTGCACTACAGAACGCCACAGGAGGTCTTTCCTCCCTGTGGCAATCAGATTGTAGAATTCCTCACCCTTTGCTGGGAGAGGAACATAGAACATAAAACATACACAATAACATATCTAATTCTTAGATTGTGTTCTTCGGACTTTGTACTACAGCACTTTTTAAATTAATGTTGCACTGTATTTAACTTTTAACTTATATTTAGGTTGCTTCTTTGTTGTGTATATTGTCTAGACATTGCAGGATATATTTTGTCATATATTTTCCTCCTTGTATCCTATTTATTTTCTATTTTCTCTGGAGCGGCCTGGCAGAATAATTTCCTTCGGGATGAATACAGTTTTATCTAATCTAATCTAATCTAATGTGAAAGCCATAAAGGGAGAAGTTAAATAATCTGCAGATACAGTATTTTATTATCATGTTTTTCATTCCATTTTTTTTTTCTTTGGTTCTCCTCACTCACCCCCTATTCACACCATGTACTGGAGTGCTGCAGGCTCAATCATTATGACATCCAAAAGAAATGTTGTTGATGACAAAAAAACGTCATTTTAATTATGTCAACATGATTAAAACCTGTGGAGACAAGAACTTTAATTCAATGCAGCTGATCAGCAGACAGGGGATTACAATATGGACCTGTAGGTAAATGGGAAATTGAATTGTGCTAAAATAAATGGTGACCTTCTCTCAGTGCTGCTGCTCATCTATGCGAGGTAACTTTAGAGGTTAAGTGTGAGTGTGGGAGCTCGTTGATAGTTATTAGTAAAATGGTGTTTATAGTAATTATTCAGGTCAGGGATTATTTGACCTCTGTCCATCAAGGTCTTCACTAATGGCCAGTAAAAAAAATCAAATTCCATCCATCCTGCAGGAAAATCACTGAGAAAAGTTGCAAATCCCACCACATGAGATATTTCTTCCAATTACCCTTTGATCTGCTGGGAGAAGAGACGCACTCTCTCGCTCACATTATGTACGGGTTAAAAGTTTGATGTGTGCAGCACTGCCTGCGGAGAAGGTTAAACGCCCAACCCGCTGTGTATTATGCAGGGCTCATTATTTTTGGTTTTATGGATCAGAACAAAAAGTAACATAAAGATCTGGGAGGAAAATGGATTTTAAAAATACCATTAACGCAGCAAATATATGGCTCGTCTTTAGCAGGTAATCAGCAGCTTATTTGCACTTTCTCCTTGTTTCTCTTCAGTTTCTTTTACCAGAGGTGTTTTCTGAGATCTCATTAACGTTAAACAGATCAGTGGTTTCAGTTTAGGGGGAGAAACATGAAGAGACATTCAATTTAATCAAATATTAGTTTAACTAATGTTGTAAACCTATTGTTATTTTAAATGGAGAGACAGTGCTGTGCTCTCTTGGTGGTAGTGGCACGTAGCCCTGATGACGTTCACCAACGTGGGACAGACTCCATAGCCTGACAGGTGCCAGCGTTGTCATGGAGGAGCCCAGAAGTGCCTGTGCTGTCAAAAGCTGCCCCACATGTACAGTACATACAGTATATTTATATCAAAACATAATTTCATATTGTTTTATACACTTTTGGAATTTATTTTAGAGACCAAACCAATGAACGGAAGGATTTCATGATTTCAGCCTTCAGGTTGGTATGGGTGGCACTGGCAACGCTGTGTCTGAACTGTTTACAGACCATAGCGAGCTACCTGACATTCAAGATGGCTGGCACAAAGACAAGCTAAAAGATAGCAACAGTCAGGAAAAAGCTGAAATGAAAACGTAAGTTTTCTGGGACTGTCCTCCACCTTCATTCTGCTCTAATCAAGGATCAACCACTGCAGCAAAAGCTATGGAAGCCCACCAAGTTCAGACTCCTTTAACCCAGGAGACAGATGTCACTCCAACTCTAATCAGCCTCCATCTCAGCCTCATTACTCTCGTTCCAGGTCAGGACAGAAGCAGCTAATAAATGTGTTTGCTATACCATGTAGAAGAACTGTGCAAATAGCAACAGATCACAACTGTGTGGTTTTTGTTCCTCTCAGAGAACATGATGCGATGCAGATGCATGTTCAGTATGGAGACCACAACTCCAGTTTTGCCTCTTCTTTCATGCAACAGTCTTACACTATTACTAAGGAAAATCACTGCAGCACTAAAAGAACAAAAAAAAACATTCTCAACTCCTAAATTATGTTCTTCTGAGATCGTACAATTAGAATAATAATAACAACTTCTTTCTTTTTTTTTTGCTTTGTGCACACCTGATGTCCCACAGGCACACCTGAATTTGTATTTCTGTGGTTGCTTCTGCTGACAGTTGGAGAAAAGAAAAGGTCTGTGCGTGAGCCTCACTACTGCTGCTTGCGAAGCTGTTTGCTGTGAACACTCTGTACCAACTAAAAGCAACTCTGATTAGGCCCAACACTTTTAATTAGAATATAATGTCCAGGTGGACTTAAGTAGGAAAATCAACATCAAACATTGAGGGGGGTTGAACACATTAGCACGATTTAGCGCATTTGTTTATTACCGTTACAACGCAACCTGTCCATGTGCTCGTGTTTGTGTATGTGTGTAGTAAAACATGCCAATTGTTGCAGCCCTACCATTCAGCTTTATAATATACTCCTTCACGTCATCTGCATATTCTGACTGTGGTGCCTGTTTACAATGACAGACAGCAAAGTAAAATGATAGAGTTGCAGGGTTTCCACACTCACAGTGACCTGTCAGTGTCGGGCTGGATGCAGTGATGCAGCGGCAGCACAGAAGCAAAGACACAGAGCCCTGAGGTCTTTACCAAACTGTGGCGCTTTAGTGGCCGCGTCCTTGAAATGTAGCTTAACTGTGTTTAAAGTTTTATAGTTTCTGACTCAAGATGCCACGAAGGACACCTCATCTCGCCTGCGGGGATATGCTGCATCACGCACATGCACACACACAAGCGTGCACACACAAACCTCAGCTCTGCTGCATACTCATAGGCACACATTCTGTTCCAAATGCATAAAAAGCAAAAACGGAAAGCCCAAACCAAAACAGAGAGGTATTAACATGACCACACACAGTGTACGGGGTGGTTTTGGGCCAAATCATGAGTTGGATGCCTACAGCATGAAAACACAGTGAAATGTTAGGGAAGTGTAAACACCTTCAACCTGTTGTTTTTGCTTCATCAGAGTGACTGCAAACACTGACGCTTCCTGTGGACACTGTCCTGCCTCCCCACTGAGAGACAGAGGACATCGGGGTCACAAAGACAGACAGAGAGAGAGAATGACTGATCGTTTACTCAACACTAGCAGTTTCATAACAAGCAATGTATCTCCTAATAAACATGTATTTTATTATGAGCTGTAGTAGGAGGTAGAGGTCTAAGACAGAGCAGTCAAACCTCACCAAAATTAATTGAAAACATGTATTTACATAGGCCGGATCAAAAATATCAACAATCATCAGACCTAAATGTATCTGATCTAAACGCAATCACACCAACAACAACAGGATGATCTATGAGTCACCGCCTCATGGTTGCACATGTTCACCAACCAGTCAAGATCCAGGAAGTGAGATCACACTCCCCACTTCCCGATTACCTGAAATGAATGATGTCCAGAATCACTCTTGCAAAAAAGTGATGCTGACCTTTGACCATTTGGATATAAAATGTCACCTCTTTATTTCATCCTATTAGACATTTGTGATAAATTGTGTCATAATTAGTGTCTAAATTTGTGAGTTATGACCAATCACATGTTTTGTGAGGTCACCATGACTTTACCCTGTGGCCTTTACATCAATTTAATTAGTTTATCTTTGAGTCTAAATGGATGCGAGATCTAATTCCACTTCTTTTAATGGAGACAGTTTGACTCTGGGAGGAAGCTAAATAAGCAAGGATCAAGTTGTAGATCACGGTGTTACGCACTGAATCTATGAGAGCATTAAACTTCCTGTTTAAACCACTCTAAACCATCATAAAAAGTAAACCTTGAGCTTCATTATCAGCCAAACAGAAATAAGACAAAAATTACAGAACTAATATTAGTAGTAGTGTCACAAAATACATCAACATGAACATGTTTTTCAGTATTTTAACCTAACGGTGCAGTCGGACGGTCTCTCTGCCGTTATCATGGAAACTCAGACCTCCGCGGCAACCTGCGTAGCACATCTGAAGACATGATGTGACAGCTCTCTTCAAGAGCCCTTAAACAAGTTGACGTCACCTCCTGTGGGCTGGATCGGCGGTTGGCAGATGTTATACTTCTCATCCCCGATAAGGCTGCAGAAGAAGACCATAGCGGCTCCTCAAAACAGCCGTATTGGTGATGACACAGCAGGGAGCCCGGGCGGCCCTCAGATTTGGCTCTGCTTTCAAAAGTAATGCAGAGAATGGCGTGAAGCCAGCAACGTCCACCTCCTCGGGCTCTAGCGGACACAGCTGCTTGTCATGAGCCGAGGTCGCCAGATCTGCTCAGCAGCCAAGCAGCTTTTCCCCCTTTTCACTGACAAGCACACACACAAAAACACATACTGCTCCAGTCACACAGATGACCGGTGTCCTGGATTTGTGTCATTGTACTGACACATTCACACACATACACACACACATATTCACAATGTGTAGTTTTGATAAGGAGTGCTGGACACAGAGTAGAGGCTGTCAGTCAGACTGAACCTGATGGCAAATATAGTATGTAGCATTGAAAGAAAGGAAGGGAAGAAGGGCTGAGTGACAGTGAGAGAAAGGAATCATTAAAGTGGAGGATGAATCCCCCTCAACTCCAGTGTCCATTAGTCTGTCCCACTGTGTGACATAAAGGATATGTGCCACCTGCGCACAGTGAAATCATCTAAATAAGCTCAAGTTACAGGTGGGAGCTGTGACTAATGACAGGTCTGACAGGAGAGGAAGAAAAAGAAGAGGAGAGGGAAAAAACACTATCCAGTCAAGGTGCTGTCACCAACGAGGGAGAGATGAGTGTTGCTACATCTCTTTGTCATCGAGGCAATTATCAATGCTCCAGTGGTAATTCTTATATTACACCAATAGCTATTACTTTATATTAAGATGACATCCAGTAACAATGATCAATTATAAATAAACCATTATCAGCACCTTGTGCTTCATTTTAGTGTATAAAACTGACACATTACTTTTTTTGTTTTTTTTTATCATAATTAAAGATTCAAGATGGAAGCGTTTGCTTGTGCTACAGTAGAGATGCGCCAACAGGCTCTGGCGTCACCCGAATCCACGTGTGCACATTAATCATCCATCTGAATTAATTGTATTATCCTATTTCTACAACTGCACTGCCCACGCATCTGCATGTCAAACAATTATTATTATTTCTGGAATTCCCCAACGTTAGTTTTCTTAGTTGTGAGATCACAAAAAATGCATTGTTTTACATAATGACTGGGACGTCCATAATTCTTTTTTATTGGTGCCGTACTCGACCCTGTGGTTGGCCTCCACTGTTTAAAAATAGACAGACCCCACCGGCGCACTGTCACAATGCCAGTCTTGTAGGAGGCAGCTTATTCGTGCCTGATGAAAAATGAATATACAGTACATTACAATCCTACACATTAGGGTTGTATATCTCCACCACTGAGGCCGATTCGATACGCATCTCAATACGCTGCCACCGATACGATACATTAACGATACACTGAAGCTCCTGTCGATACGATGCGATACGATTCACTCCTGTTCACGATGCGATGCGATTCAAATGCGATTTGATAACGATACTTAATTACAAAGAGATTTGGTTCGATATGATGTTTGATACAGTTGTGATATGAGAGTTCCCACATCAGGTTTATTAGCCTACCTCAATACCACTATTCTGCTTTACTCAGTATCAATTTGAGGGATGTATATTTGGTTAATTTTTACAGGGCAAACAAATACATCATATTTGAAAGGTACAGTCTAGAGGAAATAAATGGTAGACTTATACAAATGAAATCCAGCTTAATCATATGGGCTAGTCTTGTGTGGTGGCACCTCTGCATTTTGGTCTTTTGCTATGTTATAATAATAATAATAATAATAACTTTATTTATATAGCACCTTTAAAAACACATGTTTACAAAGTGCTTCACAAAACAACTTAAAAGAGACAAGTCGCAGATGTTTCGTTGTGCACGGGACATTTCTGGGTGGAGAGTCTGTGTTTTCTCTCCAGCCAGTGACAGAGCTCAGGTGTAGCTCCGTGCAGCAGAGTAGTCCGGATGCTAACCGCGGCATCCGCGGCTACCACCGCTTCCCAGCTCCCTTCAACCAGAGCCACTATCACGGCCCTTCTCCTAGTTACAGCCGGTGACAGCCGAGTATTGACCCGCCGCTTCACTCGGACTGTTTACTTTTCTTGGCGGCTCTGCTGCTGCTGCTACTGCTGCTGCTGGTACCTGTCAGCATAGACATATAAAGAGTATAAATAATAAATATTCGATATTCGATTCACAAAATACAACCAATAGTAATGTTCAATCTTATTTGTGAAAAGTAATCCCCAGAGCCAGCTGTTTTCGATGGTTTTCTGCTGATTAGAACAGAAATAATATGCTGCACAGTGCTCTGCATCCTGTTACTTCTGCTGCTCAACTGAGTAGAACGACCGGTTCAAGATGGCGGCCGCATTTCTGGCGGTGCAGCGTTCGATGCGGCGTCTACTCTTTATATGTCTATGCCTGTCAGGGGCGGGAGGCTGCGCAGTGCGCACGACATCCGCGGTGGTGCATTCAGGTTCCCTCGGAAAATGAAATGATCGATTAACCATGGAATTTACCGATGTAGAAGGCTAGAAGAGATGCATCGCAAATTCAACCATAAATTATGTCCGATGTAGCCTACCCTGAATCTACCGGTGCAGTCGCATTGCATACGTTTATATCAGACCACCGATATGAATCGGTGAATTTTCACATCCCTACTACACACGCATGAAGAGATTTGGCGCGTTATGCGCTTTATAAGAAAAGTTGTGACTTCAGCGTTGTAAAATACATGAATACTTAACAAATACACATTATCATTGATTCAGACAATTCCTGGTTCCTGAGTTTCTGTCTGTATTGATGCACGTGTCAAAGTCCAGTCTCCGAAGTAATGTAATTAGCATGTAATTAACATGATGTTACAACACAGGTATCCATCTCGCTAAGAACTATCATCTTGTTTATTTTCTCCTCTGTTCCTCTTTCTCTCTCTTTCTCTGTCTGCCTTTGCTATCACACAGTTAAAGTGTCCACTCCTGCCTGAGAAGTGGGGCTTTGGAAAATCCCACTGAGCCTCCACTGTAACAATGGTCTCTGTGGGACATCTGAGAGAGGGCTCGTTGAGGCAGTGGTGGTCCACAGAGGGGGTGCTGTGTGTGTGTGCGTGACAAACTGGTGTCATCACAAACTGATTTAACTATCTCAGCCTCTGGGGTGTTGGTGGAAACAAGAAAGAAAGGAGAAATGCGTGATGAGTGGAGGTTAAATTCTCCCCCTAAAAGTTGTGAGCAGCTATAGTTTTATTTATTGTGTCATACGTAAAAGACCTGGATGTCTGGATCTCAGCCCACTTCAAAAACTGCCATTTAGGAGAACGCAGAGATCAATCATATAATAACAGGTAAAATATGAAATTAACTCCATTTTCATTCTCATTTATGCAACGTAAGAGCCCACTTTATTCAAATACATGCAATTCTGCTTGCAGACACCTGCTGATAGAGCACTGCGGTAATCTGCTAATTTATATTCTGTGTGGTTTTACTGAAAAACACCAGATCCCCCGTTCAGCTCTTATACGCACTACAACACTGATGAATAGCACTTGAGTTTCAAATGCAGATACATAATTAACTAGACTATAAAAGTATTTGGCATTGCAATACGTGTTCATGAAAGAAGCCGCCACCAAAAACCCTTTTAATGTTCACCTGGTCCACAGGCAGATGGAGCGAAGAGGAAAACAACAGCTTACACTGCTCATCCTCGGCTTCTAATTTATGACCGTGAAAGGTTTGATGCCGAGTGTCAACGAGATGTATCCCTGCCTTCCTCTTGCCGTACAGACAGAGAAAAAAGAACCTCCACTGAGGGTTAAGAATGTTCCTCTTCAGTGAATCTGTGCGTTCTTGAATAAAAGGGAAGAGAAAACAAATGAACACAAACACAGGTGAGTGATGTGAGGAATAAATAAAGAAATAAATAAAGTAGGCGTGTGTTTGAAGCCCAAAGTTTGGCAGACCAAACCCTCCCCTCCACCCTATCCTGTTGACAGATTAGACTCATAAGTGGCTTGGTCATCCCTCTCTCCCTCTATCATACCTGCTGGCATCCCTCTTTCTTCCCCTGGACACGCAAAGGTCAGTGCCTTGACAGCTTCAATAAAACACAACCTGCACTACAATGTGACAATGGCTAAACCCTGCATTGATCCGAGACACAGGGAGAGAGAGAGAGAGAGAGAGAGAGAGAGAGAGAGAGAGAGAGAGAGAGAGAGAGAGAGAGAGAGAGAGAGAGAGATGGAGAGAGATGGAGAGGGGGGGTGGAGAGGGGGGGCAAACATGACCTGAGCTGGAAGGTGACAGTGGCTAAAGCTGCATTGATCCAAGACAGGCGGCAGTCGAGGGGAGAGGAGAGAGCAGGTGACAGACAGTGAAGGTGGAGGGAGTGACGGGGAAAAAGAAGAAACACAGGGGCGGATGGAGAGAGAAAGAGGAGGGGGAATGACAATGCGACAGGGAGAGATCCAAAATTGTTTCAAAGGGCCCAGCAGCTTGCCCAAACCTGAGCAGAATAAAGAAGTAGTCAAAGTCACTCAGAAAGAAACAGGGAGTGAGAAAAACAGTCTGTGTGACCACCGTGATGCACTGAACACGGTTATTGACATTTCCATCTGACATTTGTGCGAGTCTGCGACGGCAGAGGACTTGAAGTTATTGACCTTCTGCTCAACGCTGATGTCTATTAATTGAGTGTGTTTGTCTGAGATGGTTTGTGACAGCGGGTAGCTCTCGCATCTCGCATCCCGTGGCCTTTTGGCTTCCATGCACAAGCTGAACATCCTGTCAGAGGTCAGAGTGTCAGCATGGATACGGCACAGGTGGAGGGATGGAGGGATTGGAGTAGACTTTCAATTTGCTGCCTGTAGTTCATGCTATACTATGACCGTGGAAACGCTGAATTTCTATTGGCTGGTAGATGTCGATTCAAATATGTAACAGACAAAGAGCTCAAAATAGAAAGAAAAGAAAAAGCCACAGGCCGAGCTGAAGGATTTTCAAAATAGTGTAGCTGCTTCTAATTACCACTGCTGCTCTCCAACAGGACAGCACTGAATGTTAATTAGACTGATTAAACACTGTGTAAGATTGCATGGGGTGTATGTATGTATGTGTGTGTATAGTGCGTTACGTCATTAGCACCCGGCCCTGGATTTACTCTATCATCACTGTGTGTCTGTAACTCTGACAGATCTCCCTATTCTCTACTAATTAGCCAGCAGGCCACATCTGGTACAGTGTTAGACAGTGTGAATGGCCAAACTGAACCGAGTGGAGTTGACAGGGCCCATGCAGCACATATGGTAAAGAGCACTGAGGCTGCTGCTCATGTACTGACCG
Source organism: Trachurus trachurus (assembly GCF_905171665.1). Taxonomy (NCBI): domain Eukaryota; kingdom Metazoa; phylum Chordata; class Actinopteri; order Carangiformes; family Carangidae; genus Trachurus; species Trachurus trachurus. Next base: position 22,960,239 of record NC_139896.1, on the reverse strand, counting down.
GACGCCGCTCTGCAGTAATGCACGTGTGTGTGTGTGTGTGTGTGTGTGTGGGGGGGGGGTTGCTGGCTGGCCGTCAGTCAGTCAGTCAGAGAGTCAGAGAGTGCTGGCGAGCCATTGGTCAGAATCCAGGTGACCGATGAAGCAGCCGCCAACGTCAGAGAGGAAACATTCTTTCATTCAATCTAATGCAGGGGACTTTTGAAGGGGTCGTTCCACTCTTCTAAACATGATTCGTCATTGAAACAACACAGAGGCATGACTGGAGCAGTGAATGATGTAAACCAGAATTTATCTCAAAGCTACGACTGTGCAGTGAGGGAAAAGCACAGTGTGTGTTATTTCAAATGAAGGCGTCAATACAGTGTTTTGTCTTTTTTTTTTTCAGAAATGACGACAAATAATGTGATGGATGCAGAAAAAAAAATCGTAGTCCGAGTTGTGCAAACAAACAGGTTCTGCTACACTCTGCAGTGTGGTAGGCCCAGTATCGGCAGAGATAGTGTTTTTCTGCACTAGGTTAAAATATTTTGTGTCATAGTTGTTTTGTTTGTATTGTATATAAATATAGCCTATATTGGCTGTCATAGTTAACGCGTTAATAGCGATGTGATTAATTTAAAAAAGATAACGCGTTAAATTTTTTTAATCTACTGGACTGGAGTGTGGGACCTCCAGTCCAGCAGGTGGCGGTAAGTCACCTTCAAGTTGGTTGCCAACCGCCACTAAGATCCCGAGACGAAGAAGAAGAATGAGAGCGGATATACATCCATGTACCAGAGCTCTGAGCAGTATTGCCGACTTTCTCGCTAAATCTGGCGACTTTCCAAATCCTCTTGGCGGCTTTTTTTTGTCAAAAGTGACAAGCGACAAATCTAGCGACTTTTTCCGGTGTTGTTACAAACGTTTCTGGTCAAAAGACTACGACGTAAAAGCATGTATCACAGCTGTTTTCAACGAGCAGCGGGTGCTCCCGTGAGGCCGCCCCCGCCTTAAAGCACTCACCAGTGTTCAGCCTTACAGTAGTGTCACGGAGCTGTCCCCGCCGAGGTCACAGACCCTCACAGAGATTAATCGCGCGTTAACTATGGAAAAAATGCATATATATACACATATATATACAGTATTTGTCCAAGTTCCTATGTATCACTTAATTACTGTACATGACTCCTGTTAATATTCACTATCTTGTTTCTATTTTGTTGAAATATTATGCTATGTGTTTTGGGACTACTGATTTAGGGAGTGATGAATAGGAAGTTTCCCCCCCCCCCCCCATGTATGTACATACAACTTGCTCGCTGATTATTTAGCCTATATCTGTTACCATTCAGTCAAACTGCCTCTATTAAAAGCAGCTCCTGTTCAATGTACAGCTGTGGATGAACATACAAGATATTACTAGATTACTGTGATATTAAATAAAACTTCAAACGATGAAGGATTTGAATGGACTTCTACAGTCATGAGGCATCAGCCACTGTGTTCACAGCTGTGTCCTCACAGCTGTGCTTTGACATGTTTGGAAAAACAGTGCTTTTAATTTTCTTTTAAATTTTCCAGCCATCTAATGTTTTTACATGTGTACACAAACATTGCATCTAATCAGTGCTAACTGACTGAGAGTGTTCATGAATATTAAGTCGTCACTTGCTGCCAACAACCTTGTCAGCTGCCACCTACGATTAGTCAAGTTTATTTGTATTTCACATCATTCCATACAGTTTTCAATGAGCCTGGCAGTTGGCAGAGCTGAGTAAACAGAAGGATTTATAAAATAAAACCAAAAGAGAGAGATCATTTCTGGCCTGGGGTTCAATCATACTCCAAATGTGCTTTCAGTCAGTTTTCATCAAGGAGGGGATTTAGCAAATGAACAGTAGCATTAACGGCAAACAGCAAAATAATGACTCAAAATGTAAGAATCTCCCAAACCTCAACACCTGATGAAAAAAAAAAAAGTTATCATAAGTAAGTGGCAGCCTTGGACTTACTTGTAGCTACTGTTTGATATTCTACGGTAATGAGAGAAACTATGACACAGTCTGAACTCCTGCTGCACAAAAGTCTCTGTGGCTGAAGACCCAAGAGTTCAACCTGTCACCTGAGTGCAGCTCTGTTTAGCTCTGCTGACGTAACCTGTGTTGCATTCAAGAAAAGCTGAAGGACTCGTGGACTGAATAGAAAGTGTTCTGTGTTGTGTGTTAAACTGTGGGTCAGACTGAAAAGTAAGTGTATATGTTTGTTAATCCATTCAACGTTCAATTAGTGTTATGTTGATTTTGACAGAAAGGCTCAAGCGATTAGCATTAGTAGGCCTACTTAGCAAACAAGCTTGACACACTTATGATTGCATAGATTCTAGTTAGGAGCTGGTGTTTATTACTATGTTTATTAGCAGAGGCATAATGTACAGATGGGATTGTAAACAGTTTTTTGTACGAGGGGAGATAAAGACATCTTAGAGCAGAAAACCATCTCATGGTGTATTTTACCGATGCCACCTGAACTGCAAAAATAAGATCTAGAATCCAACCTATCGACCTTGTTCTGGTCCACACCAGCACCTATATCAAAGGTTCAAAAAGCATTTGTGATGTTTTGCTGTGAAACTGCAAGTTCAGCATCAAACTTAATTTACTGAGCAACAGCCGTCTCCAGAGGTGGAAAACAACACCTTTGTTAACTATTAAAGCCAGCCTTGTTTTGTCTTGTCACTTTCCAACATCAGCTTTCTCTAGCTTGCAATCTGCCTTGAATGCCCTGTACACACTGTGCGATTTTGGCCGTCGCAGACGAAAGACGGCGGATCGTAGGAGAATCGTGGCGAAATCTTTGGTCGTAGCTTAAATCGGCCGTCTTACGTCGCACAGTGAGACAGGCTCTACGACGGCCGTTGTCAGCGTCTTGCGACCAAAGACGACCTGCGATTAAATTCTGACAGTGTCAGAAAACTGCTACGACCTACGTCTACTAATCAGCTGATGGACGTCTATCAGTGGCGCAGGTGACAGGGACGAGCACTGATTTTCGAGTAAATAGTCATTAAATTAAAAAACGAATAGCCTATAGCCTATATATATTCCTTTTTACTGTCGCAGAAAGAGGAGGAACATGGACAGACTCATACAGCCATCAGAAAAGTTGTGTGTGAAACTCATGGTGAAACTCTGTCCAAAAAAAAAAAAAAAAACCCCATGTGCGGACTATGATGAGAAGCGGTCGCCTACCGGAGAATATTGACGTGTTTACGCCGGGAGAGGTGACTTCGTCCTCGTTTAGATGTGCTCTCATTACGTGACGGTACTGCTGTGATGTTCTCTGCTACCAATACAGGCCGTGATTTCATTTTTAAATAACGGACAACTGGCGGTACTGCTCCACTGGTGCCGGTGACTTGTGTCTGTGTGTGAAGAGGGAGAGAGGGAGGGAGGGGGGGAGGAGGGGGAGCGGGCGACCTGCGATTCAGTAGAACGATCATCGTACAGTCTGCACACGTCAAACTTGACGTCGTAGCAAAGATTGTAAATTCCACGTCGCATAGTGTGTCATGCAACAGTCTTATAAGACTGCTAAAATCGCACAGTGTGTAGAGGGCAGAAGATGTAGCGCTGCTCAGAGTGTATAATAACCCCATGTCCTGTAAGCAATGATGGCTAAAGCTTTTGTCAATTAAAGTCAATGTGATATCCTACTACCAGAGTGTGCAGGCATACTCTCTTTTTTTCTAAAGCTTTTGTCAAGCCACTTTCACAACTAGCAAAGCCTTCTTCCGACACTTACAGTACAACCAGCACCTATAAGGGAAGAGAATACTGGTAGACTTAAGTCTCCCTTATGGATGAGATATCTATGGGTGTGTTTTGAAGCCTGCACACTTCATTTAAAAAATATGCTAATGGTGTGTGTGTGTGTGTGTGTGTGTGTGTATGTGTGTGTGTGTGTGTGTGTGTGGTGGTTATTCATGCAAACCCCATATCCAGATAAGATCCAGAGGAGATTTGAGACTATTTTGTTTACACTCAGTCACAGACCAGTGTCTCTGTTGGACAGATCATGAACCTGATTACAGCCCCACTTTGTTTTCTCAACTGCATAAACCAGGCACGGCCCTCCTACAGTTCAGGAAGAGGTGGTGAAGCTGATCTCACCTTTAGCAGCTCGGTTACAACCACAACAGCTCAGTCAGCGTTATGGAGTAACAGAAACACAGGAACAGATCACAAGTTTTATCTTTTCATGGTCTCTCACGCTGATCAGATAAAAGCTCAAAATCTCTACAGCTACTTTTCTCTCTGTGTCAAGAGACAACGGCTGATTTAAATGTAACTTCAGCTGCTATTATCACAGCGGCAAACACCGTGAGTGGTTATTTTTACTGAAAGCTTACAGTGTGCGACGAGAAAAGATTACATGCATCCTGAAGATACGTTCACACCCTTTCAGCATCTCAAACCTGCACTAAAACCGATCCCAACAATCAGAATCTTTCTTGGATGTATTTGCACTTTAGCTTTGGAAAAACCTGCGCCAACAGCTCTGAAAACTGGACCAACAACGCAATGAGATTAATTCTAGCAACTTGCACAGACCTTTTTAGTATTTGACAGTGATCAAGGAGCACCAACTTCACAAATGCCCCAGGCTCTGTAGGACTGCAGAGGGAACTGCAAGGGTGTATTCACAGGAATATCTCGCGCAGCACTCACATTAACAGCTGACGTCACTTAAAAACATCAAACATGTCTTGGCAGTGTCTGGTTCCACCAAAAGCCCGCTTATCTAAAAATGGATAAAGAGGGAGGGTCCAGACTTTGGTGCATGCCAACTTATGGCAACCACAAACAATAGATAACAACACATTTTTGGTCTAGGCTGTAAACATGTTATAAAAGTTGGAGTGGAAGTCTAAGAGGACTTACTGTACTTGCTGTTAAAGGTAGACCTCAATGGCCCTCTGAAGAACTCAGGCTGTCATTCTTCCCCCCAAATCGGATTTGAATTTCTAATGCTTCTTATGTTAAGTATTCAAATTATATCCAAATTTGTAATGTTGTAGCTCATTATATACACCTATATGTACCAACTTATTATTACACCCCCCCGCCCCAATAAGAAGTACAGTAGAAGTATCGCCATCTTCACGTGACATTGTGAACAGACCAGCATGAAGACAGTATACAGAAACAGACATGTGGTATTAAACTTATGGGCTATAATAACCTTGTTGACAATCCGTCCAGCTGTTCAAGATATTTGAAGAAGTTTACAAAGTGACGGTAACCGGTAGATTATTTTTGTACATCAGCTCCGACCTGATTTTCAAGTAGTGGCGGAAATAATTAAGGAGTGGCGGGCCGCCACAACTAAATGGATATAGCCAAAACCCTGTTAATATAAGCTGCGGCGTAACATAAACATGCGGGACCACACAGCAGAGCGATCCTGTGTCGGTAAAGATGTAGGAGCTGCCAATGGCTACAAATGGTGTTATTTTTTTTGACTGCAGAAAGAATAGTAGCAGCAAGGCTGTAGCTAATGGGGATTCTAATAAAAATAATAAAAAATATTTCACCTCCAGAAGTAACTCCTTGGTGTTTGCATTTTGTTACCTCTAAAGTCAGGTCATTTCAGATGGCCTGGTTGAGGTTAGACATGACTTAGTCATGGTTAAGGTCAGGTTAGGTTGTCCACGATAAAGAGAAGTCCTAACAAGGTTGCAAAAGAGTGTTTGCGTGTGTGTGAGTGTTGAGAAACTGAAACATTGTGTCCTAATCACACTTAATTACAGTAACCCTGCTGGCTCCAAGCACTGCAATCACTGATTTCATTACACCATCTCATTTTCCATGATATCCTCTCTCTCTTTCTCAGGCTTCACAATCACACACACACACACACACATTTGTCACAAAAACACGCGCATAGAAATACATGCAGTGGGCACATGAATTCATCAACATGTTGTTATTTTCCCAGCCTGCTGACAGATGAGTAAATGAAGCAGAAAGCAACAAGCTACTGCAGTTATACTCTCTGACTCATTGGTGTGTGCGTGTCTGTGTGCTTGTATGTGGATACGTGTACTGATGTGTGCGTCACTGACTGTCACTGTGTGTGCAATGTTTTTATAACTATATAAAACAATGTATCAGTGTTCAGCCTGACTGTGATTCACACACGAACAGGAGTCGGACAAACCCCTCCACCCCCTGCCCATGCTGACTGACTCACTTTCTTTATCCTTTTATCCTCCTCTACCCCCTCACGTCTTCCCCCTCACTGATGTCCATTCTACCCACTCCACTCCTTAAATCCTCCGCTTCTCTTCCCTCTCTCCTAGTCTTCTTCCGCTGTCACATATTTTTGTTGTTTTCTGTCGTTATATAGTTGTTTTATTTTAATTTGGCCTCCTCATCAGTGAAGAACTTGTGATACCGATGAAGGTGGAGCAGTGGGTGAATGCTCAGACATTTTTCTTCCGGTTAAACTTTTGCTAAAGTATTGTCTAATTATTGCACAGATTAATAATGGGTTATCTGCCTACATACTGTACGTATGATGGAGAACAACACGGTAAGTTGTGCAAATTCTCATTTGTCCAGGTCAGAGTCATCTCAGGCAATTGAATGGTGGATGACTCAGACACTGAGTCATCCAACATTTTTCAGACTAGCCAGTCTAGTCTACACGAACTGATGTAGCCACTTCGATTCGGGGCGAAACATCTTCAAAGACAAAAGCTAAGTCCAGTTGACCTGATTCAATTGCCTAGAGAAGTTGCAAACTGTATTTTTAAGAAGTGGGTCCTAGATAGGCATGTTAATGTTAAAATACAGATAAGCTCCAAACTCACTCGTCTGCACCTCGATTACGGACCACAGCGTGGTTTTCCACACAGCATCATTTAACTCGGGTGAAGGAATAACAACAGTCTCAGTACAGATCAGTGGTCACTGTTGCCGCTCTGTTTTTGAAATTTCCGGGTTTGATTCTCATGTCGGACGTCGCGCTCACACTCTTCCAGTGACGATGCTCTGACGTCACGTTTTAGTATCGCTTTGGCTCGCTTGGAACATGCCGGGCCATGCCGTGCTGTACCGCGCTAGTGGAAAAGCGCCATAAGAATACCAATAATGATGTTGCACTTGTTTGGTATGGATCAGGAAAAGATCCTGGTTTCTGTTCTATTCATAAAATTCGACAATCATTGTTGCTCTGGTTACAGTAAAAGCTGTGGTTACATTTTACATGCCATGGTTCTGTTGACCCGTTCATCCTTCCCAACTTCCTCCTAATGCAAATTTTTCTATGCCACAAGGCTTTTCCCTTTGCTCATGCCATAATTACTACAGCCACTAGATGTCACCTAGCAACAAAATGTAACTATGGGTCATACACTGTAATAATCTGCTGCACAGACAACCAATGGGATCGTTTCTTACAAGAAGACAGAGATGAATAAATTCTCGACAAAGAGACAAAAAAAAATTCAAAACCCCAGAGTTCCTGCATGTCTGAGTATGATTATACTACACAGTATATGGCCTATACTTCCAGGTTGCATAAAGACCAATAATACCTTGATGGACCCACTTGATTGTTGACTCAAGTGGGTGTATCAAAAGGTGTTAGATAAGTTGCTGATGACTGACTCATACAGATGAGATACAGAAACAGACGCAGGTGGCCTCCCTTGCATTTCTGAACACCATCACATTAAAAGCGGACCCCTGCCCTCTTATATTTGACACTACACACACCCAGACACACACAAACACTCACACACATGTCCCAACACCTAGGACGCTTTGTGCTTACATAATTCATTAGGAGCACCGAGCCCCTCTCTGTCACCCCCTCTCTGAGTGGACTAATCTTATTTAATCTGATGCTGTTAATTCATTTGTCCTACATCGCCCTCGATTCTCACCTCGCTGTCGCCTGAAACTGAGAGGAGCAGGAGGGGAATGAGGAAAAGGAGGGGGGAATGTAAGACAGGTGAGGAGGAGGGGGAGTAAAGGAGGGAAACATAAAAGAGACAACGATGAGGTGAATAGAGGACAGAGTTTGAGGATAAAAGGAGAGAGGTCATTAGAGGAGGAATATTGAGGAAAAGAATTGAGGTGAGCGGTCCTAATGCACTCTAATGTTTAAGTAATGACCTCGCTGTCAATTAAATTTTGAATGACCTCACTTAATTTAATGGCACAGTTCCAGTTACAATGAACGTTTTAATTCAGGGAAGCGGGCTGCAGTTATTTTGCTTCCGAATCATTTCAATAGCACTTCAGAGATTCTACATTTTGGCTCAGAGGTCCTCGAGGTTTAGTCTGTCTGAATGAGATCAGTGTCTCCATGCTCATTGTTGGATTGTGGAAGAACCTCATCAGAGAAAGGCTCAGTGTATCTACTGCAAAATGCCACAAGAGTGATACAGAACAGCCAAAGGAGTCTGTTTTTTGAGTGGCAGAAATAAAACTTTGTCTATGTTTGTACTCGGGGTCTTTTGTGTCACAACACATTGTAGCATCACACTGTGCTCTTTGATAAAAATTTAAAAAAAAGTGTTGGACAATGTACATCGTCAGGACTGGACCAAATGACGCTGTTTTGTCACACCACGCCTCATAACTCTTCATCTGTGGTGAAAGACTGTGTTTCGAGTGAAAGGTTAAATGACTTGCTGCGATGGATATGGGAGAGACGTAGGGGTATGATGACACGCTCTGAGGATTGGTCAAATCAGCGGAAGATAGAGATGATGGATGGGGGAAGAACTGAAGGGCTCTGAGGTTAGGTGAAACTCGGCCCTCAGCAGTAAACTTCCTGCTTCTCAGGCATTTTTGATATTTGTGTTATGAACCGTCTTGTTTTCTGCTCGGTTGGACCACTGAATAAAAGGAAGAAATAACAGAGGTTACATAACATTCAACTGTATGGCCAAAAGCAACCTCCAGGGCTGAGAGAAGAAGACAACACCAATGTTGTAAAAACTATAGTTCCATGAATGGCCTTAAAGGGAATCAATATCATAGACTCTCAACAGCCTGGTGCAAAAAATGTGTTGGTCTCTATGGCTAATCATGTTCTTCATGACAACAGGGGTTCCTTTATTTTCTTCTTTTTTAATAAAAGTCACCCATTCCGAATGAATCAAGTCTTAAAGTTCTGCATAATTGATTGTGTGTTGCTTTGAATGACAGCCAGACAACCGTACTGCATGTTTGTCACAAGCCCGATGCCAGCTCTTTACCAATTATTTGGATTAATTAGGAGGTGGAGTCAGGCACAGCCAAGAAGGTGGAGTTGTCAACTCTAAAAAACAGATGCAATATTATATTGTCCTAACGGTTTTCATGGTAACACTGTGTGTGATTTAGACAGCTCTGTTTGTGGACATGTCTGGTCGACCTCGGCTCTGCTGTTAGGAGATTGCCTGTTCTGTGTCCACGTCTCTGCTGTCAGTGTCTCTCCTGCCCTCTGACTTTTCCTGTCTGTTCTGCCTCTCCCTCTCTTTCCATCTCTCTTCCTCTCTACTCCACTCTCTGTGGTCGGCCCAGAACCCATTAAGCAATCATCAACAAAATGGCAGCTCATTCATTCATTTTGTTTTTGATGCCTCTTTCAAACACACACACATTGATCCTGTGGTTACATGGTGTGAATACACTGCATTCAATCGCAAAGTGCTGCGGCGTTCTGCTAAAAGCAGCAATGAAACACTCGACTGTTGAGTGGATATGCTCCAGGCTCAGTATCACTCTTTCACATAAACACACACACACTCCCCTCTCCACAGCATCCAGCTCTCTGTGGGCTTTTTAAATGTCGTTCAGCTCGGCGCCAAGCGTGTTTCAGAGAGATAGTTGCTTCGCACAACAGCACTGACAATGAATCTCCCCTCAGCGATTTGCTCTAGTGATGCCGGTTCATCCTCGACACAGCTAGCTCGCTAGCTATCACAGGCCAGACTAAGCTCGGTCCCCTGCCTGCTGCGCATGTTAAAGCGGTGACAGATTACACTCCCAGGCCATCGATGGTTCACAGGAAGAGCAGAGATGGCCTGGAACGCTGAGGCGCTTTGTTTGGGACAGCTCAGTGATCGCCACAGCGCCGGGAAGTGGAGAGCGTTAAATTGCTCATGTTGGAAATGGCAGATAAAAAGGTCTAGATGGTGAATGAGTGGATGAAATGATCTGTGATTGTCTGGTTTTGATGCATGTGTGCATGTGAATGAACCTTCAGCAACACAGTTCCACAAAAGGGAGTACCCATCATTGCTACAGAGATGAGTTCAGTAACTGTCTAACATCTGGATCTGTGCAATTGCACCCGTCACTGGGTTTCTCCTTTATGTGCAAGAACAAAGTTAAGTTAATATTAATCCCACCCATGAGGCACACCTACTGAGTTGGCAAAGAAACATTTTTCTAATTAATGCATTAATTTGCAAATGTAATTACCTCATTAGTTTTAGGCAACACATTGAATACATTATGATGAGAGGAGGGCAACAGGCAGCTAAAAAAACTTCATTTATTTTAAAAGTGACAGTATCATACCATAGTACTATAAAATTAAAAGTGATGCATCATCTCCTTTCACTAGTCAAGTCCTGACCTACATGTGTTCTGGGAGGAGCAACTTGGCCCATAATGGAGGTTAATTAGTAAATGTAATGTGATTCATGCTCATGAGCTAGCTGTTGTTTTGAGCTGCAACTGAACTGTTATTTCTAAGCAGCCTGATCTGAGCAATAAAGAATATTTAAGGTTTAAAAAAAAAAAAAAAAAGGTTTCTGTATTTATGGTTTCATTTTTTCATCTCTGAAATAGAGGACCCAGATCATTTGTGATCTGACACACCACAAATACAGCAGCCACCCTGGGAGCCACATTATACTGGAGAATGTGAATGCTGACAGAACCTTTTACATCTTAATTCACATGCAGAAAGTTACTCAAAGTGACACCTGAACACAGCACAAGGAGTCAAATGCTGCTCACACAGGCTGAGAAACTGAGTTCAACCTGATGTCAAATATAGAACAAATTGTCCTTTACATACCATTTGAATTTTTACAAAAATTGCACAATGTGATGTCAAACAAGAAGAATACTAAAACAACTTCAAGTCGTATTATATCACTGTTCCCTGCTATGCTAAGTTTCAGTTACAAATGAAGTATGGGTTACGATAACAACACTGTTTTACAGCAGACATGAAAACCAGAGCTACCAATATAGTTTATGTATATACTATAAATAAATGAGGAACCAGAGGACAAAGTGGACCTGTCCTTTGAATTAAAGTGTAGGACATGTCAGTGAGGCCTTCATCCTATCAGGACAAAGTTCTTCTGTCACAGACGTGGGTGAGTGTAGAACAAAGGCAAAAACAACGCCTGACTCAGAAAACTGCACCTGCCTCGCTCTTATATGACATGTTGACATCATGCAGTGCCAGCAAAAGTCATGTAACATTTCTAATCATCATCAGCATCACGTTTGGTCAGTGCTACGCAGTACTGCATTAAGTCAAATGAGTCTGTGCTAAATAAAGAAAACGTGGATATTTTGATCACAGTCAAGACGGTATCGGAAAATCCATGTTCCAGCAGAATTTATAGACATACACTAAGCATATATAATCTCTAAGCCTAGACACAATCTCACACACACAAAACGTAATTATACTCAAATATGCACAAGGGTACACAGACACACACTGTGCTACATGACAGCAGGTAAGTAAATTTGATTATGAGCATTATCCTGACCATATGTTCTGTATTTTACTGTCAGACTGAGCCATCTGAGCTGTTTACAACAGAGCTACTATAAACTCTGATTTATAGATGTCTAGTGAAAAAACATGTATTCTCTGGTGGCTATCTGAGAGGTTTATCAACTTTATGAGAGCCTAATGAAAACATCATTACTGCAGCAGTCTCGCAAACATGGAGCCACTTGCAAGGTTTTAAAGGTCTAATGAAAGATGTAGACGGTACACCGACTTTTGCTGAAATGGTCAAGTAAAGTCTGTGATGCCTATTTGTCAGAGGGGAAAAAAGAAAAGATGTTAATTTCAAACAGCCCATTTTCTGCCCCATTTTGTGTTTATGTTTGAAACCTGCTATATAACCTGGGTCAGGGATCCACATTATTTACTTATTAGTTGTTGTTTTCTGGCTAAAAAAAAAAGCCTTTTGTGCAGCAAGAACATTTGTTCCAGTATTTCATTAGGAAAAAAAACTCTAATGTATTTGAAATGCAAATTTAAAGGTACCATATAAAAGGCAGATGTTCATATATTTGATTATAAAGCAGATCTAGGTTCTCTATTAATACTGTGAAGGTGTCAAAGCCAAATGCCGACAACCAGTATTCAGAAAATGAGCCTTAAACCCAGGTGTCAAGACTTCTGTGACAAAATCACAACAATGTAGTCACTCATGCCTAGCTCCACCAACTGGATATCATAACATCTCATAAAACAGGTAGATGATTTTGGAGTCATTTCCAGAGCCTTTCTGTGTGGGGGAAGGTTGGATCTTCTTCTCAAGCCTGCCTTGTGGATGCTCCAGCTTTCTTCCGTAGTCTAAAGGCGACTCTAAATTCCATGTGGGTGTGAATGTAGATGATGATGAAGAGACTGCCGACTTGTTTCAGTTGCCCAATGTGAGATGGGATTGGCTTGCGCTCCCCTGTGCCCCTAAAAGAGGTATATCTAAGTAATGCTAATGAGAATTCATTAAATTCAAGTTTGAATTCAAATTAAAAACTCATGAAACTTAAGATTTTTATGACTGTTAGGAATCAAGGTTTAATAAACATGTTGGGTGCTCAGTGGCGGCCGGTCAATAGGGGGCGCTAGGGCGCCGCCCCCATCAAAATTTCAGGAAAAAAGTGTAGACACAGTAAACATAAATAACATAATAAAAAGTAATTACCATAAATGTTCAGTGTTCACTCATACAATGGGTTTTACTTTGAAATGTGTAAGCCTTTCCATTCCATATTGGGTTTATTCTGGGTTGTTTCATACATTTCAATAGCGAGGGGCGCCGGCCAAATGAGTGTGTATGTGGGCTCTTAAACTTTTGGCTTCCATGTGACTTCATGCTGGTCTCTAATTAGTTACTTCAAGATTCTCCTCCGGGCGCAGCTCTCTGCGCCCGTGGCCAATCAGCGCGTTTGGGTCATTTTTTCATCCAATCGGATTGATTCATGATACCTGACCTGTCAATCAAAGTCACTCCCCTGGCAGCGGAGACGTGCCTGTCACTCAAACAGTTACAGACGCACCCGCGTGCACACGGAGCAGACAGACAACAACAACAAGACAGGAGACAATGGCAGCCGCAGCAAAAGAAAAATCAGTTGTTTCTTTACGAAATAATCCTTTCACGAGGAGGTTGGACCGGAGCAACCTGACTTAAAAATCCTGCAGCAGGCAAGTGGCCGTGGACGGAGTTACACGACGCTTCTCCCGACTGTGTCATGCCAAACTCAGCTGAGGGCTCTACTGCGAAGCCAGTTTAGTGAGTCAGCGAGGTATGTAGAGTCTAAAGCCAGGCTCTCCTGTACTACAAAGGTGGCTCTCTTTTAACCCGGCTAGATCACCACGGTAACTTCAGAGTTTCATCCTAAAATCGGCTATAAAGGCGCCGCTGTTTCACTATTTAACAAATTTTCAGCTGGCGTCACCTTTACTTTGAAAGTCCAGTGGAGCTGGATCAGAACGGAGCGTTTGTACCGAGGGAGAGATCACGCTGATCCGCTGCTGACTGCTGTTTACTGCTGGATGTGAAGTTAGCAATGCTCTTTATTTATCTTATTTATCTGACGCCCCCCCCCCCCCCCCCCCCAATTTACCTGCATGGTGCTTATAGACATTGATTTTAGACCCAGTTTGTAAGCAAGAACCTTTTGAGCTCCATCAAATTCCTGTGTCGTGGCTGTTTCCCAGTTATGGAGTCTAAAAGTAATGCAAGAGTAGCACGCTGTGCAAACCACAAACCAGAAGCCGCTCTTACCAAGCGAAGCTTTTAACCACTCAGATAATCACATGCTGACCATTTTTCATAAGCCCTGCCGGCTACCCTCTCCGATTGAACCACAGTCAGTTCTGTCTTACTTCATTCTATGTTCAATACGTTAACACCTGCTGCACGTCGCTGTGTCTCAGGGCTCTGAAGGCTTTAGCAGAAGGAAATGGGTAGGTATAATGAGTAGATAACACAGAAGGAGGGAGAAAAAAGCAAAGATGGCAACAGTGCACAAAATCCATCAATAAGAGTCGCTTTAAGTAATACAGTATAAACCCATGCAGACCCTATTTCTTGTTCTATGTTTATTATTTAGGATGAGGATGCAGAGCCACTTATTATTTTAGGTTCTTCTAGGTTAGGAGGACTAAAGGCCTTTAGATGGGTTTAAAACTAGCTGGTGCCCATCTTTCTCTTTAGTTATGAAAACATAATTATCAGATTTCTTCTGGCTAAAGCTTTCAGGTAAAATACAACAAAACTGGATTTACCAGGGAAGGAGGATTTTAGTAAACATCTTCAGTCTTTGTGTTTGTTGATATTTTGAGAACTCTTTTACTCAACTGAGCACCTTTAAACTGCCTGTGAATAGACGGTATCTCTCTGCTGCAGTGGCCCACTCATCTAGGTCCACTTGTCTTATGCCCGGTATACACTGCGATTTTGGGTCATTGCAGACGAAAGATGACCATTGTAGGAGAATCGTGGCAATATCTTGGCTCTAAATCGGTCGTCTTACTTCGCACTGTGAGGTGCTAGGTTCAAGGACAGCCGTTGTCAGCGTCTCGCGACCAAAGATAACCTGAGATTAAATTCTGACGGTGTCAGAAATTTAGGATGACTATCTCACAGTGTGACAGCTGCTATGACCTACGTCTACTAATCAGCTGGAAGTATCAGTTTTACTATGGTGGCACAGATGATGTGGTTGGGCAATGATTTTCGAGTAAATAGTCATTCAATTAAAAAGTAAAAAAATCTAATGGTTTATGAGACTATCACCTTGTCTGGAAAAGTGTAAATGCTCCCTTTTACTGTCGCAAAAGAAGGAGAAACATGGAAAGGCTCGTCAACCATGAGAAAGTTCTGTAATGATGAAACAATATTTTTTGGTACCGCTTCTCATCAAGAAGCAGTGCTGGAAAATATTGGCGTGGTTACCCCGGGAGGTGACTTCGTCCTCGTTTATCTGTGCTCTAATTACGTGGCGGTACCGCTGTGATGAGAAGTGGTACTGTTACTATGGTCTCCAGTACCGATTCTCATTACAGTCCGTGATTTCATTTTTAAATGACGGAAGGCGATTTAAAATAACGACTGGTGGTGACAGACATGTGGGTGAGGAGGTAGGCTACAGCACGACCTACTGAATCACAGGTCGTAACCTGCGATGAGACCATGCAATAGTCTTATAAGATTGCTACACCCGCACAGTGTAGGCTATAGGGTCCATTAGAAACAGTTAGCAGGCCCTATGGTGTCCGAAAATATGCCATGAATTGTGTCCTGCATGGTAGTGAAAGGCTTTCACTTATCATACTAAAGAGAGTGGCTTTTATATGATATTATGTGAGTGCAGTCAGCCTACTCAAGTTACTGGCTAACAGCTGCCTGTGGAGCTAAATAAGCAAAAAAAATATTAGGTCCATTAACAGAGGCTGAACTTCTCCCTTTTACAGCTGCATCTGGATTTGACCATGGATCACCAACTGGGCAAAGGCAGCAAAAACATTGAGCCCCAGATCCCACAGACCCCCCAGGTTTGCTCCAAACCATTTGGGCCTGTTTAATTTAATTAGTCTGAATTTGTACCAGTGTAGTATTAGCTATGGCAGACCTTCCACTCTCTTCCTTGTATATTGGCCTTGTTGAGGGAAATCTGGTTTTAAGATGTGAATTTGGTTTGGCTTGTTTATCTGTTTTGTGTTTTCCTTTATTGTGTGTGTGTCGAGTGCTAAGCAGACACAAGGCAGGTGAACTAAAACATTTAGTTCCACGTATTAATAGACAGATTGTTTAGTTTATAAATTGTCAGAAACATCTGGAAAAAAAACACATTTATAACAAAAGTCAAAAACTTAAAGATATTCAGTTTTCAAAAACAATTTCTATCAAAAACAAATGTTTTTTTTTTTCACATCCTCGTTATCTGCACAAACACACATCTCTAAAACAAGCTATAGGCCTACTCAATAAACCTAAAGTATCTCCAGCAAACATGTAAGTTGACAACAAACATACAGAGCTAGCATGTCACTGCTAATGCTCAAACAACAAATCAAACAATATTCAGCAGAAAGCAATAGTTCATCTGTGATAATTATCTCTGGTCAACACCTCTCTTCATCTGCACACACACTGTGCACACAAACCTCTGAAAAAAGCCACACACCAGAACCTAGTAGTGCATCACATGCTAGCCTACAATCATGATAAGGGATCAGCATCTTGAGCTAGCTTGTTGCTATCACTGGCATCATGCTAAACCACAAACCAGTAGAGATCAAACACACAAACACACACACACACAGCTCTGTCCTCAGTAACACCAGTCAACACCACACAAGGACAACATAAACTCTCATGTTTGTAACATCTTGACAATCTCCAGCTAATATTTAGCTTCATTTGTCAGCACTCACCTTCTGCCCCAGTCATTTACTTTTCCTCTCACACACAGGCTGAACTGAGACTGGCTGTTGTGTCCAGGTTGGGTTGTGTCACCCATATTTGTCACTTCCTGCATTAAGCTCCACCCTCTTACACCCACCTCAGTTACCATTAGTCTGGGGCCGTTGACCCGCTGTTTTGGGAAGGAAACGGATCCAGGGCGAGAGAGACAGACCTTTCCTTCAAAATAAAAGCACCAAGCTAATAAAATGCGGTAAAACTCTTTAATTTAAGGAATATAATTTACAAGAAAGTCCCCGAGCCATTAAGTTAACATTTCGCTTTTATTGTATTGCAAGTTAATGTTTATTTTATAAGTTTTATGTTGGTGAACACTTTTATTTTGGTGAATCTGGTGATTTCGGTATCCGCTACAGACAGGAACCAGAATGCAGACTAATTCAGAGGTAACGGACACCAGGCTCTTCGCTTGTCTGAAGAGCCTGGTGATGCGAGGCTAGTTACCATGGACATAATTTCCCCCTGCAAGCAAAGGGGCATTCCCATGGATAGATCCATGGGTGTTCCATAGGGACTGTGATGTCACTTGTTTCCTCTCATAGACCAGTTCATACTACACCTTCACACTGTTCCTTATAACTAGCTACAACACAAACACTTTTTATTTAATTAAGCTTAAATCAAATACGCTACTATGCTTTATATTTCTCCTCATATTAAAACTCTGTTGCCACCAGTAAAACAATATTCAGATAGAAAAACTGAAAAGCAAAAACAAATAAGTTTTAGATTTTTACTTGCAAATCAGCAACAGCCGTGGTGATATCTGCTCAGGTTTCATCAAGGCTTTCAAAAGAATATCATCCTGTTAAATACAGGAACGATCAACTAGGAAGTCCTTGATTTATTTGCCTTATGAAAATTAAACAGTTATCACTGAAAAGGCGTGAAAACATCATTAAATCCCAGCCTTACTGGCAACAGTAAAACTTCTTCAGAAGTAAAAATGTTTCTCTGGAAATCGGTCTGGAGGTCGACGTTTAATGAGAAAAGAAAGTGTTAGTTAGTTTTGCGCCGTATAAGACTCTTGTCTTACCACAAGTGAGATATAAAGGTCATCTTTTTGTTATGCCATCGCTCTCAAAGAGGGGCAAAAGTCATTTTATCATGGTACATTCCCCTGAGCTATAGAGTGACGAATAACAGTAAGTCCTCTCTTTATGTCATTGTCCTTCTTTATGCTCTCGTTTCCAGTGAAGGCTATGGCAGAGGGCCCACGCTGCAGATTGAGACAACAGTGGCAGCCCTGCCAAACTTTGAGTCAGACAGATTAAATATTAAATGGCCAATCAGCCACTGAATGTCTGTGGGGAGACAGCACCAGAGGCCCCCAGGAACAGGACACAAATATAAGAGACAGATGAGCAGTGGGAGACAGGAGCCTCTGAAATGAAGGGAGACAAATGCAAACAGAGATAGACAGAAACTCATCCTGATGCTCGGCTAATGAAGATGTCATGCAGAGGCGGGTTTTTTTTCCCCTAACAAGCTCGCTTTATTAGCAGCATGGTAGGACATAAGGCCACAGACAGCAGCTTGTACCAGGGTGAACTCAGAGATACAACCTGCTCTTTTACTCGTCACCCAGACTGAGGCCCTGAAAACCTTCAGCACCGATGAGGAAAAGACGATGCATCTGTTCTTTTATACCTGCCGAACATTTGGCAGTGAATTCACTGCGAAATATAACTATAAAATGATTTGACTAAAACACAGAGGACCCTGACCAGATGTCCAACAAAGTCCGAACAGACACATTCGTCAGGTGGTGTTTAACAAGATTACAAAATGCACTTAAGATGCAGCAATTAGATGGCAGCTGGTTATAAAGAGAAGTTATGCCTATACCACCCTTTCCCCTTTTTATTCTACACCTCTCACTCTTTTCTGAGGTTTGTCTACTGCATAAACTGAATATTAAACTTAACAATTAACGTCTGTTTGTGATGTTTGTGAGATCTGATCAAGACATTCGGCCATGTTCAGCTTCAATGGGCAAGTTTTATTCACAAAAATACATCAGATGAAGAAGAAACTCCAACTGAAACCTGCATCTGCTTAACAAATAATTAGCAGATAATAATGCCATCTTGCTATGTGACTTATGATCACAGTTAAGCTAATGCTCTTAATTTGTAATCATTCCCTAATTATTTGCAATTTTTATATTAGTAAAAAAAACTAAAGACTTTTGCAGCAATCATTATTTGATTAATAAGTCTGTCAATCCCCAACTTATTATTGTGACCTGCCCTTGTGGAGCTCTGTAATTATTATTTTTTTTTATTATTATTATGTCTCCACTTTAATATTCTGGTCCATGTTTGTGCAGCACATTAAAATCAATATTTTAGTTGCTGTAAACCAAATTTGTTTCAATATTTTAACCTTACATCATGTTTTATCTGAGTATTATCTATGCATGTTATCTATCTATCTATCTATCTATCTATCTATCTATCTATCTATCTATCTATCTATCTATCTATCTATCTATCTATCTATCTATCTATCTATCTATCTATCTATCTATCTATCTATCTGTCTGTCTGTCTGTCTGTCTGTCTGTCTGTCTGTCTGTCTGTCTGTCTGTCTGTCTGTCTGTCTGTCTGTCTGTCTGTCTGTCTATCTGTCTGTCTGTCTGTCCCCTACACCCCTACTGTCTAGCTATCTACTCCTGACATTGTGTGATTACTGAGTTTATTTAGGGACAAACTTTATATTCTATAGAGTCTTTTATTGAAGTGTGATTTGCATTTTTGTCTTGATGTGAATAGATCCCTGTGGGCTAATGGGTAATCGTAATGAGCTTTATTTGACTCCTTTCTGACATTTTATAAACCAGATAACAATCTGCACAGTAATTGTTCATGGCAAAAAAGTGAGCTGCAGCCAAATTAATGACACAGGCTAATTGCTGTAAGTTATCAGTTATATTTGCTGATCAATCATAAACTAGGATACGTGCAGTGAATGTTGGTTACCAGAGTGACACACTGTGAACAAAAGCTCACGATAACCCCGTCCCACGCCTCTTGTTCCATCCATATGAATTATGAATTGCTTTCCTGCAACAGTAGAGAAAATGTAATGACATGTTATTGCATTACCACACATCCAAACTCTTTCTGATAGATTAACAAGTCAGCCACAAAGACTAATGACTTTATTTAAACTATATATATATATATATATATATAAGCCCATCAAGCACAGCAGAGACGAGCCTGCAGTCTGAAGCTAAATCAACAACGCTGCTCCAACTTCTGTCGCTTTATGTTTTTTCTCTAATGGAGGGAATTCCAGCCATTTCTTTGCTAAGCTCATTACTGTAATGGGGAAAAGCAAGCACACACTGTCAAAGGAGGAAAGATGTAAATGCTAAAAGAGGAGCATTGTGTGTGTGTGTGTGTGTGTGTGTGTGTGTGTGTGTGTGTGTGAGAGAGAGAGAGAGAGAGAGAGAGAGAGAGAGAGAGAGAGAGAGAGAGAGAGAGAGAGAGAGAGAGAGAGAGAGAGAGAGAGAGAGAGTTGGGCGAAGATGCAAAGAAGTGAAACTCTGATCTCTTTCTTCTCTCTCATCCTCTCTATTATTTCTCTTCTTATCTCATATCTCTCTCTCTTTCTTTCTTGGCTGGCTGCACTGGCACAACTCTTGTGGAATACGAAGGCTTGGCAGAATCCTTTTTTGGGGGGGATTTGCTCTAAAATGGCACTAATATGCTAATTCCTCTCTGTTAAATGAGGAATGTCCCCAGTGGACGCTCAGGCATCGGGGAGTGCTACTCCACTCCAAGTGATCTATTTATAAAAGCATAGCGGAGAAGGTGTAGGCATCAATCAACAAGCCCAGGAGTGGAGGAGCTATGTAGTTAGTATCAATTATAGTGGAGAGCCTCAGATGGGTATATACAGAAGCTGTGGAGCTGTAAAGGCTGCCCTGGGCCTCATTTATCAGTATGCATGGAAGTGCATATGGAAATGTGGCAGTCGCTAAAATGCTTCATCTCACAGGTAAATAGTTACAAACATCTAATCAGTGCTGTAGCCTACATTACATAGTGTTTAAGTCTGTCACTGTATATGATGTATACCTTCTTTTATCATTCAAAAACTGGTATTACGGTATCTAATAATAGGGTGATATATTTTATATGAACATGGAATAAATCAAACCCGTCTAGAATTGCTGTAAGATTTTGTTACAGCACAGTAACAGAGTACAATGGCCTCTCCCTTTTTCCTTTCATTAGAGCCCTGATTGGTTCACACAGTCGACACAGTATGTACATTTTTATACAGGGGGTGTAGTTTCAGTTGGGCCTCCTTAATGTGTTTCAGGTGCTGCTCCTCCTCTCTAGAGCTATTACAGTAATCACCATGACTCCTGTTGCCGATCACTATGTTATATTAAGGAGGGAGGTGCCAATTTTGGCTGGTGGCCATTTCGGCAGATAGTGTGTGCTTCATGTGGGTTTTTAGGCAGAGCTGTCCTCCCGTTTGGAGAACTCGTTCTTAGTTTACATATGTGTTTTTGTTGTTGTGTGTAGGATATGGTTTTCTTTTGTACATTACACAACAATTAATCCACACTCAAACCGAAGCAACCATAATGTTAACTGTACTCAACAAGCTATTATTACAAGGTTTACAACAGGTATGACAGGCAACCTGGGCTATGTGTGTGCGTGCGTGTGTAAGAAAGAAAGGGAGGGAGAGAGAGAGAGAGAAAGTACGTAAAACCTGCTAACTGTTAGCTACCGACCAAAACCTGAGCAGGGTTTTCTGTTTTTTGCCATATTATTGTAATGACTGGTGTTGCCCTGGAAAAGAAGGGTACATTTTGAGTTGGGACGTTGTACTTGGGTCTTGAAATGCAGCCTGCGAAGGACATGCACGCACAGCGCCTGCCCTGATGGGACATATCTGTATAACTATATAAAAACCAGATGAGTCTCTTTTGTGACTCTGTGTACTCATGCTTTGCATGAAGGAATATCGCATTAACACACATTTTGAAAAATCACCCTTGTGAAACACAAACACATTCTGAGCAGTGGCCATGACTGAGATCAGCTGATCAGTTGTGATCTGTGATCAGCTGTGGGGCCGACGCTCAAAGACAAAATGACAGCTAGAGCAAAAGTCCTCATTCCTGAAATCCATTCAGTCAATAATCTGTGTATACATGCATGGGTGAGGATGTGTCACCGGTTCAATATAGCATCATCCTGAGTAAAGCAGACAGACATTGGAAGATATGTTTTCCTTTATTCATTTTCAATGGTCCAGTGAGTTTAAGGTGCGAAGTCTCTGGCCAGGTAATGATGGTGTCATTAATCAACTGGCCTCGGTCAATTAACCCCCTACAGTTATATTATGGAAGTTTGCGTCTTTCTATTTGGATGTTGAAATATGACTGTTCCCGCACACACACACACTGCCCCCACACAGTTGACTTCACACTGAACGGAGGCTCCCGTGTGGACTTTTCTGTCAGCGCCGTTCTGCTGTGTTCTATATTAGCTTTGCTGTCGAGTCCCACCAGTGAGCCAATAGGAACAGAGGGTGACCCGAGGGGTGAGACCACCATCTGTACCTGACTCAGTCTGCTCATAAACCATGCCAGCAGCAGAGCGGGATACACACAGGGTCTGGACAGCGCTAACAAGGACACTTGTACCGCAGCTGATAATGAGGGTTTGTTCCTGCATGAAAATATTAGGACCACCTGCTTTCTTCATGACTAAAGTAGCCATTACTGACGTAACACTGGATTTCAAAGGTGATTCCAGCACGACTCATATTCGGAAGGATAATTTTAGCCAAAATTAAAATGAACTTTTATTGAGCAGAACTGCTCAAATAATGAGGTGACTGGGTCTGGCTCTTACAGGACACCATCTAATCCCTGACAGGACAAACTCCTCCATACAATCCTGCTTTTCTGTGAGGGCTTTGTGAAAGAGCTTTGAGAAAAACTGACTGAGAAAAAAAAAGTAGCACTCAGCTCTCCATTACACAAAGTTGAGTCCTAACTTCTGAAAAGTTAGATGCAAAAGTTCACCAGGCAAGTGCTTGGGGCCCCTTAAGGAGAAAACAGGCCCCTGATGGTCCCCTATATTGACAGATTCTGCAATGGCATCAATAAAATACCTCCCATAAAGACACTGCAGTGCACTGCTGTTGCCCCCCATGCAGGGACCCTGATGTGTGCGAAAAGTAGTGATGCCTGTGTGTGAGACATTCATGAAACATCTGTGAATTGTAGCATCTGCATACTATGTGTGAGTACATTTTACTGCTTTTCATGGCTGTGTACACCGTGGATGTGTTTTTTTTTTTTTTGGTATTGTTGCATTAATGTCTTCCTGCTGTGTGTGTGTGTGTGTCACTCTACTGGGGCTAAGAAGCTTCTCACCACACAAGCATTTGCATATTTATGTAGCCTACTGAAACAGGTATGAAATAGAAGTGGAGGATTAAAGCTCAAAGTTTACAGTACATGTAGTTTTCTTCAGGAGGTGGAAGGAGATGTCTTTGAGGAAATGTGTGGAGGTTCTTATGAGTCGCTAGGAGAAAACAACAACAACAACAACAACAAAAAAACTGTTATAATCAGTCTGGTGACAGGTGTGTTGACATGCAGCTTAGTGAAACTACCCGTCATCCTGTCAACTCTTAACTTCTGTTTTTAGAGCACAATTAGTGTAAAAATATCACGGGTGTCTCTGATGAACCGCTCCACTACTTGTTCAGTTTATCTCACAAAGCTTTACAGCTCCACAGCCGCACGTTGGCAGGTAAGAAAGGGAAATTACAGAGGTGACATCAAATAATTACATTGCATTGCCTTAGACACTCATTGTACAAACATGTGTGCAAATGAAACCCTGTAGTACAACTGCAGCACCCATTATGTTAAGTATACAGGTATGGATATGACTGATAGGTTCAATATGCATGGTAATTTGTTGAAGCATAGCATTTTTAGCACTGCATTAAAATGAAGAATAAGTGTAAAAAATTAAAATGCAGAAAATGGCCCCAGTGAGTGATACGGTAATACATATTATATCATTAGATCATCTGTACTGATGTACTAATATGTAATTAATGTTGTAGTCGGTCATGGTGGAGATAGTTTTCCATTATGTTCTACTCTATATATAGTTTAATCTAACCATGCATTATACATTAT
Organism: Trachurus trachurus; assembly: GCF_905171665.1. Taxonomy (NCBI): domain Eukaryota; kingdom Metazoa; phylum Chordata; class Actinopteri; order Carangiformes; family Carangidae; genus Trachurus; species Trachurus trachurus. The sequence continues at coordinate 22,936,300 of NC_139896.1, read as the reverse complement.
ACAGTCAAGTTAATGCTGAACCATAGAAAGTCACCGGTCAGTAAAGCTGTAATTTAGATCAAATGGGGGAAGAAAACTGATGTAGTGGAGCAGAAGTATATGCAGGTGAATGTGAGTGATAAATTAATAAATATTTGTATTACTGGTGATAGTAAAATAAGAATTATTTAAAATTGTAACTATTTAGAATTGTTACATAGTCACATTTAATATTCATACTGGTTGTGTACATTGTACAGAGATAAGGTGGAAGTGTATTGTTGTGTGTATTGTAGCAGAGAGCCTGTTACAATGTGCAATAGAATGACAAACAATTCCTCCGCCTCCACATAAACTGGGCCCAATTGGCTGTAACTATAACAATCTGAGAATACCTTTGTTGTGGGCGATGTAATGAAACCATCTTCCTTATTTTCAGTAAAATAAGAATTTACTTAAATGTAAGTGAGGCTTTCTCTCAACAAACCACTCACAACTGTTAAGGATTTTATATTTTAGCATTTCACTCCAATTACATCTACAATTTTGGAGGATGCTTTTCTGCCAGAGATAAAATCTGACCCCTGAAATGAATTTGAGGAAATCTCACAATTAGGAGACGGAGCCCTCGTCTTTGTTGCAGCCTTGAGGTTGATAAGACAGAAAATGTACATTTAAATAAAACAACATCAAATCTATAATTGTCATCTGGAGGAGCAGGTGCTCACAGGATTTCATACATTCAGCTTTAATCACTCTTCATATCTCACAATGGGTTTTGTAAAGTACAGCTAGAGGCCAACACAGCACACTGAGGTGACTGTACTAACAAGTGACTGGATGGAGCAAAATAATGTAATCCCTTACTGTCAGGCAGAATTTATTAAGCATCGGGTCGGGCTCCAAAATGGGCCACAGGCTTATTTGTGATGGGCCCTGACTTGACAAGGCTACCTGTATGTTTTAATGAGCCCAGGTCTCTGGGTGGGCATAAATTATCATAATTAGATCCTGAGCTGAAAAAAGTTTAAGACTGCTCAGCACTACAGTATATTAATTTCTCTCCTCCACATTTACTTCGTATAGTACTTCGTACCTCGTAGGTTGTTGTGTGAACAAAGGGCTGGGAGGGGGGATGGTGGTTGTACTTTTAAATAAACCTCAAGACTGATGCAAACTGAATATTTATTCTAGTCCAGTTTGAGGTTTCTTTGACAAACAGCCTCTGTTTCTTTCTTGGCTTCTTTTTGTTTTAGCAAATTCAGTCAAGATAAAACATGATGGCAGTCCTGGGGTGACTGGTCTAGCCCCCTACTTTTCATACTATTTTGTAACCAAACAGAGGTAATCCTTGACTCTGGGCGAACCCATCCCAGACACCCCTCCCCCAGGCAAAGTATTGGTGGGTAGTACAATTTACAGATGTTTCCAAACACCTCATTAGTAGATCAATACTACAATTTAGAGATGTGCAGACTGCGCACTCCAGTTTACTGATGCTTTTGTTAACCAAAAACTGACTAAAATGCCTAACCTAAGATGGTGAATATGGTGAACAGTGACTCTTTTTCTCACAGGGATGCTTTGTGGCTGTTGGATTTCGGTCTGGTCTTCTTTTTGATGTTTTTACTGCTCCAACATCTGATGCACATCAAAACTAAGATGAGTCCCAGTGTGAGACCATCAGCTCCACTACATCTCGCTGCTGTCAAGACTGTGATTGTGTGTTGATCCTTTGACATTATCTAATGATGCCTCTTGTTGGAAAAAAGAGAAACAGCATCCCACTGACCCAGTAGACAAACACAACAGCTGCACAGATGCAGTCACACACACACACACACACACACACACACACACACACACACACACACACACACACACACACACACACACACACACACACACACACACACACACACACACACACACACACACACACACACACACACACACACACAAATACTCAAGCAAACATGTGTGAAAAACACACAGATCAAGGAAAGAGACATGAAATAGCTTTGATCCTACTTCTATTTATATCACCACATCATGTGTGTTTCTGCAATACGCATGTGGTTAGTGTTTGTGTTTATGTGTACAGGTATGTCTATCTTTCTGGGGACCACTGCTGCACACCCACAGAATGAGAATATTTTGAGAAAGTGATAACACAAACTTTAAGGGCTGTTTAAGGATTAAGACTTCAGGTTGATGGCTCCATTATAGATCATAAACCCTGCCCCTTCATGTTAGCAGGTTTAGCTTGGGGTAAACAGCCAGGGTATGTGTTATGTTACAGTAACAACTGTCCCCACAAAGATATAAGTTCAAGTTTGTGTGTGTGTGTGCAGTGCAACATTACACAATGTGTGCACTCTGTGTGTGTGCATAGATGAGTGTGTCTGAATTACTCGGTGCCCAACAAAGAGCAGGCCAAGCATGCAACATGCATTTGATCTCAGTGGCCAACAAGCAATAAATTTTATATCAGGCTGGAAATGGAAATCCTGGTGGGCTGCTTTTGAGGGAGCTGATCAGAATACAAATGCCTTCAAAGTGGAGAGAGGGAGAGAGAGGGAGAGAGAGAAAAAGGAGGAAGAAGAAATGATGGAGGAATGACAGAAACAGAATTAGGCAAAAAAAAAAGAAAAACATGATGATTAGATAGATAGATAGATAGATAGATAGATAGATAGATAGATAGATAGATAGATAGATAGATAGATAGATAGATAGATAGATAGATAGATAGATAGATAGATAGATAGATAGATAGATAGTAAATGTGCCATTTAACTGCTCCCTTAGAGACCTGCAGAGAATTTACGAGCCACAGCATGAAACTGGAAAAATTTTAAAATGAGAGAGAGTGGAGGAATGTGTTAGGGTGGGAGCTTGATGGACAGCTGCACTGAATAAGGAGATGTGAGGAATAATGCCCTTCAGATCAGTTAGTGTGCTGCTCTGGGCTCAGTTGCAGCTTTCCATGTGTCTCATCCCCCCTTCCTCCTCCTCTTCCTCACATTTTCCCTAGGGAAAATCCCAATAAAAGAGGCAGTGCACATTATGAATGGCCTTTGCTGCAGCGTTTCACCCTGGGCTGGATGCTGCCTTTCCTGTTTCACCTTCTTATTGCACTCGAGGAATTTTTCCCATAGATGTTGCTATAGCTGGTTGTCCACCCCTGGCTGTGGCTAGGTGTTTTCTCAAATGCTTGTTGCCTCTGAATATTGATAGTTGATGCTCCCCAGAGCTGTTTTTATTTCAATATCAATTCATACTCAACCCTGTCTCAGAGAAATGACATTTATGTGCTGGCAACTGATTTGTTTTTCTAATCATGTTGACTTATGTAATTACTGGCAAAAGGATGATGATTATATTTGGGCAATATTTCTACATTTATTTATGGCATAAGAAGTAAACATGTTGCGCCTTTCACTGAGTTGAACCAAATGCTGTCACTGCAAAAAGTGTAATCATGCTGGTGTCACTCTAAGTGGTTGAGTTACCAATCACACATATACAGATGTTACTGGTTCAAAATTGCGGGGTTTTTCCTGCACTGCAGGATCGCGTGATCGCGTGACTTTTCACCACAACTGTTTTCCTCTAGGTGGCAGCACCGTACTAAATACTGCTCAGACGTTTTGGGGACAATGCTGACAGCCTGATAGCCGCGATTAGGAGTGGCGCTGTTCATGATACAGAATACAAGAGGATGAAAGGAGAACTAGCTGCAGACAGTAAATAATATAGTAGCCTAGTTTTTCAATGACAAAATGTAACGACGGCAGCTACAGTAGACTATAGCCCACGTCTCACTCTCTTTTTTCGGTCATCTGTCTCGTCATCTCCAAAATGTGTTTTTAAAATGAGCCAACTACAGTACTGTGCAGTAGTGCCGCAGATTTCTCACTCCGCACCTTGTTTGAGAGTGCAGCTGGATGATTTCTTGTGAATGAACGGGTCTGTGTCACTTTGGGGCTGGGCGATAAAACATAGGATAAATAACTTTCCCTCGATAGAAGACGCGGCCGATACAAAGTCTATAGGTTTAATTCATCCATTTTTTGACAGACAACACAAACAGCCAGTTATAATGAGAGTGGTGACACCGTCAGCCATGCAGCCGGCCTGGACTTTTTATTTTTAATTATAAAGGATCATCTGCGCAGAGGAGGGACGGTTGAAACAGCATGTTTTAAACAGAAACTACTGACATTACTCTCGTTTTTATGAAGCATATCGGACAACATACTAGTGTACTTGTTATTGCCAAAATGTCACATAATTTCTCACAATATAAAAAGGTCAAATAAATATTTTTGTCCCGTGCGCAATTGTCAAGATCCGCATTTCGATTAAACTCGCCTTTCTTCTTTTGTACGAGTTGTTGGACAACTGCATTTTCATTTAATTTACTTATTTCCCTGCCCTAAGTCATGTTTATGGATACACAGTTGAACATATTGTCATTTTTCCCTCGGCATTTTCCCCTCACTTTGCTGAATATCTGTTGATTCACGTCATAAACACGAACATTAAAAATATGTGGTGTTTATTAAAAATACATGTTGTTCATTCAAATCGGTTGTTGTTCATTGCAAAACAGTTAGGCTATTAATTTGGTGATTTATATACAGATATTGATCGCGCAGTGTGACCACAATCACTACGCACGGTGGCGTGAGGGACATTTGAAACAGCTGTATCAATCGTCCCTCCAGCGACTACTGACAATAAAACCTGTTTTGCCTCTAAACTTCAAAACTATGACATTTCATAATTTAGGACCTGTTTATGTACGAATTCATCTGTTGTTAGGTCATATTATTGCATTAAACACACAATACAACTTTTGATCACTTTCTCCCCGGCTACGTTGGTGGAGATCTCCCACACAGTAAAAGATTTAGGCAACACATTCTTCCAGCTGGCTGTTTTTCTTCCAGTTACAGAAAATAGCCTATGTGCAAAGTACCACATTAACATCTCTATTCATATAACGCCCATCGAAACAGCTGATTTACATGTCGGCCGTTAAGGCAAGGCAAGGCAAGGCAATTTTATTTGTATAGCCCGTTTTTACAAACAGTTTGTCTCAAAGGGCTTTACATGGCATCGTAGCAACATCCTCTGTCCTTAGACCCTCACATCGACTGAGGAAAAACTCCATGGAAACCCTTTTAACAGGGAAAAACAGGAGAAACCTCAGGGTGAGCAACAGAGGAGGGATCCCTCACCCAGGACGGATAGACGTGCAATAGATGTTGTTACAGACAAGAAAACAGTTTACAGTTTGTCACAGAATGTGCGGAATATGGAAATGTTAACACATGGCGATTGGCCATTCACGCGGCTTTGTTCTTGGTTTCGGCCAATCATCTTATAAGCACATGGCTAATTATCAGCTTTCAACCAATCGCACTGTTTTAATGTGTGTGTGTGAAAGTTATTTTCTTTAGTTCATTTTCGTTTCTTTTGGATTTTTTTTACAACAATGTATCAATATAATATTGTTTTCGTTTCATTTCGTTATAAAAATCAATCCCTTTTCTTTGAAACAATGAGATTGAGCAGCTAAAACTCAATAAACTCAACCATGGCTTGTCTTATTGTTAATCTGAACGCACATGTATAAAGGGCAGAGTCAAGGCAGCAGATAAATCACAAAACATCAACGCGTCCATGAGCGCAGCGCACCTCATTTTCTCCTGTGAAGAAGAAGAGAAAAAATAACCCCATGGTCCGACCTGACCCAGTTATTTAATGTTTAGGTTTATTTAGAAGAAGTCTGATTATGACTGCTGTTCTGGATCAGATTATTTGCTCATAATTCGGGTTATTTTCAAACAGTGGCCAAACAACAGATCAATTAATTATTATAGACTATATTTTCCATTTTTGCTAAGCGGTTTGTTCTGAATTAAATAAAAGCCTGTCCCATACAGCCGCGTGTGTTACGCCGTGTTTTGTTGATGCTATCATCTTTGCCTTGCGCAGATGATCCTTCATAATTAAAAATAAAAAGTCCAGGCCGGCTGCATGGCTGACGGTGTCACTTTGTATCGGCCGCGTCTTCTATCGAGGGAAAGTTATTTATCCTATGTTTTATCGCCCAGCCCCAAAGTGACACAGACCCGTTCATTCACAAGAAATCATCCAGCTGCACTCTCAAACAAGGTGCGGAGTGAGAAATCTGCGGCACTACTGCACAGTACTGTAGTTGGCTCATTTTAAAAACACATTTTGGAGATGACGAGACAGATGACCGAAAAAAGAGAGTGAGACGTGGGCTATAGTCTACTGTAGCTGCCGTCGTTACATTTAGTCATTGAAAAACTAGGCTACTATATTATTTACTGTCTGCAGCTAGTTCTCCTTTCATCCTCTTGTATTCTGTATCATGAACAGCGCCACTCCTAATCGCGGCGATATGTGATACATAATCATCAAGTCATAAAGCAAGACAGGCTTTATCATATTACAATAGTTTCTGTGATTTAGGCAGGGTATACAGTAGTTAGTTCTAGTTTAATAGCCTAGAGTTTAAGCTGTGGATTACTGCACAGATCACTGAGTCATCCGCCTGTCGTCCTCCGTTCTCACAGATGCCACCTGGCGGTTGTTTTGGCACATTGAGGCTTTTCATTAAAACCTCTTGTCTCGCCAAAGAAAAAAAATGCATGAGTCTTGTGCCGTCTCGCGTGGACCACGCGTGAAGTCCGCAAATTTGAACCAGTAACATCTGTAGGTGGAAAAGTAATTAAATATCTTGTCGACAACAAATTGGTCAATGTTACATCACATACTTAATAATAATAATAATAATCACATCATTCATTTGTGACTGTGAACTTTACTTTATGAACCAGTATCTTCAGGTTTCTACCTGGATGTTCTTTCAGGCGTCCCAACTGACTTTGAAAATATCTCAGGTAAAGAGAGTGTGTGTATGCATATGTAGCCAATGTCATATCTGGCCCTCTGCGTTGTGTTTCTCACGGCCTGCCCTAGGTGGGGTTCGAGCCCTCGTCTCCTGCACGGCAGGCGCGAAGCTAACTGCTTCGCCAAGAGATTGACAATAGCTGGGCAAGTTGGTTAGCACGTCCTTTATGGGTGGAGTGAGTGCACATCCTTCACACATAGATAGGTTCAAAATTCACAATCCATTTAAAAGAGAAGGCAACTTCTGAGCAATGACTGTCTTCTGAGCCACTCCAGCCTAAGCTAACACAAATATTGCAATTACAAAAAGCTGCTGTTTCAAGCACACCTTTATCTATTGGACACTTAGTCACACACACTTCAAGCAGGAGCCAATGGTCTCTCTCTCTCTCTCTCTCTCTCTCTCTCTCTCTCTCTCTCTCTCTCTCTCTCTCTCTCTCTCTCTCTCTCCTTCCCCCACCTCCTCATCTCTGTCTCTCCTCCTCTCCTCCTCTCTCCCAGAACCAGTGAGCATAATCGACAGTGGGGTCTGGAGGATTGGGGCGCAGCAGGAGTCATTACCAGTAGCTGGCAGGCTCATTTCAGTTGTGTGTGTGTGTGTGTGTGAATAAGAGTGTGTGTGTGTGTGTGTGTGTGTGTGTGTGTGTGTGTGTGTGTGTGTGTGTGTGTGTGTGTGTGTGTGTGTGTGTGTGTGTGGAGGAGAGGGAGGGGGAAAAAACGGTTCCTTGAAACCTCCCGTTTGTCTAGAATGAGGTGCTGTGTGAGGCTGTTGCATGTAGAAATCCTGATTCTACAGATGGCCGAGTCTTCGGACCTGACAGCTAGAGCAGGATTCCCGCTCTGAGAGTTGGGGAAGCAGGTCAGAATAAATCACCTGGGGATGTGAGAGGTTTACGGATTCAATCTGAGCCGAGCCGGCCCGATACGATCTTGCATGTTTAATATTTATGAGCTGACGTCTGATACACAGACCATGAAAACGCAGTCGATGCTGAGATGAACTACAGCGAGCCGTGTCTGGATGTCCACCTTCACTGGCCAATCAGGAGCCAGCAGCTGCTCACAACTGTGTAATATAGAAACTGTTAACTGCTAATGATCTATTTACTCTAAATGCCATCAACAGCCACAGAAATATATGAAAAGCAGCTTGTTCTGTAAGCCTTTCAGTGTTAAAAACAAAACCACTGACTGATGTGGAAATGCTGCATGAAGCCCTGGAAACATGAAATCCCTGCTATGAAAAAAAGTAGAATGTATGGTAAAAATGTTTACACCTCACACAGACTTTAGACCGGCGTGATCATGGTTGTTTGAGAGTAGTGGTTTCCACCGTGTGTGTGTGTGTGTGTGTGTGTGTGTGTCTGGGTCAATGCGGGTATTTTCATTTACATCCCTGTCTTTTTGTTAAAACTAAGCCTGTTGCAAAATTAACATAGAATGTATCCCAGCTAATGTAATTGGGCATTTATTATGAATACAGATGTAAATGAGCTGCAGTTTATCTGGTTTTCACTAAGCTCTGCTAATATACTGTAGAATAATGAGACAAAAGACAAGAGTTTATGATGCTGAACTTAAGACTGGAACATTTGTTGAAGAAAATACACTTTTGGATGGTGAGTATTTTCCAGGAAGTGAAGATGTGAGGAAAAGTTGAATTCAAACAAAAATGATGAGGACGTTTCTCACCCTTCGAGTTTGTTAAATTAGACAGATTTTACACCTTTTCTGATATATTCAGTCTCTAGCTGAAGTTGTCAGTTTTTGTTCCCCTTCCACTGTACTTTGCTCTTACACACCTTAAAATACACATCACATCAGACCAAAGAGAACGTTTCAGTGGTGCTACTTTTCTGTTAGTACAGTTTGAAAGCTACTAATCATCAGGAAGTATGTTCTTTCTGTGTACAACTTCTGAGGCTGCCTGCGATTACAGAAGCACAGACTGAGGCTACATTTACATGAAAATGATCTGAACAGAAAACGCAAAAGTGGCGTTGCGTTCTCACTTTTTATTTCACGTTTAGACGAGCGTTTTTGGGGAAGAAATCCACGTGCATACGGTGAAGCAAAAGTCTGTGGAATTCATGCACACCAGGCGCCTAGATGGCAGTGTGTCACACAACACACAACACCACCAAGTCCGCACACCTGTGTACAACCAAGGGGGTAGATCGGACTACACGCAGGCGTAGCTCACAGTCAGCCATATTTGAACGGGCAACTTGCTCTGACTCTGGCTGCAGTTACAGTGCAGTAGATAGGTGATCCAGTCATCTGCACTAAAAAAACGATTCATAACTCTGTGAAAAATAAATCAGTATGTAGCTATTACTTTAACTATATGCATAATGTCACTATAATGTTACTTTTACAAAAAAAAGTACATGATTAAAATGATCCGTGATTTTAAGTATGCTGCATCATAACTGCATAGACGTTCATAGAAAATCAAACCGTTTTGAAATCGGACAAAAACGCAGCAAGTTCTGGTCATTATAGAACATGCACCATAGGCTTAATGCTCTGAGGGAGAGAGTTGCCCGTCCCAGGATGGCCGCCGTGCTGGCTACGCTTTGTCATTGGGCAGCAGCGGTGGGTGAGTCATCTAGTCTTCTTATATATATCTATGTGTACAACCCAGAATTTTTCCGCTTCTTCTTCTTCTTCTTGATTTCCGGCAGGCTGTATGCCAGCCACCGTAATGCTGTCCTCCGTGCCCTCCACAGGTCATTGCAATCGGAGCAGACTTACACGTTTTCACCCTTTACATGGGGACGCAACGGCGGAGCTTTTTAAGATTTCCACTCTGGAGGGTGGTTTCACCTTTTTGCGTTTTCAAGCCCCCAAAACGCTGTCGCCGTCTAAACGAAAGGCACATCCGATAAAATATTTTGCCGTTTTCATCCGTGAGCGTTGTTGTGTAAACAGGGCCTGAATGACTGATCACTTTTCTTAACCATGGAGGCAATGCTGTCAGTGAATTTTTTGCAGGTACATGTGATGAATTAATGATACAGGCTCTGTAAATAACCGTGTGCGGTGACAGCTCCTGTGGCAGACTGTCACCGATGTGACACAATCAATGAAGCTGCTTTTTTTCTGCCGCTGCTTTCACTGACAGGTCGAAGGTGGAGAAGACATAAGTATTGACGTGCAAACTGTTGATCAGGGTCATGTCTACATCTATTTACATCTGTACTGTAACCACTGCAGAGTGGCAGGTTCGCACACAAAGGTTCCACAGTGCTCGAGATTAACAAAGCAAGAGCAGGAACAAGACATTTGGTTGTCGAGACTTGATGAACAGAGTGTGTCTGCATGTTTGTGTCCTGTTGCACATTTACACACCTGTGTCATGGTTTGTGTTTCTCATTCCCTGATGAGTTCCTGTTTTAAAAAGAAGGTCTGCTAGGTCTACACTGCTCAGCTCGTTCTGTCAGGTTTGGAGGGAAACTGGACCCAAAAATGCAGAAACCAAAACAAGCCTGTAAAGGTGTTACAAAAAGACTTATTAAACTCACAAAGTCAAACACAAGGAAATAAATCAGGAACACAGGGCATGTACCAGAGATGGGGACTCGAGTTTGCGACTCGAACTCGAGTCGCACTTAAGTCGCACCCACAGAGACTTCAGACTTGACTTGGACTCGTGCCCAAAAGACTTCAGACTCGACTCGGACTCGTGTTTTGAGACTCGTGAACAATCTTTATTTTTTTTGGCTCGTGTCTCCCTCCTGACAGGACGACCGACAATCTTTTTTTTTCTTTTTCTTTTTTTTGTTTTGCCGTTAACACACCACTAGCGGAGCAGCGCCACATGACCGGTAACGTTACTCAGATGGAGGTTAGATCTTCATATTGAACTCCTACAGAGTGCAGCCCAACACCAGTGTCTAAAGAGAGAGGAACAGCACAGCTCCTCTGACAGCGCAGTCAGCTGCGGGTGAGTGACAGGCGACTGTGAACTGGCTTTTTTTTTCTTTTTAATAGCGGCACCGTCCGCAGCCTACATGCACAACGCCCGTTTGTTGTGAAACTTTCCTTCACGGGGACGAGCTGCTGCATAACGGGCACATATCAGGCTACTGTAGGCTAAATCCTCCTGTTTATTTATGTTTTTGCTGCGAAATATGACTGAAGGCTCGTATGGAAGTCTGGACGTGTCGACACGCCCCCATGAGTTGACGGAGCTAATTAAAAAAATAATAACAACGATGCGGATCCAGAAAGGTTTTGCTGCACATAAAGATGTGAGATACCACCCAGATCTAATGACCTATAATTAACAGCCTAAATCATTTCCCATGTTGTTCATCTGGGTTTTCTGAATTCAACAAAGCAAAAAAAGAGAGAAAAGGCCAGTGCAGAGGGGCAGAGCAGCCTTGATTAGCCTATTTCTTGACTCAGAATACAGTTTCCTTTAAAGGAAAGCTTTCATTGTGTGTTTTCTTCATATTGCATTGCAATATCCTGTTTAAAGTGATCATATAATAAACAACTAATCAATACTGTATAGATAAAGGAGTGATAATAACCTACAGTAAATGCTTTGAATCTCTTAGATATAACTGTGCAGTATCTTTAGTAGACCGGGTAGCAGATGATAGAAGGGTCATTACAACCAGAAGAGACAGGAGACTTTTATTTTTTAGAGACTTGAGACTTGACTTGGACTCGTGACCAAAGACTTGAGACTTGATGAAGTCTCACCCCTCAAAGACTTGAGACTTGACTTGGACTCGTGACCAAAGACTTGAGACTTGACTTGGACTTGCAAAAAAAGACTTGTGAACATCTCTGGCATGTACTGTACAACAGGACATACACAGACAAACCAACAAAGGACAATGGGAAAACACTGAGGCTATTATGTATTTTGGAAATGAGACACAGGTGGGGAAATCAACACAGGTGAGACACATGACACGTAATCACAGCAGGGAGCGCACAGAATGACAGGACACTCAACTACTAAACTAAACAACTAAACAGGGAATGAAAGATATAAACTGTGACAATGTGGTGCTTTGAGGGACTTCGGGACAAAGCGATGCACAACCATGTCCTCTGAACAGACCATTTTTCTGACGTTTTGGGGATTTGAACCAGGAACAGTCTAGAGGCAGACCAAATCTCACATTAGTCATCCCTTTAACATTTACAATCTCTGAAACAGAGCGGGATATTGATACATTTCACACACACACACACACACACACACACACACACACACACACACACACACACACACACACACACACACACACACACACACACACACACACACACACACACACACACACACACACACACACACACACACACACACACCTCAACCAAACACTAAATGCCAAGGCTCAAGAGGGCATCGCAGACTGCCCATGCTCAGGCCTGGAAAATCAATTCTCAGTTTTTGTCATGGCTTAAAGTGGATCATAACTGTCAGTCACTGCACAGCTCCATGCACTCAACCATGTGAACCACAAGTAATGTCCCCACATGTCCACCACCACCTGAACCACGACTAATGTTTCCACTCACCCCTCATGCCCATGTTCTCCATCGATCCATGGTTGTAGCAAACGGCTAGAGGAGCAATGACTGGTACTCCAATACACTGATAGTACTGCAATACATTGATTATATTGTAATACACTGATACTAATGTCAAACATTGATATACTGATGTTAGTGTAATACATAGTACTACTGGATCCACAAGTGGTATAATAATATAATAATACACTGAGGCTATTGGAAAACACTGGTTTTGAAGGCAAAGAAAAAGTTTTATATACGATATCAGCCCAGACCATAATGTATCCTACTACAGAGCAGGTACTACACTGGGGCAGTAACCTTGCATAGACGATATTAATCTCACAAGCTTCATATTCCCTGTGAGATACTAGTCTGTAAAACATCCACTGAGAAATAATCAACAGTCCATCAGCCCGGCCGGTCAGCAAACGCTGCAGTTGTTCTCACATATTCTTCACATTTAAACCCGTTGAACTCCTCCATAGCTACAGCAGCTATTCATCTCTCTTAGAGAGGCGTGGTGGAAGACACAAAACACACACACTCCACTTTGTGCAGAGATGTTGGCCGGTCTGAAAAACCAGGCCCTCTGTTCAGGCACAGGACACTTTGACTTGTTGAATGAGTGCAATTTTTCTAGCATCAGTTTCCCCTCTCCTGATGGACACTCTTAACCCGAGCTTCTTGTATAATGTTATTCAGCTGTAATTACTGGTGCTCCTGTTTAAAGGTCCCATATTATGCTGTTTTTCAACTATTTCACATGGTTCTAAGTTGTCCAACCATATAGTATTCCTAGTGTATTGTCCCCAAATCAATCTGCAGCTCTACATCTCAGTAATCTAAAAGTGGCTCTCCAGAGCTCTCCTGCGAACGAGCCATTTCTGTGTCTGCACCTTGAAATGCAAATAAGATGTGTAAACCACGTCCACTCCACACCTGTCACGGGGAGAGGGTGCGGTTTTCACTACAGGTACATGTGCCAGTGTTGACATTGGGACAGGGGTCGGGCATTGATTTCCGAAAAAAAAAAAAAATTCTGAGACTGGCATCTTGTCTGAAAAAATGTAAATGTTCTTTCTATTTTTTTTTTTTACTGTGGCAGAAGGAGAAACATGGAGAGACTCCTACTACCATCAGAAAGTTCTGTGTAAAACTGTCAAATAAAAAAAACAAGTGAAACTGAGGAGCAGCACGAACTGTTGTATGGACTGATGAGAATATTGACGTGGTTTTGTGCCGGGAGAGGAGACTTCCTCGTTCAGATGTCTCTCATTCCGTGATGAGGACCACTGCGCTGATGAGAAGCGGTATCATACCAATATTCTCTGATCCGCGATTTCATTTTTAATGACAGGCGGCTGTTTTTCAGTCAATGATTCAAAAGGATCATCTGGCCGCCGCGGTACCGACCGCTCCTCCCGTATCTACCGCATCTTCATGTCAAATGACGGATGGGGGAGAGAGAGAGAGAGCGTGTGTGTGTGTGGATAGGGTGGGGGTGGGGGGGGGGGGGGGGGGGGGGGGTCGCTGTTCCGGAAAAGTGTCAGCGGGCGGAGCTCACGTTTTTCCAGACTGGCCCAGGGGGAGTATAAGGAAGTACCGGGAGGTGGAGTCACTTGAGTTCAGCGCATCCTGACGTCAAGTCTGCCAGCACTTCCAATTCGCCCGTTTGGAGACACGATCTCAAAAAAGTGTAGACATCAATTAAGGGAGTGAACAGACTTTTTTCACCTCCAGGCGTCATAGAAAGGCCACGGGAACACATAGGACCACTACAAAACCTGTAGAAAGTGGATTTTGCATAATATGGGCCCTTTAACTTCCTTCACACTCTGCCTCTCATCTGTGTTAAATCTATTACAGTATTGTTTGTTTAAGTTTGTTTTAAGAGACACTGGTTTATGTGGGGTCATCATTTCTCCTCCAGCCTGGATGGTGCCAGGCTTCTTCTTTTTCATTGCTTCAGGCTGCATGCTTGGCCGCTTTAAGATTAAAACCCTCTCCATTTTTCTCGCCCACGACGCACAGTAAAGAATCCCCAGTTAGAGGCTCCCGAGGATCAACTGAAGGGGCCCACTGGGGACAGCAAATAATGAGAACTTCAAACTTTGTTTATAGAGCTCTTCTCCAAACCTCTGTGTGACAGCAGAGCTGAAGGAAACAAAACAGCCGACTTAAAAAGGTAAGGCACATTCTAACTTTTTAAACACCGCAGGCCTTCACTTTGACTAGAGATTGTTGATGCAGTAAATTATTTGTAGGTATCTTCACCTTTCTTCTACCGCTATTCACTCATATTGTCAATGCTAGAGTCTGGAGGTTGGGGTTATCGAATTTCCGGTGGTTGAATTTACAAGTGTTCCTTAAAATGCCTCACATGCACATTATTGTTGGGTGCTACAATTTACATTATGTTCTCTTAATGCCTCACATGCACATTATTAATGGTCATTACAATATACAGATGCTCTCTAAATGCCTCATATGCACTTTATCACTGGGTGTTACGATTTACAGATGTTCTGTAAATGCCTTGCATGCAGAAAATTATTGGTAGATATACCATTCCAGATTTTGACTATTTAAATGACTAAAATACAGATTTCTAATAGTTGCTACAATTTCCAGATGTTTCGTAAATATCTTGTGTAGATTATCAATTACAGCTACAATTTCAGATGTTCCCTAAATTCCTCAGATGCCAGCAAGAAGTGGAGGCAAGCTAGAGCTTATGATCCGGAGCCACTACTGTATCTGGTTTTGATTGCAGGTGTCTTTGTCATTACAAAATGTGCCAGTATGAGGGGCCATCTGGGGCCAAAAACATGCATGGTTTAGCTCTGGGCATTGCACTTGTGTTCACTTCTATTGACTTTGTCATCAGATGCTCTAATTTTTCAACATTAATTATTATTTTTATTTTTTTTCCATCCTGACACAATATCAGTGATGGAGTGACTTGTACAGTTTTTTGTTGTTGTTTTTTTTTTAACCCAGATCCCTACCATCCCCGTATTAATCACAAACACGTTACAAACAGAATAGGAGAAAATTAAATTAAAATTTAAAAAAATAATATATGTGAAAAAGCAGCAACAACAATAAAGTAATTAATTTGACTTTTAATGCTCCAGTTGTCTGTGCGGACCTCAGCCACATGTACTGAACTGATTTTCATCCCTGTACAGAGAAACCTGGATTCATGGCGTAGTGATACAGAACGTCGGCAGAGCTCTGGCTGTGTTTCTGACTGTTTCCTACAAAAGGACAGTAGCTGTAATTGTTTACTGGATGTTGAAGCTAATCTTGCTGGCCGACCTCAGTCCTAGCCCACACTTCTGACAGCCCACAAGGGCTTTGCTATATGGGTTAGCGGTGTCTATCCTGGCCACACAACCCACCACAGCTAAATTATTCATCCACCTTCTGACTGCTGCCTCCTTTTCATTGCTGCAGTCAGTGTGGAGATTATTGGTGGTGAAAGGCTCGGTCACTGTGTCGGAGGCAAACGGCCCACGCAGCAACAACAGCTGAGGACCAAAGAGAGATGAAGTGGAAGAGGGACCGAGTGTAAAGAAATGTCAACAATGGAATTAACCAACATCAGAGAGACAGGTAGAGGCAGCACCTGAACATGACCCACACTGGTTCATTTATATCCCTGCAGCTTTCCACTGATAAAGCTGCAGAGGGTCTCAAACATAAGAAGTTGTGGTAACATTTTACTTGAAGGTATCGTCATAAGAGTGACATGACACTGTCATAAGACTGACATGACACAGTCATGAACGTGTCATAAACATTATGTCAATGTCATAACATTGTCATTAAGTGTCATTCGGTTAACCCTAACCCTAAACCTAAACCTAACCCTACAAAAACCGAATGACACTTAACTCTTTCGCGACCATTGACGAGTAAACTCATCATAGCCTGCCGAACGTTCACGACCATTGACGAGTTAGCTCGTCAAAACCGTTTTTTTTACAGATTACGATAATAGACACTCTCAGGTACCCTGTGTGTGAATATGGTAGTCCTCTGATATGTAAAACTGTTTTAAACTAAAATCAAAACATAATGTTTTTTATAAACTGTGTGATCTTGGTTTTGTTTGAGTAATCGGTCTCCTTGAATGCTGCTCTGGGGACGGCGTGCAGCTGTGCGGCTGTCGGCTACAGTGTTGCCACTTTCTCGCTGAATCTGGCGACTTTCCAAACCCTCTTGGTGACTATATTTTTTTACAAAAGCGACCGACGACAAATCTGGCGACTTTCTCCGGTGCTGTTACAAACGTTTCTGGTTAGGAGACTCGGATCTGAAAGCCCGTTATCACTGCTGTTTTCACGGTGCAGCGGAGCGGGCGCTGAGCAGCGGGTGCTGTGACCGGCCGCCCCTGCCCCAGAGCACCCACCGGCGGTCAGTCACACAGCAGTGTCACGGAGCTGCTCCGCTGCGGCCAGAGACCCGCACCGCTGCACCGCTGCACTCCACGCTGCCACACCCCCCAGATTTGCCTACAAATATATTTATTTAGCCGTAGAAATGATTTGGGAGACATGCCACACTGCAGATTACCGGTAAAATGAGCAGATTGCCACTTGACACAAAAGTGCGTTTTTCTCTGAAACTAGAGCGGGAGCTCCGTTTTTGGAGAAACCCAGCTCTCTTCTTCTACTTCGTACTCACAAACGAAACGGCGCCGTTTTTTCGAGGAGCACGTTGGAAAGTCACTCTTCAACCACGTGAGACCGTTTATTTCTAGGTGATGTACAGAGTTCGGTTCGATGTGAGAAAAAGGTAAACA
Source organism: Trachurus trachurus (assembly GCF_905171665.1). Classification (NCBI taxonomy): domain Eukaryota; kingdom Metazoa; phylum Chordata; class Actinopteri; order Carangiformes; family Carangidae; genus Trachurus; species Trachurus trachurus. The sequence goes on along the minus strand of NC_139896.1, from coordinate 22,919,010 downwards.
AATAGCCAAAAACATGTGGTCCTGAGCGGATGTGCTGAGGAATTAGTGTGGTCGCGAAAGAGTTAATGACAAAGTTATGACATTGACATGATGTTTATGACACGTTCATGACTGTGTCATGTCAGTCTTATGACAGTGTCATGTCACTCTTATGATGATACCTTCAAGTAAAGTGTTACCGAAGTTGTGCTTCTTGACGAGCTTGTAACTTATGAGGTAAAGAGATAAAATGCGTTATGGACTTGCAAACTAACAAAGCCACAGCATTTGAGGCACATAGGGCCAATAAAAGGAAAACAGACAGTGACTATTTTAATTTTCTCTGGATTATGTGACTTAAAAATTCTACATCTGAGTGACAGGAGCTATATATTTTTTTTATTATCAAATGTCATCTGATCAGTGGCTTTAAAGTCCAATTGAAATACTCTAAAATGCCCTATATGTAGGACTGTGCGTGTGTGTGTGTTGGTTTTACTATATTTATGGGGTCTATGGTACTTTATGGGAACCAAAATGGTGGACAATAGTTTAAAGACCTTTCAGACCAGGACTAAGGTTAGATCAATGTTCAGGATAAGAGGCTGGGGTTTGCATTATGTCAGTGAGTGTCCTCACAGCTGACAAGTATGTGTGTGTCATGTATACCAATCAGATCTCAACCTGCCCATCATGTTGTCCTTGTTCTACTTTAAAATCTCTCTCTTGACATCAGCTGTCATTTCAGTGCATTTGCTGGGACTATCCTCCATTTCATTCATATTCAGTCTTCCTATCTTCAAGACCACAAGCTGCATATATCTGTTTGTAGACCCAAGGTGGGGTCATCACATCTAATCACCAAAGACTGTCACATCTCTCACATGTCCTTTCCTGTTTTTCACATGGCAACAAACGTTTATTTGCTAACACAAATGAGTCTTTTGGATGGATATGCAGTTGCTGTCTAACAATCAAATACATAAGGCTGTGGGGCCATTTGGTACACTGCAAGGTTCCTGTATGTTTACTCACTCAGATGTCCCCTGTCACTTCACACTTCAGATGTTAAAGCAGAACATAAAAGTCAAAGGACACTTCAAGCGAGCTTTTGGATGTTCGCTAACATAAATGTCACTGTCAAATGAATTTAGACATTAGTTTCCATATAGCAGCATTTTTTTTAATCGTTTACCCTCCCCCGCTGGTTTTGATGCATGACTTATCAGCCTGCCAGATGGTCCACTAGAATATTTCATCAGTAAATTAATTTCAGCAGCACAGCAATACATTAATGAGGACTCCTACACATCACATCTGTAGCAGGTGCCACACAGCGAGGTTGTTCAAATTAAGCTTTTATTTAACTTTGTCTTCTTCACGTACGGTTGGACTACAGCTTGTAGAACATGAGGTCAGAGCAGCTTTGACAAGCTCTCTCTGTGTGTGTGTGTGTGTGTGTGTGTGTGTGTGTGTGTGTGTGTGTGTGTGTGTGTGTGTGTGTGTGTGTGTGTGTGTGTGTGTGTGTGTGTGAGAGAATTTCTATTGAGGAGCAAGCGTGTTTTTACTATTTTATTTTTCCCAGACATCTCAAGAGGGAGCTGAGTTTCTTTATAAACCCTAATATTTCTCTCCAGCCGATAGTACAAAGTACATTTTTACATATATATTTTTTTAAGCTTTGAACTATTAATCTGCATCTGTGGTGGTAAAAGTGAAAAAAACAAAAACAAGAAAACAAACACCTTGCAAGGATAAGAGACACAAGAACAAACTTTTTGGTTTAAATTAGTTTAATTAATCTAAGACGCTGCATTTTGAGATCTGAAGACAATTTAATGAGAACTGTGACACACTAATAACATTCCTCTGTCGCTGTCACAGGCAAATTATGTATTAACATGACACAATAAATGAACTGTAGATTTGTTCTCACACAGCTATGCACAGCAAAGGTCTTTGCAAAATAAGGTACATCCATTAAACACCAAAGAGGATGGATGAAATCAACATCACACCAGTGTTTTCTTCACACATGCCTGAGAGGATCACATTTTCGATAAACTTAGCTGAAGAGGTAGTTTTATAATAAGCTGTTCATGAAGCAGTTATCAGTATTTAAAAAGAAAGATTATCATGACGAACATGTTTCATAATATCCGGATGAACACTGGTATAAACTTCTTCTAGAAGCACAGATAACCCCAACAACTGAGAGTCATGCTTTTAATTTGTAGCATCACGTCCTGTTCAACCACAACCTAAGGAGACTGACTAATGAAAACAAGTCAGTCTCAATCAGCTCATTGGTCGTCATCCCAACTGTCAACCTGTTTTGATGACTTGTTCAAAGTTGCTCTTGACGAGCTAATTATTCTGCAATCGTAGTACATGATGTTTTGTTTTTAGTCGGGTGTGCATCGCGGCAGGTCGACTGAGGTCCAGTCAACACTCTTAAAGACAAACAGCAAAGCGGCTTGGTGAAAAAAGCGAGCGCTGGCCTCATTCTCTTGGTAAATTACCCACACAGCACTGCACTGAGCTAGATATCATTACCTCTTTCTCTACACTCCTTGAGGATAAATTCTGCTGCCATGCATTTCCTAATCATCAAAACAAGAAGCTTTCCTCTGTGAGTCACTGGTAAACAGAGAGAGGAGAGAGAGAGGTAGAGAGACTCTGGAAACAAATGAGCGCAATACAAAAAAAAAAAAATCCTTATGTTCCTTCAGCTTTTTGTTACTTCTCACAAAGGAAGAGCGATCCGCTGAAAGAGATGGACGACACAATCAAAGCTTTTTAGAAGATGATCCATGGACCCCCCCCCCCCCACACACACACACACACACACATACACAGAAAGAAAGAAACACTCTCCACTTAGCTCTATGTCAAACAAATCTTGAAATACATAGATGTATGAGTGTGTAAGTATGTGCTTATGTGAATGATGGGAGCAAAAATTACCCATTATCACAAGAAAGAAAAGCAAAAGAAATGCAGGATGAGAAATGGCTGTCCCAGAGACATGGAGACAAGGTCCCGGTAGGTTCAATGTCTGTAAGCATTGTAGGAAATGTTGAGTCTCAATCTGAGGAGAGACATTGATCGTCTCAGTCTGGGACCAACAAGGTGCACATACGTCACTTTGGATAAAATTGTCATCGACTTTGATGCACAGAGGAGGAAAACACAACTCTGGAATCAACAGGCTGAAAGATGAGAGGAAATTAGAAGAAAACACATTCAGCGCATCTCTCAAGAAACATTTCAGCAGCTGCACTACTCATGTAGTGTGAATGCTCAGTTTAAGCCGGTGTGCAAAAAAGCTTTAACACATTAAAACTGTCTGTTATGATAAAAACATCATAAATATATCCAAATTTGAAAGTATCTCACAATCATTATATAATTAAATGTTATTGACAATCTAATGGAATGATCTAGTGCATCCATGTTTAAGAGAAGATGGCAACATGTGTTTGGCTGATTGAAAAAAGAAAAAAACTGCCAAAGTCCTTGAAACAAACTGAATCCAATTTGTACAAAGTTTTGCAGCAAGACGACGCCACACAGAGACAGTCATTATGTGCATGGCCATGACTGTCTGTCTGTCAGGAAAACAGAAGCAGAGCTCAATTTAATGTTAAAGGAGAAAGAAAAAAATCATGTTGCTAACAAGCACTGGTTACCCAGTCAGAAGTGCACCCATCCCACACTGGCACATTTCTCAGTGACAGCTCTAAACCTCCTTAATACTGGGATAAAGACTTCATACAGTGCACTTGCTGAGGCCCCGAAATCCCCCAAGTGGGGCCCCAGAGGATGTGTGCTAGCTGGCATCTACAGATTGACTACATGTGAAGCATTCAAGGAACATCATCAAAGACTTTCCACTGGATTTTTTAAAACTGAAATATGAAACAGCAGCATGTTAAAGCCACATCAGGGCAGATAGGATGTCGGGTGAATCGAGCAAAAGCATCTGACAACCTGATTTAATCAGTCATAGGAGGAGAACATCAGTCACAGCTGGACTGACTCAAGTGCATTTTCCAGAGTTTGCAGCTTATGCAACATGTTGCATCCATTCTTCCTTGTTATAATTTCCAATGACAAACTGTGAAAATGGTGTGAGATCCTAGTCCCTGTGCAATAGGGCCACATCGTGTCCTGCACGCCTGAGGTGGTGGTGGTGGCGAGGCTGGTGGGTCTGGTCAAGGCTTGACAGGCCAATTAAAAGGTGAAGAAATATGATGTGTCAGACGATGTCTAATCCAGAGCGGCTCTGACACAAACACCCCGAGCACTAATAACCAGTCAAAATCTCTGCTGCCTCACCCTTCCCTTCCTTTCTGGTCTCTCTGCATGTTTCTTACGTGGCTGTTAGTAGTTGTTTCTCTTTATCTTTTCCGCTGCATCTTTTTTTTTTCTTTTCTTGCTGTCTTTTTCTCTCATTGATGTTTTCATACCTTCAGGGATGTGTTTGGGTTGTCTGTCCTTTCCTCAAAGTGATATTTCAGAGACACCTTAAAGAAATTTTATTAAATGTTGCACTAATCCTCTTTCTAAAGGACAAACTGGTCAGAATTTTAAGGTCAAAGGTCACTGTGACAAGTTTGGCCAGAAGTCCAAAACTCAGGCGCAATTTTACAAAAGTGTCCGACAGGATAAAAGTGATGACAGTTTACATAAGGTCAAGGGTTAAAGCAGAAGGAAGTGGAATGTTTGTGTTAATAAAAGTCTTAAATAGTTATATCTTCCGACAGAAATCACTTACATAGAGTGTTTGGTCCGAAACATGGGTCTGTCAGTCACTCTGCTCTGCTGTAAGCCGAGGAGAAAACTTTCCTTGTGTCCTACAACCTTTATCCAATGAGGACAGAGAACGGCATGAAGAGCTGTGTGTGCAGTCAAGGGATGCGTGTGAATGTGGTGACGTAGGGACGAGGACCAATAGATCCATGACGAGGGCGGGGGCTGCTAACTCCATCGGCTGACAAGAAGTTAGCCAAAATGACCGGATCGCTTACTTCTGCTTTAACTTTACTGTGATGTCATAATTTTCTTCAGTAACATTTCTGGCCTCAACTGGTTGGGTTTGAGAGTTTACTCTAACCTGAGTCTGTGTCACAGTGGATTTCTTTCCAGCTGATGAGTTCATCAATCAGAAAAACCTGTTGTCCACATAGATACTGGGTGAGTTTAACCTATACTGCCAAATGTATTTACACTGTGTCAAATTTTTATATCTGCAGTGAGGATCAACAACTAAATTCAACAGTGCAAAAAAGTAAAGAAATCAAAACTAGGCTAGTCCAAAATACGTATAAATAATTTTGACTTAAATTAATTCTGTCATATAGTACAAGCTTTTGGATTCACTGCCTAGCACAACGTCTGCACAAATGGGACTTTTAATCCTGCGGGACAATGATGCAGTGGCACATATAGATAACTCACGGGTAAGAGCAACTAAATATAACTTGTGTTTTGCTTTATTATCTGTTGCTGTGTATGCATATTGGTGCATGGTCACTGAGCATTGTAGGTAGGTTACGTTCTATCCAGATATTAAGGTGTAAACAAACATGTACAGTAGTGTATGTAATCTCCGGCAGGCTGAAACGTTACATTGTTAGCATGTTCTAATACCGTTGCCTGTAATTGAAATGAAAGTGACCTTTATACAAAATAAAGAAAACACATTTAAAATATTATTTTTCTCTTCTCCAGCCTTACTGCTGTTGTCTCTTCCCCTACCACTCTTTCTCTCCTCCTTGACACAACCCCTTTATTTTCTCCTCGCCTTCCTTTCACTGTGTCCCTGGCTGGACAACTCTGACAAGAAAAAAAAACACACTAATAGTGGGTTATACTGTTGACACCCTATTACTTAATTGTCATCTGCCTAGGAGAATAAAAAGTTATCAGACATGTTGGGGAAATGAAAGCTTAGCTGCTGCTTCCCCACTGTCAACAGGAACAGGTCTTTTCAAAATGTGAAATACAGTACGCATCACTGCGTGTGTGTGGTTACAGAAAGGGGAAGACATTTAGGAAAATTCTAACAGGTGAGCTACTCAAAGCAAAAGACAAAAGTAAAATACCCTGAGACTAAAGTAGATTTCTTACATGAAACGTAATATTTATTCCTGTTTTTGTTTAAAGATGAGCAAAACAACAGAGACAGTTTCATGCTACGATCAATTCCCCCGTGCAAATTACTTTCCTTTTAGGTTTGTAAGTACTTGTGAAGAGGTCCGTGCAGATGTAGGCGGTGATGTCAAACTCGGGCTGACAGAATGACAGAATCCTTTCAGTTTCAGTCGCAGCGATGAATAATTGAGCTCCTGATACTGAGTGCGAATGTGTATTTGGTGCCAAACTTGTCTACAGCACAAATTTAACTATTATGCATCCCAACATAGCTGGTGAGGTTCAGGTGAAGGGCCTGACAAAAGCAATGTTTATTCATGTAATTTCCCTCGACAGTGTTTTGAAGGAGTGAGGGAAATCCGGATGTGAAGGAGGGAGTCTTAAAAAAAAGAGAGAGAATTTTAAAATATGCAGCTGCATGTGTCCAAAGTGCTTTTGAAACCCATTTGACAAACTTCCTCAGTCTTTGATCCTTCATGGTTCCTCATAACGGCTCTAGAATACTGTCTGTCAGCCAAAAGATTCAAAAGAAATCTTCCACTTTACATGTTTTTAATGTATATGCAATGATGCAACTGCCATCATCTGCTAGCGCACATATCTCCATAAATACACGATGGAATTTGCTTTCTGGCATAGCTCGCGTTGAACTAAAAGATGTCTTGATGTCTTGATTCATGCACTGTGCATGTAAAGTGTGTAACATGCACATTTTATTTTAAAGTGAAGTCATGCATTTGCTGCCAAGTTGTATCTGCAGACAAGTTAATAGCAACAACAAGGTCGTTCAAAGCGCTTCACAAAAGGCACCCAGTAAAAGGTTTACAAGATTAAACTCAAGGCAATGTGAAAATAAGACACATTTAAATTGACTTTGAGTGAAATAAAAGAGAAGATACAAATAAACTACAGCAGAAGAGAATGTGATGTATTCAATCATTCAAAAAAACTGACAGTACGACAGACTGTATGCAGATCAGTCTTAGACCACTTTATGAATTTATTCTTTAACTGGTAGGTAGAGTGATGTGATCCTTTTTCATGGTCTCAGTAAAGCTGTGTTATACCATCTTAAAGGTGTACAGAAATGGCCGTGTGTCCTGTTTGTCGCGCCGAGTTGTCACGAGCTGCAACAGGAGTTTACCCGAGTGAGGAAAACGAATTTGATTGGTCGTTATCGAGCGGGCGGGATATTCAAAGCTTGGGGCGAGCCCGAGCTCCGTGTGTGTGTGCGTGTCTCAGACGTTTGAATGACGGATGACAGATCCAATATCAGTGGCTGGTGAATCGTGTACAGGCTGACGTATAATCCGTGCGCCTGCATTATCCAATGCGGAAAAAAAAATACACACTTTCATCCCGGATTTACTCAAAAATAGAATTTTGCACAAAGTTTGGCCTACAACGTCTGAAAGATGAGTTATTACATTAATTTTATGACCCAAAGTGGGCTCAAATTCAATTTTCTTTTCTGTACACCTTTAACACAACAAGGTATGTAGCCTAAGAGCCAAAACTGAGGGCAAAATGAGCCAACTGGACAAAATCTGCGTTCTCAAATAGAAGCCCAGGCTTTGATTTGTTTCAACTGTTGAACCTGCCCGGCTTATTTGAGACAGGTGTCTATATGGGACAGACTTTTATTTAATTTTGAACAAATCTTATGCTCAGCAAAGATGGAAAATACTGTCAAATCGTTCTATAACTGTATGCTCTGGCCATAGACTGTACATAGGCTCCGGCTCTTTCAAAAACTATAAACTGTTTTTTTGTATGTAACAACATCTATTGCACGTCTGCCCGTCCTGGGTGAGGGATCCCTCCTCTGTTGCTCACCCTGAGGTTTCTCCAATTTTTCCCTGTTAAAAGGGTTTCTATGGAGTTTTTCCTCAGTGGATGTGAGGGTCTAAGGGCAGAGGATGTTGTTGTGATGCCATGTAAAGCCCTTTGAGACAAACTGTTTGTAAAAATGGGCTATACAAATAAAATTGCCTTGCCTTGCCTTCCTTGGGTCAGTTGGCGTTTTCAACGCGCCCACACAAAACGACTAGGCTACAAGTAACTTGGGTCGAGTTAGATCATGGGTTTCCTTTTTTGGGGGGCGCGGGTCAAACTGGGTCTCATTTTAATTTTCAAGCCCGTGGAGAACTCTAGCATGAATTAAGCAGCTTAGAAACTGCTCAAATGGGCGATTGTGGGCTTTGAGAGTTTTGTACATTCATAAGAACTTGCAGAAAACAGAAATCGACCCGGCTTCTAATTGAATTTTTATTTGCTCAAACCTGTAGCCAGACCTGGCTAATATAGGAGGCCGGGGTCTATTTGAGACCCACTTTTATTTGAGAAATTAGGGTATGTTTGGTGCCTATTTTTTTTGTTTTTTGTGTCATGTATTTAAGTTATTTAGTTTAGTTATTTAATTATTTATTAATTTAGTTTAACATGAAAATGAAAATACTCCTGACATGATCTCCATGTCTCCAGATCAGCTGCTTGTTATTGGGCACACTTCAGCTAATGTGAAGATCAGACCTGCCACATTTCATCAGGTTGCTCTGCACCCCTCTGCTCTCACAGAGCTACACAGTCTGGAGTTGGAGAGGAATACTATAGTCAACTGACTGACATGTGAAATTGACTCCGAACCTTTATTCCTGCAATTGCTAACACCGAGGGTGTTGTTCGCTTTCACAAATGAAGGCATTTTATGCAAACCATGGGGCCAATTGTTCTCTATGCATGTGTGAGTGCAATCACATTTACATTTTTGTCATTTAGTGTGCACTCACACAGACTTACAAAGAGCACATTCATCAGGCACAGGTGAGCGAAACGCATAACATTACAGTTTGGACAAAATCCTCTTTACGAAAACTAACAGCTGAAATGACAATAAAGTAGCAGATACAATAGCGCAAGTATCATTTCAAGTCATTGTGTTTTGGATTGAAGAGGGCCTGGTCTCTGTAGTGGTGGTTCAGTGTGTCTAAGCCATTACAGAGGCATAAATTCAGAGGCAATGAGATGTCAGTATAATTACCTTCTTTATGCTAGGCTGGGTAAGCACCACTCTGCTCACCACTTCCTGCCACATTAGAGAAAAGAACCATTTGTCTGTGGAGACATGGGGCCCTAATATGTCACACCAACACTGACCTCTGTTCTCTCTGTGCTTTAAATCTATAGAGCTGTGAAGGTGAATGTCAGCGCAGTCAGGGGTTCACACCAATGATTGCACCACTGCAAAAGCTTGTTGTTTGATACATACATTTAAAAAGCCACTTCAAATGTTTGTGATTGCGTTTGACTTGCAGCATCCAGACTTCTAAACCCTCCTGTACCGGTTATTAATTTGAAAGTTTGGGCGTTGTTTTAGCCTGGACAAAAAACTGAGAACTTTCAAAACTGTAACACGGACGCACAGACGGTTGCCACAATTCTGGTCACTTCCTTGAGTCTCAGCCTCGAGTATCCATGGTGAATGCAAAAAATAAAAACCTTGTCTTGTCTTGATGTCATTGCTGGAGCTGCTGTGTGGTTAAACTAAGCTTTGTAATGCAACAGTTGTCTTTGGTGTTCTCTTTTACTGCAGAGTCCACCATGTGTCTACACTGGTTTGCACATGCTGAGTGTGTGATGATATGTGTGTTAAGGTGTGTTAATATTTGGGCTGCACGATTTGCAAAAAACATCATATTGTGATCATATGGACAGATATTGTGATGGCAATTTCAGCTAGAATTGTTTTGTTGTTTTTGCTTTTATACATAGAAATTCTTATGTCATTTGTGTTGGCTAGCAACATACGACCTATAGCCTAGTGTTAGTCTAATGTTGTGACACTTCACATCAAATAAATTTAATAAAATAAAATAATTACCGCTCCTTTGATTTGGCTAGTGCACGTGGCAATATTGTGATTCTGGTTGTGTTACACTCGGATCCAAGAATCTTGAGCGGATCTTGTGTAGTTGTTAATTCAAGTCCTACAGTTGCACTTCAATTAATCATGCCACCCTATAGTTAGTATGGATGGAAATTATTTCTGATGTGGAGCTGAAACGCTCATGTGGTCCGAGTGCATTTGAGTATTAAAAGGAAAATCTGAACGCTGAAAGGCAGCAGACAATGCAGCTTGTTATGAAGAAGCCATAGGAGTCACAGTAGATTTGGTCTTGCCAAATCATCCACTGCTGAAAGCATCATATCTTCTGAAAAGTTTTTTAATCTCAATGAATTAAAAACAGAAAAAAAATCTATTAAATCATGCCATGTTGAACTTCTGAACCATTGGGTTTAGTTCTTCTTGGATATTTGACAAAACGTTTCACAGCATCGCACGTGTTCCAATATTGGGCTCTTCTTCAGCTCTATACGGCCATGAAAAGACCAAATCTGAGTAGAATTCTCTGTGCGCTCATGTAAATTCAGCTGGAGCTAGTTAAGCTATATTTGACTCTGTCTGCGCCGAGGTCTGCTGCTTCTCTGACATGATATACTTGTTCTTGGTGCACCTGATTTTCTGGATGATTCCACCGCAGAGAACTAAGTGACAATGATAGAAAACACACACGCATACAGACACATGCACACACCACCGTCTCCATGGTGCACAGCCATGTGACGACGGCTGTGATCTATAATTAATTTGCAACTGTAGAAATGTAACACAGAAGATAAATCACTTTAATACTGAGGGGAAAATATATAAATAAAAGAAAAGAGAGAATAAGATAATATTGCGTATAGTGGGGAGGGTGCAGATGGGCTAGAGAGGGATGAGGGAGGAGAGGAGTGAACAAGGAGCGAGACAGGAAGTGGGGTGTGGAAGCATTGACACAAAATTGATGGCATAATAAAATCAGTGGGGCTGCATGCCATGAGTGGGTAATTCTGCAAGCATCTCAGTCGACGATGAGTTTACGTACATCCAGATGACTTTTCCTCTCTCTCGCTCTCTCTCTACTCAGGATTGTTTTCACCCTTTCTCCTCGCCATCCTCGGAAGCCTTTACCCTACTCTTCCTTGCATTCCTTTCCTGACCAGCTCAGAGTTTTATCTCTAAAAGGCAGAGCTGCCGTCAATGTCGAAATAATCCTGCTTGATGCTCGGCCCACTGAGGTTAAAGGCTGAGAAATGTCTTTCAGTGCACAAGGCGACCGCTTGGAGGATGGCTCTGGGCCTCTCTTCTGATTTGCTGTCTGTTTTCTCAACGATCCAATGAAAATACAGCAGATAAGCACTCTGACAGACCAAATCCTGCAAATGTTGGATAATAGTTCCAGGTATGGGTGGATGGCTGAGGGTGGTGCTTGCTTTGTTGTGACATCATGAAGTCACAGAAACCATAGCAACTGGTTTAAATGCTCAGTTTCTGAATATAAAATGTGTGCATTTCTCTGTGGATTGAGGCTTTGATACTTTTACAGTATTATAGAACATAGACCTGCTCTATGATCAAAATTGATATGGGGATATCACTTTAATATGGGGCCTTTAATTGTTGTTGTTCTGATTGCTCAGGCACAGTAGGTGAGATGGTTGTATTGTACTTTTTCCTCATCAAAACCTGCTGACAACATACCCACAGTGCATCTGAACCTCTTGTGGTATATTGGTGTAGCAGCAAATGAAGAGTGGGCTAATGAGGTACAAGGAAGCTCCCTTTTTAAAAAACATCATACCTGTTTGTTATGCAGCCACACCTGGAAACAGATACTTGATAATCAATATCATTCCTGCCTTCATTGAAGAAGATGATGTGATTTCCCCTCTCTGAAACTGCCCCTCCTCTTCCTGTTGCCCTTCTTCTTGTTCCCCATCTTCCTCCTCCCCTCTCTGCTGAATGAGGCTAAACACACACTCAGCACCATCTAAATTATGCAGATGATAATAGTGATTACCCTGAAAGTAAGCTGCCGACGTGGCTCAGCCCAAACTGTTTGCAAAACCTGGGATGTGTTTACAGTTTCTTGCATGATAGAGGTTCTGAGTCTCACCTGACTGAGTGTCATGAGTTTTGTAATAGCTTCTTTTTGATTTACAGCTCAACTGCTCTCTACCTGCTCTCGCTAATTGAAAAGAGAGGTCACTCTGCTGCTCCTCACAGGAGTCCACACTGTGCTGCGTGTGCGTATGTGTGTGTGGAGCTGCAAAGATTGGACTATGCCAGATCTGCATTAATGTGAGACACAGTGTAAAAGGGGAACATAACATCAGTGCCTGTTTTTGTTTTCATCATCATTAGTTACCTCAATGATGCTAAGTATCTTCCCTTTCCCTTTCATCCCTCACTTCTCACCTTCCTGTTCCTTCCTGTCTCACTATCCTTCCTTATCCACTCTGCTCTTCTTTGCCTGTCCTGTCATTTCCTCTCCCGTGTTTGTTTGCCTTGCTTTGCCATCATTATTAGGGGTATTATTAGTATGCAGGCCCGTGTCCTAAGGCCAGCAGTCTAAAAACAACAGATCCTGAATTCAAACACACACACACACACACACAGAGTTGTAGCATTAACGCACCAGGAAATAAAATCGGTGAAATCCATGCTCAGATCGACTCAGTACAATCAGGACACTCTAAATTGAGCTGTATCTGATCCAAGCACGTAACAAACCGATGCTTGCCAGTCACTGCCGTGGCTTGCTCGCCTCAACTGGTTTTTTTTTTCAACTTGTTTTGTTTTTTATTCTCTCACAGCCTCTCTGACCTAGTTGCATGCACTCATCACAGCAGACAGCATTGTAACTTTTAATCAGACAACTCTTCATTTGTACTAACAGCATGGCTGAGCCAGGACATGAATAATTGTGGGCTCATATAATTGGCTCACTGTACTGTATATGTGAGCAGAGTGGGGATAGCACAATAGTAAAATACGATGTATCACATGACAAAATAAATGTAAATAACAAGCTTTTTCCCCAGACTTTCATGCTACACTTTAATATGCTTTCATGTTTTTTATGCAGTTTAATTAGCTTCTCTGCAGGAAGCAGGACCCTCGCTGTGGCAAATTTAACATGTTTTACTCATGTTGTCAATTTGCTGTAAATGTTAAGCTGCATATCATGAACAGAAAACATGAATATTAATGTATTCATAAATTATATATTGCAAAAATATTTCACAATTTGTTAATAAGGTTGTATTTTCGTTATAAAAAATTATATATTGGAGATATACATTTGGATTGTTTTGCTGCCACTGAAAAGGGGATTCCTCTCATGTGTTTCATGACAAGTCTTTCCAGGCGTTTAGGTATGGGGGTGAGGGCCACAGGCCTGTAGTCGTTCAGAAATGTGACTGCTGAATTTTTTATGCCGGAATTATTGTGGATGTTTTGAAACATGAGGGGACACATTGCACTGCGGCACTGAGTTTCAGGACTCTGCCTACCACCCCATCTGGTCTGGCAGCTTTCCTGGGGTTGATGTTTTTTAGGCCCAGCCTGACCTCACATTCACATTCCTGATTGCTGGAGCTACGTTGTACCTTTCTTTGACTCCGTTTCTGGTCATAATAAAAAAGTAAAAAGACTGTAGCATTTACCTTTTAATTGATCTAAAACTTTAGGTTTTCAAAAACACAGATTTCGGCAGAACAACAAAAAAAATCTGGATTTTAGCACCGATCTGATTGTTGGTGACAATGATGATGATGATGTTTGTTTGTCTTTAGTGTAATATTTGACTTGATTTTGGTTTCTCAGAATCTTTTTTTAAAATGTTTTTTTTTATGTCTCATAAATAAAACTGTGACCAATCAACATGGACTCACTGGCCAACAGATCTGCTGCACGGCAATCCAGAAATCACAGTAACTTATTATTAAATAATTTATCTCACTAACATTCCAATTTTTAATCTTCAGCAGAATATCTGAGGTATTTTTTTCTTTTACCACTATTACTTTCATACCACAACAGAACTGGGAGCCAATTTCCGCCCCACACCATCAGAGCTGCTGGTGCACTGTCAGACAGAGGTTTTTGTTATTATCTTTGTATATTTTTGATGAGATAATTTTTGATTGATATCCACATACAGCACATGCTCTTTGATTTTGACTTTCACAATGGATTGAACACATAAAACAATATAATAACCACATCAAAAAATAATAAACAAAGCTTTATATTAAACCTGCTGATGGCTACATTTGTTTTCTAACTGACACAGTGGTGATAAATACATTTATTTGCTGTCCAACTGATTTATGTTTCCAAATATCATCATGATAATACACCATATAGAATCTCTCATGCGCGATGACTAATCATCCTGGCGTTGTTGCAATATCATTGGGTGTGTGCCAATGGTCCAGAGCGAGCATCTCAAGCTACGGACATACCTCGAGATGAGTCAAGTCGTCTGGCCATTAAAATGAGCCGACAGCACTCAAGACAATTCAAATGAACTCTTTAAATGTGTGAAAGGGAAACACTTTTCAGGCCCTCACAGTCCTAATAGTTTCTACAACGGTGCAGAAATCTTTAACTTTTGGGCTACACACCTTGCTCTTGGGCATCGCACTATGATGGGGGATGCTGAGTTTGGAGAAAGCCTTATTCAATTAGTTTCCCACCTAATCCTCTGAATCCTCCTGCCACCTCTGTATCGGCTGCCTCAGCTAAAAACAACAGCACTCCCTGGTGTTTATCTGCTCATTATCAGAGACGCTGGATGAAATAAGGTGTAGCTCGGTTGGAGGTGTTGGTAAATGTCACTCCTTGGGGGGGAACTCAAATCTCTAATCCAAATTAAGAGGGCAGTCGTGATTTGGCCTCTGTTCATAATAAAAGATAGCGTTTGAGCCGGTGCGGGAGCAGGAATCACTGCAACTGCAACAAGCTAAATCAAAGTGAGATGAAGTGAAGCTGTTTGATCACCACTGACAAGTACAAAGGAGCTTTGTGAACGTGTATCTCAGTGCAGCTGGGCTGATTTCAAGATAACCTCAGATAAAAATCAAGGGTTTAACCTTGTTAACATCCACATGGTGTTTGTTATACAATACAAGACATGTCATGAGCAAATAATCCTTCAACACGCAAGTGTGTATCTCCTTCTTGGAGCTACAGTGAACCAAGGACAAACTCGCTTTAATTTCGTGGCGCAGTTTGGCGCAGCCCGCGCAGTGGTAATTTCGCTGAGATGGGTGTGATGGCGCAGCAGGGGGAGGTGTTGACAGATTCATCTTGGTGCAGTGACAAAGTTTTGTGCCAAAACGCTGCGCCGAAGGTGCACTAAAAGGTTTCCAGAATGTCAGGCACATTTCAATGCAATAAATAATCACAACAAACACTATTTAATGTAACTATCTGAATCAGCACATATTAGATATTGGTATGTATTTGTCATCTCTAAACTCAGAAAATTCAAAAGAAAAAAGAAAAAGAGAGATGCTCGCCGACAAGGGGCCAGGCCACGGAGCTTCTGATTTCATCCTTGTTACGAATGGTATTTGTTTATATGTTGATCTGTGCACATTTGTTACACAATGAGTGTGTTTATTAGTGGAAAAGGGGTGTGCGTGTGTGTGTGTCAGGGACGGACGCATCATGGTTGGAGCTGTGTCGGATGCGAGCGACCGCATCGTCACACAGCTGTTGTGGCATTGCCCACATTGTCCTATGGCTAATCCGTCACTGGTGTGTGTGTATGTGTGTTTTTTTTTTTTTACATTGGGCAAAGGTTCTCTGTGTATCAGGGCAAACCTATATTCGGTCACTGCAAGCATGGACCTTCCGGACCAGAACATCAGTTTCCTCCTGTAAGTTTGGCCGTCTGGCGTCACTGTCTCCTTCATCCATGTCGAAATATAAAATTACAAATTTGCACCTGCAGCGCATTTACAGTGAAGGTGAGGAGAGGAGCTCATTTCACTGGTGAAGAACGGACTTGACTCACGGCCTCTCTCCTCCCTCTATGCCACTTGCACTGGTGGGAGGGACGGAGGCGGGCTTGCGCCGGGCTGCGCCATGCACGAAAATTGCAAAGTGCGCCTGGACACACCCCGTTGGCGCGGCACACATGCACTGCACCTCGCCTGTGCCTGGTCTACAAAGTTAGAGCCCAGAGCCTCATTTCAAGACAAGAGCATGAGCATTTGGTGATTTTGAGCAGGTGCACTGTGAGCTATCTGTTATTTTTAGGGTCCGGGCAGCTAAGCTGCCGGGAACCTATTGTATTCCTAGGAATTCTTCTTCTTTAGGGTCCGGGCAGCTAATGCTGCGTTCGATTGCACTCGGAACTCGGAAAGATCCGACCTCCGACTCGGAAAAATACAATAGAACGGCCTTTGAAGTCGGACCTCCGATTCGGGAACTCGGGAAGGATCCAAGCAGCCCGAGTCGGTCGGAAATACGTGCAAAATCGTCAGAGCAAAATGGCGCAGCACACGGTGAGAGGTAAATAATCACTTTCTCCTCAACTTTTTGTCTGTTATGTGTCGTTTAATTTAGTATTTGTGTTACTAAAAGTGTAGGATTACTTTGTCGTGGTATTTGCAGTCCCACTCTGTTAATCAAAGAGTTTGTGTGAGTAGTAGGGACGAAAAAGCACAGTAACAATGCTGAAAATATACAAATTTTTCCCATATTTAAGCTAATATTTAGGTGTAATGCATTTATTTTTATTATTTGCAGGAATTTTATTAGATTTAATGATATTTTTTTGTCTCTTAAGTATTTGCAGACAAGAACTCCGACCTCTATCTGGATGCAGAGAGGACACAGCCTTTCAACTGTGTTATGTATCAGTCAGCATCCGACCCTACATCATATTTTCTTGACCAGCACCTCACCATCAAAATTGAAGTTATTACACTTGGTGAGTGAGATTTTGAAAAAAAAAAAAAAAAAAAAGTTTCACTGTAGAATGTGATTCATTCTTTCATGCATTTAGAGCTGCAGCTAAGAATCATTGTCATAAATGATTAATCTGTCTATAAATTTTTTTACTAATCAGGTTGTAATGATCGATTAGTCTTTGATTAAGCAATTAATTGTTGCTGCTCTATTATAGCATTAGGCCTATTAGGCTATGTGTCATCAACACCAAAGGTAAATTAACAAAGTCCCTGGGTCAATAAAATATTGAAAAATATCATTCACAAGTTGACGTCCTTAAATGTCTTGTTTTGTCCACGAACCAAAGAGATATTCAGTTTATTGTCATAAAGGAACAAAGAAACTAGAAATATTCACATTTAAGAGGCTGAAATCAGATAATTTGATTTTTATACTCAAAGAGATTATTCAGTTATCAAAATAGTCGATGATTAATTTTATAATCGATTAGTGTTTGTGTAATCAATTAATAGTTGCAGCTCTAATTGAGCTATATCAATTTCTCAGCTATATCACTTTCATCTAACCAGATGTTACATGTTTTAGGGCTGGAAACTGATGACAAAGAGTCACCTGAACCAATGGACAACGAAGAGGAGATGCCTGCCACAGATCCCCAACCACACAACGAGTGCTTCACCAGAGATCAGACTTTGTTCCTCATTGATTTGATGAGGAGCAAGCTGGAAGAGGATGGCAGTGAGCTGCCCAAAACCCTTAGAGAATTAAATGCCAGGGTGAAGGCGGGGAAGGGCTCAAAAAAAGCCATGTGGAAGGAGATGGCTGTGAAGCTGTCAGACCACTTTAAAGTGGTTTTCGACCCGGACAGAGTGGCCCGCAAATGGGGAACGCTTGAAGAAGCATACAAGAAAATTAAAGATAACAACCGTACTACAGGAAAGGGGGCACTGCGCTTTCAGTTCTATGAGGAGATGGAGCAACTCCTTGGAGGGCACCATGATATAGAGTTCCCAGTGGTGGGAACTTCGGATGGCTTGGAAATTAGGAGACCTGATGCACTTCTGACTGACCGCCAGCAACCTTCTGCCAGTCCTTCTTCTGGGTCAGCCAGTCTTTCCTCGGGCCCATCTCCATGCCGCCCTCGTCGCCCAGAGGATAATTCCCTCTTGGAATTTCTTCGTGAATCCGAGTCCGCCTCCCAGCGCAGACACGAAGAGATGCTGAGTCACATGAAAACCTCTCAGCAGTCATTCGAAGCCATGATGAAGAGTTACTTGCAGAAAAACTAGTTAACCAAAGAACTTTAAAATGAGAATGTTAAATTGTTTGCACTGCATGTTATTGATGTTTTAATGTGGTGTTGTGCTTACTGTAACTTCTGTTATTGTTCATGTGAGGTGTTATGAATTATTTTCGAGAATGTGAGAAACACAATATGTCATATTTTTATAACGTTTATTTTTATACTTTTGTATGCACTTAAGCGCTTTTCCAAAGCCAGGTTTAAAGTTAAGCACTGTATATGTGCTTTTACATTTACTACGTTTAGTAAATAAAACTGTCAAACTGAAACAGCAATTGAACTTCCACTGGTCATTAATGCGGTGAATGCATGAACAATTAATATGCACAACATGTTGAATGTTTTTCCATATAAAGTTGATGGCTTATTGTGAGATGAAAAGGAGAACATATCAGTAAAACTATTCATTGACAGATAGACAGATTCCAAGCAAAAGCAAAGTTGCCATCATCATCCTAGTTGCAGTCTATTCATTCTCATCACCCCGTCTCGGGCAGCCCAGTGGATGCTGCTCACACACATCTGTGGGGTCTGCACACAGATTGTGTAGGATGCAAGCTGACGCAATTATCATGACAACAATGTCCAGCCGTGTATTTTGAAGGTCTCGCACTCTTCTCCACCGACACTTCATCCTGCCAAAGGTCTGCTCCACAATTACTCTGCCCCGGCTTATCTGTAGGTTTCTTGCCTCTTCCTCTGCTGACAAGGCTCCGTTGTCGCGTTTTGGTGTCATCACAAAAGGGTAGGCATTCCCACAGTATGCACTATCCCCTAACAGCTGGTATTCTCCCATCTTCTCCTCCCAAGTGCTGTAAAATGTGGAAGAGCGCAACATCCGTGCATCGTGCACCCTCCCTGGTGGTCCCACAAAAATGTCCTCAAACTTTCCTTTCTCATTTACTATCCCCTGAAGGAGAACAGAGTAAAAACCTTTCCGGTTCAGGTAGTCGCCGCCTCTGATGATGGGCCTCTGGATTTTAATATGGCACCCATCAATGGCACCTATGATGTCATTGATGCCACAGACCCTGGCAAACGCTGCCACAGATGTTGCTTTCTCAAACTCTTTTGGCCAGGAGATGAAGGAGGAAGTTTGGGCACAGAGTGTGCGGAGAATCTCCAGGATGACATGGTGAGCTGTTGATTGTGACACGTTGAATTTATCAGATAGCTCTCGAAAAGAGTTTTGGTTGCCGATATACCAGAGAAACATGGCAAGCTTCTGGTGAAGAGGAACCTCTGGTCGGCCTCCAACATGAACCTTCTGGATGTGTTGTTTTAGCTTCTGCAGCAGGAAATCAAATTGTGCCCAGGTCACCCGAAGATGCCGGCGAAATGTGTGCTCATCCATCTGCATGAGTATTTCCCATTCTGTACCCGTCTTTAAGATTGACTTTCTGGTGAATGGTTTTAACAGCAGCAAAGCATACCTGTGAGCCCATATAAAATAGGGGATATTAGATTGACAGACAGATATCAACTGCTCTCACAGAACCAGTCACACACAACACAACAATAAAAACACATGTCTGTTTTTTATTAATCTGTTTTTATTGTTGTGTGACATGTTTTGTATATATAGGCTACACACACACACACACACACACACACACACACACACACACACACACACACACACACTGAAACTGAAAATATTGTAGCGACCCCGCAGTGATGTTGTTGTTATGATGTTTACGTTGTGATTTCTGACTGACTGTGAATGTGTTAGCCTACGGGCAGGTAGGGTAGGGTTGAATGAGAAACTGAGGGCCGGGGTGAGTGTGAGGAAGACAGCTGTGTGTGTGTGTGTGTGTGTGTAGGTGAGTGAGGAGGAGCAGAGGAAGAAGTGAGAGTTGTCAGATAAGTTTGTGTTATGTTGTTGTAATTACGTCGGGTCGGACGCTACAATATCAATAGAAACGTGTGATTAACATAGACGACGGACGCGAAATAGCCGCGGAGCGGAGCCAGTTTCCTTTCGGTGCCATTAACCGATTGTGCCAGATGTGCCAGAGCGCGCACCTCTGTGCCAGACTGAGGGGCCGATCTTGCCGACCGGAGAAATGCGCATCTGGAGTGGAATACACACACACGCGCATGCACGCACACACAAGGGGGAAATGACAGCTGCGCGGCTTGCATACGTACAGCATCCGACGTTTCTCTTTCTCTCTCTCCCTTAAGTAGCTGATGTACTTCCCCTGAATGATTTTTAAATACTCAAAAGACATCCAAACAAACATCAGCTTGCTGTGGCCGGCCATGTTTTCCGAGGTTGTGCAATGAAACGCATTTACCTCGGAAGTCGGAATTTCCAACTCGGATCTTTCCGAGTTCCGAGTGCAATCGAACGCAGCATAAGCTGCCGGGAACCTATTGTATTCCTAGGAATTCTTCTTCTTCTTCTTCTTCTTTCTTCTTCCAAGGAAGTCATACTTCCCATGGGTGAAAAGTCACCAAACTTTGCACAAAGGTCCAGTCCCATGCCAGATTCACTCAACTCCAAGGACATGTGCCCCCCCCCCTCCTAGGGGGGGCACAATAAGCGTTTAAATTAAAAAACTTTAAAAATTCCTACCAAACCAACGGTAGATGCTACAGTGTTGAAACTTCACCACAATGTAGCCTCAATACTGTTGAAACTTTTGTCCACTTAAACTTATTACAAATTATGAAGTCCATCACTCTGTTTTTTTCAATAACTGTAAAACTTTTAAAATGTATCTCCTCCCACAATTTTTGCTCAATTGTCACCAAACTTGCTACAGAGCATCTCCAGACCGTCTTCCACAAAACTTGTTTCTCGGATTTTTGATTAAGCAAAAATTGAGCCTACAGCGCATGAAAACGTTTGACTGTAAACAGTACTGTAAACATATACCATCAAATTCTTGCTAAATACATTTTCAATCTTCCTGAAAAAAATTGAGAATATTCTGGAGTCATGGTTGATGAAGTTTGGCAAATATCAGAATTTTATCTCAAAAACAGAATTTTTGAGAACATTTTGAATTCTGCTCTCATGGGAACAACTGCAGTCAATGTGAGAGTGGAATTTATAAACATCATATTTTCTCTTATGAAGCAAAACACTTATCATTAAAAACAAATCACCAACATTTCCATGCTGTCAAGATGCAATTTATGTATTATCAGATTTTTGTTTAGATGACTGAATTATTGACATTTTGACCATTTCATCACAACAGCTGCCCGGGCACTGACTCACCTGAGTGGATAAATGAAGCTACACAGCAGGTCTCACTACCAGCTAATTAGCTCAGTGAGTTAGGAGCTGGTTCTTGGTGTCAGAGATTGTGAGTTCGAGACCCAGCAAGGGTGAAGATGATGATGATGACAGATCAAAATGTCAGATGTCCTGTGACAATTGTCCTAATGGTGGCATCACAGCAAGCCTCTAAATTTAAAAATCCAAATAGCTTGGACTGGACCATGTGCGAAGGCTCCTAACATCTTAGATTCATAGTAGATGTTTGACTAATACATATCATTATTTTACCTCAAAAACTGATTTTTCTTTTTACTGTGGTTTCAAATCTGCCTACACGACAGTGAATGGCTTACTCAATTTGTGAAGCCACTGTTGAACTGCCACTTGTCAATTAGCTCAGTGTGATAGACAACGGTCTTTGGTTCCAAAGGTTGCGGGTTCAATCCTCAACTGATGCAAATTGAACATTATAAGGTCAACTGTCCTGTCTTCCTGTTCTCCTGTTTGTTGCTCAGAATTTGCCAAAATTAGCCCGGACCCGACCCATTGCTGCGCAGCAGCTATAATTAGGGTCCGGGCAGCGCAGCTGACAGGACACTATTGTATTCCTAGGAATTCTTCTTCTTCTTCTTCTTCTTTCTTTCTTTCTTCTTCCAAGGAAGTCATACTTCCCATGGGCGAAAACTCACCAAACTTTGCACAAAGGTCCAGTCCCATGCCAGATTCACTCAACTCCAAGGACATGTGCCCCCCCCTCCTAGGGGGGGCACAATAAGCGTTTAAATTTAAAAACTTTAAAAATTCCTACTAAACCAACGGTAGATGCTACAGTGTTGAAACTTCACCACAATGTAGCCTCAATACTGCTGAAACTTTTGTCCACTTAAACTTATTACAAATTATGAAGTCCATCACTCTGTTTTTTTCAATAACTGTAAAACTTTTAAAATGTATCTCCTCCCACAATTTTTGCTCAATTGTCACCAAACTTGCTCCAGAGCATCTCCAGACCGTCCTCCACAAAACTTGTTTCTCGGATTTTTGATTAAGCAAAAATTGAGCCTACAGTGCATGAAAACGTTTGACTGTAAACACTACTGTAAACATATACCATCAAATTCTTGATAAATACATTTTCAATCTTCCTGAAAATAAATGAGAATATTCTGGAGTCATGGTTGATGAAGTTTGGCAAATATCAGAATTTTATCTCAAAAACTGAATTTTTGAGAACATTTTGAATTCTGCTCTCATGGGAACAACTGCAGTCAATGTGAGAGTGGAATTTATAAACATCATATTTTCTCTTATGAAGCAAAACACTTATCATTAAAAACAAATCACCAACATTTCCATGCTGTCAAGATGCAATTTATGTATTATCAGATTTTTGTTTAGATGACTGAATTTCTGAAATTTTGACCATTTCATCACAACAGCTGCCCGGGCACTGACTCACCTGAGTGGATAAATTAAGCTACACAGCAGGTCTCACTACCAGCCAATTAGCTCAGCGAGTTAGGAGCTGGTTCTTGGTGTCAGAGATTGTGAGTTCGAGACCCAGCAAGGGTGATGATGATGATGACAGATCAAAATGTCAGCTGTCCTCAAGCTGTTTTGCTGTCTAAATGCAATTTATGTATTAACAGATTTTTGTTTAGATAATAGAATTTCTGACTTTTTTATATCTGCCTTGACAACAGCTGCCCGGGCACTGACTCACCTGAGTGGATAAATGAAGCTACACAGCAGGTCTCACTACCAGCCAATTAGCTCAGCGGGTTAGGAGCTGGTTCTTGGTGTCAGAGGTTGTGAGTTCGAGACCCAGCAAGGGCGATGATGATGATGATGATGATGATGATGACAGATCAAAATGTCAGTTGTCCTCAACACGAAACACAAGACAATTGTCCTAATGGTGGCATCACAGCAAGCCTTTAAATTTAAAAATCCAAATAGCTTGGACTGGACCATGTACGAAGGCTCCTAACATCTTAGACTCATAGTAGATGTTTGACAAATACATACCATTATTTTACCTCAAAAACAGATTTTTCTTTTTACTGTGGTTTCAAATCTGCCTACACGACAGTGAATGGCTTACTCAATTTGTGAAGCCACTGTTGAAGGCCACTTGTCAATTAGCTCAGTGCGATAGACACCGGTCTTTGGTTCCCGAGGTTGTAGGTTCAATCCTCAACTGATGCAAATTGAACATTATAAGGTCAACTGTCCTGTCTTCCTATTCTCCTGTTTGTTGCTCAGAATTGCCTAAATTTGCCCAAAAGTAGCCCGGACCCGACCCATTGCTGCGCAGCAGCTATAATCTTCTTCTTTCTTCTTCCAAGGAAGTCATACTTCCCATGGGTGAAAAGTCACCAAACTTTGCACAAAGGTCCAGTCCCATGCCAGATTCACTCAACTCCAAGGACATGTGCCCCCCCCTCCTAGGGGGGGCACAATAAGCGTTTAAATTAAAAAACTTTAAAAATTCCTACCAGACCAACGGTAGATGCTACAGTGTTGAAACTTCACCACAATGTTGCCTCAATACTGCTGAAACTTTTGTCCACTTAAACTTATTACAAATTATGAAGTCCATCACTCTGTTTTTTTCAATAACTGTAAAACTTTTAAAATGTATCTCCTCCCACAATTTTTGCTCAATTGTCACCAAACTTGCTACAGAGCATCTCCAGACCGTCGTCCACAAAACTTGTTTCTCGGATTTTTGATTAAGCAAAAATTGAGCCTACAGTGCATGAAAACGTTTGACTGTAAACAGTACTGTAAACATATACCATCAAATTCTTGCTAAATACATTTTCAATCTTCCTGAAAAAAATTGAAAATATTCTGGAGTCATGGTTGATGAAGTTTGGCAAATATCAGAATTTTATCTCAAAAACTGAATTTTTGAGAACATTTTGAATTCTGCTCTCATGGGAACAACTGCAGTCAATGTGAGAGTGGAATTTATAAACATCATATTTTCTCTTATGAAGCAAAACACTTATCATTAAAAACAAATCACCAACATTTCCATGCTGTCAAGATGCAATTTATGTATTATCAGATTTTTGTTTAGATGACTGAATTATTGACATTTTGACCATTTCATCACAACAGCTGCCCGGGCACTGACTCACCTGAGTGGATAAATGAAGCTACACAGCAGGTCTCACCACCAGCCAATTAGCTCAGCGAGTTAGGAGCTGGTTCTTGGTGTCAGAGATTGTGAGTTCGAGACCCAGCAAGGGTGATGATGATGATGACAGATCAAAATGTCAGATGTCCTGTGACAATTGTCCTAATGGTGGCATCACAGCAAGCCTCTAAGTTTAAAAATCCAAATACCTTGGACTGGACCATGTGCGAAGGCTCCTAACATCTTAGACTCATAAAAAAAAACAGATTTTTCTTTTTACTGTGGTTTCAAATCTGCCTACACGACAGTGAATGGCTTACTCAATTTGTGAAGCCACTGTTGAACTGCCACTTGTCAATTAGCTCAGTGTGATAGACAACGGTCTTTGGTTCCAAAGGTTGCGGGTTCAATCCTCAACTGATGCAAATTGAACATTATAAGGTCAACTGTCCTGTCTTCCTGTTCTCCTGTTTGTTGCTCAGAATTTGCCAAAATTAGCCCGGACCCGACCCATTGCTGCGCAGCAGCTATAATGATTACATTTGCAACCTAACAAGCTAAACATTAGATTTTTGCTGCCTAAAATGAAAAGCAAACATTGTCAGCGAAAATACATTATTTCCCCGCCTGAGAGCTGTGCAGGTGTAATCAGTCGGATTGCAGTTCGAAGAAGGAGAAGATACTCGTGGTAAAAACACACTTAGAGAGTGCCACTCATTTCTGAATGTGCTTTAGTAACCGTCAGCTTCATCAGTCATTAAATTCATTAGGCAAACGGTCTGTGGAGCAGTGAGACGAGGCAGCAGGTCCTGACTTGACAGCTGTCATGTATTAGCTGCTGTAGAAGAATATTCAATAAATGGTCCATGTGGGAGATAACAACAGGAGCCTCTGACCTCACTAAATCCTCAGCAACAAAGAGAGAGTGTGCACTTAGAAGCAGAGGCTGTTTGGAACTGCTGGAAAATAACACAATGGAGTATCAAGTTTAGACTGAATCACTTCTTGGGAAGATCACATTCTAAAGAAGCTGCAAACATGATCATTCTTGACTGGTGTACTTTTTTGACCCCACAGCTTTATAACAATATACATATAGCATTAATAATATTAAATATAATTATACTTTTTTCTTCGTCGTCTTTGATGTCTCTTATAAAATTTGAAAAAAATTGTCATTAGTCATTAAATAATGTTAAGGATATTTTTAATCAGCTGTTGAATAAACTGGAGTTGCAAAGGCCCCAGACACAACATCTGGGTCTTTTTCCTGTTCAGTGCTGTTTCTTCTTTTCTTCATTTTTCTACATTCATTATCACATCAAGTCAAATATACTGAATGAAGCTGGTATGAATATTATTGAGCTAAGATACTGCAGTGGGTGGTGGTGCGTGTGTGTGGACATGTGTGTGTTGATAAGTCATTGTCAGCTGGGCTAAGTGAATGACTAAGCAGGAAACAAAATAACCCACACACAAACATGCATACACAGATATATCTTCACCTGTACACAGAATGATTACTGACAATTTTAGGGGTTCAAACAATAACACTACTAGTTCAACAACCAAGATAAGGGCCATTCACAATAAGTGCATCTGGGCTCCGAGGACACTGAGATAATGATGGTGTTTGTGTGTGTGCGTTTTTCTTGCTTTTCTGTCAACCAGAGTTTCTATTCACAATGTTACAGTGTTGTGTGTCGAGACATGAAGATGTTTGTGTGTGTGCGTGCGTGTGTGTGTGTGGACTTCATCCATGTGTGGCTATTCCCTGAGGGTGGGTCGGCCAGGCTAATGTGCAGTGGCAGACCAGTCAACTGATGAGATTCACTCTGAGTCAACTGAGGAAAACACAGAGAGCCGAGGAACCACAGAGACAACCAGAACGGACGGCGCTTTACTGACTGACTGACTGAAGGACTGATTATCTGACCGACCGACTGACTGAACTAAATGCAGCGGTGGAATGTGCCAGAGTACATTTGCTATACAAAGGTAAAATGGTGAGGTGCCCTACCCTGCATTCCAGGGAGAACTGCTGTGCTTTTGGCCAAGATAATGAAAACTTTGGCATCACGCTGTAACAGCAAAATTGCCTTGAGGATCCACCTTTAGTTTGGGGCTTCAATCTCGGAGGCAAAGAATGAAAACAATAAATAAAGTGGTGTCACAGAGACTGCTGGAAAACATAGCAGAATGCTTATTTACACAATGTCGGCTAACTAGTGAGCAGCTGGGAAGCTTGAACTGACAGGTACGAGCCAGCGGAGGTGAATCCAATCTAATATGGAAGTTTGTTCAGCAGCCCATGTCTGTTTTTTGGTGGGGGTTTTTTGGCCTTTAACAAATATTTCCCATAATCCCTAAATTTAGTGTTAAATGTCATGTCAACAAAGTCGAAAGACAAACTCAGTGTGTGTTCTACAAACAGCATAGAGGACTGAGCTGAGGAAGCATCTGCAGAAGAGAGTGTTTGTGAATGGATGAAACCAATTTACACTGACAGTAAGTCAAGTAAATGTCCATTTAAGCGGAATGCAAATAATTAAATGAATAAAGAGAGTAAAGTCCAGGATCAACTTTGAAGTGGAACAGAGACCGGACTGCAAGGGACATTTTTGAGTCTTTATTAAAATGAACCAAAAACACAAAAACTGTTCATTACAGAGACATAAATAAGAACAAATGAAGTAGAAAATAGAAAAATAAAATAAAATGAGAAAAAAGTATCATATGCCGTTCTGTTATTGATGTAATTACTGCAGAGCTGGATCTCTGTGAACTAAATCTTTATATGCTGTCGACAGAGAGTTGTTGGGCAGCAGCACCTCAGGGCAGAGGGGGCGCAGGGCTTTGTTGAATATGCATGGAAGCACCGGTGGACAAGATTGCATGCCTGGATGAATTCATTGTTTCCTCAGATTCTGACAAAACCACAAAAATGACTAGTGACGGGATGATTCACAGTATAATCCAAAATGGAGATTTTAGGCCAAGACACCACTAAACATGAAGCAGTGAGTCATCGAAGCAGGAAGCCACAGGAGAGCAACACAGATCTCCAGCAGACAGAAGGACATGTTTCTAATAATGATAACTCAAATGTGGAAAAATGAACCAGACCTTCTCCACAATTGCAGATCACATGTTTCGATCCACTCTTTCCACTTTATGGCAGATATCATCTGAGAGAGATGCAGACCTTCAGTTAAATCTCATGTTCCTTAACAAGGCCGCCTGGTGCTGAGCCAACACACTTAATGAAAACACAAGATAACAAGATAAGTTCAAGTTCAAACTTAATTGTCCCTAAAGGGAAATTCACACAGTAGGATGACTGTAAACACTGTGGCAATACACAATAGACTGCAATACACACACAGGCTATGGGGAACATCAGTATTTAATATACTTGGCAGAGCTTTATTAAATCCAGTATCCATATTTCATAAGGGTCAGGGAAATCTAGTTGGATGTGTCAAGCAAAACTTATTGCGACTAGATTTGATTATCCAGAATAGCCAATGGCATTATTGATGAATGCTAAATTCAAAATGCCAGATTGGTCTTTGACCACTTTGCCACTCATTGTGAAAAAAACAGAAAATACACACACACACACACACACACACACACACACACACACACACACACACACACACACACACACACACACACACACACACACACACACACACACACACACACACACACACACACACACACACACACACACAGGAGATCCTTATCTCTGCAGTTAAACATCTGTACAGTAAATGAGACAGAGATAGAATATATATATATATATATACATCATATATATACATCAGGGGGTCGCGTTAACCGGATATTTTCCGTCATTGACCGTTTTTTAAAAACGGTTACGGAAAGATTTTGAGGCCATCCGTCATTTTGACAGATTGCAATTCACAGCCATGGCTGTCTGGCCATGTGCATTTGTTTACAATGAAGCCGGCGGATAATCAATAAATGGAGCTGTGGATAACGATATAAAACATAATACAATGTCACAAAGTCACTACGGTGAGAATTAGATTAAAAAAAAAAAAAACAACTCACAGCTGGCTGGTGCGCTCAATAGAAAACGCTGTAGTACCTCCTCTAGGCCTGTGTGGAGCGTGTGTGGCGCTGTAGCGCTGCCACACAGAAACACTAACAACAGAGAAGAAGACAGAAAGCTTCCCCGCACGATTCAAACTCCTTCAAGTGGATTAAATGTTGACTGGGAGTCGTGTCAGTGCAAATATGACGGTCGATAATGATTTAATGGGCGAGACTCAGCTGCAGTGTCCGAGGGACCGACAGTAGTCAGCTGTTAAGTTACGTAGCTGTAGCTACACAGCGGTGTGTCTCGGTACAGGTCATGGATGTAGGTACAGGTAGAGCGGTGGGGGTAGGACATCACCGCTTCACACACTCGCCGCGCACAACTCTTCTAAAGGTAACGCTAAGCCTCTTTTAATGTATTTTGCCCGCCGTGGCATTGTTTATAACACTTAAAGCTGAGTGGGTCTTGTCCTGTCTGAATTTGTGCTGCATCTGGCTGTGTGGTCTATAGCTTCAGTTGTTTCAGTGATGCGCAATGGCTGCGTGCGTGCGTGCGTGCGTGCGTGCGTGCGTGCGTAAAAGAGAAATGAGAGGCACAGAGAGAGAGAGAGAGAGAGAGAGAGAGAGAGAGCTAACGCCAGTGCACTATGCGGCGCAGGTGCCTATGTGAAAACGTGCTCCTTTGGATGTTTTGGTATAACACATGGGTTAGCATGTTGATTGTTGACAGAAAACTGATGTCATCATCACGTATTTACGTTGTATTTAGATGTTGAGTGGCAGAAAGTGAACCCCGCATTCACTGACTGACCCACGGTTAGATGTGCTCTGACGCCGACTCTGCTCCGGAGCATTCTCTGTTCAATTTGTTTGGACTTGATATGAATTAAACATGAATTAAAATTGAATGCTATTGAATATGGCATTATTATCATTTAAAAAAAATTAAAGTGACCGGTAAAAATAGATTATGACGGAATTTTTATGACCCCGTCAGTCAAAATGACCGGCGACGAGAAAAGTCTAGCGCAACCTCTGATATATATATATATATATATATATATATATATATATATATATATATATATATAATGTATATTAGTGCTGTCAATCAATTAAAATATTTTATAGCGATTAATCTCATGAATGTCATAACTCGCAATTAATCAAACATTTTTATCTATTCTAAATATCCCTTGAATTATCATTTTAATACTCCTATCAATATGGAAAAGTGGATAGGCTTGCTTTGTGCAAATTTTTCTTTAATGAAAACAACAATACGGTATGTAGTGTTATATTTCACACTAACATTCTCACTTTGAGCAATCATCACAAAATCTATCAATAGTGTGTTGCGATAAAAAAAATGACGCCGTTAAAGTTGATTTGCGTTAACTTTGACAGTCTTTATATATATATATATATATATTGTGAGGGCCCTGCTCATGCTCAGCACCTCACAGGGCCTCCCATCAGCCAGCTGAGGCAGAGGGGAGGGGTGGTGAGGGGGCGGTACTACCCCAGGTGTCAGCAATCCACAGGACAATCAGGTGATTGCCAGCCTTCATATACCCTGCAGAAGCAGAGGAGAGGTTGGCTGGACTGGAGCAGTGAACAGAGCAGGAGCACGAGGAGAAATCACTGAGGAGCAAGCAAACAGGTCAGTGGGAAACTTCACCCTCCACTAACCTCTGGTCTCTTTTGTTTCCCTCTCGCTCTGACCAGGAGAGCCAGTACCGAGCCCCCTGAGCGGCCACCAAGCCGAGGAAGATTTGAGTTGTTTGTCGTCCCTCACCCCTTTTTTCAGTTCCCTTCCCCACCCCCCCACCTGTTAAGAATAAAAGACCCCAAGTGGGCTTCACCGCAACGCTGTGTCCAGTCCCTTCTGTTCCTCTCTGGCTACCCACTGCTCACTCGCACGGCCAAGCGGCCACATATGGTGGAGAATGCGGGCATGCTGATCCTCGCAATCTGTGGGTAGACTGAGTGTGAGCATGGAGGAGACATTGAAAGCCATTCTGGCAACCCAAGCCACCTTGCAGACAGCCGTAACCGAACTGTGCAAGTTAACAGCTAGAAGAGGTCCCCCGGAACGACAGCCAAAAGATGTGCTGACCAAGCTGACGGGGGATGATGACGTTGAATCCTATATGGCCCTGTTTGAGAGGGTCGCCGTGCGAGAGGGCTGGCCAAGAGCCGAGTGGGCACATATCCTGATGCCCTTCCTGACTGGTGAAGCACAGAAAGCCTGCCGCGACCTTTCAGCAGCCGACGCTGCCCACTATGATCGAGTAAAAACCGCCATTTTGGCCCAGTATGGACTTAGCCTTCCAGCCCGAGCGCAGAGAGTGCATGATTGGACCTACAATCCCGCTCTTCCAGCCCGGGCCCAAGTCATGACCCTACTACGGTTCACCCGGAGCTGGCTGGAGGAAGTGGCCGGGCCACCGATTGTGGACCGGGTGGTAATTGACCGATGCCTCCGGGGACTGCCCCCCGACACCAAGAGGTATGTTGCCCAGCAGGGGGCCCCCACTTTGGACAATTTGGTAGCCCTATTGGAGAACCACAAAGTAATGGGGGGCCTCATGCGGTCAGAGAGTAACCGTTCAACTAATCCCAAAATCAAGGGCGAGAGGGAGATGGGGAGCAAGGTGGTCAGCCCCCCAGCAGGCCGACTGTTCCCTGGATGGGCTGGACCGACAGCCCAACGAGCCCCACCATTTGCCGTACCCCGATGTTTCACCTGTGGCAGGGAAGGACACTTCGCCCGAGAGTGCCCCGGTCGGGAGGAATCAATGCCCACAGCGGGAACCTCTGAAGGCAAAGCTTTCTACTGCCAACACCTCACCACCTGTTGGGCCCATGAGGGAGCACCGGCCCCGAAGTTTCCTGTGAAGATTGCTGGGAAGGATACCGAGGCACTTTTGGACTCCGGAAGTATGGTCTCCCTCATCAGACCTGAATTTGCCAGCACAACGATGGGAGCAGAGATCCCTGTGTCATGTATCCATGGGGAAACACGGAGGTATCCAACCTCCATCATCAAGGTGATCACGCCACGGGGCCCCTTCACTCTACAGGCGGGGGTCGTCGAACAACTTCCAGTCCCTGTCCTGGTTGGGCGAGACAGCCCCCTCTTCTCGCTTTACTGGCCAGGAAGAAACCGGAAACCCAAGGGGAGGATCCGGAAGCGACCCCTGGAGACCAAAAGATCGGCTATAACCCAACCGGCGCTGGCAGGTGAGCCCCCCGATGGCAGTGCAGCCGAGACCAGTGAGGACGACGCCGGCGAGGGTGTCAATGATCAGTCCATGGTCACAGTGCAGGAGGGACCCCTGGAGGATATAGGGTCAGATGAAGGCTTCTCGCAATTTCCTGAAGCTGAAATGGATGGGGGACCTAGGTTGGGCCGGTTTGGCTCGGCGCAGCTCCAGGACCCCAATCTGGCCCAGGCTTGGAGGGATGTCCAAGTGATCGAGGGCCAAAACCAGGAGGGGGTGAGTCAAGTGTCTTTTCCACATTTCATGGTGAAAAATAAACTGTTGTATCGAGTCTCCCAGAAAAATGCTGAAGTGTGTGAACAGTTGGTTGTCCCAAAAACATATGTCTCAAAAGTTTTATATCTAGCCCACACCCACCTCCTAGGGGGGCATCTGGGGAGAGAGAAGACCTATGAACGGATTCTCAGCCGCTTCTACTGGCCGGGGGTCAAGAGAGCTGTGGAGGAGTACTGTAAACACTGTGCCGAGTGCCAAACCAACGCCCCAAAGGTAACATACAGAAATCCACTCATACCTCTACCCATTATCGAAACCCCATTTAGTAGGATTGGTATGGACATAGTGGGGCCCTTACCAAAATCTAGCCGGGGTCACCGCTATATTCTGGTCATACTGGATTATGCCACCCGATATCCTGAGGCCATTCCCCTGCGCACTGCAACTGGGAAGACAGTGGCTAGGGAACTGTTCCTGCTCTTCAGTAGAGTGGGCCTGCCAGAAGAGATCCTGACAGATCAGGGATCCTGCTTCATGTCTGGGGTGATGAAAAGGATGTGTCAACTCCTGAAGGTAAGACAGATCAGAACCTCTGTCTACCACCCACAGACGGATGGATTAGTTGAAAGGTTCAACAAAACACTAAAGCATATGCTACGCAAAATAATAGATGTGGATGGTAAAAACTGGGACCAGTTGCTGCCATATGTTCTTTTCTCTGTCCGTGAGGTCCCACAGGTTTCCACCGGGTTCTCCCCCTTCGAGCTGGTGTATGGACGCCGACCTCGAGGCCTGTTGGACCTGGCCAAAGACGCTTGGGAAGAACAACCCCCCACTCAGCGCAGCATCGTGGAACATGTGGAACAAATGCATCACAGAATGACTCAAGTCTGGCCTCTGGTGCGGGAACACATGGAACGGGCCCAAACCCAGCAGGCTCACGTGTACAACCGGAGGGCGCAGGTGAGAACATTCCAACCGGGAGACAAAGTGATGGTGTTGATCCCCACTAACGATTGCAAGTTTTTGGCAAAATGGCAGGGACCGTATGAAGTAATGGAACAAATGGGACCGGTAAATTATCGGCTCAGACAGGTTGGTCGCAGGAAGGGCCAGCAACTGTATCACATCAATCTGCTGAAGCCCTGGCACGAACCGGTCCCTATCCCCACCAGTGTCCTGGCCGCCACTCACCCCCAGATCACAACCCCTGTGAGACTGGGTGATCAGTTGTCTTCCAGACAGGTCCAAGAGGTCCAGGAGCTCCTGGCCAAAAGCAAAGATGTCTTTTCAGAGACCCCCGGCCAGACAACGCTCATCGCCCATGACATATGTACGGAGCCAGGGAAAACGGTAAGACTGCGACCTTACCGCATCCCAGAGGCACGACGGGGAGCCATCAGGAAGGAGGTGAGAAAAATGCTGGACCTTGGGGTGTTGGAGGAGTCGCACAGTGCCTGGTCCAGCCCCATAGTCCTCGTGGGGAAACCAGATGGGAGCATCAGGTTCTGCAACGATTACAGAAAGTTGAATGAAATATCACAGTTTGACACGTACCCTATGCCCCGTGTAGACGAGCTGATCGAGAGGCTGGGGCCGGCCCGGTTCATCTCCACCCTGGACCTGACCAAAGGGTATTGGCAGGTGCCACTCACTCAGCAAGCAAAGGAGAAGACCGCCTTCTCGACACCAGATGGCGCGTTCCAGTATCGAGTCCTCCCATTTGGCCTCCATGGAGCCCCAGCCACGTTCCAGAGGCTCATGGACAAGGTCCTCCGGCCCCATCAAGACTATGCTGCAGCATACATAGATGACATCATTATACACAGTATCTCATGGGAAGATCATCTGCAGCGCTTGGAAGCAGTTATCCAATCCTTACGCGAGGCAGGACTCACAGCCAACCCAGGGAAGTGCTCTTTGGCCTTGGAGGAGACAAATTACCTGGGGTACACTGTGGGGCGAGGGAATGTCAAGCCACAGGTGAAGAAGACAGACGCTATTGCAACGTGGCCCCAACCCCAGACCAAACGTCAGGTGAGGACCTTCCTGGGGTTAGTGGGTTACTACCGACAGTTTATCCCTAACTTTGCCTCCCTAGCAGGGCCCCTCAATGAGCTGACGAAAAAAGGGGCACCCAACCAGGTGAAGTGGACGGAACAGACTGAGCAGGCCTTCAGGGCTTTGAGAACAGCCCTCTGCAGCGAACCCGTGCTCCATACCCCAGACTTCAGGAGGAGGTTCGTACTGCAGACAGACGCATCCATGGTAGGCCTGGGGGGGGTCCTGTCCCAAATCCATGAAGGGAGTGAATACCCCATAACCTTTGTGAGCCGTAAACTGCTTCCCCATGAGAAGAATTATGCGACCATAGAGAAGGAGGCCTTGGCTGTTAAGTGGGCGGTGGAAAAACTCCGTTACTATTTACTGGGGCGGGAGTTCACGTTGGTCACTGATCATGCTCCATTAAAGTGGATGGCCAACAATAAAGACAGAAATGCCAGAATAACCCGTTGGTTTTTGCACCTGCAGGATTTCCGCTTTACAGTTGAACACAGGGCTGGAAGGCTACACGGAAATGCTGATGCCATGTCCAGGAGGGATGACTGCTGGTGGACCGCCGCTCCCCCGGATGGTGGGGAGCTGAGGGGGGGGGTATGTGAGGGCCCTGCTCATGCTCAGCACCTCACAGGGCCTCCCATCAGCCAGCTGAGGCAGAGGGGAGGGGTGGTGAGGGGGCGGTACTACCCCAGGTGTCAGCAATCCACAGGACAATCAGGTGATTGCCAGCCTTCATATACCCTGCAGAAGCAGAGGAGAGGTTGGCTGGACTGGAGCAGTGAACAGAGCAGGAGCACGAGGAGAAATCACTGAGGAGCAAGCAAACAGGTCAGTGGGAAACTTCACCCTCCACTAACCTCTGGTCTCTTTTGTTTCCCTCTCGCTCTGACCAGGAGAGCCAGTACCGAGCCCCCTGAGCGGCCACCAAGCCGAGGAAGATTTGAGTTGTTTGTCGTCCCTCACCCCTTTTTTCAGTTCCCTTCCCCACCCCCCCACCTGTTAAGAATAAAAGACCCCAAGTGGGCTTCACCGCAACGCTGTGTCCAGTCCCTTCTGTTCCTCTCTGGCTACCCACTGCTCACTCGCACGGCCAAGCGGCCACAATATATATATATATATATATATATATATATATATATATATATATATATATATATATATATATATATATATATATATATATATATATATATATATATATATATATATATATATATATATATATATATATACTCATTATGGCTACATTTCTTCATTAGAATCACGTTTGTCAAGTGAGACTTGTCTTTACATCCATGGGCACACTGTAATGATGACAGCTAATTCAGCTTCTTTAAATGAGCCTGCATGACTAGTAGCTACTACATACAAGAAAGTATGGGCTAAAACATATATTTTAAATGATTAAAACACATGGAACATAATATTCCTTTTTCTATAGAAACATTATGACAAATGTAGTTCCAAAGTGTTGCATCTAGTTGACTTATTTTTTTTTTTTTTACACATGAATCTTTTATTCCTCCAACACTATCTTTCAATCCACGTCTCACATCTTATTCTGAAAATAACAACATATGACACCCCTGACTAATAATGCAGTAACTGTGACAAAGCAGAGTAGAAACGCCTTCAGAAATTATACAGGACACTGACTGACTGTCAACTAGAGCTCCACGATAGAGCTGATACTTTTGTTTAGATGTTTGTATCACAAATGTTCTGATGCTGTTGTGTAATGCGTCCGGCCATCTGAGCCCCTGCAGACTTTGTGGAATGAAACCATCATCAATTTCCTCTCCTTCAGCCTCAGTATCCCTAAGGCTAAAAATCGAAATGCCAACTGCCAACGGGACCCTGTGAAGTTATAGGAGTGGTATGTGTGAAAATGCCTCTATGACATATAACTATTGTCTTTTCTTGTGTGAAATTAGGGAAATGTCACATAATCCCTCGTGGCTTTGGTTGTTGGCATCACGGAAAGTCTCATTTTTACACCGTGTCAGACTAAATCCAGCCAGGCAGCTGAATACACTTTGTGCGCGCACACACACACACACACACACACACACACACACACACACACACACACACACACACACACACACACACACACACACACACACACAGAATTATCAGTTAATCCTCGAAGTTGTATATCAATAACATAGTGTTGGACGACCTAACCGACACTACCAACTCTATTCAAGAAGATTTTTAGCAGAATAACCTGCTGACAAAGTTAAGCCAATGCAACATGGTAGATCTTCATAGAGACTGATTGCAATTCAGTGCTAATATAAATATACTTAGAATGTTGTGTTTGGAAGCCAATTAAGCCCCACCCTGAACAACATAATGGAGGAATCCTGAGCAACTTATTAGGACAGGATATTCTTTAACAAGGCTGATGCAAAACAATGTTTTAAATGTCATGAAACAATGATGAGAGTTATCTGAGGTGATTTGACAAAACTGTGACAGATCTGTATAGGTTTGTAGCTGAACTGATAGGACTCAACGTTACTTGGCTATAAAACTTGGCACCTGTATGGAGGAACAGTCACAGTTGCTACTGCAAAGCTTACACTCATCCATATATCTAACATATGCAACCTTCTCTCTTGTGTCTCCCTGAATAATGAAAGCTAGCAGACAGCTACAATAACACACCATGAAGAGGAGTCTCACAGATTTGAAAGAGCGGTTTTGATTAGAATTGAGCATGCCACGTGAGTAATTTCATATGTGACAATAACACTATGACAGAGCCTATGTAGACATCACACGAAAGAAGGAAACTGAAGTTTTTAGATTTCAAACTTCCGTGACTCATTTTCTCTTGGTTCGACTCTAGCATGGAGCTCCTGAGTGGATTAAACTAGTGACTCCTCAGTGACTTGATTTTCCTCTGTGATCACTCAATTCTAACCAAGTTAAGCACTGATGGGCCTCTTGGTCCCTGTGGGCCTGTTTCATTCTACCCAAATAACCTTTTGTTTCAAAATGAGACATCCCACTCCTCCAAAATGTCACACCTGCTCAGAGTACCAATACAAAAGAATTGATTTCAGCAAGTTATTTATTGGACGTCCTTGGTTGAGAGAAGCCCTTTTATACGCTGGCTGATTAATATATTAGAGATTTTGAATGTTACCCTTCTTTTATTGTGAAGCCTGGGATAGAAGACAGTTTCTTTTAACATTGGCCTGTATCGTTTTTAAGACTTTTGTCATTATAAAGTAGACATAGCCTTACTGATTATCAGAGGTTACATTAGAAGATGTCATTTCTTACTCATTGTTCACTATTTCAGATGGCTTGTGTATTAACAAAAGGGGAGTGGTGAATATTTAACAGTGTTTGTAGTAACTAATGGATGAAGGAGATGATAGATGATGTTCTGTTTTAAATTATTCAGGCAACAAGAAAAGAGCCTGCAGAGGTAGAGGGTGGACCTGCCTGTCGACTGCTGCTGTCTTTAAACAGTGCGTATTAAAGTCACACTTTCCAATATGGAGACTGCGCTGCTTGGCTGAGCCAAGTCCCTGATGTGCTCCATTTGCTGCTTAAACAACACATCATCGAAATCTGTGATTAATAAGGTGCTTTTTGGTGAAACCTCAACCTGTCCTATCTGATGATCCATGTCTCTGGTTTAAGACATAAAAGCTGACAAACTGCTCTCACATCCTCAAAAACTAATATTAAGTTCTGTCATATGAGACCTAGGACATCTCTCTTTCGATTAATATCACTTTTGTCTTCTTATTGTTTTTTGGGGGGGGATATTGAGATAGTCTTGTTCATTTTTAACTTTAATCTCTCAAACTTTTGACCTAATGCTTAAATACTGGGACTTAATTTATCAAAACACCAGTGAGTTTGTCTATGCACTGATGCAGTATACTTAGTTCATTGATTTGCCTCGTGATTTCACACCTGGATAAAAATTGCAGCACTCACAGGAAGTTGTGCTGTGTAGCTAATGTCAACAAGTACTTCAGAGCAATGAAAAGAACTGATCGCTGCTAAATCGGTTACATTATTACCTAAATTAAACAGCTTCAGAATAGTGATGGTTTAATAAATTACTTGTAACTTGTTACAAGGGAGAATAGAGGCTCTCTGCCTTCCTAGCGTTTTTTGCCCGAAAACCGACCTTGCAAGATAAGTGCCAGCGACGCGGTGTCCCAGCTCTCGTCTCTGTGGCACCACAACACAACGTGCCCCATAATCTCTTGTTTATGACATGCAGTTATACGCATCGTAACATCATATATGATATACAACGTTACCCTCTGCTCCATGGATTTCCTTCTCGCTGGCTTCGATAAAAACAAATGCACATAGCCAGGAGGAGGGTTAGCAAAACAGCGGAAAAGGGAATGTCACTAATTTGGCAACTGGCAATCATTGATTATTCTTAGGTTCATTTTTAAATGATAGAGTGTCAAATTTGATAATAAAGAAATATCATTTGCTTGTGTTGTATAAGGACTATTACCGCTGTGGTATCAGTTTAAGCCAATACCCAAGACATCAGAATCAATATCGAGACCTGACCTCTATACATTTTATTTTTATTTTTATTCTTTGTTGACTATGCCCAATACTCTACGGTGCGAAGCAGTCTGGTTGACACTCACAGATTCCAGAAATGAACTGTATTATCCTACTATTAATAATATTATACTGAAGGCACTACAAACTGTAAGCAAGCATGATTTCCTTTTATATCTACTCTTCAGTTTAGGGTTGTGGCCTAAAGTTGTTCTGATTTAAAGGCCAAAGTAAATCAACAATCTTAAAAACCAAAGAGACGTTGCTGTGAACATTTTGTTTGCAGCTGCCGCTCCGCCCCGCTGTCTGCACTAAACCGGCTCTCCAGTGTGAGAAATTGGACAGGTGAGTGTTTATCTCATACAAACGTTTCAGCCGTGTCCAGAAACCCTTGGGCTGTGTATCAGGACCAGCCCAGCCTTTAGTCATTGACAGGATTTAGTCAGGTGTGCTCTGCTGTAGCCGACACTGACCGTAAAACTGAATTGTAGAGCCTGGAGCTCAGCTGTTGCCACAGAAAACACATTTTCTCTGTTCATGGCCACAAGTTTACATCATGGCTATGACTATTGTATTGTATATATTTCTATTGCATTGTATATATTTCATAGAGAAAGCCACAGCTGGTCTCCATATTGGAACAAACAAAGCACTGACCCAACAGCTGCAGAAATAAGGACATATTCAGAAGGAAAGTAAAGGAAATAAAATTATCTTCATAAGCCCCGTCGAATGGGTTCTGTTACACCAAACACTCTGGTGTGTTTGCTTTTTGTGTGAGTGATTTGTTTGGGCTGGTGTGAAAGCTGTCAATCAAACTCCAAACATCCATCCCTACATGGCCTGAAAGAGGAGAGGGTTCTCAACCCACTTCAAAGGGGTTTCACTGTCACCCAACCATAACATCTGATGATATTTTTGAGAAATCAAAAGCTTCAGTGCTTTTTTTTTTTACATATTCTTTTTCATACTTTTCCAAGATTATTTAGAATACATTTGCAGTATTTTCTTTTTATTTCTATCTATTTATATATTCATATTGGTCCATAACATGACAAAACCAGGAGTGACATGTGAAGATGTGCCACAAAAAATAAGGCTTGTGGGTAGGACAATTTGTATGATGAAATGCTTCAATAAAAGTATGTGGAATAATAATAGTAGCAATATTTGTAATTAAAACAGTAGGGCCTCACCCCTAAGAGAGATTTGTGAATACTCCCACTGTTGTTACAGTGTAGTATTAGTATCCACTGGTATTACTAAGGACTGTGTGTCGACAAGAATCTCTTGTCCCTCGTCTTCCTCTCTCTCTCACTTGTCTCATGTTTATACAGTCACTTTCTCTCGCCTCAGTGCACCCCTTCTCTCCTCATTTCCCTAAGTGCCTTTGTGAGTTTGTGTGTGCACACACGCAAACACACAGTTGGATATACAAGAACACACGCTCTCATGCACAGACAAGTACACACACAAACACAGGGGCTCAGCATTACATCGCTGGTGTTAAACAGCAGCAAATGAACCTTGAATTTGCATTAACATGCCAGGGAAATTTAGGACATGGTCTGACTCTTCGATGTCCAATTAGCAACGCATTGTTCTCTCCCATTCATTTAGCAGACATTAATGCAGTGCCGTTTTGGCCCGTTGATTAGAGAGTCACACTTATTGTTTGTCAATCAACATGACGGCACTCAGGTGGGCTTTGCCGAGACTGTGCACCAATGGAAAGGAAATCAATGTCAAACAAATTGATTACACTTGCTTCATTAAATTCAGATTTAATGAATTTATAATCAAACCATTTTCCTCCAGGTTAATTCAATTTGAGCCAAGTCTAGCAGCTGACTGCCTGCACTTATGGCAAAAATCTTGAGCCACATTTTTATGCAGCCAGTAATTTCGAGGATATTGTTTTGTGTTGTTCAGTCAAAGTCAACACTTTTCCTTGAGATAAACCTGGCCTTTTGGAAGGTTGGATGAAGGCAAAAGCTACACGTCTCTCTTGTAAAACTTGCACATCCTTACTGCAAGCAAGTCTGAGTTCCTGAGATCTGGGCCATGTTCTTATCTGAAATTGAAAGGGTAGGTTGGTGGATTCAAGTAATCAAATCATATGTTGCTGTTTGCAGATGATGTGGTTCTGTTAAATTCATCGAACTGGGACCTTCAGCCAAGTGTGAAGCAGGTAGAATGAGGCATCTTCAAATCTGATGTCCACGTTATATGAGGGACAATGATGGATTGTTCTCTTTGAATCGATGGAGGCTCCGCCCTATAGGTGAAGATGGTAAAGTATATTGGGTTCTTGTTCACAAGTGAGGGTAGGGTTGAGCAGGAGAATGAATGGTTTAGAGAGCTCAATCATAATGACAAAGAGGAAATGAGATGGAGCTCTTCATTCTGATCTTCAACTATGGTCCTGAGCTTTGAGTAGTGTCCTGGCTCCTGAGTTTCCTCTGCAGGATGGCATGGTTCAGTCTTAGAGATAGTATGAGGAGCTCTGACATCCAGAGGGATCCTGGAGTCGAGCCAAAAGAAGCCAGCTGAGACGGGTCGGGCATCTGGTTAGGATACCTCTGAGGCACCTCATTTTGGAGATATTTCAGGTAAGTATAACTGGCGGGGGATTTTGGGGCAGACCTAGAACTCGCCAGAGAGGTTATTTATCTCATCTGGCCTGAGAACACCTCGAGATCTCCTAAGCTGGAAGACATAGCTGGGGGGTGGAATGTCTCGTCTCCATTACTCGACCTGCTGTCATCACGATCCGACCCGAGATAAGTGAAAGAAAATGGATGGCTGGTGCTTTTTAATGGGTAGGCAAACAGCCTCACACTGACCTGTAGTGCACACAGGAAGCAAGATGAAAACTAAACAGCAAACTCAGCAGACACAATGGCATTTGAGTTTGCAACCACAACACATTTAGAGGGAAATAGGCAAATGGCTGCTACATGTATGGTGTGGGTGGTTTTTATTCAACATCCTTGCTCATCCTGGCATCAGTTTGTAAAGATGGCAGCTGCTCATAAAGCACAGCATCTGCACTGTCAAATGTGAAGAAACAAATAACAGTGACAGTTTAAAAGGAAAACATCTGATGTGTGGTGATGCTCCAATGCTGATTATTGATATATGTGACATCAAGGTGTCACAGGATGTAACAGATGGAGAGAGAAAAACCAACTAATGATTAAAATATGTTTATTACTCAGAGGACATAACTGTCCAGAGAGGAATAAAACACTGAAATGCTGTAGATAAAAGCTACAGTGTTATTGGTTTGTGACAGAAAGGTACAGTCAGTCTGCCATCCTTGTCGGGCTCAGCCGTATCAAGATAAATTAAATTAAGTTACAGGCAGGATTTCACGACTGATTTATGATTGAGGTTCTCCAGATGTAATAGTTTTCATTTTATGATTACATTTGAATAACAGTGGAGCCGTTGTCTCCGATGTCATTCATGGTTCCACAAGTAGTTTGTCTAATCTATAGTGTTACAATCGTGCAATATAAATTACCTTAAAGCATCTGACCACTCCGTTAACTGTCGCTTCACATCAGCTCAGTAGTAAATACAGTAGACTCATACTGAAGGGCTGGTTGCTGTTCAGTAAAACAAACTTCCCATAGTTCCTCCCTGCCCGCTCCTCTGAGACTCACTGAGGTAATTAGAACACCCCTGATGATGGAGGACCACGATCAAGTCTCTGGTCACAGGCTGGAGGAAAAGAGGAAACTCAATTGCCAGAATGAAAAAAAACAAAATGTACTAAAGCTAAAAAAAAAAAAAGAAATTTAAAGAAAGAAAAGAAAGAAGATGCAGGGGTGATGGCAGAGGCAGTGTGAGCTGAGGAGCTGACAGGAGACACTAAGGTGGACAGGTGAGGAGAGCCCAGTCCAAGAGAAGACACTTCACAGTGTCAAACCTGGAACTTGAAATAAAGTGTTGTAAAGGTTGCTTATAAATAAACTCTGGATACTTGAAATGTTATTGAGGACACAGGAAAGGGAGGAACCTGGGATGCTGCCTCGGACCAAAAACACTGGTATTATCTTTTAATGTCATTCTCCACCAAGTTAGCTGCACCGTGGGGCTCCACAGAGATTACTGACAGCCTGAATCCAAAGCACATTACACTGCGATTCATTCAGTTCAGTTCACACTAAATCCCCGTCCATGAAATGGCCTTTTGCAAAATGATTTATAAAATATGTAACTAGCAATCATGTCATATAAAAGGACTAAAAGTCACTTCCTGTCCCGCTTCAGCACAATCCCTGGTTCACATGTCTTTCATCGCTCTTCGCTGCAGTTCAATTTCCATATTTTCAGCCAAATCATCTGCACCACAGGATCCCACATTAATAACTGTGACTGTTGCATTTTAAACAAAGTTGAACAACATTTGATGGGAGAGAGAGAAAAAAAAAGTACTGGTCCCATGAAAAGCTACAAGTGTCCTCACTGCCCTGACAGTGAACTAGCCACCAATGATCAGCTAGCTCATGTGATTAAAGACAGTGAACTAACCACAGACAATAGACTTTCTTACTGTTATAACAGACAGTGAACTAACCACAGACACCTTACTACCCTGCATTCATTGCACCTACTGAACTAACCACCAATAATCAACTGGCTTATGTCATTACAGACAGTGAACTAACCACATGATCAACTGTCCCATTAATATTAGAGCCCTACTGATAGTATAACAGTCAACTAACCATAGAGACTTGACTATGCTGTTGTTTTAGACAGTGAACTAACCATCAATCATCAAGTGGCCTATGTCAGTGAACTAACCACACGCTAGTTAACTGTCTTGCCATGATTATAGACACTCAACTAACAACCAACAATCAACTGTCCCACTGTTATTACAGACTGTGAACTAACTATAGACACTTGACTGTCCTGCTGCACAAAAAGAGTTAACCACAGATGATCAACTGTCCCACTGTTATTACAGACAGTGAACTCACCACATGTCCTGCTGTTTCTGAGCTCTCGAGTCGCCCAATGACTTACCGGTACTCCTCTGTTGAGCTGTGACATTTAATCTGAAGTGGTGTGTGGGAATATGGGAAATGGTGTTTGTTAAGGCTGCAAAAAAAGTGAAATATAACATAATTCAATGAAAAACTAACATTTGATCTGTGCAAATTCACATTTTGTTTTGAAGATTACCTGTATATGGTTAGAATTTGTACCACATGTGGAGGGGCAGTACGTCAAAAAAGACCAGGCAAGTCTCTTATAACTCCCCCAGATCATTACCCTGAGGTAGGAAATCTCAATTATGAAATGAATGTTTGAAAGAAATGATCTTTTGACAAAAGGAAGAAAAAAAGAGATGTAAGTGATCATCTCCCCTGAAGTGTGCTGTCAGCCTGCTGTGACACGTGGCATTCACTCTGCTGGCTGCAGAATTAATGCTCAAACAAATTAATGGTTTCGACTT
This sequence comes from Trachurus trachurus, assembly GCF_905171665.1. NCBI lineage: Eukaryota > Metazoa > Chordata > Actinopteri > Carangiformes > Carangidae > Trachurus > Trachurus trachurus. The sequence continues at coordinate 22,874,699 of NC_139896.1, read as the reverse complement.
GAGCTTGATGAATGTCAGAGTGAGAATGGAGAGAGTCTGCAGGGACACTGTGCTGCTATTGATCGCAGTCTGAGTGGGAGAGTGCGAGTGTGTGTATGTATGCATATGTTTAAAACAGAAAGTGTAGCGAGAGAGATATAGAGTGAGAGAGATGCCTCATTCATTACTGTCATTATGCGTCATCAGCTGATACTTGGAGAATTGAGCCGACTGATCAGAAGGCTGTAACGGTTTCTGGCAGCATCTCTCTGCGGAGGTATGCTTGTGATGGCACCAACAAGGAAAACAAAGGCGATGACAGGCTGACAAGCAGCCCCAGTGCCCCGGTTCATAACATTAATGAGCGGTGAAAAAGAGGCCAGTCTACAGTGGGGTTATATGTAATGTGCATTTGTTTGAGAAAAGAAAGAACTGAAGGGGGAGAGACAGAGGTTGATGATGTGTGTTTGTGTGGGAGATTAAAAAAGAAGAAGAAACACAGAGAAGGGAGAAAAAGACCAGATGAATCCAGGTGGCTGGTTATTGTCTCTGTGATGTCTGTGTGACTGTGTGTGTGCAGGGAAAGTGAAAACAGCACAAAAGAGTTTGGAATGATGCAGCTACTTGAAATAATCTTCAGATTCATCTTAACATGGACAAAATCCCAAGGCCCTTCATAGCAAACAGCAAAGCCCAGACCTGGACGTCTTATTGACTCTCCTTCATGGATTTTCTTGAACTGTAAAGTGTTTTGGGACCATGGTGCACGATGAACCTGCACTTAAATGGGATTAATTTAGCCTGGCTAACACCAGACCTCATCTCAATGTAGATTGAGATTCGGTCTGGGAACCAGAGGCGTGGTTTACCAAAGTCCAGAGCCATTTATTGGGCGCTACGAATGTCTATCAAATACGTCTGTATGTAGTTTAGCCAATCGTATTAATCATACCCGATGATATGTAGAGCGACAGAAATCCGATGAGGAAAAAAACGCCAAACGTTGCTCTTTTTTCAAAATAAACTTGTGGTATAAACTACTCCAAACACTTTTTTACACTGCATCAAAACGTAAAGCGTCTGCCGGCCTGTTGCTATCTACAAAGTTGCTTCGGTGTGTCCTCATTGTCTTGCTGCCCCTTCCACTGTTCTGTGATTGGCTCCCTCGTTCAGGGAAAAATTGGTCCGTGGTTTCCAGGCTGACTTGCAGAGCGATTAAATCCGCGCACAAGGCAGCATGGGTATACCCAGGCTAGGATTAACTGATCAATTGGCTAAAATCAAGTATGGTCTATGTATTCATCATGTTAGTTTTCCTTCTCTCTGATCTCTGACTGTCCAATCATTGCAATCCCCATACAAAAAAGGAGGCAGCAATTGTGTGAACATTTCTGACCATAGGCTACTTACTGTACAAGCTCGGGACAAAAAAAGGCACTGCCATCTTTTTTTTTTTTTTGGCTGAACAGAAAGAAATTAAAAAACAAGCTGCAAGCATGCGTCCTATGAATGCTCGAAAACATTAAATAACCCGGGTCGGGTCGGACCATGGGCTTTTTTATTTTCCTTTCCTTGCATGTGTGTGTGTGTGTGTGTGTGTGTGTGTGTGTGTAAACTGTTTGACTGCAGGATGCACAGCACTGATTGTCCAAGACAAATTTCCCTCCGGGAACAATCAAGTTTATTTTGATTGATTTGATTGATTAAACCTGTAGCCAGACCCGGCCTCTATAGGAACAGCAGACCGGCATCTGTTAGACTCGGCTTTTATTTGAGAGCATCTATAAATTTGGATATCATGGAAAAGTTTATTTAGCCAATGTCAGTAATTCAGTGAAACTAATAGGCTACATTATATATTCTAGATCCATACAGAATTAAACATTTCATGTCTTTATTTATTTAATTTATTTTATTGTAATGATTATAGCTTACATTTGATGAATACCTAAAATTCAGTACCTCCAAAATCTTTTATATATATAAAAAAAAAAACATGTTAATATGGAAATGTTGGCCAAAGTATGGGCATCTATATGCCCTCAATAGCTACTTGGTTGGGGCTATTTGGCTGCCCCTCACCCCCACCCCCCCCCAAAAAAAAATCTCACTTGAAGCTAAATTCAAAAGTTGAGAGCCCTGTAGCCGTGCTGTTAGCATGGATAAAGAAGCGCGTTCACAGACAGAGGAATAACAGCAGGCAACATTTCAGCTCTCAGGCTGTCAGTGCTGCTCAGACTGCTTGACTGATTCACTGAAGCTCTTTTGCCCAAGGTACACACTTGCTCTACTTTTGACTTCTTTATGGCATGTAGACTTCTACCAAGATGAACCCAATGAAAATCCCATGAACCATTCCCCAACAAATTCAATGTCTTTTTAGTGTCAACCAGTCAACACCTACCTACCTGAAAAAAGGTGGAGCTGGTACCACCGAGTCTCTATTCAACAGTGGACTGTGGCTTTCTAGTCCCCACTGACAGCTGAGGGGTGAATAATGTCTCTGAATTTTGCAAACATTTCCCTGCAGCAGTGCAGCAGTGATTCAGTGAGCACCCAGTAAGAACGGTGGGACCGCTACAGTGGCCTAATCTGCATGTAGGACAAAAAACAAAGCATGAAAGGGCACCACAGAAGCCACTGTTGAAGTCCCAACAGATATGCAGAGTAATCAACTGGGACGCAGCCCTGGCTACGTGGTCTAATTAAGAATTTCATTATTTTTATGAGTCAGTACATTAGTGTTTGAAGCTCATGGTTGTTTTTTGCTCTTGTTCTCTCATTAAACAGTGATGTCATTAAGATCTCACCCCTTTGTTCTTTTCATCTAGTCCTCCTCATTGTGTATGAGTGTGCAGTAGAGGTCTTCGGAAAAAACCGACAACCCGAAAACCCGAGGTTCCGACCCGACCCGGCTCGGGTTTGGGTCCACTCACAAGAAGTGACGCCGGGGCCGGGTCGGAACTGGTAGAGTTTGCCTCGGGTCTCGGGGCTCTTATTGTGAAAGGCCGGGTCCTACAGTACCCGAGAGGACCCGGCGATTGGCTGTCACAGCTGTCAATCACCCCCCCCCCTTCCGTCCAATGCGAGGCTGCGAGCTGCTTGTGTGACTTATGTCACGTGATCAAAACAACTACACGACTCTTATGATGACGTCAAAGGTGACAGTTCAAGCTAAAGTTAGAGCCTAGGTCAGGACTCGGGGCAGTTAAAAAGTTTGTTTATTAACGTAACGTTATGTATTAACTATAACGTTAATTAAACAAGAGGAAATGACCGGTGGATTGGCGTTAGCAATGGCTAAGAAGAAGGATTACAGTACATGACCATCTAAACAAGAAAAAGGAGACGTGGATTTATTTCTGTTTACATCACGTTATGGCCAGGGGGGCTGGCAGCGGCCGCAGCCGGAGCAGGTAGAAGAAGACTACGTTTAGGTAAGAAACAGAAAGTAAAAACAAGTCTTATTTAACGCTAGACAACTTGTATTAAATCATAAAGCAACTCGGGCATTTCGGGTCCACGGGTTTTTAAGGGTTCGGCTCGGGTTCGGAACTCATATTTACAATAATAGCTCGGGGCCAGTCGGGTCCGGGTTCAATTTTCACGGGTCCATTTCGGCTCGGAGCTCATATTTACAATAAAAGCTCGGGGCCAGTCGGCTCCGGGTCCAATTTTCACAGGTCCATTTGGGTTCGGGTCCGTCAAATTGGACCCGTGAAGACCTCTAGTGTGCAGCTATTTATGTTTAACGGTCCCAAGAACTATTGGATGGGTTCAGGTTGTGGTCCCCAGATGATGCCTCAGAACAGTTTACAATGCTGTTTACCTTATCTTTATATTCATTTATATTTTAAAACACAGATTTTGTGTTTAGCTCAAGTTGCCCAATCACTCAGAGGTCAGGGGTCACAGTAAAGGCCCCCACAGAGTCAGGCGTACTGTGAGCGGAGCGGACTCCGCGCGGCATGTCCTTGGTCATTTGAGGTCGAGTACCAATTTCCTACATTTCTCATGTCAATTTCCTACATTTCCCACAATCCTCGCGTGCTTTTTGTCATGGTGTTGTCTACGGATAATGAGGAAAAACTGATTGTTCACACAATGGCGACAACAACCTTCTAGTTCAGAATTCAGTTCGGTGCACATTTAATGCAAGTTGATGTGAATATCTTCCCGTTCTACAGTCTTGTGTGGCACCGCGTGGTCGTAAAAATTGAGCTTTGCGCAGACATGCCCTATTGACCTCCGCGGAGTCCGCTCCGCACACAGTACGCTCAACTCTAGGTCAGTTGACCAATCAGAGATGAAGAACCTCAGAGCCCATCTTCTAATTGGCGGACTGTTTTCTGAGTGAAATTATAAAAAATGGTCCAGATTCCAGGTAAAACTTTCAGAGAAACCAAATGGGCTCTATGCACAGCTCCACAACTTCCTGAATTTAAGGCAGCTCCTTTATTTCCTGTTTTACATAATTGGACAAACTGATTAATCCAGGTGTGTCTGAGTAGTCACAATGGTCAGACACACCTGGATTAATCAGTTTGTCCAATAATGTAGGACAGGAAATTAAGGACCTGCCTTAAATTCAGTAAGTGGTGGAGCTGTGCATAGAGCCCATTCTGCAAGTGTAGAATGGTCCAGGTGGGCAGGGCTTGGTGACATCACCAAGTCAAAGAAATCCTGATCAGTGGTTTTAAGGCTCAGTTTCTGAATACAGACCATGAGTAGGTCTCTGAGACCATGTCCACATGGGACCGAAACCAGATACGTTTCTATGTGTTTGGTATGAGGGGCCGTACAAGACTCATTCTGGCATTCTCACACACATACAGGACAAATGGCCATTTCTGAACACCTTTAAATCCCTTTTATAAAGCATTAATATTTTTTCTACTTTAGTTTTGCTCTTTCCAGTAAATACTTTGATGAAATGTACTTTATGTCATAAATGTTTATTGATGGCAAAACACATTGCACATTTTGCTGCTAAATCATTACGAGTAATATCTAAGTACCTCTGAGCTGCCGGCATGGCTATCGGTTCTTGTGTTATGATGGTTACCAACAGGAGGGAAGCTACTGAACCAGACGTATCATTCTGCTGTCAGAGAACCAGAAAAAAAGCCTGAATTTAAAGACTATAATAACACAGTGTTGACACAGGTTAATTTCAGACAGAAAACTGTTCATTGTCTCCTCAAATGCAATCACGCCAGGCTGGAACTATATCAATAAGCACCCACAATAATTACACGCTTGCTTCGTCTGCCTACTGTAACGCCAAGCTCAGTTGTCATCATTCTTTTTCCTCCTCATCTCATCCATGTGAGAGTTAGTCACTCACCACCTGTTGGCACCAAACACACTCACTCAGTCACTCAGTCACTCAGTCACTCACTCAACTTTTGTTACAACTCTGTGTTTGGTTTCAATTATTTTAATTATAATTATTTATTTTTTATAGTTGAAGTGTGAACATATAACATGTGTAAGCAGGCGGCGGTGTGTATGCAGTGTTTGGAAGTGGTGACAACTGTGACAGCTAAGGCAGATTGAGAGTGGGTGGAGGTGGAAACACTCCCGCCAGTTAAAATAGAAGCAAAGAACAGAGCGTTATTTCTCAAGGGTGTTACGGAAATCACCTTCATGTTTATGTGGTTTAAAAAAAAAACAGATGTCGTCTCTAAGAGAGGTTGTAGAGAATTGCTTTATTGACTGTAAATCATATTGCTTGATGGTGGCGGTGGAATCACAGATGCACAGATATTGGCATATGCAGATGGTTAAATACTGTTATGTGGGAGGAAAAAGAGATAAATAGTTCTGTCACCTCAGTTGACAAAGAAGTGTTTATTAAATCAACTGCACGTTCAAGATCTATATTCTGAATTCTTGCAGCAAAGGCTCACTGTGTTTCTATTTTCACTGCCGATTTTGCAGATGAAAAACTCAAACAAGCAGATGTTTGTCACTCAGCTGTTTTGCTGAAAAGCTTCAGAAAAGGTGACTTTTCCCTTCAGTCCCCACCAGCATGAGAAGCCAGGCCAGATGTGCAGCGCGTGCAAGCTGCAACTTCTCCTCTGGCAACAGCAGCATGAGAGTCTCTCTGAACCGTCCTTGACTTTGTGACTGAGCTGGCAACACATCAATCCAGCTTCCTCTCAAAAAAAAACAAAAAAAACAAAACTTCTCTACCCAGTAGTCCAAGGGAGATTTGACTGGCCCTGCTCCATGTGTCTTGGAGGATACTGGATACTGTTGCCTGGAAACAATTTTGTTCTATATATTCTCTTTAAGTCTTAGAGTGCATTGGGACTTTTGCTGTCAAACATGAGCTCATAATATTAGTGCATGTTTGCTCCTGTCCTCGTCCAATCCATGTGTAGGAATGTCAAGACGGATGCCGGCTTCATCAACACACACTGACTGCACTTTAATTAACTGACACTATCCAGTGGTTATGACATTCATTCAGCAGTAGCCTTGGCAACAAGATCATCTAGTTAAATGGAAGATGGTGAACACTTGTGACCTGTCTACACTGTTCTTTATCTGTGACTGAGAATCATTTGATTTAATTTGAAATCTTTATTTGTCTATTTGTACATGTGTAAGCAGTGAACAAATCTCACACAAATTAACCATTCATGAAAAAAATAAAATGAATAAAAATAAAATAAAACAACAAAAAAGGAAAAGTGCTAGGCCTATTTTCTTTCTTTCTGCTAATTAACTAATAATGATAAATAAAATAAAGCTAAACATGTTCAGAAGTAAGTAGTAAAAAACGTATTAATTCCTACCCCCGCTCATTTAAAAATATAATGTACCATAAATACCGCAGTGACTTTTTACTGCTGTAAATTGGCAGGAGCCTGGCCGCTGTATTTTCCTCACCGGTGCCAAACAACGAGCTCGTGAAAAAGGGGCTTCTACAAATCTCCAGCAAGAGTGGCCCAGAGTGGTCATTGCTCAGATTAATGTGTGACTATTTGTACTGTACATCAGCTACTGAGAGATGCTGATTGGCTTTGTAGGGTTGCACCGTTGTTGTCTGAGTTAATCACTCCAGTAAATAATATTTTTAGTGTTCGCATTAGCGGGTAGGTTGATGACGTTTTCACAGCAAGCCCACAACAGTGAGCTGTAAAAGCTTCACTGAGTCAATAGAAGACAATCGATTACCTTTGGCCAAATGTAACTGTTAAAAACTGCAGGAAACAAGTTCTGCTTTCATTGCCACAAAACAGCTAGCAGGACTGCAGGTCCACTATAGCAGATGAAGATCTGTCCACCATGATGGACCTTGCTAGATTAGAAGCTTACACAACACTAGATGCTTGGCCATCTATGATCTACTGTAAATTGCAAAATAGCTGCAGCAGCCGGGCTCTCAAACACGTGGCTCTGCACACAAAGACTCAGTGAAACATGGTTTGATTCAGTCATGTCTTAGGGTGTCAGAGGTTTTTATGAGTTTTAGTCATTGACATCTGATGACTTGTTGTATTTGAATACACCTTCCAGTGATACTTGGACACGTCATCAGCACCTCGGTTTTGAGGTCATGGTTTGGTTCATTTTCGGTACAGTATGGGAACAAACTGCAAAACTTCAATTTGCTTGTTGTTTCAGGGCTCTCAAGTCTCACGCATTTGGCGTGTGACACACGCATTCCCACCCGTTCACACGCTCACACGCCACACATTGTATTTCTCACGCATTTAAATTACCACGGTGACGTCCACCAGTCGCTTTAACAGTGGGACAGATTTGAGGGCGCGCTGATCACACGAGAGAGGTGAAGAGACAACAACACTGTTACCTGTTGTAGCCTACTGGCCTGAGCCTGTACCATCGCTAAAACACCGACGACCAGTGAGTAACGAGTCAAAAAGCCGCCGACACTGATCACTGCCTGAGGAGTTTGAAAGCAGCCTCTTAACTTCATGAACGCAGCTCAAACGCCTGAGCACGGCGACCAAGCTTTGATAAACACACCGGATCCGCGCCAGTTTACAGTAGGAGCTTAATTAAAAAAATAAAATAAAAAAAAAGCGCTCATCGCGGTGGAGCGGAGAACAGCGGAGTTTCCTCTGCTGCAGCTGATCAGCTGACTAGTGGTCAAGACGAAGCTGTCACAGTCACAGGTGTCTCTCATCTCATCTCATTATTATAGACTTCAACCTCAGAGCTGTCTGTCTTCAGACTGTCCTGACCTGTCCCTGAACATCACACAGGGACAACATGGAGCTGCCTGTGTGATTGGTTACTGAGTTTTAATGTTTACATCAGGCTGCGTTCAACTAATCAGTCAATGCTACTGTGATTTATACAGTAATCATATAGACAGGAAAGACCATTGCATCTGTATCAAATATTGTGTTGAACAAGTTCAACTTGAGGAAAAATGTTTAGGGTGTTTTCACTGTTCCTAAATGTAAAAATGGGTCACATTGGACCCTCAACATTATTTAAAGGTTAAATAATGTGTTACTTAAACATTTTTCATTGTGCTGTGCTCTAAAAATAAACTAACAAATACTAGTGTAGAGTCCTGTATAAGTGCCCAAAATAAGTGATTTGAGGGCATCCTCCCCAAAATTTTGTGCGCGCTGTGCGCGCAATAGAACATTCGCATTCACTGTGCCCCCTCCAATTTTTGGGTTGCATGACGCCCCTGGTTAACTTATTCCAGTCATAAATCATAAATATTTTTTGTTTGAATGAATTTATGCGTCATTTGTCAGACATCCATTCCCACTTCAACCAAATCCCCGCTGCCGCTGGTAAAATCTCACTCTGAACTCACTTCAAAACTTGAGAGCCCTGTTGTTTATTAGGAACTTTTGTAAACCAGTCAACTGTAATTATAACATTATACAAAGTTAAAAAACAAAATTGAATACTGTTGTAAAGTGCTGCCTAGTAATACCTTAAATAAATTATTTTCAAATAAACAATAGGCTATATAAAATATTATCAAATAAACCAAAAGAAATTCACATCTCACAGCTTGTTGGCACGGATGAACAAAACTTTTCCACATGGAAAGTGCAGCAATAAAAGTTCAAGCCAGTCACGGACTGGCCATGTAGGGCAATATCGGCAAATGCTACAATGCCGTTGTGGCACAGTGCGTAGTGTCAATACAGCAGTGATGTGCAGTCATGCGCCCTCATATCCTTGCTCTTGGCACATCCGCAGTCGACACACAGGTGCTGAAGCCCGTGCGCAACACAGCCCGAGCAAGAGGAAGAGAGGAACACACACCCCAACCCAGGTAGCGGTAGCATTAGCAGTAACCATGACGTAAACCGGCTGCACGTGTGGCTGCAGGCAGACAATAAACACCCTCAACTTTCTTTCTGGGAACTCACCCATGCACAGCCCTTTACCGAACTGAACGCCCTGTACCAAAACAGTTCAATACAAATACATGTATCGTTACACCCCTAGTCATCAGTAAAGAACCTAGGGTCATAGGGTGTTTCGGGTCTTTAATCTTCATACATCCTCGGCTGGGCTACCCAGGGGTGATCAGTCCCCGGCTTCTGTCCAAGTGGTGCATTGTTCCACGGATCCCCCCCTATGGACCTCTCTGCAGCCTCTAGATGTTCTTGATGGCTCTCTTGGATTGCAATCCTCTCACTCCAAGGCGTTTGAGGGTTTGCAGTAGTGAATGGCCAGCAAAGCCTCGTCACTTGACCTCAACTGTGGTGGAGTGGTGGTGAGGAGCCCCCCTGTATAGCTAAGCTGATGTTGATGAGCCTTCTGTCCCGGTCTGATGAAGGAAACTGACTGTTTGGTGGCAGCCTGAGTCTTGTTGTGCTGGATCGCCATGCAGATGGAATCCGCCAAAGATCTTAAAGCAGATATCAGCTTCACGGCCGTTTCGGCTAATGCTGCGTTCAAGGCAGGCTTTTGAAACCGTAAGTTACAGCTTCAAGTCACAACTACGACTTGGTAGCGTTCCAGGTAACCCGTAGCTCGTGTTTTTACCATCCTGTTGTCTGTGAAAGTTCCCTATAACGGCCACTCGTAACTTCCGACCCGTGAACTCGTACCAGATCGAACTGGTATGACTTCACAGGAAGGAAAAACACAAAGTACGAGTTTCTTTGAACGCACCATGAGTTAGCAGCCCCCGCCCTTGTCAGGCATCAATTGGTCCTCGTGCTACGTCACCACATTCACGCGCATCCCTTGGCTGCACACACAGCCCTTCATGCCGTTCTCTCTCCTCATTGGATAACACTTGTATCCCACAAGGAAAATTTTCTCCTCGGGTTACAGCAGAGCAGAGTGACGGAGAGACTCGTGTTTAGGCTGAAATACTTCATGTAAGTGATTGCTGACGGAAAATAGGACTATTTAGGACTTATATTAACAAAAACATTCCACTGATATCTGCTTTAAGATTTGGTCATGGCACCAGCAGTATCGCCCCTCTCGAAGTGCTTTTGTGCAGCAGCTCAAGATATGCTCCAGGGTGCCCCTCCTCTGCCCCTTGCACGGACATGACGACCATCTTTATGCATCGATCTTCCTCAACCTCCGCTCGACTAAACCAGCTGACGCTTCTCCTTTCCAAAGCCGTCGTACCATGGCTTTGGAAAGCAACCACTGACTTGTTAAATGATCTCATTCACTGGATTTGGTTTAGAGAAGGGTTTGACATTGTTTTGATACAATATGTGATTATGTGTCACCTGTGATAAGGGAAATGAGGAGCTCTCAGCCCCTTTTATCTTGTCAATGAAGCTCTCAGAGTAAAAAGGGTGGAGACCTCTGAGCCACAGCATCCACAAAATGCTTGTGTTTCCCTGATGACAGATTTTTAATTTGACAAAAAATGCCAAATGCACAAGAACACTCTGATAAAAACATCACAAACAAACTAAAAAGGTTTAGATAGAGAAGTACGAACTGTATTGTACACTCTACTATTTACTGTCTGAATCCAATATGGCTTTGGACTGTCAAGTCCCTGAATCCTACAACCAAACCTGGGGCCATCTCTGCTTGTTTTGAACCTGTTCCTCACATCTTTATCCAAACACATAGGTGAGGCCTCAGATGAATAACGCTGACACAGACAGGCTTTTCTGCCCCATTACAGATGAACCTGTGTGACTCTCTGTGCCTCCAGGGGCTGCCTGAGTCTGGCACAGTAGGATTTCTTTGAATGCTCAACACGATGTTTGTGAACCTGTGGGTGGTCACCCAAAATTAAATGCAGGCCCGTAGGATACCTGGGGGCAGGGCTTATGCAGCAGCTCTAAATATATGTTAAAATAAACAGCAGCTGAAACAACATGTAAATTCATCTCACTGGGGTAATTCTTCATTGGCACAAAAGCTTCAAGACTTGAAAGTCAATGTGACTTTTTTTTTTCTATTATCAAAAGTCACTTATGTAAACAACAGCAGAAAGAGCTTCATTTTCTCACGGATCAGAAGAACATTTCACAAAGATCAGAGGCCTCGAATTTCTAGGATCACATTTAAATAGTCTTTAAAAACTCACAGCAGTTCTGCCTACAGCAGCATCAGCGAATGAGATAAAGACAATATAATGACTTGTCAAAATGCAATAGAATGCTCCATATGAAAGCCTTTTAATGGGTGCTCTAGTTACATTTACTTTGCACATTAGTAGTTGAAATGTGTTGCTCACTATTAGTCAAATCATACTGTTTTCTGTCTCCAAGACACAGTTACAACTCACACTGAACTCCTTTGTCTTTGGACTGTGCTCAATGAATCTGGTCTCTTTCCCAGGTCACATACTTAGGATGCCTTGGTGTGGCTGTTTTGATGTACTGGGTATCAGCACAATACAGCATGTTGTAATGATATAGATTATGTTGAAACTTACTCCTGTTGCAGTCCAGCTGTTTACTAAAGGAGAGAAATGAGTTTACTGTACCCAAAGAGTTAGTATGTTCTCTTACACAGGAAAACAGCCTACTTCAACAGTCAGCCAATACACTCAGTTTACCTCTGTTACTGCTGATAATAAAATAATGAAGGAAATGATTCTGGATTTACAATCCCACAGTATTGGGGACAATCTCATATTCCCTAACACTCTACATTTGTTGCCAAATTTGAACACATGGACTACGGATTTAACCATCAATACCCCAAGGAAATAATGCAATGCCACAAGCAACTGCACCTCATCCAAAACCAAATGATGCAACAAGAAAAGCAGTGGTTACAGTAAAAGATTTACATAGACAGACAACTTCACTGTGACAAAAACAGAAGTAAACCCTAGCCTATAGCCCTATCCATCCTCTTGAGGAATCAATGAGTATTATACCCAATAAGGACTACCTATATTCAACTTTGCACTGATATCTAATTCCCCATATGTACACTGATCAGCACTGGATTCTTGTTAGCAATTTTTTCCTTTTTTTGTTGTGGTTTGTTTTTGTTTTTATGCCTTACCTCATTGTACACATGCATGCACACACACACACACACATACACACACACATACACATACACATACACATACACATACACATACACATACACATACACATACACAGCATGGGAAATCAGTGGAATTGGCTCTCAGGCAAAAATAATACAAGTATTTAAACACCTCACTAAATTACATGCGGACATATAATATTTGTCACAAGAAACACATCTCTCCCAATCAGACCACAACAAATTAAAGTCATTACAATTTAACCAAGTATTTTCAGCCAATTACAGAAAACAAAACAAAGAGGGGTTGCGATTCTAATAAGCAATAAAGTCTCATTTATTAACAACTCTATCATTACAGATCAAGAAGGACGTTTTATCATCAATAAAATCTCAATCAACAATAGCACAGTCACAATTGCAATGTATATGGTCCAAACACTGACAACCCATCCTTTTTCAATAACCTCTTGTCCATCATCTCAGCTAATTATAACGGTCCAATCATTATAGGAGGCAATCTTAACACGGTCATCAATCCATCAATAGATAGAAATAACACGTCAATTGAATGCACCTATCAATGAGAGTTCATGAGAGATGTTGGTCTTTGCGATCTTTGGCGGTTGCAACACCCTTCTGCAAGATAATATTCAATATCAAATATTTCAGATTCAATGATCCACTCCATATTAATCAGTGGCTATTCCCTGGTAACATTCTTATGGAATACAGGATTCACATAAATCCAATACCTGGTGGCGCTTCAACACATAACCTCTCAAAGATCCAGAATTCAATAATCTCATTAAAAAAGGGTGGGCATCCTTCCTGGAAATAAATGATTCACCAGAATCATCTCTGTCTATTATTTGAGAAACAGGTAAAGCAATTTTAAGAGGTATTATTATTTCATTTTCCACTTACAAAAAAGGATGGAACAACAACAGGAAGCTGAATTGGAATGAAAATCAAGCAACTTGAACACATCAGTGCAAATAACTCGACAGAGAAAATACAAAATGAACTAAGGAAGAATAAGTTTCAGTTGAATGAAATCTTAAACAAGAAAACTCAATCCTTAATACGCAGACTCAGACAAGAACAATATCATAATAATAATAAATCTGGAAAAATATTTGGTTAATCTAATCCAACAAAATAAGGAAAAAAATACAATCTCTACCATTGAGGACTCAGCAGGGAAGCCAACACAGTCACCAGAAGAGAATCAGATTTTCAGAGATTTTTTATATGAAATTATACCTACCAGAAATGAAACCAACTCAGGATGATATTAAATCCTTCCTCAACAATATGAATTTACCATATGCAGCTTTCACCTTACCAATTATTTTATAGAATTATCCAGTGCCCTCAAACTCTTTAACATGAGGGACTACTCGTCACAACAACAATCACAAACTATCACTGCCACATTGTCAGAGCTGCTCGATCATGGTTCAGATCACCTGATTCTATCACAACCAAATTTTACTGGAAAAACAATTTGCCAAGGGTCAAACTAACAACTCCTCAGAGAGCAAAGGCACAGGGAGGAGCTGCAGCACCAATCAGTTGCAATACATATTCACAATAGATATTTTGTAAAAACATCACCATTTCAGCCTTATTATTTCTAAAACCACCAATGTTAAACATGTTAAAATAATAACCATATCAGCGACTCTGACATCCTGGTGGAAGTTCCATGAAGTCACAAATTCTACTTTAGGTCCTTTTAAGTTTACTTGATTTGGAACAACCCTGATGGTTGAAGAGATGGTTTCATTAATGGTTGCATTACTTTATCTCTCTCTCTTTCTTTCTTTCTTTCTTTCTTTCTTTCTTTCTTTCTTTCTTTCTTTCTTTCTCTCTCTTCTGTCATTTCCTCCTTTCTTTCTTTCTTTTGTTAATACTCACTACTTTTTTTTCTATTTTTCTCACCCCCAAATATCTCACGAAGAAAATCAATACTCACACATACACAGGTGAATGCTCCCACACACACACAAAGAAAAAATCTAAGCCCAACATTGTTTTGTTTGTGTTTGTTTATGTGTTCTCACCCTGTATTGCATTAGGCCTATATTAATGAATACAAAATAAAATAAATAAAGAGTTATTATGTTTTTGTCATGTTACTTTGTATATATTTAGTGACGACATCAGTAGTTTAATGGATTATTAGCACAGACTGTTGTTCATCTCCGTCCTCCCTCTGCAGCCACAGCCTCAGTGTGCTGTGTGCTGATGAAACCATGACACTGTCCATGGTGCTGAAGTCACAGACAGTCAGGCCGTTTGTTTCCTGTAGTGAAGCAGCCATTTAATGTTTAGTTTAATCTATTTTAGTGATCTTTGCTTTCCATCACTATGGCAAAGTGTTGAAATGAGCCATACAGTGCTATAACTTCAACTGTTGCTGATTAAAGTCCCTGAAAGCGTGACTTGGGTTAAACAAAATACTTTCTCATAATAACCTGCTGCACAGACGACCATGGACTCTACAATGGATTTCAACTGTATAAAGTTGAGAATCTTTCTGGACCATTTGTATTAAGGGCTGAAATGAGGCCAAACATGTTTTAGCTCATTATTTTTGGTCATGGAGTAATTCATCCTTCATACAATGTGTGTCAACAACGTTTGCACCGTTTAAGGAAGCTCTCGAGTCTTCATATTGACCAAACTAGTATGACCATGTTTTACCTAATCGGTTTTATCATTTTCTTTGGTGTCATGGTTTGGTCACACATCCTTAAAAGAGAGAAATGCCCTTAACTAAATAGTTAAATGGTCCTCTCGACTTATTGGTGAGTCTCAGCTTTCCCCAGCATCCCTGTATTCTAGACAGCTACAGAGGATTGCCTTTTCTATTTTAAATGATGACTCTCATCCTTTGAACTGTGAATTCCAGCTTCTCCCCTCCAGATGGAGGTAAATGGTCCCCAAATGTAAGACAAAACGTTATAGAAACAGTTTTGTCCTGCTGCCATCATAGAGCTGAAGAAGCTGTAACTAGATAATGTGCATAGGATATATTTATTTATATTACTTTATTGTAGCTAGCTAAGGGTTTTAAACTCTTTTTTTAAAATTGATTTTATTCTCGTCATTTTGTCTTTAAGGAATCTGTGTGTTCATTAGTGGAGCCTTGAGCACTTTATTACTTGATTTTGTCATTGTTTCTGGTCTATGTGTGAATGATGAAATGTTAAATGTTTATGTGTGAAACTCGCTGCAGGACAAATCTATCTACGGGTACAAAAAAAGTAACCTAAACCTGAACCTGTTGGAGGGAGAATTTTTGAGCTGAACTCAGTACTCACCCTGTGCTGATGTAAAATCAGTATCAACAAGCTAAATCAAGGCTTTTTATTCTGAAACTGCACCAACTAACGAGGGAAACAGAGTCTGAGTGGTGTCCAAACCCACAGGAGCTCTTCTGCCTGTAATAGATGGGCGGCTGTGTGGCTGCGTGCACCTCAGAGGGCTGACTAAGTCTACCAAAGCAATTCTTTTATACTTAGCAAGGACAGCAGGGGGAAAGATGCTTCCCAAGCAGCTGTGACAGGCTGAGAGGTGGTTCAGAAACGCCCCAAACAAGAAAAGAGGCAGCTGAGAGTGGATGCACTCTCTCTCCTGGGTACTGGATTAATAGAATGCAAGGGTTGCAGCTTTGTGAGGTTGTGACAAGAGGATTGAGGGTAGTAATGGGGGGAGGGGGGGGGGACAAGGAAAACAAGGAAGGAAAAACCTGAGAGGGAAGTGTTTGTTTGCTGCTTCCTCCTTCTAGGGTTTCTGCAGTGTTGTCTGAGTGAAAGTTAAAAGTTTAAGGACTTTTTCAAACCACGTATAATTTGGTTCATACTGACCCTGGAGTATGATAGTCCCGTATAATTACATCATGTTGCAATATGTAACAGTGATTTTGAATGATTTTTCATGTGAAGGTAGCTGTTATTACTTTAACCTTAAAGGGATCAATCAATCAATCAATCAATTTGTTTTTTTCGGGCATGTCAATTTAAATCATCATCATCACACTTCATCTTCATCTTCATCTTAGTTCAAATAATACAATACACATGGCCGAAAGGGAAAGCGGGAGAAGCAAAAGCTTATCTAGTCCCGCCCCCATTAGATAGATCGACAGTAGTCAGTAGTCATAGGGAAGGTTCATTACCTTTAAAGGGACAACGCGGAGTTTCTATTCGGTTATAAAAAAGTCTCACGTTAATGTGGATGAATCTCCGCTACCCACACTTGTTAATGGGCCCATTTTCGATAAATATATCGTTCTGTCTCTATCGTTATTTTGTTATTATTAGTGGTGGCGGAGATGCTGGTCGAGCCGACCAGCGTTTTTTACTTTCGGTTTCGCAACGAGTCATGAGAATAACGCAGCTGAATCGCCGTTTACGGTCGGAACTACGACGGTATGTGAACCTCTTTGAACCTCTGACTTTAATTCTTGATGAATGAAAACATGAGTCCGTCTTGCGCCGGTCAAAATAATTTTACGGTGCGCACGGAGGCTCATAAATGTAGTGTGAAAACGCTTCGCTTTTCCAAAACTCCTCGTTGTCCCTTTAATTGTCGGTGCATGTTTGTTTTGAGATGTCAGTGACGTGAGCTGCTCAGCTAACACAACTGAGGTAATGATACACGGTCCCCTGCCCCTTATAAAAATCACCAAATACACAGTCCAACAACTCCAAAACACTCTCGTGGACAAGTTGTGAACTGCACATTCATCATTCACCATTCACCAATTATGTAACATTACGACACACGAAGCAAATACTCGCAACTACTGGCGCTTTTGAAATCACTCCGCCCAGCAGCCGTGTCTGGAATGTAGCTCCGGCTATGCATTTGCCTCGAAACCACACTCTCCCGTAATGTCACACTATTATTTCATAGTGTGGTGAATGTGCAAGTCACAACTTTCCACAAGAGTGTTTTGGAGTTGTTGGATTGTGTATTTGATGAGTTTGATGAGGGCCAGGGCACCGTGCCATTCGCCTCCATTGCCTTTGCTGAGCAGCTCACATCTCTGCCTGGCGGAACTCAAAACAAACATGTACAGATAATTAAAGGTAATGAACCTACCACAGTGACTATAGGGATCATGCCAATAGGCAAATTTGCCAAAATGGTGAACTATCCTTTTAATGGCAAGAAGAGTATAATGTTGAAAAAGTTAGGCATACTTATTTAAACGCTGTGAAAGCCGTGAACATTATTGTAGTAACTATGCCAACAATGGTAGGTACACCGATGTGATACAGTCCATTTGTTTACTATTGCAACCATTACAGCTGTCTAGTACATCACACATAGGTTAGAAGATTTCAGTCACTGGTTGGATAATAATGTTTTTGTTAAAACTTCTCCACTGTGAGCTGATGACCTGCTGCAGCCACACAGTTTAAACAAGTGTCACCTGCCTGTCACATACAGTACAGTCACACATACATAACTCATGACTATGAGCCTCAGGCAGTTTTTTTTTTTTAAATGTTTTTTTACTTTCCAACACCTGCAGATTCTTATTATTCATTTCCACACTTTGACTGCAAAAATAGCCACTTTGCAGTTACAATATTAGAGCAGTTGCGCTGTGATATTATGTGATGATATACAGTGATATACAATTTATTCCACTCCTGCAGCGACTTCATTAACAAAACACTATGATGTGTGGTATGATTAAATTGGATACTGCTTTTAATACAAATGCTGCCTCACACTGTTTGTAGCTCTAAAATGAATTCATTCATATTCATTTGTGGCATTTTGTTTGGTGAGGTAAAAGGAAAATTATCTTCCAACAGGCAACAGAGTTGGAAATGATAAAAATCATTTCTGCCCCTTTGCTGTTTCATTTTTGCCAAGCACAATTTTCCAGATTGCTCTGACATTCATCACAACCTCAAAAATGTAACTGACTGCTCCCCTTCTTATCGTCTTTTAGCACGACATCTGCATCTCCCACCTGGAGGTGGTGATGGAGGCAGGGGTATCTGAAACCAACGTGGCTGTTGTTTTTTAATGAATCAGCACTCTTTTCGTGGCATTTCAATGAATATGGGTCAACACAAAAAGAGTTATGAGTTTGTGTGGTGCCCAAAATACCGTATACAGTCCCAGAAAGTGGCAAAGCCTTTACTCACCGTCTGCAGTGTGTGTGAAATAGAATTAGCAGATTTGTCTAGAAGGAGCGTCTACATCAAGGAGTTTCAGATAAATCCAGTTCAAATTGCTTCATCGATTCAATCATTTATAGCTGGGTCTCCCTGCTCAGGCTCATGGAACCCTGCAGCATAGAGTAGCTATCCCAGCATGCACTGCACAAGAGGCAAGGACACAACCTGGACAAGTCAACAGCCCATCACATGGTAGTAAAAAGAAATTGCCCATTGTGTTAAAGGTCACACATAATATAAAGGTGCTAATATCATAGCTCCATACAGTATGTAGATATTTATATTAAAGCTCCATACGGGTAGATGTCCATTTGTAGTGTGTGTGTGTGTAAATCAATTCTAGGTTTTATATTAATACTTGGAAAGTATTGAAGCCTCAGTCCACAGAGAAATGCACAAAGCCTATGTTCAGAAACTGAGACTTAAAATTAGCAGTCAGGCCTCCTGTGACTTTGTAACGTCAAAAAAATATATTGGAATTCATTCTTCGCACAGTTTCACATGGTGTGACCTAAACTTACACAATCCTTTTCGTCACAGTTTAAAAGCTCCTTTTGTGTCTGTTGCACCCGACCTGCATAAAAATGGAACCGCAGCACCAAGAGGACACCCACACTCACTACTGAGACTAACCGCCTCCAGGGATTCACCCTGCAGGGACCATGCTCCTGTGAGGTGATTTCAAATGAGCCATTAAACCTGCAAGCTTCAGTCACCCAAGACTTGTTAATATGCTAAATTCTTTGATTCTCAATATTTATGTTGATATACCCACTAGTCGTATTTTTTGATGCAGTATTATGTAAACAATGTTTGACCCGGGTCTGATCATCATCATTTAAACAACATCGCCTGTTCTCCTGAGTTCCATAGAAAGTATTTCCACTCCACAGTGAACAGCCGGGGTGGCTGTCCTGCCTGCAGGAGCAGAGCCACGCCAGCTAACAGGATTTGTTTCGGTTTGAATGGAGAATCTTCTTGTCATGCAGTTTATATACTTCTTCTGACGGCTGTTAAACCTACTGGGATGATAAACCCTGGTTAATGCTGTGTGACGTCAGACTCAGTCGAGGTAAACCAGTCTGTTTAACCTCCAGCCATGCCACAGCAGGAAAACAGGATGTGAGTCAGCTGCTGATTCAGTCAAGTCTGACAATGAAGGAAGATAGTTAGCAACTGAATTATAGGGCCCTAGTTTCGTGGCGTGGTGCAAGGTGGCGCAGCCGGCGCAAACTTGACCTGAATTAACACAGCAGGGACGAACTGGGACTAAAAAGCAGCCACGGATGTCCCAAGAGCAGGATTTCACTTCACGCCTTCTCTCCTCCCTCTTTCCCACTTGCGCGGGTAGGAGGGACGAGGGGAGTGCCTGCGCCGGACTGCGCCGTGCATGAAACTTGCAAAGTCTGGGTGGACACACCCCGTTGGCGCGGCGCAACTGCACTGCGCCTAGACTGCACCTGGTCTAGGGCCCCATAGTGTTTGTATAAACCTAAGTGGTCAGATGAAGATGAAATATTAAATTAAAGCAGAAGTAAGTGGTCCGGTCGTTTTCGCTAATGCTGCGTTCCAGGCAGGCTTTTGAAATTGTAAATTACAGCTTCAAGTCACAACTTACGACTTTGTAGCGTTCCAGGCAACCCACTCGTGTTTTTCCGACCTGTTTTACCGGTGAAAGTCACTATAACGGCCACTCGTAACTTCCGACCGGTGAACTCGTACCAGATCGAACTGGTACGACTTCACGGTCGGAAAAATACGAGTTTCCTTGAACGCACCATTACAGTCCTTGTCCCTACGTCGCCACATTCACGGCGTTCCTTGGCTGCACACACAGCCCTGCATGCCGTTCTCTCTCCTCATTGGATAAAAACTGTAGGATACGATAAATGTTTTCTCCTCGGCTCAGAGCAGAGCAGAGGGACTGACAGACCCGTGTTTCAGACCAAACACTCTATGTAAGTGATTGCTGTCGGAAGATATAACTATTTAAGACTTAGTTATATTAACACAAATATATCACTTACTTCTGCTTTAAGTAAATAAAATCGTTATGAGATGGAGGGATTAATGGAGAGATTCAGAATAATAACTTCTCCTACAACAATTATGTGTTCTTTTCTCATTTCAGGGAGAGTTGTAATAAGCACATCACTGAGAGATTAAAAAAAGTAAATCATAAAGTGTTCAAATTCACAACAATGAAATCGGCTTGAAAAGTGTAGTTCGAGTTTCCCTTTTTCTTCGTTTTCCATTTAAAATCCAAACCACTTTTATAATCAACTGTCTCAATACAACTTAACAACTAAAAGCTTTTCCTCTTATATCCTATCTATCACAAAATTAATCAATAGCTGCAGCCCAATCTCATTTAGCTGCACTTTATGCAAATGAAGATTAACTGTAGTTTCTGTAAATACCCACTCTACAATATCATCACAATATTTCTAGGTAATTTATAAACCACCTGACACATGCCACTGTTTCCACCAACCATGTCTCCTCAGATCTAATAGTACCTGCTGTCAAAAACACAAAAAATCCCTGCTGTGATTTTCTTTGCACTGTTAATGTAATTTAATTTAATGTATAATCTAATAATGTGAGAGAAGCACCAAACCAACCCCCCATCCTTGTTCTTGAACTAAGCGGAAAAAAACCCTGATCCTACAAGTGTTTCCTCTAACACAAGCACCAACACCACGGTATCAACATTAATATTGTCACATATGGCAGAGTCATAATACACTGTATGTACCTAATGAGCTGTGGCTTACATCCTGCCCATTAACTCCCATTACCACCCTCACAAAACATATCATGATTTATCCCTTAAAAGCACCCAAACCCACCCACCAATCTAATGATCTGGCACCCACCCTCTAAATTAAAAACAAGACCCCTACTCATTAAAGGCTGCTGTGAACATGTAGCCACATTATTATTTTGTTTTATAGGAGAGGGATGGGGAGCGGTTGTATTTTCATTTTGCCCTCATGCTTGCAAAAATTTATGGCTAACACAGGGGGTATGCTCCATTATGTGCAGTGACAGGGGGAGTTTAATGACCCTGTAGCTGCTCCTTGGTGTACACCTGTGCTGAGACGCCCGGTGTTATGGCCTAATGAAGCACACCCCGACAGAGAGGGAGGAGGTAAACAAGACAAAAAGAAAAGAAGGGGGAAGGAAAGAACCTGATGAGATTTGAGTCAAACGGTGTAAGGCAATGAGTAGAAGTGTGTTCACATTTGGGCTGCATCTAACACTTATTTTCATTAACAGGTAAGCTGCTGTTATTATCTTCTTGGTTAATAAATATTTGTTTTGCCTGAAATTCCCAATAATTTATTTAATTGGCTTATTTTGACCAAATACCACTCAAAAGCTTCATTAATTAATTTATCTATCATTAAAATAATTGTTGAACAGTTTTCTGTACTTCAACTCTACATTATCTCAGCTCAAAATGTAAACATAGCACAGTGCTCGTGCCATCGCTGGTGATTCCTGTCAGCAAGGCTACATAATCTTCCTGAACTGTTACAAATCAGTGCTGTGAAACATTTTTTATAATGTGACAGATACATTTTGTCGAAGTGTCAATCAAACCCATAAAAACTCTTGTCCTAAAAATGACATATTCCCCCCATTAAAATATATGTTCAGTATTCACAGGTGTATGAATATACTAATTAGCCCCACCTCCATCTCCAGCCACCTGTCGGCCACTCACCTCCAACTCCTCAAACACACAAAACTCTGCTTGTTTACTTGGTAACACAGAGTAAACATAACAATATTTATAAATAACATACTATCATATCAATGCAGAACGACTGATAAATGAAATATTAGTTTGTAGTCACTAAGTATTATCAGATGGTCCAGTAATGGCAATGGAAATCCTGCTCTTAACAACTATGGTGTTTGGATCAAAAATATTTCAAAGTAAGATTCTCATTTCATTTTTAAAAAATAAATTAAAGCGAATGTAGTTTGAGGATGATCTTGCTCCTGTTTCTGACAATTTCAGCTTCATCATGAATATTTCATTCCATCATTAAAGCTTCACTGATGCCACATGAAGATTTTTAACTGTGATATTTTTGGCTACAGGAATTGTATCATGAAAAAGACAATGAGGTGAACAAAAACAGGATTTCCCGCTCATCACTCTGATTTCAACACAGGTACACAACTCCTGTTTACTGCTGCACAACTGCCCTACATGTACTGTAAAAAGCTTTTTTTGGCTCTGACCTGGCCCACGATCCACTTGAGAGGGGGGCAGAGGTGCGGGCAGTCCGTAGAGTGAAGCCTTAATGTGTTTGTTGTGTCAGTCCGATGCCAACTAGGCCATTTATAAACATCAGGGGTGTAATGAAGTGAAAACAGCTGTGGAACAGATGACTTTTCTATCACAGGGGGAAATAATTACCCCTCCCATTTCATTCCACTCAGTGTTGCATTATAGGGAAGCAGCAACCAGCTTTGGCTTCCTGGCACCCTCACAGCCACACCTCCCTGTCTTTTCAGTGTCTGACCCATTTGCCCCTCAGCTATAAACAGCACAAATCAGATCTGAGTGTTTATGTGCAAGACAAATTAAAAAGAGTTTGATGAGAGTTGATGAGTTATCTGATATAGACTTTCATTCTGAAGAATTACAATTGATTAGATGTCCTGCAGTTTACAAAAAGAGTCTATAGACCATCTGTGAAGTAGCTTCTGACCAGACAGTTATGTTTTACAGCAAGGCGACCTCTAGAGGCAACGGTAATGATAGTAGGAGCAAAGCGAAGTGACATAGCTGAAATCAGACTTCATTCAGCACCGTCACAGCCCACAATTGTTGCCACTGGTAATATAAATTTGCAGATATGCTGATGATCCTTCCCTTTTTTCTATAGTTGTAGTTGAGGTGGCAGTCATTGGGGGTAAGAAATGTCCATTGTTTTACCTTCCAATTTTTGGAGTGTGCACTTAACTATGAGGTGTACCATGCGTCTCTTCTTGTAACCACAACAACAACAAAGGACCACGAAGAAGCACCAATTTTTATAATTATACCAAGCTATGCCATTTCATAAACTTTACCACATTTATTACTGTTGCCATGATGATGGTGAATATCCAGAAGAGCTGATGCTTAAGGCTGGTATCAGATAAATGATTAATGTGGATGACTTCATGCAAATCCAATTATCTTCACACAGAAAATAAGGCTGTATGAATTCTTTTTATTGAATTTTTGAATTTTTTTTAATGAATTTTCCTTTTAACTTGTGAGAACTCTTCACAGTTTAATATCACAAGAGGCAATCATGCATGCTCCTCTGAAAATATAATTTATTTTTGTTTATCTGCACATGACCTGAGGTTGTGGTTTAACTTGTTTTTTTATTATTATTATCATTTCAGCCACACAATAT
This sequence comes from Trachurus trachurus, assembly GCF_905171665.1. Classification (NCBI taxonomy): domain Eukaryota; kingdom Metazoa; phylum Chordata; class Actinopteri; order Carangiformes; family Carangidae; genus Trachurus; species Trachurus trachurus. The sequence continues at coordinate 22,850,620 of NC_139896.1, read as the reverse complement.
GAACGGAAGACCTCAGCATCTTTGTGCAGTGTGCCCTGAAATATTTGGGATGGAAGACACACTTTCAGCCCCCAGTGTGAAAGAGCCTTTCAGTGCCCGTTATTAAAAACATCCAGGGCTTAGCCACCATTAAATTCTGAAGCTTCCTGGACATTAAATTCTTTTCAAAATCAGCTTTCCGCTATGGGGAGAGTTAGGCTGGCCTGAAAGCCAAAGCTCTGCAAAGCTTACAAAAGTTTCTAAGCTGTGGATAATAAATAAATAAATAGAAAGACAAGTATCCTAAACAGTCCATAAAATAAGGGGGGGGAGTGTCTGAATTTCGTTTGGCTCAAGGTCGTAGTTTTAAAATGGGCCACAGGTCCACAAAGGAGCAAACACAAGTTACTGAGAGGTCTGTGCATATGGCAGAGTTCCATACAAGACTTGAAAAATTAAGTGAATGAAGGACCTTTAGAGTAAATCAGCACCTCATTTGGGGTAAATCAGAGGTTGGGGTTGGATGTAGAGGCCAGAATTACTTTATTTTATCTCCAATAATGGCGCCATGGTCATCTGACAGTGCGGGAAAAGGAGTGCATAGTAATTTACTAACTCTGAATGTTGCTCCTTAAGTATATCAAAGAAATTTTACATCATAAGAATCATTGAGAAATTAAGTGGGAGCTGTGAGGAGAGGGACGTGACTGTTTGACTCTTTAACTTTAGATAATTTGCTCTCGTTATGACACATTTTTTGAAGAGTTTGTGAAGAGCTGTGGTGGATCAGCAGGATGAAGGAGAGAATAATGAATTGTCCAACAACAGACTAAAAAAACCGGCATAGAGTCATATACAGAGAGAGGAACTACCACTCCCTCCCTCTTTCTCTCTCTCTCCAAATCTTCAGCTCATATCTCTCGCTCACGTCACCAACTACGTACATGAGGTCCCATTCATCTCTCGCACACATTGCCTTTTCTGTCTTCTTCTGCGTTTCTTTAATCTTTCTCCATCTATGTCACTACAAATAATGTAGAGAATTATACTATATTAAGACAATGATTCAATTAATTAAGTAAGTTATGCATCAGTTAACAGGATCAAAATTCTGCCAATAATAATTATACACAAATACATAAAAAACAAGACTTTATGATGATGATGAGTTTCACATTCATTCAATACAAAAAAGCTCATGAATAATTATGTGGAACATCCTTAATGCCATTCAATACACTTTCCCACCTATACAAACGCCAACCAGGGAGGTACAGATTGAACTCTGCTCCTGGTTTTGATAAAGCAAGAGTCAAGCAAGAGCAGTATTTTAATGATGATTGACTTGCTTCTTTGTCTTATTTTTGTGTATGTGGTTACTACACACACACACACACACACACACACACACACAGGTCAAATCGCAGATCTCAGACCAATGCTGTGATCATTTCAGCAGAAACATGTGATTTGCATTTTGCACTTATTGCTGATGTGGTGCACTTCTGGACTATTCATTACAGTCACCACACCTGCTGTTTCAACTTGACCGAGCCCCACAGCCGCACCACAAGCAGACACACACACCACCAACTCACAGCCCCACACTGCAGGCAATGTAAGAGGGAGAACGAGGGAGTGGAGGAGAGGGGTCTGTTGTGGAGGAATCCGTTGCAAATCGGATTGTGGATAGTGTTGTGGAGACTATAGGAGACGGAGCAGACCCACAGCGCGTGAACCTGCTCCACTGAGGCTCCTTCATGTGATATGTGAAGTTACATAAGAAGGTGAAGGCTGTGCCTGAGTGAGTGTCTGTCAGAGCAGAGAGATCCTACCTGAAATAGGCGCAGTATGTTGGCTACCATGATGGACACGGAGCTGGCCGACGCTCCTATGACCCCGATAACTTTCTCGGGCTTGACGAACACCGGCGGCTCCCCGTTGGTGCACCTCACGTCCGACGTGTCCTTCTGGATGAGCGCCTGCACAAAAGTCAGCGACTGCTCCAGCGCGTATGTGTCCCGGGAGCAGGTGTCCAGGATCCGGGCGCCCAGAGTGACGTTGGGCAAGAGCTCTTCGTCGCCGTTAATCTGATCCAGGGCGTACATCATCGCCTCCAGCCGGTGGATGCCGTTCTCCTTCTTGATGTCCCCGCACGGCATCCCCGGGACCCCCCTGGCGTGCACAGGGAAGAGCCCCCCCAGCGTCACGTCGCCTTCCACCCGGATCGAGTGTGGCGCGTAAATCTCCTGGGAGCCGGCCAGGTCCAGGAAGGCTTGAACCATCCACAACACCCGGAATGTAAAACACGGTTTGAGTTGGGGGAGGTTGTTAGAGTGCCTCCCCATGATTTGATCCGCTTCCCTTTTCCCACGAATAGTTGAATCAAAGCAGCTCCGCCACAGACTCCGATTTAAGGGGGATTTAAAAAATTGTGGAACCACTGCAAGGTGCGAGGCACTTTAGGATAGTTTACCAAATCCAACAGCCGAGTTAATCCCTGTCCTCGTTCCAGCGCAGAAACCAACCCGTTTACCCGCAAACAAAGGCAGGTGTCGGGCTCCTACAGCTCTGTAATCCCGCAGGTAGAGAGCCTTTATGCACACGCAAACATACAAACCAACCTCGGCGACTGATTCACCAATGCGTTATCCCTCGTTAAGTGTGCGCAGAGCTGCTGCTGCTGCTGCTGCTGCTTCTGCTGGTCGTGCACGCAGCCACGATCGCTTGTTGCTTTAGCACCCATCCCGGGGCTTGAAGAGGAAAAGACACACACACAAAAAGAAACACAGTCGCCGCTCGCGAAGGGCAGCGAGGTAGTAAAAGAAGCACTCCGTTAACTCCTAATACAGGCTATCCGGGTGTTCCGTCTTTGGAGATGTGAATAACCCAACCCACCGACTTTGATGTCATACTTAAAATAAATAAATAATTATAATAATAATAAAAATACACAAGTGACCTGTGGTCACACCTGCGGGGAAATTGTAGGCTGATAGTTTCCTCAAGCCTGACAACAAGACGGTGGAAGCGAGAAGGAGCGGCAAAGCACGCACCGGTGAAATAACTGCGCTCAGCGTTAGAGCTCGTGCCTCTCTCTCTCTCTCTCTCTCTCTCTCTCTCTCTCTGTGTGTGTTTCTCTGTCTGTCTCTCTCTCTCTCTCTCTCTCTCTTCTTCTTCTTCTCCCACAGACCCCCCTCTCCTGCAGCCCAGGTCCACTCTGTCCACTTGTCTGGGGATCTGATGTCCGCAGTTGAAAACAAAAAGAGAATGAATGATAAAAACCCTCGAAAAAAGTGTAGTGGTCTAGTCCACTGATGAGCTCCACGCCGCCTCCGCGCTCAAATTGTCCGAATAACAGGAGCCAGAGCGAGATCTCCAGTCTGCTCACTCACTCGCTCTCTCTCTCTCTCTCTTTCTCTCTATCATATGGCCTCACGCGCGCACGACGCACGCAATCTTAATCTCACACTCACAATCCACCCACGCCCGTTAATTATCAGTCCACGGTAGTCCACTGCCAAAACAGTATGGACAAAGAATTGAATTATTGACACCTTCTGTTTATTATGAATGACTGCATTCATAAGAACAGAGCAGGTTGTGTTTATATGATAGAGCCTGTCTGTGAATCCTGCAGCTCCAAATACACTGAACGTAGTTGTATCACTTTAACATCTTGTGTTTTTTAGGCTTACAGGGTGATTTTGAAGTGATGGCATGTCTGGGGAAAAAAGAGTCCTTACACACGTCAGGGCGTCACCAGCTGGAGAACACAGAAGAAAAGGAGGGAATCAAACAGGTCCAGACCTAGCTCCTGTTCATTTGCTGGTGGAATCACACAAGTAATGAGGTTTCTTAAACCCCCTGGAAACATTACAGTATAATCTGGGACAAATTGCAGTTGCAGAAAAACAAAAAGTGTGGCAGGCATCAAATGAACATCAGGTTCAGTCCAGATGTTTTCTCCTGAGAGGCTTTAAGAGGCTGCGACCCTGCTGAGCCGCAACATCTTAGAAAACCCAGGGTGGAGTCTCAGTGTCAGTTGAAGTTGTAGCAGCAGCTGTTGCAGCTGTGAGCACACCTGTACACTTTGGTTCATGCTGAGGTTAATTAGAGTCTGTCCAGATCATGTCCTGCTAGATTCACACCGTGTCAAATAATTAAGAAAAAAACAAACAAACAATGGAATTGAATATGGTCTGCACATGATTGAACGTCTCCACAACAGCTGCTCTTCAAGACAAAGATGACAGAGACTGAAATGTGGAGGCAGCTTAGCCACAGATGAACCTGATAATGTTAGAGCCATGCAGAGATACAGGTATTCTGGTTATGTTCTATTTCATATCCTTGATGAAAGCAGGATAATAGGACAGGGCAGGCATGTAAATATACTCACTGATAGATGATGCTGAAGGAAAGAAGCCCTCACCTGGATGAGCTCAGATCTTCCACCATATGATTTGTAGACTCAACTAAGGCTTTAAACTTGGTCTCGTCCTCCAATTAATGTGAACTGTTCAAAAATTCAACAGGAAGACAGTGCCACCTCTGGACATTTATCTTCCACTGACAGGCAAACTAAAGAAATATACATTTGTTTATGCCTACACCACAATACCTTATTATTACTTCTGTGTCTTGTCAGCATCATTTAAACATCCCATATTTTAACTCATGGGTTTTATTGAGACAGTTTACAGTGTTGATCCATGAATAGACCAAAACCCCATTTCAGTGTAGTTTTACAACTAATCTCGCTCTGGTGCTTGAGTAACAACAAGTTGGTGTCAGCTTATCAAAGGAGAGTTGATTGGCTAAGAGTAGCCTCTCCATTGATTGGCTGAATGTTTTCTCAGTGACTCAATACAAAAATACAAAAGGCTGGATTTCAGGATAACACTCGAAGAGTAAAATCCCAAGAAGTTGGATGGTGGGACCCAGTGGGCTGGGCTTGACAACTGCTTCATTGTGACATCACAAAGTTACAGAAGTCTTGATGGTTTTAAGACTCCGTTTCTGAATATAGGCTGTGTGCATTTCTTTGTGGACTGAGGCTTTGATACTTTTACTGTATTAATATAGAACCTCAAACCTGATCTCTAATCAAAGAAGACAAGGGCGTACTCCTTTGGACTGTATGGGACCTTTATTGTGGAGCCCAGTTTGTATTAGAAAGGAAGTTTGCTCTAAGGCAGATTTTTCTTGTGATTGATTTGAGCTTTAATGTGTTACTAGTCATCCAGCTGTTAAGTCGTGAGTGGTGTTTCTGTGCATCCATTCTTTTTATTTTATTGATTTATTTATTATTGAGGAAGTCTGGGTAAGTGAACTCCTGTCCAGACCAGCAAACAAACCTGTCGCCTCCTCCTCGTCCTCCCTCAGGTCCTCCCTCTTTTTCATTCAGCACCCTCTGCACTATGATATACTTAAACCTGTTTGACCTCGCTGGGTTTCATCCTTTATAGAGCTTCCCCTGAGACTTTAATCCAGCCTTTCAAATGCTACACAATTACATCTGGAGGACTATAACAAAACAGCATGTCATTAGTAACCACTGAAGTCAGAAGTGTCAGTGGAGAGAATGGATTTGGATTTAAATTAAGAAACTAAAGGGTGTGTCCCCACAGTATAAGACTGCAGCTGCGTCCTCTGAGGCAGTACTGCTGTTTTATATTCTGCTCATGAAGCTTAAACCATGTCTGGTAAAAGTCTGAATGACCATTATGATTAATGAGTCACCGAAAAGATTTGGTGTCCCAGAGAGAGAAAGAGAACGTGAATCATTCAAACTTACAAAGGATGTACGGAAATCTATGAGTCAGTTAAAGATAGGTTTTTTTTGGTGCAAAACTGGCTGTATGGAGTGTGAATGCACCTGCTGAAATTCTCACATTCATCCTCACTGAGCATCATTATCATCAGTCAGCTGCTGTGAAGCTGAGATTAACCATCTGTCTGTTTGTTTGGACAACCTGAGGAGAAACTATAACTTTTGTAATTGTCATAATGCGCCCGTACCTCCTTTTCTGTCTCTTCTACCCTTGTCTTCAGCGTCCCCAATGGTATGTGTTTGGCTTAGAGTTGCTATCCTGTTTCTTCTCCTTCCAAAACACCTGCAACACATCATATCATCAACCCCTACAGGCAGCTGCGATGTTTAAACCCAGGCACATCCCTCCAATCTTTGCCAGATCGTTCAGTTTATCCAAGATCCTAGTTTTTTGCCCTCTAGTTTTTCCCTTGCGCTCGCCTGAACCCTCTTAATCCTGTGTTTGCCTGTGCCTCAGGTTCATCACTCTAGTCTCTCATGTTTGCCTGCCTCATCCAGCTTCTCATTTGCTGTATCTGCTTCATCCACCTGTCTTGCTCCAAACACATCTCAGGCTTCTCCGACTAACATCACAAGCTTGGTTTACCTGTCTGTTTCCTGCCCTTTGGGTCCCAAACTGAAGTGCTCTTAACAGTGATATCCCTTCAGTGGACCACAGTTGCTTCTATATTGGATGCCAGTTTTGACATCCTGTCTCAACACAAGTAATTGTTTGTTCATTTATTTGTTTTTATGTTAGCCTGCAGTTTTTATGTCTGCATTAAATTACACTTTTTTGTTGGACGTAAATGCTGCAATTTAACAGTGAACATTCAGTTCAAGAATAATATAATATAGTTTTATTCACACTTGTTTCTCTAGCTTTGTTTACCATTGTATTTTATGCTCTGTAAATCTGAAGTGCAATTATGTGGACAAAAGTAGACAAAAAATTGCATTTAGACAGATGTGGAGACAGATGCAGCAATTGTTCTGTTCCAGCTTGACGTGGGGCTGCCATTAACTTGGCTAAGTTTGACATAGCTAATAGATCAACATTGTTTCGCCCTGTTTTCTTATGTTTGTGATTGCTAATGGCTAGTTAGTGTCACATTTGTGTATCCATCTCTAAATCACTGGTCCATGGATAGTTTGAGTTTGCTTTCTAGTACTTTGCCAAGACATGTTGTGATTTTAGATATGGTAAGAAGTTGTGTACATGAATTCAAAGGAGAGACTCCAACTCCCCAAGGTTCAATTACTTACAACAATAGCTAAAAGGGAGGTAAAGCCAAAGATTATAAGGTTGAAAAAAAACTAAATTTTACAATGCACATCCTAAATCAACTCCGACCCTGAACGCTTCCCAACAGGAAGCCAAGCCTCGGAAGGGAAAAATAAAATATGTCACACTGTACAGTGCCACGGTGCAGAGGCACACACCACATGCAACAGTGAGCTGAAATGCGACCACTTATCATTGCACATCACCGTGTCTCACCACCTTCCTGTCACATTTCACTATGAGTTCTCGCACCACTGGATGGGAGAGTTGCACATCGACCTCTGAGGAAATGAAAAATTAACCTCCGTAACATTACCAAAACAAGACAGGCCATTTTTTCATTGATGTTTTTTAGGGAATTTGGCTGATGGTCTCACCCAGAGTGACTCATAGAGTGTGAGCTATTTCAGCGCTCAAGGACACTTGCCAAGCCAAAACACATTTGATGAATGATACGTATTTGTCGACTGTTTCTGTCATATCCCAGACAAAATGTCTCTGCTTTGATTCCATAGGAAAATGCTTTAAGTGCAGATTTGTTAACACGTTCCTTAGTAATTGAATTGCAGTATTGAATTTCACTCAGAGGCTGCACTCAGCTATCAGAGGGAATATAATGAACCCCTCACTTCAGCAGTCACTGCTGCCAAACGCTCACAGCAACACAGACAAGGCAGCTTGGTGAGCTGCTATGGCAATTACAGGAGCAGTTAGAGAAATGACAGGTCACATGTTTGATGCCGACAACTGGCACGTCTTTCACATTTCATACACCCTGTCAGTGATTGTCCACGAGTGTCTACCAGGGGACTCGCCTGTCTGCACACTCACTGCATTTCTCACCTTTTCTGTCCAGATGGAGGAGTGGTTTGCAGCTGCACACTGAAACACAGCGTGAAAGGTGATCCTGAGGATGTAGAGAGCGATGCACAGGGCCATTCAATCACTGATGATTTACAAGATGACATTAGAGGAGAGTGCAGCAGATTTGGCTACTTTCCAGGAATCTGGTTTTCAAGGAGCAACTTCTGACTTTCACCTAAGTTTTGAAGGTCAGGTTTACTTCAAGTAGAAAGGTCAAGTCGAAAGATCAACCTGCCTCTATCATCTCCCAGAAGAAGGCCTACGGTATGCTCTTTCCTAACATTTTCAAATTTGAAATGATTGAAGGTTTCCTCACATCAACTACCAAACACTGTAAATTCTTCCTGTCACACTTCTTTCCAAATGCTTCAAAACCCTGCAACTCAACTTTTGAAACTCTGGGGATCCAATGAATGGAACCAACTTTTTGGCACCTTGTCATGTCCCCATAAAGCTTGACTCAAGTAGCAGCGGTCAAGTGCAATTTTTAGAAGAACATTCGATTTTTTTTTATTAATATATAGATAACCATAGAACTAATGACATTGTCATCTACCTCGGCTATACCTGACTAAATATTTTCATGCTAACTTGCTACAGTGAATTAAGATGATGAACATAATATACCTTTGACACATTCATGTATTAGCTCACCATGTCCCTATGTTTCAGCTAGCTGTTAGCATTATTTAAACTGTTTATATCTGATCTCTATATATTGTAAATGCAAATAGTTTTTGTTTTTGTTTTTACTAAACTAGAAAGACACGCCTGTGCCCTGTAATATACTCCTGTTTGGAGATTAACTTTCTTGACTCTAGACATAATAAATGACAGTAAAGTGTCTCTACACATTTTATTTTCTCTGTTTTTTTTGTTTTTTTCTCAGTACTTATTCTCTAACTCCCTGTTGGAGTCATTCCTCATGATTTTACCACCCACACAAAATAAAGATAATTACATTTAACTTCCGCTAACTGTGGGGCACCATTCAGCGTGCCTGCACTCCTGCATTAAATCACAACTTACTGGCAATTTTTTTTATCAATGAAAGGTCACAGAGGCTCAGGGAGCCGGTGGTTTCTCACTGAGTACACTAATTTAATGCATAACTTAAGTCTGAATAAAGAGCCCTCAAAATGTAATTAGGTAGCTGTTACTCGATCAGTTGGCTGACATTTCTGAGTGTAAAATGAAAAATAGCCATAATTAATCACCAACACACGTCTCAAGGTAGACACAGCAGCTCTTTTGGCAGACCTCGTCTGTAATCAGATGGCAGGAGGAGTGGCTGGAGTACTGTCTTGGAGCCAAGCCACCAGCTCTAAAGCTGCTGGAGGTCTTATCTTATCTTCCATTGGGCAAATGCTCCCAATAGTTATCAAACACGCTGTACTATATATCAGCTCTATGTTTATGGCTTGTTTTTCTTCATAAACAGCCCCGGGCTCTGAGGAGATTCTGTACATGAGTCCAGAAATAGGGGGAAGGAAAGTGAAGTAGATCTTACTGTAATTACAGCGGCTCATGTGTGTCTGTTTGTGCTTTCAGCCATATGTTTACACAGATGGGAGTCATATGAAGTGGTGGGAGAAGAATTCAAATCCTTTACAAGTAAAAGTCCTTCATTCAGAATCCTACTTAAGTGGATATATTCTCACCTTGAAGTATCAGCAAACCCTGCAAGGCAGCTGGAGTTCTCTCAAGCGAGAATACGTCCACTGTGGTTTGTGCACGCAGTGAGGGAGGGGCTACTGGCAGCTATGGAGACAAAGCTGATTCACTATCCATGGGTTTTTGTCATGTTTGTGTAAATATTCCTTACAAAGTTGACGATGTTGGGTATCGTACAGTGATCGCTCACAATATGCTATCTCACATGGGCGGCAGCAAATAATTTTGTGCTTCACGCATGGACATCATAAATGTTGGGCTCTGCCTCGTGTAGCCATGTATTTCTGGAATCCCAGTAGTATCTTATACCAACAACAACTTTGCACTTGTCAGCCTCACTTTCTTCCTCACAAACTCTCCTGAATGAGCTGGGAGTGGTGTGTTTTTCCCATGTATCATCATTATTTACAAGTGTCTTTTGTCCACATGAGTATTGACCTGGATACGCCACCTGGAGTATTCATGTTCCATTCGCTGCTCTGACTTTTTTTTTTTTTTTTTTACATTGTCAGGACCCTGACACACGGCGCAGATGGAGGCTGACTGATCAAACATTTTGCCTCACCTCACCCCTTCAGCAAAAAGTTGCACTTGAACACATCACAAAGAATACTTCTGACAGCTGCTGGTGCCCTGAGTCTGTGAGTGGACATTTACACAGTATTTTGCGTTCATCATACAAAGGAGAAAATTCAGAACCACAAAGCAGCCTATCATTTTCACACCACTGTGAATATGTTGTGCTGCTCATCAGATGCTCTGAATATAAACCGTGTCTATATGGTTAGTAGCACTGTGAGCTTTTGCTTTCCCTGCACCGGTTCTTTCAGTAAGGGTGTGAGTTTTATTTTAAAAGGACAAAAGTATCAACAGCCAATCAAAGAAAATGTACTTCATTGTGTAGTAATCTATCTCCTGGCTGATCTGATTCTCTCTGAGGTTATCAGATCATTGATCCTGAGCCACTGATACATTTTATCTTTGTAGCTGCTCCAGTAGGAGCTGCTTGTAACTTTTATTTAACCTTTATTTACCCAGGCAAGCAATTAAGAACAATTTCTTATTTACAAATGCAGCCTGAACTCAAAGATAGCTTAGTCTAATAGCTTATCTGATAGTTTACAACATAGAAGTCAGGGCCCTCTTAAGGTTCACCAGATAAACCTGAGGGTCAGACACAGACCAGTTGACCCAGTATAGAGGACAGACAACCTGTTGTGGGCCTCTATAGAGCTAACATTCGGCTGTATGAGGAGATGCAAGACAGGACAGAGAAATGTTATTTACAATGAAAAGATATAAAAAGAGTGAAATCTGTAACATTGCATATTTTTTTGGTTTTAAACTGATTTCAAAATCGCTTATGTGCGTTGTACGGTTTTTATGTCCACCGAAAGAACGTTTCCAAAAGAACCACCCGACGCAAAGCAAAACTTTGGTTCAAAATTGTTATATATGTTATATGCTCTTGCATATTCACATCGACGCCAATATGAATGGTTTTGATGCGAAATATTTGCTGCCGAATATATTTTGCAATTTCATGATTTTTATTTGTCACGTCCCTGGTAGTCAGCAGGCAGACTGGTGTGCCATTGACAGCCAAGGTGGCTGTAAGCAGTAAGGGCTCTATTAAGGGGGTGATCAACGACAAATAACCAACAGGCCTCACTACTCCTGCTGCTGCTGGTGGAGGCTTCTTAAATCAATTATTAAATATTATGCATATCAAGGATTTTCATTGCCAAACACTTTATCACAGATAAATATACTCTCTCTATTTGAGCTCTCGTTTTCATGTGTTGCCTCTGCCCTGGCTGACTCTCCCACACTGTCCTCCTCCTCCTCCTTTCCTACTCTCTTCATTAGCTCCTCTTCCTTCCTGACCCTGTCTCGCTGCTTCTGCTGCCACTGCAGCCACTGCAGCTCTGGCTAAAGCTTGGAAATATTCGGAACAAATTAACTGGCTAGCTACATTACACTGGTCAGATTCTTCAGTTCCCATGTGCTCTTTTAAAGCTCCTCTCCAGACATGTTGATGGGAGAATCAGAGCAGCCACATGAGAAATCTGCTGTGCACCAAAACCAGTGTCTAACAGGCGTATCAGAAGAGTAAGCACAGTCAACATCTTTAATTTGTTAATTGTTTATCAGCTTGTAAATGGCAGTGGCTGAGTAAGTGTTAATGGTTTTGCTAATGTTGACCTGTCTGAATTGCTGTCAGGAAGCTCTTGTCTAATCTTTACCTCTGTTGTATTTTATCATGTGTTTAATGTAAAATCTTAACCTCCCTATGGAGCCACATTTCCTCATCTAATAAACTACTGTACACAGACGTGCACTTTCACAACAGTGGCATATGCAGTGATGCTGAGCCCCAGTAAGTTTCCCCAGGGGCTCAGTAAAGTACTCTATATAATATAGTATCTCACTAAGCTAAAAAAAAAGAAAGTATATGTAATAAATGTAATATGTAGTCACTTTGAACCAGGGACAATCTTGGAGATTAAACGTAAAGAGTAAATCCATTAAACGGGTGAAATCAGTGACTTGATCAGTCAGACAGCTCTCAGCATTTCACATGCCGACTCCACACTTGGCTGGCTGACACCTGCCGACTTTAGTATAACAGCTGTTTGTCGTGTCGGGGCAGATCCTGAGCAACGTCAGCTAATGTGACATGATGATTGGTAAAGGTTTCATCTAGGGAACATGTTTCCAGGGCAGAGCTGTTATCAAGCTAACTGAAAAACCTACAATGAACACACACACACACACACACACACACACACACACACACACACACACACACACACACACACACACACACACACACACACACACACACACACACACACACACACACACACCTTTCATGTCATAATAAAACACATAAATGGTGATCAGTGGAGGAAAACAATTTCTTTTCTCAGCTAAACTGTGTATGAAATGTATTGATCTACAGGTGGATCTAAGTTGAGAGCCTGGTGGATGACTAATGTCTCTAATGTCACTGATTGATTTCAATTCTGTGCTGAACATTTGTTATAGGCCTGTTTCGGGATTTTTAATTATTTGAAGAAAATAGAAACTGGGATGTTGCAAAACAAAATCTAATCAAATGCTGAGTGAATTTAAGGTCACAATAACCAATGAGCTACCAGCTGTAACAGGTGGCACAATACACCTCCCACCAGCTGCAGGCACATTACAGCTGTGTTGGACCCAGATGTTTTAGCTGTGGGTCAAAGTATGTGGGTGATAGATGCAATGGATCAGTGTTTTTTTCATTATTCCACTGAATTTATCAGCCTTGTGGTGTGTCTCAAATCGCGCACTTCTGCACTTACACTTAATATTTTGAGTACAGAAGTGCGTTCACACTGAGCAGTGTGCGAAAATGTAGTGCGCTATGCGCACTCAAACGGCCAGAAAATTGAGTGTGGATCGATGGACACTTTCCACACTTAACGGCCGCCATCTCAGTGACGTAGCGGAAGCACGTCACTACTTTCCAAACGGCAGCGGGTGCTTTGAGCAGCGACGGAGCTGACACCGGCGTAAATGTCTTTAAAAAACACTCATAACAGCACAACAACAATACTAACACAATAAAACACAACTATTACAAAGAAATAGAAGAAGAAGCTGTCGAGTCATTTCCGGTAAGTGCGCTGCGGCAGTGTTTGATTTGAGACGGTACTACAGTAGCCTGTCGAAATTAGGGCACTGCACAAGGCAGTGCACTGCCTTACACTGTACTGTAAGGCAGTGCACTAAAAGAAGTGTGCGATTTGAGACACACCACTGGTGACAAAAACAGGAAGTTGTCACCAAAGGCAGTAAAGGTGAAGACACATGAAAACAAACAATGCAGGTTTCAAAGAGACAGGATTGCCAGAACTCCAGTACACACACAGTGGATTTTGTATGTAAAAAGAAACTCCACACAGCACATTATCTCTATTTTATCTATTACATATATTCATTTATATTTTACTTTTTAGTGAAGTACTTTATCAAACATCTAGTAACACCTCACTAACCACAGCATAACTGTACACTTAATGTATATTTGTTAATAATTCTAAATAACTGGTTGTAGTAATTGATTTATGAATGCTGAATCCAAAGTTAAACATTTAAAACTGTGTTTATTAACTTCATACTAAATTAGTATCTATGCAGGTAGAATGTATTTAATAATGCATAACTAAAGCCTAACAATGTGTACTTAGTATGACAAAAAAATGCTCAATGTTTGCAAAAGTTATTTTTCAACTTAGAATAGAATAAACAAAATAGACTGACAGAAAAATTTCACCTACAGCGAAGAGTCAACATGAGTAGTGAGATAAGTTTTCCCTAGCAGCTGATCTGACAGGTGAAGTTGCAGAAGGTGCAGCATCACCCGTATGCCCTGTATAGTCGCTGTATACCCTATTATGTCTGTGGTATCAATCTACTCTCTCTAGATCCCTTCTACCCACAAGTATCCTTTTGTTTTGATTAATGCGAGCAGCGTCAGCTTTCCAGATGGTTTCCTGTGGTATTTTGTGCAGCGTCCTGTGGTAATCTGTCTGTAGCCTGTTGATCTGGCATGGCAGGAAGGTTTCACAGTCAGACAGCCTCTCCAGCATGAACAAAATAAAGTTCAAATCAGAGTTTCATCTGACAGAAACAGCAGCACCGAAGACAAAAAAAACAAAAACACATTGTGGTTTTGTCCTGCATGACTCCTCTGTTGTCAGTGAAGACATCTTGATTTCTCTGCTGGTTCCAAACTGTCATATCAGGATGTGATTTTCTATGTTGAAAGAGCATTATGAATATCTTTTGTGCAAAAATGATAAGTGTTGGCCTGCTGTGGTTTTACTGGATAAATTGCAAACACACTGCATACAATGGTTTTGCCAAAAAAAAAAGGATTGTGGATCTTACATGAGGATTGTAATGTAACAGGTGCAGCAGCCTGTCCGGTTGACATGACAATAAACATGCACAGCTGTAGTTAAAGATACAGTGCAGGTCTATTGGGAAAGCCCCCTCCAATTGTGTATTCTCACATTTTCCTGTACTGATTGTTATTTCATAGCGTGATGAATATTTCAAGTCAGTGCGGCCTGTCAGTGTTTGAAGCAAAGTAGCATATGAACAACATTCTGAATAATGCAGCACGCAGTTTGAAAAGCCATGAAACTTGAATGGTCAAAGGCAAAGTCTGTATAACATGCAGGGGTGTGTGTGTGTGTGTGTGTGTGTGTGTGTGTGTGTGTGTGTGTGTGTGTGTGTGTGTGTGTGTGTGTGTGTGTGTGTGTGTGTGTGTGTAGCAAGGTTAATGCTGAGGCCAAAGTATAGAGGGAGACAATAACAACCTCCCACATTAAAAACATGACTTAATCATGAGGTGGCTGCAGAAGGCAGACACAGATGGGACGCGGCTGTATTGAAGGATGAAACTGATCAATAGACAGGTCTGGGTTTCCGTTAGCCTATGCCGTAATTACCAGACTTTTACCGATAAAGTCTGATTATATATGTAATGGAAGTAAAAGGGAGAGTTGATACACGTTTGCTGGAAAATTATGATGTGCACTCCAGGACTGCACAGTGCATGTTAAAAAAACTGGAGTTGTCCCACGTGATCATCCTGGGCTCAGATGGAGCTAGTGTAATGATGGTGAAACATGCTGGAGTTGGTGCTCTTCTGAGGAGAGAGAGTGCATTTTCCATTCAGGTGAACTGTGTTGCACACCGAGCAGCACTGGCTGCGCAAGATGCTGCAAAATCTGTACAAGCGCACAGTTGCCTCTGTGTACTCCTTTTACAAGCACTCAGCCAGCAGATCCAATCACCTCTGTCAACTGACAGCAGCGCTCAGTGATGAAGACATGACAAGTCTGAAGCAGCCATGCGCTGTAGGAGGAAATGCCCGAGCCCAAATCCAGCCATACAGCTTCATCACCTTGACTCACACACTGTCTGATGTGTTACCTGTAAAGAACAAATTGAATTTGGTTTTCCAGAAAAATGATGCAGATCTAGCCACAATCAGACCAATGGTTCAAGCACCAGTTGCGGCACTAACAGAGTTAAGAGATGCGTCAGGTTCAGAAGAGGAGCTGTTTCAGGTGGAGTGTGAAGACAACATGTAGCCTACAGGGATGTCCAAGTGACACACGCAGGTGACCGGGTTGGCAGTTTTTCCAAAAAGCCAGAGCACACTACATCCAACATCTACAGTAATAGACGCATTACACGACCGATTCCCTGAGGATTCACTGGATCTACTTAACTGCTTTGATGTCCTTCTGAACCTCCTGATACCCACAGGGAACGAGTGGTAAGTTGAAGCTAACTTGATAACCTAAAATGCCTGTATAACGAAATATACGGCCTAATCATCATCATCGTAACAAAAACAATCGCGTTAGTAAAATGGTATGAGCCAGTCCAGATGTGTTTTTTGTTTGCAAATTGTATTATCTGAGAACAGGCCTTCAGTTTCTTTATGTTCATGTTAAAAGAGCCTTTATTTTAGAAGTTACGCATGTCAGTCAATTGACGGCACTGATTTCATTTGATACAGCCTATACTTTTCAATAAAAAGGAACTTATATTGACGTACTTTGATATAATTCTTATATCCTGCATATCATTCAGCATTTTAAGCTCAATAAATTGAGATTTGACCGAAAGTTCAAACATGTGTCTGGTAAATTGAAACCTGCCGGTCACATTGTCCTGTGCCAATTTTTTCAAGGGGAAACCCATAATGCAGCACACAAGGTCCTTGTTGGGGAGCAAAGACCATCCTGAACATCATTTACCTCACCACTAACCTTCTGCTGTTATCTATCGTGATGATGGAAAGCGAGAACATCATTATGTCTGAGTGGGAGATCAATGGCTTTTCAAACCACACCGACCTCTTGTTGAAAAATGTGGATGAGAGCAGATTTTTAGGAAACGTATGAACTAGAGACGATGAAACAAACAAACACATAATGTGGTTGTGAACTCAAAGGAAACAATAAACAACTAATCAGTGGCCACTTCATGATCACAACCTGAATTCTAAAACATTTGAAGAGGGACTTAATAGCAGAGCAGTTGGATTTCACCATCTGAATGGACATGAATGTGAGTTTGTAAAACAGTAACTGCTCCACCTCTAAATGTGATGCGTTGCAATCATTACGTTTTTAATAGCATGCTAACTCCAGGGAGATTCTGCTAATTTGGAAACAAGCGTGATATATTAGTTCCTTGGGAGACCATAAAAATAATCCAACAAAGGGAATCTGTATTAATCATATTTGTTTTCTTCTGATTCAAAACAAGTTAATACATCAAGGAAATTGACATTTAAAGCTAAACTGGGTTTCAGAGTTTTCTCACAGGAGACCAGTCAGCTCATTCATTCTTCCCCAGAGGCCAGAATTAATTTTCTCTGTCGCTGCTCATGTTCATCAGGCGATTCACATAAACCCTAAATCTTTTTTATTTATTTACTTATTTTCGATTTTAACAATCAATCCATGCAGAGTACTTGGGAACACAGGAGAACAATAACTTTGCTGGTGGAAGGTTGAGATACAGTATTTTATGACTTTATACTTTGCTTTGCTTCATTTCAGAGGGGATGTACTGGTTTCTGATTAGGATAATTTCATGAATATAATCCAGTTATATAGATTAAATCTTGATACACATTTCAAATCTTCAAATACTGGTTAATATAGTCTAAATACAGTTAAAAAAGTGTTTGTTGAGTTCCAGTTTCCCAACAATTTCATTCAAAACTTCTCACATGGTTTTATTTCAGTCACTCTGATAATTTTCCAATATTTCACAAAAGAACAGAGAAAATTTGAAAGGGAAGCAGAACTTTAAGTCCTATTCTGGCCTCTGATGACTCCTTCCTTGTGACCCTTTGGATAGTCCAAACCCTGAATCAGGGACCAATGCTCTGAACTATGTAGATGAATACGTATTTAAAAGCTGCCTAACCTGAAGCAGCTGCAACAGTAAAAAAAAAGACAGTTTACTGTACTATGTAGTATTCTTATTTTTACTCACTATTTTACTCAAGCAGATAATATTATTTTGCATTTTAAGGTTTTTAAATGCAGATCTTTCATTGCTTACATTGTTTTTCCAAGTCACAAATTACTTTGCAAAAGTAAAGTTATCTAAGAAATAACATGATAAAACTAGTTGTAGTAATGCAACTGTGTAGCATAACATTGTAGGTGTAGTGTATACATACGCAAAACCATATGGCACCTCCCTACAAGTGTAACATGACAGCAACTGGACTCTGTCTACTGTCCTTTCTTTTCAGTAATAGTAAGACCTTAAAGGAATAGTTCAGCTTGAGTTGGGGTTGTATGAGGTACAAATGGCCATTAAGTATAGTATCTGCAATAGAAAGTTCTCTGCTCCGCCCCCACTGAGAAACACCAGCACATTGCACTGTACCGAGACACAGGCAGTGTGAATGAATGAATGAATGAATGAATGAATGAATGAATGAATGAATGAATGAATGAATGAATGAATGAATGAATAAGGGACAATTAATCAGCGTATTTTTGCCACCTACAATAAGTCCTGTCTCAAAATAATACACCAGTCCAAGAGTACGATCTAAAGTAAAAATGTACAATGCATCAGCAGAGACCTTTCTACTGCAAATATTATACTTAGTGGCCATTTGGACCTTACACAACCCCACTTCAAAAAAGCTGAACTTTCACTTTAACGTGTTCAGATTTTTCAGAAACTCACCACAGTGGCACAAAAACCACCTTTACAAACAGAGCACAGACATACAGCAGCTTCAGATGTGAAGGCTGTGAACAGGAGGAACTTTAAGTGTGCTTTTATACTGTGGCAAAAATCACAGGCTTCCACATGCAGTGTAGTGAAGTCTCACACTGCCATAGCGCGAAATGAGCAGCAAGTGAACGCATCACATTAAACACTTTGTAAACAACAGACAAAGCAGACTTCTGCTTTAACATCTTGTTTTAACCCTTCATTTAATGTCCACTGTTGTTACATAGACCTTCAAACACACCTCACTGATTTATAGATCATCATCTTTACTTCTGCACTGATTCACAATCAACATTTAATCACTGAATTAGTCTGACCTTTTCTCGATCCATATATCAGGTTATGAAACTGCAGATTCTATCAACTCTGTCTTCCAGAAAGTTCACTCTAAACTCTTTCACACGTTTCGCAATGGCTTCTATTAAATCAATTATTTTGTTATTTAATATGATTTCTCTCTTAGGTTACCTTCTTCTTCTTTGTAAGAACCTGTTATATACAGTATAACTGACTTAGGGTACAAGGGTTCATAAATGTATATAAATCAAAAAGGAAGCAGGTAAATTACTGATAACCAATGACTTTTGGACAGGAGGTGGGATTTTACCTTTTTTCCCCCCACTCTTTTCCAAATATGTATAACAAATTATCAGGTGTTTGACAATCTCTCTGCTTTATGCTTTTCATTTCCTGTAATAATTTATCAGTATTACTTTTTTTGTTATTATTTTCTGTCTAATCGTGATGCTTTTCTTTATTTTTTTTTGTCTGTCATTTCATTTCAAATTAACATTTTCAATTCAATCCAAAAATATTTTTGGACAGGATTCATCCCCTGAACCCGAACCTTGACTTTTCCTCTAGGGTCATTCAGTTCAGACATTCATGTTCCCCTCAGGATGATTTGTAATAACCTTTGACTTTTTCTCTAGAGCCATAATCACGTCAATTAGCTCATTTAGCTTAAAGCTAAGCTACAAAGAACTTCTAACTGGATATGAAAAAGTCTCTTGTTTCTGCTGATGTCTCTGTGTGACCTACAATGGCGAATGAGCCCATTGGTGTGAAGATAAGCTATTTCTAAATAGTGAAACCTGGAGGCAGTGGTCGGGTCGGACCACAGACGAAACAATTTACGGCACTCAGACCAGAGACAGCACACGCGGCAGGGCTCAAGACCGTCCCCATAAAATATGTATTTAAGATGATGGTTAATAACCCCCGGGGCACAGTCACTACACAAAGGATGCACAACTTATTTCAGCAAGAGACTCCTGCAGACTACCTGTCGTGCCACAGCTGCAGCCGCGGAGTGAGCAGCTCCTCCGCACCGGAGACAGCCGAGGCAGCGATCGGTTCTCCTACCCGAGTTTCAAACAACCGGCGGATGAAAGCAAGGCGGCTATTTTATGCTCCAGGCAGCTGAGTCTCTCCGCTGGGCTGGGCTATAACGTCAGCCTGCTCTGCTGTCCTGCTAGAGGGCTGTTCTAAAATGCATTTCAAAAGTAATTTACCTAAGACTGGTCACAAAAAAGTTATAGTCTGGAGCCCTGACGCGCAAGCCAGATAAGTGTCTTTACGACAATACGTGCTAAAGCTCATGGGAAATGCAAAACGCTACCGCTTTTGGTCCAAAATCAACACAAACTGAAAGTTCCTTGTAGGGGCTTTAAAATACCAACCCTTGATGCCTGCTGATCTAGACAGTCTGGCATGTTACACCACCAGTACGTGTGTTATAGGATGCAAACAACTGCAAATAAATTCTGAAGCTTGAAAAATATACAGATACAAGTGTTAATACATCCCCATGCGCATGTGTACAAACTCCTAATTTGCATTCATCTTCCTCTGTGAACCTTTATATGCATTTGTACTGATGATTTACAGATTTCAGTGTTTTCTTAAGAGACTGGGCATCCAGAACAAATAAAGAAAGAATATAAAGGTATTACTCAGTTATTTTAACCTGCAGAAGTGAAATAGTGGGAAATGCAATAAACCCCAAAACCAGTGAGAACTCTGGAAAGGATTATGTGTCCATCAGTGCCTGAATGTGCGTTTGACAGTGAATATGTGTCATTTTCTCCGATATCTCCATACCTCCAGCTCTTTTCCTCGAGAAGCACTTATCTATTGGTGTGTGTGCCCTGCTGTCGAGATTATTCAAATTCTGCTCTGTTAGAGGAGGGGAAGAGAGGAATATCAGGTGCCAATTACCGCTGTTCCCTGTCTTTTTGCACATAATTATACACAGATTATTCAACCTCCTGAGTCTGAATGAAAATTCAAACCAGCCTCTAAGTCATCTTCCCGTGGGAGAGGGAAATGTTGTTTGTGTGGGTGGTTGGAGTCATGGTATTATTAAATTTATTTCAGCGCAAAGAGAAGGGAAAAAAATAAAAGAGATGTATACAAAGAACACACTGAACTGTGCAGCGAAGAGTAAAGGTGAGAGGAGTAGCAGAGATGATAGGAAACTATTCTGTTATGGAGTTTTTACGGTGGCTGGACGCCTGCTGTGGTGCAGAAAAAGAAATGATTTTTTCGAGCTAACATAATAGAGCATAATACACTGTAGATGAGACAAAATGAGTATCTTTTATCCAACATAACAATTTTGGATCAGTTAAAGGCAAAGTAGAGCTGCTCCAGTGTACATTAATTCACAATGAGCTGTAAGGACTCTGAAACTTAGACAAAAACTTCCACACAGGGGTCTGCAATTTTGTGTTGTGATATAGGAAGACAAAATCTCTGAAGTCAACTGAGACACAGACAGCACTGAATATCTGAATAATACTGAATAGCCACAACTACAGTTTTTGCAGAGCATCTTGATGACTGAAGATTACTGTTGACCTTTTGGATATCATATTTCATAACTTTACTCTTTATCCTCCAGATGTGTTAAAATTGTGAGTTAAAGCTCCGCCTACACACCCACACACGAAGAGACTACCGGCTGACACTCCACTTCACAAATTTATAATGAGGTTTAAGTATTTTAAAGTTGTCACTGCAAAATGTGCAGTGTCTGCTGCAGGCTCCAGGATACTGACTCCCACCAATGGTTTAGTTGCATTGTGGGTAAGCAAAAGTTTATGACAGGGAAGGAAGAAGAGGATGTAAAATAATCTTCTTCTTCTTTTTCTTTTTTTTTTCTTTTACATCTGTCCTGTAATATTGTGGTAGACTCTTTAGAACTCAAATGCAACTCAAAAAAACACCAGGAGTTATTGATGAATATTCCTGAAATTGGGGTAAAAAGCAAACAACACCTGAATGACAGAAGGCTAAAAACTGTTGTTGTTTTCCTGTAAAATAACAGCTCTATTTATTTTTATTCCCAACTCAACAACAATCAAAGGACTGGCGGACACAAAATAATAGCTTTATGTCATGTGCTGAATCCATCTAAAAACATTTAAAAAAAATAAAAACACATGTTGCATCCCATCTCCCATCACTGCTGTTACTCTCCACTGGGTTTGACCCATTAAGAGAAAAGAGCCATAAAAACAACATAACAGAGATGCTTTAATTTTCTGGCTGTTTCTTCCCACACAATACTACTCAGTAAAAGTAATTTCGTTGTCAGTTTGAGTTTTTCTCCACCTACTGTGTAATTTTGAAAAATATCAACAAAATGTGTGTGAACAGCAGGAGAGAAGATGAATGGAGCTGAGTTTTTGCTGGGTTACTAAACATCACTCTATACCTCAGAAAGTCTTCTAGTGTGGAATTACTCCAACAAAACATGTTTACAAGAGTGGAATTGTGATGTAGAGTGAGGCGGCTTCACTCTTCTTTTTTCCCCTCTCTGATTTAGCACTTAAATATTTATACTCAATTCACTTAAAACAGCTGCTCCGCAATCTGCCGTTGGCAGTTTATAGACAAGTTTTTGTTTATCACTTTTGTGAAGGATTTGTCAAGTATGTGTCATTTAGTGTTCATGTCTGTGTTGTGGTTATATTTCGTATAATGATTTTGTGACATGTACAAAATGTTAAAAGCTACTACACGTTCATCATGTTGATGTATACTCTGGCAGGTGATTGCTTCCTGTTTTCTGGTCATTTCAAATGGATTTCTCGAGAAAACATCACATCTTTCATCCCATTTGAACCACAAAGACACGTTTCCTGCCGCATCTGTCGACAGCTGAAAGCAAACAACACCTGTAGTATATAAATAGCCACTGGAACATGTACAGTTTTCTTCTAGTAGACTGATGTTCTTACGCACACAAACACACACAGGTTTTCCGCTTCATTGGGTGTTTTGTGCAATCTTCAAAGGGATGAAGCCGTCATGTACAGTATCCAACGCCAGAGGAATACATGGGGGAGTCCCACCACTGCACAACCAGTATTTTACCTCACAAGAAGACAAACTGCCTTACAAAGGTGGTTTAGTTAGTTTTTCTCTTTTGGCTCTGTCTTTGGGCTCCACCAGCTCCAGAGGGAAACATTTAACTACTTAACTACTTAAGCTGCTAAATACTGCACTACGTTCACCAGCTGCTCTCAATGATGCTATATATGAGAAAGGAGCCAGAACCACATTGTAGGTGATCTGACAGATGATGATTGTATATGTTACAGGCCTCAAGATGAGTCAAATGCCCTGTTTTCACAGGAAAAGAAGAGACAGAAGTCGTGCATTCTCCATGACAGGCTGAAATCACAAAACACATTTGTGTCCTAACATTTCCACTGTTTTTAACCAAAAGAATCATATTTTACTTGTGTTTTTAACACCTTGAATCTCCTTCCTGTAGACTCTACTACACTACTGCCCGTTCAAACACATCCTACACACGTATAATACGAGCAATGTGTCGGCATGCTCTTTCAACCTGACTCAGTACTTTAGCATGAACATTCACACAAAACACATGGATGCACTTTCACAGAACTCATATCACACTTCATTCCTAATTCGGTTCCCATTGCAATTCAAATATACAGTCACTCACAAAAGAAAATAAATAAAATTGCCCAGGAGCCCTACAAAACCAAGCGAAAACATCGTCAGACCGCCATTTTGTGTTGTTATTTTCTACGGGGGAAAGCGGAGCTATTTCTCTTTTAGGCCTACGCTTCTCACAGTTTACATTACGATTTCTACATCAAAAACTTAATTTATACAGTACATTCAACAGGTTTTTAACAGTCCTTATATCTGAGTTGTGGTCATTAAACACACTTTACTGACCTGTTTTCACAGGAAAAGAATAGACGGAAGTCATTCCGTGCGTTCTCCATGGCAGGCTGGTAGCTGTCTGAGGAACGTCAGTCTGACGCAGCGTACCACAACAAACGCTCACGCAAGGGGATACTCCCCCTTGTGGTGGAATTAGAGACCTACACTTTTGATACTCTCTTAAGAAAACACATCAAATTGGCCTATCTTTGCATACAAAAAATAATAATAATACATTTTGAATAATAATAATTCAAAATTTGTGACCACATTTGTAGGCATCACACATACTGCAGTTTACCAGAAAATTAGCTCTTTTTTCCCAAACAGTTCACAAACACAATGTGAACGACCTGCGAATTACAATAAGCCTAAATGTGACAAGCAGTTTTTGGAACTGACTCCCTGGATCATTATACAGCAGCTGCCACAGGTTGAAAAAGAGTTTTCATTTCACTTTTGCTAAATGTTGCTTTGTGAATTCTCTGAAAATCTACAAAGCCAGAAAAAGCCAAATCACACATTGGCCTATTATTTTTTTCTGTAAAAGGGAGCTTTTTTCCTGTAGGAACCATCTCATGCAAATGTTTAAAATATTTTATAATAAAAGTTTTTTTTTCTTTAAACAATCCATTTCTCATTTAGGTTTACGAACTGCACATATTAAGCACGTTAACTGAAATGTACCTGATGACAACATGCTAACATGCTTGTTGCAGGTCTCTGCTGATGCTGTTGGAAACATCATTTTTGCTACAGGTATCTGCTCATAAACTGAAGCACTGGACAACAGTGACCTGATGACTGCACTATGTGAAAAGACATGACAATCACCAGAGTTATTACAGCTCATCCAGAGTGTCTGAACCACAAGTAATCACAGACCATCCCGCAGATATTTCAGTCTGAACCAAAGTGGACGTTGACAACCAGATCGACGCCACCAGAATGGTAAGTATTGATTGTAGCTGCTTTAAGCGGTGGTGTGTGGGTATATAATTGATGAGTGCATCTCTGTTTCTTTCTTCAACTGTCCTTGTTATTTCTCCAATTTTTGTTACACGCCTTCACCCTCGCTCTCATTAACCACCTCACCTCAGTGTTGCACTTTGACACAGTATCAAGGGGATGTTGAGGAATTGAACAGGTTCACATTTGAGAACTGATGGTCATGTCACCTGTGTGCAGAGGGAAGAAAGGTTCAAAATGGAACAGCACTTTGTGACATCAATAATGTTACCTGAGGCTGAGGCTTTTATGTTACCACAATTGTGAGGCTCATATTTCATATGGACTTCAATTTATTTACAGTGTTATCTTTCCACTCCCAGATTAAGAAAAACACTAACACTGCTGTGTACTGTAATGTTGTCATGGCAGACACTGGTATACACAGTGAATACCATTGAGCTCCAGCGCGTATTTAACATATTCCCACAAGCTGCTTCCATGTTTTGTATCTATCTTTTTATTTATCCATTTGAAGGAAGGTGCTACCATGTCAACCCTGATCTTAACATTCCTGCTCTTTGACATGTGAGATATTCCCCTCAGGCAGAGTCTACAGGATCGGGGACTTGCAGAACCACAGGCCTCATACTGAGGACCTTATGTTAGCTTTATTAGCACTCCTACAGTGCAATTGCCAGTAATGCAGGATGTGGGATGTGAGGGGCTGCCCAGCTGTCCAGAGTGAAGCATTGGTCTATCATTGTATCCCTTCAAATAACTCTGATTAAAAAAAAGAAAAAGCATTGACTGTTGTTGTTGAAGTGGAACTGGATAATTTCTTCTGTCGTAGCGTTACTTCTGATTTTCTAACTCTGGCAGAGATGGGACCAAGTCACACGTGTGTGCAAGTGCAAGTCTCAAGTAAGTCCCAAATCATTTTTCTTTGGGCAAGTCAAGTCCAAGTCAAGTCACCTTATTACTGCAATTTCACCCGCAGAATCTGATCTAAATAAAGTGAAGATATATTAGAATAGAATAGACAACACCACTCTCAGCCTGCACTCATACCAAGTAGTTTTAGATATTAATTTGATATTTGAGGGGGTCAAGGGGATGTCCCTTTGGCCAAATGGTTAGCGCGCATGACTGTTACCCGGGAATCTGGGGTTCGAAGCCCGCCTAGGCCCTCTTCACTTTGCCACATTCAGGTCTCTAAATATTGATTTGTTAGCATCTTCAAATAATTTAGTTTCTTGACGCAACAAGAGAAACAGAGGAATTCATGAGAGCATCTCTGTATCCTGAGCCAGCAGTGCACAGCCATGAAATGATAAACGGCCTTGAAAGGCAAAAAGGTTTTCATTGTGTTACCTTTGTCACTGAGCCTGCAGCCTGTGACTGAACTGCTAACAGCTCTGCAGCTGGATGCAATATCATGTTGTTGTTGGCTCTCATCCTCATCTCTTGTGGGGATTTCAGTCTGCCATGCAGTAGCTAAACAAATGTTTTTGTTTTTTGTTTTATCTAGAAAATGGCCTCCTGCTAGAGAGTGTCGATTTAGCATCATAAAGGCAGTTGTTAGTGACATCAGCTGGTCAAGAATTGTAATTTATGGATCGAACAAAGGTGATTATAGTCATAACAGCAGCTGATTTACATCACAGGTCTACACAATACCACATGATGACAACAAAGTGAAAGTAATATGAGATAAAACAGTTGAAATATTATTTTAGCTCCAAAATATTGCAGTGAGATTTTGTTGACTCAGTCAGTCATGAGTTTCCATTGTGATATTGTGTTTACATAAATGTGCTTTTGTTATGTTTGTTAGGACTTCATGCATCTTGTAACACCAGTTGTCTTGTGTCTTGGGACATAGGCTACATACGCAAGTTGTAGACATTCATACTGTATGCATCTCATTGTTTTTTTGCTTTTAATCACAAGCTCACATTGATCAATAGGTAATAGCCTACGTTTTTCAACCCTGTGAACAGTGCCAGTGCTTTCATTTCTGTTTGTTTCCAGTGTTTCAGCAGAAAATCAATGGTAACATCCTCCAGAATTAAACATAAAATATGTTGTTTAGTTGTCAGTAGAGTAATTTTGTTTGTGCAAGGAGACGCTCACCTACAAGTCAGTAAATGTGGCCTAGCCCCAAATTAAGGAGAACTATAGCCCTTAATAAAATTCAACATGAGTTATAGGCCTAGTAGTTATGAAGGAAGAAATTATTTGTACAGACCAAAAAATCTTTTTGTCCCAGAATGTGAGCATGTTTAATTTTGCTGTTAGTCCATGGGCCAGACCAGATATCGGTACCACTCAAGGTGGCAAAGGTTACTAATAATTTTTGTAAACATCTATGTCTGTAGATGATATTTTGGTATGATAACCCTTCCTGAGTCACAGCTAAATTACAATTATCACCTGTTGAAGTTAACTTCCCCCTAGGGAAAAATGCATTTTAGACGCTAGTACATATCTTGGTTTAGACTGAAGTTCAGGATATTTGTCAGTGCTTTAAAATATTGTGTTTGGTATCATTTTAAAGGGGACATTCTAAGCTTTCATTCAAGCCCTCTTGTGAATATGTGTGAGACTTACAGTGGTCACTGGAGATCTTCAAACATTTAATCATACACATTTTTCGACTATTTTGGCCAAAATCATGTACTTTCGTTTGGTCCTGTGACATCAAGGAATGTCAGAGACACAAAACACCAGCACTAGAACACTCACATGACTCCAAGGATTCAGAAAATGTACAATATACCAATACTGCTTCATTTTGAGGGGTGGTTTTCCAGCCTTATATTAAAAGTGTTGTTTTGCTCTGACAGTTAGACCAAAGCCATTTTAGTGGGGCAGACAAGCAAACTAATTGTGCATTTTATGACTAAAGCATAAATCTTTCAGCATTTCATCTACATACCCCAAGGTTTGATTTCAGATGTGGAACCACTTGGTGGCTGACCTTTGGTGACCTTTAGGGGTCTTTGACCTCACCATTGCATTTTTCCACATTATTCTCCATTGGAAACCTATGAAAATCTGGGAAGTAAATCATTACCAACTAATTTCTTCACCATTGTGTTTAGGAAGGTGTGTGATATGATGTAATAAAATGTTGAAATTCAACTCCAGTGGGAAACCCCCTAAAAAACTACTCAAAGTTGGGGTACCCGTAACCAGATTTTTTGAAAATTCCTAAATGTTAAATTTGGCCTAAAGTATCTTGTGAGGGGTCAAACTAGGGGTTTTTCATGATTCTGAGTTGATCACAAGCATTAGTTTTACACCCAAAACCCTCCTTAGTGGAAAAAAAACAGCCACACCCACTTTTCCTGTTCATCGGAACCCCCACCACCAATACAGAGAAGCCATTCCTTAGCATGGCAGAGGTTGTGTCACATATTACTACTAAATACTCAGTAATATAACTTATATTCTAGCCTTTTACTTGTAGGACATTATACAAGTCTGTTCAAAATGAAGAGAGGAAAAGCACAGAAAATACACAGTGCTGCTACATTGATTGCAAACACGATACCGTTAATTTGCAGACACACTGAGCATCAATCTCCATCAAGCATCCAGGCTCTAAGAGGTGGTTTTTGAAGAATGGAAAAAGATATATGTTTGTGTGTTCAGTATTATGGGATTTGTAATGTGACTCATGTGAATGCTATATTGGTGGGCCATTATTAACATAATATTTTTCTTGAAGGCCACATAAAAGTGTATCACAGGATGGATCTGGCCCCCTGGTTTTTGACATGAGATTGACGAGTGCTAGACTAATGTCCAACAATGATAAAAGGTAGAATATAAGTTATATTAAAGCAGAAGTAACCGGAATGTTTGTGTTAATATAAGTCTTAAATAGTTATATCTTCTGACGGCAATCACTTATATAGAGTGTTTGGTCTGAAACACGGGCCTGTCAATCACTCTGCTCTGCTGTAAGCCGAGGAGAAAACTTTCCTTGTATCCTACAACCTTTATCCAATGAGGAGAGAGA
The DNA here is from genome assembly GCF_905171665.1 of Trachurus trachurus. Lineage (NCBI taxonomy): Eukaryota > Metazoa > Chordata > Actinopteri > Carangiformes > Carangidae > Trachurus > Trachurus trachurus. Next base: position 22,821,970 of record NC_139896.1, on the reverse strand, counting down.
ACGGCATGAAGGGGCGGTCCTCTCTGTGTGTGCAGCCAAGGGATGCGTGTGAATGTGGTGACGTAGGGACGAGGGCGGGGACTGCTAACTCCATCTGCTGACAGGAAGTTAGCCAAAACCACCGGATCACTTACTGATAGCTTTAAGTATTCAGTAGTAATATACGTTTTTTATGACATTAAAGAAAACCTCTGTCATGCACTGGAATAGCTTATCTCTAATGTATTCTATTGAGTACAGTAGATCATCTTTATTATTTATCGGTCCTTGACCATTTTGTTAGATGGTGTGATGACTCTTATCTGCAACTTAATGTGTCAAAAACAAAAGACATAATTGATTTCCGTAAGAAACCACCTGTCACAGCCCAAACCTTTGTCAAAGGCACAGCTGTGGACATAGTCAACCATTATAAGTATTTAGGCACCATCCTGGATGATAAACTGTCTTTTGAGAACAACTCAGATGCCATCTGCAGGAAAGTAAATCAGAGGTTGTTTTATTTTATAGATATCTTTTAATGTTGATAAGAAGTTTTACTCACTTACTCACAGATAAGAAACTGTTTTACTCATCTTTTATTGAGTCCATCTTAACTTTTGCAGTGATTTGTTGGTTTGGGAACCTCAGCATATCAAATAAGAATAAGATGAAGAATGTGGTCAAACTCTGCCAAAAAACAATTGGCATTAACTTGAATGACCTTGACGATGTTTATCAGGTCAGAGTCACTCAGAGGGCAAGGGCCATTCTGGCAAACCCTCTCCACCCTCTTCATGCAGAGTTTCGACTCTTCCCATCTACATTCCCTTGTCAGGCCAAATCAAATATTTAAAATCCTTTGTCCCGTCTGCCGTTAGATTCCTCAATACGCTGTAGGCAAACCTGTTGGGAATGATGTACAGTACTGTAAACTGTGATGACTGTATGTATTTATTGTATTATTGTGTGTGCTATGTGAGATCTACTGTGTTTGACTCTGAACTTTTGCTGCAAACCAAATTGCCCTTCGGGGACATTAAAGATTTTTAAATCAAATTATAATAGCCTAAACCTAACTGCAGAAATCCTCTCGAAGACAATCGGCCTACACCATGTTATCCTAGCTTGATAGCTAATGGGGCAGTTGGTCATCAGATGCAGTTGCACATAGGAGTTAGCTAACTAACCATACTATTTACTGTTAGCCAACTAACAAGTAAGTTAGTTGACAATTTTTAAGTTTCTTAGATCATCTGATCAGCTGCAGTTTGCCTACCTCATACATGTTTCGGTATTATCTAAGTGCTGTCCATTGTCTAACTGTGTCTGTTTATGCCTCACATTTGTATAGTAGCTTGTATGCTGTGTATTTTATCCCTTTTATGTTATGTGTAGGGACTACAGATGGAAATTAGCTGGGAGCTAAATCTGGTGCAACCATCTTTTCATTTGTTTTTCCTTTAAATGATTAATGTAATTGCACACCGTCCCTTATAAACTAATAAACTAAACTAAACTAAACTAGATGGAGATAATACTTATGTATCAGGCGTAAAAAGTAGTATATCATGTCTGTCAATGATTGAAGGTTGCAAATGGCTTCAACATGTCTAGCACTAGCTAACTCCAAAATTCCTCACTTTTAATGCTAACTACCGCTAAAAAGTATTTAGGCTTATTTACCATGGCAATTAATAGAAAAAGAAGAGTGAGAAGGGTGTGTGTATGTTTCAGTTTTTACTGGTATGTGAAATCTGGTGTGCACCTGATGTCTTTCCTTCTCTCTCGCTCCCAATCTGCATAAAACTTAATGTTATATGAAAACAATAACTAGTAATAAAAACACAGACACGCAAAAAACACGTAATGGAAACATTGTGACCACAGCTGAAAACAGCCAGCCACAGCGGTCTATGACAGAAAATTTGCAGAGAAGTTGCAGTGTCAAGCTAGGCCAAAGAATTCATCATTGAATTTGCATTAATAGTTGCAATCGTGACATCACAAAATCCTGTAGGGTCTGTATAATGTCCTACAAGTAAAAGGCTAGAATATAAGTTATATTATTGAGTATTTAGTAGTAATATGTGACACAACCTCTGCCATGCTAAGGAATGGCTTCTCTGTATTGGTGGTGGGGGTTCCGATGAACAGGAAAAGTGGGTGTGGCTGTTTTTTTCCACTAAGGAGGGTTTTGGGTGTAAAACTAATGCTTGTGATCAACTCAGAATCATGAAAAACCCCTAGTTTGACCCCTCACAAGATACTTTAGGCCAAATTTAACATTTAGGAATTTTCAAAAAATCTGGTTACGGGTACCCCAACTTTGAGTAGTTTTTTAGGGGGTTTCCCACTGGAGTTGAATTTCAACATTTTATTACATCATATCACACACCTTTCTAAACACAGTGGTGAAGAAATCTGTTGGTAATGATTTACTTCCCAGATTTTCATAGGTTTCCAATGGAGAATAATGTGGAAAAATGCAATGGTGAGGTCAAAGACCCCTAAAGGTCACCAAAGGTCAGCCACCAAGTGGTTCCACATCTGAAATCAAACCTTGGGGTATGTAGATGAAATGCTGAAAGGTTTATGCTTTAGTCATAAAATGCACAATTAGTTTGCTTGTCTGCCCCACTAAAATGGCTTTGGTCTAACTGTCAGAGCAAAACAACACTTTTAATATAAGGCTGGAAAACCACCCCTCAAAATGAAGCAGTATTGGTATATTGTACATTTTCTGAATCCTTGGAGTCATGTGAGTATTCTAGTGCTGGTGGTTTGTGTCTCTGACATTCCTTGATGTCACAGGACCAAACGAAAGTACATGATTTTGGCAGAAATAGTCGAAAAATGAGTGTGATTAAAAGTTTGAAGATCTCCGGTGACCACTGTAAGTCTCACACATATTCACAAGAGGGCTTGAATGAAAGCTTAGAATGTCCCCTTTAAAATGATACCAAACACAATATATTAAAGCACTGACAAATATCCTGAACCTCAGTCTAAACCAAGATATGTACTAGCGTCTAAAATGAATTTTTCCCTAGGGGGAAGTTAACTTCAACAGGTGATAATTGTAATTTAGCTGTGACTCAGGAAGGGTTATCATACCAAAATATCATCTACAGACATAGATGTTTACAAAAATTATTAGTAACCTTTGCCACCTTGAGTGGTACCGATAAGTGAAATTCTGGCCTCTGGCCCATGGACTATGTAGGACATTTTAACATGGGATATACACTCTAGTGGTCTTTAGAGGAACTGCAGCTTCTGGCTACTGTAATGTTTCATCCACAAAGGTTGCTGTTTGGTCTTTAATTGTTTTTTTCTTCAAAAACATGTCAGGTGAGAGTTTGTCAAGTTTCCTCTTGAGGCCTCAGAGATCAAGTGTTTTAATCCCTCACAGGAAACTATGTTTATGGTTGGTTGGCTTAAATTACATATTCGGATAACCACCCTAAAAACACATGAAAAGCTTATACAACCCTGGAAATCTAAAATATAGAGAAACTAATGATTCCAATTTACCAACTGCAGCAAATTAATTCATCACAGATGCTTGAAGAATAGAAATATTGATGCTAATCAATAAACAGCAAATGAAAATAATATAAAATTTCCCTTAATATAGTCCAGCAACAGGAGGGAGTTACTATGAATGATTCTAAATGTCTACTCCATTCTCCCGCTGCTCTTTGAAGCGTGAGATGCAATTTGAAAAATAATCACATAATAACGAGGCCTCTCTTTTAGCTCCTCGGAAAGATCTCTCAGCAGAGCTGTTGATTACAGCCGCTCTCAAAAGTCAACAAAGAGGAAGCTGCCTGGCCATTCAGACCCACATACAAGATTCTCGGAGGAGGGAGGAAAGTGGGGGTGGCTCTTGTTGTGTGTGCTGATGGAAAAGATCTCTGTGGGAGAAGGTCTCCAGATTTTTTTCAAATTCCTTTTGTCCATTTACCTTCAACATCAGCAGGCTGATGAAAATGTGTCCTGTTGCTCTTATTCAGGCATTGTTGATGTCTGGAATCTGTGGCTGATACTGACGCTGTGAAATAACAGTTTTAACTGTCATATAATAATCCTAAAGGCTGGTGTGCAGCAGATTTGGTTGTTTGGCAGCTGCCAGGGGGAAACTGCAGGCCAGTTCTCCCATCGCATTGCATCTTATCATCACCCTCACTCACCAGTTCATCAAATGTATGAATTCTCACACCACCTCAGGGTCAACTGCTTTTTTTCTTTTCAATATTTAATTTTTTCACTCTCTGATGCAAGGCTTAATCTCAATAGACAGCTGCTTAAATCACAAATTACTGGTACATGTATTGATTGACCTAGCTCCTGTTGTCACAAGCTTTCTGGTTTCTCTTCCCCAGCAGTCTGAAATGGGAAAAGGCAGCAGAGGTCATGAAGATCAATAGATCCATACATAAAATACTGTATGTTTGCCATTCTCTTCCTGCAGAGCTGTTTCATCCAGTAAATTTCTGCCTTCCCCTTAGCTGCTCAGTGCCACTGACACACAGACAGGTGGACATTTCTAATGTGGATTCCTGTTGTTACATCCCCGTGTGTTCATCCTTTGTCGAGCTGGCAAACAACAGAACAGCACGGCAGCCAACTTCTGTTGAGGAGTCTGTCTCAGCTGGTCAAACAGTCTCCTCCTGCTCTGTGATCAGCGTCACTCTATTTTCATACAGTCACATTCCTGATTTGTTTATCGTCATTTCCATATTTTTCCAAGTCTGCCATCAGACAACACCACCTGAGTGCACAGATTTAACGGCAGCTCACAAATAATCCTCACAAAACATAGACAAAAGCGACATAAATACAGGTTTATAAGATTCGAACATGATCATGGAAAAAGTCAGGGGTGACAAAAGGTCCCATGGATGAAAGGCGGTGTGGGGTAGTATAAGTTAGCACAGCAAATGGCAGCCATACATCATGTTACCTCACTTAATAACAACGGATGTGGGGTGGTGTTTAGCTCAGAGCACCCACCCCATGTGTTGAGGCTATAGTCCTCACTGCAGGCGACCCCGGTTCGAATCCTGCGTTGAGCGGCCCTATCCTGCGTGTCAGTCCCCTTCTCTCTGCCTCCCCATTTCCTGTCTCTCTCAACTGTCCTATCAAATAAAGGCATGAAAAGCCAAACATATATATATAAAGAAACGACAGATGTGTCTATATTCTCCAGGAAAGAAAAATGTGTTGAAACTGTGACGGACAATGGTCAGTCATGTCCTGAGAACATCGGCGACGGCCGGGAACACTCGCTGCGTAGCGGCTGCATAATATCTGGGTGTTAAGCTGACAGTTTTGAGTGGACAACCTGCCTGCATGAGATGTGTCTTCATTGTGGCTGCATCACATGATGTAGAGATTTAGCCTCGCTCTTTAAAGATGGAGAAAAGACTCATCATCAAAATGAATTTATATTTTCTTTTAATTTCTTTGTAAAGTTCAGATTTAGATAAGATGTCAGAGACAAATAAGTGATTGTTATCTTCTGAACTATAACACAACTTTCTGTCTTTCTACAGAACTTGCATCACACTATATACATACGTGTAGGGTGTACATACATTCATCCATCTAATGCTGACGGTCCCAGTAGTTTAACTCCATGAAACGATTTCCACAGCAGGAAAACATCACTATTGATTTCCTATATTTGTCAAAGGAGTCGTAACGAGTAAATTGTGATGACAAACTGGATTATTTGTGTAAATCAGCTGCTTCCCACCTGCCGGAAGTGTTGACCTTTAATGATGACCTGGCCAGATTGGTCCTTTGATTAAAAGGAACAAGAGGAACAGGATTAATTTTCCACCCACTGAGGTGAGAGAGGGAGTGGCGATTGGAAGCTGAGATGAAGTAGGAAGGAGTATTGATAGGGACAAGTAAACACAGAGATCAAAGTCGAGGCAGGGACATTGATTCAGCCTGGTTAGAATACAGAAAGGGCAAAAAACATCAATATCCTTCCCACAGCTCGCAACATGACAGGAGACAGCAGCGTTATGACATCATTTCACACTGTTTTGTTGTTGTTGATCACTGGCAAATACAGATATCAATGCACTACATATCCAATAATAATAGCTGATAAAAAGTGCTGCAGTGCTTTGGGTTTCTTGCTGCGCAGGTTTGATATTTGGTCTCAATCTGTAAAAATCATTGCTTTGCTCTTGTAACAACAATTGATGTAAACAAGATACATACTATAAAACTGTTAATGTTAAGCAATAATAATATTTATTTAATACATTATAGTTACAATAAACTCAATGTCCAACTTCATCTCATCATGTCAGGATTTGCTAATTAGCTCTAAACTTAAAGAACAGTTTAATTCTTTAATAATAATAATTCTTTATTTATATAGCACTTTTCGCAGCACAAAGTCACAAAGTGCTTCACAAAACATAATAAGACAACACAACAAAGTGCAGCAAAGTGCTTCACAAAACATAATAAGACAACACAGTATATACATAGATGAAGAGCAGCAAAGAATAAAACAACGCCAGTAATTAAGTGCCATACAGTTCAAAGGCCTGACATATAGGAAGACCAAGTTCTGCACTTTGACTTGAAGATGGTGCTCAATGAAATAAATCCAAGTGGAAATTTTAGCCACCTTGTTTGAAAACAATGTTTTTTCAATAAGCAGCAATAAAACTTAAAATGAAAAAAAAAAGACATATTGTTATTATGTATTAAAACTTGAACTCCTAACTCCCTGTGCCAAAAAAAACTAACAAACAAAACAAAAAAAGACAAATTTTCATACAATCCAGACAAAACTGTACAAGCTGATACAAAATGTACATGTAAGTTTGAGAATGCATTCTGATGGGCACATGGATGTCTGTTTTGCTTATCCAGTGTTGTTGAAATATTTCATAAGAGCCTCATGCTGCAACGAGAGGAAACAGGTCAGCTGGTCAGTTCATCCACCAGCTGACGCTGCCGACCCCGCAGCTGAACTGCTCATGAATGAAAATGATCTGATAAAGCTTAAAGAGGACATGAAACAGCCAGCCAAATAAATATAATTCATTAAATGGTTTCCAGTGTGCTGAAAGACCCCCTAAACCAAAAATGCTCTTTTTGAAATTATTAACATGTCAAATTAGTGTGTGGGCTCTGCTACAAGGCATTTCAGGAGCAAAATTGCTAATCCACGCCATAACTGAGCATTTTAGACTTGAAAATGCAGTTTCAAAACCAGAGTCTGAAAAAACTGGATTCAATTTTTCAAGTTGGAGTCAATTTTCATGCGTCACAAAACTAGCAACCAATCCCGTTGAATTTGTTTTGCATCTCATTTGTTGTTCACTGTGATATGATCTACTTATACAGCTAGATGTTCATGGACATCTTCATTAGTTGCAGTGGCCCTGAGGTTAAGTTGCTGATTTGAATGTGGGAGACTAGTGTTCAAACCCGGATGCAAACCTCATGTTTTGACTTCACTCCTCCGTTTCCCGTGCCCCCTTAACGCGCATCGCCGTTACTTAGCAACACGGTGGCGGTGGCGGGGCGCGAGTCATGAAGCATTTGCATACTCATGAATATTCATAGGATCTGGATTTTTCAATGAGGGAGAAATAGTAGACCTATTTTTGTCTATTTGGGAGCTTTTTTAAACAACTTTTTTGTGGGAAACACATTTAAACAAAAAATAGTCATAGCAGAGCATTTTTACATTTTAAAAAAATACCTCTTTAGGGGGACTTTAAAAATTGTCAATCTAACACATGAGACAAACATTTAGGATAAATTTGGAGTTTAATTTTGCTTTTTTTAGCTAGGGCGCAGCCGTCTTTGTCGGCCGCCATTGTGTGACGTCACTGGGATTGGTTACCTCAGGCTGGCAGACAGTGAAAGTGAATGACAACTACAGAGGGAGACGATAAGAAATGAAACTGTGAAGGAACATCATAAGAGATGACACAGGAGAGACCACTGCTGTATTGCTCCTTCATTTAACAACAAGTTTTACAGAGTTAAAACGTAGGAAAAATGTCTGTTTTCATTAACTAACTCTGCTGAGGATGTGTTGAGGACTGAGATCAGGTCTTTTTTTAAATTATTATTATTTTTTGAGGTCATGTTCCCTTCGTTATTCTATGTCTGGCCTACTGTTAAACAGTGGTGTGGTGTGAGCTGCTGTGAAACCTGTAACTTGGTGAACACTGGTGTGTTAATGAGGGAGACTCTGCCAATGTTTACATCAGATCGCTGTTGTGTGTTTGTGTGTGTAACGTTGTGAAGGATCTTCGGTGTGTGACCGGAAGTTTCTCTCTCCCAGCGGTGACTGCTGTTTATCACTGGTCGGTCAGTAGTGAAAGAGAAAGAGAAAACTGATGGAGTAGCGTCAGGTTGTAGTTGGTTGATCCCGTGAATTATCAACTTTCCTTACTCTTAGTTTTCTTCTGGATGTAAACATGCTGTAAGAAATGATCACCAGACCCTGGAGCCGAGATCAGCAGAGTCGTCTTTGTTGTTAGCTCCGTTAGCTGTCGCAGCTGTGTGGCTCCTTTTTAGTGGTTGTTAATGAAAACTGTGGTTTCCCCTGTGTCATCTCTAATCCTGTTCCCTCACAGTTTCATGTCTGTAGCTGTCATTCACTTTCACTGTCTGCCAGCGGAGTCAACCAATCCAGTGCACAGTGGCGACTGACTTATGGCGCTTTTCCACTACACTGAACGGCACTGAACGGCTCGGCTCGGTAAAGTTGCTTTTCCACTACAGCTGAGTTCTTCTATACCTCCTCAGCGGGGGCGGGGGCGGCATGGGGGTGATCGTGGGGCCGTATTGCCCGTCTCTCTTTTTTCTCTCCTCTCGTCAGCTCCAAACTCACTCGTCTGCACCTCGTTAACAGACCACAGCGTGGTTTAACACACAGCATCATTTGACTCAGGTGAACGAATAACAACAGACTCGGTACAGATCAGCTGGCGCTGTTGCCGCTCTGTTTTTGAAATTTCCGGGTTTGATTCTCATGTCGGACGTAGCGCTCGCACTCTTCCAGTGACGACGCTCTGTCCAATCAGTGGAAGGCAGTCGGCTGACGTCACGTTTTAGTATCACTTTGGCTCGCTTGGAACCAGGGCCGAGGAGGTACTAAAAATAGTACCTGGTACCAGGTATTAGGGCTAGTGGAAAAGCAAAAAAAGCGAGCCGTGCCGCGCCGCTCCATGCTAGTGGAAAAGCGCCAAAAGATGGCTGCGCCCTAGCTAGAAAACTAATGGAAAATGTGAAACTAAACTTCAGTTTTTTCCTTAATGTTTATGTTTCATGCGTTAGTTTGACAATTTTGAAGTACACTGGGAATCAGTTTAATGAACTGTATTTATTTGGCTGGCTGTTTGATGTCCTCTTAAAGGAACAGGATGATTGGCTCATAATCTAAAACTATTGCTGTGTCGTAACTTCAGACTTTAGATGCTTATCATGACAGCAGTATAAAGTATTACAATCAGTTGGTGATGTCAGTAAAACAGATTTTGGTGTTTTTGGGGTGATCCACTTCATACTAAAACTCAATATTGAAATAGGTTAATTGGCAATGCACATATTCTACTGGGATTTAAACGAGTTCTTACACACTGGGCTGCAAGTTTCATCTGCCACAGCTCAGTCATACTTTACAGTAAATGTTCCAGTCTCCACGTTCCTCCACGGTGCTTAGATCTGTGTGGGGACAAACTGTGGCATCCTGAGACCCTGACAAGGTGCAACTGTGTACGTGAAGCAACTAGACTGTATATAATCCCTCATAATCCACAGTTTTTTAATGACAAGGGGCTGATTTGAGATGTTGAGTCATCTGTACAATACTAAGGAGTTTGTGTTACATGTCCATGTGAAATCCCTAAGCCTCTGCAGTAATTAGGAATACATGCTCATCAGGGGGTTTTAATTCCTCGGATATCCACGGCAGCCAGCTTCCTGCAAATGGTGTTTACTCTTCATGAGATGAGATGAGTACACCTCATCTATTAATCTGCACATTAGAGTGTGCTGCTGTCTTCTGTGGCACATCAAGTTTTAGACTTCATGTTCAATTCGATAGGCTGAGCTAAGGAGGTTTTATTGAGTTTCACAATGCTAGTGTCAAGACCGAAGTCATCTCTGGTTTTGGATGATTTCAGATGTGAGATGATATTTAGGACGTCATACACTGTTATTTCCTTTATCTCAAATATTGAATCAGCAGGCAGAGGGGACAATTCACCTGCCGTGCCAGGGGCCATGGGCACGGCCCTGGTGTGGCCACTGCTCAGATGCTTAATGATGACAACTGTAGATCCAGTGATCACAGGCGCCACAGTGTTGAGGCTGTCACTAGTAGGCTGAGCGGTGTTAGAGTTTAGAAAATGCTGAGAAATTTCAAATATAGAGTTTAGGAAATATTCATTTAGTTTGGTGGTAAGGGTGGTAGGTTCAGAGATCATTATATCACCAAATTTAAGTTCCAGGCCTTTGTTAGAGTTTTGTTTCTGCAGACCGAGTAATTTGTTGATATTTTCCCAGAGCAGTTTACTATTACCTTTTGCATTTTCTATAACGGTCATAAAGAATTTGGCCTTGGCTATGCGTAGGGTCTGAATGGTCTTATTTCTCATGGAGGTAAAGTTCTGTCGATCTGTAATTAGTCCAGACTTCAAAGATCTTTTAAGAAGCTGGTCCCTGTGTGCCATGAGATGTTTACAGTTGTCATTTATCCATGGGAGGTAGTGCCTTCTTTTCTTATGGCCTCCCTTCCTCAGGAATGGAGACATGGTAGCTTTAAGGCGAGACACCCCAGGTGAATAGGGTAAAAAATTTAACTAACAGCTATTGCCATGAAACTTTCTATGTTTATTACTTAGATTGAGACAATTATTTTTTGTATTACATGTTTTCTTAAATATTATGCTTACATATGGAAATTAGACATTATATAATTAAATATGCGTGAATTTGTGTACATTTCCAGACCCGAAATCTGAAGATTGGATAAAGCCACTTTTAAAATTCTTGTTTTATTTTGTTGACATATTAAAGTCAAAAGTTTTTACAGAGGGGATTTTGGATATCTCTTTTTATCACTCTGTAAATGAGAAAATACTGTTATATATATATATATATTATATGATATGACAGGAGTTTGAACCAGACGCGGCTCAGTACGCCGCGATAGAACGCTCAGTTCTGGTGAATTTAGGAGAAATCTACAGGCGACACCAGTCAAAGTGAAGTAAAATAAACACCCATAATGTGTATTTTAGACTATTTTTTTGTATTAGTCTGAAAGAAGACATGTTATGGAAGCAAAATAGCCCAAAATCGCAAAATTGATAAGTGCATGAAAAAACGATGTTTTTGCCTGCCGTGTCTCGCCTTAACAGAAGAATGGAACAGATCACAGCTTGTATTGAGGTCCTGACAGGATAAAATAGTGTCCCAGTCCTGATTGTTTAGGGCTATAGTTAGGTTGGGCTCTTGATTTTTCGGGATGTAACTGTGACCGGCGAGTACTTTGTCATCAGAATATGCACAACTAGACCTATTTTTACTGAATTTTCTAGAAAGAAAGATCGCGTTATGGTCGGATAGACCAGTCAGCAAATTATGGGTTTTTGATATTCTTTCAGGTCTATTAGAGAATACCAGATCTGTTTTCGTTTTAGAGCGTTGCGTTATCCTAGTAGGGCCATTTATCAGTTGAGTGAGGTTATAGTAATTAGCGATTTGTTTAAGATTTTTTCTGTCCTTTTTATTATCCCAGTTTACATTAAAATCACCTAGGATGAGTACCTCTTTTTTACAGTTACAGTGGTTGAGGAGGGTTTTAAACTGGTCATAAAAATCCACTTTGGCTGAGGGTTGACGGTACAGGCAGATTACAGTAAAAGACATTTCAACAGAGAGTATGATGATTACACCAATGCATTCTATTGTAGTCACACAGGGCCATGATATTTGTTTACAATTAATTGAGTCCTTGACATACAAAAGTACACCGCCACCCTTCCCTGAGAGCCTATCTCTCCTGAAGATATTATAACCAGGCAGAGATATAGCTGCATCTGGAGAAGAGGAGCTGAGCCATGTCTCTGATAACCCCAGAAAGTCAATGTTGGAGTTAATAAGAAGATGTTCCAGCTGTTCCCTTTTTGGGATCATGCTTCTTATATTCAGATGACCACCTAACAGACCTTTGTTTTTACAAGTTGGATCCCAGATTATTTTTGCTTGATTTAAAGTTTGAAATATCTTGGTGACTCTATGTTTTTTCATAACAGGGTTCCTTATTTTAGGTACTGAGATGAGAGTGATGTGATTCTTGGACGACGGGGAGCTGGAGATGGGAGCCCCAGCTGCTGTGGGAGATAATAACAGGTTGGGCCAGCAGGGGGAGCTGGCAGGGGGGACCGTAGACAGTGAGAGGGGAAGGTGGGCAGTCAATCACGAGGGGTTGTTTGTATAGTGTGTCGTAGATTAGCCGCTAGCATGTGGCTACCTAAGTTGTTGGGGTGTGTTCTGTCCGGTTTAAAGAGGGGGAAACGGTTCCAGAATAGATTGAAGTTGTCTATAAAGGCAACGTGAGCTCGACACGCGGACTGGAGCCAGGTGTTCAGGCTGAGGATTCGGCTGAAACGCCCACATCCACGGCTAGCGGTGGGAATGGGACCGCTGATGAAAGCGGACAGTCCACAGTTAGCCAAGAAGTTTATACGTTTGTTAAAGTGGCTCTTCGTGAGCTCAGACTGTTGGAGGGATGTGTCATTAGTACCGACGTGGATTATGACTCTCTGGATGGAGGTTGGCTGATTTTTTAGCAGAGCGGGGAGACGAGCTAGGATGTCCAGGACCTTCGCGCCGGGGAAACACCGAGTGACAGCATTATAAAAGCGGATGTTTTTTATTATGGAGTCGCCCACAATTAAAGTCGTGGGGGGGAAGAGTGGGCGTGGGATCTGCGTGGACGAAGGTGGGGAAGTTAATGGAGGAGACCTCTCCGGAGGTGACCGGGGTTGTATGACGGGAGGGGTACGGGCCCGCCGGCGGGGTGCAGGTGTAAAGCACGGAATAGACCGGCGGCGGAGCCCGATGCGGTGGTGCTGCTGGGCAACAGGTGGACTGGATAGGAGAGCTGCCGGAGAGCTATGGGATCCATGGGACAGCCGGGAGGGTGGAGAAGTGAGTTGGGATCCCGCGAGTAGAGGACGGAAGTCGTGCAGGTCGAGGATGCTATACTTGTTCTCCAGGTGGAGGTTGAAGTGGGGAGCCTGTGGTGGAATCCTCTTTTTCCTGTTTTTCCTGGAGGCGCTGATCTGAGACCAGTGCTCCTCCTGAGATGGAGTGGAGTTAACCGGAACCTTTGGCTTAGCTCCAAGTCGAGACCAGTGGGCCTCAGGGATGGTAGGTGAAGGAGCAGCCGTCGAAGGACAAGGAGCGGGGACAGGCGAAGCAGGTCCCCCGGCGGGGCAGTGAGTGGTGACAGCGCGCACTGGAGGGGAGTTGATCACGGCAGCAGAGTTGGGAGCGACAGGATCAAGCTCCGTTGCACTGCTGGTGTCGGGATGTGGTAGTGCAAAGATGATGGTGTCCTGCAGCTTCTCGGCTTCCTGGATCTGGTATAAAGAGGAGATTCTGCCCTCCAACTCCTGGATCTTTATAGCCAGGGAAGCGCAGCTCACACAGCCGGATGGGGAGGAGAGTGGAGCCATGGCTGGAACAGAAAGGACAACAGCCAGCAGGCAGCCAACAACACCAGGCAGGAACGAGCAGTAGACAATGTGCCGCAAGGACTGAACTGTGCCGTACAGGACACCCGTACTGGGGGCCGTAGCAGTGAGGTGGCAGATCAAACACACGGAGAGGAGACCTACCGGGAGGGCCCAGGAGGGCCCGCTGTTGATGGAAATCTCAGGCAAGTCTCCACTTGTAGTCTATTTGCTCCGAAGTTATCCGATGTAGGATTTGGTGCTGGTGTCTGTGTAGTCCGTAGCCGAGATTGCCACAATGTACTAGAAGAGGCTACTTAAAAAGCAAAATCGCCAAGGCAGACTAGGTCTGTGCTTAGCTGCTACAATGACAGCGTGGGAAAAAAAAAAAAAAAAAAAAAAAACGCCGTCGCTGAGGACACAGATCAAATCTCAGAATATACATGTCATGTTTTTCAAAAAGGCAAAAGATTATGTACATGTGCTTTTTATCAGGGCCGGCCGCTGGTATTTACACTCTATTCCAGTGATCCTCACTATTTTTTTCACAAGAGCCACATTGGCAGTGCAAAATCAAGGGGAGAGCCACTTTTGCGACAACATACTAAGTCACCTTTGCAAATGTGCATTTCTACATATAAATTGGACATCCCACAAAAAAAGAAATAACACAGCCAATACATTTTCAATTAAAGGAGCATTATCGCAAATCCAAATTCTTAATTCGGCCACTAGATGGAGCCAGGCGGAGCATATCAGATATAAACAAGCGGGCAGCTGTCAGAGAGAGAGAGGAGCCTCGTTTAGTCCTCCCCTTCTCCCCCTCCTCCCCCCTCCCCCCTCCTCCTCCCTCACCAGGCTGAATGAACGTGCAATCGCGGGAAAGGAAAAAGAAAACTCGCTAGTGGAAGCGGCAGCTCTACTCGCGCACAACCACAACAACGGCAACAACAGCAACTGCAACTTCCTCCTACAAATGTATGATCGTTGGTGTGACGCGCAGACCGCAGTGGGACGATTCAGTGAATGTAAGCAGCCTAACACTGCTACATTACAATTTACTGTTGCATTTTTCCGGTTCGGAGGTCGGATTTGCGAGTTCCGAGTGCAATTGAACGCAGCAAGCGCCGGGCCGGCTTGGATTATAACAAAGACAAATGCTGCATTTGCCCCACAGACACTATACTGTTGGCAATTTTTTTTGTAAATTTAGTTATGGCTCCCCCCGACCCATCTTTTGCATATTTCAGTTTGTTTTATGCTATGCTGTATTTGCGATAATGCTCCTTTAAGACCATATTTACCTTAATACTGCACTGTAAACCCGAATGCTCAAAATAATTAATTGGAATGAGTAGTGTAAACTCAAAATCTTCCTAAAAGTTGTTCTTACTTAAAAAAAATTGAGTGACAGTAGCAATTTGCTTATTTTTGAGTTGATCAAACTTGTCATTTTTGATTAATATGAACTTTTTGCATTTTTATGTAACTGCTACTTAAAATTATTAACTCAGCGTTACTTAAAACTACATTGATTAAACATGAATTTATGTCTTATTTTGAAAGAACAAATAAATAAATAAAATCAAGAACAAATTAAGAAATAAATCAATTGCATCAGATAGATTTGAATAAATTATCACACACACGTTATTAAATACGTTTATAAATAATTCATTGTTAATAGTTTGCATGTTACAAGGTTGGCTAGTAAATAAATTAAATTTTTTTTAACAAGGGGAAAAAAACAGGCTTATTTTGTAGTTTTTGCGTGCACTTCCTCTTCAGGCAGCAGACCGTCACCGGAGCCGAGGAGGAGAAGAGCGGGAGACTAACCGACCGGAGCACGGTAACACTGAGTTGTGAATGTAAGTAGTCAACATAAAACTTGCTTGAATGTTTGTTTCTGGAGGTTCAACGTGTTTTTAAAACGGACGAAGTGAGTCACGTTTGCAATGTAAAACGGTTAACCGTTAGGTTAGCAAGCTAGCATGCAAAGTCGACAGTTAGCTGCTAAGCTAATGCAGAGCGGTTGCTCTGTCGTGGTGTGTAGTTCTGGTGGAGACCAACGTGCAGTGGTGGATAGTAAGGTATCATGTATTAGACTGCTCAATAAAAAATCTGTGTTGGAGCTGTGTCAGTGTTGTGAGTGAAAGCAGAAGCTAACTCCACATGACTTAGACTAGCTGAAAGTCATTCATTCATTCTGTTTTTTTTTTGTGTGTGATTTTTGTTGTTGTTGTTGTTATTATTGCTAGGATAAGAATTTATCTAGTGCTACCAGCCCAACTTTACCTAGCTTTGACTTATTTGTGTAATGAAATGTTTTGAATAGTCTATCAGGCATCTTAAACATCTACTTTGTTTTATTCAATGTTGGTGTATTGTTGTACTCTTATGAAGAATATGACTGCAGTTTTTGATAGTTCTGATGGAGGTTTAAATTTCATGACAGGTGTCCTGTAAAATAATTTTTTTTTGTATGTGTTTCAGGTTGATCACTTGAATCAGATCTTCTCTTTATCTCAGCCACTGATCAAGGATGCAATTAACGATATATTGCAGAGACATGGTCACAATATAACAGATTCCACACTCGATGAAGTTGTCAGTGCTGTCATGGACTCTAATGTTGTTTTTAGTGCTACCTCCAAAGGTGCAAAGTTGTCCTCTTGTAAGCGAAGAAAGACATTTATAGAGCGCAACTATCCATTGGTAATGCCAGTAGAGTACCATTTAGAAGCACCTGGTCATACCATGATGTATGTTCCAATCCTTCAAATGATTCAGGAGCTGTTTAAAAACACAGATATCCTGAGCAAGATCAGAGAACCAAACACTGAGCCTGGTTATTATGTGTCATATCGTGATGGCTCTCATTTCCAGGAAAATGAATTGCTCTCAACAGAAGATCTACACCTAGCAATACAGCTATACATTGACGATCTTGAAATCGCTAACCCTCTCGGCACATCACGTAAAGTTCACAAACTTTGTGCTGTATACTTGGTCCTAGCAAATGTGCCGCCCAAGTATAGATCAGCAATGCACACTATACAGTTGGCCATGCTAGCTAAAGTGGCAGACCTCCAGAAATATGGATATGCAGCTGTACTTGCTCCACTGGTTCGTGATATTCACACACTTGAACAGGATGGTGTTTTCATTGAATCTGTTGGTCAGAATGTGAAAGGCACCATCTTCTGTGTTTCTGCTGACAATCTGGCTGCACACGGGTTAGGTGGCTTTTTGGAGTCATTCAGAGCAGATTATGTTTGCAGATTCTGCATGGCCACAAGTGAACAGTTTCAAACAACTGAGGTAAAAAAGGAGGAATTTGTCCAGAGAACCAAAGCGAGTCATGACATGCATGTACAAAACGTCCTCCAAGATGAGAGTTCAAGGAGCCAATTTGGGGTTAAAGGTGATTGTGTCTTGCGTGAGTCACTTGAGCACTTCCACCCTATCACAGGTTTTCCTCCAGATCTACTACACGATCTTTTGGAAGGAATCGTTCCAGTTGAACTGGCACTTTGCATTAGAGAAATGATTCGGCTTAAGTACTTCACTTTAGAGTATTTGAACCAAAGGATCACATCATTCCCATATCAGCACACTGATAAAGTAAATAAACCTCATCCAGTTCCCAAAACATTCATGACCCGGGGAACAATAGGAGGCAACGGGCACGAAAATGCTACGCTGTTAAGACTACTTCCGTTACTTGTAGGCAGTAAAGTACCAGAGGGTAATGTTGCATGGGAGGTTTTGATGGACTTGAAAGAGTTGGTGGAATTAGCATTGTGCCCATCATTTTCTTATTAAACATTGGACTATTTTGTTTGCAAAATCAGTGACCACAGACAGATCCTACAAGAGGCTTTCCCTGAGTTGAGGCTTCGTCCTAAGCATCACTATGTGGAGCACTATCCCACCTTAGTTAAGTGCTTCGGGCCCCTGGTGCATGTTTGGACCATGCGATTTGAAGGTAAACATTGTTTCTTTAAGAGAGTGGTGCATGATGCTCAAAACTTCAAAAATGTCTTGAAGACACTGGCAATCAGACACCAAAACATGATGGCATTTCACCTTGGTTCACCATCATTTTTCAAACCAAAAACACAAACATCCAGGGTTGACTCTGTTCTGGTTTCAGCTCTACCAGACGTAGCTCAGGCTCACATTAGAGGACAAACAACTAGTGACACTGTCTATTGTACATCAAAGGTGACCACTGATGGCACAGACTATACTAGTGGCATGTTTGTGTCAGTTGGAAACAGTGGGGGACTGTCAAAATTTTGCAGACTAACACAGATCTACCTTGTGAATCACAATGTTTCTTTTCTCTGTTGTGATTATGACTCCTGGTATATAGAGCATCTTCGATCCTACGAGCTGTCAGCCACATAGGGAAGCCAGTCTATCCACCTGCAGTCTGACTTCAACGATACAACCCCACTCTCTGCATACAAGATTGATGGCTTGCTGCTGTTGACTCCCAAGAAGTTCATACAAGTGAGACCAAATTAAGACCACTCTATGGTGAGTAATTCTTCATAAATCATTAATTGTTCATTTATTGGAAAATGTGCTTAGTATAACCAATCATTATATAGCTACATCAACATACATTACCTGCATTTTGGAATTGCACTCTTTGGTAACACATTCTAAAGAACATGTCTATAATGCATTAAAAGCACAAATATAACTGGCCAATGTCATGGTAGACATAATGTACTGTGACATAATGTACTGAACCCAGGTCTCAGATTTTTCTTTCAAACACAGTCACTTTGGCATGGAGGTATAAAGCATTATGAATGCTGAACACATTGGAGGTTGTCATTAATGATTATAAACAATTAGTAAGACTTATAAATGCACTATAATGTCTGTGTGCTGATGTGTTTTTAACCTTACAATCTCTTCATTTATTAAAGTGATGGCAGCTGAAGCCCCACAAAACATGATCCTTCGTGTCATCGAGGCAGACCGTGTAAGAAAATTAAAACTCAGCTCCCGTCCAGCCTCTGTTGATGCACTGATTGAGATTTTAAAAGAACAACTGGAACTGGACTGTGACATCAGTTTGCAATACGAAGATCCAGACTTCGATGGAAAACTCACTTGCCTTGTTGATATCGAGGAGTTACCACAAAAAGCCTGTGTTCATATTTCACTTACACAGGATTCCAGTTCTCTTGCATCAACTGATACCCTTTCAGATGTGTCATCCCCAGAACGTCTGAGCAGATGGCCTCCAGGTCCTTTTCAAATTCCCACATTTGCGTTTGACGTTGAGCTGACACTTAGAGATGGGAATGCTGAATTTGAAAAGAATGAAAGACCTCTTCAGTTGTCAAGGGACCAGAAGCACAATATTTTAGACAAACTGGCATCCACCATATATGGTTTTAAGGCATACCCCAGTGATAAAGAGATAGCAATGGTGGCTGAAGCTCTTGTAAGGAAACACCCCTGTTTAAAAGAAGCAGGATCTGACAATGGATGGAATGGCTGGAAGAACAGCATCAAGTTTAAAGCAGATATCAGCTTCACGGCCGTTTCGGCTAATGCTGCGTTCAAGGCAGGCTTTTGAAACCGTAAGTTACAGCTTCAAGTCACAACTACGACTTGGTAGCGTTCCAGGTAACCCGTAGCTCGTGTTTTTACCATCCTGTTGTCTGTGAAAGTTCCCTATAACGGCCACTCGTAACTTCCGACCCGTGAACTCGTACCAGATCGAACTGGTATGACTTCACAGGAAGGAAAAACACAAAGTACGAGTTTCTTTGAACGCACCATGAGTTAGCAGCCCCCGCCCTTGTCAGGCATCAATTGGTCCTCATGCTACGTCACCACATTCACGCGCATCCCTTGGCTGCACACACAGCCCTTCATGCCGTTCTCTCTCCTCATTGGATAACACTTGTATCCCACAAGGAAAATTTTCTCCTCGGGTTACAGCAGAGCAGAGTGACGGAGAGACTCGTGTTTAGGCTGAAATACTTCATGTAAGTGATTGCTGACGGAAAATAGGACTATTTAGGACTTATATTAACAAAAACATTCCACTGATATCTGCTTTAAAATGGGCAATTACAGGACCAAGATGAGAAGAGCTGGATGTCAGGAGGTCGCTGTAAATGCTGGGAAAAGGAGCCGAAAAAACCCTGAGAATGAACCTTCACACTCCAATATCAAAAGACCTAAGCGTGCAGAGGTCAACTTCCTGCCTAACTTTCCTCAAGGAGAGGATCCCTCAAGTCTTGACCTTTTGAGGCAGGCTATTGTTGAGGAAGTAAAGAAGACTGAGAGAAACCTACCCCTTATTAGTAAAATGATGCAGAACACGTTTGCTTTGCGACGCCAGACCATTGTGATGACCAGTCCTCCGGTGAAAGAGCTAATGGACCTCTGGCCTGCTCTTCATATGCAGTCTGAGGTAATATGGGTCAACTCTTTCATCTGTTTTTATCTTTGCTAAATAAATTTTATAAATAAATTCATTTTGTAGGTTCTTTTTCAGTTTTTATCTTTGCTACTGTATGTCACATTGTCTGTAATGTTGCCTAATTTAATTCATCATAAAATAAATAATTGCTGTTACTGTCCTTTCTACAATGCAGGTGTATGCAGAGTTCCAACGGATAACTAACCAGAACCTACCTAACACTTTCTACGCGGAGCTTGATCGCCACACTCCTCGTTTGATGGCCTTATTTAGGCAGAAAGCCTCCAAAACTGGAAAGACGGCAGATGCTTTGGCAGACATTTTCAAAGTCCATGATACACAGGTGATTATACAGTACATTTCACAGGTAGAGTCTTAGTGTAATGTTGGGAGTTTAATGCTTCAAATAAGCTTTTAAATTCCACAATTGCACCAGATGAGTCAGCAGATTATTAGTGGATTTATGTGCAGATACTGGAAATGAATTAACTAATAATTAGTTGGGACTGTTTAGCATTGGGTTTGAATTGTAAACTTGTCACAACACTATTTTAATCTTCTTAGGAATTACATGATGTCCACACAAGGCGTACCACTGTTCTCCATGCCCTTCCTGTGTATCTACGTGAGGAAGTCTCTGGATTTTTCAGAACATGTGTGGTAAGTCCAAGTAAAGAGATATCAGGCCTATTGTACTGTAAATTAACCAGTTCATATTTTCATTTAATTTCCAACACACTAGAATTCCTGTATATGTACCAGTATTTCAACCTCAAACCTCTGGCAAGATGTTCATAAGTGTTTAGTGTCATTTTGGGCCCATTACGGCATAAAAAAAAATCAACTGCAAAGAAAAGTAGCCGTCATTAGCCTAACAGTGGAACACATAAAAGTAATCTCACTTTCTCAGCAATGAGAGCACAACGCAACAGAATGAACAGGAGTCTTTCAGACTTGTGTATTTCTTGTTATTTATATGACATCCAACTGTAATCAAAATTGCCATAGCCATAGTTTCAGTAAATGTGATTATATGATCTCCTTTTCATTTTTTAGGATGATATGGATGAGCCAGACCTGCGGGATGCATCAGTGGTCCTCCTTACAACTGTCAGCGATGACGCAACAAGCCCAGTTCACTACCACCCAGTGAGAGTCTCTGTCGTCCTAGAGGGTGATGTGGTTGTCAACCTCCCCAGGCTTGCTGATGCCTTCCTGGTAATATTCGGCCTGATCTATGCACTACATCTCAGTTATCCCAAGGGACTGACAAAAACCTTTGAGTTCACACAGAAAATCTTACTTGGTCTTGATGACTCTAAACTGTCACCCAAGCTGCAGACTCTTAAAAATGACCTGGGCCCGTATTCCTAAAGATTCTAAGAATCCTCTCAGAGAGCTCCTAACTTAACCTAAAAATTCCTAGCAAGGAGTTTTAGCTTAGGAGTGATTCCAGAACACTCTCAGAGAACTCTGAGCAAGGAGTGGACAGAAACTCCTATCTTAGTGAGGAGGTGTGGTTGACCCCCGTTGCTAGGTATGAGTCATCATTTCAAACGCTGTGATTGGTTGATCCTAAAAGTTAGATAAAGAGCACCCGCCCCATGTGTTGAGGCTATAGTCCTCACTGCAGGTGGCCCCGGTTCGAATCCCTTGTGGAGCAGTCCTATCCTGCATGTCTTTCTGCCTCCCATTTCCTGTCTCTCTCTGAACTGTTCTGTCAATTAAAGGCCAAAATGCCCAAAAAATATACTTAAAAAAAAAGCTAGATAAAAAATATACTTTTGGTGATAATGTGCAAAGGATGGACCGTCAAATCGATAAATTTAACCATAAAATCCAATCTTATGAAGACTGTGTAATTGTAAAAATTATTTCACATAAAAGAAAATATCTGTTAAATGAATAGTAAGCTATACTTTAAAATTATCCTACAAAATGTGTGAAAACTTGCACAGTATTCACATAGTGAAACTTAGATTTATTTGCTTATATTAATTACCATGCTGGTAATTTTTGCACTTTCAACTTTCCAACTCAATTTGGTATTAACGAGGGTAAAATGGCTCAGCTTTAATCAGTGTCTGTGATTGCTGACCGGCCTATAAGAAGCAGTGTTGGTTGGCTTTGAAATCTACCACAAACCAGTGAACAGCTATGGAGAAGAAAAGAACAAGGAAACCCAACTGGACAGAGGAACAGGAACAATCTGTAGCGTTTCATTAATTCACTGTCATCCAGTGTTTGGAGAATATCTCTCCTGCCTCTTCTGTCCACCATTCTGTCCTCTGCTTAGGGAACTCCTAAGCCACTTAAAAGTCCTCTTCCCTACTCTTAACAGATCCCACCTTAGGAGCTCTCTTAAGAGCTAGGATTCTTTAGGAATAGACTTTTATCTTTACTAGGATCTACTCTTAACTTTTAGGAGAAATTCTAAGAAAACATCATGATTCTAAGAATTTTCTTAGAATTTGGCCACTAGGAGCAACTCTTTGCACTAAGAATCTTTAGGAATACGGCCCCTGATGTTGTATGTGTAACTCAAGATCCAATAAGGAGTGGTGGATTCTGATGGCTCACTCTGTTAGAGCACAGTCCACAATGAGAATATGTCATGTCAGGTCCATGTTGACTACTGTTCAACTGTAGATGTTAAAGTTGCTGCTCTACTCAACTTGTTTTTAGCCAAATGGCACAAAGTACACACTGTCTTTGTACTGGTTAATGTAAATGTTATTGTTGTTGAACTGAAATGCAGGGTTGAATTAAGTGTTTATACACTATGGCATTTTGTTTTTAAAAGGTGTACTATATAGTTTTGGGAAATAATTATTTATCAGAAAAGAAAGTTCTTCATTGATACATTTTCATAAATAAATAAACAACTCAGAGTTTCAGGCTGCTTTACTTCAGTAAAGTAGCCACCTTTCTAGTTGGAAACAGTGTTATAGGGACTTTATTTTCTTCTGAGGATGGGATGTTTATTCTGTTATGGAAATGGATCAAATAACAAGTTTTTATTGTCTTATTAATATTTTTAATTCTGATTTTCGAGTTTGAATTACTTTTCTAAAGATATACAGTGCACCCTGAAGATGCTAGATTTGAACCAGATAGCCAAAGAAGGCTACACACTGCCTTTGTACATGTAAATGTACAGTTTTGAAATTTTAGCAGTTCTAGTTGTGAAGAATGTATAAGCTATTTGTTTATACATTGCTGCACTGCAAGTTTACAAGCAGATGTCCACAAGTGTGCCTTTGTAATTTTTTCTTTAATTCTCTTTTTTGCTATTGCTATTACTATTACTGTCTTTCAAATATTGTTTATGTTTCATTTTGTGCTAAAAGGCACAGGTGTGGGCAAATAATCTTTCTAAACTAAAATTTTTGGTCACCGCCCAAGACTTGCTGATGCCCCCCTGGTAATGTTGTATTAACAGTTTATAAGCTATTTGTGACAAAGATATTTTTCTTAATCTAATTTTAGCTTTTCTGAGTTTGAATATTTTCTACTATTACATGGTTCACCTTAAAGTATAAACAAAAAGGCCATACTTTTTATTTTTTATTTATGCATTTATTTATTTATTTGTTGTTTTTTTATTTCATTTTTTTTGCTAAGAGACTGGGCAAGAAAAGTTTATACTAAACATCTGAATAGAAAAAACTGGCACTCTGGGATCACTAAGGTCCTTCCTATCACAGTTTTAGCTCCATGGTTTACCTTGAGTGCTCTAGTCTAGGTTTACCTACAGTACAGCGGCTGGCATAGAGAGAGACGGCAGAGGAGACCAAACCTGTCAATCAAAACAACGGTGAAGCTTCACCGCAGAATCGTTAGGAGAGAGAGAGAAGCAGTGATGATGCTTCAGACGCTGAAAGTTTTGATTCATCTGATGAGGAGGATTATTTAAAAAAAATATTAGCTCACTGACAAAATTGCTTTCAGTGCAGCTGGAAAATAAAATCAAGTTGCCATTAAAGAATTGTGGAGTTGCTTTTGTTAGGAATAACATTATAAGTACTTAGCCAACAGTTATTTTAAGTTATGTAAGTAATTACAGCAGGAGATGTTGTTGAAGAACATTAAATAAGTCTAAAGACATAGAGTTACATTGATGGGTGTTGAAATGGTCTGTTACACAGAGTAAAGAAGTGGAAAATATTTAGTAGAAAAAAAGGAACAGATGCAAAGTCATGAACAGAGAAGATCGAAGGGTAGGTGGCAAATTAAACTCGTGAAACCCATTAGATTCAGCGAGAGCTTTTAGACACTGCAAATGGGTTTCATCACACTTTATCAATTTGATAGCTGTTTCAAAAAGCGTTGGCTGCATCACTCATAACAATGACGATTAACAAAATACTCTGACTTGAAAATATTCAGCTTGGGCGACACATTTTGATCATTCTTAACTCATTGAGTGCCGCGCTCCTTTCCAAAGTTTTAGTCAAGTGTACCGGCAATTTAGACCATTTTTGACTTTTTATGTAGAGCCATAGTGTATTCTATATTATTGCCACCAACACATACTGTAGCTCAATTGAAAGGTTTACCTTAATGCTTCAAATGACCACAAACCGTTTGTTTCTACGTGCCTCCGTTCCTGAGAAAACTCAAGCTAAACATGGCTGGGTTTCACCAAAATCCCTCCTTTTTTTCTAGAAAAGGAGATAGAGCGTCTTTTATGAAAGGTGCGCTGTTTGTGTCTGTCGCTCTTCTGACACTCGCATTTCTGGATCAAAGGGCTCGTATAAGATAAATATATACAACACTGGTTGTTCTATTCACAAATCCACCAGCGGGGGCGGGGGGGGGCGCCACTAAACAACAATAACACAGACGCACCGTGCCATGTCACAGCCACTCGCCGCGGAGCGTGAGGGTCTGTCGGCCACCACGGCTCGCGAACAACGGTCCCGCCGGTGGTCGCGGTCCTGCTGTGGTACGGGTCGTTGGTACCGGTCTGCTTTGGCCCAGAGACCATCAGATTTTACCGCGGGAGGACTTTGGGGAGGACACGGTGTTGCTCGAGGTGAAGACCGGGCGGGACAGTCGGCTGAGAGCTTCCTGGTTCAGCTCCGAGCTGCTGCAGCAGCGCGGGTGAGAGCAGAGCAGCTGCGGAGCAGCTGCGCTGCATCTGCATGCAGAACTCCGTTTGCAGAAGCCGAGTTATGATAAAAACTTCCAGATCATGAGCTGTCATGTGACTTTGATCGTCATCTATTTCAGTTCTCCTCGTCGTAGAGTCCCCAAATTTACATATAATGTGTATTAAAGTGTCTATTTTCATAATATAAAAAAAAAGCAAAAAACGAAAAATCTCCTTTTTGGCACTCAACGCATGGGAACGAAAAACGAGAAATTACGTGGTTGGCACTCAATGAGTTAAAATATGGTGCCACAAGGTCAAGATGGTGTAAAGTCTAAAAACAAACACGAGAACCAGGATGCACGTCCTTGACTGGCCTCTCAAGGCAAATCAGGCCCTTTATACCTGACTTGGTAGCTTGGGTCATTATAACACTTGTTAGCCAGCATATTAATTAGCAGTGACATAGACTTTAAGCAAGATGCCACAACACACAGCTACTGTATGCTAACAATGATGGCAGGGCACCAAAGTCTCTGCCTGTTTTTTCTCGGAGATAACTTTTGTCATCAACAAATTATGTTTTTCGTCTTCATTGATGAAACATAAATGTATACAGTATTGGACTATGTTGCCAATAACATGCAGCATATTATATCATACAGATGCATGGATCTATTATTTACAGAAATATTAATATTTCTAATCATTTAGCATACATATAGCCTGGTTTTTGCCTTTTTATTCTTGACTCTCAGCTGGAGATATTTTGACTGTTTCAGAGGGTTGCAATGAAAAAAAAGGCTGTGAGTGCTCTGCATTCAGATAAATTGTTAAAACACTAAACTTACTAAATAGGAATGCTTCACATGCCAGGATTTAAAATAGAGAAATAAAATCATGCCAGCATTATCTCTCATTATCTGTGCAGCCTGAGGTTATTTCAGTCATCTCATGTATCCAATATCGATCCCTTTCAGCTAAACAAATGTCAGCCATTGATTTCCTCTAAAGAAATGCTTAATTTTACTACCATTAAAAGGCGAGTTTTACTGTAATAGCCTGAACCAGAAGAAAAGGTGAGGGGGTAATGTGTCTTAAAATATTGACTGGCTGTAGGAAACACATCCATATCATTCTCATGCAGAGAATCTGTGAGGAAATATTAGCAGTGGAAAATCCTCTGTGGCTCATGTGATCATACCATTAGTGAGAGTCCCATATTGAGTCAATAGAGTCTGTCTGCTGACACAAATCTAAAGACCAGCATGAAAAGGTCAGATGGCCTGTTCACCTGCACCTTTTTTTATCCATGTAGGCAATATGCATCAGGCCCTATAAGGGTCAGGTGGAAGAGGCAGAAGTGGGAGTGTGTGGTGATTATCCTGTTAGCCTGTCACATCACAGCACATCATGCTTTGAATGATTGCTTCCCATGGAGACAATGATTCATCACATGAAGAGAAAAAGTGCAGGCTTGACTTGGAGTTTTTGTGCACCTGTTTTCTGCTTACGGATGAATTTGAAATATACACAAATTGAACTATAAATTACAGCTATTATTAACAGATGTGTCAGTTGTTACGCCCCAGCTTTGTTGGTCCTAAAGGGGCATAACAATGGACCACCAATGACCCACACAAAGACATTAATCAAAATAGGTAAAGGTTTAATAAACATAGGGTGACACGATCAAGACTAAAACAAACAAAAATCAAGCTGAAAGGCAGGCAAGCCCAGCAGTCCCCATGTACACTGCCTCCCCTTCTGGTGCCAGCGGCAGGACTTTTAGCTCCTCAAGCCCAGTCCAGGTGGATCTCGTTCCCCAGATCAGGGCCTTAAGCAAGGCCAGACCCTTTCAGCCGTAACACAGTCTAACGCTCCACTCTGAAGTGTGGTTTGGGATTTATCTTCCTCACAGGATGAATCATAATCAGCAGTGTTGGGCAGAGTGAACGACATGGGAATGTTAAACCACATTTTACACTAATTCATGTGCACAATGATTCAAATACTTTTTTCCACAATTGTTTGGTCATTAAAAGAAAATAATGTTTTATTTGTTTGTTTGTTTTTACTCTAATTTCACCATTCTCTCTTGTAATTGACCACCCTTTCAAAGTCTCTCCTTAACTTTCAACTTTTATCATAGATGAGCTAACAATACTTTGGGGACTACAGCAGAATATTAGCCATGCTGGCTAAAGCTGCCCTTTTTACTGTCCACGCACAATTAACTAATAAACTAAACTAGTTAAACATGTGTTTTTAAATGTAGGAAGGATACTGAACATGCCGAATGCTGAATTAGGTATTTAATAACTAACTACTAAAATAATTAACTAATGCTTAATAGTGTGTAGTTACTACAAAGTGCTACTATATATCTAAACAATTGTGCTATTTAGTTATCATGTCAAGGTGCAAAGTTACATGATCACAGCTGATCACAGGTTTTTGGTTTTTACATATTTTGTTGTCTGCGTCTCCATTGAAACACAACTCTCACCCTTGAACACTTGGCTTCAAAGATGGTGATGAGCAAATCTAACATGCTAAAATAAGATGGCAGGGCTGCAGACTCTTCTTAGAAGCAAAATATTTGTATCACCTTGTGTTACCTCGTCTACTGCTCCTTGTACATGGGCACCGTGCACACTCCATGCAATAGAGTACCACCGGGATGAGCTGTCACTCTCATGCATTTGTATCAGTGTTTGCCCTCGTCTTTGCACTGACACAAAAACGTGAAATGACTTCCAGACAAGAAGAAACATAGTCTTCAAACTGAACATAATTCAATCAACCAACAGATTCTGCAATATTTCCAGGGATTCATAGTCACATAACATGTATACTCTCTGCCCACCCTTCTCCATACAGATGAACCACAAATGACACCGGGAGAAAAAAAAAACGTGACATCATCCTCTGTAGCACATTAAACGAATGTGGAGGATATGGAATCCACATGGGTATGAGTGTACTGCACAAACACTTCAAATGCATAATTAAATATATGAAAGGTTTTGATGCGGTCTTCCATTTCCTCATAATGACACAGAATGCATTAGCGAGGCGCTGCTGCTAAACTGTATTCAAGCTTTAACTGCTCATCTGGGAAAGTGTCAGCCAGAGCCGGATCAGCATGCACGACACGGGCTGCAGTTGAAGGCAAACGGAGGACAGTGCTGCACATCTGAAACAGGCCGCAGGTGCACTGCCTTGCTCAAGGGCAGAGCACAGAGTGAAATCTTGTTAAATCTGTGTCTTTAAGCAGTTTGCTAATGCAGGTATAGGAAATTAGCACACAAATCAAAAATTAATTTTTGAGATTCTTGTAGGCAGTGCAGTTTGATTCTGTTCCAAAGTGTTGAATGTGCCTTTTTCATTGCAGCAAATGGTTTAAGTAGACAAACTCTTTGCTGCATTTGCTCAAGGGCTCCCTGCAGTCTTGGCGGAAATTACAGATATGGTATCAAGCAGCCATTTCCTCTTTCCAGTAACTGTGTGTGTGTGTGTGTGTGTGTGTGTAGAGACAGGAAGAGAGGAAGCAGTGAAATTAAAGGTGAGAAAATGTGATATCCCTGCTCAGCTGAAGGGTCACATTTCTACTTTCTGGACGAAAACACAGGCCACACATGTAAAATGTGAAATCCTCATTGACCATAACCGTCTGTGATGATACTGTCCTGTTCACACTGTGAGGGTTGGAGAGGCACGCGGATGATCAGCGCATGCATCCATTGTGGAGCACTGACATCACGCCAGATGGTGGTGGTCTCTAAAGCTCTGTGCTGAGCTGCTGCTGCTCCTGCTCACAGACTAATGGGACAATGTCACACACCTAAAAACTAGGGCTGTCAAAGGAAACGCATTATAGCATGCGATTAATCTGGAAATAATAACTCGTAAAAACAATTAACGCACGATTAATCACGTCACATGACATAGGTACAGCCTGTCTGTGCATACAGTCTAGTCTGTGTCTCTGTCACGACTGGGTTTGTCACCCGCCCACTGAAATACGGAAACGTCCAGTATTTGAGGATTTACAGTAATAGCGCATCCTGTTTTGAATCAATACGGGACCAAACAGATTCCTCTTCCGCTATGTCCTCACGTTTACACTCATGCCCTGGTTTTATCACTGAACTTCAGGCCCAATTTTAGGGCCAACTGGGACTAAAATTATCTAGTGTAGTGATTCATCACCTTTTCCATCTCAGGACCCAGTAGCTAGTTTCAGAAATGTTGATGCTCACATCTGAGCTCATATCTGACCTCATGACCAAATAATCTTCAAGTGCTGAAGCGAAGGAAGCAGGACTCCTTTTTGGTTTCTTTGACATCTTTAAGAACCCAAAAAGACAATGGACAATTGCGAAACCCCACAGAGAGAAGACCATAAAGCCTTTTCAGGTAACCTTTTGCTGAAGTGGTAATGTAAATTAATGGTCAAATTAGAGGTCTTCGGAAAAACCAGACAGCCCGAAAACCTGAGGTTTTGACCCAACCCGGCTCAGGTCTTGGGTCTATTCACAAGAAGTGACTCCGGGCCCGGGTCGGAACCGGGAGAGTTTGTCTCGGGCCTCAGGGCTCTGAGGCTGTCTTTACACTGCACGGTTCAAGTGGCCCAATTCCGATTTTTTCCTCTCAAGTGGCTAAGATCGGATCTGTAACATGAATGTGTAAACGGGACAAATGCGCATTGAATCGGATATTGTCAGATCAGATTCAGGCCCCTGTTATATGTGGAAATAAATCAGATACAAATCGGATATCTGCCAATGCGTCTGCGTCTGCAGTCTAAACAGACAGATCGGATCTTCACTGGCAATGCGTGTCATACATCATCAATGATAATATTAATTCACATGCTCACGCGTCTCGCTGAACCTCTGTAGCCTGTGATTGACACATGGGTCTGACCTGGACTACCGTGGCCAGCTGTGGTCAGCTGTAATCACTGTCACAGGCGCTACAGTGTTTCATTTTTGTGGTGTCCGCGCGTCTGTTTTTCTCCCCCTCACTAGTTCTTGTTTTCATATAGGCCTACAGTGAAATTAATTTCTATGCGGATCGATACGAGGGCAAGTGAGGAAGCGCGAGATAAACACCAGATTTCACGTTTTCCTACCGGCAAAAACTGAACCGAGCCGATAACAAACCAAGAGAGGAAAAACAAACATTGTATACAAATGTGTGAGGCTGTCCGGATCGAACGGTGGCACAACTGTCACCGTCACTCAGCTGCTCATCTCACAGCAGCTCCGCTCCACGCAGCGCCGCAGCCACTTCACTAACGTTATTTTGTAACGTTCACTTTGTAAGTGACGTGTTGGATATAAACTCTGAACACCAGACTCACCTTTGTTTAAAAATATTATTATATTATTACGTGACAATTTCCTGAAATCACTAGTTTATTTCCAGCGGGTTTTTTCATGCAAGCACAGCAGGTGTAAATGCAGATTATCAGATATGGGTCACTTCTGATAGAACATGTAAATAGACCGTCAAAAAAATCGGATATAGGCAACAAATCGGAATTGGGCATCAAGGCCTGCAGTGTAAAGACAGCCTGATAGTGAAAGGCCGGGTTGTGTAGTACCAGAGAGGACCCAGCGATTGGCAGTCACAGCTGTCAATCACCCCCCCCCCGCCATCCCCTTTTCCCCACTTCCGTCCAATGCGAGGCTGCGAGCTGCCTGTGTTAATTCAATTAAATAAATAAATAAAATAACGTTAATTAAACAAGAGAAAATATGTTCTACTGACTGGTGGATTAGCGTTAGCATTGGCTAAGGATTACAGTACATGACCATCTAAACAAGAAAATGACGACGTGGATTTTTTTTTGTTTACATCACATTATGGCCAGGGGGGGCAGTGCCTGCAGCAGGAACCAGGTAGAAGAAGACTATGTTGGTAAACAGAGAGTAATAAAAACAAATCTTATTTAACGCTAGACAACTTAAATCATAAAGCAACTCGGGCATTTCAGGCCCACCGGTTTTTTAGGGTTCGGGGCTGGTATGTCACGGTTCTATTCAGAGCCGGTTCCGACATATCTCGGTGCTGCTCGGGCTCAGAACTCAGATTTATAATAATAGCTCGGGGCCAGTCACGGGACCTCTACTTCAAATGCATTCTTCTGAAACTGAAACATGTGCAGTAGGAAGCTCAGTATTTTCTTTTGTATCACAGGGTGGTCATTCCATCTTTCTTTCATGTTGCTAACCAGCTATCCATTATGTTTCTCCAGTTGTTGCCATGGATGTTGTTTTTTCATGGATATTCCTATCATTGGATTTTCACAGTGATAAAACTAAATATAAGGATTTTAAACATATGTATCTGACTGAGTTTAACCCTATGGGCTCTATTTTCGTAAACTAGGTGCAGGCTAGGTGCCCTGCGCTTCGCCTTCGCTTCGCCAACAAGGCGTGTCCAGGAGCAGTTTGCAATTTTCCTTCGAAGCGCAGCGGGGCGCATCCCGCCTACTTCCCTCCCACCGGCGCAAATGGCATAGAGGGAGGAGAGAAGGCGTGGAGTGGGTTTGACACAGCCGAGTCAGATCTTCACCAATCAAATGAGCTCCTCTCCTCGCCTTTAAATCCGCCGCGCGCGCGAGGCGCACGTTTGATTTCACCGTGGAAGAGGGAGGCAATTGACTTGGTGCGCACACGTCACCAAGACCTAACAGGCAGGTTTCCACAGTTCCAGGCACATTTAAATGGAATTAATAATCACAATAACCCCTATTTATTGTAACTATCTGAATCAGCACATACACATACTGTATATCTATATCGATTGTCCCGTCACACTGATGACAGATCAAAGGCTCTCGGCATGCGTAATGGAAACTCAACCTGACTGAATTAACACAGATGAAACCAGGGGGGGACTGGGACAGACGTGGATGTCCCAAGAGCAGGTGTTGACACTACACACTGTGCCGTTGCGATGATCTGCTATATTGATTTATTTACTTATTGATTTATTGAGCCGCATCGTCACGCGACCATAACAAATAAAACTGAAAACAAATAAACTATCATCTCTCACAGCAAGTGAGACGGGAGGAAACTGATGTTCTGGTCCGGTCCAAGCTCGCAGTGTCCGGTCGTGCGAACAGACCTCACGGGCTGATGATGCAAAAGTAGTCTGGGAGGGAGGAGGTTATGATGTTATCCAGGTTTGCTCTGACATATTGAGAGCTGTTGCCCAGTAAAAAAAAAAAAAAAAAAAAAAAACACACACACACACACACACCTTTTCCAT
Organism: Trachurus trachurus; assembly: GCF_905171665.1. Classification (NCBI taxonomy): domain Eukaryota; kingdom Metazoa; phylum Chordata; class Actinopteri; order Carangiformes; family Carangidae; genus Trachurus; species Trachurus trachurus. The sequence continues at coordinate 22,789,401 of NC_139896.1, read as the reverse complement.
TAATAAAGACACTCATATTTAGTAACCTATATTTAAACCCGTGTGCACAGATCACAACATAAACAAACAGCTGTGCGTAAAGGAGGAGCGTCTCTCTTTTTCTTTTTTCTTTAGAATTTACCTGAGATGGGAGATGTGAATATCTTCTCACTATCTGATGCCGAGGCTGATTGTGGTTTGCTGTGAGAGATGATAGTTTATTTGTTTTCAGTTTTATTTTTTATGGTCGCGTGACGATGCGGCACTGGCCCCTAATAAATCAAAAAGTAAATAAATAAATATAGCGGATCATCGCAATGGCACAGTGTGTAGTGTCAACACCTGCTCTTGGGACATCCACGGCTGCTTTTTTGTCCAGTCCCTCCCTAGTTTCATCTGTGTTAATTCAGTCAGGCTGAGTTTCCATTACACATGCCGACAGCCTTTGATCTGTCATCAGTGTGACGGGACAATCTATATAGATATACGTGTATGTGCTGATTCAGATAGATACAATAAATAGGGGTTATTGTGATTATTATTATTATTATTATTTATTGCATTTAAATGTGCCTGGAACTGTGGAAACCTGCCTGTGAGGTCTTGGTGACGTGGGCGCACTGCGGAGCTGGGCAGTCAAAATATCAGTCCGCTGGCTGCGCTTCGCCTTGCGCTGAGATTAGACCAGGTTGGAGCTGGCGAGCTTTCGGCGCACTCTCCGCGCGGTCTATCTGCAACAAATTGTTACTGCGCCAAGGTGAATCTGTCGACACCTCCCCCTGCTGCGCGACCACTCCCATCTCGGCGCACAGCAGTCTGCCAATTTACCGAATCCGCTGCCCACGTTGTTGCACTGGAGGGAAATGCCACAGCGCCAGCTGCGCCAGGGCTCGCCTCGCTGCGCCCCCCTGAGTTGCGCCAGGAAAATAGGGCCCTATAGCTTAATATCTTAAGGGAACTGCTGAATCAACTTCGACAGTAGCACACATTGCACATGCAATTGATTTTAGAGCCTCCATGCTGTTCTGTCTGAACCTTGTACCTCAATCCAGAGCTCTTCGGCACGTGTTCACAAGGACATACAGGGGAAGAGTCTGATCAAAACCTGTAGGCCTGCTGAGTTGTAAGTGGGTGTTGCCATAATTTTCTATGCTGTGCTACCTGGAATACTTTAGCTTTAGAAAAATGTATAACATTTTCAAACAACATAACACAAATTCGCACACATTATTTACAAAATGACACTAAAAAGTTTCCACAGGAAGTTAAGGTGCTGAAGGATTTTCTTACAGACACTTGCCATGTGAGTGTGTCAATCAATCTGACAGTGGTCAGTGTTCAGAAAGTGCTGAATTGAATTTAACTTGTTGGGGCCTATTTGATTGAAATAATAATAATTAAAAAAGAACACTTAATCAAAAGGGGATTAGCCTTCAGCTGGACTAATTTTCTGAGTAGGGTGTGTGTATGAATAGAATTAAAAGCAGAACTAAAATCGTTAAAGAGCGGTGTGGCTTACGCAACAGAACTTTCTAAGTGCTTCAAAACAAGGCGCAGTAATGTGGAGATATTGTCCTTTGTTCTTCTATTAGGCAAATTGGTATTGATCCAAGACTGACTCCACCTCTCAGCGTCGCCTCTCTGTTATGATCTACCCCAGTGATTTACAATGTCGAGAGTTAAAACCACTGGACTGTTATTTTCCTGGGGACAAGGCTTTTTAGAAACATAGATTTTTTTCCAAAAGCTCCGGCATTGTGTGTGTTTCTATATAGAGCAGAAAGAGTACAAAAATAGCTGAGGTGCCATTCGGCCCCAGCATAGTTACAAAAAAAACCTTGGTAACAGTACATGAATTTACCAGTTTCACCATTCATTTATCAATTTCAAGTCATGTTCAAATAATCGACTTAATTTGTTCTTGAGGGCTGTGATTGGCTTCTTTTTGTTGTTCATATATGACATCACTTGAATTGAGTCCCATAATTTTTTAATGGCAGATTTGGACAAATCTTGTTCCATTCCTCAGGCTGTGTCTCTGCTGACCTCAAGGGTCAAGGGTCAACTGAAGACTTTTCTGTTTAAAAGGGCTTTTGGGTGCTAGATACAGTGGGATGTGACTCTCCTCTCATTTAACATTTTTTTTTTTTTTGCCTCGACCCCCTCGGGTCGATCAAGTGCCACTTGATGTTCTCATATGTTGTTATCTGTACTATTACTATGTAATATGCACAGTACTTTCTATATTTTATTGCATATTGTGATGTAGTGTATGATGGTTTTATCTACGATGTGAAGCACTCTGTGTATTCGTACTGAGAAGGGTGCTATACAAATAAAGTACTTACTTACTTACTTACTGACCTCAGCTGCTGATTTGAGGTCCTTTGGTGCAGCCCTCAGACCTGCACCGTTCTCCTGATCTATAAGTAATTTCCTCCAATTAATACATTCCAAATTACTTTTGTTATATATGCCTCATTATGTTGATGTCTCTTGACAGTTTTCTAAGAAATGGATAATTCTTTACAGAAGGGTACTTGATCCTGTAACCATGTCAATATCTGCATTCTGGAAATAAATAAATTCAAGATTTTAAGAGCTTTATTGTCATTGTACAGTCACCTGGACATTGTTTAAAAGCAACTACTATAAGGTGCACTCAAGGGGAATTGAATAGATTAAAAGAAAAACAGAAGAATATACACAACAACAATAAATACAGAAATCCTTTATTTAAATATCCAATGTTTGAATAAATTAATAAAAATAAAAACAACAGAGTATCTTACACAAACCACAATAAATATGAAGTTGCATATCATAAGGTAGAGATCTAGATGATATTATTGTGTTAAGTTACTGTGTGTTTAGAGTCCTGACTGCCCATAGGGGAAGAAACTGGGAGCAGGTACAGGTCCATCAAGTCCAGGACAAATAGACTTAGCAACAGAGGGCAGCATGCTGAACAGGTGATGGTTTGGATGCAAGTGATCACTGGGAATTGCTGTAGCTCTGGAGAGGCAACAGGAGCTAGCAATAGAGCCCAGGGAGGGAAGTGGACAGCTGATCAGTTTTTCTGCAGATCTTATCACTCAGTCACGCTGTCTCTTCCTGTCAGCCACAATGAAGCCAACGTACCATACAGAAATGGCGTACACCAGCAAACTCTCAATTGTGGAGCGGTAGAAGGAGACGAGAAGGTTTGCCTGCAGTTTGTTCCATCTCAGGACCCTCGGGAAGTGGAGACGTTGCTGGGCTTTCTTGACAAGGGCAGTTGTGTTTGCTGACCACGATAGATCATCTGAGATATGGATCCCTAAAAACCTAAAGGTGGAAACCCTTTCCACAAGGTATAGGAGGGGGGGTCAGTCTTACGCCTCCAAAAGTCCATGACCACTTCCTTGGTTTTTCCTGTGTTGAGGGTCAGATTATTCAAGTCACACCATTCCGTCAGCCACTGCACTTCATCCCTATAGGAACTGTCATCACCGTCTGTGAGCCCCACGTGTATGTGTAGATGGTGTACAAGAGAGTGCTCAACACCCAGCCCTGTGGAGAGCCAGTGCTGAGTGTCAGGATGGAGGAGCTCTTGTCACCAATTTTAACAGACTGTGGACGGTTAGAAAGAAAATACCTAATTCAAACACAGGTGGTAGGAGGGAAGTTCAGTGCGACCAGCTTGGCTGTGAGGATGTCTGGTATGATGGTAGTGAATGCCGAGCTGTCGTCGATGAACAGCATCCTAACAGAAGTCCCAGGATGTTCCAGGTGACGTAGGGCTGTGTGAAAAGCAGTTGAGACTGCGTCCTCAGTGGCAAACTAATGGGGGTTGAAAATAAACTCACATATTTCTTCTCCAACTCATTTGCAGTTGGTACAGTTGTAGTGGTGTGTACATGGGCGTCCACACTAAAGCCTTTAGAATTTACCCTTGAACAATGTGCTACAAAGATCTCTCCTCTTTGTCAAAAGGCCAGTGCCATGTTTGTTGAAAGTTTAAAAGGAAATTTGAAAGAAAATATATTGATTCATTTGCTCTGTACATTGCATTTGCTCATTTTCAAAAGGTATGAAAAAGCGTATTGAAATGGTAAAATATAGGTTTCTTCATTGTCACTATAGAGTTAGTCTGGCCTGACGGAAGTGTGTTGCTGCGATAAGCCTCTGATTGGTCGGAACGAGCCACCCGGCAGAAGTCCCACCTCCGGTCTGCAGCTTTCACAGTCCGCCCGGTAAAGGGAAACTTAAGATATACTTTATTAGTCCTTGACAGGAAACTTGTCTTGGGCACAAGTGCTGACACAGCTGCATCTAAAACCACACATAGCGAGCATCAACAAACATCAACAAACAACAACAGGAACCGAACCATGGATCTATTAAACATCCGTGTCATGAACTGAACAGAAGAAGAAATATCCGTCAGCGGTTGCCAACCGCCGTTAAACTGAACAAAAGAATAAATATCCGTCAACGGTTGCCGACCGTCGTTACACCGCGGTCCCAAATCCAGTTTCCAACCGGCAATATTTTGCAAGCGCACCGTTGCTACGGCGCATACCACAACGATTGTGACTGGTTGAAATAATTCCAAACGGCCGGAGCGTTTTTTTTTTCTCTGATAGCAGAATCATAGGCGGACCAGCCAGACCCTTCTTCTCTGGAGGAGGGTCTGGTGAGCGAGACTACTATAGAGTTTATCATTCTCTGCATTTCCACAGATTTGCACAAAATAGAGGCAATTTACAAAAATATTGACAAAGCTCTACATCAGATGGTCTCTGATGTTATGCTGATAAAAGTGGGTTTTCTCCTCTGGTGATATCACCCAAATTAAACACTGTTGATTTTCCCCCTCTGCTAATTTGGGGAATGATTGCATCCACTGCAAAATCAGGTGTGGTATTTACTTCAAGGCGATAAGGGCATGTGGTGCATGTTAATGACATAAAGGCAGTGGCCACATATCAGGGATTTTTGGAAGATATGTAATAGTCTGCAAGGTTTTTGGGTTTCATGTAATTACTTAAGTCATGTCTTGTGGCTGGAATTTAGAAAGATTTTCCTTCCTCATGTTTGCAAAATATTACTCAGTCAAATCAATTGTACGACCACCTCAGAGGAACGCAGATTTTGTTTTTAATGTTTTCCCATTCATTACTTTTTAGTTTAAAGTGTCAAATTGTGTTTAGCGGGTTATTATTTTGAAGATGCCATGGAAGTGATTATGTACTTAGTAGAATAATTTTCCACTGATCTGCATATATATGATTAGTGTCAATTTAAAGGAATAACACTTTTTTTCAGACAGGAATGATGACCAGGCAGATTGTAAAGTGCAGGAGAGAGACTGTCAGGACAGGAAACAAAATACAAAGGCTGTGTCCGAAATAATTCACCACTCACTATATAGTTATTAAGTATATAGTGACTACACCATTTTGTAGTGCTGCCCGAATGTATAGTAAGGATTAACATACCCTATAGGGGTGTAACGATACATGTATTTGTATTGAGCCGTTTCGGTGCGAGGCGTTCGGTTTGGTACAGCGCTGAGCACGGGTGAGTTTCTGTAACATAAGTTGTGTGTGTTAACAGTCCGCCTGCAGCTACACGTGCAGGAGCCTGTTTACGTCATGGCTACTGCTAATGCTACCGCTAGCGAGAAAACAGAGGTTTGAAGACCCTTCCTGCTTGTAGGAGGAGTGGAAGTGGGGGTGGTTGCTCCTCTCTCTCTCTCTCTCTCTGTCTGGCTGTTTTGCGCACGGGCTCCAGCACCTGTGGATCGGCCGCAGATGTGCCAAGAGCAGGCGCATGTAGCTGCTGTGTTGACACTACACACTGTGCTGTCGTGATGATCAGCTTTATTCATTTATTTATTTATTTATTTATTTATTCATTTGCGGCTGAGCGGTCGCATCGTCAAGCAGCCGTTGTGGCATTTGGCTTCTGTTGATAAAAACAAAGTTTCATGCCTCTCCTCATTAACTTGAAGTTCTGTTCACAGCATGCTGTTGTATAACTTTTATCATTTCAACAGCGAATCAAAGGTTGTGGTCAATTTTAGAAACTGCAGCAATGGAAGCATTGACATCACCCCATTCTAATGCCCTGGAAAAAGACAGCAAAAAAAAGCAAAAACTGCCTGCATGATGTGCTCTTGTCCTTTTATTTGGTTATTCAGTGTCATTTTTCTCCCCTGCTTCAAATCCCTGATAAATATGAAAGCCAAGGTTAGAGGAAATTAAATAAGCCTTTAGAAAGAAGCAAACAGAGGAGTTGGCATGTCACGGCTATTCACACAATTCATTTGACTTACTCGGATTAATCCTACATGGGTTGGCTTTAATTGCAGGGCACTCATTCCAACATTAAAATACAATATTAGAATGACAAAGTGATAATCATCTGGTTAGAATACCACGGCTGCCGCTGCTGATTATAGGTTCTGTTGCAGATGTGGCAGTGTTGGCACATTGGAGAAGAAAAGCAGCAGCTGAAAGAACAGGACAGGTCAATGTTATTCCATTCAGAGTGATTTCCCTGAATGTCTCTGCACTGCACCGAGAAATTGGTATTTTGCTTGCAGGTGTGTGAATAGGAACCAAGGCCATAATGGTCCCGCAAGACTCTGACACTGAAGACAAAACAGCCCACGACAAAGGTACATAATAGTGGTGAAGTTTATTATAAATGTCAGGACTATTCTTATCTTTGCTCTTTACCATTCCATTTCCTTACAAGTCATTTTTACTGTGCTAATAAGCAGGTTTACAAAATAACGTTTTCATAGTTTTTTGAATGGTTTTATATGTAGGCTACAGTAGAATAAGCTAAACATGATCAAACTTGATGAATATTTCAATAGTTACAATACTGACAAACTAAGGTACTCCTTACCTTAGTGGTTTATCTAAGAATGGACGTGATAAAAAAATAACCTATTACCACCGAAAAAATAGTTCAGACCAAATCTCAACAACCCGCGATGCGTAGAGGAAAAATGGAGTCCATGGATTAATTGGATGATGCTTGAGGAGCTGTTTTTTTTTTTATTAACAACCCCAAACATTGCTCATGTGTATATCGTAGGACATCATATTGTTTTTTCTGTGTTTTGTTTGACAGACATATTACGTGGTCAAAGCAATTCAACCTTCCACTGCTTTTGAAAGGTCAAAGGCTTTATCTACTAAAACGGCAAGTACTTTTATTGACCCGCATTATAGGGAAATTCTTTTCACACAACCTATTATTCCACCACAAGGACAAAGCAAGATGGTAACATTGGGGCAAAACACACATAATACAGCATATAGACATGAGCAAACACATTTAATAACAATCCAGAAGAGAAGAAGAAGAATACAGATCTTTGTGTATTGCCTTTGGGGGCGCTGCAGGAGTAAAGAACAGCTTTGTGTGAATGAAGCAGTATGATGGTGTGTTCCTGCAGTGAAGACAACACATTAAAACCTTACCTTCAAATAGTTTAATGAATTTGCTTTCTTTGTTGCACAAACCATCAGAAAACCCTGAATGATCCAAACATGTTTAAAGCCAACTCACTCTGAGAGACTCACTATAAACAAACATACCGACATCAAGGTTGTTGCCCAGAATGCAACACTCTCTGCAGGTGGCAATGCTCTTATCTGATATGTAAATGTCTATCAGGTTTAATAAGACCCCCCGCTACTGCAAATGTAACCGTCTGTAAAAAAACAACAACAACAACAACAACAACAAAAAACATCTAATGTGGTGTATGTTAATTCCTTCTGGGTAATTCAATCTGTTGAACTGAACGGAGATAAAATAAACTCCACCTATCAGCCACAATATTACTAAGTCATTGTAAAATTACATGGCAATACCAAACTTACGGTATGATGATACAATAATATTCTAATATCATAATATGTAATATAATATGCAAATAAGCATTAGCATTTTTGACAGTATTATTTATATTCACTCATTTGGTTGTCAATACATCCACCTAGTAAAAGCTAAAGGCGAATTCAGTCTCAACAGTCCTGCAATTAATCCTCCTTCATTGTAGTTCTAATGTCCAGTTTGTATTGAAATTTCTATAGTGGGGTTCAACTCAGATGGGGCATTTCTTTTCAACCCAACACCTCCAGGTGATTCTCCTGGTTGTGGGTGGGTGAGAGTCATCCTGTCTGAGACAGCAGTCATGCCACTTTATACTTTACAGTCAGTGATCACGGGGTGAGTAACAGTCAAACAAAACAACAGCTGTCAGATCTGAGTAGTGTAGGGGGCACAGACACTGGTCTTAAACCACAGACTGACTGAAAGGGAGTCTGGAAGAGGAAATTGAACAGGCGGCTTCTGCTGACATTCAGGAAGCATTCAGTCAGTCATTGTTGGTTTGGGTAGAGGCCAAAGACAGATTACAATACAGCAGAGGGCAGTTTTTCACTTTAACTGAACTATTCAAGGCCTGAAACTGAGGAAAGAGTTGGCTTGTTCAGACTGGAGCATCTTAACAACCTCAACCTATTGGCACAAGTCGGTGTTTGCATGAGATCTATTCATATGTCAATAGACACAATGGCGGTGTGGATGAGGGCATGGGGCCGTGATCATCCATCCGTGTCCACTCCAGCATGGATGGATAATCAGCTGGAGTCAATCCCAGCTGATGTACGTAGGTTGTGAGTCTATCACTTGGCTGACGTATAGAGACAAACAATGCACACACACTCACACCAGAGGAAGCCGGAACACCCGGAGAGAACCCACAGGCACAGAAAGTACCATACCCAGAAAGGCTTGGGAATCAAACCCAGAGCAGCGCTAACCACTGAACTACTGTGCTGCCCAAGCCACAACCAATAGATAGTAAATCAGATGCTCCATCACATTAACTCAGAAAAATGGATTTAGTGTGAAGTCCAACTGTTCTTCCATATTCTGACGTCCTCCCAGAGAAACAAAGCCAGTGTGAAAGTCACGTTTTCTCTGCTTTAATTTGCCTTGTTCCTTTCGATCTCCAGATTAACTCTTCCATCGTTGAGTTCGGCGACAAGAAGAAGAAGAAAAAGTGAGAATATACGGCACGCTGTGACACATTATTTAAGATGATGAATTGCTTCTGGACGGGACATCTTGTTTCTGCCTCGTACAAGAAAAGTATGATTTATGATTGCCTCTGAGTTCACTGTCAAAAAACAATACTGCAGGGAATTATCAGCATTTGAGAATCTCTGTAATACAAATTAATGATCACATCACACAGTGAGCCCAGTCAGACCCCGCTGAATTACACACCTTAAATGGGCTATTTTGGAGCATTAATCAATTTCTGACAAAGCCATAACTGCTGTGTAGTGGTAATCATTCAGTAAGGGCCAAATCACTGAAGACATGTTTGTATTTTCATCCTAATAAAGAACAAGATAAGTTCAGCGACTCTATGCTTTATTTCACTCTATCAGTTAAAGGTGCAGAGGTGAGATACGTTGCACGGCCATCTCTAAGTACCACTTCAACACTTTTTTACTTATTTCTTGAAATACGAGCATCAGAATAGTGGAGGTTAAAGGCATGTAAACATTGTTTACCCAGCCATCCAATGCCGAAATAACATTTACACAATGCTCCATTCAGTGTTTATCCACACTTCACACCTATTAGCGAGCTCAGCTGCACATCCTAAAACTAGGGATAGAAGAGCGGGATGCTCGCTGTCTCCAAGAAACGGTGTTTCCACATTTTGAAATGTATTAGCGAGGAGGCTTTTTTGTTGTTGTTGCCAATGAATCAGGCTGCACAATTAATAATCGGAAAAAGAGGGGGTTGGATGAAGGTGTGGATGAAGGACATACAGTAGGTAGCTTTAAATCTGAAGTCCAATCTGATGTTTAGAGAACAAAAAATGTGCAAAGGTTCAATGTTAACATACAGGCTATGTGTCTAAAGTTACCTTTCCAGACTATGAACTTCTCTGAGCTTGAACCAAGAGCTGCAAGAGTCTAGAACCATTTAACAGTTTCATGATGCCGGACTCACTACACCTGAATACTGCTCTGCATCATCATGATATCCCGAGGGAAAACAAATTTTGCACATGATCCAAGTGATATTCACCTTTTCCTGCCATCATTTACACTCAGTTTCCACGCTCATCCAATCACAATGCGAAACATCAACCTTTAGCCTCTCACCTGTTAGTTTGCAGCCTTAATGAGTCTTCTGACTTTGTTGTCATTTCAGCGCTGCAACATTTCATGACCCACCTCCAACAGTGCACTTAACTACCACGACTGTACTGAGTGCCTCAGGGCTGCTGCTTCAGAGCACACTCCTCGTATCAGAAGGTGGGGAAAGAAAAAACCTTTATGGCTGCTCAGGTTGGAGTGGATGTTGCAAGATGATCTCCTTGTGTGATTAATCATTTTTGAAACCATAACCTTTCATCCATGTGTAAAACAAAAAGGTAACGCAACTAACAAAAGACACAATCAAAACATATACAGTACGTAGTTATAAGCTGACTGACAGAGCTTTAAATACAGAGGCCTGAAACTACAACATCATTAGCTTGATTCTTTTGTTAGGTTGTAAACTAACAGATAGTTCCAGGTGTTATGAAGTGAAAATTACTTTATGTCTTTAACTAAAATTGTAACAATATTCCAAACACTGATCTTTGGTTTATAGAGTGTGTGGTGAGAGTTCGTTTTTGGCATAGAAACTGAAAGGACATGTTCACCCAGCTTTTTATTACCCCCACCCTTCTAGATATGATGTACTCTGTGAAAATTGATCAATATTATTGGATATATAGCTGGAACAGCAGAATGTAATTGGGGTAGTAGTATGAATGTTGATTTAAAATTGTTTTTATGATTAATTTCCTCTAAAATGCAGTCCTGCAGATAACCAGTAAACTCACATTCAAACTCCCACCGCCTCTTGGCAGGGAGGGCTCTGGTGCGTGTTCGGTTGGAGGGAAGATGCAGAGGAAGACGACTGACATTACACCCGCACTATTACAGCAGCTCCCATTGCACCTTGTGGGCTCCCGAGTCCGTCACCATGGCAACCCAGGCAATATATGTGTTGTTATTTGCAGGCTTTGACTTCACAGTCCCACCACTGCCATTATGTATCAATTCTCACCAAGACAGTGAAGCCGGAGGAGGAGGAGGAGGAGGTGCAAAGTGAGAAGTAAGGAGAGAAGAGAGGAGACGTGAGCTGAGAAAAAGAAGATTAGTTTTTTCATTCATTTTTTTAAAATTCTTAAATGCTTTCATTCTCCAATTCCCCCTAAAATACTAAAAACAATCTTTAGATGTGTGTGTGTGTGTGTGTGTGTGTGTGTGTGTGTGTGTGTGTGTGTGTGTGTGTGTGTGTGTGTGTACACATGTGCTGTGATTATCAGGTCCCCTTGCTGACATGTGTTTTGATCCCAGCACCTTTTCCATTCATATTGCGTGTTAAACTTCCCTCAGTGAGGTGGATGCAAGGCACCCAGGTGCTAAAAGGCTGAAACAGAGTGAAGTGGAAACCTGTTACTGGTAACAGGCAGGCATGAGAGAGTGGATCTGCTGGATAGGTGTCAGACACACAACATCAAAGTCCAGTGCTTTCACAAAGTACTCAGACCCCTTAACCTTTTTTTTTTTTTTTCACGCATTAGGTTGCAGCCTCGTGCTAAAATAATTTTTGTTAACTTTTACCCTCATCTGTCTGTGCTAAATATTCAGTTATAGTAAAGCCCAAACTGAATTTTAGACTTTTTTTCAAATTTGAACTGAAATATCGCATTGACAGAAGCTTCCAGACCTTTGTTGGTGATAAGAGCTTCAAGTAGTCTTGGCTAAAAGCTTTGCACATCTGGATTAGATGATTCTCCGATGTTTCCTGCTTATCTTGGCTGTGTGCTCAAGTGTTGCTGATTGTCCTGTTGGTAGATGAACATTCAGCCCAGTCGAATATCCTCAGTGTTCTGGATCAGTTTTCCCTCCACCCACACTGACAAGTCTCACTGGCCCTGCATGATGCTGCCATCACCACCATCATGCTTCACCGCTGGGATGGTATTAGAGAGGTGATGATGCTTGACTTGATGCTTAGAGCTGGGGCCAAGCTTTTCAATTTTGGCTTCATCAGACCAGAGAATTGTGTGTCTCATTCCCACAGACGGAGGATCCTTTAAATGCAACAAGAAATTTGCCATAAAGCCACATTGGTGGAGAGCTGTAGTGATGGTTGACCACAAGGTTCTTGATCCTCTGATTAATTTATAGGGAGACTTGGTATATATATACAGTAGATCATGCTGACGGGACTACGATCAAGCCATGGATACATCAACGATAAAGAAACGTGAGGCACCTTGGCTAAATTGAGTCTGGATACTTGAGTGCATTTCAGTTTTTCATTTTCAATAAATTGAAAAAATTGAAAACATTTTGAAAAATTGAAAAATCCAATATTATTATTTATCTTTTACATCTGCGACCATATACCAAACAGAACATTAGTTATGATGAGCCAGTCTTCACCATTTCAACCAATCAGATGGTTCAATATTCATTTTTCATTTCAGGTAATTATCTCACCTCCATCCTTCATATTTATGAGTTGTGCGATGTGATTTAATTATAATACTCCAGTACTCCTCAAGGGTAAAAACAAAAAATCAATTCTATTTTGCTTATAGGTAAATCACTCACAGCCTTTACCAGCCAGTGAAAATCAGGTGTCATCTCACAGAGTAACGGGGTCATGTATGGTATAAGGGAAAGATCAAAGCTACCATCTTTGTACCAGGATGACAACCTGTCAGGTCCTGAACTCAGGTCATGTGATGAGTCCTGACCGAGCTCCACTCACTAAAGAAGGCTGTACATCACAGGCAAACAGTGTTGTAATGACTGTATCTTCCTAGGGTTTGGTGTGGAGCTTCTAACCTTAGATATTATAACCACGGATGTCATTCATTGTTGCAGGCTTTTCAGTGTCGCACATCAACTGCAGTCGCACATTGTAGAATATCCATGTGCAGAAAGGTACTTGTGAATTTTATTTCAGGTTATCAGAAATGCCAAGGTCAAGTCTGTAATTATTGAGGTCTGAGTCACGGCGTCTGTTGACCCTCTGCAATCAAAAGCAGGGCTCATTCATTCTCATTCTCCTCAATCACTGATTCTCAATGGAGAGGGTGTTCATCAAAAGTATATAAAAACTCATTGAAAAACATTCTGTTTTGTATTCTAATGAATGTCACTGTAACTTTGTATGAAATATTTCAAGATCTCCTTTTTACTCAGTTTTAGGAAAGTATGTTTGTTTGGTACCAGCAAGTTAATTAAAGAATATGACTTCAGTGATTGGAGATGCAATTCATAAAACAAATTTCATTCTCCAATCCTGATGATCACTTGTAATAAACAAGTGCTCAACAAACCTTTAAGTTCTGAAGCGCATGGATGGTTAAAATGGAAAACCTGTAAGAGCCTGTGTATAGATTCTACTTATGTCTCCAAATGAGTCTTTGTAATGAGTTTTCAGGACTGTAATGATCACACTAAATGCACGCTGACTTAAAAAGCTCTTGCAGAGGTGATGTAATTAACCCAGTGATTTGTGATTTCATTTCTGGGACTGACAGTTCAATCTAAGGCTGCACTCTGCGGCAGACAAAGGTAAAGTGCTTACATTATCTCCTGTGCACAGTGCAGGTTTAGAGAACAGAGCTCATGTTGTTAACATTTAGCATGTGACAACATTCATATTCTGCTCGATAAGCGCAGACAACATGTAATCAACTGGATGTCGGTTTTAAAGTGAGTGTTTTTAGTTCAGTGTTGTCACAAGAGTTTTTTTTAAAGCAAACACTCTCCAATACAGAAATTCAATGTTCAAGGTGGACAGCTTACTATTAGCAAGTCTGTCAGGATCAAGTTCAAACGCAACTGAAACAACTACATTTTCAAACTGAACAAAACAGGATGTTTGTCATCGTCTTTGCAAATTGTAAATGGTCTTTTTTTTAATCTGATGCCTTCATCAATGAGACACCACTAACAGAAAATAGAGTGTGAGCAGAATAAACCTGTGCAAAAATACTAGTGCTACTACTCCTGGTTAGGGCACAGTTAAGAAATATACCTTTACGCACATTGTTTTCGAGGCAAATGCAGAGACTGCTTGCCGAAAAACTGCCCCAATGGAAACGCACATCAGCGGTTTTGCATTAATTTACCTCGAAAATAACTGTGCCTCATAACGTTCCATTATTATCTCATAGCGTGGTGAATGTGTCGGTCACAACTTGTCCACGAGAGCGTTTTGGAGTTGTTGGATTGTGTGTTTGATGAGTTTGATGAGGGAAACCAAGAAATTCTATGAGCCTAGCGTAGCTCTGAGCAGCTCGCACCAACAATTAAAGGTAACAGACCTACTCCTAAAACTATAGGGATTATGGTAATGGGCCAATTTGCCAAAATGTTGAACTATCCCTTCAGAGGATGGCCACTGTAATTACAGTTCATCCTGCAGGGAGCATGAATCTAATTTCTGAGCCATATTTCATCATTATTTGTTGAGATATTTCTGTAAAATGACACGAGATGAAAAATCTGAGAGCTTAGGACTGAGAATTAGTCCTCTGGAGACCACATATTACATCTCCAACAATTTAGAGTACCTTTATATGGGACTTGTTTCCCTTCAAAATGTATTCATTGTGGCAAAAAAGTGGAATTCAATCCAGCTGAGACATTTCTTGCAAAACCACACGTTAACCTCAAGGTAACAGAGGAAGCATCAGGGGCTCATCGGTCAGTGGGATTCATCATGGAAAACATGAATGCCTGTACCAAGGTTCATGGCACTGTACTGTACTGAGTGACATTTTCCCTCTACACAGCCATGCTGTGAGCATGGATGAAAAACGGTCTGCTGCCTAAGTTCAAGAGAAAGTTGAGCAGTGACTGAAACTAACAGCTGGTTTCTGTGTTGAATTCACAGATTTTATTGACCATTTAGAGACAGACTGAACAAAATAGTTGTTAGAGGCAGTTGCGACTTGGAACTGTACAACCATTTATAGATAGTTCTAACCTTCTGTCTGAGCTCTTGTGATCTTTTCCTGTTAGTTTTTTTCAGTTGGTCCCAGATTAACTTGCCTTTCACTGATTGTATTCATAAAGAAGGATGCCTTAGCACGTCTCAGTTTCTTAATTCTAAGGCACGCATATCTATGCCTGTCCTGTTTAGTCTTTATTGCTGTTTTTAAGGCTTGATCCTGTTCCTTCATGGATGCTCTAATGCCTCCATTTATCCAGAGGAGAATGCTCTTTTGACAATGTCTCGGTTTGAATTCCTTTTGGAAACGTTTTATTGTAGATTGAATTGTGGTGACAAATATGACTATTGCCCTCCACATTTGTTCCTGATAATCGGTGTTGGGCAAGTTACATCCAAAATATAATACATTAAATATTATTAGTTACTGTCATTTTAAAGTAATTAGTTACATTACAATATTACTGTCTCACTACTACTACACTACTTTTGCATTACCTTTTGCAGTCACTTTCGCCAAAATAACCGCAGAAATATGACTATAAAGTGTAGTTTATTGCAGCTGATAATACATTCAGTGGAGGGTGATGTAGCAAAATGTCTGTGTGGGCCTCTGAAGCTACTAAAGCTACGTTTTGCGGGTAATCTACTAAGAGTAAATGCCTACAGTAAATAACAGCACGTGCACACCACAGGGTTGAAATGACAGTTTTACGCGCTGTAATCGTGTCCACCATGGAGAGTGTGGAAGGAGAGCTGGATGGCCGCAAACGCAGAATGAAATTTGATCCGATGAATTAATAGAAAGGAGCAAATAAACATATTGTTGATCTACAGTTAAGAAGAAATGTCTGAGAATACCTGAGAGAAAGTAAATGCAGTGATACCAGCTGTCATTCATTGGACCGGAGGTGCGTGCTACGGCACAGCGCTATGGCGCAGAGCTTGGGCCACACTCGGATTTAAAAGCCCGGGCGAGAGGGGATCAAAGACGAGGTGAAAGAAGAGGTGAGGTCTTTCGGTCCCGGATCCGGAGCTGAGCAGCTAGGTACTGGAGGGGGAGGAAAGGAGCACACTGAGGGTATCAAGGGCGCCGCACGGCCTGCGTAACGGCGCTTCAAACACACTGTTACAGCAGCTGGAATGACCCAGACGCGAGGGAAAGCAGAGATGAAAGAACTTTTGCCACCGCATTAACTAACACATTCGTGTCAGTGGCTCCAAATCCACCCGTCTGTTTTGTTTTATGTGTTCTTTTTGTAAACGTGAGAAACATTCTATTATGTACTCCGCTACTGTCAGTAATGCTGCGCTGATCATCACCTCCTTTTCAAACGTATTAATTCAGACGCAGTCACAGTCCCCGCAACTGATAAGTTTTCACACGTTTTTATGAAAATGTGTTGTAACACGCGTTAGACTTAAACTGTAATGGGTAAAATATTACCTCTTTTTTTTTTTTGGTAATGTGTTATACTACCGCGTTACAGCAAATGCTGATAATAGACATCCCAATTTATTTCATTTATTGCTGTGTTGAAATCGTCCTTGTGGTTTTTGGGGATTCTGAAAGGTCCCTTTTTTTGTTGCAGTCATGTTTGATCTGCCTTTTTTATAGTTCGATCCCCTTTTTTGTAGATTTCTTGATATGGGTGTCACGTTATATATTATGATCAGACAGTCCTGTGACCATGTTAAAGGATTTCACAATCCTCTCAGGTTTGATGCTAAATATTAAATCGATCTGGGTTTTGGAGGAGGATGTTATCCTGGTTGGTCCTTTAACTAACTGTGCAAGATCATATTTTGTCATGACACGCTTTAGGGCTTTTCTACAATTTCATTTTAATGTTACGGGGCTAATGTTTTTGTTTTGCCAGCTACAGCAGCTAGTGCAGGTTTGATTTATCGGTTTTGAAATGGAGCACATGGCTCCACTTACATTCCTGGACTTCTTGTGATGTTCCTGCTGTTCAGGAAGAGCACAGCAGGCGGTAGGTTTCCTCCTGCGGTGTTGTGGGTAGATAGTGTTGTGAGTCTGTGTGTATAAACACAGTGACACAGAAGAGGCCAGTGGCTCTCCCACACCAAGCCTCCAATACCTTTATGTCCTACGGCTGCGTCTCCCTCTGTACCACCAGAATGTTTTCTCCCATCAGAGTCAGAGCTGTCACTCAGAATCCTACATCCTGGTCTCAACACGTAGGTTTCTGTCTCCCAGGAGGAGCCTCCAGGACGCTACTTGTAGATGCCTGGGCTCTGTGAATCTCATTAAAGTGTGATGTGTGTTTTGATGTGTACCTGGAGGCAGTAAACACAAAAGTACACCCATCCATACAACAGATTCACGGTAGTTAACACACATTTGCTTTGCTTTAGAGTTGCATTGCATATGTTCCCTAAAATATCCACATGTTCAGTTTAAGTGCACATCTTGAAAAGGTCAACCACATTCCAGCTGTTCATATAATCTGTGACTTTTCTTCTTTTTTTTTGTACAACACATGACACATAACAACAAATATGAAGCGAATACTCATAAACATTGTCAATGAGAGGAAATAATCTGACAATGACAGTGATAACAGTTGCATGCCAGAGGGAGATACCACTCCAGTGGGAGATGATGTGACAAACATTATTAGAGAAGTGTGTTCAACCGGGGGCACGATGAGAGCGTGCTCTGATCTCTGGTGAAGAAAGTGTTCAGATCCTTTATTTAAGATGCCCTGTAGAGTTTTTGACCACAAGTAGCACCTTGATGACACATGCACAAAGGTAATTCATGCCCCTTTCGATCAAGGGGTGGTAGCAAAGCACCAAGATCCACAGCACTGAGGCATAAAAGACAGTGAGGAAGTTGTAAATAATGCAGTTTTCAAAAAGTCTTTCTCAATGTTTTATGAAGAAGGAAATTAATTCAGCATGTTTGTGGTGAAATGGAAACAAAAACTTTGTTGAAAGGAAAACTCTACGGGGCAGCTCAAGTACAAAATGCTCCACTACAAGTAAAGGTTATGTATTCTAAGAAAATATTGTTAGCAAATTGTCAGAGGTAAAAGTAAGGTACTCATAATTTATGAAAATGCCCCTGGCATGTTCTACTATTTTTTAATGGGTTATTAACCGATTAAACCCCACTGGAGCATGCATTAGAAGCAATATGACCCACAGCACAGTGGGTTTTAGGGGTTAATGGATTATTAGAGCTAATAAGCCAACATTGATGTTGTGGTTCAAGAAGTGCTGTGTAGTGGGCTCACATCAGGTCAGCAAAACAAAACAACATGTCAGCTGTGTGGAACTTTGCACGTGAGACTTGATAATGTACGTATTCTGCAGCACACGCAAAAATGTATATGCATACTATATATGTCATTGACTGTGCTTCATATTCTATCAGTTCATCCTGTATTCAGTGTGTAAGATCTTTAGCTGTCCCCATTGTACAGTTGCAAAAACCAAAATTGGATGTTTATTTCTCTTGGACGTTTTACCATGGTCTTGGGTTGGCAGTTTTTGGCGTTGGCTTCATTTTTCAGTCTTAAAAGGTTGCCGCTTCTTCAATCTCCACAGATTCCCATGTTGAAATGACCAAATTTACAGTAGAAATGAACATGTTTGTTCATGCTTGTCTGAAAACATTCCAATGTTTTTATTATTATTTTGTCACAGGGAATGATGACAAGAAAATCATAGACCAATGTAAATTGAGTGTGAAAAACACAAGTGCAAACGCCCCTGAAACACCCACTACGACAGAGTCTCAACATGAAGCTTGTAGAAATGCACCTCAACAAAGAAAAGCCTTCTGTTGCTTTAATATGACGGTGACTGAACAAACGAAACTGGATTTTAATTGTGGTCACTGGGCCACAAGGAACAAAGGAATAATGAAGAACTAATGGAGAACTAATGAAGCTTGCAGCAGCCTATATCCACAATTGACTCTCCATCTTTCAAATCCTTGGGAAAATATCAGTCTCAGGGAACAGAAGACCCTAGATAAAAAATCAATTGCTGATTTGAGGCCATTGAAGCCACATCACTGCATGCATTTACATGTATACGGGCACAAATTAAGAACAGTACTAATCAACAATCTCTCCTTGAGTCTTCTGCTTTTGGTGGAACTACAGGAAGAGGAGCTTTCATTGGAAAACACAGACAAATACAAATAAGTTTTTTTAATTTGAATTTTCATGAAATTATGTCTTTGAAGAAGAGAAGGGTAATGTGGCATCCCTAATTATCCCAAACAACCAGGATTGCCTTGATACCAGCTCTACTGGCTCTGCATATCCAACCCTTGGGTGATTCTACTAGAATAAAGTTTCATAAAGACAAAGTTAAACGTTTCTATCTCGTTATTTCAGGCTTTAATTCTGGCGCTTAGAGCCTGAATAAAACTATTGAAACTTTTTAAGTAAATATTTGGACCAAGATCACAGCAGTTAATCTGCACATTTCTTTTATAACCTGAGGAAACATTTTGGTGGCCGCGGAGCTAAGGAGGCAAAACTGCCTCACATTATGTTTGCAGCTGCATTTACTATTTTACAACTTCTGTTGGATTTAATATGTCATTTTTAATATGTATTGTATGTATATATTTGTATGTGTGTTCTTATCTTTGCCATCACTTTTACACTGCATGGGCTACTGTAAAATACAAACAGATCTTGTATACACAAGGCACGAAGTAGAGCGGGTCAACCAAGGGTTGGTGGTTAATTCCTCGGCTCCTCCAGTCTGCATGTTGAAGTGTCCTTGGGCAAGATACTTCCCCACACTTGCCCCTGATGTATCACCACTGTGTGAATGTCTGTCTGAATCAGCGGCGGCACCAGAAAATTATTATTGGGGGGGCGATGAGGGGGCCGGATTGTTTATAGGAGGTGCTCGTGAATTTCGACACAACAACCATCAACAAACAATGCTATAATAGATATGGATTTACTATTCCCAGGCTAATACACTACATATTGCAAAATGCATGTTACTAAATGTTTATCATATAACAACACAAGCATATTTAACTACTTGTATTTAATGAATGAACCAATGCCAAACAACAAGCACAAACAAACAATAAACATTCAATTATGATGCTGATTTTTTTTTTAATGTTCAACTGAACTTTCCACAGAGATTTTTAACAAGTAAGGCATCTTTCTTAAAATCCATCTGTGAATAATCTATGAAGATAAATGAATCAGTGTTTGTTATTTTAAGTTTACCCACTTCATAAACAGGTGTCTATCCTGTCCTAATTGCCGTTTTTATGTCAACAAATTATTGCCAACATGAGTTTATTCAATGCTACTGTTTCTACAGTAGGAACAGTTTACAGCAGTAGCCTAAAGTCACAATAAACTCAAGAACAAATTTAAATTTTCACTAAAATCAGATACACAGGCGAGGAGTCCTGTGTATCTGAGCTTGATTGCTCTTCCTTCATCCTTCAAGTACCCGGATGTCTGTCACAGTAAAACCGAATTTGAATTTGAATTTGAATTTTGAAATTTTGAATCTGAATTTTGAAAACTGAATTTGAATTGTGAGAGTTGTATTTTCAGTGAGGATCAAATTTCATTGGCTTTCAATTTCAAATTATACTATTCAGATACAGTTTTTCAATGCAATGATTCAAATTAAACAATACAATTTCAAATTATGTGATTCAAATTCAAATTTTCAATTCGATTATTCAAGTTCAGCAATTCAAATTCAAATATGAATGATTCAAATTCAGTTTCTGGTGGCACATATTTCTGCCCATACTGTTGCTCCTCTGCGACAGACGGCCGTCTGTAACAAACCAGATGTCATTTTAGTCACAGAAGTCGAGAGAAAGCCGGTAAAACGTGGGTCAGGTAAACAATACGACATCGCCATGACAACATATTGTCACGTGTATTGTTTTGCCTCATGCTGACGGACCACTTGTTTACATAGAGGCTTGTTTATGCCATTACGTGCAGCGGCTGTTGTCCGTCTGCCGTCTGCCCAATTTCACTTGAATGTAGCATGGAAAATATGATTGAGTTGCTTGCGATATACAACCGCAACGCTAGATGGGAGTAATTCCTACACAATGTACCTTTAAGTCTATAAAATCATTATCAGACCATTTAATACAGCTGATTACAAAAAGAAATGTCAGCACATGAATGCACCACCAGGCAGGATTCACTCTGCTACTGTCATTTTCCTTCCATTAAAACTCTACAGTTGATTAACTTGAATGCACACGTGGGATTCATTAGGATACATTAGCTATGTAGAGTAGGTTTCAAGCCTCCGTGAGTTGATTTTGATGGGTTGCTGAAATGAACTGAAACCAATGGGTCCCTGCCCTGGAAGACAGCAAAAACACTTTGTGAGCAACACAAGTTGTAAAGAATGTATCATAAGTTAATTACGATGTGGTCAGCATTACATTTCCTAAGACTCAGTTTGCCTTCGACATGAAGCAGAACAGGCTCTGCTTCTCTTACTGATTTGTTCTGTTTGGATCCAGTCAGTGTAGTGACAATACAATGTCATGAATTCCAATAGAAGAAGAAGAAGAATAAACTGATGTCCTGTTCAAGGGATGCCGTGCAGTACCCCGTCTGCAATACGGGTAATAAATCAATGTAAACTGACAACTGTCCACACTGCATCTCTGTAAACGACACAACCCGAGTGAAACCTCTAAGATCAGCTGGTGCTTTGACCCAAAGCCAAATACATCTGATGCCAGGCAGACGCTCTGATGCACCCTGTGCCATGTACAGTGAATACACACACACAGTTACACACAAGGGTGCACCAGCAGAACACAAAAACACCCTACAGGCTGGTTGGTTAAATGAGAGTTGCACACACATACACACAAGCACAAAAACACACAAGTGTCCTACGAAAGGCCAGCCATGCCGATTAGGACGCTCCCCAGGGCACTATGCATCTTATCTCCACTGCTCGTGTAGCGCCCGTTAGCCAGCTAACAGACATGGGACAGCTCACAGCATGTGAGGGTGCACCGAGACCAGATAAGCAGTAAATTAGAGCCGAGCAGAGGGACGGTCCGTGTGACGCAGCCCGAGGATGAGTCTACATGATACCAAGCTAACTAGAGGAATGAGACCGCCATTAAATGGAGATGGCATTCTGAGCATGGATGCAGTTATTTAAGATTCAGGATTTATTACACGCAAGAAACAGCATGCTCTGAGTTGTACAATGTTTGCATTTGTAATGAAGTGCTTGCACATCTGCATTTGCTTAGCTTGCAGGTAAGAAATACAAAAAAGTAAAACAACACACAGAGGGGATGAAATTAACTCTGGCTGATAACAACAGCTCACATGGTAAAAATCGGTTTCTTTTTCCATAGTAATATTTCATCACGACAACAATGTTTCTTCCTATCCCCTGATTGATGGTACTTGTAGTTAATATACCATGGCCACAGTAAATAACTGTTTCTGTTTGAGTACCAGAAGCTTGTCTGTGGTTATGATGGATAGTTGTTACTTCCAACACACAACAGCTTAGGCGAAGACTTAGCTCCTCACCTCATCATTATTTCCGACAAATACAGATCATCTGTGAATGAGATCGGCTGATCCATAGCCAGTACCAATCATATTTTGCATGCGCTGCAGAAGGCGTATCAGGTCTTTACTTTGTAAAAGTTTCATACAGACGACATGTTGTTTTGTTTTTGTGACCTGTTGTCAGCTTGCTACACACTTCTCTCAGCCACAGAAACCATATTCTTAACCACAGGTGATCAGAGTAGGGTTGTCACGATACCAAAATTTCAGTAGTAGATACCAATACCTGTGAATTTCCACGATTCTCGATACTAATTCGATACCACGATTAAAAAAACAAAAAACAGAACCCATGTACTTTTAAATTCACTACTTTATTGAAAACTGTTTCAAACTGTCAAGTATTTAAATCCCAATTGTTTTGTATCAGACACTGTGCTGCATGACCTGCGGCGGTTTGAACTGATGGCAAAATGTCACCCACACAGTAGATTGTAGTCAGGAGTGAAAGTAAAATCAGCTAATTATTCACTGAGAAAAAAAATGACCCAACCACAGCAAACACCAGTGATACCACTTAGAATCTGGATAATGACTGAAAGCTTACAAGAACTTCACTAAAACTGCTTCTGCGTTATACAGGTCCCATTATCAATCATTCGTAAAGTTGTAACCAACAAGGTGACGTTCAACCCTTGAATACTCAGCAGTATTATTACTACATTTTTAATATTTACATGACTACTCAGTCTTCATGGGTCAGACTACATCCATCTTCAACATCTGCCTTTCTTTTGATTTTATGACTGTATCTTGCAGTGCAGTTACCAAATCTGTCCCATACAGATCTAGCTCTAAAAATGAAATTTAGTATCTCTACCCAGCAACCTTTGTGTTGACCTATCACTGACATGATGCATTTCCTTGCTCCTTACCACAATCTTAAACATATTTACTAAATACCACACTCCTACGCCTACTCTAAATCTAACCTAAACTCATCCAAAGCCAAACCCTACAACCAAGTCTTAACCTACAAACAGCTTTTCAGCCTTGTGGGGTCCAGTAATGTGGTCGCCACAAATCTCCTCTGAAACCACAGGTATGGTGAGTAAAATAAAGTAAAAGAAGCACACATACAGAGATATACAAGGTGATAACAGGTTCATGGTCGTGAGACACCAAAGTGTATGAGGTGATGCCCTTTAAATCTTTAATGGCTCACTTCAGGTTATCCAGACACCTGCAGGGTGGTCAGCATGGTGGTGTTGGGTTGGTTGTGAACATTTAGGTCATGACATTTAGCTGGGACTCTTCAGCAGGGTGACTGTTGTACAATAAATGAGCAGTTTGGGGTTTTGTCTCCAAGTTGAGGACAAGGAGTAATTTATCTTCACAGCTGTGGTGCCGGAGTTTGAAACTTAACTGCATACTGTAGTCATTTCACTGAGGAATCTGACAGAGAAAAATAAAGCCATGTGGAATTTACAAACTGACAAATTAAAATCCTCAGTGTCTTCATGTTTACTGTGATAAATGGACACATTGGTGACCCAAGAGTTAAATGTTCAGGGTGATGTTTCAGATTGTTATGGAATCAGCCCCATTCTAGACACTATTAATAGCTGCTGTGGTATCCTCTTAGCAACAGTCACTCACTGTATTTACATCCTCTAATTAGCTCCCATATAGAAGTTTTAATTATTAGCTGCGGGGTCTGCCATTACCCACACTGGATTCAAGTTCCTTTCACACCCACTCGGGACTGACAGGAAATGATGCAGTCTGTGATTCAGTGTGATATCAGATTCACTATATTCTATTCACTCTCCCACAACTGTACCAGATCTGGACTCATACTCATTACTACTAAAGCTGAGGCAACATTTTTAACTGCAGCTGCACAACATTAAAACATCTCAGGCAGTCACAGGAAACGCAACATATTCACCACAGAGGTTAGCACTGATTGCAACCATTCATCAGAATTAAACAACTTTAAGGATGTTTTTAGAAGGTATATGCTTAAAATACAAAACCTTGACAATATTTTCTTACTATTTCTATTCAAAGGTGTACATTGTAGATAATCCTGGCCAAATTAAGTAGAAACTAAATAAATATTTATTTTCCCTATATTGAGGCACAGTGGTACCAGCCCAAAGATACAAGCATGTCAAACATGAAACCTGTTTCTGCCTGATTCCAGCTACTATAAATTATAATTATTGCTACTATTTCTTGCAAATGGCCATTAAATATAGTATCTCTCAACTCAATTATTTATTGGCACCAGATCAGAGTCAATTACCTGCCACTATTTACATTCTGACTCTGCAGTTGTTTTGTCATGCAAGTTCAGATAAATTGGTGGTCTAACATACATACTGTAACATGTAATAGCAACACGCTCTGCTCGATCCTACAGTACATGATTAGGTTTGCTGCATCCCCACCCCACCATCCGCCTCCCCCATTCCAAAATCATCTCCTGTCATCATCTGGCAGCCATCTAATAAAGGCCAGAAAAAAAATCATCTTTGAAAGAAACCTGTCAGCTTTGACACACACGCCTTTAATACCAAAATCAATAACACCTTATCTGAGCCCTGGTGTTTATGCTGTCAGCACAGCACTCCACCACAGTCATTCTCTGCATGTGTCACTCAGACCCAGTGCCTGTGCATCATTGCTGTTGATTTCAAAGGTAAGTGTTGTTGGACAGTTTCTGGAAACTAAATTCCAAATTCGAGCTCTCTTTGACCCAGCAAAACAATTCTGGGTTGAAAAATGATTGGTCTGTAGTGTGTTAAGCTGCCAGATAACTCACTCTTAACAATTTAAATCATGGGTGCTGCTGTGCTATGACAATGCTTTAGACATGTCTCTTGACTGTAGGTTGTATAGTGGTGAAAAAGTGTATAATAGTTCCCCCACTTTCTCCATTAATGTATAGATTAATAGACATGCAGTTTGGTTTGACAGGGTTTGTTTTTCCCTTTTGTCTCATGTAACCATATTTGTATTAATCTACAGTTGTGCAGCAGATACTTGCTTTCATCATTGGTACTATAGTATGTATCTAAAACACTTTTCAAGGTCCATGGCTGTCTGTTACACACTTGTTCCAGGTTACATCCACGTAAACCAGAAGTCAGAATTGCTGTGTGAAGTCTAAAGTAAAAAGAGTTTTCCGGGGTCATAGTGACTTTGAGCTCTGACTGCTTTGAAACTTCACTGTTAATATCTAATCAGTCCATCCTTGAGTCAAAGATTATCTTTGTGACATATTTGAAAAAAATTCCAAGGTGTAAATGAAATATTATGATTTCATGAGACTAGATTTGGACAGACAGACAAAAAGAAAACAATTTACTCTTCAAGGTAAGGCTGTGATGCATAAGGATGCCTCAAATTTCCAGCAGATCGTTGCTGAAGTAGTACTGTGAATGTGGGAAAATGATATCATAATTAACTGAAGGTGTCAAAAGTCAAATTGACAATTGAACAGAGGCATCAGTGACTCTAAAATACTCTGCAGAAACTGAATCAGTTGTATCCTAAGCACGATCAGGCATGTGACTAAAAGTGACCAGACCAACACAAGATCAATATGTCAGGCTTAGTTTCCTGCAGCATAGAAAAACAACTTCATCACAGATACAGAAGTTACTAAATCAGCAAAAGAGGGCTGTCCTAAAGAGGCCTCAGAGGATGAGTAGCAGTTTTTAACCTACTACTCAGGAGGAAAAACAAAGCCAAATGCTTAGGGCAGGCTCAGCATTTCACAGTAGATGCTGGAGATTTATAACAAAAGGGTGTATGTAAGGACAGGAGAGAAAATAATACCAAAATGTACCAGACCTTCAGTGATATATGGTGGAGGAATATTCAAGTGTAAGGCTTATTTCTCTGCACACAGTACTGAACTGTCTACACCCTGAGAAGTATCACCTTATTCTTCAGAGACATGCTAAAACTCCTGGTTTACACCTTTGTGAAGGAGGACTGATGCTGCATATAGGAAAATGACCCAAACACACCTCAAATATTTGCAAGAACAAGAGAAGAGTCCTGATTGTCATGGACTTTCCTCTGCAGTCATCTGACCTCAACCCTTTTGAACATTTATGAGATCTGAGAAATCCCAGAAGTCTGTGGCATAACAAGAAGCTCTGAGGAACATTGTCAGGTCATGCTGGGAGAACATCAGGTTTTGTATTCCATGCAGCTTGAGTGCATTACAGAAAAAAGGGGGAACAAAGTGAATGCTGAGATATTCTGAAATTCATGCATTTTTTATTTTTTGTATTTTTTCTAATTGTTGAGTTGATATTTTCATTTGCAATGAAAAAAATGTATTGCCTTCAAAACCAATTCAAAAGAACAATTCAATAACATCTCTTATTCGTTGTAAAAATCAAAAGAAGAATAACAACAATTGCAAAACCCTCTCTGGCGTGACACACACACAATAACACAGTTATTTCTCTCCAGGCAGTGTACACTGTAGGAATGAAAATTTTATAAGTTCATTAAAAAAAGAGTTGTATGTGTTTGTGTGTGTGGGATGGCAACATGTTGAGATAACAGCACAACGCTGCTGCTAAAGAGACTCCCACAGAAAGATAAGGCTAAAGAACAAGAAGAAAAGCTTGACGGAAGGAGAAAAAAGTAAAGGACTTCAACAGAAGGAAGATAGAGAAAGAACCTTGTATTTTTCACACTGCTTTTCCCATGATGCCCTCCTCATTCCTCATAAGACAGCTCTGTTCCTGCAGCTTGTTACTTTGCTCTTGGCTGCGTGACAGTCCTTTCCTACCCTCAGCAGTGTGTTAGCTGCAATGAGAAGAGGCCGGAGGCGGGAGATGAGATAGTGAGTGAGGGGGAGAGAGAGTAGGTTGGGAGAAAGGATGTAGGGGGGGGGTCATGAGCGGTATAATGGAGGTGCGAGCAAGAGAGACAGGAAGGAAGGAAGAAAACAGGTTAAAGAGGAATTGTGGGATTGAGGG
Organism: Trachurus trachurus; assembly: GCF_905171665.1. Classification (NCBI taxonomy): domain Eukaryota; kingdom Metazoa; phylum Chordata; class Actinopteri; order Carangiformes; family Carangidae; genus Trachurus; species Trachurus trachurus. Next base: position 22,761,791 of record NC_139896.1, on the reverse strand, counting down.
GCGGGTGGTGGAAGGATGAATGGTTTGATGGAAGGTGTGAGCTGTGAGGAGAGGGAGGCAAAATCAAATTTGGAAAGAGATGAATGGAAGGATGGACAGTTGGAAAAGCCATCGGGAAAGTGAGAGCATTGGTGAGAATAAATGGAAGGAGAGAAGCTGTGAAATGTGAAAAAAGATTGCTGAAGGGGAACGGACGATTTTATGCCAACCCGCCGTAAGGTCTGTGATGTCTATGCGTGAACAAGAGGAGAGGAAGGCAGAGGAGGGAGAGGAGAGTCACAGCTTGCTGGGAGTGACGCATGAGAGAATCCTGAGGAGCCTCCAGGCAGACTTCCACCAATGGTGGGTGAATTCCTTCAACCTACAGCCCAATGCCATGGCAACGCCACGCAGAGGCTGGCTGGAAGTCAAGTGGAAAGGCTGCAGGTTAGCCCTGGGAGCTTGTATGACATGGAGTAAGGGCTAATTCACATTTGCCTACATATGACCCACCAAGGACATGTCACCTGCACTTTTGGACTTTTAGGTTGGTTTTCTTAACCCATATATAATGGGATTTTTTGGATGATAACAGAGTGTGAAATGAAAATGTTAAAACTGAAATTCATGCTGAGGATGTTGAGGTTCCATCCATCATTGTATTTATATAAAATGTCAACACAATAAGAACTTGTCTTGTCGTTCCAATGCAGCTCAGTCCTCCAAGGAATGAATAGAAGCTGGTTGAGAGTCTATATCCAAACTGGGGACTCCAAGTTCATGACCCAGTGCCAGCAAGCATCTGCTCTGCTAAAAAGACCTTGGAAATGACACTGAAGCTCTGCCAACAGCTGGGTGCAGTGGCTGACCTTGTGCTCTGATTTGTTCACTGCTGGTCAAGAAATTCGCCCTGTGGGGATCAATTAAGTATCACATTAATATTCCTCTGCCCTACACAAATCTATGCTGCAGAGAAGGCTGAGACCTTGCTTTTTAACTATGTTTCATAAAGAATACTGTCCTCTGAATGTTGCACTGAAGCATGCGTTAAGGGGACAGTAAGAATACAGGGCAGAATGTGCCCAAATTCTGTACTAGGCCTATATAATAAGTATATTGTAGGAAGACAATTTCCCATTTTCACGCATAGAAGAATCTTGTAATGCAAGTTCAAACAGCCATGAAGTGGACCATGCCATTTCTTAAAGGGATAGTTCAACATTTTGGCAAATTGGCCCATTGCCATAATCGCTATAGTCATAGCAGTAGGTTTGTTACCTTTAATTGTCGGTGTAAGCTATTTTTAGAACGGCGGAGCGGAGCGGCAGGCGGCTCAGAGCTACGCTATGGAGGCTAAGGGAATTTCTTGGTTTCCCTCATCAAACTCATCAAATACACAACCCAACAACTCAAAAACACTGTCGTGGACAAGTTGTGAGCTGCACAATCACCACGCTATGAGATAATAACGGAACGTTATGAGACGGAGCTGTTTTAGAGGTAAATTCATGCAAAACCGCTGATGTGCGTTGCGTTCAGGGACAGTTTTCCAGCAAGCAGACTCTGTATTTACCCTGTATTTACCTCGAAAACGGCTCCGTTTCGTAACGTTCCATTATTATCTCATAGCGTGGTGCTTGTGCAGGTCACACCTTGTCTACGAAAGCGTTTTGGAGTTTGGGGATTTTGTATTTGATGAGTCTGATGAGGGAAACCAAGAAATTCCATTAGCCTCCATAGCGTAGCTCTGAGCCGCCTGCCGCTCCGCTCCTCCGTTCTAAAAATAGCTTACACCGACAAATAAAGTTAACGAACCTACTGCTATGACTATAGCGATTATGGCAATGGGCCAATTTGCCAAAATGTTGAACTATCCCTTTAACCTTGACATTAGCTTACTCTCATCTGCCTGCCTCTCTCCCATGACTTGCCTATTCCCCAAAGTCTCTAGGCCTGTGCTAACTGTAAAGGTCAATATAGCATTTGGAACTATCTAGCTTGTTCACTTTCTTATTACTGAATGGATGGGATGAATGGAGGAATCTAATATTATCCTGTCTCTAATCTTTGTTTCATATTAGAGATTAACTAAGCAATCTAACTGTTGCATTAAGATAGTTTAAATATTAGCTTGTTGCCTTGTTCCCAGTTTTTTACTTTAGCCTTTAGCCAACTTAACTTTTGTCTTAAGTCACCGTATTGGTCAGTGTTTTACAGCACACCCACAGTGTCAGTATATTTTTGAACTGTCATTTTCTGTTGTACTTTGTAGTTTGGCCTTGGTGTCTCGCACTCTCTCTGTGTTTCCGCAGATCCACCGGAGCTCCATCTCTCTGCACCAGCCACCGCCTGCATCGCCCCCCCTCCCACCCCTTCCCCTGCTGTTAGACCGGCCTCCCCTCCCTTCCCATGGACCAGTCTACCACCCAGTCCTCCCATCGAGCTGACCGGCTCTCCCTGCCCCCCCCCCTGTTAAAAGGGTTTTCCATGGAGTTTTTCCTCAGTCGATGTGAGGGTCTAAGGACAGAGGATGTTGTTACGATGCCATGTAAAGCCCTTTGAGACAAACTGTTTGTAAAAACGGGCTATACAAATAAAATTGCCTTGCCTTGCCTTGCCACAGTGTTGGCTTAGCATTTTATTCCAAATATCAAATGTCATATGTCATCTAAGTAAAAACAAACAAAAACAGTACAGATTCCTAAGTAATGAGACATTGGAGGATTAGAGTTGAGTATTTTATGTCAGCTATCTTTTCATTTCTAATCCCCCTACAGCAGAGGTAAATAGTGAACATTTCTTTTCATTTACTTGACAGCTGAAGTTAAACAAGCAAGACACTGCAACCTTCCCTAAGTAGGTCCCCTTTTGCCCCTGCAGGCAAAGGTTAACTGTGGCCTTAACCTCTACAACTGATATTGATTCATATCGCCATTGGCACAGTACTAGTGCCTCAAATAAAGACAAAATCTTTATGCATCATTCAGGTATACAAACTTGAGTTTTACATTAAAAAAAAATAGTAAAAGTCGTAAATATACAGCATTGTACCTTGGTAATGAAGCATAAGCAGTGTTTTCCCCCCAGGAGATTTTCAGTGAGAGCTTCAATCATCACCTGAATTTACCTGAACAAAGAGGGTCAATGGAAATATGCCCCATGTTGTAATAAAGGCTGGCAAGATAGTTGCATTTTTGACTAAAAAATATGTTGGAACAAATGAACAGTGAAAGACATTTGATTGTGGGTGGAAGATAAATATGTGGAAGCTAATCAGTGTTCACAGGTTTCACCATGTTTTACCTGATTAGGTAAGATTACATGATGACAGCAGCAATTGGCAGACTATAAAACTTGATTTTATTGTGATTATGGTTCACCAAGGTTAAATGCCATATTACTAGTACGAACTGAGCTTGCTCTCTTTACTGACACACACACACACACACACACACACAATATTTGGAAATTTATGCAAGCCATCTTTTGTTAGCTGTGCTCAAGGGTGTGATTTTCATTTTGGCACTGGTGGAGACATCTTCTGGAAACAGACAATGCAGCTATACTATTTAACTGTGACCCTGGTGTGTTATTGGATACTAGTTATCATCAAACTATTCATGTGTAAAGTATACAGTACATCCAGACCTAAGGAATGTATAGAGTCAAGGGCATGTTTGCTTATTTCTCTTGATTCATGTATTTAAATCAATAAGAACCCGTAGGTAAATCTTAGTTTTTTTCTGGATGACAATAAAAAATAATCATCTTTCAATCTAATCCAAATTAAAGACTGAACACTAAACTGTACAGCTACTACCATTTCTACCGGTTTTACATCATAAAGCTTCTGATTGAAGCACATTGAATGACCTCTGTGTTTGACCGTGTGTTAAAAAATCAATTTGCCTTGCCACACCGTGTGGCTAATTAACTAAGCAGGCAACCATTACACCTTAATATCACAGAAGAGTCTCAAACCCTGGCTGTAAATTGTATGCCTTATTTCAACGATGCTGAGATCTTTAAGACTACTTCATGGTCATTTTTCCAATGTCAAAGGAGTTCTGTGCGAAATAAGCAGTTTGTTGTAGACCAATTAGTATTAATAACACCACAGGAATAATGAATTCCTTGTTTGTTTCCCCCTTCTTTCTACTGTTTTTGGAGCTCTTGTCTGCTGGCTCTAATTGCAGAGCCTGACAATGACTTTGGTAATAACACAGCGTGTTTCCTTTAGAATATACATCCTCCTTGTTTGCCATTCCTTTAGCTTTTCTCTTACTAAACCTCCCCAACTTCCCTATCTTTCTGTGGAAACCTCATTGCTTTCATTGGTAAGCTGATGTTTCATGTTCCTTTGGTTTCTCTTTTCAGCAATCATCCCCCCCTTCCTCCTTAATACCACACCAATAATGAATGAGCTCCACTGCTCTAGCGAGACAATCACTCCCCTTATCCTCTGAGGTAAACAATTCTTTCAGGATTATGGACTGGGCTACATGTCACATCCCAGTGGTTTGCTTGTAAAGGCTTATTTGAATTATACAAAAAAAGAAAAAAAAATCCCTGACACAGTTGGCAAGCACACAGAGGTAATTAGACGCCACTAAGCAGTTTACTGAAGATGCCGACACAAAGACATTAAATTACAACTCTACTGTGTCGGACAAGAGAGGGGGATAGGGGGGAGAGGTAGGCAGAGGGACGATCATGGGAAACAGGAAGCTGTTGACATTAAACACTTGGTGTGTGTATTAAATCCATACAGACCATTTTAATTGTCCTAGTGTTTACTCAATCTAGCAGCATGGCTAGGAGCGTTGGCCACTGAAATATCTTTACAACTGTTGGATGGACTGTGATGAAATGTTCACTTGAGGTTGCCTGTTAGAGCTTTGGTATCATCATGTCTATGTCTGAATGAAACCTGGGTGCTACAGGAATAGTCATACAACCTGTTCATTCATTAGCCAATTGCTGGGTTTTTGGTTAACTATAAACTATGGATAACACATGCTCAAAGCATTGTCACATTTTAGTCTATGACATAAACTGCATTGGTAAATAAATTTCTTTAAGCTTTTCTCATAGCTAGACTAATGTAATTCCAAAAGGCCTCAGCCGAATGCAAAGTAGCAAAAGTTAGCAAAGTAACTTGTTAAACATGTTACTTTCATTGCTAAAATTTGGCTAAAAATACCACTATGGTATGAATTAATGAACGAACTAGCAAAACTATATTTAACTCGAAGAAGAAAATGTGGTAACACTTTACTTGAGGGTATCGTCACAAGACTGAACACAGTCACGAACATGTCATAAACATTATGTCAATGTCATAAGCATTTCTGACTGTTGTCATTAAGTGTGATTCGATTTTTGTAATGACGATTGACATTCGACTGAAGCCCTGAAATTTCGACTAAAAATCGAATAATTGGGGGGGTTTGACAGACGCTATCATTTCGCTCTGTGCATGTGGAGCCCCCACTCCGAACAGACAGACGGGCGCAATCAGAAAGGAAACGGAGGCTGCGCATTGATCCTTTTTTCCTTTCTGGGATCAAACGGATCATGTGCATAATTAACTGCAAAACAAGCACTTCATATTAATGACATAAGTTTAACGCTCATTACGCTTCTGGCCTGTATAGCCTCTACCTGGGCTTTTTACTAAACTTAACCAACTCCTTTCTTCATTGCCTAAATCCAACCAAAGCACCGAGCAAAGAAATTTATTTTTTTCCTCCCCCGGTCTGCTGTCAGCAGGAGCGGCTGCAGCAGGCTCGGGCCCGTGTGGGCTCAAGCCAGGTTCTGCAACTCTAGTTTCCAAAGATCATATTTATTAAGTCTCTCCTGCTCTTTTGGTCTGATTAGCCACATTGATTAATGATTGCTGCCTTGCTCTAAGCTCAAGGGGGGCAACTGAAAAGTTTGTGAAGAATGATCAATTAAGGTAGAAGATATTTTCTCAAGATGAAAGTAAGACTGATAATATGGAACTTTAGCTGGAGCCATGGGAACACTTAAAACTTGCTATTTTCCAATTTCAACCAATTCAGACCTCAAATGTGATGAACAAACCAATCAAACTACCTCATATATAAAGACTCATCAGTTCACATAGCTCAAGTGTCGAGCTATTACTGTTCTGAATTAATCAACAACTCTCAAGTCAAGGATAATTTGAGTTAATATCATTAAGACCACAGCCACCCAAAAGTTTCACCACGTGACCCCAGCTTTAGCTTTGCACCACAGTCATGCAAACAAAATTGAATCACAAAAGTCCAGAATGTCGATACTGTATAAAGTGAGATTTTCTTCCGTCTTGATGTCTGGACTCCATATAAATATGGTGCAAACTATCAAAGCCTTAGTCGACAGAGAAACACAGCCTGTATTCAGACATTGACCCTTAAAACCAGCTGTCAGAAAAGTAACTTTGTGATGTCAGGACAAAGTAGCCACTGCTCTCAGCCATGCTCCAAGCATGTGGCCTATTAAGTAACAACACCAAGGTGACAAATGTCTTCTTAATACTACACAAGTATCATGGTAGGAAGAACACTTAGAGGCATCTTATTTTTATGAGAATATAGTTGGAGGTCATGCCAGTGACATTGGATCAGACTGCATTACAATAAATGAGTCCTATGTATTGGATTGGACTGAATTTTGCAGGTGTGTGTGTGAGAGAGAGAAAATCATGAGGATGCCCTTGAGAGCAGACAAAACATTTATTCATTTTCCGCAACTTTAATCCTATCGATGTAGAGGGGGATTTAAAAAGCTGACCGCAGATCAACGTTCAAATGTCACCTGAGCTTTTACACTAATACACATAATATCCTGAACCTGCAGCCTAATCATGTCGTCTCTCTGACACTGATGATGTCTTCACAGTGACCCAGCTAATTCAGACTCACCCCTCGAGTGTATCTCATAGATCATAGGTTAATTAGCTTTTAAAGTCTTCATCCTCAGCTCTTAAACATGTCATTTATAACGAACCTCCAATTTAATTGTGACTAATGCTTGGAGCTACCTCACCACACCAACTATAACAAAGGGTCAGTAAATATCACAGCAATCTGATCATTAGAATTTTTTAATGTTCAAATGAAAACTAAGGCATGACACACCAGAGGAAAGAACAGGAGGTCATTGAAACACTGGGCACGAATATCGACAGAAAAAATCCAAATCTGGCCTGTGATTTCAGATGGGGATGCCTGCATTCATTTTTTTCTGGCTTCGATCCACAGTTTTATAATATTGAATATCTGTGGATGAGTCTGATTCGATGCCAAGATGCTCAACATAGTAAAAAATAATAATTATCTACAGAGCAGTCGGAGCTACAGCATGTTGATTAAATGTGTCTGACGCAGAAATACCAACTAAAGTCCACACAATTTTCCGCACCACCTTTCCTATGAGTGACTAGATCCTGATTGAAAACTGCAGCTCCCATTGGTTTAAATTATTGATCAGATAGGTATTAAATCAAGAAAATGTGAGTGTATGTGTGAATCTCAGCCCTCAAGGACCAGCTGGAGGTCAAAGAGCCTTGGTTCCAAGACCACTAGTCATTTATTTAGTCCTCTCTTTCCCATCCACCCTACAGTATATCCTCCTTCTCTCCGATTCAATACTGACTACTGTATTATCTCCTGGTCTGAATATCTCACAAGAAATAAATCTCACAAACACATATGAAAAAATCTAAGCCTAACTTTTTTTTTTTTGCTTAGTTTTGTTTGTTTCTTCTTTTCTCTCTGTTTGCCTAGTTTGTGTCTTGTCTGTTTGTTCTATCCTGTTGTTTGTTGATGTTGCACTCTTGTATTGTTTGATGTGTTCTCAACCTGAATTGCACTATAAAATAGAACCGATCGGGAGCAGGTGATGGTTTTACTGGTAAAAATGTCTTCGTACAGTACAGATCTGAGTAGTGTGTGTAAGATACGCTGTGCTGTTCTAGTTTGAATCCTGAATGTTTACTACACTGACTGAAGAAACAGATTGTCTAGCACAGAAGCTCAGTGAACTCAGTCAGTCAAATCATGTTTTACATTCACACACTCTAACCTTCACTCCCACATGCAGTGACCTTATGCACCTGTAGAATCCGCTGTATAGAGCGACAGGCAGGGCTGAGACAGACCAAACATATCAGAGGAAAGAAAGCTCAGGTAAAGATTTTTCTTTTAAAACATAGTAGTTGACATATACTGCTCAGACTTTGACTTCAAATCAACATCTGTCTCTCTAATTCTTGTGCAATGCGCTCCTTATATTGTGACTGCATTCCAAGTGGTTGAACAAATTGTTGGTGATACCCGTGGTCACTATCCATGCTGTATTCCCCACGGTCTGGTGGTCATTACTGATAAGACCCAATCATGAAGCCAAGCAGGTGTCTCAAGTCATCATTTCCAAAAGTCTCAGTTTGTGTCCAGACTGCAGTGCAACCCTGGAGCTTTCATACGAAAACAGGGCCAGCAGGGTTTCCACAGGTCTCCACTTTATGGCCCTGAGAACTCTACAGCAGTGTGGGTGGATGCTGGATATAAATGTGGCAAAAGTGAAGCATTCTTTTTAAAAAGCAAAGTAAACATAAAAATAATAGTATCTGATTACATGGACACATTTATTCAGGTGAAGCTAGGTTGAAGAGTCAAGATCAAAACACATTTTTAGTTTTATTTGTTATTTTCAAGACAGAACATGAAGGAAGAGCGCAAATGAGCATCACAACTTAGCCTCCTTTTTTCCCTGAGGGTGACTGGCGGCGCCCCTTAAGCCGGGTTCAGACTACACGATCTCAGGCCGATTTTGACACATTTCCAGCGTCGTGCCCGATTATGAGCGTCGGGAACGACAAACTGACGTGTAGTGTGACATAATTGACGACCAGCGATTTTGCATCTACGACGCTCTACAATGCTGTATGACGCCCCGACTATAACAAAGGGTCAGTAAATGTTAGAATTTTTTTTATTTCCTCGCCTAGTCTGACATCTCCTACGATGTGAACCTTGATTTTCGTGTCTGAGCAAAAGACCACTATCACACACAGTGCTACAGTATCCATGATTGACAGTTTGTTGTGACGCCTCCCCGACGGCCATGAACTCATAGGGTCGTGATCGGTCGTGAACGATGATTAGTCGGGGTGATACTTGTAGTGTTGCCAGTCTCCCGACCAAGACACGGCAAGAATTTATGCCACTAAGATCGTTTAGTCTGACATGGAGACCATCGTGAAAGACAAAAAAATCGTTTAGTCTGAACCCGGCTTTAGGCAGACGGTGCTCAAGGCGACCGCCTAGATCGCCTATGCCAAGGGCCGGCCCTGTATTTCTTGATAATCTGAAAAACCAGCACATGCAAGCACAGAATTTTTTTGCAACTGAGAGTTTCCTTTTTTTTATTTGTACTTTAAAGGAGCAGTATGTAAGAATGTGGCCAAAACACAGCAGCGTGTTGTTACCCCCTAGACTCGAGGTTGCCCAACAGCGACGCACGCGCTAACCTCTGCTGAATACCTGAAAAATGAAAATGCAGCTATAGTGAGAGATTTGGACTGCCCAAAAAATTTGACTAAAATTTTCCACAGATGAAGAGAACAACCAGGAATTGCTCAACATCCTTAGACCCAGGCTCTGGTTAAGCTACAGTTGTTGTACACTTATGCATGTGTTTTCAAAAACATGACATGTGAAGTTCATTCTTTCTAAAACTGTTTCAAAAGAATTGATGCTGCCTTTCCTGGGAAGTTTAGGATTTCAGTCATCCACATTGTTATGGAGCACAATTGAAAACAGCAGTGAGCAAAACATGCTGTAAAAAAAAGTGGGACAGTGAAAACGACTGCAGGTAATATGATTCCCATCTCCGGGTCGAGGGCCAGGGCAAAGCTAAGCTGCGATGTCAGGAGATCTGTAAGTCCAGGGTTTATGTAGCTGTCACAGAGCGGCCACGGCTGAATGTTTGGTAATGCTGCTTTGTGTGGAGGGCGGAGAAAGGCTACACCTGGTCACACAGGCTGACTGGTTTACTATAATGTATACAGTCACTTTATAAAATTACATTTTGCATCTGTGAGAGTGAGAGAGTACGAGGGGAGTAATGATGTGTGACTGTGGGTCATTTTAAATGACGTACATCAGATTTAACCCTGGGGAACAGGGGACTTTTTCTGTGCAGTGGAGTGATGGACTGTTGTTGTTTTCCTTCAAGTATGAATTTTCCATGAACTAATGTACATATTGCACAGGGTAGAGGTACAGAGAGGTAGGATCTGTCGTGCATTCAGTCAGCTGGAAATGTAACATGCATGTACAAGTAGCTCAACGTGAACTCGCTCTGTCACACAAGGCATCAGCTAATCCAGGAGCAAACATGAACATGCAACTGGGCTCTTACTACACATTTACACAGACACACACACACACACATACAAACACACACTAACAGAGAGCGTGTTCTTCTTTCAAGGGACAATACTGTAGCATGTTTGTATTCTGATGCAATCAGGTTAATGATGATTAATCCTGTGTTTCAGTCAATAGCTCAAATGGCCATATGACCCCAAGCAGAGTTTTAACAAAGGCTGTATGGCTTTTCCATAAGAGCAGAAAGCATTAATATTATCATCATTATTGTTATTATCATATACGAGGAGATCCCCCTATCAGATTAAATTATGATTAAAATGCAGGCATCTACATCTGATATGCGGATTTATAACTTAATCATGAAAACATGGAACAAGCTGTCCTCAAAAAACATCAGAGAAGTAGAATAGTTTGTCAAAAAGATATTTTTTTCTTAATTATGGCTTTCATCCTTTGGATTTTTATCAGATCCAACCATATCTTTGAGTCTATATACAGAGATTATTTTTGCAGCAACATACAATGAATTGATATTCTGTTTACTGTATGTTTACTGTCGCTGCCATAGTTTCAAGTTGCAGTGCCACATCTGTGGAACAGATATGAAATTATCCAAGTTCTGATCCAGTGTGATGTTTTTTTGTTTATATCAGTGCAGAATTAAGATAGTGCTAATGCTAACACCACATGTCCCATTTCTAGCCTATCCGTTTTAGCTGGAGAAACAGAGTGACTTCTAGTGTATGGAAACAAAAAGGAACAGCAGTTAATATACTTCCATCTGTGGATCTTTTTTTTTTTTTTTACACTTTTGCAGCTACACAAGCACCTCTTCCTGCTGTTGTCTTTATTAAATCAGTCTTTTTTTGGCTGCTCTAATGCTGCCGCTCTACTCGATCTGTGACTAAGTAACTGCTGAAACTCTGCTTGAAAAAAAAAAACTCAAGGATTGTGATATTTTTGTCTTCACAGCTCCTCAAGGGACAAATTCAGCAAAAGCAACTATAAGGGCGGATACACTTCTCAGCAATGACTTGAAATATCTCAAAAGTTATTAGGGTTTAGATGTTCATCTTCTCCTCATGATCAGCTGTGTGTTGATCCTCTGATTTTTGATCACGCACCATCTTCAGGTCTACACTTGAAACTGTCCAATAGTCTAATTTTGACCTGCAGAACAACTGTAGTTCCCATCAGCCTCTGCTGTGAACTTACTACTAAATTTGAGTCTCATAAAACACTGAATGAAGATCGAGAACATGGTTGCACCTGCTGTAAAGCCTGTGGAGTCAGAATAGTCACTGTATCTGTAGGGTAACAGTTCAACTACAGTCATTAATTAAATCCAATGGTAGCACATGTACTTATCTTTTGTGTGTTTCACATCACTCCAATTTCCTTCTTACATTACTGTCTTATCCCTCTTGCTGTTCTTTCAGTGATCTGTGTCTGTGTCGCTGTTCTTCACTCTATTTAATCTCCACTGTCGCTGTTTCTATACAAATTCCTGTCCTCCTTGCTGAAAGCTGCCCATGTCCCCCTATTAGTAGGGAGGTTAAGCGACTTTTGACTTCAAGTCATGATGCAAAGGTCCCCTTTGGCATGCAAGTACCTTAGAGTCATACAAATAAATGTATCCAAAGACACAAGTGAGATCACACTTTGTATCCAAAATAAACACGTTTTTAAAATGCCTTTTTTTAATTGAGAAAACGCATGTTAAAAGCACATTCCATTTAGAATGTCCATATAAACTACAATGTTTTCAGCTCCTGGATGTTATCTACAGTTTATTTGTAACATGATTGCAATATTTCAGGATTGTTTCTCAATTTGAATGATGAACAGGGATCTAATGCCTTTCAATCTGTAGGGTGGACTGACATACGTATGCATAAAGTCCAGTCAAGATATTTCATTATGGCTAATTTGAAATAAGAAATAAAGATACTGTAACATCATGAGATTGATAAGATGAGCATTAACAAGCATTCACAAAAGTAAAAATCAACTAAAATAATGAAGCTTACCAGTTTCTCAGCATTACTCTGAGAGAGGATCTTAACCAGCTATACTGCGCAGGTGAAATAAGTCAGTCCTAATCATATGCTTTATGTGAGAGCTGCAAACCTAAACTTCCCTATATGCATATACAAGCTGAACATTGCTTATTAAGGGCGCCCTACACTAATATTTGTTAGTTTACTTTAGGAGCACAATGTAAAATGATTTCAGTATCAGGTTATATAAGCCAGGGTCCAATGTGATCCATTTTTACATTTGAGAACAGTAAAAACATTTTTCCTTTTACCTTAAGTTGACGTATAATATGACCCAGAATGGGTCATACATGTAAATTCAACTTTTTAAAATCAACATACACAAGCAGTAACTAGTTATAGGTAGGCCTATATTTTGACCAACACAATATTTGGCTAATTGGTCTTTCCTGACACCACTGTGATATGAATTACATCTTATTATTTAACTACTTGTAGGCTATATTTGTTGCACTCCGTCTGATGTTCAACAAATCAGTATTAGTATAGTTTTATTAATGTTTTTACATTAATAAAACCCAATATCCTGTCACACAAGCAGCTCCATGTTGTCTCAGAAGCTGTAGATCTCATCCAGGAGCTGAAGGCATCAGGGGATCTGCATGAGTTTATATGGACATTCTAAATGGAATGTGCTTTTAACATGCATTTTCTCAATTAAAAAAAGGCATTTTAAAAACGTGTTTATTTCGGATACAAAGTGTGATCTCACTTGTGTCTTTGGATAGATTTATTTGTATGACCCTAAGGTACTTCCATGCCAAAGGGGACCTTTGCATCATGACTTGAAGTCAAAGGCCTATTTTTTGGGCTTAACCTCCCTACTATATGTTCTTTTGTCTGTTCTATTCAGGGACTGCCAAGAACAAACATTTCAAGTGGAAAATTTAGTCTCACAAGTTTGGATGGAGAGAAAGGACAAAGGAGGAAAAACAAACAAAACAACAACAACAACAAAAGAACACTGGTCAGTTGAGCAGTTTGAGTTTTGATTTTTTTCCCCCTCCATAAATCATCACACAAAATAAGTGCAAACAATGCAGAATAAGTCTGGGGAAAAAAACTGTCTAAACACTGGAAAAAACAAAGATAACTGAGAATCGACTGAAATTAATTGAGGCAGAACATATACTTAATAAGGGTTATCTGATTTTTGCAAGAAAACAGGTGCTCTGATATTATTGTACAGAACACTCCATAATGAAATTACAGAAAGACTGCAGTGTTGAAATTGGAAACTGCAACAAAAAAATGTCAAACATCTCAAAAAGTACATTTATATCGAGTTATTCTGCAGAACTACATTTCCACACAAATTAAAAGTTTGTTGTTCACTCATCATTCTTTCTTCTTTCCTCATTATTCCCCATTCACGCTGTCCCTGTGCAGTACCTCCTAACTCTCTAGATTGGCTTACAATTTACTGTCTTGTTACTTAATTACACAACTGATTAGTGCTTAGAGGGAAATGCTGTCAGGAAGTCACAACTAGTAAATGTGATGGTTTGAAGTGAAGGGATGTGTCATCCACAGTCCTGGAGAGTGGTTGTATTTCCAATTCCAAAAGTTTCAGCTGTGTTTTTGCCAGAAGGCAAACAGCATACACAGCACACAGTGCCAAAATCTGAATGTCTGTTGTACAGTCAATGACTGGCTGCTGTGTGCAGTGTTGTAGTAGGGATTCAGTCCTCCTGTCCAAGGATGCTGAGGTGAAGTTTTGTGTAGGCGTTTTTGTTAACCCACTGAGTTCTCATAAGCTCCTGAAATGTTGTTTTTTGTACAAGAAATAACTGCAACTGCATTTTCAGTCATAGTTTACAGATGTTACTGGTTCAAAATTGCGGACTTCACGCGTGGTCCACGTGAGACGGCACAAGACTCAGGCATTTTTTTTCTTTGGCGAGACAAGAGGTTTTAATGAAAAGCCTCAATGTGCCAAAACAACCGCCAGGTGGCATCTGTGAGAACGGAGGACGACAGGCGGATGACTCGGTGATCTGTGCAGTAATCCACAGCTTAAACTCTAGGCTATTAAACTAGAACTAACTACTGTATACCCTGCCTAAATCACATTTTATTGTAATATGATAAAGCCTGTCTTGCTTTATGACTTGATGATTATGTAGTATCACAAATTATGAAGGATCATCTGCGCAAGGCAAAGATGATAGCATCAACAAAACACGTCGTAACACACGCGGCTGTATGGGACAGGCTTTTATTTAATTCAGCACTCACTTTAAGTTAAACACTTTTTAATTCATAAAAACTGCTCGGCAGCGAGAAACGGACGCGTTTCGGCAATCAGCCGTCCTCAGCGTTTTTTGACTTTGAATTTTTTTGGACTGGCACCCGATTCACCCGTTCATACCTTGAGTTGAGCACGCCAGGTTTGCTGATTTTATTTAATTCAGAACAAACCGCTTAGCAAAAATGGAAAATATAGTCTATAATAATTAATTGATCTGTTGTTTGGCCACTGTTCGAAAATAACCCGAATTATGAGCAAATAATCTGATCCAGAGCAGCAGTCATAATCAGACTTCTTCTAAATAAACCTAAACATTCATTCTTTTTTCTCTTCTTCTTCACAGGAGAAAATGAGGTGCGCTGCGCTCACGGACGCGTTGATGTTTTGTGATTTATCTGCTGCCTTGACTCTGCCCTTTATACATGTGCGTTCAGATTAACAATAAGACAAGCCATGGTTGAGTTTATTGAGTTAATAATCAGCATCTTAGTAGGCTACCTCTGATCCGGAGCGATAGTGTTATGAAAATCGCTACAGTTGAACTGGTCTGGTTTTTAGCTGCTCAATCTCATTGTTTCAAAGAAAAGGGATTGATTTTTATAACGAAATGAAACGAAAACAATATTATATTGATACATTGTTGTAAAAAAAAATCCAAAAGAAACGAAAATGAACTAAAGAAAATAACTTTCACACACACACATTAAAACAGTGCGATTGGTTGAAAGCTGATAATTAGCCATGTGCTTATAAGCTGATTGGCCGAAACCAAGAACAAAGCCGCGTGAATGGCCAATCGCCATACGGCCGACATGTAAATCAGCTGTTTCGATGGGCGTTATATGAATAGAGATGTTAATGTGGTACTTTGCACATAGGCTACTTTCTGTAACTGGAAGAAAAACAGCCAGCTGGAAGAATGTGTTGCCTAAATCTTTTACTGTGTGGGAGATCTCCACCAACGTAGCCGGGGAGAAAGCAAGTGGGACCGTTCTGCCCAGTCTCTGAGCAGCGCACGTTTCACAGATAAGCTTCATAACGGGAGTAGCCTAATGTCAGTAGTTTCTGTTTAAAACATGCTGTTTCAACCGCCCCTCCTCTGTGTCTCAAACGACCCGCATAGGTGGGACGTTTGAGACAAATAACAACATTCGTTTAAAGTTATAAAACAGCGCGATCATCCAACATATGTGTTAAATTATAGCCTTTGTAACTAAGAGAATAGACATGTGAGTTGTTGATCACATGATAAAAATGTTTGTTTACATAACGTCACCTGCCCTAATGTGCGTGTCCCTTCTTTTGTCTCTAGTATATTTCCCACAACTTTAGAACAAAGAACTGACTCATGCCAGATTTTTTTTCTCTAGCTTTATTTAAAATATACAGCAGCTTTATATTAGGCTACAGTCACCAGCAGGCACACAAACAGCATCCCCAGGACAGGATATCGATTACGGTCACATGCCAGTCGCTCCTCCCTTCAGTTCTATAACTTTCTCAATGACACTGTCCAGATGATCGATGTAGCCTACTTATTACAGACGCTGATGGTCAGCTTCTCCATCCAAAATGTCTGGATCGCTGCTTCCAACTCCTCCCTGTTAGTTGGTTTCGCCTCAGAGCGGTTTAGGGTTATTTAGAAGAAGAGTAAGTTATTTAGAGCGGTTTATTTAGAAGAAGTCTGAGTATGACAGATGTATCTCTATTCATATAACGCCCATCGAAACAGCTGATTTACATGTCGGCCGTATGGCGATTGGCCATTCACGCGGCTTTGTTCTTGGTTTCGGCCAATCAGCTTATAAGCACATGGCTAATTATCAGCTTTCAACCAATCGCACTGTTTTAATGTGTGTGTGTGAAAGTTATTTTCTTTAGTTCATTTTCGTTTCTTTTGGATTTTTTTTACAACAATGTATCAATATAATATTGTTTTCGTTTCATTTCGTTATAAAAATCAATCCCTTTTCTTTGAAACAATGAGATTGAGCAGCTAAAAACCAGACCAGTTCAACTGTAGCGATTTTCATAACACTATCGCTCCGGATCAGAGGTACTAAGATGCTGATTATTAACTCAATAAACTCAACCATGGCTTGTCTTATTGTTAATCTGAACGCACATGTATAAAGGGCAGAGTCAAGGCAGCAGATAAATCACAAAACATCAACGCGTCCGTGAGCGCAGCGCACCTCATTTTCTCCTGTGAAGAAGAAGAGAAAAAAGAATGAATGTTTAGGTTTATTTAGAAGAAGTCTGATTATGACTGCTGCTCTGGATCAGATTATTTGCTCATAATTCGGGTTATTTTCAAACAGTGGCCAAACAACAGATCAATTAATTATTATAGACTATATTTTCCATTTTTGCTAAGCGGTTTGTTCTGAATTAAATCAAAGCCTGTCCGGGGTGGTGCGTGGCGCAGTGGTTAAGACGGCCGCCCCATGTAGAGGCTACAGTCCTCAACGCAGACGTCCCCGGTTCGAATCCTGTGTCGGGCAGACCTTTCCTGCATGTCATTCCCCCTCTCTCTGCCTCCCCCTTTCCTGTCTATCTCACTATGTGCTGTCAAATAAAGACAAAAACGCCAAAAAAATATACTTTAAAAAAAAAAAATAAAAGCCTGTCCCATACAGCCGCGTGTGTTACGCCGTGTTTTGTTGATGCTATCATCTTTGCCTTGCGCAGATGATCCTTCATAATTAAAAATAAAAAGTCCAGGCCGGCTGCATGGCTGACGGTGTCACCACTCTCATTATCACTGGCTGTTTGTGTTGTCTGTCAAAAATGGATGAATGAAACGACTTTGTATCGGCCGCGTCTTCTATCGAGGGAAAGTTATTTATCCTATGTTTTATCGCCCAGCCCCAAAGTGACACAGACCCGTTCATTCACAAGAAAACATCCAGCTGCACTCTCAAACAAGGTGCGGAGTGAGAAATCTGCGGCACTACTGCACAGTACTGTAGTTGGCTCATTTTAAAAACACATTTTGGAGATGACGAGACAGATGACCGAAAAAAGAGAGTGAGACGTGGGCTATAGTCTACTGTAGCTGCCGTCGTTACATTTTGTCATTGAAAAACGAGGCTACTATATTATTTACTGTCTGCAGCTAGTTCTCCTTTCATCCTCTTGTATTCTGTATCATGAACAGCGCCACTCCTAATCGCGGCTATCAGGCTGTCAGCATTGTCCCCAAAACGTCTGAGCAGTATTTAGTACGGTGCTGCCACCTAGAGGAAAACAGTTGTGGTGAAAAGTCACGCGATCACGCGATCCTGCAGTGCAGGAAAAACCCCGCAATTTTGAACCAGTAACATCTGTATCTCAGTTTGACTGAGATACAAAAAGTTTTTCAATAGCTTTTTTAGTTGAGTTTAAGTACTGGGGTGTTTGCTCTCAAAGTATTGAAAAGTACACTTTTATGTGAATATTGTAGTTGAACCCAATGACTACTGAAAACCTGACTGTTGAACCTGTAGAATAAGAATAAGCTTCAAAGTCCA
This sequence comes from Trachurus trachurus, assembly GCF_905171665.1. Taxonomy (NCBI): domain Eukaryota; kingdom Metazoa; phylum Chordata; class Actinopteri; order Carangiformes; family Carangidae; genus Trachurus; species Trachurus trachurus. Next base: position 22,743,583 of record NC_139896.1, on the reverse strand, counting down.
TAGAAGTTGTTATAAAAGTAAACTCAAAAAAACAAAAGGTAGCCTTGTTTTTTGTAAGTCATGATGTTTCATCAAAACAAACGACATTTAAAGCTATAGTGTGTAACTTCTATCGACCCCTAGAGGATTTCTGCGTTATTACAACGATATGGCCGGCACCTAGGGCCCGGTGTAACCCGCCCCTCCCACCGCTACCCCTGCAGCTCTCCATGGTACCAGTAATGCACATCACACACAGTAACACTCACCGGACACAGCATACTGTTCGACTAAGTAACACAAACGCTACAAAATGTGAACTGCTCGTCACATTACAGGAGTAACACTCGCAACACACCGCATGCTGGTCATGGACCACGGTTCACGGACTATAACACTCGCGACTGACCGCACACAACTCGTCACAGCACACAGACTCCCCGCAGTAAGTTACACACAGCCACACGGGCTACACACCTTGTAACTTACTGCTTGTTAGGCTAACACCAGGCTGCTAACAATTACATTCATAGCCGTGTTGCTTCTAGCAGCGGAGCGCTCTCCTCCCTCCTCCCTTCTTGTTGTCAGGTAAAACTGAGTAAAACGCGTCATTTCGGTCGTTTCCTGTGAGCCAGCGCAGGAATGTCACCAACTACACCAAATACAAAAAGAACAAATACTGAAAAATACCCCAAGGCTTTAGAGGAGCGGAACGGCTCAATCAGCGTTGTATGATCTCCTCTCATAGTGGCTTGGGTGAAACGGATATTTACAGACACGTAGAAGTTACGCACTATAGCTTTAAATCAAAATTAATCTTTTTTTTTCTACATTGGACTTAAGATCAGACTATGGTCTCTGGTGAATCTTTAACGACGCATTGTTAGGACAATGGCAAGTATGACTGACAGTGTATGAGTTGGTGTGATTGGTTGCACCATTTATACCATGGTGTGATGAACACAACATGATATATGGTCTTTTTTTTTAAAGATAAAATTCATTCCAGTAGGTAAAGTAAGAGTACATCATCGAAGTGTTGTGCTGTCAAAAGTACAATTTGTCTTGTAAGTGAAATGGACTCTAAAAGTCACTAGTTCACAAAGAATACCAATCATTGAAGTACAGTAATGTACAGGTATTCAAATAAATGTATACTTGAGCACAGGGCACAATTAAATGTACTTAGCTTCTATCTACTAGTGGACAATCAGATTTGATTTTAGATAGATTGTCCTTTATTTATCGTTGTCCTTTATTTATCTTTGGCAATCAAGAGATTACCTTATCAATCTGATGACTCCATATATTATTGTTACAATTATTGAATACGGGTGTATCATTGTGTAATCTGAGTGGACACTTCATATCTCACCTTTTACCCAAACAGCTGTGTCCTGTTATTTCAGTTGGGCCATGAAGGAAGAAAACAGAACTATTAAATACTGTCAAAAATATTGTGAGTTTTGGCAAGCACTGAGGATAAGGAGAGCTGTGTTTGGACAAAAAACAGGACAAGAGGGACTGTCTTCAAGTGGAGTGTACCCATCCTGTAATTCTATAAACTGGTGCCCTTTCACACAGTCTGACTCAAGTCTTTGTTATTTGTAAGAAAATTTCTTTGAACTATTTCCAGTTCTTGCTGAAAACTGAAGCCCCACCTCTCAGTAGTGTCAGTAACTATGGATTGGCATTGCATTTTGTATATTTCGTTCAGATGTCCATTGAGCCCAGAGGGTGAACCCTGAGGCTGTGCTCAGACTGGCTTCAAACGGTCGTCTGGCCAAAACTACAGTTTTACTGAACCCAACATCATCTATCAGGTCAGTACACTTCAACACACACAACAATGATGGACAATGACAACAAAAATTCGTCGCAATTGCAAGATTTATTGCCCCCTCTGTTAGCACAGGAACAACAGAGATCTCCTTCCTAGACGCTGCCTTTGCATTTTCATTTTGCTATATTCAGAATGGCCAAAACACCTTTAAGTGGTGAATTCTAAGGAGCTGAAAAGGCTATTTTAAGGCTGCATTCAGGATGTGTCCACATCACTTCTGTGATTTTAACAGTGGAAATGGTGAAATGGTTGCTACACCTGGTGGATGGTTCAAAAGGGTTGTACCGAGTATTCTTAAGTAACATGTTTTGGGTGTAAAATTCAATAAACCACCTGCACACTAGTAAAGATGCTTGCACCTTGAACCACTTTCTTAATCATCAGTAGACATTTTATCTAATCTGCCATTAGAAAGTTTGACATTAGAAAGCTGACAGGAGACGAGAGGGGAGATGTATGAGATGGCATGTAACATAAGGTCAGGGACACTAATTACATTGTGAGCAGTGTGTTAAACCCCTGTAGACCACCCTGCTGGCACTCAGCTCTGGTCATGTCATCAGATGAGATCAAATTGCCTGTGTGTTGCTCTCGTGAATGCGCTCCCTCTACAGACTTCTGGTTTGGCCTTTTTTCTGCTATTTTAAAGGATATTGTTTTAAGACTCAGTACAGTGCAGTATCACCATCATGATTATAAATATGCACATTTATCCATGCGTGTATGTCAGAAAATCCTTGCCTCTAGTTTCTCTCCCTCCTGCCTCCCTCCTCTCCCTCTGCCTCGCTGCATTCTCTTGTAAAGACATATGAAATTAATTTCAGGCCTCAATGAATTGCAATGACTTCTTCAACTGAGATTCTGTGTCTGTGCATTGTAGATTTTCAGAGTGGAGTCAGGGATATGTACTGTATCTAACGAGGTGCCTGCCAGATCACTGCCCTTACTTCTCTGGCAGGGCAGATCTAAGAGGAAGAAGTCACTAAAACACATGATGCAAATATGGTTGAGAGAGACTGATTTCACATTTGCTACTGTCAAAACCTTGGCGATCATCTCTGTCACAGTCAACTGGCTACAAATTTAAATCTGGCAAAGACAGAAAAATTGAGTGATTCTTCGAATGTAAGAGGACAAATGCCAGATGCTCAGACAGAGGAGCAGAAGTGTGTACCATTCAATATGAAGCATAATAAATGCAGTATGTGTAAGAATACTTTAGTTCAATAGTTTACAAAGGACAAGGCTTCGGTATTAAGTTTTCACATCAACATATTGGCTGCTCTCAGTTTACTTTTTTTTTTTAAAAACTAATACCACATTCTTGTCTATTGCCCCATCCAAAGCAGCACATAACTCAGCTTCCTCTCTGAATCTATTAAAGGTAATACACTAAATACTGTATACACTTCTCAAGAAGAGTTAGGGATAATTTTTGGGTGAAATGTATGTAAAATGCAAAGAGGTAAAGGTAAAGGGTAAAGGCAAAGGTACTTTATTTGTCACATATACAGCTAGTACAGTGAAATTCTTTCTCTGCATTTAACCCATCCCTGAGGAGCAGTGGGCAGCCACGGTGCGGCGCCCGGGGACCAACTCCAGATTATGAGCCAGTGCCTTTGGTCAGTGGCGCTGACTGGAGGATTAACCTAGCCGATATGTTTTTAGTGGTGGGGGAAACCGGAGCACCCGGAGGAAACCCACGCAGACACGGGGAGAACATGCAAACTCCACACAGAAAGGAAAGGACCTTTACCTTTAAGTTCAGTGGACACTTCCCTCCGACAACATGAAGCCTCACAATGGCCAGTTACTGTTGATCGACTGATAGGTGTTGTCTTGGTCTCATGTCAAAATGTGGAGAGCATGATCCCCGACTTTTTCTCGTGACGGGTCACACATGTGACATAGGTTCCTAGATGTATTTTTTTTAGCAACATAATATATTATACATTATAATTTGTCTTTGGCTGTCCATTTAAAGACAGCTAAAGGATAAACTCTGAGGACAAATTATGCAATAATATGCAGCAGAATGTAGATCATCCACCAGAAAAGCATTTCAATAAGGCACACAACAGCAAGGACAATTAATTAAAAACTATGGGTTTGTAATCAAACCATGTATTAGAGGATGAGGATGAAAGGTTCAAACTCAGGTATTGCTTAATCTTGCCCCACATCATCTGAATCCTGATGTGAACCTGTCAATGCTGAAACCAGCCACTTATTTATTCATTTTTTAATTGTTAATTAGAATAAAAAAGACCTGAAAATACAAAAGAAAAAAACTAAAAAGGGTACAGATGAAGGGTGGAAAAAAGACTAAATATTATATGAGAACAAGAGAAAGACAAGATGAAATGGAGATGGTGTCATTCATCAGAGGCATGTTTCTGGTCCTGAGGGAAGAGCGAGGGGGAAGCCAGTCCTCTGAGGAAGAGATTAAGGCTGTGAAGAAGAAGGGCGAACTGATGATACTCAACATGTCAGATCTTGGACTTGTAATGGAAGCGAGTACCTGGCTTTGTTCCTGAGGGACCTGGTCCTACATGAGAGCAGCCGAGGTCATGAGAGGAGTGTGAGGCAGACAGATGGAAGAAGAGGAAAATGAATCGGAGGAGGCCATGCAACAGAGAAAGTGATATCGAATGAGGGATACTTGGAGAGGGGTCATGCGGAAAACAATGCTTCAACCGTAATGCTTTCCCCCATTCACCAGTGTCAGTGTCACCGGCCTACAGGATTTCCCGCTCATCCCATGTCTGATAAAACATTTGATCTTTGGACTGAAACGAGATGAGAGAAGTGAGGGAGGAAAGAGTGAAAGCGTTATCATAAAATAGGGCAAAGGAAGAGTGATAGGAATCTCATAAATCCCAGATACAGAGAGAACAAGAGAGCAAAGGAGTGGTGTTAGTGAGCGAGTGAACAACAGATCCAGAGAAAGAGCAAGGGCAGTGGAATTGATGTGGATCTCATAAATCCCACAGACGAGGGTTATCGTTACACAGAGCACCTCCGGGGTTCGATCCACCCGGCAGCCCTTGACTGCTTGTCATTCCCCCTCTCACTCTCCCTATTTCCTGTCTCTCCTCAACTGTCCTTTCAAAATAAAAGCATAGGGGGCTACAATGGTTGCTATGGTAAGTGAAAGGAAGAGGCTAGCAGGTAAGCATGTCAACTCCCACAGAAGAAAAGATATGATGAAAACATGATAACATTGTCCTTGCTTGTCTCATTTGCTTTTCCTGCTCACTAACATTAGCTACGTAGCAAAAGCAAAACGTACAAATATTGCCAGGGTTCAGGGCTAATGGCTGATGTGGTACTCAAATCAATGAAAATCAGTTCATCACAGATTTCATTCCAACTGTTTAAAGGTCTGCTAGCTCTCCCAGAACAGTCTAGTTGAGAGGTATTATGCATTCCAGTACAGAAATAACTGACAGTGCAGGTTTACCTTTGCAGATAGCAGAATAATGTTTTGCGAGCACCAGCTTTGCTTTGAGCTCATTTCATACATGTACAAAGTTATTAACAAGGGTATATCAAAAAATGTATACATGTAGATTAATTTCACTGTTAGGTTACATAAGCCAGAAATGGACATATTATTTCACAAATAGAGACATCCAGCTGCACTCTCCTTCTCTGACAAATAAAAACTTCACTTTATTGGAAAGGTTGCTTCAGAGACAAAAAGTGTAGGCTACTGTGATCCATCATTATGTTCACCTGTCAATCCAAAACATGATTTATTCACAAAAAAACAGGATTAAACTTCTAGTTTCACACACATTTAAAGAGACTCATGACAATAACACGGGTGTAACTATAATGATATTAAGTTTGGCTTCCTTCACTTCAGGCTGTGACAACAATGAAATAGTACGAAGCTCCTTTATTATATTTTCCCTCTTTCTGTGGTGTCCATTACATTAGGTGCACTTCTACATTATATTCCTATTCAATAAACCAACTCTGCCATAAAATTAAATGGAAAAGTTTTGGTGAATTTGTCAGAATGTGAGTTGACGTCACTTAAGCAACATTGCAGAGTTTATCAGCCTTAAAATAATGTTTCCAGTCTCATTGCAATGGTAGAAAAATGGTTAATAGGATGAATGGTGCTGTCGCTGCATCCTGAGCAGGGTCGCGTAGGCTGAAACTGTAACTTCCCTGTGCGGGTAGGATGATGGGACAGGGTTTCTGGCCATAGACATATGTACGTCTGCCAAGCAGTCAGACCCGGTCAGACCCTTGAAGAACAAATTTCAGTGTATGTATGCATGTGGGTGTGTATCTGAGTATGTACGTGTATGTTTAAAGCAGAAGTGAGTGATCCGGTCGTTTTCGCTAATGCTGCGTTCCAGGCAGGCTTTTGAAATCGTAAATTACAGCTTCAAGTCACAACTTACGACTTTGTAGCGTTTCAGGCAACCCACTCGTGTTTTTCCGACCTGTTTTACCGGTGAAAGTCACTATAACGGCCACTCGTAACTTCCGACCGGTGAACTCGTACCGACTCGTACCAGATCGAACTGGTACCACTTCACAGTCGGAAAAATACGAGTTTCCTTGAACGCACCATAACAGTCCTCGTCCCTACGTCGCCACATTCACGGCGTTCCTTGGCTGCACACACAGCCCTGCATGCCGTTCTCTCTCCTCATTGGATAAAAACTGTAGGATACGATAAATGTTTTCTCCTCGGCTCAGAGCAGAGCAGAGGGACTGACAGACCCGTGATTCAGACCAAACACTCTATGTAAGTGATTGCTGTCGGAAGATATAACTATTTAAGACTTATATTAACACAAATATATCACTTACTTCTGCTTTAATATAAAAAAATAAAAAAAATGTTTTTGCTGTTGTATCATAAATATATGTCTGGCATTTATAATAAACCAACTGGCTTGAAAATCGGTTGAATATTCAGTGACTTATGGCGATTTTAATGGTTGATGACCTCTGCCTCTGTTGACTAATGCAGTAAGTACACGGCTTCCCCCCCGACCCAAGATGGCGGCCGCGTTGACGTATCGTTCCAATGGACAGCAGCGTCAGAGGCGGCATCTATGTGTATATCTATGGCTGCAATAGGCTGGTAAAATGTTTCCAGTTTCATTACTTCAATTCCACAATCACATCACTGTGTTTCCTGTTTAAGGGGTGAGCAGGGGTGAAAGTCGGTACGGTCCGGTACTGCGTACCACTAAAAGATTCAGAGGCGGTCCGCAGTACCAGGAAGATCATGAGAGAGATTAAAAAAATAAAATAAAATAAAAAGTAAAAAATTTAATAAATCTAATTTCACATGAATTCCCTGTGGTTTGAAATGATTTCTGTGAAATTGTCTCGGTAATTATTATAACACGTAGTGTTACGAGATCCCGACCCGATCAAAGACAGAGACATGATCTACTTTCTGTGCGCAGCTGCGCTCTGCCCTGGGACGTCAGCACCACCTGCAAGCAGCTGCAGTGTGCACCGTGGAACGCGCGCTGCTCGCTCACTGCTGCTGAAGACTGAACCTTTTTTTCGGTACCGTGAAACTTTGCCCTCAGCGCGTCGCGGCGAGTCCTGTCGGGACCGACGCGGACGTTACACGCGGGCCAGAGCACGCGCTGGGTCTCGGTGCGGCTACAGTCGAGCTCGCGGTCTGTTTATGTGAACGAGGCTCCAGCTGCTCGGTGTGCGCCACAGCGGTGGTGCGCGTTTAGACCATAGTAGGCTACATCCATGATGGTTTGAAGCAGAGAAAAAACAAACGTGTGTAAAAACAAAACGGAGCTGAAAAATGAAACAATAAGTCAGTTTTGCACCAGTCTGTGGAAACAGCCTAAAGTGAATGAATGACAGCAACAGTTGTATCATTGAACTACTGCAGATAGAAGTACTGACTACATGACTTTACGTTTGTGTTGGGGCATATTTACCATTTTAACTCTTTTTTTACTTCATTGTTAAAGTTTGATGAGAAACAGTTATTTATTTATTTATTAAATAAAGTAGCCAATTTAGAAGCACATGTTTTTTCTTCTAATTAAATCGTGGTATTGTATAAGTATCGAGAATCGTGGAAATTTACTAGTATTGGTATCGATATATAAGAAAGCTCCAGCCTCGATGGCAAGACCGCAGGCTGTTTGCAGGCTAGGATATGTTCTTTTTTATTTATTATGGGGATCAATAGGCTACCTGACATTGTCCTGGGCCAGTGGTTAGAATGGTGGGGCCAGCGATCTTCAAAATTTCCTTTATTGTCTACCCCTGACGCAGCCTTCGAAACGTGTACCACGTTTAACGTTTGTTGCAAAATGTCCCAATTAAAATCAGTAATAATAATAATAATAATGCAGAGAAAAATAACTTTTGGTAATAGTACCGGCAAGAATTTAAAACTACTTTCACCCCTGGGGGTGAGGGATGGATGTTCACAGAGCTGTTTAATGCCAAAACCAATTAGGTGTTTATGGGAGAATCTCAGTGATTTGAACTGGAGACAGTCAGCAGGCTGGTGCTCTTCCTCCAATTACATACAATGTAATTAAATCCCCCCTTCTCTTGTTCAGCGATAATGAGATTATTAATTTATTCCGCCAGTGCAGTTGTGAATAAATGTGGATGAATGTCCAAATAGAGACAACATATCATCTATTTTTTGTCACTACTTGTTTTGTCTTGGGAAAAAAAAGTTCCACATGAAGCTGAAGTGATATAAAATCAACAGACAACAACTGTAGGAGGACAATGGCTTGCACCATTTTTCATGAAGACATTGTGAACTTAATGTGATTGTGTGAGGGAGTAACAGTGGGAGTGTACATCCCTAAAGAACAACCCATGCAGAAACATGAAAGGGAAGAATGGTGAGAAATCAACTGAAAAGAGGGGGCATCTCATCTAAGCAAAAGAGGCATCTCTAACAGAAAGATAAACAACAAAGGGGATGAATGACCATGACAGACCACAGCGTGCAGGTTGGACTTAAATGCCACAGCAAGAAGAGATCGGACTGCTGCTTTCTGTTGGCTCTTTTCATTGGACAGATGATCCGGTAAATCCCTCCTCTGTTGCAGAAAAAATCATTACCACTGGGAAACATCTCTCTGAGACCTCAAGCAAGCACACAATGACTGAGAGCCACTGAAAAGACGTCTTTACAAAAAAGGCTTTTTTTTTTGAGCAGACAATGTCTTACTGTACCAGCAATCTCTGTGAGAGGAGTCATCCTTTGAAATTAACAGAAGTCCTTCACTTGGAATTGAACCATATAGTGTTTGTGTTGGCGGTGTAGTCGAACAGTGCTAACATTTAACTCAAAGTTTTGCCGCAGGTCTCTCATGACACAATCTGGTTCAATTTCTAAACACTTTGATTGCGTAAAATGTAAAATAATGCACCAGTTCAAATTTAGTAAGGATCACTTCACAGTTCAAATTATAATTGCTGATAAAATAATAACTATTAGCTCTATAAATTGCTAATGGAACCATTTTACTGGCTGAAGTACCTCTTTGGGTATGAACGGCTCTATATGAAATGGATATACTTTGAAAGCATGAAATGCAATGGAGCTATCTCAGCCCTGCAGGGTTGTGAAAAGCCGCAGTAAAAAAAATATATATCAAAGCACTCGTATCAGATTCGTTCCACTTTAGTTTAATGGAGTATGACCCACATAATGATATGTGTTGGGGACTGGACCTTCATATTTATGATTTATGTTTAGGGAATGGGAAACTGAGTGCAGGTTGGAGAGCCCATTTCAGAGTTAAAAAGTCTCCACCATCCACAGGTATTTACTGATGGCCAAAAGACATATTCCCCCTGAGGTATGAAGCAGTAACAGGGTGAGCATTAACATTTTGATTTTTAATCTTGTCGCAGAAATTTTAGGCTGCCTGTGGAGAGTCAACAAAACAAGACTGGAGAGGTACTGTAGCATGCACCAAGATTCATTCTACTGTATATAGAGAGGGAACAGAACATCAGAGAGCAGTTTAGAGTTGTGCACCCTGACCAGAAACTGCAGCCCCTTCTTATACTCCATCCTATGGCTCTGGTTATCTCATTTTCAGTCATAAGATGAGCTTTCAATAAAACAATAGGGGTGCAACAATCAACAGATGTGTGTCCCATAGGTGATGTTGTGGTAACCCCATTTGTTGCTTTGAAGCTATAGTGTGTAACTTATACGTGCCTGTAAATATCTGTTTCCAAGCCACTACAAGAGGAGATGATACAGCGCTGATTAAGCCGTTCGGCTCCTCTAACACCTCGCGGTATTTTTCAGTATTTGTTCTTTTTGTATTTGGTGTCCTTGGCGACATTCCCGTGCTGGCGCACAGGAAATAACACATTCTACTCGGTTTTACCTGACAATGAAAAGGGAGGGGGGAGGAGAGCGCTGCTAGAAGCAACATGGCGGAGAACCCGAAGAAGCGACCAAGAGGTTCAGAAGTGGATCCTACTAAAAAGAAAAAGCCTTCTCGTTCGGCAGAAGGTCTGTTGGTGAAGAAAGACTTCTCCTACGAGTCCATCATGTAACCAGCAGCGAATGTTCCGTCGGGGCAGCTTCTTGTCAAGAAAATTCTGTCAATTGCGTTGAGAGAGTTGACCAATTCCATGATTTAAATTTGGAGAGCAATGCGGAGAGAGGCTCCAAAAGTTTGAGACAAGACAGGACGAGACATGAGAAGCAAAGCAGGGAAGATAAGGGAGAGGGGAGAGATGCGTCCGCCTTCGTTGAGAGCAGGAAGAAGGATCAATAAGATCAGGATGTCAACTGTTAAAACCCTCCCATTGTTGGACACGACATGAAACTACTCCAGGTAGCTCAGTCATGTTGTAACTAAGGTATCCGCCGGAAAAAAATATTTTTTCATGGACCGTTTATTGAGTCACTGAGTTATTAAAGTTAAACAGGTAGCTAATGATTAGCCCTGCCAATTTACGTTAACCATGATTTATTACAAAAACGTAATAGTAATGTTTGTCCAATCATTGGTTTTATAGACTTTACAAACATCAGATTAGTCTAAACAGCAATATAGTGACGTGAAAATGAGATATAGCTAAACTCTCGTCTGTCACTGTTGTTCTGATGGTGGTTTTCTACCCGGCAGTAGTTGTAAACAACAAGGCACTTTGTTCTAAGTGCCGTATTTACCCAGCATGCGTCACGCTTTGTGCTGTCCAAGTCACGTGTGCCAGCAAGGTCCATTGTTTCATGGACTGTCCAATTTTTTTTTCTACACAAGAACCCATCCTGCTCTGCAGAACAAGCCTGTAGGTCTAAGTTTATTGACTCATTGCAAATCATCTGACCGGCTGCTCTGTTTGAGCGCCAAATGGGACTTCCCAAGCCTCACGCGTCAATATATTGATATAAGGCTTCCCCCCTAGGAATGTGGGACTCTTTGAAAAGCAGACTGAAGGCATGATTTGAAGGTCAACTGAGATGACTCTCAGATCTGCGTCATCGCTCACCTAAGTCAAGTAATTGGGTGCTCCAATAGAAAGAAGGACAGGTTTATGCCAATGTCCCACTGAACACTTGTGTTAATCTGTGTATTCTCTTTTAGTGGGGGAAGGAAGCTATTCTCCAAGAAGCTGCCCTGTTTGACCAAAGTAAGACGAGAGATACAGTAGCAGAGTCACTGCAAGCTTAAAGAGTTGCACTCACTGTGCACCACTGCATCATAGAGCCACAGTGACAGCCACAGTTGCAAGGGAATTCTGGCTCGAGTGGGTGCCAAGATGGACCCGCATATGCGATACGTTGCACATACTGGCGTCGCAAAAAGCTCTGAGACCTGACAGGGTTTCATAGCTATAAAACTTTATCGGTTTGTATTCTTCTTTCTTTCTTTTTCCGAGGAAGTCCTACCTCCCCATGCATGCATGCATGTATTTAACTTTTAACTTATATCCAGGTTGCTTCTTTGTTGTGTATATTGTCTAGACATTGCAGGATATATTTTGTCATATATTTTCCTCCTTGTATCCTATTTATTTTCTATTTTCTCTGGAGCGGCCTGGCAGAATAATTTCCTTCGGGATGAATAAAGTTTTATCTAATCTAATCTAATCTAATAATCAGTGAAAAAAACTTCACAGAAATGTTCGAACCCATGCCAGATTTAATTCTTAAACAATAAGTGTTTAAATGTAAAAACGAGAGTTTAAGTTAGCTCTCATTCTGGAATGGAGAACCCAGAGTTTCGCTCATCTCGGGGCTCACTTACTCTGAGTTTTCACATAACCTGCTTTCTGGAATATCCCTCTGGACCAAACATAATTTGTGTTAATTAAAGAGCATTTCTAAACAAAGTTTGCACTGCGCTTTACACTGTAACTGCAAAGTCTAAAAAAAGCAGACAGTAAGGAACAAGATTCACATGTGATTATATGGTTAACGCCTGAAAGGTGAAACCTGGGGCTGAGTCATTTGCTGCCGCAACACATGCAACATTGTAACCTTGTTCTGCGATGCAGCCAGTTCATTAATTAATAGAAGTGGTCCAGTAACAGTATCGGCTTCATCACAGGCCGTACCAGGGCACAGGTTTATCGATAGTCTGTGTAGAGAACATAATCAGCGCCTGCAGATGTTAATATCTACGCCATGAAAACACAGAGTATTGGCAACAACACGTATAAGACTTGAGCTGTAGCTACTGATGACCAGAAAAACAACAACCTGACCTTTGGATTTTCGTCGCAGAAACAACAGATGTCAGATCATATGAGGCATTTGTGAGCATCAATATTTATGCAGCAATGTGGGGAAAATCTAGGGAGGATGATGATGACGACAATGACGATGATGATGATGAGGATAATGATTTAATGACGTCTGGCATTGCTATATCTGCCTTCGACTAATGATATGCGGTCCGGTATAGGGTTATTGGACGATTTCTTTGGAGATTATCTGAGATTTGCATTGTCCATATTTTGAGTATGGAAATCCAGTATAATCTAAAACGACACCCACTGCATGCATTGCATATAATTTCACTTTTGTTCCCCAAAAGAGCCCTTTTCAGTTGTACAACATATTTAAGGAAATAGAGTCTATAAGCTCCAAGTCTCTGAAGACAAACTGGCAATCCCTATGCTACTGACACAGCACATGGCTGTACAGTGTCAGATTGAATTGTATGATCACAAATTACAAGTCAATGAATCAACTTTCCACTTAAAAGGCACTTCTAGATTTTAACCCTTGCGTACCAGGACTCTTTACGGCATAACGAGACGTGCCAGGATTCAGTCTTACTCTAATTCTCTGACCGATTCTTGATAGTGATGTCTCTTTCACACTGAACGGCACGGTTCTGTTGCTGCTGCTGCTGTCACTCACTGAGGGCCAGATATGAACATCAGCTACACTAAAACAAAAGCTGCCTTTTACAGTGGTCATCCCCCAGATCCCATACGGGCTGACAAGAACCTGTCTCCAAACCTGGACCACTCCCAGATTCTCATGGAGAAAAAGTGTATCTCTGTGCACTTTTTTTCCTTTCTCCATTTCAGTCATTTCTTCCTCATCCCTACTACCATGTCCAACTAAAAGGTTGCGCTATACATAAGATACATTATGTCATAAAAAAGATACACTGTAAAAGCCCAAAGCATGTACAATTTATGATCACTGATCATAGAATTACATGAAAATCTTTATCCATGAATTTGTCTGTTCTGCTGCTCAGCTCTCCTGTAGTTTAATGTTGTTGATGTCATTATTGTCTCTATTTCATTCTGTTTATGTCCCTGCGGTCTGGCCTGTGCATTTAGTATCGTTCCTCGTTGTTTTTTAATCTTACTCCCACACATGACACTTCCTGTCAGCCTGCCACGTAATGATGCTTATGTAGTGTAACAGGTAAACAACACTCACATATGATTGGTTTGATGGCTTATATTGGTCACAGCAACATCTGTGACACCCACAGGACACTTTTGTTTGCATAATACTCAACGTGAAGGTTAATTCACAGCCAACCTGTTTGATTTCATTGTAGTGCATTTGTCAATCAGCTAACTGGACCCGTTTGCTTCCATTTAGGTAAACAACACCCTGCAGCCACAATATTTCATGCAGTTATCAGAAAGTCCAGTTATCAAGAAAACAATCCTCCCATCTGCTGGTTATAAGTGATACTGTATGTATACCAAAATCATGCAACACCAATGGTAACAAGCAAAATAAATATCAGGGTGTGAGTAAATACAAAGGAGTCCGGGCCGTAAAGTATACCCCCGCAACCCCTGCGAGGCAGACTATATCCCTGATGAAATACAGCTACTCTTGCAAAGTCAGATAGGAGCATAGTTCAGTGATCACAGGTGGGAGGGCTTAACTTCTCCCTAATGCATCACAAGTCGCTGACTTTGCAGAATAAAGGAAAGTACTGTTATTCACACAAAGGTGAGTCAGTCAAGACTTTTAAGACTTTGTTAGAGGACAACGACTGTGGCCACAGAACTCCAGAAGAGTTTTGTAACCCTAAATTGTATAATCCATGTAAAGTCACTGGACAGCTCGAGTCCACTGACATCAGAGGGAGGTGCACTTCTGTTCATATGCAGTATGTGAATGAACAACCTGGATCACTGTGTCTGCGTGTTTACCCAACTCATCTGGCCAAAACTAAGACCATGTGAAGGTGCAGACTTAGCTGATGTGATCAGAACATAAGCTGACATGTTGGTCTAACGAAAAACTTCTGTACAACTTTAGCGTTAAAAGAATATTTGATGTCCTCAAAACAATTTTAAGTAGGTGAAGTTGTGTCTAATGCCCTGTACACACTGTGCGATTTTGGCCGTCGCAGACGAAAGACGGCGGATCGTAGGAGAATCGTGGCGAAATCTTTGGTCGTAGCTCTAAATCGGCCGTCTTACGTCGCACAGTGAGACAGGCTCTACGACGGCCGTTGTCAGCGTCTTGCGACCAAAGACGACCTGCGATTAAATTCTGACAGTGTCAGAAAACTGCTACGACCTACGTCTACTAATCAGCTGATGGACGTCTATCAGTGGCGCAGGTGACAGGGACGAGCACTGATTTTCGAGTAAATAGTCATTAAATTAAAAAACGAATAGCCTATCCTGTCATGTCTGGAGAGGTGTATATTCCTTTTTACTGTCGCAGAAAGAGGAGGAACATGGACAGACTCATACAGCCATCAGAAAAGTTGTGTGTGAAACTCATGGTGAAACTCTGTCCAAAAAAAAAAAAAAAAAAACCCATGGGCGGACTATGATGAGAAGCGGTCGCCTACCGGAGAATATTGACGTGTTTACGCCGGGAGAGGTAGTCCTCGTTTAGATGTGCTCTCATTACGTGACGGTACTGCTGTGATGTTCTATAGTACCAATACAGGCCGTGATTTCATTTTTAAATAACGGACAAGTGGCGGTAGGCCTACTGCTCCACTGGTGCCGGTGACTTGTGTCTGTGTGAAGAGGGAGAGAGGGAGAGAGGGAGGGAGGAGGGGGAGCGGGCGACCTGCGATTCAGTAGAACGATCATCGTACAGTCTGCACACGTCAAACTTGACGTCGTAGCAAAGATTGTAAATTCCACGTCGCATAGTGTGTCATGCAACAGTCTTATAAGACTGCTAAAATCGCACAGTGTGTAGAGGGCATAAGGTCTTTACAGTTTGCTTCCTGATTCTCTCTGTGGCTACAGCTTGTGAAAGACGATGGCTATGATTCAATTTAAACAAACAATTTTTTTTTGACATTTTTGTGATGTAATAAAATCAGATGGAGGCTTTAGGTTCCAGCTCTATGATTATTATGATTACACACAGACAGACAGATGTAGCGGCAGAGACGGAAAATGTTGTTTCCAGCTTTGACATGTTTAACGTGTCATTTATTTTGCACTGATGCAAATACACACTGTTCCATGGGAACATACACCACCTGACTGTGTATTCAGTCTTTGGCTGAGGTTCCAAATTGGTGTTGTTAGAGAACATGAAGACAGTTTTCATTACACAGCCATAAAACTGCTTTGGGGGATGATTCACGGACACAGCATCTCTGCTCAGCCAGGACTCACAAATACGTTGAAAATGACTCCAGAGAGTCAGCTTTGAATAAACCAGTCTCTTCTGTATGCTGGCAGCTGTTGCATGTTTGTTGGTCACCTGCCCACATGTGCACACCCACACCTACACGTTAAAACAGATATACACACACACCATCAATGAGATTTTTAAGAATAAGAGCTAAAACATTTTGTGTGTGCATGTGTGAAAGAAAAAAAAAACACCACAGAGGTCACATTCAGTGACTTAACATGATTTCTGTTGCAAGTTGAGCATTTGAACACAGAAATCTAATGGGATTGATTCATTTTTTGGAACCCGACTCAAAACTGACAATAAGACAAATGAACAACAGTTGTAATCAATTAAATTAACAATTAGACCTTGGATTTGTCTCAGCTTGTTAATTACTTGCATTGTTAGGGCATTTTCCCAGTAGCAGAAAACAGATCCTCCCAACTTGGTATGAGTTGTTGGCACTTGCAGGGTACAAGTAAACTGAATACATACAGGCCACAGGTCGCCAGGGCCACCAGAACGCTCCAAGCACTGCCCGGTGGGGCCAGTGAAAAATAAATGCCTTGAAAAAAGGTAAAATTTCACATTAATTCCCTGTGGTTTGAAATTATTTCTGTGAAATCGTCTCGGTAGCAAATTACCGCTAATAGGGTTACGAGATCCCGACCCGATCAAAGACAGTGACATCTACTTTCTGTGTGCAGCGAGCGCTGTGCCCTGGGACGTTAGCACACACCTGCAAGCAACTGCAGCGTGCACAGCTCGCTCACTCCCGTGGAACGCGCACTGCTCGCTCTTTGCTGCTGATTGAAGGTTGTCACAACCGATAAGAACCTTTTTTTCGGTACCGTGAAACTTTGCCCTCAGCGCGTCGTGTCGAGTCCTGTCGGGACCGACGTGGACGTTACATGTGGGCCAGAGCACGCACTGGGTCTCGGTGCGGCTACAGTCAAGCTTGCGGTCCATTTATGTGAACGCCGCTGCAGCTGCTCGGTGTGCGCCACAGCGGTGGTGCGCGTTTAGACCATATTATATCCATGGTTTGGAGCAGAGAAAAAACTGAAAGCTGAAAAATTAAACAATGAGTCAGTTTTGCACCGGTCTCTGGAAACTGCCTAAAAGTTGAATAAATGAGAACAACAGTTCTATCATTGAACTACTGGAAGATAAAAGTAATGACTACATAACGTTCCGTTTGTGTTGAGTAGACTTGTAGTCAAAACCGCCTAAACCGAGACCAAGACACTCCCAAGACCAGAGAGTATCAAGACAGACCAAGTCAAGACCAAGGCTAGTTCAGCTCAAGACCAAGACCAAAAAAAAACTAGTACACCATATTTTGCTATTTTGCTTGAGTTGTAGAACATAAGCACCAATCTGGGTTCAGCTGCTTAGTGATTGTATTATTTCAACTACAGGCACAACAATACAGACAGTGCATGTCTTGTGTGTGAACTCATAACTCACTATAAATGTTTTCATCAATTGGCTGAGATCAAATATGTGTGGCAATTGCATGATGCAATTTTTTACACTATTAGAGGATTGACTCTTGAGTGCTGTTAAGGACTGACATGACTATTAACTAGTCCCAAAGTCACCACTTTGCACCTCAAAAAAGTCTAATGAACGGGAAATATGTTACTGATTTAAATTGTACTTAATTTGTAGATGAAAAGTGACATCATATTATCAACTTGCAATGGCATTATTTCCCATTATAGTAGCCAAATTACACTGTATAATATCAGCATCACTGAAATGGCATCTAGGCCTAATGCTTAACGGCGCCTACACTGCTTCTGGCTGCTGCAGTCTGCTCCCGGGCTGGAAAGGTAGGAGGAGTTTGTTGTAGTCATGTGATGCTACATGATTGTATTTTAAATGCACTGACACAATGGTAATAAGCCTAAGCTACAGAACTACCATATCACTGCATCTCCCGACACAGAGTCAAACACACCTAGCGCAACTTAGAAAATATTCTTAGACAAGATAAGAGAGGTACTGTAATGATATTCAATGACAATAAGACACATTTATCAAATTACTTAAAATGGAGACAATATTGTGCTGCAGAAATGACTGTTGCTGCCAGAAGAGGTAAAATCAAAGAAACCATTATCAGAAAAATGTAGCAGATTGACAAGAGCAGACAATAAAAATGCAAAAAATACGATTACCAATGAAATCTTGAGTGTTGTTCTTTTTGTTGGCAGCCACCAATAAATGCAAAACAAAACAAAAACAACAGAAAGTAAAAGTAGCATAACATCCAAGCAAATGCTCACATCAGATGCAAACACTCTGAAACCATTCTGTTTTAAGCCCCATGTCCAATAGCGTGTCGTATAATCACTCCTTGTGGTATGTCTATGCCACAAGTTGTTGTTTTTAGTTTCCCCCCACCTGTCTCTAAGGCAATATTTGCTTAATTTCATATTTTTGTGAATTAAATTCCCAAGTCAGTTTGATTAAACGGCAACCCATGAATCTCTACTCGACTGTGACTGACCAGTGTGTGAATGACTCCGAGCTGAATCACAGACTTTTCTCCCACTGCAGCTGCTTTTAATCTCATTTAATACCACCATTATTACTCATTCTTCTCAGACACTGACTCATGCAAATCAACACTTGCTCCGCTCAAAGATGTTTCTTACAATATCTTGCTTTCCCTCCGGGGATAAGTGCAACGAGTGGTGGCAGCTTTAACATTATGACATTATAAAAATCAGCGTGAAGTAAGACCTGTGCTCAATAGCTGAGGGTGGAAAAGAGGCTCTTTAAATACATTATTAAATGCACATGGCCCATTTCAGTTAATTGAAGTGCTCTGGGCTACTTCTTGCTTAGCATGTGGATCGGTTTTGCCAGTGTCAAAAAGCACTGACGCAATGATTATGATTTATTATTTTCCACTTACACAACAGATATTTTCTCACTTAATCTGCCATATATGTTGCCCAAAGTGCCCAGAGAAAAGCAGAGTTCATTCTCCCACTGACAATGTTTCCCAAACAGCTTGTGACAAGTCTCCCTGCAGTTGCGGGTATAACATTACATAAAAGATTACATTACCACTGTGGCTCTGAGCAACATTACTGTGAAGGATGTGCAATAATTTGAATTATCATCGTGTTTTGACACCAGAATCAGAGGTTGATGGGTTGACTGCTGGTTACAAGATGAGGGCGAGTCTCAATTATCACCCAGTGAGAGGAGGCCTGCTCACGTTACAGCTGTATCACATGCAGTTGTGTAAAGGGCTATATAAGCTTGTCTGACTTCAACATGGAACACAGTAGTCCAAAGACGCTGAGCTACAACATATAGCGAACATCAGATATTGTTTTTGATTGTACAGTGATGTTTGGATAACATGGTGGTCTGTTGTGGAGCTTGCAAGTCCATTTATACAGTGGTGTGTTTTGAATGCAAGTCAGGCTCTTGCAGTGTTTTGTATATTTGCGGCCATGCAAATTCACATACGCGGTGCACATTTAGAAAACATTCATCAATTTCACAACATGCACTGCAAAAAAAGAAAAGGAAAACACACACAAATACACAAACACATTGCACATTCAGTTCTACAACACAGAGCCACCATAGATTTGTCAAAACAAGGCGACAGCATCTCCCAAAGTTACTTGCAGAAACAAACTCGATCGTCTGCCAGACAGATGAGATTTGCGGCTGTCACACATGAGGAGCTCCAAAAGGACAAAAACAAGAGGCTTTTTTAATTTCATCCCACAGACAGAATAGCTTTGATTACTGTAAAGAGTGTGTTAAAAGCGTGAGCCAGTGTGTAAGAGATCAGGCAAATGTGGGATTTATGTCTTACTTCTCATTTCATAGAGCTTGATATCAGATACTGTACTGTACTGTATGTTTATCAGGATTCATGATGTCATGGCCTGTTGTTAGGCCCTGCAGTGAGTACCAGGCTCTTACAAGTAACACAACACTGTAGCCATGACCAAAACAGACCTTGAAACTACTTCAGTCCCATTTTCACCCAAACACAGAGCTGATACTCATCGTTTTGACCTGGCCTGTATCTGTCTCATCTTTTGACCTATATTTCAGTTGAGCTGAAAGCTGCAAAAACTGGACAAGCCAAACATCACAACTATGTCCACCAACTTGCACAGATGGTTTAGTCTTCGACTGTCAGGGAGCAAACTTTACAACCAAGCAAAGCCATCAGATATCCATTGCCATACCACTGCTCTGTAACGACTGGACTTCTGGAGTTGACAACCCAGAAAATCCACAACAACACTGACACATCATGTAACTGACACATCGTGTAATCCTGTACCAAAACAAGCCAGCAGCAACTTCAAGGGGAAAACAGGAGGGGGAAAAGTCAGAGTTTGGGAGTCTGGAGCAGTGAAAGTTAAGCAGGTCCATCGCCCTCAGTGACAAACAAATGTTGTCAGGGCTGGACTGCATGGGACAAATGGCTCTGGCAATTTTCGCCTCAACTGGCCCATAACAATCCCTCAACATATCATCAGACTCCAGGTTTCAATATATAACATGTGTACCAGTCACTCACGCCACAGCAAAACACAAGCCATTTAAGCAAGAGAGAATTGCGGAAGATAAATAGAGAGAGCCTTGTTAAATACCTTCAAAAGGTGGTGCTGCAGAATTCTCCACTACGCTCGCTGAACTCACTGTGATGAATCCTGAAACAGGGCATGCTGGGCCTGTGCAAGGGAGAGAAAAGTGAGAGAGATAAATGAAGATAAATGATGAGATGACTGTACAAAGTGGCTTTAAATAAACTGTAACTCACCAATTCAAAAAGGACGCAGGTGAACTCCTATGATGAATCCTTTGAATAGTGTGGAAAGCAAATAGAGCAACTGCATTATATAGAATATTTTCCAGTCATTAAATTATCTAATTTCACCTTATTAAACTACAAACTTGTGAACAGATTATTTTGCTATAATTAAGAATGTAGTGATACAGTGTTACTGTAGATTATTGGGTCTATGATAAACAGGTACAAAATAGAATCGACACACAAATAATGTCTTATTTATTCATTAATTTATTTTCCAAATACAAAACAGAACAAAAATAGTTAACACCACATTTCTTTTAAACATTATTTGCAACTAAATCTGGCAAATACTGGTGTAAGATTGACCAAGTAAAGAGCAGCTACCTGTTGTGTGTTGCTCCAGCCCATGATGACGAGGAGAAGACTGAACAGACAGCCGGCCTGGCTCTTCACCTGCACAGACACAGAATCGTTTGAATCACTGTATATATACACAGTACTTTCTGTTAATAAAATCACAAGCTAACATGTGAAGATGACCGAAGCTAGCAACCAAAGCAAAGCAACGCAACATCTGCCCACAGGTAACAGAATGTTAAAATGACCCATCGGCTGCTCAATCCACCAGACAAACCAACCTGCTTCTTTAATCCCTTCCAATCCACAGGTGAATGATCTGCTCTTACCACTTTCTCAGCCCTGTGCTAATAGTTTCTAACTGAGAGTTTCCCCCTAAAACATTATCACAAAATGGCTGACTGTCACTTTTCACTGAAACTGAAGGGGCGGGGCTAACCCTGTTTGAGGAAGGAACTTTAGTCTACAGTGATTGCCTGATTTGGTTTGTGTGAGATAATGTGGTAGGCTTTAAAATAAACAATAGGACTACACAGGCAGTTATATTCAAACATATATTTGATATTTTCTAAATTCAACTTTTTTTTGTTATTATTCTAGATTATTTCATGTTAAACAACTGTTTTTATGTGTTAGTGAGACAGGTTGGGGGCTTATCTAAAATGACTCAGGAATGCTTTAGGTCCATATTCATAAAATATCCAGCTGGTATACAGTACAGGGAATGGTTCTGATTGTGTCAGGGTTTTTTGCATCCTAAAAATACACATTAAATACAACATGTTTTTCAGTTAATAAGCTGAATAAAGCACAACTCTATAATACTGTAACATCAAAGATTATGATGTAAATGGACATTTGAAAATTAGAGCTGAAATAAAAGTTGATTTCATGGCAATTGCTGGACACATTGGTGCAATTTGTATTCTGTATTTGAATCATTATAAGGCTAAGTCTTTGTTTGTGTTACACCACTACAACA
The DNA here is from genome assembly GCF_905171665.1 of Trachurus trachurus. Classification (NCBI taxonomy): domain Eukaryota; kingdom Metazoa; phylum Chordata; class Actinopteri; order Carangiformes; family Carangidae; genus Trachurus; species Trachurus trachurus. Next base: position 22,721,514 of record NC_139896.1, on the reverse strand, counting down.
CAACGACGTGGTGTGGGAAACGTTACTTTTATTTTCACGGCGGAACTGGCAAAAACACATATCAACATGTCGGGAAGTCACCGTGCGCGCTCTCTTTTTCTTTCTCTTACCCAGAATGCAACACACACAATACACTTCCTCTTTGCCCTAACCTGGCAGTATTCTGCTACTAACACACTCATACTGCCACCTACTGGCTACAATATAACAGGGTGCTACAATCCTCCCCTGCTAAATAAATGTTGTCCTCAACATTAGCATTTACAGTGGAAACTGATAACTACATCTGAAGATAACATTTTCAATTCAACATGTTACACAATGACAATACCTTTCTATTGAAAGTTAGAAATAAATAAATGGATTAAAGTGCATTTAAATGGTTTTACCATAAGTGTACTGTACAATCATATACTATGTGATGTCTTCACACTTTACTCTTACGGAAACACGACAGTGTCTAGACTAGATGATAGTCTGCTTCTGAGTAGTTGTAACAAAAGTACAGTACCATATTTATGCTTTGAGACAAAAATAATTTCCCTCTTCTTACTATTTACTCCATGGAGACTTTTGACTTAAACTTGTCTACTGAAACTATTCCATTTACATATTTTCAATGCCATAACTAATATTTACTGTATGGGTTGTGAATAAAACTTCTGTTCATTAACATCAACAATGTGGTAATAACACTTAAACAGTACTGTGTTACTTACATCTTGAAAAAAACCTTTTGTATGTTCACCTTATTTCAGTCTGTTTTGTCCTGTGGCACTCATATTGACAGTCAGAACTCAGTTCACAAACTCATGTTCTCATGTGTCCATTTTTCAAATATTGACCACAGTCCATAATAAACAAAAAAAACTCTTTTTTTCAGTAGTATCCTGTAGGAACAAAAGTAGGACAAACCAGGTGTGTTCCAAACATCTGTGGAAGGAGCCAGGGCACACTACATTGTCCATATACAGGTGCCAATGTATCAGCATACATGGAGTTAGTGTGAGGCCCCACCACACGATGAGTGGGTCGGCCTAATGAGTCATATGTCAGTGTCTCTCTAGGTCTTCTCTCTCTCTGTGACCTGCGTGGTAGAGTGTCAGGGGACTCTGGCTCCTGTGTGCTGGGCAGGTCTACAGAAGGAACAGTTTGTGTGATCTCAAGAGTGTCATGTCCAGTTGTGACATTTTCAGTCACGTCATTGTCCACAAGCATTTCCATACTGAACTCCTCTTCTTCAGCATTAAGTTCAGGCTGAGGCTCTGGTTCAGGGGTGATAGGAGGTGCAACACTTTGCTTCCTATGCTCCTCGTGGTGATGATGGTGCCTCAGTTTGTGAGCCCAGTAACAAGCCTCCTCATCTGAACTCTCTGTGTCCTCTGATGTTTCCTTTGGTTTACTGTTCTTGTATTTCTTCTCTTTTTGAATCTGAGGATTTTGTCTTTTCACAGTGCTTTGAGCTGATTCCTGAAGTGGCAAAGCATTGCATGGCATCAGCATGTTACGATGGAGAACTCTGCCTCTCCCTGTGCCACGTTCAGGTTTTACCTCATAGACTGGGCTGTCTTCCCCCTTACGAGAGACAACTATGTGTATTTGACCCTCCCAGTATGAACGCAATTTTCCTGGTCCTCCTCGCTCTGACATGTTCCTAACGAGGACTCTGTCACCTGGGGAAAGCACGGAACTCAGTCTTTTTTTATCATAATATGTTTTTCCTCTCATATTAGTCTTTTTGATGGTTTTGGATGCTATGTCGTATGCTTCTTTCATCTGCTGTTGCCATTTTTGAGCATATTCCTGATGTGAAATAAATCCTTCCTCTTCACTTATTCCAAATATCAAGTCAATGGGCAAACGGGGATTTCTACCGAAGAGCAGGTAAAAAGGAGAATATCCAGTTGCCTCGCTTGTGGTACAGTTGTAGGCGTGCACAACTTTACCAACATAGTCACTCCAATTTCCCTTTTTTTCCTCGTCCAGGGTCCGCAGCATCGACAACAACGTGCGATTAAATCTTTCAGCTGGGTTCCCTTGTGGATGATAGGGAGTTGTCTTTGAGTTTGTCATGTCCGTGTATTTTTGCAGCTGTCTGAACAAGTGGTTCTCAAATTCTTTACCTTGGTCATGATGTATTTTTGCAGGAAAACCAAATTTGAGAGAAAAGTCATTAAAGATCTTTTCTGCTGCTGTCTTGCCTGACTTGTTACGGGTTGGATAAGCCTGAGCAAATTTAGTGAAGTTGTCAATGATCACTAAAATATATTCATACCCTCCCCTGCTTTTTTCAAGGTGAAGATAGTCAATGGAAACCATTTCAAAGGGAGCTGTTGCAGGTACGTGACACATGGGGGCTCTGCTATACACAGTGGGTTTTTTCTGGATGTTGCACTTACAAACTTTTGTTATGAAAAACTCAATATCCTTTTGCATCCCAGGCCAATAAAACCTTTGCCTAGCAAGATTTACCACCCGATCCACCCCTAAGTGTCCCATCTCACAGTGAAGGTATTTGTAAACAAAGTCTTTGTACTCTTCTGGAAGCACGATTTGAGTGAAAGACGTCGTTTTACGTTGTAACAGACCCTCTTGGGAAACATGCAGTCTCCTCCATTCATGAAGCAACTGTTTAGTTTTCATTGTTTCTCTGTTCATGACACTTCTGTCTGGTTTTTGACCAGATGCCTTCCACTGAAGTACACGGGATATGACAGAGTCTCGTAACTGTGCTTGCAGTAACTCTTGCTGTGTTACCTTCACATCTGGCTGATGTACAGCAGTTAACTCTTGAACATGTGGACTGCAGGTAATGACTGAAATCCAGTCCACTTCCTGTTGTTTTACTGTTTCACTTGTGCTGAATATTACACTCAAAGCTTCAGGGGAGCACTGCTCTGTGCACTCGCTCATATAAGAGTCCATAGTCACAGGTGCGCGAGATAGGAAATCTGCGTCCACGTTTGCTTTCCCTGGGCGATACTTTAGCGTTATGTTAAAGTCAGCAAGCTCGGACACCCAGCGATGTCCGGTGGCATTTAATTTAGCTGTACTCAAAACATATGTAACTGGATTGTTGTCACTGTATATTGTTACAGAAGGAGCGTAAAACAAATAGTCTCTAAATCTATCTGTAACAGCCCATTTGAGCACTAAAAACTCAAGCTTACCTGAATGTAAGCGATAGTTTTTTTCTGCTGGTGTCAATGTCCGTGAACCGTACCCAATAACTCTGAGCCTGCCTTCCTGCCTCTGATACAAGACCGCCCCCAGTCCCTGTTCCGATGCATCGATGTGAAGAATGAAGGGATCTTCAAACCTTGGATAAGCCATAACAGGTGGGTTAGTTAAAACATCGATTAAATAGTTCAAGGCTGTTTGATGAGTGTCAGTCCATACTATTTTGTGATGTGGGGGAAGCTGTCCTGCCCCTGCTGACCGAAAGGTGGGTTTTGACTCAGTAGTTTGGGCTCCGCCTCCTGAGAGAAGGTCGTACAAGCATTTAGCATGACGAGAGAAATCCTGCACATAACTCCTATAATAACCAAGGAAACCAAGAAGTTTGCGCAGCTCTTTGATGTTAGTTGGGGGTTTTGTCTTTAGTGCTTGTACAGCTTCTATTTCTTTATTGTCCATTTTATAGCCTTCAGCTGAGATCACTTTACCAACATAACGAACTTCGTTTTTGAACAGGTCACACTTGTCTGGCCTCAATTTTATTCCACAAGCTCGCTGTTGTTTGAGGACAGATCTCACATCTTCTACATGCTGTATGAAAGTTTTGCTATAGACCAGCACGTCATCTAAGTATGGAATACATATTTTGTCTCTGATACCTTCCAGGCTCTCTTCCATACTGCGCTGAAAAGCCGAGGGTGCATTTGTGAGACCAAAAGGGATCCTGTTCCATTCGTACAATCCCCACGGGGTGGTGAAGGCTGTGAATTTCTTTGAACTCTCACTGACATTACCTTGATGGTAAGCTTTACCTTGGTCCAACACACTGAACCAAGCATTCCCGCCCAGACCATCAAGTATCTCCTGGATCCGTGGTATGGGATGTCTGTCTGGGATTGTCTTTTTATTAAGCCCCCTATAGTCAATACAAAGTCTTAGACTCCCATCTCTCTTTCTCACGCAAACTACTGCAGCTGCATATGGGGAAGTAGATTTGCGGATGAAACCTTTATTCAGCAAGTCCTGGATGTGATGCTTGACCTCCTCATACAATGGACGAGGTATGGCATTGTATGTTTTGGCTACTGGGACCTCATCAGTTAAATTAATGTCCATTTTCAGGTTTTCAATGTATCCAATATCATCCTTGTTCCTGGCAAACGTTCCTGATTCCTCCCTGAGCATCTGCTTGACCACTGCTTGCTGCTCACTGGTCAGGTGGTCCAGACTGACAGGTGGATCAAACAGTTTTTCATTGGGATCGCCCTGAGGTGGGTCTGTGGTGGAGCATGATGGAGCCTGGGGAGTTTCAACAGCTACTGAATTAACCTGCTGTTCCTCTGGCTGCACAAGGTAACTGTCTGTTATTCTCTGTATGTTCCCTATCACAGTTTTGCCTGGCATTATGATGTCATGTTGTGTGGCATTTCTCACAAAAATGTTGACTTTACGTGTGGAACAGGAAACATTTAACAGCTGACAGTTAATTGTGAGTCCCTCGTCTACTGACAGATTTACCTCAGGTTCAAATAGCATTTCAGCTTTCACTTTCAGATCTGTTTTGCAAGGACAGGTGATACACCTCATTTGTCCTGCTGGAACTACAGTAGCTGTGCGCCCTGTACTGACAAGGTAAGGAACATTCTCATTTGTAGCTCCCTGAATGACATTTAGTAGTGCTTCTACCTTTCCTGATCCTAACCTCAGTGAGTTCCTTAGCACTGCAATGTTGTCACAAAGCTGAACCTGATCATTTTTGCTTGATAACATCTCAACAATGGCATTAAATCCTATAATGGGTCTCTGAACTATGTCCCTACTCACTAGCACTGGAACTAGTATATTGTCGGACACTGCTCCTTTAAGTTTTGGATCACACAGACTGAAACTAACTGGTACCCAGCCCTGAAAAGGGATTTCTGAGCCATTTGCAGCTCTTACATCCAGTAGTTCATCATCACTTAACAGTTCACTGATTGGACGGATTTCTGCATCAGGTAAGTTTTGGGACTTCCATGCCTCACTCATGATGGACACTTGTGCTCCTGTGTCCCACAAGGCTTGAGTCTTCACAGTGTTCATTTTTTGCCTATAAGCTGTGCAACTCGTTTGCGTTTTGTAATGAGATTGTATGGGCCGGAGGGTTTCTCTCCTTTAAGCTCCACATGTGACTTTGAAGGTGCTGTGGGGTGGTGAGTGGGCAACGTCTTTCTTAACCCCTTCATGGTGCCCAAATTCACAGGTTCTGCTTGAGGGTTCAGTTTTGGGTCATGCTGGGACTTTAACTCTGAGGTCATGCCATGTCCCGCTGCCACAACCTCTGCGAGTTTTCCGACGGCTTCTGTCTGCCCCCGACTCTGCACCCTTTAGCCCAATGTGTGTCACTACCACACCTAAAACAATGGTTGCAGTCCTTTTTGTCCTGCTGACATGCTACACATTGTCTCTTAGGTCTCTTAAAAGCATTGGCTGAAGCTTTGGTCTGACTGACATCACTGTTTTGCCTCCCACATTGGACAGTTTGCACAAGGGATGCTACTTGGCCTGTGAGTTCTCTTATTGCTGTGTTGCTCTCTTCTATTTTTGCAAATAAAGAATTTTCTCGAATTGGTTTGTTCGGTTTAGCTGTTGCTGTTGTTGTGAAAGAGTCATTGTCATCACCACTTTTCTCTACTGTACTCAGACTTGCTCTATGAGTGGCTTTATTATTTATTTTAATCTTTTGGATCCTCTCACTTTCATTATGCTGGGCGATTTGCATTTTTTGTAGCAGCAACTCATCACTACTGAGCTCATCTTGCAGATACATTCTCATTTCTGCTCTTATGTTGTCGTTTGATAAGCCTGTCATGATGGACTGGAAACACTGGCTTTGTACAAGTTCTCTGTTATATTTCAGGCCAGACTGGGCTCGCTCAGATGCAAATAGAACTTTTTGCCGCAGATCAAGTACTCTGACCAGAAAGTCAAGTGCAGTTTCGCCAGGGCCCTGTACAGCTTTTGTCAGTTGTTGGTACAGTACAGTTGCATCCTTTTCAGCATAATGTGTTCTTAAGATTTGTCTGAGTGTGGCTAACGTGAGATCTCTTTTTCCTTCCAGGTAACTTCTCAATTTCAAGCCAGGATTTACAGCACGAATCACAGCCTCCATTATCTCCATTTCCGTGTAGCCCTTCCTTAAACCCCCTTCAATCTGGTGTTCAAGACTGCTAAAGCTTAAGGTGTCCCTTGATGTGGACTCACCAACATGTCCATTTATCCGGAAGTCCTTTCTGAAGCCGCTGGAAGCACAGCAGCTGTTACCGATGGAGTTTCTACCTCTGCCTGGAGTCACCTCCTCCCGCGCTGTCTGCGGAGCGATGTGGGTCTCCAGCGTCGGCACAGGCAGTGTGCGGTCTCCCCGCTGTCCTTCCGACGTGGGCTGAGCTGGACGAGCCGCCTCTACCTCTCTCTCCTCCGCAGCCGTAGGTGCCAGGACGAATGGCGGTGCTCCCCCGTCGTCGGTCTCCACCGGGCTCTCGCGCAGAGCGTCGAGTGTGTCGTTCAGCTCCAAAAGCACCGACATGCCTTCGTCCTCCCTCTCCAGAAAGTCCTCACGTTCACAAAACTTTGTGATGTGCTTTACCAAAGCACGACGAGTCTTATTTTTAATGTCTTCCGCTATTTTACAGAGCTCACAGACTCGGTGCAGTTCTTTCACAGTCAGTCCGAGCAGCTTAGCTTCTATCTCCAACAGGAGCTCTTCTCTGCATTCCGACATATTGCGTAGCGTTTTATTTCCTGTCAACACTATGGAAAAACAACAAAACGGGACGTGTCGACCTAGCTAGACTTCAACTGTTACCTCAAGCTACCGCTTCCTCAGTTGACTTGCTGCTCTCCCACATGTCCGACGTTTTCAGTTTTTTTCCGGAGTTGAAAAAGTCGTCCGCCGCAAAACAATATTCTTTCAAAAATCTCGGTAGGACCTCCAAATTGTTACACCACTACAACACAACGACGTGGTGTGGGAAACGTTACTTTTATTTTCACGGCGGAACTGGCAAAAACACATATCAACATGTCGGGAAGTCACCGTGCGCGCTCTCTTTTTCTTTCTCTTACCCAGAATGCAACACACACAATACACTTCCTCTTTGCCCTAACCTGGCAGTATTCTGCTACTAACACACTCATACTGCCACCTACTGGCTACAATATAACAGGGTGCTACATTTGGTCAAATGAAAAAAAAAAAAAAAAAAAAAAAAGAATACTCCAGTAACTTCCAAGAGGTTACTGGAGGTAGGTTCCTATACTCACAAAATCAATTTTGATTTATTATGTCTGATGAGAGGAAGTCTGGGGGGGAGAAATGAGTTCCAAGTTTAGTCTGCTATACCTCATATCTATTAAGGCAGCTCTTGGCATGTTGTTTATTGTTTTTGTTTTATATCTTTATTTCTGATTCAGCAAGTGCAATACTTCTTTTTATTATATCCACTTTATCATATTGTTCTGTGGAACCAAATATTTCTTCCCTTCCCCTATCAGGAGAAAACAAGGAAGAGTTAGATAGTTTTTTCTTTGGAAGATAGTGTTTCTGCGATATCTTGTATCTTGGTATTTTTCTTGTAGTATTATTTTGGAAACAACACTGACAAATGCACAAAAATTGGTCAAGAGAACAGTGACATAACAACCTTCAAGCCAAGCAGCCAGTGTCCCTCAGCGCACTGCTGTGACTGTGACTCAAAAAATAAAATTTCCACGGAATCAGTTCTGCTACCAGTGATACAGTACATATGGTGATAGATAGTTTTCACCCACAGTGCTGAGGTGTTTTCACAAAGCCAAGAATTTAACCAGTAATAGTAAAGATCTTTTTAACTAGGGAGGTGTTTAGCTCAGTTGGTAGAGCAGCTGTCCCATGTGTTGAGGCTACAGTCCTCCTCACTGCAGGTGGCCCCGGACCGAATCCTGCACTGAGTGGCACTGAGAGCCTCCCTGTTTCTTGTCTCTTGATTGTGATTTCCGTTAAAGGCGAAAAAGCCCCAAAAATGTACTTTAAAAAAAAAAGAAAAGAATATTTCTTCATGATGTAAATTATGATGTTGTATGATGTCTGCTTGTGCAAAACTATGGCTGTGTAACTGTCATGCTGTGGTTTTCCAGACTTAATCACTATACATTTCAAGAATTAAAGGGCTTTGCAAGAACAAAACATTGTGAGTCTTCCGCAAAATCCTGATGCAACCATCACAAAAACTAAATGCATTTATTTTTTCATTAAACCCTGATGACAATAAAATATTCCCAATTAGTGCTTTAGTAGTCTGCTTTTGGGCTAGTTTGCATAAAGCTACCATCTAGCATGAAACATTAAACTGAAGGAGCTATATGTAAGACTGTGGCCTAAACTGTTGTTGCAGTCGATTTCCAAATACTGCAACGTGTTGTTTCGCCCCCCCCCCCCCCCCCCCCCCCCCCCCCGTGGCTATGGTACCCAAGACTCACTCACACAGTCTCTTAAGTGCCGCAACAATGTAGCAACAGAACAAAATTAAAGCTGTATACTGTACATGCACTGGGAAAACAGATTATTGTGCATAAAGCTAGGTGTGTGTCCAGGAGAAAATAGATGCTGGAGTGGCTAATTATTAGCCATTCCAGCATGTCCTTAAGTTCTTCTCCACTTTCAGCTGTCTCAATTTTTCAAGAGCATCTCAGATTCTGCTTTTGTTTCTGCTTTTGTCAAGACGTTTTTGAGAGTCATAGCAAGGTCTTATTGCAGCATCATAACCCACAGTGCTTCTAGCTGCAGCTCAGTGGTAACATGCTACTGAATTTGTGATTAGGAGAGAGCAGTGTGTCCCCTTCCAGTTAGCCACCGCTGCCACCGTTAGCTTCTGACAGCTACATGATTGATTTATGCAGGCTACAGCTGGCCACGCAGGTAAACAGTGCCACAAGCCCCACTTTATTTTGTCTGCTATTGTAGCTTATGTATTTACTAACATCTGGCTCTGTCAAGCTTGACTGGCGTTAGGCTGCTGTTTTGCCATGCCTTGCCTCTTGTCTCCATGTTTGTTTCTTTTTTTGTTTGCCTGGCTCATTTAGACGACCGCTCTGCCTGTTTTTAAAGTAGTGTAGCCTACTGTAGTTCAAGACTGACGCGACTCCTTATTGGGGGGTGGGAAGCATTGAGGACCTGCAAAATTTATGCATGTAGCATGGTGGTTTTTGTTTTCTTTCGTGTTGTCAGTGGATTAATATTGTGCTCTCTGGAAATAAAAAATAACTATATAACTGTTTTTTAAAGAAGATAAGTAACTTAAATAAAGAAATTATTCTATTGTGATTATAATAAAACGTGTTAAACTTTTCATACACCGTGCCTGTATTCATTTGTGTAACTGTGCATGGGTGATTTTTGGGAAACCCTCTGAGAAATTAAAGTAGATTCTTTAGGTGCAAGTCCTATAAGGTGGCGTTGTTGGTGTTAATTCTCCAGATCTGCCACTCACAGTTCAACTGGTATTGTCTAGCCACACTGGTCTATGATCAGGTTTGGGAGAGTTACTTTAAAAATGTATTCAGTACAATTACAAGTTAGGCTACCTGTTAGAAAATGTAATTAGTAACTTACCCTAAGTACCACAAAATTAAAGTAATGTAACGGATTACATTTAGTTACTTTTGGATTATTTTAATACCAAACATGCAAATTCAGTCACGCAGCCATCACGCATCAATCCACGCAGAGGAAACAGGAAATGAAACGCACTAAGCATCCGCTAAATTTCAAAATAAAACACAATGGATAAACTCTCGTTTGTAAATCATCACTTTATCAACAACAGCTGGGCACAAACCACGAGTTTGGGGGGGGTCACAACAAACAGTTTTGAGGGAAACAATGGTTTACACTTTGCACAGATAAGTCTTAAAGTGTGTATTGCAACACCTTCTCATCACAATCCACGCCATCTAACTTACAGTAGCCTACACAGAACACACAAACAGCTGTTATTAAAACCCAACTCATAACAGGATTGTGATATTGGACCACCGCTCACAATAGCTACACAACAAATCGTTAACAATTAATCCACACTCAAACCGAAGCAAAAATAATGTTAACTGTGCTAAACAACCTAATATTACAAGGTTTACAACAGATATGACAGACAACCAGGCTCTGTGTGTGTGTGTGTGTGTGTGTGTGTGTGTGTGTGTGTGTGTGTGTGTGTGTGTGTGTGTGTGTGTGTGTGTGTGCGCGCGCGTGTGTGTGTGTAAAGAAGAGAGGGAGAGAGAGAGAAATAACCTGCTAGCTGTTGGCTACCGTAGCTCAGGCGTCGGTCTCCCGTCAGGTAAAAGCTGCCGTTTATTCCTCAAATGAAGCTCGTGAAGTTGTTTAGCCTCTCCGGTAGAGTAATCCATCACTGCGGTTGAATTAGCCGCTAAACTGCTGGACGCTAAAACCGAGGGGGCCGTCTGTGTTTACAATTCACGAAAGCAACGTGAATTTACGTGCCGCTCACACTAGTAGAGTTACGCAATGAGGCAGCGTAGTCTCACACACACCGTATGGGCAGAAGAGGCAGAGCAGCTCTGTGCCTCTCCTCTGAAATACAGCGAGACGGCGAGTGGCTTCTACGGTCGCTCTATAGCCTGTGGTTGATTTTTAAAATGTGAAGTAATCAGCCAAGTAATCTCCGTTTTTATCAAATGTACCGGTAATCTGATTACGGGTTTTTTTTCTGTAGCTACTTCTAACGGACTACAGTTAGCCTACCCTTTTTTTGTATCCTGATTACGTAACGCCGTTAGTCCGTTATGATTTGCCATATAATTCTCAGGATTGAGTGGTGAGGTAGGCTATTGTGCTTTTGGATATCAGTGTTTCAAAAACACCTCTACTGTGGAATAAAAAAGGGGAATGTGCTCAGCAACAAACAAATGTGGTAAAGGAAAATTTAATTTCCCCTAAAACCGATACGAAAAGAAACAGTAATTATTTCAATCCATTATATCAGCTGGACTTCCACTTGATTTTGCAGCTCCCATCTGTGGATATTTCATGGGTAACAATTTGCTTCCCTTCTAATCAACATTCTGCTGAGGTCCATCAGGGTTGCAGAGGGTCCCTCTAAAGCAGGAAGCAGATGGCTGCTGAGTCTACAATCATTTCCTATTGCTGTTACTCTGGGGCTGATGTGAAGATAAAGGTAAACCGGCTCAGAACTGTGTCGTCACTAATATCACCTACCAGCTTGATGACGAGCGCAGCTCAGATGCAAAAACCCTAACTATACAGTCCTCAGGATATGGCAGCTGAAATCACAATCATAAACTTTTACTCATAACTACCAGAAAGTTGACCCAAGTTTAGGTGTACAAACTTTTGAAGGAGCCTTAAGTCTTCAGCTCCTGCTTTAGGATGCAGTTACAATTATTCCTAAACAGGAGTTTTTGTGCCTATGTGTGGCAAGGTGAAGAGGGCCCGGGCGGGGATTGAACCCACACCTCCCGGGTAAGAGTCATGCGCGCTTGCCAGTCACCCAAAGGGACATCCCCTTGGCCAAGTAGCCAGGGCACATGATCAATTGGAGGCATAGTGACAGGACCACCACTGTCACATCTCTCCCCCTCTTTTCACAAGCACGTCCTCGTGCTTCCGCGCAGGCTGCCACACATTAGGAATCCATGGACCCACCACTAGTACTACATGGATCCTGCCGACAACGCCAGAATGTGGCAAGGTGAAGAGGGCCCGGGCGGGGATTGAACCCACACCTCCCGGGTAAGAGTCATGCGCGCTTGCCAGTCACCCAAAGGGACATCCCCTTGGCCAAGTAGCCAGGGCACATGATCAATTGGAGGCATAGTGACAGGACCACCACTGTCACATATGGAAGACGGGACAGTTTATCTGAAACTAACCATATAAATATGACAACAAAGATCAGACACCACCTGCCTGCTGCAGAAGGGGAACCAACTCAGAAGAAACTCCCATTGTTCCCATCAGAGCGGGTTAAAACAAACCTATGTGGTTGTTCGACATGGAGGACATTAGACATATACCCAGCATTCCATTCCGTCTTATTGCAGAGGTTATATTGAATAGTACAAGAAATTATCATCAAAAAGACACATTATTATTGTTCAAATGTGGAAAAAAAGATTTAGGCTACATACAGTAAGCATAAATCCTAGATTCCATACAAATTAATGAGTAACAACTGCACCAATAAATCACGCTTATTTCCATTCGACCAGTCAACATGGGGGATAAAAGTCAGTCTTTTTTGTTATTTTTTATATGGCAGTAATCCAGAGTAACAAGAGTAAACACAAATACTCCCACTATCAAACTTGTGCCAGTATAGCGCCTGGTGGGAACACACCAGATTTTTTCACAATTGAGGGTTTGGCCAGTTTGAGTTACAAGTGGGTTTGTACAGTACATTGCTACTGTATCTACTGCTTTGTGTTGTCTCTAAATTTATAAATGTGCAACTGAGGTGAAGCTCATTTGCTACTGATTCAGATCATTCACTACAAATCTTGACCATAAGCTGATCGCACAGACACCATTATGTGTAAATGCCAGTTCATTGAAAGATTACAAGCTCCTGAACACCTAGGAAAACACCCTAGTCTCTACAATGACGTTTTTCATGAATTTTGCACCTGAAATCAATTACCACTTTCAGTCAGTCCTTACTTAAAGGGACAACGAGGAGTTTTGGAAAAGCAAAGCGTTTTCACACTACATTTATGAGCCTCCGCGCGCACCGTGAAATTCTTTGACCAGCGCAAGACAGACTCATGTTGTCATTCATCAATAATTAAAGTCAGAGGTTCGAAGACGATCACATACCGTCGTAGTTCCGACTATAAACGGCAATTCGGCAGCGTTATTCTCATGACTCACCACAAAACCGAAAGTAAAGAAAGCTGGTCGGCTCGACCAGCATCTCCGCCACCACTAATAATAACAAAATAATGATAGAGACAAAACAATATATTTATCGAAAATGGGCCCATTAACAAGTGTGGGTAGCGTAGATTGATCCACATTAACGGGAGACTTTTTTATAACCAAATAGAAACTCCTCGTTGTCCCTTTGAACTTGTGAATGAAAGCCGGATGCACCTGAATGCAACTTTCCCCTTCATAGCAGAATGGGCCACTGATTTTGGTTTAAGATTTGAGTTCTGTTGCCTTTGCCACATGTATCACATCAGTCTAAAATGTCTAAGTGTCTTTGTTTTGATGTTTTTCCCCTTAAGAACTACTCTAATGAAACAAGTATCAGCAGAGCAGCCAGGTGCAACCAAAGTCTCAATACTGACCGTATCAATCCTCTTTGCTGTTGACACATGATTGGTTTCTTTGTTGCAGTCTTATCTACAGACTTAGAGGCAGGTTGGGAGGATTTACTGTCTTACCGAAAGGTCTGTGTTATTTCAACAGTGGTGCATTTCCTCCCACTCCACTCATACCTCAAGAATACCTGAAAAACCATATTTCCATCCCCCCTTGGAATATCTGTGTTAAGACAGGGATGAAGCTGCAGGAGAGACTGTCACCGGCAGGGCTATTAGCCAGGTGATTGCCCACCATTTACATTCAGTACAGAGTGAAGTCTTCCTTTGGTTGGTTGTGTCAGGCGTAAAAACCAAACTGAACCCACAATGCAGATCAACGGAAATTTAATTAAACAAAGGTTCAAAAAAGGGGGAAACAAAAGGTGTCCGACGACAGGGCTGGGCGAGGCAGGGCTGGGGGCAGGCAAATGGCAGGGCTGGAGGAGAAAACACAAAAACAGGTGAGCTAAGGTCAGAACAGAGAGGCAAAAAATACTTGATCTCAACGTCAAGGAGCCGAGTAGCGTTACCACGAGGGTGAAACAACGAACTGGCGATGAGTGGAGGGAGAGACCGGCTTAAGACTGCAGTGGAGATCAGGGAATCAGGTAGATGAGCAGCAGGTGTGCAGAGGGTGGATGCAGTAGGTCCTGAAGGCCCCGCCCAGCCCTGGGGAAAAGAAAACACGGACAAAGAGCAGAGGAGAACTGGATCTGGACAGGATCCTGACAGTACCTCCCCCTCAGCGGGAGCCTCCTGGCGACGGCCCAGGCTTATCAGGGTGTTCCCGGTAGAAGTCAGCAACCAATGTGTTGTCCAGAATGAAGGAACGAGGAACCCAGGAGCGTTCCTCCGGACCATACCCCACCCAATCCACCAGGAACTGCAACCCCCGGCCCATGCGCCTCACGTCAAGTAACTTCCGCACCTCATAGGCTGGATGATTGTCGATGAGTCGGGGGGGTGGAGGGGCGTCGGAAGGAGGGTTCAGGTTGCTGGAAGAGACTGGCTTCAACTGGGAGACATGGAATGTGGGATGGATCTTCAAAGATGCAGGTAACTTAAGTTCGACAGCAGCTGGATTAATGATCTTGACAATGGGAAATGGGCCTATATACCTGGGGGACAACTTGCGGGATTCAGCTGCTAGAGGAATGTCCTTAGTGGAGAGCCAGACAGACTGACCTGGCCGGTAGGGAGGAGCCTGATTCCTGTGCTGGTCAGCAAGCCGTCTTTGGTTCTCCTGGGTGCGTTCAAGGGCGGCCTTAGTCTCGGTCCAGATCCTTTTGCAGCGGTCCATGAAGTCCTGTACTGAGGGGACTGAGATGTCTTGCTCATGGGAGGGGAACAGAGGGGGTTGATAGCCAAGAGAAACTTCAAATGGTGACCTACCAGTGGACGAGCTTGGGAGGCTGTTGTGGGCATACTCAATCCAGGGAAGTAAGTTACTCCAGGAGTCTGGCTCTTTCCCAACCATGCAGCGAAGTGAAGTCCCCAGAATCTGGTTGGCCCTTTCAGACTGACCATTGGTTTGGGGGTGGTAACCAGAGGACAGGCTGGCTGTGGCCCCCAAGGCTTTACAGAAGGCTTTCCACACCCGGGAGATGAACTGAGGACCCCTGTCGGAGACAATGTCAATGGGAATACCATGAAGTCTGAAAACATGCTCGACGAGAAGTTCAGCTGTGGCGAGTGCAGAGGGGAGTTTAGAGAGAGCAATAAAGTGAGCAGCCTTAGAAAATCTGTCAACTATTGTGAGTACCACTGTCTTACCTCTAGAGGGAGGCAAACCCGTAACAAAGTCCAGAGCGATGTGTGACCAAGGCCGTCCAGGGACTGGGAGTGGCCGCAGTGGACCAGCGGGAGCTTGATTCGATGCTTTGCTACGGGCACATGTGGTGCAGGCTGCCACAAACTCCTTGGCATCCGAGTCCATGTTAGGCCACCAAAAATGCCTCTTCAGGATGGCAATGGTGCGCCTAGCGCCTGGATGACAGGCAAACCGGGAGACGTGGCCCCACTGCAGCACCTGGGAGCGAACCGTGCTGGGAACAAACAGGCGGTTGACTGGACCTATGCCTGGGTCTGGTTGGATCACTTGAGCGTCACGCACAGCCTTTTCTATGCCCCAGGTGAGCACTGCCACTACTCGCTCTGGAGGGAGGATGGTTTCTTTCTCAGACTCGGTGCTATTGGAGGAAAACTGGCGAGACAGAGCATCTGGCTTCCCATTCCTAGACCCAGGACGGTAGGTGAGGGAGAAGTCAAATCGGCCAAAAAAGAGAGCCCACCGGGCTTGGCGAGCATTCAACCTCTTTGCAGTTTGGATGTACGCAAGGTTCTTGTGGTCTGTCCAGACAATGAACGGCTTCTCTGCCCCCTCCAGCCAGTGCCTCCACTCCTCCAGAGCTAGCTTGACGGCTAGTAGCTCCCGGTTGCCGACATCATAGTTCTGCTCTGCAGGGGACAAACGACGAGACAGAAAGGCACAAGGATGCAGGCGATTATCGGAACCAACATACTGTGATAGAACAGCCCCGACACCAGAGTCAGAAGCATCAACCTCCACAATGAACTGCTTACTGGTGTCAGGCTGTATGAGAACTGGTGCAGAGGTGAACAATTTCTTTAGCTTACGAAAAGCCATGTCGGCCTCATCTGTCCACCTAAACGTCACATTGACAGACGTGAGTTTGGTCAGAGGCGAGGCAACCTTACTGTAGTCTCGAATGAAGCGCCGGTAGAAATTGGCAAAGCCCAGAAACCGCTGCAGTTCCTTCCTGGAAGCTGGAACCGGCCATTCCTCCACCGCCCGGACCTTGGCTGGGTCTGGCATGAGACGACCACTCTGAACAATGTAGCCAAGGAAAGAGACAGTGTTAGTGTGAAACTCACATTTCTCAGCTTTAGCAAACAGTTTGTTTTCCAACAGACGGGAGAGGACTTGTCTGACGTGGGTTATGTGTTCGTCGACAGAGCGGGAAAAAATCAGGATGTCATCCAGGTAAACAAAAACAAATCTGTTGAGGAAATCTCTCAGGATGTCATTAATCAGAGCTTGAAAGACTGCGGGAGCATTGGTGAGTCCAAACGGCATTACTAAATACTCAAAATGGCCCAGTGGTGTGTTGAATGCCGTTTTCCACTCGTCCCCTTCCTTGATGCGAATGAGATGATAGGCATTACGAAGATCTAATTTAGTGAAAATTGTTGCACCATGCAGGAGTTCGAAGGCAGAGTTGAGTAACGGGAGTGGGTACTTGTTCTTAACGGTAATGTTGTTCAAACCCCGAAAATCAATGCATGGGCGGAGAGTATTGTCCTTCTTGTTCACAAAGAAAAACCCAGCTCCTAGGGGCGAGGACGAGGGCCGAATTATGCCTGCTGCGAGGGACTCCGAGATATATTTCTCCATGGCTACCCGCTCTGGCTTGGAAAGGTTGTACAAACGGCTGGATGGAAGGGTGACCCCTGGAAACAGATCTATGGAACAATCATAAGGTCTGTGTGGTGGAAGAGATAAGGCCTTAGCTTTACTGAAGACTTCTTTGAGGTCATGGTATTCACTGGGTACAGCAGACAAATCAGGAAAGTCAGACTCTTTGGTCTCAGCCTGGAGATCAGAAACACTGGGCGGTCGAGCTGAATGAAGGCAGAGTGAATGACAGAGGAGACTCCACCCCTTTATGGAGCCGGTGCACCAATCGATGTGTGGATTATGGAGCATTAACCACGGGTGTCCTAATACCAGAGGTGTACGTGGAGCGGAGATTACCTTTAGAGTGATCTGTTCATGATGGTTGCCAGAGACGGTGAGGGTGACCAGGGAAGTTTGATGCGTGATCTGTGTAAACATGTTACCATCCAAAGCCAAGGCAGGTATGGGTCTGTCCATCTCCTCCAACTGGCACCCCAGTTGGGTGGCAACCTCCCAGTCGATGAGGTTGTCCTCTGCACCAGAATCAATTAGAGCCTGTAGAGGTAGCACAGTCTGTCCACACATAACAGAGGCAGGAACCAGCAGACGAGACAAGATGGGGGTTTTAACATTGAGTGCTGAGGAGCTCGTCAGGACCCCCAAACTTACTGACGAGCCTCCCCTTTTGGGCAAGATGGGCAGTTGGCCACCAGGTGCCCCTGTCTACCACAGTACAAGCACTCACCGGACCTCAGGCGCCGCTGGCGTTCCTCTGGCGACAGCTTAGCTCTGCCGAGTACCATGGGCTCATCTTCAGGGGAGGCTGAGGCCGGTGGAGCAGGAGTGCTTGACTGGGCTGGCGAGGGGGACGGTAACCACCTCCTGGGTGTCCCAGACGCCGATTCTGGCGTAGAGGAAGTTGCATGTCTCTGGCGTCGTCGCTCTCTTAGCCGGTTGTCCAGACGGATGGCTAGGGACACAAGAGAGGAAACATCGGAGGGGTCGTCTCTGGCAGCCAGCTCATCTTTAAGCTGCTCAGAGAGGCCGTTCAAAAATACTGCTCCTAAAGCAGCATCATCCCAATTCGCGTCAGCTGACAAAGTCCAAAATTCAACTGCGTAGTCAGCCACGGACCTAGTGCCTTGCTTCAGTTTTAATAGACGAGCAGCTGCGTCCCCCCCATGATTAGGATGATCAAAAACAGTACTTAGCTTCTCTTTAAACACATCAAAAGGTAAAGAACAAAAGTCCTCATGGGAACTAGCTGCTTCTGCCCAGGCCAAAGCTCTACCCCTCAGCAACCCCAGCACGTAACGTATCCTGGACGCATCAGAGGAAAAAGATGCAGGACGTTGAGCAAAAACCAGTCCACACTGCAACAAAAATCCTCGGCAAAGATCCAAATTGCCATCAAATGGCTCAGGGTCACTCACGTGAGAGTCCTTGGGAGAAACGGTGTCTGGAGATGCCCCCGGAGCAGAGTCAGCCTGCGAGGATTGAAAAGAGGAAGCCAGGGAACTAACCTGTCTGGAAACCTCCATTACACTAGCAGTCAGGGTCTGATTGCTTTCAAACAGGGCGCGGATTATCTGGTCATGCTGTCCAATCATTGTGCCCTGATTAATAAGAGCCTTACGGGTCGGATCTGCGGGGTCCTGTGCCATGGCCAGTTCGTTCTGTCAGGCGTAAAAACCAAACTGAACCCACAATGCAGATCAACGGAAATTTAATTAAACAAAGGTTCAAAAAAGGGGGAAACAAAAGGTGTCCGACGACAGGGCTGGGCGAGGCAGGGCTGGGGGCAGGCAAATGGCAGGGCTGGAGGAGAAAACACAAAAACAGGTGAGCTAAGGTCAGAACAGAGAGGCAAAAAATACTTGATCTCAACGTCAAGGAGCCGAGTAGCGTTACCACGAGGGTGAAACAACGAACTGGCGATGAGTGGAGGGAGAGACCGGCTTAAGACTGCAGTGGAGATCAGGGAATCAGGTAGATGAGCAGCAGGTGTGCAGAGGGTGGATGCAGTAGGTCCTGAAGGCCCCGCCCAGCCCTGGGGAAAAGAAAACACGGACAAAGAGCAGAGGAGAACTGGATCTGGACAGGATCCTGACAGGTTGTCTGTATTCAAGCCACGACACCAGGGCTTGTTGGCTGTGAACATCAGTCAGTAATTTGGAAACCACACACTTGAATGCACACAGATAATTTACCATGGAAATAAGCAATCATTTAAACTTGGCAAGAAAGTGCACTCAGTTGTTCCCTTCACTGAGAACAAATCTGCCAAACAAAGGCAAAGAGAAATCAGAGAATATGTATGAACTATAACACAAAATGGCATAATATTGTTTTACAAGAATGCTGAATCAAATAACTACATTAAATGTGAAAAGGGGGTTGTGCAGAGTTATAAACACAAGTTATGGCCAAATCTGTAGCACTGCAGTGTTTTTCGACTCTTTTTGTTTTGGTTGTTACATTTACATTTTGTGACACGATGATGTGAAAACATGTCTTTGAGAAATTTAGGAGGTATATTTGCTAAAAAAAAAAAAAGAGGTGTGTGGGGGGGGTATAGTATCAAACAGCCTGATGCCATATGTGATTTTCTTTTAGTTCTTTATGATCAACACAACAATAAGACAGAGGCACTCCTATAAAAGGCCACACTCTAACATATCAAAACAATAAAGTTTCATATGGCTGACAAACAATCAAAAGACTTGCAGCAAATCAAAACTCTTAAAACTAACAGAACCCATAAAGAGCTGTTAACTGTTAAATCCACAGGCTCTAGGGGTTCCCAACCTTTCCCAACTCAGGGCCCACTTGAAAATCTAAAAAATGTTTGCGGCCCACCATCGTCCCTATAAACAATACATAGACCAAATTATGTGTTTTCAGAGCACTTTTTTTATATTTAAAGCTATAGTGCTTAACTTATATCGCCCCCTAAAGGATTTCTGTGTTATTACAATGATACGGTCGGCACCTCAATATGGCGTATGGCCCGGTGTAACCCGCCCCTCCCCTTCCCACCACTACCGCTTGTCACTCTCTTTCTTCGCCAACAGACCTTCTGCCGAACGGGAAGGCTTTTTCTTTTTAGTAGGATCCACTTCTGAACCTCTTGGTCGCTTCTTCGGGTTCTCTGCCATGTTGCTTCTAGCAACGCTCTCCTCCCTCCTCCCTTCTCGTTGTCCAGAGATTGTCCAACCAGAGCTCTCCTGTGCAAAATTAAAAACACAAAAAACATCAACATTACTTTCTGGAAAAAGTCTGCACTGTTTTTGTTTAGTTGATTTGGGGTGGGTGTGGGGGGTGTTGTTATGCACTGGAGTTGATGCCAGTCCCAAAGGTTGCCAGATTTGTTGCTGTGTGCTTAATGCCAAACCCATGTGCCAAAAGAGGCAGCAGGGATTTTGGTAGGCCTGGGACGATAATCAATAAATCAATTAATCGCACGATAAATGAAAATGAACTCGATAGTTTTTCCGGCCTCGATAAATCGCCATGTGCATGCACGTATTTGTTTTCCTGGTCTCTGGCCTCCAACCAGGCTGGATGACAAGAGGCTTCACTCTGTGCATCGGTCTCAGCACCTGGGCCGTTTGTTTTGCAGAATGAAAGGAGTGAACCCTCTTTTCAGTCATCCAGGATCTTTGTTTCCCAGAATGCATTTGGCAGCAACCGGCAGCGCTAGCTGTAAAGCTAAGCAGCTAAAAGCTGTTTTACCGTAATTCTTGCTGCCGTGCTGTTAACACGTCACTTTTTAAAGTTTTAATATTTTTTTCATGTGAGAAAGTCACAGTTTAGATCCCCAGTCTGTGGTCAGTTCATCCACATATCGCCTGTTCGGAGATTTCCTCCGACGTTTTTGGAGCTAATGTGGTAGCAGCGAGCAGGAGGAGCGGGGCTTCCCACAGTCTGCAGCCGTCTGCAGCAGCAGCTCACTGGCCGGTCAACCTCCGTCATTGGGGGAGAAAACGTATCAGCAGGTTTTTAGAGGTTTACCGCCGGCTGGTTTAATACTTTTTAGGAGATAAATGCTAGTCTCATTGATGAAATCTTACATCTGTGGAAGTCATATTAACTCATTGGCTGCCAGCCATTTTCAGAGCAGAGAGCCCCATACTGCCAGCCATTTTAGAGCATTTTGAACAATCTTATAAGACCCACAGAATATTGTGTTCTATGACTATATAAACACCGAAACTACCAAGAGAAAAGTAGACTCTCTTTGTTCAATAGGAAAAAAAAAGTTTGTTTCTACCTTTTTCCGTTCTTTTGTAAACAGCAGTAGAACATAGGCTGGTTTTGCCAAAAACAGCAGTTTTTGACCAAAACACTGAGAAAACGAGCTTTTTGTGGAAAGAAACATGTCAAGCAGAACAGTGACTTTGACGTTGATATTTTTTGCTTTAGTGACACCTCACACATCTGAACAGTGTTTTCCTTCTATAAAACAACAAAAACAACACTGAGAAAGGACTTTTGATGGCAAAATAATAATTTATTTACAAATATCAGTAAAAATGCATTAACTTTTTTGTACGTTTGTAGCTGTCACATGACCTCTGCCCCATGGTCGACCACTGCTCGATCCACCACCTGTAAATTATAGAAATATATAGAATTACCATAAAAATACATCTCTTAGATGTAGTCAAGTGTGATGTGGAGTTTTTTTTTTTTTTTAACCTTTCCGATCAAAGCGATCCGCCCTTCTCTAAGCAGTAAAAGTTAGCTCGCTAGCAAGTTAGTTTATTTTATTATTTTTACCATTGATGTATTATATTATTACCTTCATGTCTTTCTGGAGCGTGGGGACGGGTCTCTGCTGCTCCTGGTTGATCCGGATGGAATCGCTCGGGTCACGTCCACCGAGCCGTCAGTTGAGCTGGGCTCTGGTCTGTGGTGACGCACCGTCAGCTGCTGATTCTCACCACTCGGCCCGGCTGGATCGCCGGTGTCCAGCGTCGGTGTCTTTTTCAATGATCTCCGTCATTTTCTCACGATCGCGACCCTCTTCCTCTCCGAACTACCGCGACACACACGGTACATAATGTGCCGACGTGCGGAACACATAGGCTCCGTGCATAAGTTTCTTTAGCATATCTCTTGTCATCTCGCTTCTTCTTCTCATACCGTAATACATGCTGATCTCTCATCCAAAGAGGGCACTGCTGCCCCCTACAGGCCGCTACACATCTTTACACTAGTTTACAAGCCTGATATTGATGGACAAGCTCCGCCAGACCTTCCTCCAGCCCTTCCCGTTGAAAAACGCAATTGACGTCTATCGACGTCAATGGCAGTGAACGGTTGTAATTAGATTGACGTCTATAGACGTCAATGGCAGCCAATGAGTTAACTTAGTTTGTTTGAATGAAAAGTGGAGCTTGTGTGACGTTATTGGACAGAAGAGCTGCACTGCACTGTTTATTATTTTTTGTTTATTTTATTTATTTAGGAGCTATATAAGTTCTTGTCACACCAATTACAATGGTTAAAAAGAAAATACTCATGAGAAATAAAAGTTTATCGCATTTAAAAGGGTCTACTTGCATTATTATGAAATATTATTATTATATTAGTGGTTAATATGTTCTCAAAAAAATGTGTCAATAATATCGTTTATCGTCAATAATTTGTGGGACAATATATCGTCCAGCTAAATGTATTATCGTCCCAGGCCTAGATTTTGGTCATCTCTTCCTAACAGCACAAACTTGTTGTCAATTGCTCATTTCAGTTTAATGGATAGGCTATGACCTGTTCACGAGGAGGTGGGAGAGCCCTACATCTACTGCCTGAGACTGCTCATTCTGCTCTGCTCCTCAAGTGTCACTTGGGAGTAAAATTTTCACAACATTGAGCTTTGACTCTGCAGTGAGAAATCAGCAGACAAATTCAGCCATGTCAGAAACTGGAACTGATAGAAAATACTGTGAAAGTACTGTGACAGATGCTATTAAGTTTCACTAAAGCAGAGCAGTAGATTAGGTGTGGACAGGATGAGAGAGAAGTGATGTCACACATGTCAGGTGTGAGGGGGTCAGTTTCGTCAGAGGGAGACTCTCGTGAAGTGTTGGGAGTTTACTTCCTGTTTTATTTTTGAAACTACTTGCCATCTGTGTTTCATGTCTGCTTTATTTCCTGTTATTTGTCCAATCTCCCACCACAGGAAGCGTATGCTTACATCTCCACACCTCACACAGTAATAGAGGAAGCAATTCATAAAAAAAACTATCTATCTTGAATATAAGTCATCCAACTTAATTTATCCCTCGATCATCCATACACAGTTACAGTGGCTGTATCACAACTGTGCTAAGTCATCAACAAACTAAAAAGTCATCTACAGATGTGATCACAAATAGTGAACTCAAATCGGCCACAGAAATGACTCAAAACAATGTACTATGGAGGCATTTTGTGCCTCTTTCTGGTCTGGGGGTTTTACTGCTTTGTGGAGGTCTGGAGGGGGCTTTTAAATGTTTATGTCCAGGGTCTGATAATGTGTCCATGGATGGAGGAAATTATGAGTTACAAATAGCAGCTATTTGTTGATGATATCTCGTATTAGAATATTTAAAGTTGCTGCCTTGTTTGCACCGTACAACCCTCTAATAAGTGGTTAGCTAATGGATGGATGGTTTGTGTTTAATTATTACCCTATAGTGTGACTATTTATTATTGCCAAAACTAGGGCTGTAAATTTGAATCTCAACAGATCATTAATTTCAAATTAAGATTATATTATTTTGTATTGATATTAGAACATATTAAAGCTAGAATTCCCAGGATAAGGACAACAATAAGTGTTATTTACTGCTGCATATTTGAGAAAATGTGACTTTTGACTAAAAGTATTGTGTATGTTCTGCATAAGTATACAATTTGTGCATCATCGGCTCTTCACATGACACTGTCAAGGGAAAGAAAGAAAACAAAAATGTTCTGGTCCGATCATACCTCTGCATCTCTGTGGCTTATGGTTAGGTGGCAATTAATCATCACCAGCAGTCCGACAGACGGTTCTGAAATTTACATAATATAATAGCCGAGCTTTTGTCTCCAAGAAGCAGAGACTCCACTGCCATCCCAAGATGGCCACAGGCCTCCCACAGGGCTGAGCGTGTCTGATAACACAGAAAGAAAACTTCAAGTTTCAAGTACGGGAGAAGAATCCACCCTCCACATCTCAGGAGCTTTAGGATCTTTGTTTCTGTAACTATAGCAACATGACATGGCCTTTTGATATTTGCAGCTGACTGTAAATTCTGAAAACACCCTATTTTCTCTCAAAACAAGGATGACCTTTCTTTTGTCTGCTGGGATTTATGTTTGCTGGTGTAGCCAGTATGTGTGCCCTTGTTAGGCTAAGCCGAGTGGTATTGTATTTGGCTTTGCAGTTCCCTGAACCATCTATGAATATGATTGGCTTCAGTTTAACACAGACCACCCCAAGCAATAGAGTTTTTTTCTCCTTTTGACTCTTTTTTTTTTCTTCAGCTCCCTGTTCCTGCGGCTCTCACTGACTTCAGTCTCCAGATCATCCATTTCATTTCAGGCAAGTGAACATACTTTTGCTTTTATTCAGGGCATAGCCTACTGAAAGCTCAAGTAGGATGATATTTAATTCATGCACCTGAGCTCAAAGTTGTAGGGGAAGTGTGGTTTTGATCACAAGGAGCAGCTAAGGATGTTAAATCCATTCATGTTTGCAATGGTAGACATTTCTCTTACTCAGCCACTGTGCCCATTATTATCTTGATTACATAGACGCTATTTTAGCC
Organism: Trachurus trachurus; assembly: GCF_905171665.1. Taxonomy (NCBI): domain Eukaryota; kingdom Metazoa; phylum Chordata; class Actinopteri; order Carangiformes; family Carangidae; genus Trachurus; species Trachurus trachurus. The sequence goes on along the minus strand of NC_139896.1, from coordinate 22,696,758 downwards.
ATGCTAGCAGCACAGGTGTTTGGGTTTCAACTCTTTGCAGACTGAGATACCTTAACATTAATTGCATATGTTCCCCAGAATAGCCTATCTCCTCCAGTGCCATCAACAAGTCAAAGTTTTCATTTATCTTTTGAAATATGCAAACATTTTGATGACATTTCCAGCAGCTTTGGTTGATCCAATGTCGCTAACACCAACATTAACCACTTTCAAAATTGTGAGCATGTATGTTGATAATAACTGATGTTATGCTACTAAGAAGAAAAAGACAAACACCAACATTTCAAGATTAGCATGATCAGTGTAAACATGTTAGCATGGTGGTGTTATATGAGAGATGTGCTACTGAGAAGAAGAGGATAGCACTGTATCTTTAGTAGGCCTACTATCATGGCAGTGTGAGCCTGTTAGCATGGTCAGTGTGAGAATTTTAGCAAAGACATTCAACAATCATGGTGTAAGCTATTGCAAGTGGCGCCAATGATACAAAATGTTTTCGCTCTTCTAAGTGGCTGTGTTTGTGATTGCAAAACATAACAACAATACAACACTCAATACTGTAATCCGACAGCTAAATATTCAACCCATTACAAGATCAGTTTATTATTCTCATTTTCCCTTCACTAACTTAAGACTTGCAACTATAGTCTCCATGGTGGAAAGGCAGCGATACCCATGTGACAGGCACAAGAAATAATTCACTGTTTGCACTGTCTCCTTATTCAACTTTTTGTTGTTGTTAGCAGTGTTGTGCCTGAACGCGTTCAATGAACGATCGTTCATGAACTCGTTCATATTTTGGACGAACGTGAACTGAACGTACTGTATTTCCGTTTGATAAATGTTATCGTGAACACGTTCATTGTGGCATTTGTGAACGGCGCTCTCTCAAAGTATGACTTCGTTCAGGAGTGTGCCGTTTGATTGTACAGATATGGTGTTGTTTCTGCGGGGCAAATATGCCTGACGCGCCTCCTACAGCGCCTTGGGTCAGCTGCAGGGTCATCAGCCGGGGACCACCGCTCATTGGAGTTTCGCTCTCTTTAACCCCGGAACGCCTCCTGGTGGCGGAGCGGTGGCAGGGACGTCTCCCTGCCACCCCCTGCAGCTGACCCATCTCATTGCCTTGACCCCCAGTTCTTATCCCTCCTCCTCAGCCACAGCCAGAAGCTTCCTTTCTCAGCTTCCTCGGCGAGGGCCTTGGTTTCCCTTCTGAGCTTAGCTCCCGTCGTTCCCACATCTCGCAGCAGCCTTGTTGTTGATGTGCTGACGTAGCCCCGACAGCCTACTTCCACCGGGTAGATGGTGGCAGACCAGCCTGCCTCTCTGCACTCGGCGGCCAGGTCTGCATACTTGGCTGCTTTCCTCTCATAGGCGGCCTGGATTCCCTCCTCCCAGGGGATGGTGAGCTCTATGAGCATCGCAGCCTTGGTAGCAGCAGACCACAGCACGATGTCTGGCCGGAGTGTCGTGGTGGTGATCTCCCGGGGGAACTGCAGCTGTCTCCCGATGTCGGCCCTCATGCTCCAGTCCCTTGCCTGAGACAGGACGCTCCGGGGGCCTCGTCGGCTGGTGTCTCCACTGCTCTCCCCTGGCCTCACGAACCTGACCGGAAGCCTTTTGGCTGTGGGCTGGTTGTTGGCATCTTGTCTGCAGCTCTCTAGGACTTCGGCCAGCTTCGTCAGCACTTGGTCGTGCCGCCATCTGTAGCGCCCTTGCGTCAGTGCGGCCTTGCAACCCGACAGCAAGTGCTGTAGGCTGGCGTTGGGTGCGCTGCAGAGGGGACAGCTCTCCTCCTTGCCAAACCACTGGTGGAGGTTTCTGGGGCATGGCAGGGTGTCGTAGGTTGCCCTGAGCAGAAAGCTGATTCTGGCTTGTGGCATCTTCCACAGGTCGGCCCAGCTGAGGGGTCTCTTGATGGTACCTTCCCAAGTGGTCCACCTTCCCTGGCGACCTTGTGACACGGCTTTGATGGTATACTGCTCCTGGTTCGCCCTTGACACCTCTTCCACAACCATGGCTTTCCTTTCCCTCTTCGTGGCCTTGGACCAGAGACGCGGGGCTGGGATGGGGAGATGCCCCGCGTCTCTCCCTACTTGCGTCCTGCCCACTATCTCCTGGTGTTGGAGCCTGCCAATGGCCCTGGCAACCTCTGGGCCTGCTTGCCACTTCCGACCTGTTCGGGTGGGGACAAGTGCATTCCTCACAGCAGGATCCGAGGATTCCTTCAACTCGAGAACCAACCTGGCCTTCTCCTGCTTGTATCCCAGGGTGATGGACTGGATGGGCAACTGCAGTGATGTTGCGCCAAACAAGCCTGTGTCGGAGAAGCCTCGCGGTAGCCCTAGCCACTTCCGAATGTAGGAGTTGGCCAGCCTGTCCAACCCGTTGACTGTGGAGGATGGAATCTCGCACATCTTCAGCGGCCACATGACCCTCTGGTACAATGTGAAGTTGTAGCACCACAGCTTGTACTTTCCGGGGAGCTGGCTCTTGTTGATGCTCGCCAGGCCTTCCGAGAGTTGCTTCCGTGCTGCCTTGCCTGCATGCCTGTCCGACAGATCTGCATTGTACTGCCTCCCTAGGCTCTGGATGGAATGGTTGGCCAGCAGGGGGATTGGCTCGCCTCCTGCGACGAAGATGGTACTGTCGTTCCTGTTGCCTTTACGCAGAGAGAGGCTTCTTGACTTGGATGGTTTTATTTTCATCCTTGCCCATGTCACCAGCTCATCCAGCCTCTTCAGGCACCTTCTTGTGCATGGGGCTGTCTGCAGCACCATGGTGACATCATCCATGTAGCTTCGGAGTGGCGGAAGCCTCTGTCCTGACTGCAGCCTGATTCCTCCTACGGTCTGACGGGCTCCGTGGAGGATGATTTCAAACGCTGCAACAAACAGGACTGGGGAGATGGAACACCCCATGGCGATGCCAACTTCCAGACGCTGCCATCCTGTCGTAAGATCCTGCAGGCTGAAGCACATCTGGAAGTCCCTGAAGTAGCTGGTTACCAGGTTGTTGATGGACTCAGGGACGTGGAAGAACTCCAATGCAAACTGGATGAGCTTGTGAGGGACGGATCCATACGCATTGGCGAGGTCAAGCCACACCACATGAAGGTCGCTCTTTTCCTGCTTGGCCCTCTGGATCTGCCCCCAAATCATAGAAGAATGTTCCACGCATCCTGGGAAACCTGGCACTCCGGCTTTTTGGCAGCTGGTGTCGATATAGCCGTTCTCAGTGAGGTAAGTTGTTAGTCTCCTGGCCATGACTCCAAAGAAGACCTTTCCCTCGACGTTTAGCAGTGCAATGCTCCTGAACTGCTCGATGTTGCGGGACTCCTGTTCCTTCGGGATAAACACCGCCACAGCTCGTTGCCACTCCGATGGTATGAGTTGGTTCTTCCATGCTGCGCTCATGAGTTTCCACAGGCATTTCAGCACTTGGGGGCAGTTCTTGTAAAGCTTGTAGGGGATTCCGTTCGGCCCAGGAGCTGATGCTGACCTCGCTTTCTTGACGACTGCTCTTACCTCGCTCAGCCGGGGAGGGGAGCTGTCGAACTGTGTGGTTGGAGGAGGTGGAGGGGGGACGTATCCCGGCGATCCTAAGGGAACGTTCCTCTTTGGGTCGCTGTACTGACCCCTGATGTGCTGCTCAATCTCCTCCTTGGTGGCTTCCAACCTCCCGCTTCTCTTCTCCTCCAGAAGTTGACGGGCATGCTTGAAGGGATTCCTCATGAAGCTAGCTCTTTCTTTCTCCTTTCTTTTCCTGCGTTTTCGAATACGTTCCGCTCTTCGCATGCAGGCCAGCTTACCTCTCACTTCATTCCACAGCGCCTTCAGGCCTTGCCTTTCTTCCTCTGGTGCTTTTCTCCATCTCCTGCGGAGCTGGCGCCGATTCTGCACCAGGGCATCAATCTCGGCCTCCCTCCTCCCCTTCCTCGGAGGGGCGTTGTGCTGCTTCTTCGTGAGTGTTCCAAATCTCGCTTTGCACTCTTCGTACAGGATATCTCCAAGAAGGTTGAGTTTCTTGTCCACTCCACCGCGTAGCGAGTGCTCAAGCACGAGACTGAGGTCTGAGTCCAGCTTCTGCCATGTCGTTACCTCGCTTGCTTTAGGCCACTTGATGGTGCTCCTTCTTCCTGGCTCCCTCTTCTCTGTTTGCTGGGTGGCTGGGGGGCTGGAAGGTCTCACTTCTGCCTGCTCACATGCCAGGGGGGCACTGCTTGTCACAGGGGGCTCTTCCTCCTCCTTCTCCACACCATCAACAACGTTAGGACCCTCGGCTCTGTGGTTCTCTCCCCGGCTGGGGGTCCTGCTTGTCTTATCTGCCGGAGCAGTGCAAGGATGTTGAATGCCTTTCTTCTCACTCTCCTTCTTCTTTCGCCCCTGATGGATCCGCAGGCCCCTGTATGTGGTCACTTTCCCCCACCCACACCTGCACAATCTGAAGGTCTTCATCTCGTTGTCTATGTCCGTTCCGTTCGTTTCCGTGTAGTCAGTCCTGTTGGGCCCATCTTCCATCCCGCCTCTCGGAGGGCCCTCGGGTTGTTTCTTCTTATTCGTTTTCGTAGTTAAGGTTGGGTGTCTCCTGGTTAGGAGTCAAGTGGGTTGGGTAACTAGCCGCCCACTCCCGGTACAGACTTTCCTGCTGTCATCCAGACTTTCCTGGAAGTCCTCCAGTCTTTCCTGGATGTCACCTGCCCTTTCTCAGGTGTCACTGGTTGCCCAGAAATCAGTTTGATTGTACAGATATGGTGTTGTTTCTGCGGGGCAAATATGCCTGACGCGCCTCCTACAGCGCCTTGGGTCAGCTGCAGGGTCATCAGCCGGGGACCACCGCTCATTGGAGTTTCGCTCTCTTTAACCCCGGAACGCCTCCTGGTGGCGGAGCGGTGGCAGGGACGTCTCCCTGCCACCCCCTGCAGCTGACCCATCTCATTGCCAGATTTCCATAGAGCCTTCCGGGCAAAAACCCAGCCAAAACACACTGGAAACAGGCGTTAATATGTAGCGGACAAACCACCCAATCTGGCAACACCTACCAGCTGTTTGGATCAGCGGCGCATGGAAGAGGCGGAGTGATACAGCGCGTCGCGGAGCCTGTCTGTAGTTGGTTAGTAGCCTAAAAGATAAACGGGGGTTAGAGAGGGAAGTCCAAGTAATTTGACATATTTGAGAATTTTATAAAATAGTAGGCCTAACACAATACTTTCATGGTAATTACTTTCATCGTGTTGTAACTCAGTTTTTGGGGAAAGTAAAGTAGTAACTCTAACCAATACTACTGGTTAAAACTGCTAAAATAATTGCTGTCTGTGGTTCGATATGGGCTGAGGCAATAATTTTGAAAAATAATAGCTTGTAGCAACATATTGAAAAAAAAGAAAAAGAAAAAAGAACTATGAACTAGTTCAGTTTTGGAACCGTGAACTTTCAAAATTTTGAATTATGAACTATGAACTGAGTTAATTTTAAAATGTGTGAACTGAGCTTTGAACTAGTTAATATAGAAAGTGAATTTTCCCAAAACTGGTTGTTAGTGTGTTAATGCAAAGACGTGTGATTGCAAAGGAGAAGGATAACTTTTTTCGGCTTTGTTATTGTTATTCTCACTATATCAACAATCAGCGTCTGAAATCACAGTTTTACAGCCCCCACATGGCCTCTCCATGGCTTCATTGTGTAGTCACATTGATAAGCATGGCAGCTACAATGTGTGTGAATGAATTAATCTTTTTTTTAATTTCATTATTCAAGCGTCACACAAAATGTGCACAGCCCACACAAGCCTATGAGGCACCGTATACATCACCTCCAGAGTCAGAGCAAAATAAAAAGGAAGGCAGTATGGTGCTCAAGACACTATTGTTGCGTTCAAGACAACTCGGAAGTCGGAAAAAAACGAGCTCCGAGTTGTAAAAAATGAATTGAACGGCGTCGAACTCGGAAATTACAGGTCGGGAACTCGGGTATCATATCAGAGCTCCGACTTTCCGACTTGACGTCACGACAACATCAAAACATGGCAGCCTTCGTCTTAAACGGTTAGAATTTAGACATTTTAAGTTATTTGTTGAGGTTTTAATGCATATTTTTGTGTATTATTGCAGTAGCCTATATGAATTACGTTTATATTAAGCTTTGATTGTTGTATGGTGTGAAATTGTGTTCCTCGTATGTGACGGAAATAACGTTTAACTGTTATCAAGGCTATAACGTTATATGTGCACTCATCTGCGGCGTCTCCTCTCCTCCAAAATAAACATAATTTACTGCTGCATTTATTTTTCGTATTCAGCTATGAGCCACAATATGCCAAACTTCCTTCAGGTATCCATGTTTTTTTTCTCCCGAGTTCCTGCAGCATGAACGCAATGATGTTGGAAGTCGGAAATTTCCGAGTTGGGAATCCCGACCTCCGAGTTGTTATGAACGCAGCATATGACATTATAACATATACTGTACACAAAAACTGCAGTACTTTCCGATGCCTATGACATTAAAAAAAAAACTTAGCTAAATTACTTGAAAGGTAGTTACTGTATCTGTCCATCTGTCATATCAAGCAGGGATGTCTGGCAGACATTATCTGGAAAAAATAATAGATCATTTTTTATTCTCAAACATATCCAAATCACACAGGAAACACATTCCATCTTTGAGGACTGAATGTGTCCAGTTTCCAAAGTTAAAGGCAGGAATCCAGATCTGAACTGAGGACATCTGAACTGAGGACAAACAGCTTTGCTGCTAGGGTGAAAGTAATTGTGCTTACAGTAATAATATGTTACATTCTTAGTTTTTTCATTTGCCACAGTCTAGTTTTGTAGCCTTTTACACAGTGAGGCTATATGGTGTAACATTTTCATGCAGATTTATAAACCAAGCTTTAGTTGTGCTCAGCATGTGAATTACTAATTAATGGGAAATATATAAGTTCTGTTTTGGCCCTCAACACTCAGGGGAACACACCGACCCAAGTCCTGTGTTGTTTCAGTGTGTTCTTCTGCAGAATGTATTTGCTGTATTTGCTCAAGGAAAGTCACACGGGGCAACAATTACTGTTCACTGACAGAGAACTGTGTGAGAGAAAAAGAATAAATAAAAGAATCCTTCCACGGCTATTTAGAAAACTGGAACATTCACTGCTTTTTCCCCCCAGTGCTTGTGGCTCTTGGTTTTTGCTCAGCTCCAGGCTTCAACACTGACACATTATCAAGATGATGTTTAAGGGTTGACCTGCTGACAGGCTAGGGAGTGGAGAATGGTGCCTCAATAGAGCAGTGTTCTACCCTATAGCTTCATACACAGACAAAAAAAAAGTATTTGACTGACACATTGTTTTTGCCGTCATTTTATGCTGTTGCTATATTGGCAATTTGTCAGGAGCTCTGCATGGTTTCTGAATTTTGATTACACCGGCCTTAATGAGCTGTGACTGTTAATGAGCCAGCTGCACAAGTCTTCCTTTATTCCAATAGAATATGGAAATGTATTGGAAATATTGACTTTCTTTTGTTCCCCAAAACTAACAACTACTGTTGTTCTAGAATTTTTAATTCATTTGAGCATTTAATAGAAATATAGCCAGAGCAGGTCTAAGATATAGGCTACAGTACAGCACATTGGCTAGATCATGTCTGAGTTTTCAGATATTGGACAGTGAAGCTGCAAAAGTGCAAACTTGTTAGTGTCACATCCACTATCTTTAATTATAGACTTCACGCTTCGTGAGTCGCAGCTCTGCAATACTTGGGGGAGAAATGCATGTGAGAAACATCAAATCCCACCACAGCTATAGCTTGTGATGGAAAGAGGGGGTGAAGAATGATTGATACTGCTTCAATCTGTCAGTCTCCACCTGCAGACAAACACTGTAATCAGGGGAAGAGGTCTGACATGGAAGTCATTCTATGTATTTTTAAAACATGGTATTTTTGTTAGACCTGCCATAATAATCAAAGGAACATGCAGACTTAAATTACTGAAACTCTTATAAATAAATTAAAATAATTAAATAAATAATTAGCTGCACATTTGAGTTGCCTCAGTCATTCTGGTACTTATTCCATTCAGTTTATGAGGTCATTTAAGATACACATAATTTGCACCAGGTTCACGCAACAACATTTTTTTCTTATTCCTTGGGTGAATGTCGCCATTGACATTTTGGGAAATGCATTCATCCATTTCCCCTGTGGAGAGTTACATGTTCAGATTGATACCACTCTAGATAATATTAATGTGAGGGCCAAAAAGCCCAGCAGGCCTGAGTCACCATGGAAACGTGATGTCATTGTGTCAGGGGCAGTTGTGAGTACTTGTATCAAGTTTCATGTGAGTTGATGCCAGAGTCAGAATATGACCTCTTTTTTCGGCACCTTTGCTGCCAATTTTCAACTGTGTGTTGGTTGAATGTTTTCACAAATTAAGCCTCCATGTTTTAACCTCTGTGACTCATGGTCTGAAGACGACCTGTGCCAATCTTAGTGAAGATTGAACAAGACTTGTCTGAGAAGTATAGCAAAAACAACATATAAGCAAAATCCATGGTGGAAAAAATATGTTATTGGGTGCACTGTACTTGGCTTGATCCAAGGGATGCTACAGTTCACACTTTTATCCATGTATCACTGTGCCAGACACCATACACAAGTATTTGAGGCACATGACACTTGGTGATAAGCGTCATAGAAGTGTCTCTAATCAGCATGCCAAATTCCAACCAACATGGCTCTTGGGGCTCCCATAGATGCTATGGCAGATTTAAAATCAGTTTCTTGTCATTCTAAACAGAAAACCATAAAAAGCCAATAAATAACCTAAGAACCAGTATTAAGAACTAAAAAGTGCAGAGGACCGTTTATGGTGCAGAGTTCATGAGCCTCACAGCCTCAGGAAAGAAGTTGCACTTTAGCCTTGTTGTCTGAGCTTTTGAGGCTGCGCAGCCATCTGCCTGGGGGGAGACGGGTGAACAGGTCATGGGCTGGGTGAGTGGGGTCGGACATGATGTGTGTTGCTCTGGTTCTGCATCTGCTGGTTTAAAAGTCCTCCAGAGAAGGAAGGCTGGTGTTGGTCATTTTGTTTGTTGGAAAGGATGTTTGGAAAACTGTTGACAGCTAACACAGTGCAACTTCCACCCTATCAAACAACTGGACGGAGCTCATGACGACCTTCAGAGGAAATGCTGTTTGAAAGTGAAAAAGTTTTTATTTGTTCAGAATAGCCAGTCTCAGACCCGTCACAGAGAGGGTTGAAATGTGTCCATCATTTAAATACTTTTTAAAACACTTTTTAGAGTTAACAAATAATGAAAAAAGGAGAGGTATAGGAGAGGTACGCTGTATATTTCTACTTCCACAGAGCTGATGAATTATATTGCGTGAAGTGGATGTCCCCACTTCCAGAGAGTTACATGAATTGTTAGAGGATTGTTCCCAAATGAAGCCTCAGAAAAGGGTACACTGATGACACCGTCACAACATACAGTAGGTCATCCATGCAGCATGTTTATTTTATCTATGTAAGATTAAGATGTACTTTATTTATCCAGGGCTGTCACAGCAGCATAATAATAGTCATGACTTGGCGAAGCTTAAACTACTTGATTAGGTTAATGTCATAATTTGCGTTAAAATAGGTACATCCTTAAAAATAGATTATTTTTGTTGTCAGTGTTATAGTAATAATATTGTGGTTATGTTGTATCTATCAAATATACAGATACACGTGTGTTAATGGCGCCTAAGGTCCAAAGCCACTGTCAGTAAATTCCCTGTATTTATTATTTATTGTAACCATGACAACAGTGCAGAACAACTGCCGCCATAAGGGTACCATTTCCGGAGACGCGCCTCTCAGTCACAGGGTTGGAGGCATTGTTGATACCGGTACATGAATGCTCACCCACCTGATCCCCCATCCATTGTTTTTCCAATTTTGATCTCATGCAGATTAAATTTAGGCTACAAGATATAACATGGGATAGATTTATGCCTTAAACAGCTATCTGCATATCATGTGTTACATTTCATTGCCTGGGCATCCAGTCGCTCTAAATTAAAGTGTCAAATATTCGTCTGAAGTGTAAAACACAAATGTAATCAATGAGGTGGGAAGATTCCTCTGAATAAAATACATTTTAACAGCCGAATACCTTTGAAAGCAGAGGTGACATTTCATCATTTGTTGCACTTAATCTGAGCTCCTCTGTACTGACATGGCTGAAACCACTCTGGTGCAGTTTTATGATGAATAATAAAAGCTAGCAAAATGCTAATTTGAGATGAGTGCCTGGGCAGAATTTCCATTTCATGTAGTTCAACCTTTCATGTGTTTTTCACTTTAAAGAACTTCTCTGCTTATCAGTTTAAATGAGGGGAATAAAATGTTTTCAGGGCCTCGTTTGCTAAATTGCTCACAATTCTAATCCAGTTTTTCCTCACTCAATTGAACTCACATTCACATGAATATCTCAGACATAATTTTAATTAGCTTATTCTACCTTGTGAGCCATTAAAAGTCAATGTACCCCTCTTACATAACACCTCTCATGTTGGCATCCTGATATTTGCATGTGAGAATGAATGAGGGGAAAAGCACGTTTTTTGTTGAGGCTTTGCAGTCTGTTCAGGAACAGGGTACATTAGGACATCTGTCAACTCCGCACAACGCCACGAACCTGTGGGTTTAAACTGTTTGCCTGAAATACACTTTTTCCACCTGCCTTCCTGAAAGCCTGGTGTTCTTTATTAAAATAAACTTCACTGCAGCAGCATGCCTGAGTCTCTCCTCCTTTCCCATGTTGTTGTTCAAGAATCCTGACAAGTGGAGCTAGTTTGAACTGCTTTATATACAGGCACAACACAAACAGTAAGTCTGTGGGGTCTAATGCGAGAGGAAGGAAGAAAAACTCAAGTCCCTGATACACAAATCTGTTTTCAGATGACAGGCTAACAGGGAAATATCAGTATTTGATGGATCTGTTTACAATACATGTCTGAAATGTAAAATGTGAGAGACACTACAAATGTCTTTATGCCTATATATACTGGAGTAGTATGAGTGTTAAGCAGCAGCACAATCCCATTGCTCCCAATTGTTTTCCTTTGATCAAGCACATATGAGCTACTCATAATCATTCAGGTGCATATAATTGTTTCGTATTTTTTCGTAAATGCTTCTCTCTGATATCAGGGTTCTAATATGATATACTGTATGTATACATACAGTACATGCCACTTTAGCCAGACTATTCATGTCTTTGTTACTTTTATTTGTTGCTCATGGGCTACTTTTGACTCTGTGAGGCAATTTTCAGCACTTTAACAATCTGATTAACTCCCAACACAGAGACTCATATTCCCATGCTTTATATTCATTACATCCAAATGCATCAACCACAGAAATGATCACTATGTTCTGAGAGGAAAGCCATGGTTGTAGTCTTCCCCTAAGGTTTGCTGCCTCTCTTATTTTGGCGGATTTGTTTCATCATGTGGAACTCTCTCTCACAGGACTACCACTCCAGCTCTATTGAAAAAAATCAGTACCCTCATTACACTGTCTGGCTCTTTGAAGCAAATGGGATGGGGTGGGGGTTGGGGGATATTGTGTAAGACCTATTTTAGGAGGCTGGCTCTCGTCTGAAGTCTATTGTTAAAAATATCTGGCAAGTCATTTGCTTACTGCTCAGCATAACAGGACACACAATGTTTTCACATCACATGTTCATGTAAGAATATGCTGTCAACAGGTGTCCTGATGGTGTTTAGTGGAACACATCCCACATACAGAGAATCTGCACTTGTGTTTGGCTCAGGAAGATCTGAAAAATGTTTTAACGCTTATAATCCCTTTTCACACTCAACAGCAGCAATGTCATGGTTTAAGATTCTTGTCCATTAGTTCTCATATCCCCCAGATAACCTTAAGTAACCTCTTTTCCATTTTCTGTTTATCCATCACGGTATTGATTATCTTTTTAGCTATATAAATGACAAATGTTTATCAATTACTTGAATGAAGACAAAGGCATTCATTCACTTCTCCTGATGTACGGGCCGTTTGAAAGTGAACCATGTTTCAGCTTTCGGATGTTCATCACTCATCAACATTTAGCATTATCACTGAAAAATAAACAATGGGAATCTTTGCATCTATGAAATGAATGATGTTGAGCATGTGATGGATACTACTTTTTGTTCCATTTTTTGTTATTTAATCATGAATTGGATACATTTAATATGGTCAAAAACAGTGGTGACAGTAAATGTGGTCTACTACAGAGTACATACAGTAGGGAGTATTTCTGGATATAGCTCTGTTTACCTAATACAGTACTGGCATTATTATCCCTTTTTATTTTCACCAACTACGTATACAGACACCTCTGCTACTTGCGGTCCAGCTTTTACACACTTGTAGAGAATGTACTTATGCACTGTTTATTTTCATGAAATCATAGTTGTATTTAATTACTATACGGTCTTTTCTCATGCACCAATATACTTGAAGTGCGGGAGTCCAATCCCTGCTGTGCGAAAGCCTTTTAGTTGAAAATGTATTCAGCTGATTCCAGAGACGCTAACCTAACAGTCCCTGCCTCTAAAAAAGCACACCACTCCTGAGATCATTAAGAAAGGAAACCATGCTTGCATTGCTCCCTTACTGTGAGTTCACACAAAAAGCTTCCAAAGCGTCAGAAACGCTCGATAGTGCGATTCAGACAAGACAGCTACCAAAACGGCAAATATTTTCAGCCGCTTTGGTCGCTCGTCACGTGACTGATGTCAAAGTTCGATCGCGCTGGTCATTGGGGAGCCGAAATACAAAAAGGGCAGCCAAAGGACATCTCTATTCTGACAGGTTGCCACCGAACCGCGTCATAGCTAATTACCCGAAAGTTAACCATGGCTCAACTTCTCGTCTGGTGACGCTTTGGACGCTTTGAAAGCGCGGTGACGCCAGTTGATGCTTTGGTCGCTCACTGTCTCCGGCTCTCATTGAAAATGAATTGACTTCCAGCGTTTTGATGCTTTGGAAGCTTTTGGTGTGAACACACATTTTCCAGCAACCTGGACATGAAAGTTAAAAAACAAACATCTGGACCAGATTGTGAAGATGACTGCTAAGGGGACAGGTGTCCCACTGACCACACCTCACAGCGATCTTTAATTAGCTGGTTTTCCACCTGGCCAGATATTGGACCACATGAATCACCCTTTTCACTCAAAGTTTGAAGCCCTTCTGTCAGGCTGTAGATTTAGAGTTCCCCGGTTTAGAGGTGATGGAACAAAAAAAGTCCTTCGTCTCATGGACAATAACCCAGCAGAATTTGCACAAGTAAATTGTCACTTTATAGTGTGTAGTGTTTTTGGTCTCTGGTGAAACTGTGTTCTGTGTTTTTATAGAGTTTGGTGCTTTTTATGTTGTTGTATTATGTGTATTATGTGTATTATATGTTGTTCTTGTGTTGCTTTGGTTTGCTTTGTTTTTTTTTAATCTGACTGCAATCTAAGCATCCCAAATATTTAGGATGATAAAAAAAAACATAAAGATTAGGATTTCTTTTATTTATTTATTTACCAGACCTCCACCTACATTTTTTCTTGATTTTTACAAAATCTCGGAAAGGCGTTGTTCGTTCCTGTGAAGCAGAGTATCCTCTCTAATCTTTCCCTCAGTGCATATAATATTATTCAAACAAAGGATGTTAATTACAGGTTTCTTTGGAAATCAAGTGGACATCAAAGCAATTGTTGCCATTTTAAAGGGTTAGGGTTAACACACTAACAATTGATAAAATCAATACAGATGGCTCTTATATGTATTCCAATTACCAATTTTCATTCCTAATCACAACACATAACAGTACTGTATTTTATCTTCTTTTTTTATTAAAGTAATAAAAGCAGGAAATGGGTTGTTTTTACACTTTGTGCAGCCCAATTTCTACTGTAAATGCTAATTGGCAAAATAACAATTTCCTGATTCTATAATTTCCTATTTGTATTTGTACCCATGGCTTAAATGAAAACTGAGCAGACGTGAGAAGCTGTGTGTGAGGACACATAAACCATGCTCTGTCCTTCAACATTCGACAGTCAGAGTCTGCTCTCCCCTTAATTTGAAAGACAGGTGAGAATGGAGAAAGTCTGCAAGTGACATATTCAGTCACAAGCACAAACTCTACACATATCATCTACATGGCACAGTGTATTCTACATTGTTATAAAACAGCTCTTTTCTCTTCCAACAGCCTTAAAGCAGAAGTGAGTGATATATTTGTGTTAATATATAAGTCTTAAATAGTTATATCTTCCGACAGCAATCACTTACATAGAGTGTTTGGTCTGAATCACGGGTCTGTCAGTCACTCTGCTCTGCTCTGAGTCGAGGAGAAAACATTTATCGTATCCTACAGTTTTTATCCAATGAGGAGAGAGAACGGCATGCAGGGCTGTGTGTGCAGCCAAGGAACGCCGTGAATGTGGCGACGTAGGGACGAGGACTGTTATGGTGCGTTCAAGGAAACTCGTTTTTTTCCGACCTGTGACGTCGTACCAGTTCGATCTGGTACATAGACTGTACAAAAAGACGTACTGGTACGATTTCACGGGTCGGAAGTTACGAGTGGCCGTTATAGTGACTTTCACCGGTAAAACAGGTCGGAAAAACACGAGTGGGTTGCCTGGAACGCTACAAAGTCGTAAGTTGTGACTTGAAGCTGTAATTTATGATTTCAAAAGCCTGCCTGGAACGCAGCATTAGCGAAAACGACCGGATCACTCACTTCTGCTTTAATAATGAGAGTAGAGATGGGAAACATTTGTCGTTTTGCATACAGTATGTCTCAGCAGGATGCACATTTTTAATTTGTGAAATAACAGACCACACATCCATTAACACTCCTTGTCTCATATTAACACCACCCTCGCACACACATCCAACCGACAACCAACTATCTGTCATTTTCAGCAGCATATGAAAATATGTTGTGTGTGTACATCTGAGGGCACAGAAATGCTGGCTGCTGAATAATTTGTCACAGTGTTTGTCTCTCTTCAAGTCAACCTGCTTTCCCTCCATATTGATCGAGTAGATAGGTTCAAGATACCAGAGAAAAACTACTTTCGGCGCAAAAACAAAAATCCATTGAGGTGAGTGCAGAGGACGAAAAAAAGCGAAATGGGAACAGAACAGATAAGAAGCTTATCCTTCCACCATAGATCGTGTGAGGTAACAGGTAAGATTAGGTAAAGATGCTAAATGACCTACGGCCCCCCTATCACCCAAACATAACAACACAGACAGTGAAGAGTCTTTGCTATTTCACTCATAATTCTACTCTATCTCGTGTCATAAATGGTCAAATGATAGGCTATTAGACTCATAATTCTACTCTATCTCGTGTCATAAATGGTCAAATGATAGGCTATTAGACTTTTGTATCTTAATTTATTTCAGGCTGATATAAGCATATTTTAGGGTACAGAACTTGTTCATCAAATTTTTTTTTTATAATATATTTTTATTTCCAATAAATTAACAAAAAGGATACAACAACAAAAATATCCATCCTGAAACAATATCGATGATAGGGTGACTCGTACAGTTTCTTTCTTTCTTCTTTTTTGTTAAACCCATGTATATATACTAGCTATATAGGACAGACAAGAAAACAAAATACAAACAGAACAAACAAACAAAAACAAACCAAAAAATAAACAAATATACAAATATCTAAATCAATAAAAAAAAAAAAAGTGGAAAAGCAGCAATCTGTCTTCACTGACATTAGTGGGTATTTGCACCTATATGTGCTTACCTGCACCAACATACACATAAGCGTGCTCGCAACACGTATGTACATCCACATAGTCAAACATACGCATATATTTTACAGAGATACATATATTTAATATTAATTAAAACATTATAACTATTCTATATTTAGGCAACAGCTGATGATGTTTATTCACAGTCATTTATTCACAGAAAAACAAAATCAAACTGAACTGTGACTTCTATTGAGAGTTGAAACAACACATTTCAGTCGCAGCTTCTTTTTATTCCTTCAGTAGAATGGATCAAAATTTCTGACATTAACTACTTTACTGTTATTTATTCACATAGTACTGTCAAGCCTCGTCCTTGATTCGTCATGTTTTCGTGTTTCTTGTATGTTGTCTTCCTGTTTTATTTTGTTGTACTTACCCTCTCCTCTTGTTTCAGGTGTCTTGACTTCTTGCCCTCGTGTTCTCCCATGTGCTGATTGCAGCAGCCCCTTTGTCTCTCCTTCCCCTTTCGTATTTAAGTCTTGTGCTTTATGTTTGTCCTTGTCCATTCGTCTTGTCAGTTCGTCAAGTGTCCCAGCCGTCAAGTCTGTTTTCTAGTCTTGTATTCTAAGCCTTGCTTAATTTTTTGGTACCAATAAACCTGGTTCTGTTGCTAACTTACCCCTGAGTCGAGCTCTTGAGTCCTGCAGCCACTGAGTTGTGTCACATAGGAGGGATTTGACTATGGCTGAAGTCCCTAAATTGGCTGCAGAGTGACTTTACATCATAAACAGATGTGCTGTTGTCAGTTTAATGGTATATTTCTATTATCACACCTCGTTCACTCAGTGTGTGTGTGTGTGTGTGTGTGTGTGTGTGTGTGTGTGTGTGTGTGTGTGTGTGTGTGTGTGTGTGTGTGTGTGTGTGTGTGTGTGTGTGTGTGTGTGTGTGTGTGAGATTACAAGTGCAGTTGGTGTCAAAAGTTCAAATGAGTTAAACTTTGAACTTTGTGGGCAGAGCTGCTGCCCACTGCCTCCAGAATTGACCTTATGTCAGATCTAATGAGGGAAGATGTTCACTTGGCAAAATATCAGCGGGTAGATCTACTCGCTGATATTTTGCCAAGTGAACATCTTCTACAGAGCTTGTGTTTCAGCCTCTTAAATATACTGCTAGCTACATTAGCATTGTGGCCAAGGTGGTGTCACAGTGTAGTACAGCTAAGCTGGAATGAACCAATGTATTCATTGATGTGTTGATGAAAAGAAGTGACCACCTCAGACACG
This sequence comes from Trachurus trachurus, assembly GCF_905171665.1. NCBI lineage: Eukaryota > Metazoa > Chordata > Actinopteri > Carangiformes > Carangidae > Trachurus > Trachurus trachurus. The sequence goes on along the minus strand of NC_139896.1, from coordinate 22,679,694 downwards.
TCTTCACTTGTATTTAAAAAGACTTTATTACAAAAAAGAACAGTGTCATAAACCCCTGCCGAATCTAAGAGGATCTCTGGTGCGGAATGTGAGATCTCTCTCCTTCAGCTCAAACTACTGTCTTTATATGATTTCTTATCTCCAGAAGCCCACTTTTTCAGCACCTAGCCTTGAAAGTTTAACCTCTGACCTGTAGCCCATAAGCTGGCGGTTAACCTTTGAGCGAAGGAAAAACACAGATTAAACACATTTCACAAAACAACACATTTTACAAGACAGGATAGGAGGATGTGCTTCAAGAATTTCAAGGTCGGGAAAATATCCGTTGTGCCACCATGAAAAACTGTCGTTTTAGTAAAGTTTTTAGATCCATCAATGGTATGTCCTCTAATGTGCTACTCATTTACTTCATGCAATTTAATGCATTGTAATGTGATTATATGTGCGTACAAGTTGTCACATTCCTGGAAGAGGCTCTCAGGAAGCAGGGGGAACGCTGGCAACATGCAGGATGGGTAACAGATGAATGGCAGCCACACAAAAGTGAAATATGGGAGCTCATCAAACAGCTGCAGTGACAGTTTTATAGCATGACTCCAGCCACAGAGCCTCACATCAATATCTCTCTCCTCTTCACTCTCTATTTACCTTTCTTCTCTGCTCTACCTCTTCTTTTATTTCCTCTTCCATTTGCTTCGTTCTCCCGCTCTCTCCTGCTTTCTTTCTCTCCCTCTTTCTGTATTTCATTTTCCTCTTCCTCTTTTTTGTGCTCTGTCTCAGCAGCAGCTCAGGTTAAATAAAAGATGAGGGCCTGAGATGTGATGTGTCAATCATAGATTTCTACCAATTCACTCCTGATTCCACCCTTCCCCCTTTCTTCTTCTTCTTCTTCTTCTTCTTCTTCTTCTTCTTCTTCTTCTTCTTCTTCTTCTTCTTCTTCTTCTTCTTCTTCTTCTTCTTCTTCTTCTTCTTCTTCTCTCTTTCACAACAGACCTCTTTATTGCTCTGTTTTTTTATGTGTGCTCAAGCACTTAAAGTAAACACGACACTCAAATTACTGTATGTTAAACACTTGATCAGCACTGGCTCCTCTTCAACATTAGCAATAGCTTGTTGCAATATTGCTATACAGGTTTTTGTTGTTGCCCCACCAAAACAGTAAAAGACATTTACGTGGGGTAGAAAATAAAGGTTTTTTAATGATGGGTGATGTCAAACCCATACCTCGAAAACGGCTCTGTCTCGTAACATTCCATATTCATCTCATAGTGCGGTGAATGTGCAGGTCACAATTTGTCCATGAGTGCGTTTTGGAGTTGCTGGATTGTGTATTTGATGAGCCACCATGAGTTCAAATATTTTAACTTTTGCTGTCTGCCGCGAGGGTATTCTCAACCGAACGTGATGTAAGAGTCTAGTATGTTGACATTGCCATAGCAACATGGTGACGCGTCATGCCGTGCCGTCGGACTGTTTGTTTGTTTTTACCGTTCCGTCCAGGGCGATGGCTGCTTACCGTCTGCCAGACTCCATGTGAACGAGTTCTTATTGCTATCCCTTCTATTGCCATTATTGTTGTTATCACGTCATGTACTTGCAGCCTTTTTACTCTGAATTAAATGTCAGACTAGAACACCAGTATATGGTGATTATATATGGTGCCCTTATTGGTATTAAACCTCCCTACTTCACACCAGCCCTTAATTTAATCACCGGAAAGACTGAGGCTAAAACTACCACCACCTTGGTAACTTTCCAGAATTGTAGAATCCAGCTTCATTGATTTATAGACCACTTTGCACATGTGTGTGTGTCTGTGAACATACTAGCCTAGGCCTACTACTTCATTTCAGTTCACTGTTATATAATTGCTGATTTCTTGCTGACTTCTTGACAATTTATGTTGACTGAGAGTGTTTTATTCAGCCAAACCCCACACATTATAAAAGTCTCTCTAAGGCTTCATCGTTTTCTGAGCAGATTCAACACATGCTGAAAAACAGATTGATTTTACAGTGGAGGGCCAAACTTTTCCATTAAAATTCCTACTTTAACACTTGAGCCTGCTGGTCCCCTGCTGCTTACATAAAAATCTGAGATCTATTACTGTGTGTAAACATCAATATGTCCCAAATTCCCTGATGCATACAGCTCAGACAGGACCCTCTGAGCTATTCAAATCATTACCGCCGCAACAATGAGATTCACCTTAACCCATGTTGCTATGGCTACAGTCGAGCGCAGTGCCAGAGAGTTCTGTCTCTGTTTAGACTTGTATTGGCTTTTTCACACACGCACACAAACACACTACACACATGCATGCATAACCTAGGTATACATTTGTGAACATAAGGTCAACATGCACACACAAAGACACACAACCATATAAAATTAATAAATGTGTGCCCATGCATGGAGGTCAGCAAGTGCACACATATACACAGTGACATAACACAGAGAGTCACACACACAAATGCACACAGCAGAGGTCAAAATACGCACGTACAGGTGTCTTTACGTAAATATGACGGCAATGTAACCTCTAAAAATAAACGCCTTGAGTTTCTACTTTATTCAGTTGAAGTCGTGACAATAAGGTCAGACTGTAACACTTTCCTGCTCAAGCGTCAACTGAACAACATCAGATTTAAAAAAACCGGCAGCAGCACAAGGTTAACTTCACAGAGTGTCTGCAGGAGACCGCCAGACACGGAGCACAGACTGTATTGCAGGTGCAGCACAATCTATGTGTTAAACCTGCTGTTCTAATGTCACAAACAAATCTTGGTTTATACAAAAATATTTTCTGACACAAGGATGAGCTGCTAACCTACATGTTTATTAACATATGTCAAAACAAGGTATAATTTTCACTCACATATGGAGCCAAGTGCTGTTACTGTGCGTTCACACCAAAAGCGACAAAATCACGTAATCGCTCTGGTCACTCATATCGCACCGCCTGCCACCTCTACCAGGCCCTTGCACCAAGCAACCAAAGGGGCGGGACTTTCAAGCTGCGCTGCAGATGTGTCCATTCAGGCTCTCTCAATTTCTCCCACTGTGAGAATCCCAGACCGCAATTGGCTGTCGCGCCACTGCTCATTTGCATAAAGTTGAGCCTCTCTCAATTTTTGTCCCAGCTGAATGGCAGCTGGTCGCCGCAGTCGCTCAAGTCACTTTTGGTGTGAACACACGGTTAGTGTAGAATGAGAGCTATGGTTGTGGCAAACAGCAATGACTTGCTATAATGTAGACGCAACATCCGTAGCCCTACACGTCCTCCTTGTGAAATCAGCACTGCAAATGATTCTTACAATGTATCCCATGACACATCAAAACACACAAATGCTTTCACAGACAGAGATGGACATGGACGTGAACAGCCACAAACACTCACACAGACATTCACACACACTCATACACCCTCCACTGTGCACACAGCGGGAGCGTGATAGGTCTCGACACGCTTTTAACACAGTAGTTGATTTTCCAGCATGAGTCATTTGGAGATGCAGTTCAATTTAATATTCTGGCAAAAATGCAGCTTGATATTCAAGAGTCTTCAGGGTTTGAGAATCAACACGATGGAATTTCACCTGGGTACAGTTTGGATCCACTGAACCCCAAATAGGCAGGAAACTAAAACTCCTTCAGACACTAATGTCTTGCTCTCTGTCCCCTCAGAGGATGTTTCGTTGCTTCCTCCTCTTTTACGTCTCATCGAGGAACCTTCAATTTCTATTGCTTTACTCCCCTCTTTCGTATCCCTCCACACTACCTCCTACGCCCCCACCAAGATCATTATAATGGCTTATGTATTATGACCATGAATGTGTTTGAGACAACCATAGATTATGATAGACTATGCTGTATATAAAGAAGGATGCTTTTCTTGTTGTATTGTCCTGCTTAAATGTACTCTTGACCTTATTGCAGATGAGGTCCTATGATGCTCATGTGGACCATGTCCACCGGATGCGTTTTCAGTGCTGTGGGTGTTTACTTTCCATTCAGATCCTATGGAGTTCGGCGCTCACAGCGCTCAGCGCCCTCGGAGAAAAAAACACTCTGGGCGCTCAGAGTTAAAATATGTTCAACTTTTGGAACAGCGCGCTACTCGTCAAGTGACTCGGAAGTGAGACGGCTTGTTTTGTAACCTGGTTACGGCAACATTCTGAGAGAGAGAGAGAGTTTGTTGGACACGGCCGTTGGTCGCATGCACTCAGAGCGCTAAAAGCACGTCTGGTGGACACAGCCCCTTAATTATGCACAACTTTAAGTCTCAGTAAAATAATAAAAACTATGGTTGTACCAAGCTGTAAGCATGTTTAGTTCTACTCTAAAGTTGGATATTGTTTTTTAAGATTGGTGTCTATAGGGACTGACTGCCTGTAGTTTTAGGTTTTATTACTCAGCCACAGGTGTTGTGAGGGGACAACTGCTCATGGTTCTGTGTGGTAAAATGACCCCTCTGTCATTCACTGTTACCCATGCAGTATTCACGCCTAGGAGGTTCTCTTCTTCAGAGTCTTGTACACTGAGTTTCCCAAAGAAACCACTGTTGGTGTTACAAAGTATGTAATATACACAACAAGTGTGTAGACGCAATACATCTACACTCTGTGAATCTTTGGGTTCTACCTCTCTACATTATAAACTGTGCTTTTGATTATTTTGGGGGTATGAAAACGTAGGAGCAAACTTCCAAACAGGCGTCATCTGGAGAAACTAACCGTATTTTGGGGATCTAATATACTCGCATGAAAAAATATAAAAAATTAATAAAGTGACGTATTAACAGCGCTACAGTGGTAATTTAAATAACTTCTTGAGTTAATCCAGTTGTAATCTTCTTTGTTTATTGTCAATTCAGCTACTTGCCAACACTGCCCCCTACTGGTGAGGAGGGCAGGCCATTTGTGAATCACAAGCTATTTGTTTGTGGATCTGTGTGGATCTCGACAAGAGCGTCTCAAAAATACATCATTGAGGAAAGCAATGCATGTGTGTGATTGGTGATCCACAAATGCTGAATCACACTTCACAAACATAAGTTTCAGTTTTACAAAAGGCTTTTTTGTTTTTACAAATGGAAAATTTAATATTTACAAATGACACCGTATTTGTAAAAACTAAAATAGAAGTTAGAAATTAGAAATTTGTACTTGTGGACAGCAAAACATGTGTGCAAATCAAGAAATATTTGTAGATCTCTGTGTATTTACAGGTATTAATGAGACAAATCAAACTCCATAAAAGAGCAACAAGTTGATACAGTACTTAATAAATCGAAGTCCATTGCTCCCTCTCTTTCTTTTAGCTTGGTCTCCACCAGCTCCTTAGGGAAATCTCTGCTGTTAAACATGTTCACCAGTTGTTCTCTGACTGACTCTGTCTGTAGTGGACAATGGCTTTAGATAAACATTTGGCTCATCATCACTTTAATGTTTCAGACTAATTTTGTCTGAGATTACATACGAATGAAAAGAGCTTAAAAGTTTTGAAAGATACTTCGCCAGTGGTAATTGTGTGCATCTATTGAGGTGTTTTCAGTTACATCACTGAGTAGAAAATGGTGGGAAGGCTCACTGTGTTTCTCTCTCATCTATAAATAACTAATCTGTCCACTTGAAACTCTTTATTTTATACACATGCCCTACCCCCACACCCATACATCAATCTTTCCAACTCTCTTACTGTTCATCTCCCATTCTCTTCCTCCCTGCTTTTTGTTTTGTAAAAGAAAATAAGCAATAAACACAGGGTGCCCAGGCAGGATCACTAACTGTATTTATTGCCTTGCAGGACAGGATTCTCTATCTAGCATATACAACAAACAACACACTGTTAACCACATGCATGTTTATTTCAATCTTAATCACCGGGGGATACCAATGTGCATGCTCACACTCACTCACACACTCAGATGCATTTGTTATTCTGCATGTATGAGGTGATGTGGAAGTGCTGTGAGCAAAAACAAAACAAGAAAACAGAGACACATAGATCCAAATGATGAGCACAGATGCAGGTATGTAAACCATCAAGTGAAGATTTTATGGCTGAACACACACACAAAGCATAGCCTACATGGATGTGAAGAAACACACTCCTCGATGTCAGGTCAGGTATTTAATGACAACGATGAAGGAGCCCTGCAGCAATACACAGAATAGCAACATGAGCTAAAACAAATAGCTAATTAATATGTGATACTGTGTAGCAAAGGTAACAGTATGAGCTTAACCAAGCTTGATAGTAATGCAAATAAAATACTAAGACTTACAGGAATATGAACAGAGATGAACCTCCAACCACCATAGCAGGAACATAATAAACAGATACTCACAAAATGGCCGACTACTAACTGGGCCAGTGTAGCACTAATAAGATACTGCCCCCTAGTGGCCAGGAGTACTCCTCATCCCCCCCAGTCCGTAAAGCTATGAACAGGAATAGGTTAACGGACTCAGTCCCTTATCCAATGACCAGTCTCAGGCTCGTAGCGCCTGGGCGGCCTCCTCGTGCGGCCCGGCTGCACAAGCAGGGGCAGGGACGGTGGCGACTGTGACACCGTAGGAGACGCCTCCGGGGTGACATCTGCAGGAACGGGGTCACCTCGGGTCCCATGGCCAGGGGATGACTCATCAGGGGACGCCAGCGGGGAGGTGTCCAAAGCGGTGTCGCAGGGTCCATCCAATATCCGTGGGACGACCCCCTGGGGAATCACAGGTCCAGGGTGGGCAGGCACGGACTGGTGTTCCAGGGCCAGCGGCGGCGGCAACAGCGCAGCTGGCTGCTGTCGGGTGTACGAGGAGGCTGGCGTGTAGCTGCGGAGGAATCGCCGGTTGCGCAGAGTCAGGCGCCCCGACCCGTCGACCTTAATCCGATACTGATCATGACTCAGCGACCCCACCACCACGCCCGATCTGTCCCACTTGCGAGGGCTCGGGCCTTGCTGATTCTGGAGGAACACCCTCTCACCAAGCGCCAAGGGGCGGAGAGGCCTTGAATGAGCTCTCAAAGACTCCGTGGTGCGGGACATCCGGGTCCGAAGGGCATCTTCTTCGCCGCCCATGCTTGGCGCCAGAGCGGTCGGACATGCGGGTTTGAGAACTTCTCGAGTCTGTTGATGAAGGATAACGAATCTCGAAGAGGTCGACCAAAGATGATCTGCGCTGGTGAGAGGTTGCAGTCGGGGTCAGGCGTATTCCGCAACCGCAACATGGCACGCAGGAAACGGTCATTATCAAGACAGCCTGTCGGGCCAGTGTTGGACATCAGGAGGCGCTTAGCAGCCTTCACTGCAACCTCCGCCCTTCCATTCGACTGTGGGAAGCCAACAGAGGACACGCGATGCTTGATGTGCCACAGGCGGAGGAAGTCCTCTGTATGGCTTGCCTTGAACTCCGGGCCACCGTCGCTCGAAAGTTCCTCCGGTACGCCAAAGGTGGCGAAGAACGTGCGCAGGTGGCGAACCAGGCCAGCCGAGCCTCCCAGGTCGGTGCTCGCTGTAGAGCTCAGGACCTCTACCCAGCCTGAGAGTCGGTCTCCAACAACCAGGTAGTGCCGGCCCCCGTAGTCGAAGAAGTCAGCAAACACTGCCTCAAATGGGGTCGACGGTGGCGAGGACGGTAGGGGGGGTGTGGCTGCCTGCGATGGAGCATTTCGGTTACAGTCTGCACATCCGTGCCTGGTGGCTTGGATGTCCTTCGACATCCCGGGCCAGTAGACTATGGCGCGAGCCTGCTGCTCCATCGTAGAAATCCCTTGGTGGGCGGCATGAAGGTGGCGAAGGACCCTTTCACGCAGCGATGGAGGAACCACAACACGGTCGCAGAATAGTAGGACGCCATCCTGCGCGTAGACGGACTCGCACACCGGCGACAGACCCATCAGAGCAGGGTCGTCCGCGTCGATCCCGCCCCCGTGCTCAATCAGGTGCAGAAGGTGGCCAAGACATGCATCAGCCGACGTCTCTTGTGCGAGAAGGGACCACGAGATAGCCCCAAGGTCCTGCGCATCATCACGGATGGAAGCCATAAGTGCTGACTCTACGGCGTCGGGCACGCTCGGTGATCCCAGAGAGAGGCCATTTGCCGAGCCTGAGGGGGAGGGATGTCTTGAAGTCGCGTCAGCGGCATGGTTACTCTTGCCGGGCAGGTGCACGATGTCAAAGCGCCATGGGAGGGTACGCTGCTTAAGTCTGAACAGGCGTGAGTTTGTTATCTCATCCAGCGTACGGTCGCCGAAAATCTTCACCAGAGGCTTATGATCAGTGACTACGACAAGGTTGTCACATCCTTGTGTGAAGTACCGAGTCTGCTCCAGGCCCCAGGCCACGGCCAGGGCCTCTCCCTCGATGGCCGCATAGCGTTGCTCTGCCGAGGACAGGAAACGTGAACCAGCAAGGGTGATCCTCCATCCACCCGTGCAACAGTCTGGCACCCCAGAGGTGCATCCACAATGTTGTTGGAGTAGGAAGTAACCAATGCCGCGCCTGGACCAGTCAGGGCGGAGGCAGGTGCGTCTCTGCATGTCGTAGATCTCCACGCCCTCACGGATGGCTTCAACTATGGCTAGTTTGGACGTCCGAAAGGCTTCCTCCAGGTCGGGGGACCACGAGAATTTACAGCGTGGGCTCAGGAACGGCTTGAATGGTGCCATCGTGTCGCGCAACTGGGCGTAGTTGGCCACCTGGTTGACAAGGCCGAACCAGCTTCTGACATCAGTCGTAGAGTCCGGGGTGGGGAAGTCACGGATGGCGTCCAAGTACTTCGGGAGTGGTTCGATGGTAGTGTCTGATACCCGGAAACCAGCAAAATCGACGCACCTCTCCGCGAACTGAAACTTATCCGGGTTTAACACGATGCCCGACCGGCCAACACATGCCAGAAGGTCGATGGTCCTCCACCAGTGTTGCTCCAGGTCAGAGTCATAGTGGATAGTGTCATCCACACAACGTTCCTTACACTCAAAGTCCGAGAGGATGGCATCAAAACGGCGGTTGTAGCCATCACCCGACGATAGGAAACCTTGCGGAGCCCTGGTGTAGCGCCAGCGGCCAAAGGGCGTGATAAAGGTGGTCAGATGACGATCTGATTCGCGGAGAGGCACACTGTGATAGCCGTTCCAGGCGTCCGTGACGGTCTTCCAGGTGTCCTTTGGGATGCGACGTGCGAGGTGGAATGGGGACTCGGTGGCAAAAGTCTCACGTAGGCAGAACTTGTTGAGAGGTGAGAGGTCCACAGTCCTACGGGGGGAACCATCGTGCTTTCGAGTGACTACCATACGATGGCACCATGTCACCGGTTCACCATACGGGACACGTTCGATGACACCAAGGGCTTCATCCCGGAGGAGGTCGTCATGTACTCTCTGTTGCCAGTGCAGAGGCACGGTGGCCGCGGTGTGGCATGCTTTGGGTGTGGCTCCAGGGTCCACATGTATTTCAACGGGAGGCCCATCCATGCATGGCAAAGCTCGATGAGGGCAAGTGTTGAATGTAGATGAAGCATATCTCTCAAGTAGCCAATCCCTCATCTGGCCATTGTTCTCTGGAGTGCAAGGGAATGGTAATGTCACTGGGCGAAGCGGGGGGACTGCACGCAGGGGACATGAGCACTGGGCGTCATGGAGATCCTTCGGGTACTTACAGCCGCTGTTGGTGGACCTTGTGGCATTGACAGACGAGGGCTTGTTTGTTGAGTCAGGAGCGCCAGGGCCGTGCTCGTCTCTGGGTCCTCCTGCGCTGGTACTCGACGGGAAGTCCTTAGGCAAGAGGCCGAGGTCGAGCAATGACTCATAGGAGAGGTACATGGCACGGACCGAGCTGCTCACGTAGACCATGGAGCGGCAGGATTTCACGCCACTGCTGCAGGGAGCTGTAGAGAGCCTAGCAAAGAACGCTCCTTCAACGGCTATGGGGGAGCGGTTGGCGGCTGACAGGCTGAGTTTCACTGGACACAGGTCATCGTGCGAGAACCCACAGGCAAGGAACTCCTCCAGAGACCAAAGGTCAGACTGCGCCCCGGTGTCTGCAATGGCAGATATGTTCGCCTCGTGGTCCGGGCCCTGGGTGTTGGGTCGGCTTCCTGGTCCAACAGGCTCGTCGATCGAGATGGTGATCGACACGCGGGGGTGGTCCCTCAGCTTGGCCCGCCTCCATCCTCCCTTAGAGAAAATGTGGTGCTCGAGCCTGACGGGTGTGGGTTTGTTGACATTGCTGAGTGTCGTCTGAGTACGGCGTCGACGATGACTCCTGTAGTGTGGGCCAGGGCGGGCTCCAGATTGAACTGAAGAAATCTGGGAGATCGGCTCTGACTCAATGGCGGCCTGTTGACTGTCAGTCGATGGCTGTTCCCGCCTCTTTCGTCTGCGGGTCCTGTAGCAGTCGATACAAACTTGGTGAGGCTTGGTATTCCATCCACGAGGCCCCTCCGTGAAGACCTTAAAGGTGCTCCTGCAGTCTGGGCACGAGGCTCGCTTAGCCTTGTCTGCAGGGGCTTGGGTCGGGGCGGGGCTCGTTTGTGGATTTTTCTTCAGGCGCTGGAATGACGACATGGCTGATAGGGTGGACGACGGGAGCGCATTGCGGGCCATTTCTTTGTTTTCAACGAGTGCGACCACCTCGTTCACTGGTTTTGTCAGGATGTCAGGCGTCCCCAGTATGTCGCGGCGTATGTCCGAGTCATAAATCCCGTTGATCAAAACGTCACGGATGATGTGGTCGGTGTAGTCTACATCCTTGCCACACTCGCACACCGCCTTGTAGGCGCAGGTCTCTGCTTTACCCCGCACCCTGGCGGTGAAGGCGCGGAATGCTTCGTCGCGTTCCTGGTGTAACTGAAGCAGCTCGGTGCGTAGGACACATGTAGCGACTGGAATGACTGCTAGTGAACGCATGGCAGCGATCAGATCTGGCAAGGTCCCAGAAGTGGCGTTGGGGTTAGCTTTCAATAGGTTATCACCGAGTGTAGGCCCAGCGCACTGAAACAACTGGAAAGGGGCCTGGGCCGCTCCTATGCCTGAGCCGGTGCAAAAGACCTCCCAGCGACGGATGAACACGTTCCATTCCTCTATCGATACGCCAACATCAACTTTAGGTCGATCGAGCTTCGGGCCTTGAGGAGCTGGGGCTTGGGCCAGCGCAGCCATGACAGGCGGTGGATTCTGATGGGCAAGTCCATGATTTGTCAACACGGCAATGGCGAGTGCTTCAGACACGTCACCGGTCTTGAACGTGCAGTTGGGAACAGAGCACTGAATGATCACCATGGCTCCTTCATGAAGAAACACACTCCTCGATGTCAGGTCAGGTATTTAATGACAACGATGAAGGAGCCCTGCAGCAATACACAGAATAGCAACATGAGCTAAAACAAATAGCTAATTAATATGTGATACTGTGTAGCAAAGGTAACAGTATGAGCTTAACCAAGCTTGATAGTAATGCAAATAAAATACTAAGACTTACAGGAATATGAACAGAGATGAACCTCCAACCACCATAGCAGGAACATAATAAACAGATACTCACAAAATGGCCGACTACTAACTGGGCCAGTGTAGCACTAATAAGATACTGCCCCCTAGTGGCCAGGAGTACTCCTCAGGATGGAGGGATTCATTTACTGGGTCATGCGTTGGCACATGCTGGAACATAAAGGTAGAAACAGCTCTATGGTATAGAGACACAGACAAACATCCAACTTCTTCAGCCTCTGCAGCACTTGAGAGAAAACATGGAAAAAACATTGTTTATCACACACACATACAAACACCCACAATCAAATTGGCAAGCAGCCAGGCCCCCAGCATGAATAAACAAAGACAGGAATGTGAAAAATTAAAGGAGAGAATTACTCCACTGGTCAGATATTAACCTCGAGCTTCTCAGGCAGCTGCTGTTATATTGCTTTATTAACTTTTAATCTTTTCATAAGCACACATGCAGAAACTGACACACAACACACACACATACTTCTACCTGTGTGTGCCTGCACATAACAAATAACAAATCGCTGGCGTTTTAACTGAGCCCAGATAAAAGCACTGAAATTAAACTGAATAACTGATAAGTAAATATACTGAACATGAATAGGCAGCTATTTTGAAAAACAATCAATCGAACACTTGTTGTGTTACAGTAGTGTGGAGAAAATAGTAAGATCTGATTCATACTTTGCTATTTCCCTATTTAGCTGTTGAGTCAATCAGTTTGTCATTTAACTTTTAGGTTGTTTTTTTTTTCTTCTTGGATCAGCTTTAGCATGAGTCTTTTTTAACCATACAAATGAAAATAGTTCATGAATAGTAGTTATTGATGTGCTCCTGCTTTTGAAGTAGCACTTATTTACTCCTTGATGGAGCTTTAACATGTGAACAAATTCAAACACTTGTGGTTACAGTTGATTAACTGTGATTGGACAATCACTGCTTGGGGTGAGTGATTTAGAATATAGCTTCACTTTGTTGGATAAAGTACAGACATGGATTTGTGTATACAGTAAAAACACACACTGACTCACCGACACTCCTCCTCTACAAATTTCAGGCTTACTATATTTAACACACACACACGCACTGACTCATCCTTGTCCCTGTCCCTCCCAGCCCTCTTGAAGTGCAGAAATAAAAAATTCAATTAAAATGCCAGGAGTGGCGAGTGCCGTGGAATCACATACATTCATTACTGCCACAATCTGTCAGGCAAGGACACGGGAGGAGGGGGGAAATCTCTCTTTCTCTCCCTCCCCTTCTGTTTTTTTATCCGTCTGTCTTTCCCACCACCGAGCCTCACTCCGGTGATAATAGCTGAGAGAGAGTGAGAGTGAGAGAGGAAAAGGCGACAGGAAGAAAGAGATGTAGAGAGAGAGTGAAAGCAAGAGAGGGGGATAAATTAAGAGGCCGAAGTCAAAACTGTGATAATGGAGCCTTTGATTGTGATGATAATTCAGTTATAATTATAGGAGACAATGCGCTGAGAATTGTCTGTGTGTGAAAGACAGAGAGAGAGAGACACCAGAATATAAAGGAGTAGAAAAAAAGGGAGTGAGAGATTGTAAAACAAAGATGTGGAGCACAGGGGGGTGGAGGTCACAGAGAGAAAGGTTTCACTGTTCTCCAATACAGGACACACATCTCTACTTTAAAAATGCCATTGCTCACTAAATGTTGTTTGTGCCGCCATCACTGGCTGTGAAGAGATGATCAAAAATAACTTTGTTTTAGCACAGTATGATCTAGACTTGTACTCGCCTGCACTCTGTAGTTTTTAGTTGCATTAAGTTTTGGTACTGTCTGAGTGGACTACAGACACAGTGAGTGGAAACCATGTCACATGGAAGTGACATTCACATACAAACTCAAATGTTTTCACAAGCTTGTTTGTGGTGCTTTACCATGTCCTAAAACAGAGGCTGTTTTCGTCTGAGGGTACATGACATGTTTTATCTGATGGTTTGACATCCATAATTACTTTATTTGTGGCTTTAGGGGCCAAAAATCACTTGTACCACTGCTACTGTGTAACTCCCCTCTCAGGCTTCTCTGTGCAGCTTGATTAAAACACAGGCATTTTGTGTTGGTCTCTTCTGATTGATAACAGAAAAGGTGATGCTGATGGTGAGACAGATCTGTGTCAAAAATAAGACAGAAACTTAAAATATCGGACCTTTGATCTTTTTCTTTGATATTCACTAATGGGATCTCTTCCAGAGACCATCAGTCGAGCACAGGGCGTGGCCAGGTTGGATTGGGTAAACATCCAGGTGATGCCACTGCATCATTATCATCTGGGGGCTTATTCTCCAGCTAAACTGGTCTTCCTGCTTCCTCCCCCGACTTTGTGACTCTGTGACATTACCTTGGCTCAGATGTTTCTGCTGACTCACACACCTGCTGTCCTCACACTGTTGAGTCCTCATCTTAAGCTGCCAGCCTCAGAGTCCGACCCCACACGACTTTTCATAAAACACCCTGCTTTTTTTGCATCATGGAAACTCATTACCAACATAAATTAAGTAGCCTAAATGATAAATGGTATGTAAGTTCATATAGTTATTATGTACAGTATAGCACCAAGATGTTGATCAGTGTCATGACATCTTTTATTTTATCTCTTTCCGCACACTTGTTAGAAATGTCACACCATTCTTGTCCTTTATTTGGACGTCCTTATATATAATTTGAAAGAGGTCCCTCGTAGTATAGTCACAGAAGTGGTTACCACTTTCAGCTTTTATATGCATGTCAGCTTAATTTAATGGTTGGGTTTAGCTTGAGTGTCGCACACCTTCAGTTAGACACTGTGAAAAACCAGCTGCTGAGCATACAGTTGTGCTGGATGAAAACCCAATATATGCAGTATGTAATAATATACGTGTCAAGCTAAAAGGATGTCAATTATTCACACATTTTAAGTGTGATTAATTAAAAAAAGGCGTTGAGAAGTGATGTAAAAGAAGATGAACCTATCTCCTGCACGAGGCCCGTTCCTTGCATCACCACGTGCAACACAGTGTTTCAGTCTAACCCCCTTTACACATGAAGCAATAAATGATGATTAATGAGACACCATCCTCACTGTCTACCCTTTTTTGCAAGTTTAATTTCATGTTCATTTGAAAACTAGGGAGCAGAAAAACACTGTCCATGAGAAATCCTGACACTGGATGTTGTCTTACATTTCCCCATGCTTCTTTAGAAAGGGGTTGCAGACGGGGTTTGTTAGTTCTGTTTTGCTGCTCATAAGAATAATCAGTGGCATGTACGCTGAGGCGTTTTTCATTCCCATTACACACCACTTCCTCCAAGATAGAAACATTTCATGTGAGGTTGAATGTCATACCGGGGATGATTTATAACGCTGCACCTCACCCTTTAAGAGTAATAAATCTCTGCTAAATGCATCTCAGATGGTGGAAAACCACTATAAGTACTTTCATTGAACTTTACATTACTTTTGTGCACGGGTCTTCCTTCATCCACTGCAGGTGACTACGTCTCCAGCTGTCAGAAATTCACTTCATTAATCTGTCATGAAGGAAAAAAATGAGGTAGATTAAAGAAGATTGTGTGCTGATTTGCTCGTCTTTACACTTGTATCAAATCTGCATATTGCATGCGCTTCAATATGGGAGCGCTGCTGTGGTGTCTGGTGACAAGCTTTTTGAAAACTGTGACATGTCCAAACCTTGTCAGCTCAAAGACCCCCCCTCCTCTCACCTCCCCCATCTGCCTTCTAAATCTGTCGACTCGTAAGGCCTGATGATCATCGTCGCCACCACCAGATGGGTGTAGCATTTGAAATTCATACGGTCTAAAAATATGTCCTCCTTGCATCATTGTAGTGAATCTCTGAGGTCCCTGCAGCAGCAGCAGCAGCTACAGAACATCATTCCTGTGTTGTGAGACAGTGAAAGACGGGAGGGAGATTATGGCTGGGGAGGCGGGGTGGGAACATGCCAGGTAACAGTGATAAGTTAAGAAGTCACTCAGATCATATGACGAAAAAAGAAGAAAAACACCGGAGAAGAAAGCAGCCCAGTCAGCACAGACGTGTTCTTGATGTGTTCTGTCAGCTCAACTTAAAAAACAATTGTTTTGTTTGCAGTGGCTGGGGCATGCTGGCAAATTCAATCTTACATAATTCTAACAGGATGATGATGATGATTATTATTATTATTAGGGCCCGAGCGGCGACTGCAAGTCGCACAGCGAAAGCCCTATTGTAATTCGTTCATGCCCCAACGTGCACGTGACCCCAATGTGCAAGTGACCCCAAAGTAATCAAGTAGTGAAGTAATCATGTGGTATGGAAGACCCAGGGGGAAAAATGCTATATTGAAATTGTAATGTTTATTATTCTTATTATTCACGCGACTTTTCATGCCCCAATTTCGCCCCTTTCCCAAACTGGAAAAGTTGTCTAACTTTGCATGTCCCTCCGGCCTCATCCGAAATTCGATATTTTTGGGTCGTCGCACATGGTCGACGCAAAATGGCGCAATAGCGCCCCCTACAAACTTTAAATTTGCCCTCGCCTATTGGGTTAGTTTGTCGTAGGCAGACGAAATTTGGTACACACATTCATCATCCCCAGACGCACAAAAAAGTCTCTTAACGTCATGGTAAAATCTCAACAGGAAGTCGGCCATTTTGATTTTAATTTTCAATTTTTGCCATTTTTTGGCCATTTTTTGACATTTCCACTACTTACGTTTGATCTAACTCGTCCTAGGGATTTCACTCGATCGGCTTCAAATTTGTTTTCCAGCATCGAAACCCCACGGTGACCTTATCTTGTGCTCCGCAGGTGTGTAGGTCATAGGGCGTGGCTGCTATGGCTCAATTCACATTGGTGACTGTTTCGGTGCTCGCCATGTAAATACGAATGGCTCTCACGCCCACATACTTTATCGTAGCTACTTCAAACTTGCAGTACATGATGATGGCTCCGCCCTGAACGTCCCGATATATTAATTTCCTACGTCACTCATAGCGCCCCCCGGTGGTAACAGGAAGTGACCAGTTTTTACATTACGTGTACTGATTCCACATAGTTGACCCCATCAACTTCATTCCACTTCTACAACAGGCAGAACCAGTTGGTGAAGCTACATTATGAACGCTATGAAGGTACGAGTAATGGCGTCCGTGTGGGGGCGTGGCGACAATTCCTCGCCATGACAATACGTTTGCCCTTTGGATGGCTTTATTGAACTCGTATCAACATGAAAATTGGTACACAGGTCAAGGGTCACGACCTCAACGTTTCTATATGGTCGTAGGCGATCTCACTCCTTTCGCCCCCTAGTGGAAACAGGAAGTGCCATATTTTACATCAACATTGTCCGATTTCCACGAAACTTCACATGTGTGATGAGGGGCTGACCCTGAACACACCTGCACGCATCCCATTACTGCCCCCTAGTGGACAAACTTTTAACTGCTCATAACTCCCTCATGCTTTGTCCGATTTCCAAGAAACTTCACATGTGTGATGAGGGACTGACCCTGAACACACCTACATGCATCCCATTACTGCCCCCTAGTGGACAAACTTTTAACTGCTCATAACTCCCTCATGCTTTGTCCGATTTACACGAAACTTCACATGTGTGATGAGGGACTGACCCTGAACACACCTGCACGCATCCCATTACTGCCCCCTAGTGGACGAACCTTTAACTGCTCATAACTCCCTCATGCTTTGTCCGATTCACTCCAAACTTCACACGAGTGATGAGGGGCGGCCCCTGAACGCACCACACCGCATGCGGTGACTGCCCCCTGGTGGATGAACGAAACATTGCATTTTTGGCCTCCTTCCAGGTTTTTTCTCCATTTCTGCTCCACGCCACGGCCCCGGCGTGCCTCAGGCCCCGCGGTGGCATGGGCGAGCGAGGGCCCGCCATCGCCGCTTGCGGCTTTAATTATTATTATTATTACACAAACAAATTCATATAAAGGTAGATTATCGTGTCTTTTTTGATTGTAAAGCAGGCCGGCCTCAGTTCTATGTTAGGCAAGGCAAGGCAAGTTTATTCGTCTAGCCCATTTTTTCCAAACAGTTTGTCTCAAAGGGCTTTATAGCATCATTACAACATCCTCTGCCCTTAGAACCTCACTTTGAAAAAATCCCAAGAAAACCCTTAACAGGGGGAGGGGGGAGCTCAGGGCAATAGATGTTTTGTACAGACAAGAAAACAGTTTACATCATGGAATATGGAAAAATATGGAAATGGAATCAGTCAGTTAACAAGAGCTGATGAAGGCAGCTTCTAGGCTGGGCCTGTTAATAGAGGTTTACTGTAAAACAGAATCTGAGCCTCAAAACCAGCCATCAGCACTGTCGTAACTTTGTGATGTCACAACAAAGCAAAATTTGTAAATTTTTCTTTATGTGGTTGTTGGGCTGCCAATGTTTTTTTTAGGTTTTCAAATGAGCAATGACATGAAAAATGTTTGGGAACCATCAATCAAATCATCCATACATTACTTATAACGCTTATCCATTCAGAGTTGTGTGGGAGCAGGAGTCATCCCCAGCTGACAGAGGGTGTGGTTCTGTACACATTCACAGCTACAGTATGCATACTTTTTGGAATCAGCAATTAACAAATTAACCAACAAATTACCCTTAAGCCTGGGGTTCAAACCTGTTCTCGCTCCGTGACAGTGCTCCCACTGCACCACCATGTCATCCCTAGATTTTATCACTGTCTTTAATTCATGTGTGTTCAACTGAAGTACATCACAAAAACAGAATCATATTTCTTTCTGGTTCCTTGTGTGTTGACATTTGTATTCTAAATATTTTACAGCCAAAACGAACAAGCACTCCTCCTGAAGTCTACACTTTTTCATTTGTCACTGTCATTTTTGTCTTCCCCTCTGCCCTTCTCACCTCCCCCACACTCCTCCTCTCTGTTGCTTTCCCATCTCCTTTCCCTTCACTGTGTCTGTGTTGCTTGTACACAGCACCCTCAGTGTCTGTTTATGCTGTTATACCCAGAGGTTGATGTAAGTATGCATCATCTCGACCGCCTGTCACTTCCTTGTCTGCTTGTGCAGCGCCGGTTCGCATCAGACTTGTCACCAATCAATGGGCCAATTACGGCAGCCTGACCTGAAGGATAGTCTGAGGACCGAGGAGGAGGAGGAGGAGGAGGAGTGAGATGAGGTGGCTTGTGAGTTGCCTTCATCCTACAGTATGTTGTCGGGTTAACATGGTCATGTCTTCCACGAACAGCAAAGAAAAAAATACATTTGATGGATATGAATATTAAATATAAACTAATAATGCAATTGATGAAAGAAAAAGTGTACATATGAGAACAAGGAAATATGATCATTACTCATATACTGTGGATGGCCCAGAAGCCATTGACAGTGGCCTCGATGTCATATAATGTGAATGTCCCTTCAAAGGACAGAGATTACACTGTCCTCAATAAAAAGTAATAGGACACTTATCATCCAAACATCATAGGATACAGAAAAAAATTGATGAGGAGGACATCATCAAAACTGTCCAATTATTTAGTATCCAGACCGTCCACATGACTTTTAGTTTACAAGTACTGGTTCCAGACCAAATATACCAAACTGCATGTGAACATATCAACATAGTTCATTGATAAAGTTAATTACTTGGGCCATTCATAACTGGATATTAATAATATGGTGGCCCTGTGATCTCCACAAACTGCAACTTAAGAAAACACATGCAAAAGACTCAAATTCAGAAATTATCATCAATTTTCACAACACATGCACTGCAAAAAGTGTTTCCAGGGGACACTATAAAGTGATGAACCTGAAATAAAACTTTCCTTAAGCTAAAGCTTTGCATAAATACATTGTAAGTAAAGGGAAGTCAGGGAGAGCCACAGTGGATGATATGGTGCAAAGAGTAATTGGCTGGACTCCAACCTGGGGTCTACCATGCTTGCATCCACCACCCATTGGACATGCCCTTCTTCTCATGTAGAATATCCTTTACATGATATAAATATTTTATAAAGACAGGTTTGTGGATATTCCTGTACAATAACATGGGAAATGGAAAAACATTCATTGAAGTGTTGTAAGGTTACATGCTGTCATTCCGACATTCCACCACTCCGACATACCGCTACATGTGAACGTCCCACCATTTCGACAAGGCTTTCAATATAAGGAAATGTGTGTTACTCAACAGGTGACTCTCTTCTTTAAGACATGCTTATAGAGGAATACCCACATGGTTGTAAGTAATTACGCAGCAGAGTACAGACTGGGACTAGTCTGCCTGTCTAACCTCTACCTGGTCTTCTTACTAAACTTAACCAACTCCTTTCTTCGTTGCCTAAGCCCAACCAGTGAAAAGTCTTTTGGGTGAAAAAATACGCTATTAAAGGAAAGGCAGGATGTTTTAAAAAAGAAATACATACCGTCATTCCAACCATAGGAGGCAAAAATTGTCAGAATGATGGGACGTTTGATAGAAAATTAAGTGTTGCCATTTAGACAATTAGAGCCCTATGTCGGACTGGTGGGATGTCGGAATGGGGGTTGCCCCCCGTGTTGTAAGATATGAGTATTGAATGAAATTAAGTAAAGTAGCTTAAATACTTACTTAAATAAAGTAACTTTCCAAGTATAATCTCCATATGGAAACCAGCTCTACCTCAATGTCGTCTGAAGCTACGAAATAAAAATAAAATGTGAAGTCAGCTGCTCTTTGTGAACATATTTTGGGAGTGTACCTCCCATACAAGAACAGTTTTCTCTGAGGAGAAGTCAGCCTGCTCTGTTCCTGACCCATTTGGAATATATCTGCACCTTTTAATGGGGACAAGTGAATCTCATTTGATCTTGTCTCTTTCTGAAGCCCACCCAGACTCCCATCTCCCTACACTCTGTTCCTCCAACCATACTTGGCCACATCAATATGTGCTTAAATTTGCAGTTGTACAAAAACCTTGTTCATGAGAGGAAGGCCCTGGCCAAGTCCTGGATTACTGGCTTTCTTGTTTGCTAATACTTCCTTAAAAGTCTACAATATCAAACGTGAAGTCATCACTCTCAATTAGCTGTCAGGAAAGGTTAGATAATAGATATTTACTGTATATATAATGTCAACATATAGTGTTGATGTTTCTCCTGTTTAAATATGATCTGTTGCAACATATTTATGCCATAGCTACTTGTGGAGGATTTATGGCACTTTGATTCCTTTTGACTGCACCTGAGGACATTTCAGTATCTGAGTGTGGCTGGAAGATGAGCTTCAGTTGGGCCAAGATGGATCATCTGGGTTAACCCAATTCACAGTGCTAATGTGTCTGTCCTCCTTTCCACTGACCCACATCGCTGACGTGACACCAGGAGATGGAGGAAGGGGAGAGGACAGGGATAGAGGAGGGCAAACTAAATAAATAAAAGGAAATACAGTTATGGTATAACAAGCATGAATGGAGAAGTTCAGGATCAAGGATTCACACAAAACTCCACAACTACTAGACCTTTGCAAGAAATGGAAAAAGATGGAGTGATGACAGAATGTGAGAGGGGGAAAAAATCAACATAGAAAATATGAAAAGAAAAAGGATGGGAAATTAGCTCCGAGAGCTGTTTTTGCAGCAGGGAGCACTGCCCTCTATGGCCAGTATTATGCACATTCAGCAAATCATGCTGAAAATAAAAGCCATGTTTATTCACAGATGTTTAACTAATGGAGGAAAAATGGGCAGAGGCAACAGGGTGAGTGGTGGGAAAGAAAGAGGGAAGTATGTGGGGGATACAGGAAAGACACATTAAAACAAAAGGTATTGATTGAGGTGAATGGTGGCATGAGGAGACATCACAGGTCTGTAAGCTATAGCACACAACATATACAGTGTATATATAGGGGAGGGGGAAAAGGGGAACAGCTGGGGCAACACTTTCAGATATCAAAGGCTGCAACATGTCAAGCGCTCAGTGCAATTCAACTTCACATTTAACAGTAATAATCAGTGGCGTAGCTAACTGGGTCATGCAGATGGGGCGAGACCTTGTAATTGGCCTATTAGGAATGTGCTATACAAATGTAGTCTAATACATTATTATTATTATTATTATTATTATTATTATTATTATTATTGTTACTGTCCGGAGTCAAATATACTAATTTACGTGGTAAACAATGCTATTTCAGCACTATGGACAGTGAAAAAGGAAAAAAGCTCATGCACATCCGAAACGCAGCCAGGTGCTGGGTCCGAACAAGTTAAACGAGGCAGAAAGTACGGTGGCCTGGAGGTGCAAACCAACATTACAAAATCCGAAACACTTTTACAAAGCTTGAGACAAATTTACATTTTAGAAAACATTTTTACATACAAAATTACATATAAAATAATAAAATAACACATTTACAAGTCCCGAAACAATCGGCAGTAGACTATGTGAATTTGCCGCCGTTACCGACGAATTCCCAGCGGTACCGGTGCCGTCGCTGGTGCCGGTAATGACGGCGGCAAATTCACATGGTCTACTGCCGGTGACGGCACCGGTGATGGTAATGACGGCGGCAAATTCACTTAGGCTAGTCTACTGCTGGTGGCAGCACCGATCACTGTCCATCTTGGGTCACCATGAACAACAACAACTCGTATTGGCTGCTCCCGTTATTACTTCCGGTAGTTGGTACATTTCCTTTCTGGTTGATATGTTACTTGTAAATTTGTTTTGGGACTTGTAAAAGTGTTTCAACACTTGTAAATTTGTCTTGGTGTTTGTAAAAGTTTCTTGTTCATTTGTTTTCTGAAATGTAAATTTGTTTCAGGACTTGTAAATGTGTTATGGTAATGTAATTTTGTTTTATGATATCGTCACGCCTGGCTCTGAGGCTGCAACAAAACATGGCGGAGGCAGCGCAATGTGGAAAAATACAGGCTTCTTTATTGTCGAGATGGCACATCAAAAATCCAATGGAGTGTGGGAGTGAATGTCAGGGGTGCGTGAGAGTGCTTGAATGTAATGTATTGTATGAGAGGGCGAGGCAGCCCCGCAGCAGGGTTTAAATCAGCAGGCCTAGCAAAGCCGGACACAGGTGCTCCCAGTCAGCCATCAGCAATCACCATCCAGCAACCTGCAAGACACATCCACACAGCAGACACACCACACAGACAGGACACAGCCAAGTGCTGGGGCTGTAACAGATATGTAAAAATGTTTTCTAAAATGTAAATTTGTCTCAAGCTTTGTAAAAATGTTTCCGATTTTGTAATGTTGGTTTGCATCTCCAGGCCACCGTACTACATGTATTGAACTGCTTTCTATCGTATGTATTCATATTCTGCGTGGTCTGGTGGGGGGTGGGTAGGGTATGGAGGAGAACAAAAGGTAACACATTTCAATTCAGAATTATTCATACAGGGCATGGGTCAGCGTTGACAGACCCCAGTGTTACACACAAGTTCAGTCAGTACTTGTTCCCTTCATATAAACCAACTTGTAATAAGAAAAAAGCCTCCAATCACTGGCTAATTTCAAATTCTAACTCTGCCACCAAATTGGCCATGAGCAACAGGATGCTGAAGGATTTCCAGTTATTTTGTTTTGGGAGAAAGTGTGTCACAGAAATGATGAGTTTACAAGCCCAGTTGGGCCCACCAGAGGAATCCAGACTATTGTTGCATACCAATCCAATCAGTGCATTTTCAGCCCCATCCATCAAACTCAACACTATCAGTCTAGTCATTAGTGGTGCTACTGAACCATACTGCAGTTTCTGTTAACCCAAATGAGATGTCTGCAGTGCTGCACGGTATATTGTTCCCTACCAGCTTTTTGATCTATGCCTTCATTTCCTGCTGCACGACTTGTTTTGCCTCAAACAAGGAGATGTGGTGAATTTAGTGGCTGCGTAGTCCAGGCCAAAGAGGCAGAGAGGGAGACAGGCTGGAGGGTTTTGCATTGATTACTGTTGATTTTCTTCACTGTGCCTTTTCTTTGTCTCTTGCTGAGTCTTATTGTATTTTAAGCTCTTTGTTGTTATCAGCCATTGTGTGGCTGGTATTGTTCTCACCTTGTTTGTGTGTGTCTGTGACATCATGGCAAAATGTGGGCCTGGAGACAGCTTCTGTTCTCTGAGCACCTTGGCAGGTGTTTTCTGTACACGTCTGTCTTTCTGCTGTTTGTCAGTGACAGATTTCGTGACTGTGACAGTGTCACGACCTGCAAGATACAGTCATGAAACTTTGCAGCTCTAGTTGATAAAATTAAGGTTGAGTTCAAGGAGGGTTGTAGTCAACCCGTGACTATAAGTGCTTATTTTATAATATAGTAATAACTAGTCATAGTAACTACAGAATATTCATGTTATAATGCAGTAGTAACTATGGAAACCCCACTCTCCTTTTATTGTTGTCTCGTGTGTATGGGTTCATTGGTTTTTTACAGGACAGTCTCAATTACTAATGGGTCTGACATGTTGGTATGATCCCATCACATATATTCTCTAGAAAACCTGCTTTTTGTGGTGCAATACTTTATCCACACGGTTAATCTTGTATTTTGTTTTTCCTATTTATTTAACCCTGTCTGAATTACAACATTACTTCTCAAGTGCACTATTATGTTTGACTGAAGTAAAGAAATATTTAAATACTCAAGCACACAGTATCAGTGAAAAATAACTGAAAGCCTCCAACAGGTCAGGGGTCTCTGCCATTTATACACAGTCCTGTGCTTTTACCATTGGTTGCACTTGCAAAGTAGGATTTATTGATTTTCTCTCATGTTTGAGAGAGTGTGTGACATTTAGCACCACTCCAGTTCATGATGACCAACAATCCCCTGCAGGTACATGAGTATAATCGCCTTCCAACTGAGTGCTAAATTACACATACACCAACCAATTCTACTGTCCACCAAGTAATGATGGATCAGTGATCACGCTGTTGTCCATGAAAACGTGCATTTCTGCTCTATTTGATAGACAACTATTAATGTCTTGGTTATTTATTCTGCTTCTGTGTTACTGCATCTCTGATCTCCTAGGACTTCATAAATGGGATCCACAGAATCTGTTAAAAACTTTGAATTCTCATCTAACTGTGTTTATGAAACGCTGTTTCTGACTAATTAGCATGTTTCAGTTGATTTGAAAGAGGTCTAAAAATCTGTCCAACTGAAACACTGACCAAAAAACAAAAACAACAGAAAATAATATACATTTAAATGTTTAAGAGAATCTGTGCTGAATCAATGTGAAGAACAAAGGGAAGAGTTATGGGCTACACCAAAATTACAGTACGTAGGATGATCAAATTTAGTACTGATAATCATGTTCAGTGTAATCTAAATAAAACAAACATCCCTATACGTTCGATTGAGATCTGATATGTTATACCAAATAGATGGTTTATTTGTCTCAGAACAATAAAAGCAGATTTGTAACACATGCTTTTCTTTTAGATGACATACAAAACTATTTTTGCTGCAAAAATAAGAAACTATAATAACAACAGTTACGGTATAATAATACAAAATCAACATCAGTTAATATGAATGCATCAATGTGGCTCCTGTAGGACAGCATGGACTATTACGTTATTTCTGTAAATTCCACATCTTGCTTAGTTGGCAGATTGCACCAGCTGTGCATCCCTCACAATCTAATAGTAATTACAGAACCACAAATGAAGCATGGAATTAGCAACAGAAATGTTGTACAATGCCATGTAAAATAAAATAGAAACACTAACAAGGCAGCAACTGAGCATAAATCCTTCCCAAGGATGTTTCCCATCTCAACCAGAAAGTCTGACGTGTTTTACTTATCATCACTCCTTCTTTCACAATGTATCGTTTTAAGACCATGCGGGTCCCTGGGAGGCATGATGAGTTTAGGCTACTGCATCCTTTCAGGTTTCAATGCATCAGAGACGCATGGGCGCAAACATATCAGTAATTAAATGTTTTATAGGATAGGGCCTCATACTGTATGCAGTATTGAAATGGGCCCCCAGATGCCTAAGGCCGCCACTGGTTAGACCAGTCTCTTTTTCCTAGGTTGCACCTATTTTAGGATTCCTATTTTTCTAACCCTTTTTTTTTTTTTTTACAGGTAAGATAATACCTTCAATTATACAATCAAATCAAAGTGGACCACAATCATTTCAAATCACATTCACAAATATTAACTCAATATGAAAATAAAATTATGACACTTTAAATTCAAGTTCAAGTCCAAATGTGAGTTCAAGTGTTCAATTCAATGAAAAGTTTCAGTTCGATTCAGTCCCAAAATAATAATAATAATATAGTTTATTTGTATAACACCTTTCATGCACAAAGTGCAGCCCAAAGTGCTTTACAGGGTAAAAAGGCAATACAGACTAGATAAAAACATTAAAACATAATGCAGTTTAAAGTTTACAACAACAACAAAAAAGAAGATAAAATAAAATAAAAAGGATTATAATACCAGTGATTAATTAAAAGCTAGATAGGTCTTCAAGTGCGTCTTGAAGCACTCTATGGAGGTTGCTTCTCTGATGTGAGCGGGTAGTCTGTTCCAGGCCACTGGGGCGTAAAAACCGAATGCTGCTTCACCATACTTTTTATAGTTCATTTTGGGGACGTTGAACAGGCCAGGTAGGAGGGGGCGAGGCCATGTAGTGTTTTAAAAACCAGCAAGATCATTTTAAAATCAATCCTAAAAGCTACAGGCAGCCAGTGAAGCGATGTTAGAACTGGGGTGATGTGTTCTCTCATCCTGGTTTTTGTTAAAACTGTGCAAGTTGTAGCTTGTCAATACTTTTCTTTGGGAGACCAGTAAAAAGTGCATTACAATAATCAAGGCGAGAGAACACAAATGCATGCATCAATTTTTTGACATCGTCCATGGATAGATAGGGCCGAACCCTAGCAATGTTTCTGAGGTGAAAATAGGCTGTCCTAGTAACACCGTTGATATGACTATCGAAGTCCAACTCAGAGTCAATAATGATTCCTAGGTTATTCACCTTAGCCTTATTTTGCACAGCTATCTGCCTCTGTGTGCTTGAATAATAATTCAGTCAGTTCAGTTCAAACTAATTCTTGATACTCCTACAGTACCACTCTGGCAGCGAGTAACCATTTGAGAAGATTTCCCCACTGATGCGATGGAGAAGATGAGTTGAAGGTCTGAGTCCGGCTCGCCATCTTGAATCCCGTCTGTGTATGTGCACGCCCGCACACGGCAGACCAATTCTCGCTTCAAACCAAGCAAAAAAACTGACCAAAACCGGTGTGGCTTAGTTCTCATAAAATCCCTGTCAGTTCCCGACCATGCAAGTTATGTTTTTCAATTGCAAAATCAACTTTTTCACTCCTTTTTCTGCTTATTAACCACCGCTTGTTTTCTCTGATTTCTCCTCTGCTCTCAACCTCAGGTCTCTGCTGCAGCCTCACTGAGGTGCTGCGTCTAGCGTCACCAGTCCCTTAAAGGGGCATGAATTTTCTGTCAACATACTTTTAATCTTCAACATTAAATTATTGTTTTATTAACATTTTTAATTAACTCTGAATTGAGTTAACTTACATTAAATGAATCACTTTTAGCTTTTAAACTTATTTATTCAGCTTTTAAACTATTAATTCTTGTTTACGTCATATTTTAACATGGGTTACATACTCTAATGCCTTGACCCCTCTGTCTTCTGCCTGTTTTGCTTTGCCCTAACCCTTTTTTAGATTTTTTTTCTAGTGTTCCCTCTTATGCACTCAGTACTTTCACCCATCATTCAGCTGAACAATAACCTTTTACATCTGAGTGTTTTTCATCCTACCAGGAATGTGCATTACCTTTGATGCACAGACAGTGTAAGTGGATTCCCCCAGGATTTCTGCCATTTGCGGTTTACGCAATAGATTTTTTTTTTCTTAATTTTTTATTTTTCACCATAACACTTCTGACCAATTTGTGATTTCTTGGAAAAAGCCTGGCATGTTTCACTTCATTACATCTCTTCTCTCTTATATCCACCCAGTTTTTCATACATTTTCTCTCTGTTCTTCTTTCACAGGTGCAATTATAGCCCTCATAAAAATCCAATTGTACTTTTCTCCAGTTCCCGAAATCATAAACCTTTCTGTCTTTTTTTTCTTCCCAACCAATTTACCTAATCGTGCCACCCACACCTCTTAAACCAGACTGAAAGCGGCTCATCTTTGTGCTGTTCTTGCAGAAGCAGCAGCAGCTGCCACCATCACATCAGCTGTGAAGTGTCACAGCCGACTGTCTTGTTCAGTCCAAAGTTTCTAACTCAATATTCCACATGAGTTACCCGCCCAGATGGTTCTCCTTATGCTAAAGCAAGAATGCAGTGCTGTAAAGCTAAATATTCAGACACATGCTGTACTTACACCTCACAATAACAGCATCTAACATAGAAAATGTAACTTAAATAAGATCTCTGATGAAAATCAATCTTTCAGTAGTGTTTACATGTCCATAGTATTTCTCCTAACACTGACTACACACAAGAGGATTTTAGACCTGATTTTGTGCTTCATTTTTGCCAACTCCGACGATCAAAATAATTCTCAAGTGTGTTGTGTTAATGTAATTATTTTAGTGCTCTTGATTTAGTTGGAGCCCACTCAATCTGGGGTTTTGACCTCTCAAACTGTAAATATCAAACATGCCAACATGGTGGGCAAGGGACAAGGCCTGATGAACTATTATTCTGAATGAAGAAGTGTAAATGTGCATTGTCTTTTCCCATCGTATGCGTAAAAACAATGTTAAAGATGACATTAATCAAAGAAGACTGTTTTTCGTTGTTTAAAAAAATTCCGGAGAGGAACCGGAGTATTCTAATATCTTATATTAGCAATAAGATTAATGATGATGACACAAGGCCTCTAATTTCGTACCAGGTGCAGGGGGGTCAGCCCTATGTTCAATCTTAGAAAATCTTAGAAATTAGGGAACATAGGGCTGTGGGATCATTGGGCTCAATGATCCCACAGCCCTATGTTCCCTAATTTCTAAGATTTTTTTTTTTCACAGAAAAGTTTGAAAATTAGTCCCTATGTTCCCACAGCCCTATGTTGCCTCATTTCTAAGATTTTTCTAAAAGTTTTTTCTAAATTGCACTAACTCATGAAGGTGAGTTTAATTTTGGTATAAGGGTTCGTCACTCAACGCTATGTTGGAGTAGCGGTGTTGGAAGTGGTCAGCCCTATGTTCCCAGATTTAGCTAAAAGCTACATTACATCTGTAGTCAACTGCTACTGGATAATAGGTTGGGTGAAATTGACTACCAAATTGGGAGAAATGGGGATACAATCTGATGCAAATTGATGATAAAGGAAATGTGGGAACATAGGG
This sequence comes from Trachurus trachurus, assembly GCF_905171665.1. Taxonomy (NCBI): domain Eukaryota; kingdom Metazoa; phylum Chordata; class Actinopteri; order Carangiformes; family Carangidae; genus Trachurus; species Trachurus trachurus. Next base: position 22,650,830 of record NC_139896.1, on the reverse strand, counting down.
CCTAATTTTGGAAAGAAAAAAAAACCCTTAGAAATGAGGGAACATAAGGCTGAGGGAACATGGGCACGCTCCCGGTGCAGGCGAGGCACATGGTGGCATAGGGTGGTGAACCCCGCGCACAGTCAATTTCGTAGACCAACGTGCACTGAGATGGGTGTGGTGGTGCAGTAGGGGGAGGTGTCAACAGATCCAGCTTGGCGCAGTAACAAGTTTGTGCCAAAAGGCTGTCCCAAAAGTGCGCTGAAAGTAGACCAGGTTGGAGTTGGCGAGCTTTCAGCGCACTTCAGGCGGCGTGCACATTGCGCACACCGCCAAAAAACAGGCAGGTTTATACAGTGTCAGGCACATTCAATCTAATTAATAATCACAACAACCACTATTCAATGCAACAACAACAACAACAATTTTATTTATATAGCACATTTCATGCGACAAGCGCAAACCCAATGTGCTTTCACAAAAATAGAACAACATTACAGCTCGTAAAATACGTATAGAAAAAACACAATAAGAAAACAATAAGAAGAAAGTGTTGCAGATTAAAAACAATTTAAAAACTAACAAACTTGTTAGGAAAGAGGGAAATATTGCAAATTAAAGAAAAACAACAATTAAAAACTAAAAGCTTGTGAAAAAAGAAATGTTTTTAGTCTGCTTTTAAAAGAAGATACTGTTGTAGCGGACCTGAGTTCGTGAGTTCGTGAGTTCCAAAGAGTAGGACCATAATGACTGAAGGCACCATGAGCTGAGTTTGAGTGTATTCTTGGAATAGTGAGTAGACCTTTACTTGATGATCTCAGGGATCTGTCTGGTGTGTACTCAGTGAGCATGTCAGAGATGTAGGGAGGAGCTGCACCGTTCAGAGCTTTAAAAACAATAAGTAGAATTTTAAAATCAATTCTTTGCTTCACTGGAAGCCAGTGAAGAGATGCTAAAATCGGAGTGATGTGTTCACATCTTTTGGTTCTTGTTAAAACTCTGGCTGCAGCATTCTGGATAAGCTGCAGTTTATAAAGTGCTTGTTTTGTTAGTCCAGGTAAAAGTGCGTTGCAGTAGTCTAACCTACTTGAAAAGCGTGAACCAACTTTTCAGAATCAGATAAGGATAAAATGGGTCTAACTTTAGATATGTTCCTAAGATGGTAGAAAGCAGTCTTAGAAATCAACCATCTGAATCAGCACATACATTTATATCTACCTCAATTGTCTTGAAAAAAGAGTGCATGCACACTTCTGTCTTAATTCTGTGAGTTAACAGAGGTGGACTGCTGCTACCCAGCTCAGTTTATTGCCTACATCAGCCAGAACATCTTTACACATGTGATAAGTCTCAGTAAGTCTGAGTCACATTTTTATTGGAAACAGTCCCGGCTCTCTGTTACTGCTACGTCATCACATGCTTCCTCCTTTGTAGTGAACTGCTCTCTTCACTAAATCCGGAATGAGCAGGTGAAGCAGTTTTAAATATTAACAAAAGGTCATGTGAATAATGAATTGTCACATAACTTATGTAACTAAAACAATTTTAGTACAAAGTCTCTTGAGCCATACACACTACACACAACCTTTTAATGCACGCCCCTATTTTTCATGTTTTTTGCCATAACGCCATGCCCAAGTTGTGAGCAGCACAGATCCCACATAGTTTAAGATTCAGAGATGTGCCTGGTATCATTGTAAAGGTAACACTCTCAGGATTACTGTTAAGGTGTTTTTTTTGATTCTGTGACTTTACTGACAAAAAATGGCAAAGGTTAGAATGATTAAATTGTTTCCCCGCCCATAGGTTTGCCTATAGAATGACATGGGTACAGACATTCAGGGACCTCTCAGCAGGCTATAGACACAATTAGGCCACAGCCACAGGTCTTGGCTTCCAATTTCAAGTCAAAAGATAAAAAGAAAAAAAAAAAATACAACCGCTAAACTCCTGGCGCGCAGTAGAGGGCGCACCCCTAAAAGCAGTGGATTATAGAACTATACGCCTATCTGCATTGTGTATTTCTATGCGGCGGAGCGGGTGGCGCGCACGTCGGATACACGTGGGTTTGTTTATCAGCAACCAAACGTGATGGCGTAGTGTCATACACCGTTGAAAACCTCAGACTATTGGCTAAAAGGTTATCGGCTTCATTTCACGGACAATTTCTATTGGCTCAAGCAGCTGTCAATCAAAGTCACGTTGTCAGTCTAATCGTCACGTGTCCGCATTGGCTTTCGAGACATGTCCCGGCCCATCCTCGCCACCGATTGGCTACTGAGTGGTGTCATTTGAAGCAGGAAGACCTCACGGATGTAAACATTCAGTCACATGTAGTCACAGATCGCCGTGCAACTCGTAAAATGCGGTAACGGGGCCGGTTTTTGTTTTGATCCGCGTGTATTACGTTACGCATTGGACTAAACACATGGACATATTGAGGAAAATACTTCGGTAAGAAGAAAACGGATTTCATATTTCACAAGCATGGGTACTTGGCAAGCTGTACAAACGGTCTTGTGTCATAAGATGGTCGCATAGACTGTAAAAAGAATGGACGTAGCGTCCGTGACGTCACCCATTGGTTTGGGGGAGTCTGTTTTGTGCCGCTACTACGGGGGTTTGAGCCGCGCCATGTTGGATTCTACTTGCCATATTTGGAGCGGTGCGGCCGTTGGCCGGCCGAGGACCCGCCCACCGGCCTCGTAGCAGCGGTCGCCGGACCTGTCACTCAACGGTTCTGCGCCCTGATTGGCCAGAACTTTAAACCTAATAACAGTAAAACTGTAGAGTTTAAAAAAAATTCACCCCCCTCAGAGTGTGTGCGGGGGTAGAAACTATCGGTTGAGACCAAAAAAATGAAATGTACCAGGCTGTAAATATGTTTTTTAAAGCTGTAAAATCGGCTATTTTAACATGGGGCTCAATTGGAGTTGCTCCCTTCTGGAGCCAGCCCCCAGCGACAGCTCAGGGGATTGCAGCTTTTTGAACGCGGAAGTGAGCTTCACTTCTCAGACCGACAACTGCCCCCTTGGATGGTCGCTGTAGATCAGCTGTGGATAAAGGGAAGACTTGAAAGGTATGTACGCATCATACGTTAGCTTAGCGGCTAGCCGACCTAACTGCTAATCCTGTTAGGGCTGTGAGCAACCAAAAAAATTGTGGGTGGTCTTGAATTGATCGGGGCGATCTAAGCTAACAATGTATAACATGAATATATATGCTTAAGGGCTGCTGTTAAAAATGTTCGGGAGTAATTGATGCTAGCGCCACCTTCTGGAGCCGTACCGTGGGCGGTACGGGCGTGCGTTAACCTGTTCACGCAGGCCCCCTAGTGGTTGGGACGCCGGCGTCCCAAATCAATAACACATGAACGGCGTCCTTAATATAACGGAAAGTAGGCATGCTGTAATGAAAACTCCACCACAGACCTTTTAAGGACACTTTCGGCAACAAGTAGAAAAAAAAATGAAGTTTCTAAGTGCTACGGTTTTTTCACAGTCACTGAAAATGTCTCAAACAATATCAGACTACGGCAGCCCACAAGCGACGTCACGTCAACAACGAAGGTGATTTTAACATATATGTACCATCTGTACACCTCTTCTTTCACCACCAAAAAATCATAAACTGTCATATAAACAAAAGCAAAACTCAAAAATGCAGTTTTTACCCCATTAAAGGTTTAAACCAGCCTGCTCACTGAACACACACAAACCCGGAAGTCATTTTCGAGTGCCGAAAAAGACGGACATTTGTCAGTCACAAACCCACTAAAACACTGAATAAAATTACAAGCTTACCTTCTTTTTCAAGCTGAAGATGTGCTCGACAAAACAGGCATGGGCGATTTAATCCATCGTGACCAGATAATCCATTAATGGTTACGTTTACCCGCAGTGCTAATGCTATGAGCTATTATCCGTCAGACTGCGCACCCGCTTTGCGCATCTCTCGTCGCCTGTCAATCAAAGTCACGGGGGTGAAAACTTTTTGGTCCAATAGCAGAGACTCTAAGGTGTGACCTGATGTATAATGATCCCTGATTGGGCAAAGCTTAAGCCTGCACCAAGCTGGTTCATGTGGTTCCCTCTCCCCCTAGTGTCAACATGTAAGCAATACAAGTCTCCACAAAAAGTGTGTTTTTACTGCCCCAAGTTTAATTAAAATAATAATAAAAGACAAAATGAACTATTTCAAATGTCCTTGTTAATTTAAGCCATCACTGATGGTTGTGGGATGTTTACTTCTGGAGTTTTAAAGGAAAATAACAATATAATACAGGCGAAAATAGGTAAATTCATGTTTGGATGGGTTTTGGACACTAAATATTCATCCCCATTAATTAAATTTTCAAATGGCATTTTGCTTATGTAACTGGTGTTCCTAAAACCCATCAAGTGTGTGATTGGCCCCAATAGGTTATCTGTTGGAAAAAAAAAAAATCTCACTAAAATCTTGCAGTGTGCATTTTAGCCAAATTGGACAATTTTGGACAGGTTTTGCACACTGTACATCGCCAAGGGACACTGTTTGGAAAAACTCTATAGTGCCTCAGTAGTTTTACCTATCAACCTAACATTTGGTACATATGTGGACAGGGAGTGTGTGAACCATATATGTAACATTCAACCTGTTTTATAATTAGGATTTTGATATATCACCTTTTCACCAAAAATTTCAAACTCGTTTTTTTTTTTTTCAAAAGAAAATAGTAATTTCAGAAGCCCATTTTTTTATGGAATGACTCAATTCAATATTTTATACATATAGATGTAAAGGGACAAAGGTTGTCTTTCATTTAAGCCATAAACCATAGTTGTGGGATTAGTACTTCTGTGGCTATTAAGCTTTAATTGCAGTGATACAAAAACAGGCGGAAATTGCCAAAAATGGCCTCTGCATGAATGCTTATCCATCATGCAATACCATCAGTGAGGCGTCTGATTGGACCCAAATTTATTCACAACAACCCCAAACATTCAGCCAGTGTCATTTAGAACTATCATCAGCATAAAGAAGCCCCCCCCCATCCATCTGTTTGCTCGAGGTGTTTGGAGGAGACTTAACATTTACTGTTTATCCTTTTCTGATTTTAATTCTTCTCCATTTCTTCCACCTCGTATCTCATCATCACACTTTAACTGAATCTACAAGCTTCACTACACAAATGCAATGGAGGGCAAAGGGAATCATGCATCATGCAAGTTGCACCTGTAATCCAAATTTTAAACATCCGAGTAAATTATTTTAAAAATGGAGAGAGCAAAGCAGCTGGATGCAGCTTGGGGCTGTGTCAGCCACGGCGATAGATCTGCCTCTGCAGCACATGAGGAATGTTGTGTGTTCACAAAATGAGTTGTTCTGAGAAACAGGTGCAAGCAAACACTAAAAGCAAATGAAGCAACAGCTTGGGACGATAAACAGTGTGTGTATCTGTGTCCTGGGGGATCTGAGATTTAGAGAAAAGGCTAATGGTGTAAAGCAGCTCTACCTTGGACTCTTGCTTTCTCCCTGATTAGTCATTAGGTCTTGATTATTCTTTTTAAAAACATATTAACTGCTCAGAGCAAAAACAAGGACTTGGATTAAGACCCAGAACCTTACGGCCAGTGTCACAGCTGCAGGCGATAGTCCACTGGAAGTCCAGCAAAAAACGAGTACATGTTTGTTCAGCAGCTTATTATGACCTATAGTTAACCCAATATGAAGCCATGATAGTTATTGATTAAACATGATGACAACTGGTATGCTGGCACAGTTGGAAAACAACAAAACTGCATCAGTGAAGCGTCCCTATATCAATATATTGAATTTTTTTCCACCGAGACGAGAGCTGTGACACCGGTAATGCTTGATTTAACGTAGATTCATCCACAATATGGGACTTTTTTTTTTTATAACCAAATACAAACTCCTCATTGTCCCTTTAATGGTTATTATAATGCTACAGGCAGCGGAGTGGTAATACAGTAAAAAAGTCCCAGTGCTGTTATACTCTATATCAGCACTCATGGAATTCTCTGCTCTTGTCCAATCAAATTACTTGGTCGGAAGTAACTGTTGTTTAAGCAATATATCACGACAGGCCGTGGTATATGCTCATTATACCACGGCTAAGGGGCGTTCTTTGGCCCGACGCAAAGCGGAGGGACGAAAACCCCGGTTACACCCCGCCTTTCCGAAAATAGACATTCATTGTAATAGCGGGGTTTTCTATTTTTTCTAAAGACCCCGCTATTCAGAAAAGGCTATTGGGGAAACCCCTCCATTCTGAAACCCCCCCACTCTGAACGGACAGACGGACACAATCAGAAAGGAACCGGAGGCTGTGCAGTGCACAATGTGCATTGATCCTTTTTTTCCTTTTTGGGGTCAAACGGATCATGTGCATAATTAACTGCAAAACAAGAAAATACTTCATATTAATGACATATAACGTTCATTATGCTTCTAGTCTGTCTAGCATCTGCCTGGTCTTTTTACTAAACTTAACCAACTCCTTTCTAAATTGCCTAAATCCAACCAAAGCATCTCCCTCAGTCTGCTGTCAGCAGGAGCGGCGGCTGCATCAGGCTCGCGCCCGTGTGAGCTCAAGCCGGGTTCAGCCGCGCTCCAGCGGAGCGGGGGAGAGAAAAAAAAGTGTATTTCTTTTACTCCGTGGAAGATCTCCCACAACGGAGTGGTGTGTGTCGGAATGGAGAGCCGTCCCCGAAAACCCCCTTAGAGTGGTATAATGACCAGTATACCACGGACTGGAGTGATATATTGCTCTTAAAAAACGGTTACCAATAATGGGAGCGTGCCTATGTTCCCTCAGCCCTATGTTCCCTCTGGACTCTCTCTACCTATCTGGACTCTGTCTATCTGGCCTGTCTAGCCTCTACCTGGTCTTTTTACTAAACTTAACCAACTCCTTTCTTCATTGCCTAAACCCAACCAATGGTGGGACCAAAGGGCTGTGGGAATAGGGCCTAATTTTCAGTGACAACAAAAGTTAGAAATGAGGGAACATAGGGCTGAGGGAACATAGGGCCTAATTTTCAGTGACGACAAAAGTTAGAAATGAGGGAACATAGGGCTGTGGGAACATAGGGATGACCCCACCAATAATGACAATGTGAAAGAGGAATACGCAATCAATTTCATGCAGTTTTATTCAACCAGAAATACATATTATCCAATAAAATAGCCCCACTGTGAAAAAAATTGTCCCGCCTCTCCGGACGTTAGCTCCAAGTTAGCTCTGCATCTCGTCTTTTCCTCAGCTTTTATTTTTCAGGTGAAAGTCACTGCTCAATCCCCTCTACCATTGTTAACCCTCCCCGGAGGTGAAAGTTCACCTTAAACATGTGAATTCAACTACTTAAGTCCATTTTTTAACATTGTAAAAACACAGACTGTCTTTCGCTACCAACTAGTCATGGATACATGACAACAACTTGCATTCATACCAGTCATACATGCCTGACGCGGAGTGATAGCCTATGATAAGGCTTTAGAATAGTAGCCGTGGTATATGTTCATTATACCGCAGTTAACAACCAAATCAGATTTCATTTCCGTTTTATAAATAATAATATTTTTCAGTTTGTATGGAATGTTTCAGTTCGTATTTGAATACAATTCAATTATAATTGAATATTGATGGACTCTGGAATGCATACTGTATGATTACGCATTGTCCACAATCTAGGCATACATTCCATATTAAATATACCGTAAGTAGATGTACTACTAGATACACTACCTACTGGGATATTGGAGGTGACAGAGCAGGACCAGAACAGTGGTCAGATACTGGGCCCTAGTTTGGGTTACACCCCGCCTTTCCGAAGCCCCGTCTTTCCGACAATAGACTTCCATTCATCGTAATAGCGGGGTTTTCTATTTTTTCTAAAGACCCCGCTACTCCGAAAAGGCTATTGGGGGAAACCCCCAGTGCGCAGTGCGCATTGATCCTTTTTTCCTTTTTGGGGTCAAACGGATCATGTGCATAATTAACTGCAAAACAAGCAAATACTTCATATTAATGACATATAATGTTCATTATGCTTAGCCTGTCTAGCCTCTACCTGGTCTTTTTACTAAACTTAACCAACTCCTTTCTTCATTGCCTAAGCCCAACCAAAGCATCTCCCTCAGTCAGCTGTCAGCGCGAGCGGCGGCTGCAGCAGCCTCGCGCCCGTGTGAGCTCAAGCCGGCTTCAGCCGCGCTCGAGCGGAGCAGAGGGGTGGAGAAAAAGAAAAAAAGTGTATTTCTTTTACTGTGTCGGGGAGAAAGTGGGACAGATCTGCCCAGTCTCTGAGCAGCACGTTTCACAGACAAGCCACAAAGCAGAATGTAAACAACGTCACGCGGTTCAGCACCTTGGACAGCTGCGGGGGGGAGGAGGGGGTGTCGGAGTAGCGGTGTTTCGAAGTGGGGGTATTTCGTAACAGCGGGGTGTCGAAGTGGAGGTGTGTCGGAGTGGAGAGCTGTCCCCCCTAGTTTGGTGGCGCAGTGCAGGTGGCGCAAGGTAGCGCGGCCGGTGTAATGCAAGTTTCGACCAGCGCAGCCTAGCGCAAAGTCAGATTGGCAGATCGCGCTGCGCTGAGATAGGGCGCATGACATCTGTCCGACTACCCATTTCTCCGACCATACATTTCTTTATTTTTGCGTCCATTAGTCCGACCTCCCAACTTCTCCGACTTAAGTAGCCCTCACCCTAAACCTAACCTTAACACTGTAGAATGGGTAGTCGGAGAAATGAGCCGTCGGACTTTTGGGCAGTCGGACTGACCTATGCTCCCCGCTGAGATAGGCGTGGCCGCGCAGCAGGGGGAGGCGTCACAGATTCAGCTTGGTGCAGTGGAAGTTTCGTGCGAAAATGTCCCGCTGAGGGTGCGCTGAAAGCTCGCCACCTCAAACCAGGTCTATTCTCAGCACAGGGCGAAGCGCAGCAGGTGCAGTGGAAGTTTGGCTGACTGACCTGCAGTGCACACACGTCACCAATACCTCAAAGGCAGATTTCCACAGTTCCAGGCACATTTTAATGCAATAAATATCCACAATAACCACTATTTAATGCAACTAATGGAATCAACACGTGAATTTATATCTATATAGATTGTCCCGTCACATCTGACGTCAGATCAAAGCAGAGATCAAAGGCTGTCGGCACGCGTAATGGAAACTCCACCTGAATTAACACAGCAGGGACGAACTGGCACTGAAAAGCAGCTGTGGATGTCCCAAAAGCAGGACTGTGAGGGTGGATGACTGCATGTCGCTGCGCCCTTGTGATGATCCCCTTTATTTATTTACTTATTAATTCATTAGCGCGAGCCGTAATGAAAAACAAAAACAACCACAACAGCCTCGGTATCAGATAGTCAGTATATAGCCTATACTCAGCATCTCTATCACAGAAAAAAAAGGGGGAAAAAAAGAGACGGACAGACAGAGAGAGAGAGAGAGCGTCCTTTACGCTGATTTCATCCCGCATGGTGTTTGTTTATGTTGTGATTAGTGTACACCTCTCATCTGTCTTACACAGGGAATAATACGTTGAATTGAATAAATATGAGTTTCTTTATTAGTTTATTAGTTGTTGTTTTTACTCTGGGCAGCGGTTCTCAGTGTATCAGATCAAACCTGATTAAGGATATTAGTAAACTCATTATTGGTCACTCTGAGCTCGGACCTCCGGACCAAAACAGCTGTTTCCTCCTGGGAGAGGTTCGGCCTCTGGCGTCGCTGTCTCCTCCGTCCATGTCAAAGTATAAAATGACAAACTTGCAGCGCGCATCGCCCGCGGCGCAGTTAAAGGTGAGGAGAGGAGCTCATTTGATTGGTGAAGATCCGAATCGGCTGTGTTAATCCCACTTCTCCTCCTGTCTCCCTCCCACCCTGTCTCCTCCCCCTTTGCAGTTTGCGCCGGTAGGAGGTACGAGGGGCGGGCTGGCGCAAGTCGGACTGCGCTGCCCACCAAACTTGCGAAATGGACCTGGACACGCCTCGTTGGCGTGGCGAAGCTGCGCTGCACTTAGACTTCGCTCGGTCTAGGAAACTAGGGCCCACTGTGTCATTATTTCCACCAAAATATGAATCAAAACTGCTGCTTCAATTGAATCTTTCAGTGCAAAGCGACTTTTAATGTTTAATCCATCAGATTAATTTGTAATATATTCAGTCATGTAAGAAACAAAGCTGCACACTGTGGGTTCATGAAACATTCAACACACTATAAGACCTTTGTAAGCTTCCTTCCTTGAAGATGCCAAAGGATGAAGCTGAACACAGTTTTTAAAACCCCTGAATCTGAGTAAATAGCCTGCCTCGGTAGAGATATTTTTCAACGTAATTCTGATATTGAATATTTTTTTGTGAAACAAAAGAAAAGAACAGTTGGGGGCTAAATTTTTGTTTTGTAAAGATGTACACAGTGGAGTATAGAGAGAGCCATTAACCATTATCTGTCCCCATCAGTGATGCAACATCTTTTAGTCTCATTAAATGTTTATTATTCATTCAGACATTCTGTTGCAGCCAGGCTTATTGCTTAAGTATTTGTTGGCCATGGCTGTTTTTTTTTTTTTTTTTTTTTTTTTTTTTTAAAGAAAACTGGAGTGTTTGTACTTTGCAACTATTAAACTTTAATTTTACTTCATTTATTTATTTAGGGACAATGCACATTAATCAACATTACTGTCAATGTGCCCAATGTAAACCAGCTGGCTAACTTTCAACCTCAGTCCTTTAGGCAAGATGTTTCAAGAGCTATCAATGCAGGAAAATTTACAGCAACATCACAGAAGACAGCAACAACAAAGAGAATCATCAAGACATAAACACAGACTGCCCAGAGAAACTGGGAGCGGAAGAACGTCAATAACACAGCAACAACAAACAGCATTTGGTGCATAAACTGTCTCTACGCAAGTAGCACAAAGCAAACTATATTAAATATTGACCATTTACCATATTTAAATTCATGAATGTTGTTTTTAGGAGCTGTTACATCATTAATGTCAACTACAGTTTTAATTTTAAGAAACAGTGTAACACACTCAACAAATGGTGTGAGACAGAAGCCATCAATCATTCAACCTTGGTTTAATTTGTTTATAGTAACGACACCAAGGTACATATCAGTTAGTTTGACAATGATTCATTTATTATTATTGATGGAACATATAACACATCAAGATTAATTTCAGATCACTTAAGCATCAGGGTGAACTCTACATGAAGTTTATTAGGTGTCAAAGCTGTAAACAACAGAGCATGTTTCATGTCTCAGTACAGATCAGTGGGAGCCTAGAGGGTCTGGCTTGCAGACCTCCAGCGTCAGGCTGCTTCTGGTGCAGTCTCCACTCTCAGGATGCCTCCAGTGTCAGGCCGGAAGTGCACGCAAGAAACTTCAAAATAAAATCATGTAGATATTTTTGGAGGTAACGGCTTTGTCGTTGATTTATATATTTAATTAAACAATAATGTAACGCAAGTCTGTCAGCAACATTATTGCATTACATTAACTGTCAAAATGGGGTATAGGCCTAAACTCTGTCCATATTTAGAGACAAGTTCATAGAATTTTTTTTGTGCAGTTGGAGACTCTCTACCAGTCTTTATCCTACTGATAAAGGCGGCTACTAAAACAGTAACGCAAGCTGTGCATTCATATTGTCATGGAGGAATCAAATGCAAATGACGAAAATACCGGACTCCTTTAGAGGACGCCAAAAAAGTTTGTTATTTCCTGTCCTGACACTGGAGGCAGCCTGAGGCTGGAGCCTGTAATGGAAGCAGCCTGATGCTGGAGGTCTGCAGCCAGATCCCTCACATGGGAGGAGCGGGTTTGATTCTCGTGTCGGATGTCGCGCTGACGACCCTTCCGGCGACAAGGTGCCAATCAGAGGCCGACAGTCGGTTGACAAAAAAGTACCAGGTACCAGATTCTACTCCTAGTGGAGTGGAGTCGAGCCAAGTAGCGCTACTGGAAAAGGGCCATAAGCTCATGCAAAATACATGTGAAAACACAATTGACAGATTATAGAAAAACATGATTCATATCCAGTGCATTCATCCATCGATTGTCTAAACCAGGGGTAGGCAACCTCTGTGACATCGAGTGCCAATTTGAAATTTTCTTGTCAATGAGTGTGCCACTACAATAAAACAATGTGACACAAAATACAAAAACAACATGCCCGACCCAGTTATGTTGTTTTTGTATATATGGATAGATAAAATCACTTAATATAGCCCACATCTAATCATATTTTGAAGATATTTTCCCATTATTCACAACACTGCTTTTCAGAAACTTAGCCTATCATATTATATTGCAGTGGGAGGAAAATGCTAAAACAGAGAGTACAGTGCATCCAGAATATCAGTCAGAATGAAACAGTCACAACATTTCACAGACCTAGCTGGACAATCTGGACACTGTGAGTGACAAACAAGCAGCCAATCATTTTAACAGCTGTGTAGTTGGGTTGCAGCGTCATCGTCAGGTTTATTGATAACAGAACAGCTAGGGTGAGAACGTGAGGCTGAAGGTATGGGCTGAAGGAGAGGAGATTAAAAGGGGACACGTAACTCGTCGGTACGGTAACAGTGCGTCTGGCCCGGCAATAAAGCAGCGGCGGCGTTAATGACGCAGCGTCAGGCCGCTCACCGTCCGTCACTGAAGCGCTTGATTGAATCTCTGATTAAATACGCAGAGCCGCGGGCGTCTTGCATTCCCCGCTGCAGCGACCCTGGGTTCGATACCCCAGGGAGGGGTATTCGGCAAATCAGCTTATCACGCAAGAAAGTCACAACAAACAAGTTTTGCACAATGGTTTGCAAAATGTGTGCAACACCTTCTCATCACAATCCACGCCATCTAACGTTACAGTAAATTACACAGATCAGCTGTTATTAAAACACAACTCATCAATAACAGGATCGCGACAATGGACCAGGACCACCACTCACATTACACAACAAACCGTTAACAATTAATCCACACTCAAACCGAAGCAACAACAATGTCAACAAGCTATTATTACAAGGTTTACAACAGATATGACGGACAACCAGCTGTGTGTGTGCCTGTGTAGCTACCGTAGCTCAGGCGTCGGTCTCCCGTCAGGTAAAAGCTGCTGTTTATTCCTCAAATGAAGCTCATGTTGAGCCTCTCTGGTACAGTTATCCATCACTGCAGTTGAATTAGCCGCTAAACTGCTGGACGCTAAAACCGAGGGGGGCGTCTGTTTGTTTACAATTCATGAAAGCAACGTGAATGTACGTGCCGCTCACACTCAGTAGAGTTACGCCAAGGGAGGCAGCGTAGCCTCAGCCTCCCTCCCCCTCCCTTGTCTCGCTCCAGCTGTCCTTTAAAAATAAAATGCGCAGAAAGCCCGGGGAAAAAAAAACAAACTCTGACTCGTGAGCTGGTAGCGGCGTGCCAGCGTGCCAATGATTATGCCGCCGCGTGCCAACCGTGGCACGCGTGCCTAGGGTTGCCGACCCCTGGTCTAAACCATCTCACTGCAAATCACAATGACATGGTTTTTGGTACCTTTAATGACCTTTCATTCACAGAGCCTAGTTTTAGACACAGCTGGTACCTTCATTATCTAAATGGGTTGAGATTGACTTTGTGTGCTTTTGTATGAAGCTGTTCCACACAGTTTATAGATAATTTAGTCCAAATCATTCAACACGGATGCAGTGCAATTAATCAGTATTGTACTTAACTGTTTAAATTCACTTTTCAAGATGTTACACTATTATTTGTGTGTGAGGCTACAACAGATAACATATGAGCAGTATTATACTTGCCACACCCATGTTAGGATCCTGTGTGTGTGTGTGTGTTATATTTGTACACCAGGGACGCCTGTTATTGACTTGACTAATGGTTATTTTACAGCCAGCACCATTACAATCATGAAAGGCAATGAGAGTGACAAGAAAACCTAAACACATTTTTATGACGCTCATACATCTTCATAAAACACTCAGCGACAGCTTATACAGCCATAAAAGAAGAGAGGCAGGAAAGTAAATGACAATCGAGAAGCTTTTAAAGGTTTATTAAATGAAAATGGACTCCCCACTGTGCTGCTGTGTGATAACTTCGATTAAATAGTGTGTATTTGCAGGCGATCGCTTTATGACCGCTGTGATTCATCCATTAAGCTTATGGATCTGTGGTATGGAGTGACGGCTTGTGCCTGTTAGTGTAAATCCTATCATGCTTCAGAAAGCCTCACACCCACCCACAAACTCAGCATGGCGCTTTTCATCTGAGTGTCTCAGTGTGTGTTTTATAATCTCAATACATATAAATGGATTTGTGAACAGGTATGACAAGTACAGCATATGTGCGGGCACGTGTGTGTGTGTGTGAGGGGTTCCATCGACATCAAAATAAGCAGACACACGCAGCAATGTGTGTGTGCATGCATGATTAACTTAGTCAATTTTGTGATGTGTGCGTTGTTATGTGCAGATTGTATTTCAAGCGTAACAAGAAACTGTGTATTGTACTGACAGCCTGTGCATTTCGGTCTCACTGTTTGACAAATGTTGTTAAGCGTTCACAGACACACAAGCTTGCATTTTCTGATAACTACGCGACCAGAAGTTTATGTGCTTTGTGCGCACCAGTCCGCCTACATGAATGCCCCACATACTGTAGTTGTTCTGTGTTCCATTTTCAACCAGTAGATCATGCAATCGATCGAATGGACCACTTGCACAATGTAGTACTTCCGAATTTACAAAGTTACAGTCCGTTTCCAGCTATCAACTTTATGATAGTGACGAAATGAATGAAAGGAAGATGTCATGTTGACTAAGGGCTGGGAGAAGTTTCAGAGTCCTCCGTGCCTTCTCTGAGTTACAGCTGGGCTCCGTGCAGCACTGCATGTCCACATGACGGTTGCGAACTGAGCTCACTTTTCTTCGTCCAAAAAGACTGCACCAAAAAACATCCAAATACCTCCATAGTGCTCGTCTGTAATGTCCCTCTTGTATTGAAGTCCCAACATGAGGAATTGTTCAGAAAAAAATTAAATAAGTATATATGTTTTAAGCTTGTTTGTAGCGGAAGCTCCCAGCACTGCTCTTCCTGGTCCGTCCAAATCTCGCGCAAGATTCCGGCAGAGCAACACTGGGAGCTTCCGCTATAAACAAGCTTAAAACCTATACTTTTTTTTTTTTTTTTTTCGGAACGAAGTTCCTCCCGCAGCTCATACACACGGGCCAGCACCTTCCCGCGCGAGAGCCATCGGACCTCCGTATGGAGCAACAGAGCTGTGTGCTCTGCTCCCATTTCTTCACATAAAGACGCAAGTATGCGGCTTTTCAGAGGTCTTGTCTTGACAAAGTTCACCATGCGCACAACATCATCCAACACAGGAGCAAGGTCTGCTGGTAAAGTCTTGGCAACGAGCGCCTCGTGGTGCAAAAAACAGTGCGTAACAAGAACATCTGGATTTTTCTCTCTCACTCTGCTCACGAAGCCTTTGGTGCGCCCGACCATGGCTGCTGCTCCGTCAGTGCAAACGCTCGTGCAGTTTTCCCACTGAAGCCCTCCTCGTTCGAGACATTCTGATGTGACCCGAAATATTTCCTCTCCTGTTGTTCTTTCTGGTAGTGTCTTGCAAAATAAAAAATTTTCTCTGATGGAGTCTCCATCCACAAAACGCACATTGGCCAAAAGTTGAGCATGTCCACTTATGTCAGTGGATTCATCAAGCTGCAACGCAAATTTCCCACTGATGCGTAACTTTTCCAAAACAATATTTTCGATATCTTCAGACATGTCCTCAATACGTCTGGCAATGGTGTTATCTGAGAGCGGAACTTTGGCTACTTCTTTAACAGCGTCAGGGCCGAGCATCTCATTCACAATTGCTTTGCAGGCAGGTAATATTAATGTCTCTGCCACAGTGTGTGCCTTTTTTGATTTGGCTACGAGTTCAGCCACTAAGTAGCTAGCTTTGAGAGCTCTCTCAGACACCTTCACGTTTTTTCTCATTAAAGTTGCCTGTTTCTCCATGCTTTGACGCATGCGAACAAAATAGTCATTGCTCTTATTTTGAAGGGACGGGTGTTTCGTTTGGAGATGGCGTTTAAGCTTGCTTGGGACCATAGCACTGTTTGATAGCTTTTCCCGACACACCAAGCATAACGGGATAGGTGCAGTAGGATCCCCGGTGAAAGTAAATCCAAACGAAAGATAACTGTCACTGTATTGCCTCGAGCTCACCGTTTTTACTGTCTTGTTGTGGTCACCACTTGTACTGGGCAGTTCATCGTCTGGGTTAGGATTTTGTCCGAGGCCGAAACTATCAAGTCAACTCTTTGCTGCTATAATAAACATTTGCTTAGGATTGTGACAAACAGGATGGAAACTGGTAAAAAAACAAACGTGTATCAAAAGTACAGAAATAAGTGGCAGGCAGGGAAGTAAGTTTTGCTCGGCGGCAGAGGGAGAGAGCGTGAGAGCGACATTCAGAGCAGCAGGGACATTTAGGCTACTGCTCCACAAAATGTACACAAACAGGAAAGCCGGTGGCAAAAAGAAAATAAAGAGGCAAACACATAAGCCGTGAGTCTCCTTCGCCTCGAGCCTTTCCCAGCTGACCCAGAGCCGGTCGCGACCGTCGTGTAGGAAATGCATCCGCCGCGGGCAATCAGCACCAGGGAGAGCTCCCCACGAGCGCTAGCCATGCTATGTTGCAGTTTGTTGTCAAGTTAACCTGTCACCTTCAGCACCACGGACAGCGCCGCGGAGAAATGCAGCTGTGAGCGTCTGGGCTCTGATGCGCAGCACCTGGATGATGCCACTGAGAGACAGTCACTCTCGTCAGACAGTAACTTTATTCCACCTCCGATTCCCCCTGATTTTTAGAATTGTTAACTTATAGGAAATAAAGTCTTTATTCTTTTTTTTTAACTTGCAAAACCGACTCCTCCTGATATCCGCACCTCACATGCTCCACTATGACAATTACCTTTGCAGTGAGGATATGGCAGTTTTTTGCTGGTAGATTTCACAGCTGATCAGGTGGCCCTCTATCTGTTCGAATAGGCTTCTGCAGGGCTGGGGCGTCCTGTTCGGTGGAGATACTTTTGAAAAGCACCCCAGGGGCATTTTAAGGGTTGGTAACAGGGCCGGTTCTAGAAAATGATGACTAGGGGTGCATCTCAGATCAGAGGGGGTGCACATGCCTGGCATGTTATACAACACTAAATTATGCATTGTCCCATCATTTCAAGCGGAATGATACTAGCAAAACAAGGATGTTTAAAGTGTCTTTCAAATGCTTTATTGCAGCAATATTGTAGCAGAACAACGAAAATGCTACATTTAGTCTTGGCTACCTCACCCATCAGATGATCTAGCAACAGATATTTCTTATCTTGGAAATAAAACATAGAAATTCTAACTAATTTTATCCATACAGTTCAAAACCACCACTAAATATAACAGTTTTTTTAAGTGGAATGATACCAGTCAAACATTTAAAGTGCATTTTTGCAGCAATATTCCTGCAGAACAAAGAAAATGACTTAGTCTGGGCTACCTCGCCCATCAGACAATATTTCTTAGCCTGAAAATGAAACATAGAAAAATAAATAACAAAAATAAATATAACCTGTGATGTCCATTTAATCTGGCAGAAACCGCCATACCACAGCATAAGGTGCAGGTTTTATGGGAGTGGAGACAGTCTTCTGTGTAGGCACTTCCAGAATAGTTGCACACTGACACCACCAGGGGGCACATGACCTTTATTGGAGCAGAACCGTTCTGCTTGAACCACTTCCGAATATCCATTGTTTACGTTAAGTTAACGGTGCTGCAGCGAGCAGCGTTTTGCTGGTGCAGGTAACTGCGCGCTGGACGCAGATGAGTGACGTGCATTGACGCGTGCGCACTTTCTTTCCCCTCTTTTCAACGGAGCATGCAAACACATAAACTGAGGGTGCAATGCATGCTTATGCACCCTCGTAGAACCGGGCCTGGTTGGTAATATTTTATCTAGCCTATTTATTTTAAGGCCGGCCTGAACACTGAAGTAGGCTACGTAAACCTGACACCTCACCTTTTACCTCGCTATCAATAAATACATTTTGTAACATAATTAATTTATTTTATAGGAAGAAATTTGGTAAAAGGCCCATGAGATAAAATGTTATAAAAATATTTTTTATTCAATAAAGTTTTTTTTATTTGATTTCATGGGGTGCTATGTCACCACTAGGGGGAGCTGAAGCACCCGCAAGCCCCTCTTTGGCGCCAAAAGCCACATGTGTCAAAGTTCCATTAGCCAAACTCAGTAGAGAGAAGATGGCATACATGCAAATAGGTCATCGCCGCAGGGGCAAATGCCTTATATTGGAGGCCTACAGATACACGAGAAATAAAACCCGGAATGATGTAAGCTACTGGCGTTGAGCCCAAACCGGGTGCAATGTGTATTTAAAAACAAATGCATTTGATGTGCACGAGGACGATCCGCACATCAAAGTCCTCACCCAACCAGGGCAACATGGGCATGAGGCAGAGGCAGATTTGGTGGCGACCTCTGCTCTCATAGAGCAAATGCTTTTGCAGGTGGCTGCCGACCCGACCCGCCCTTCAAAGAGGATATATGACCAGGTAAAGTCAAATATATTGATAAAGCACAGTGTCATATGGTGGTGTGGTATATTTTGATGTCGATGCTGATGAAAAGATGACCACTCTGACACGTCTTCTTTGTAGATGGTAAAAAAGAGTTTATTACAAAAAAGATGTAGTGTCAAAAAGCCGAATCTTCGAGAAGCCTCTATAGCCAATTACGAGACCTCTCTCTCTTAGCCAAAAGTCCTGACCTTATATACTGTAGTATGTTCTAAAACTCCACCTCTCTAAACATAAGGAATGAGTATTTAATCAATAAGAGTCAGCTGCCACACTGAGTGGTACAGTAGCTGACATCACCAGTTACTTTGGACCTCCTTTTCAGACAATGGTATTTATGTACCTTGAACTGTCTGTTTATCTATAACTATCATGCACTCAAGACTCAATCATTCTGACAGTAGATGTCCAGCCTGTGTTATAACAGTCTCACAATTACTTAACAACTTAGGAGGTAGAAAATACACCACATATTCCCCCCTTCGAGACCAAAAAGTCTCGACACAACAAAAGATAACATACAATCAAATGATTATCATAATGAAACAAACAGACACTTTTATATACTGTCTATAATGAACAATCATTAGCAATAAAACAATTTGTGGAGTGTGAGAGCGAAAACCTGCCTGGCAGCCAATCTTCCTTAAAGTTTCCATCAAACAATCAAGACAGGAAATTCTCTCACGGTCCCTCTGCCTGAGGCAACCACTGTTTAGCACTCCAAACCAATTAGAAAAGAAGAAATTCTTCAAACTTATATGAAATAATTCAGCAGATACATATGAAAACCTCAGACAAATAAAATCAAAACAATATCCAATTTCAGGCTGGTCAACCCATCGGATCCTCCATTGGACCTATCCCTGCCTAACATTACTCTCCCTAAACGTCAAAAAGAAAAGAAAACATCTGAGGTTCCAACATATCCACAAATCATCAAAAACATATCATGGACCGTGACAAATTTGACAACTTGAATACATGAATACATGAAATCACACTGTCCCACTGTCGGGACACTGCAGCTCCTTCGCAGCGTCACTTCCCACTGTAGACATCTCATCAGTGTCCATGTTCAGGGTCCTTCAGTCCTTTCTCATTGTCCTTAATCAGGTATCTGAATCCCTTCAGCACCTCAGGATCCCTGTAGAACCGCTCTTACAGTAGTCTTCTTCCAATATCATTCTAAGAAGACAAATGGAAAACACACACCAGTATCTTTTGTGCCAAACAAATACAAATTAAAACAAAAACACATAGACACATTACATTTAAATAAGTTTTGCAATTTTATCCTTGCAATTTTGTCCACAAACTCTCATCCATTTTCTAAGAATATTCAATCTGGAAGTCCTCACCTGCATATGACTTCTCTAGACAAAAACTTGCAAAAAGTTTAACAAAAATTTGGCTAACTTGGCAAATGACTGAGTATTTAAATTCAAATCCATATCCATACACCTTCATAACCTCCCCCCTTGCACCATGGGCTAACCCATGTGCCAATCTACGTATAGTCTACTGTATCTATCTACTGTAGCTTGATCAGAAAATACTAAATGTAACTTATACATTCCTAAGGAGATGTTAATTTTTACTCTACTGTAGAATTATGATAACTAAAAACCTCTTGAATTTCCTCTGAAATTCCCTCTGAAATTTCCTCCTCTTCTGTTACATGCATAAGCCAAATGACCAACCAATCCACAGTTATAACACACTTCAGGGACTTTTTGAAAATTTGGATTAAAATTTCCTCTTGCTCTCCATAAATTTCCTCGACCTCTTCCTCTCCATGCCTGCTGCTGACCAAAGGTCGGCTGTGAATTATATGTAACAGGAACCATTGATAAAGGCTTTGGTGCCTGACACTGAAACTGATTTGGTTGTAGCTGTGACTGTTGCATAGGCTGATTCATCTTAGGCTGATTCTGCATAACTACCCCCTGCTTCTCCTCCTTCTTATAAGGTTGGGGCTTCTGAATTGGAATCACGTGTGAAAAGGATGCCTCTATTTCTGTCATTAGCTTTTCTGTCTTACTCATTCTCACTTCTTCTTCAACTTTTTCTTGCTGCTCCTTATTAGCCATTGCCCATTTATGACTCTCTTTTTCAAACAGCTGGAGCAGCTGAAGCTCCGTCTGTCTCTTCCGTTTACGCTTCTCTCCCTTTTTCCCTTTCTTCTCACCTGCCTTATATATGGATATAAGCACCTGCATTGTTTTGATTACATCTGGGTTAAAAGTCCCTACCACTGGCCATGGTTGGTCAATGTTAGACCAACGCTTATGCCATTTCTTTGACATTTCAGCTATACCTTGAATTAAGGGATTATTCTTTTGTACTACCTCAACAGGAGTAATTACTTTTAGATTGTCCATTTTTGACATTTTAATATTCTTCTCTAATTCAATTCGACTTAATAACCTTATTCCGTTTTGTTGTGATTTTTATTATATCTAATTAATTACTACTAATTGTATTTTAATTGTCACAGTTAATGAAAGACAGATGAATACATTTGCCAACTTCAAAAATCAAAAGAGAGTTCTCAAGATAAAAATTCAGAATGCCAAGTCCACACACCAAATTCGTCAACTACAGAATCAATGTCCTAACTCAACACTAACCAATAGACCAAACACTAATATCCCCTTAATTAAATGATCAGTCCATTGCCAAGTCTTCTTTCTGAATAACTACAACATGAAATTTTGGGTTTTATGTATGCAAGCAAGTAAATGCTAACTACTAATCAAACTAGAAGTGCAACCAAATGTACACACATTCATTTAAATGCAGGTATTCTATTACAAAGAGTTTGTGGATAAAATCACACTGGCCTTAATCACTGGATCCAGATGCATGAGCTGTCATCTGCAAGCCTCAATCCATGTGATGCAGACCAGCTGTCCTCTGATTACCTCTAGACACACTTCTTGAGCTCTGGTCTCCTCCTTGAACTCTCACACCATGTAAGGAAGACAAACAAATAGTTTAGTGTTTTATAAAATCACTAAATTGCACAAAACACATTCCTACTGCAAGTCTTTCTTTCAAAAATTCTGTATTATAACTTTAGAACGCTATAATTTTATAAAAACATTCTCACTTAAAGTGTTTTCCCAAAATTAATCAGGCTTTATCAAAAATTCTCCACTACATAAAAAGTCCTTCTTCCGGTGCTCATAAATTTCTTTACAGATTTATTTT
Organism: Trachurus trachurus; assembly: GCF_905171665.1. Classification (NCBI taxonomy): domain Eukaryota; kingdom Metazoa; phylum Chordata; class Actinopteri; order Carangiformes; family Carangidae; genus Trachurus; species Trachurus trachurus. Next base: position 22,628,956 of record NC_139896.1, on the reverse strand, counting down.
CCAAAAGTCCTCTGAAAAGAGGCTCATAACATCTTTACCAAAAGTCCCCTTAGAAGATTCATTTAACCAAACGTCCTTTGAAGGTTTATAAGCACATCCTCCTCAGGCTCATTTAGATAAAATATCTTATCTTATAAATTCCTATTCATGTATATATTATCATTATTATTATTATTACTGTTATAACGTTCTTATTTCTCAAAATATTCTAATATTTCATATGTAAACTTAATTCACAAACAGACGAATAGCATTTCTTTTACATTTTTTCATACACACACACACAAGGATCCCAACACAAAACATTTGAACTTTGTGATCACACTTTCTTTTTAACAGCGCAAAGATAGTTTCACTATCTCCTCGAGGTCATTCCTTACTTTAACTTTTTTCTCTTCTACTTTACAAGTAGTCATTACCGGTATCTCTTAAATTCTCTTTCTTTCTTTCTTTCTTTCTTTCTTTCTTTCTTTCTTTCTTTCTTATTTAGGCCTAAAAAAAACTTTGACTAGGTCAATCAAATGTCTACTTTACAAAGGACTTTTAGAGATTTTCACTCTTCACCTACTCTCATTATAGTTAGACTATATATGGTTAAACCATTTAGACATTCCTCATGTAGTTATACTACGTCCCCTTATCAGTATTTCTTTGTTACCCTTAACTCTTTTATTTTACCTTTACACCCAATGTTCACCCCAAATAATTACTTTAGCACCCTTAATACCCCAAATTCCCATTTATTTCACTTTCTCTTTAATACCCCTTTGACTCTTTAAATACCCCAAGAAATGTATTTTATCATCTCTTTAATACCCCAAGAAATGTCCCTTTATTCAAATGTACCCCTTTTACCAGACATCCCAATCAACCCTCTTTAACCAACTATATTTACCCTCTTTTCAATTGTACCCTCTTTAATCCCTTTATTTTATTTCCCTTTATTTTCTTCTTTTATCTTCTCTTTATCATTTAGGCTTTCCTCTTTATTCCTTACTGTATGTAATTTCACTACATCCCCCCTTTTTGAATAGGACTATTCAAAACATGTCCATCGTCAACAGGAAGGAGTCCCAACTTAAAAAAAAAAATACCTAAAATAAATTTCAAAATTTAGGAGATGGCAAAATCACCAGCAAAACAGATCAAACCCACAAAGGTTCTTTAACGGTGCAACCCAACAGCCAACAGACAGCAGTTCCAAAAAGCAAACCAGCGCAAGGATTAGTAAAAAAAACTCACCCTTAACTTGTGCGTAATCGAAGCAAGAAGCTGAAGCTGGAAAAAGGTCACAACACGTCCGAAGTTCATGACGCCAATTTGTGGTATCTTTTGATGTCGATGCTGATGAAAAGATGACCACTCTGACACGTCTTCTTTGTAGATGGTAAAAAAGAGTTTATTACAAAAAAGATGTAGTGTCAAAAAGCCGAATCTTCGAGAAGCCTCTATAGCCAATTACGAGACCTCTCTCTCTTAGCCAAAAGTCCTGACCTTATATACTGTAGTATGTTCTAAAACTCCACCTCTCTAAACATAAGGAATGAGTATTTAATCAATAAGAGTCAGCTGCCACACTGAGTGGTACAGTAGCTGACATCACCAGTTACTTTGGACCTCCTTTTCAGACAATGGTATTTATGTACCTTGAACTGTCTGTTTATCTATAACTATCATGCACTCAAGACTCAATCATTCTGACAGTAGATGTCCAGCCTGTGTTATAACAGTCTCACAATTACTTAACAACTTAGGAGGTAGAAAATACACCACAGTGGTTATTCAAAGTGCTTTAGATGGGCTAATAGCCTAACATGCTAGCTACATGACTACAGAGGAAACTGCTTATAGTGATCACGTTGGTCCAGAGTCAATTTGATCACTATAAGCGGTTGATTAGCCTACTATAACCGATTTTTTTTTTTTTTCAGTTAATTTTTTATGCAGAACATCATCTAAATGCCATTTGTATAGTTTTTCAATGAGAAAAATGTAACAAAAAAGCCGAAAATCTATTCGTGACGTCGATGTAAAGTGGATATGTTTCATTCATCCATGTTTTGACCTATGGTTTTGACAGACAACACCAACAGCCAGTGATAATGAATTGCGCCGCACCAGCCAGGTTACACACAGCACAGGAAGACACGGCGCGGCGACATGTGCAGGCTGCTGCAGCAGTGCACGTCAAAGGGACACCGCCGAAAATACAATAAATATACTAGGCTACACGCAGTTTTGTTTTTGCGCATGTTTTCATTCATAAAATGACCAAAATGAACACTATAAGCGGATTTCTTGATCACTATAAACGAATTATTTAAACAGCATTAAAAAGAAATCATTCTGTCCCAAGCCTTTTGGTCCATATGCGGTTGATTAGCCTACTATAGGCTATCCGTGATCGTTTCCACTGTACATTATTTTCTTCATACTGCTCCAAGTCGCTTTGAACAAGACATAAACCATAACTTTATTAAACCAGGTCCTGGCCCAGGCTGCGGATGTGGCGGCTATGCCCCCATTCGAGTCTGTGCGGTCTAGGCTTGAGAGGAAGAGGGCCAGCCTCATGCCCCCCATCCCTGGCAACCTGCAGGAGGTGGCCGTGGAGGGCGAATGGGCTTTAACGTGGAACGGCGATGATTTCCTGTCCAAGCACCATGCCATCCACGGGTTTCTGGTGTTCACCACAGAGGATAACATCACCAAGCTCGCCCAATGCCGCCAGGTTCGAATATCATAACACTTTGTTATCATTGTAATGAAATGGCCTTCTGATTTAAATGCTTTGTTTGTATTATGTTTTAGATATGGATGGAACGTTTAAAACGTGCCCTAGGCCGTTTTATCAATTCGTCACCATCCACGGCCTTTATTTGGATAGGACGATTCCATTTGTCATGGTCCTCATGTCGGGGAAGACGGAGGCTATGTATCAGGCTGAGGCACATTAAACGCCGTGTTCAGCATCTAACTGGACAACGGTATGTGTGTGAGCGTGCCTGTTTGTCTGTATGTTTGGAGGCCTATCGGTCTGTCTGTATGCGCTTGCACGCTCACCCCTGGCTTCTGTACAAAGTAACAATAACCTTTATTAGGGTCCGGGCAGCGCAGCTGCCAGGACACTATTGTATTCCTAGGAATTCTTCTTCTTCTTCTTCTTCTTCTTCTTCTTCTTCTTCTTCTTCTTCTTCTTCTTCTTCTTCTTCTTCCAAGGAAGTCATACTTCCCATGGGTGAAAACTCACCAAACTTCACAGAAACATTCGACCCCATGCCAGATTCACTCAACTCCAAGGACATGTGCCCCCGGGCACAATAAGCGTTTAAATTTAAAAACTTTAAAAATTCCTACCAAACCAACGGTAGATGCTACAGTGTTGAAACTTCACCACAATGTAGCCTCAATACTGCTGAAACTCTTGTCCACTTAAACTCATTACAAATTATGAAGTCCATCACTCTGTTTTTTTCAATAACTGTAAAACTTTTCAAATGTATCTCCTCCCACAATTTTTGCTCAATTGACACCAAACTTGCTACAGAGCATCTCCAGACCGTCCTCCACAAAACTTGTTTCTCGGATTTTTGATTAAGCAAAAATTGAGCCAACAGTGCATGAAAACGTTTGACTGTAAACACTACTGTAAACATATACCATCAAATTCTTGATAAATACATTTTCAATCTTCCTGAAAAAAAATGACAATATTCTGGAGTCATGGTTGATGAAGTTTGGCAAATATCAGAATTTTATCTCAAAAACCGAATTTTCTAGAACATTTTGAATTCTGCTCTCATGGGAACAACTGCAGTCAATGTGAGACTGGAATTTATAAACATCATATTTTCTCTTATGAAGCAAAACACGTATCATTAAAAACAAATCACCAACATTTCCATGCTGTCAAGATGCAATTTATGTATTATCAGATTTTTGTTTAGATGACTTAATTTCTGAAATTTTGACCATTTCATCACAACAGCTGCCCGGGCACTGGCTCACCTGAGTGGATAAATGAAGCTACACAGCAGGTCTCACTACCAGCCAATTAGCTCAGTGAGTTAGGAGCTGGTTCTTGGTATCAGAGATTGTGAGTTTGAGACCCAGCAAGGGTGATGATGATGATGATGACAGATCAAAATGTCACATGTCCTCAACTGTTTTGCTGTCTAAATGCAATTTATGTATTAACAGATTTTTGTTTAGATAATAGAATTTCTGACTTTTTGAAATCTGGAAATCTCAGCTGCCGATCTGCAGGGAAGGCGCGTGTCATAAGCTGAAGGACAAAAATGTACACAAACTAGATAGCTGGTGGACAAAAGAAAAGAAAGAGGCAGAGCCGGTCGTGGCGCATCTTCGTGGAAGAAATGCATCCGCTGTGGGCGATCAGCACCGGGGAGAGCTCCCCAAACAACCCGCTACACTGCCCGTTATTTCAGCACTGAGACAGCGGACAGCGCGGTTGGTCATATTCAGCACTAAGACAAAATATCAGCAGTTCACTCTTCACCAATAAATCCATGGCACTGTCCATATAGTTATGAGGCCGAAAGAGAACTCAACACTGTCTTCTCCCGAAGTAGAGTTGTTGTTAGTAGTTTTAGTCACTACAGTGGTTCAGTTTGCAAGTATGGTGTGTGTATTAGACGCGCAGCGTCGCTGCCAGACACATAGGCATGCGTAAAACACCAATTTTGACCACTTAATGCTGTTTAGTTAATCTTTTAGTTAATTTTCGTTTCTTTTGGATTTTTGTGCGTATTATCAAGCCGTTTTGGTCCATGTTTGTAAGTCTTTTTTTCCTGGATTATATTTTCTAAAGTTGCAACAAGCGGGTCGGACTGTGCTTCCAAATATTGTGTTGGTCAAGAAGAAGTTACAAAAAAAAAGTTGTGCAATAAAATGGTTAACAGTGATGTGCGCTAGATGAAATGCACTGTCCTGAGAAAAGATGGCCCATTCGATTTTGTACTGGGCCACCCAAAATTAAAATTCTGCCTACGCCACTATGAGAAACAGTGTCTGAGATGAAAAAAAAAAAATCAGGACACGTCTGACGTAATCAATCAATGTCGGAAAAGCGGAATGTTTGAAAAATGGTAAAGTGCCGCTACTCCGACAATGGGAAAAAAAATGTCAGAATAGTGGGACGCCTGAAAAATAATGTTAATGCCGCTATTCCGACAATTAGAAGTCAATGTCGAAATAGAGGCATGTCGGAATAGCAGCATGTAACCCTTTTATTCTGTTTCTTATAAACTTGTGTCTCAGCTCTGGTTGCGTCCCAGCTACCTTCAAACATGCCACAGTACAGCCTGTTTTAAAAAAGAAAAATTTGGATCCCTTGGTCCTTTCTAATTTCAGGCCAATTTCCAAACTCCCGTTTATCTCCAAGGTCTTAGAGAAAGTTGTTTTTAACCAACTGCAAGAATTCCTACATCAGGCAAATGTTGGTGAACAATTTCAGTCTGGTTTTAAGTCCCTTCACAGCACCGAAACAGCTCTTTTAAAAGTTTTTAATGACCTTCATTTAAACCTTGATTCTGGTAATTGTGCACTTTTAATGCTGCTAGATCTCACAGCAGCATTCGACACAGTAGATCACACTATTCTCTTGTCACGCCTCGAGTACTGTGTGGGCATTAAAGGTACTGCTCTAGAATGGTTTAAATCCTACCTTGCAGATAGATCCTTCTGTGTACAATTAGGGCAGTTCTCCTCCTCAGTGGCCCCCCTGACCTGCGGGGTCCCCCAGGGGTCAGTTCTAGGCCCGTTACTGTTCTCCCTTTATATGCTACCCCTGGGGTCGATATTTATGAAACATGGCATCCCTTTCCATTGCTTCGCAGATGATGTACAGGTATACCTACCAGTAAAGGCCACCTCCAAAGAATCCCTCCATGCAGTGTTCAATTGCATGGCAGACATTAAAACATGGATGGACCTTAATTTCTTAAAATTAAATGAAAATAAAACAGAAATTGTTCTATTTGGTCACCCTGACCTGGTCCAGGTCCTTGCCAGTTCCCTTGGCCCACTAGCACCTTACATAGGTTCCCAGACCAGAAACCTTGGTGTAATTATTGATGGGGCGTTCAAATTGGACAAGCAGGTCAGCTCTGTGGTCAAGGCCAGCTTCTTTCAGCTTCGGCTCTTAGCTAAGGTCAAGCCCTATCTAAGAAGGGCTGATCTTGAAAAGGTCATGCATGTGTGACAGTGGTGGTCCTGTCACTATGCCTCCAATTGATCATGTGCCCTGGCTACTTGGCCAAGGGGATGTCCCTTTGGGTGACTGGCAAGCGCGCATGACTCTTACCCGGGAGGTGTGGGTTCAATCCCCGCCCGGGCCCTCTTCACCTTGCCACATTCTGGCGTTGTTGGCAGGATCCATGTAGCACTAGTGGTGGGTGCATGGATTCCTAATGTGTGGCAGCCTGCACGGAAGCACGAGGACGTGCTTGTGAAAAGGGGGAGAGATGTGACAGTGGTGGTCCTGTCACTATGCCTCCAATTGATCATGTGCCCTGGCTACTTGGCCAAGGGGATGTCCCTTTGGGTGACTGGCAAGCGCGCATGACTCTTACCCGGGAGGTGTGGGTTCAATCCCCGCCCGGGCCCTCTTCACCTTGCCACACATGCTTTCATTTCATTGCGCTTAGACTACTGTAACTCCCTGTATGTCGGCATTGGCCAATTTGAATTAAACCGTCTACAGTTTTCTGCAGAACGCAGCAGCCCAGCTCCTAACTGGGACAAAGAAATGCGAGCATATAACACCGGTGCTCTCCTCCCTTCACTGGCTCCCGGTTAAGTTCAGGATTGATTTTAAGATTCTTTTATTTGTTTTTAAGTCTCTGAATGGACTGGCCCCAGAATACTTGTCCAACCTTATTAAGGTACACCGACCCCCCAGAGCCCTGAGGTCATCCGACCAGTTGGTTCTGGACGTTCCCCGATCGTTCCTTAAAACCAAAGGCGATCAAGCCTTTGCAGTTGTGGCTCCCTTAGGACCTTAAGACCCACTTGTTTACTCTGGCCTTTGGCTGTGTTAAAGCAGAAGTAAGCGATCCGGTCGTTTTGGCTAATGCTGCATTCCAGGCAGGCTTTTGAAACCGTAAATTACAGCTTCAAGTCACGACTTACGACTTTGTAGCGTTCCAGGCAACCCACTCGTGTTTTTCCGACCTGTTTTACCTGTGAAAGTGCACTATAATGGCCACTCGTAACTTCCGACCTGTGCACTCGTACCAGATCGAACTGGTACGACTTCACAGGTCGGAAAAACACGAGTTACAGGTTGCCTTGAACGCACCATAACGTCTTGTCAGCCGATGGAGTTAGCAGCCTCCGCCCTCGTCATGGATCTATTGTCCTCATCCCTACGTCACCACATTCAGGTGCATCCCTTGGCTGCACACACAGCCCTGCATGCCGTTCTCTCTCCTCATTGGACAAAACTTGTAGGATACAAGAAAAGTTTTCTCCTCGGTTCAGAGCAGAGCAGAGTGACTGAGAGACCCGTGTTTAGTGATGTGCGATTCATGAACGAATCGTTCAAAACTCTAGATTCTTTTTACTGACTCGGGAATCACGAGTTATTGTCTCCATTAACTTGTTCACTGACTCACTGCTGCTACCACCAGCTAACTGCTAAGAAGAGACATGTCACACAACTGTTATTCCAACTTCAATTGCGTAAATGTATCAAGCTAGTTGCTGTTATTAGCTCCGTGGCTGAAGCAACGGCTCTGTTGCTCCAGCACAGTTCACCCGCTCTACCACCAGCTCGCAGAGCCCCTCCCCTACCTGAGGAACTCACCAACTCGCCGTTCACTCGTTCACAGCAACTCAGTTCACCGCTCTCTCACTCAGCTTGCAGAGCCCCTCCCCTACCTGAGGAACTCACCGCATACTCGACTCGCGGTTCACAGCAGCTCAGTTCACTCGCTCTCCCTCCCAGCTGGTAGAGCCCCTCCCTTACCCGAGAAACTCGCTGGTCGCGGTTCACCAGTCAGTAGCTGCCAGTGACTCGTAGCTCACCATTCACTCGTAGAACTCGAGAAACTCCCCAACTCCCTGCTCTGCACCTGACTCGCAGTTCACAGGCGACTCAGCTCACTCACTCACCCCACTGCTCCTGTGCTAGAGAGCTGCTCCCTCACCTGAGCAGTGTGCTGCTCCGCTCCATTGTTGAGGATACTATGGCGCGAGGGGGGGGGTGGCATTTGAACAATTGACCTTTCGCAAAACCCCGCCCCCGAACGGTCATTGTCCAATCAGACATCATAGCAACCGTTACTAAACAAGGTCCGTCAAGCTTCGGACCTCCGACAAGCAAAGTGTATTGTCGGACAGTAGTTACCCGAAGAGTTTGGCTGGGGGAGTCGTGTTCTTTCCCCTCCCAAGACTGAAAACACAACAGGAGAGGTATCTACAATGGGTCAAACCGTGTGGAAGCCCCCCGCAGCCGGACCCTTCTCCCACTCCCAGCTAAATGTCATGAAAATAAACAAGCATACATCCTACATCTGCTCCAAGGTAAGCTAGCAGGACTAGGGCTGTATCCCAAATCACTCACTACTACAGTGTTTCCTCTAGGATTTTTTTTAAGGTGTGGGGGGGGGGGGGATCGGACCTTACAGCAGGGTTTCCCGCAGCGCTTTCCTGTTAAGGCGGCCGCCTTAACAACAATGAGCTGCCGCCTAAACAAACGTCTTAAAAAAATTAAAATGTAGCGATATTCGCCGCCCCCGTCGGACGAGCGCCTTCATTCATCTCCGCATCCTCTCACACACATACACACCACAGAGAAGCGCGCATGCATAACAGCAGCGGCGCGCGTGGTTAAACTTAATACGGCGCGCCGAACCCCCCCCCCCCCGACGATCGATCGATCGATCGATCCGCTCGCGCGCACCCCCCCCCCCCCCCCCCCCCCCCCCCCGCCAACAGGACAGACACCACCTTAACTAACACATTTTCTGGGGGAAACACTGCTTACAGCTTTCACTACGCACTGCTGCACTTCTCTCTCTCTCTCTCTCTCTCTCTCTCTCTCTCTCTGTGTGAAGGCCAATAACAAACAGCGCTATGAGGAGATGAATGAACGGAAGACATGCAGCGGTGTATTTGCGACAATTTAAAAAAAATAGAAGGAGCTGTACGTATGAGGAAACACTGTAGCCTACTATAATGTACTTCTACAGATTGAATCCTCTCGGTGGGGAGAAAAAAAGAAAAGAAGAAGCTCTGGTCTCGGTCCGCGACAAACACCACGTCCTGTTACCCGTATTCTCTTGCAGATGCGCCACATGATGCAATTTATGAATCGATAAAAGCCGTATTTTGATCATCATTATGTTTACATTGTGACCACGCAATTTTGTAGTGGTGTCAGAATGTTTAGTGATAATTAATATTCATAAATATAGCGCTCATATGGCTCTGAGACTCTGATGCCTCAAGACGCTCAATATAAAAACACTGTTGACACTCGGACAGCGTCGAGAAGCTTGTCGGGCTAGCAACGGTTACTAAGGGGGGCTGAGCTTTTGCGAAAGGTCAATTGCTAATATGATTTAGCGCATTTGTGTATTACTGTTAAAGCGCAGCTGGTCCATGTGCCTGTGTATTGTGTCAGTGCGTGTGTGTGAGAGAGAGAGGGTGCAGGGGGAGGGGCTGACTGACAGAGATGAGGGACGTGAAATAATAGCCTAATACCGGTAATATAGTATATTTTTTGGGGCCACTTCCACTGTCTCTTCAGAAAATAAACCACAAGCATGTTGCTGTCTCTCTTCTGCAGTTCCGTCCCCATCACATTAATTGACATTTAGAAAATTATAGATTTTGATATATAAAACTTTTTTTTTTTTTTACTGACTCAAGTGACTCAAGACACTCGAAAACCCGACTCACTTTAGTGAGTGACTCATACAGACTCGAGTAAGTAAAAGGAAGCGAGTTTACCATCACTACCCGTGTTTCGGTCCAAACACTCTATGTAAGTGATTGCTGTCGGTAGATATAACTATTTAAGACTTATATTAACACAAAAATATCACTTACTTCTGCTTTAAGTCACTGTATTTTGGATTTATACTGTCTTACTGTGCTCATGTGTATTCCTTTTTGTTCGTTTATCATACTGCTTTGCTTGTATTGCTCGTTGTATTGCTGACTTTTATCCTGTAAAGCACTTTGGCTGGCCTTCGGCCTTTAAATGTGCTATATAAATAAAGCTGACATTGACATTGACCATTTAGACTACTCTGATGTTTGTAAAGTCTATAAAACCAATTATTGGACAAACATTTCTGTGCACACAACTACATTACACGTCAGGCACAGCTTTGCTGCACAGGCGTCAAAGCAATGGCCTGTGACATGTTCAGTTGATAGTTGCGCATGGTTTTAGAAACGTATGGACCAGCATAGTGTGTGTGTGTGTGTGTGTGTGTGTGTGTGTGTGTGTGTGTGTGTGTGTGTGTGTGTGTGTGTGTGTGTGTGTGTGTAGGAGGAAATAATCCGTTTGAACCTCAGTGAGTTAAGTGACATTATGTTGACGTGTTTATGTGTGTGGGTGTGGGGTTTTATGGAGAAAATAATGAATACATGAAGCATAGAGATAAAGACGACAGGTGTAGTGAGTGTTGAGGAGGGTGTACATCTGTTTTTATGAATGCTACAGTGAATATGTGTGTGTGTGTTTCTATGGAAGTGGAGCACTAACTGTATGCATATTCAAACATTTGTGGAAATCCAGTATGTATTTATAGACACCATTATTTCCTGTATTTACTGTAAGAAGCTCTGATGTCCCACTGTAGTTTGTATTGCAGTAGTATACTGGTCTCACCGGGGTGTTTTAAAGAGATAAGAGTAAAAAAAATAAAATAAAATAATACAATGATAACATTTTGTACACCTTCAGTCCAGCCCTGAGCACCACTCTGACTTAGGGCACACTCACACTAGGGCCAGTTGTTCCGTACCATGCTGAAGCCCAAATGCCCCCCGCTGGCCCGCACTCACACTACCTCGAACCGGGTCCATGCCTATGTTCCCACAGCCTTATGTTCCCACAGCCCTATGTTCCCACAGTTCTAAGATTTTTCTCAAAATTAGGCCCTATGTTCCCACTGGATTCTCTCTGTCTAGCCTCTACCGGGTCTTTTTACTAAACTTAACCAACTCTTTTCTTCATTGCCTAAACCCAACCAATGGTGGGACAAAAGGGCTGTGGGAACATAGGGGCTAATTTTCAGTGACAACAAAAGTTAGAAATGTGGGAACATAAGGCTGTGGGAACATAGGAATGACCCCCTCGAACCCAAGCGTGCTCAAGCACAGTTGCCTCCGACACATACGTCATCACGTTGCTCTAATCAATTATTTGTTTACCAACGCGTATTCTGGTTACACCCCGCCTTTCCGAAGCCCCGCCTTTCCGACAATAGACTTCCATTCATCGTAATAGCGGGGTTTTCTATTTTTTCTAAAGACCCCGCTATTCCGAAAAGGCTATTGGGGGAAACCCCCAGTGCGCATTGATCCTTTTTTCCTTTTTGGGGTCGAAACGGATCATGTGCATAATTAACTGCAAAACAAGCAAATACTTCATATTAATGACATATAATGTTCATTATGCTTCTAGCCTGTCTAGCCTCTACCTGGTCTTTTTACTAAACTTAACCAACTCCTTTCTTCATTGCCTAAGCCCAACCAAAGCATCTCCCTCAGTCAGCTGTCAGCACGAGCGGGGGCTGCAGCAGCCTCGCGCCCCTGTGAGCTCAAGCCGGGTTCAGCCGCGCTCGAGCGGAGCAGGGGGGGGAGAAAAAAGTGTACTGTGTGGAGATCTCTAACAACGGAGTCGGGGAGAAAGCAAGTGGGACAGATTTGCCCAGTCCCTGAGCAGCGCACGTTTCACAGACAAGCCACAAAGCAGAGTGTAAACAACGTCACGCGGTTCAGCACCTTGGACATTGGACAGCTGGGGGGGGTCGGGACAGCGGTGTTTCGAAGTGGGGGTATTTCGGAACAGCGGGGTGTCGGAATGAAGAGCTGTCCCCGCGTATTCTGACTGCAGAAAGAACGGCACTTTTTAACTGTTTGACCGGTTGTCATGGTTATCTTGAAGTTTACTCAAAGTGATGTTAACTAGCGATGTTGACATGATGCGCATGGCATGACGCAATCGTTAAGTGACTGTTGTTTACACGCAGTTGCAGAAATGTGGTGGAGAACGAGCCCAAAGCATATTACGTGCTTGTGCGCATTCCTGACCAAGTGTACCATGCTCAAGCACACCTCTTCCAACCGTACCGGGCCAGGGAAGTGTGCTGTACTCAGGCACGGAACACTTGCACTCACACTAGCTATAGAATCCGGACTTTAGGGGGCAAATGTGCTTGGGCACGGTACGAAACGCCTAGTGTGAGTGCGCCCTTATTTACAACACAGCTTTAACAGCATCCAGTATGCTTTCACAAACCTTCACCTTCTCTTAAATGGGGGGCGACCTCCATTCCGAATTTCCGAGGGGCCGCCAATCCTAAGGTGTTGAGCGCAGTGTTTTATTTTGAAGGGTCGGGGCCGAATTCTCTCGTGTTTCTTTGTTTGACTTGCCTTGACACAATCGCTCGCAGAAAATAGACCAAATGAAACAATCGCTGCAGGGCGCGAGCCAGTGGCTTGTCTGGTGTGTGTGAAGGGCACAATCGGTTAACATGGGCCGGTATGTCCCCGGCCGGCTAATAATGTACAGTGGGCTAATATACAAGACAAAAACACACCAATGTTCACCCCTTCCAGGATTTGATACCCGGTCACCTGTGTGGGAGGCAACTGCTCTACCCACTGTAGCAGTCAACTGTCGCAGCAGTCAATTCACATACTGTACGACAGCACATTTAACCAACTTTTCGAAATGGCACACCTTTTTTCGGGTTCGGAATGGTGCCCCTTTTTATATTTTATATTTATTTTATTTATTATATTTTAAAATAATAGAATACCGGCATTCCGAAACATGAAAGTAAGCGTTCGGATTGGCACACTGGAGCCCTCTTAAATTGTTAGCCAGGTAGACTAGTCCCTGTCTGCGCTCTGCTGCGTAATTACTCACAACCATGTGGGTATTCCTGTATCAGCATGTCTTAAAGAAGAGAGTCACCTGTTGAGTACATAGACTGTATATAAAAGAGGTTGAGTAACGCACATTTCCTTATATTGAAAACCTTGTCAGAATGGTGGGACGTTAGCATGTCGGAATAGAGGTATGTCAGAATGGTGGTATGTCTAAATGGTGGGATGTTGGAATGACAGCATGTAACCTTCCAAGCTGACCCAGAGCCGGTCGCGACGCATCATTGTGTAGGAAATGCATCCGCCGCAGGCAATCAGCACCAGGGAGAGCTCCCCAAACAACCCGGACCACTAGCGCTAATAGCCATGCTATGTTGCAGTTTGTTTGTCAAGTTAACCTGTCACCTTCAGCACCACGGACAGCGACACCGCAGATGTGCCGCAAAGAAGCTGCAGCTGTGAGCGTCTGGGCTTAGGCCTGATGCGCAGCACTTGGATGATGCCACTGAGAGACAGCCACTCTCGTCAGACAGTAACTTTATTCCACCTCCCTTTTCTCCTGATTTTAGAATTGTTAACTTACAGGAAATAAAGTCTTCTCTTTTTTTTTACTTGCAAAACCGACTCCTCCTGATATCCGCACCTCATATGCTCCCTGTAAGAACTACCTTTGCAGTGAGGATAAAGCAGTGTTTTTGTATGTATTACTGTATGTAGGCCTATTCCATGAGAAACAATATCAGTAGTACAAAATCACTTAAGGAACTGTTTACATGCTGCACTTTAAAAACCAAAAAGTGAATAGGCAAGCTGTATGCTGGGGCAAGGGTGGGCAATGCCCCCTTAAAAAAAGGAGAAGCCAAAATCATGTGATCGCAACACCTGTGCATGCCATCAACATGAAAACATGGGGCTTTTGATTTCAACTATTTCAGAAAGAGGGTAATCACAACAAGTCTTTCAACACTATTATCTCCAATATGCTACAGCACAGAAAATTACTTGTGCATGAGATGACAATGCCCAGAATACTGTTTTTAACAGGTCAGGGTCAGTGCACATAGGCCTAATCCGGCTGAGAGTGTCACATGGGATCAGTGGCAGAGAGAGGAGGTAACAGTTTGAGGGAAAAAAACATATAAGAACTGAGAAAAAAAAAAAAACGTGGATCAGTGGGGGAGCTGATATAAGTGTTCCAGAAAGGTCTGGAAGAGCTGGCTGGTCACCGTTAAAATTGGATTCGCCAGATTAGGCAGTTTAGAAATCTCAAAGAGAACTTGAAGAACAATGAGATGGTCCTCCATATTTATTTCAGTGAATATTATGCTTGGAAGCTGAACTTTAAAATCCAAGACTTTCAATTTGATGGAAACAGGCAGCAAGCTCTACACACTGGAGTAACCTATGATACATACAGTATGAGATATGCAACAGTCTCACAGTCTCTGAGACATGATGAACGGGCTGTGTGGGCTCACATCAAGCCGATCGTAGTACATTTCAAGGCCCAAAGTGATCAGGAGATTAATACACTCCACATCCTAAGTGATAGTCCTGCAACCCAGTATCGAAATTGTGCAAACTGCTTCCTTCTCAGCAGTTCCATACACTTTGGGTTTTAAAAAGATAACCTGCAATTTTTCTGAGGTCACATGGGAAGGGGGCTCCTGATGGAGTGGGCTGAGTGTATGTCCATAGAGGTGGAGATCTTCAGTCACCTAAAGATCTGTTCAATTACTTTTCCAACAACAACAGAGACAAGGTGGTCATCAAATGGGTTGAAGAATATGAGATCACTGATATCAACGGCTCCCTCCAACAGATAACATTCATGCTGACACACTTTTCAGTCTCTTCACATTTTAAATGTTTTTGTAAGTGTGTTGATCATTTCTGTCATGCTTTAAAAGTGTTAACATAATAAACATAATATTCATTGTCAACTCATTATCATATTCTCAAACAGCTTTGTTAGTGGTAAATCATGAAAATATCACTATAACACAAGGGAATTAGTATCAGCAAGACTCTCAAGCATTTTCTTACAGTTGTTAAAAGGTTGCAGGTGAAAGTTCCCCTCTGTGTCCAGACCGGGGAACATAGAACCCTTTTTCAGAAAAAGGGTCCTATGTTCCCCGCTTTTCCCCAAAAGGACCCAGGGAACATGCAATTTTTGTACCCATACCTGGAAGTGGAGTTGTGAGTGACTTGGCATATTTTTGCCTATTTTTGTCCCATTAGTTGGTTTTAGGCAATGAAGAAAGGAGTTGGTTAAGTTTAGTAAAAAAGTCCAGGTAAAGGCTAGACAGGCCAGATACATAGAGTCCAGATAAGTAGAGAGAGTCCATCGACCAGCAACAGCAGGGAACATAGGACCTTTTTGGGTCCTATGTTCCCCAGTATGTATTGGGACCGGGGAACATAGGACCCTTTTTGGTAAAAACGGGGAACATAGGACCCAATTTCAAAAAGAGGGTCCTATTCCCCGATAGGGGAACATAGAACCCAGGGAACATAGGTATGCTCCCGTTATAACTACATAACACCGGAGGCTCCCGGTGTCTGTGATGGTCGGCTTTCGGCCCATGGCTCCAGCGCTTCACTTGGACTATAGAGGGATTATGTCTACGCCACTGACGTTCTACTGCACATGTCGCCTGCAGAAAGACAGCAGCAACAGCCGCGATCATGTCTTTTTGTGCTGTTAGTTGCCTAATCGTTTTGATAAAAATAACATAACGCACAAATTTTATAGAATACCGTCAACTCGCACCCCTTTCAAGGCAAACGAGAGAGAAAATAGAACATTGGCGATTAATTTCGAGCAATATAATGACACGCTGGTTTGAATGGTGATGAAGCTAAATATGCCCACAGACACAGCTGTATAACTGCAGCGAATTAGTTGTGAAATGTTTACTACGACAGTGACTGAAGACGAGGCTACATATTAATGGAAAGCAAGCTGAAATTAATTAAGGTTAAGCTATATTGTTTTAAATTACCGGTACATACTCAGCCATGCAGGTACAGTTCGGCTCAGGATGCAGTTGTTCCTGACTTTACAGTCGTCCAGGAATTTGCGATCGCAACAATTAACTCAAATTCAAACAATCCCCATGAATTTGTGCGATCTTGCAATTTTGTCCAATCACCGCAACTTTTCCGCAATTTGGAGCAATCATTGGTGCTTTCCTTGAGTTCCACCGCGGAGAGAGCAAGTTGGGACGGAGCGGTGGTCCAAAGAAAGTGAGTCGACGGAGGGGGGTCATTCCTATGTTCCCACAGCCTTATGTTCCCACATTTCTAACTTTTGTTGTGACTGAAAATTAGCCCTTATGTTCCCACAGCCCTTTGGTCCCACCATTGGTTGGGTTTAGGCAATGAAGAAACGAGTTGGTTAAGTTTAGTAAAAAGACCCGGTAGAGGCTAGACAGACCAGATAGATAGAGTCCAGATAGGTAGAGAGAGTCCAGTGGGAACATAGGGCCTAATTTTGAGAAAAATCTTAGAACTGTGGGAACATAAGGCTGTGGGAACATAGGCATGGACCCGGAGGGGGAACGGCGTGGCTGGGCTGACAGCAAAAAACTTGATACAACATGCACAAGGTGATAAGTAAAGGGACGCGAGCTGAGTCGAATGTGTAGAGTGTGTGAGCTGTCCTGGTTGAACGCCCAAGCCAGTGTGCAGGGCTGCCAAGTTTCAGAAAATGACATGAGTGAGACTTTAGTGTCATGATGTGTTCGTGGTCGGCTGCAAAAAATTTGGCCTTTTTTAACATCGATTTGGCCTACTTTAACGTCGATTTATACCTTAAGGGCCGGGGGCGCATGACGTCTGTCTGACTACCCATTTCTCCGACCACCCATTTCTCCGACTCCGACCATACATTTCTTTATTTTTGCGTCATCAGTCCGACCTCCCACTTCTCCGACTTAAGTAGCCCTAACCCTTAACCTTACCCTAAACCTAACCTCAACACTGTAGAATGGGTAGTCGGAGAAATGAGCCGTCGGACTTGTGGGCAGTCGGACTGACGTATGCTCCCCAAGGGCCGGATTTACTAAAGGTTTGCGTGTATTAAAACGTGTGCAAACGTGATTGCACGCGCAAACACGTGGAACCTGATCTACTAACCGGACGCACTGAGGATTGCGTCTCTCAAATGGGCAGAATAGCACGTGCAATCAATTTAGCGTGTTTGCCTTGATGAATATGGGCGTTTCAGCCAGGACGTGCAAAATACTGGGAGGAGTAGATGCAAATCGATTTATTTAGCCAGGGCAATGTGATTTACCAAACCAGGAAGAGATTGCGCTGGCTGTTTTTGCGTCTTTATTTACCATGTCTGAAAACCATGTACTAACTGATACAACTTTGCCAAAACGTATGCGTTTATTGGTTTGATACCTGTCAGAGCCCCATGATCTTACATCTCTGCATTTCCTCAAGTATTTTACGCGCCGTTACGCACGTCTGTCCTGCAGTGCGCTCCGTTGGCTCCTCTCCTCTCCTCTCCACCCGGACTGAGAGACGTCACCGCTGCCTTCACCCGTCTTTGATCCCTCTGGTCAGTGGTCAGAGCGTTTATATCTGTGTGTCCCACCTGAGCTCTCTATTAATCCACTCGATCATGGGCGGCACACACATATTATAGGTGTGTGATTGTCACTGCAGCTGCTGCCTGTTCGTCACTATATGACGAGTTGGGCCCTGTAGCGATTTGTGTTTATTTATCTAAACAGAGCGCGAGAGAGATGAACACACGTGTTGTCATTGTATGCACCGGATCAAATGTCATTCTGTCCCTTCGTCCATCCAGCTCTCTGTCCACTCTCTCCATGGCGGAAACGATTACCACGTGCAAAACCCTCATTTACATATTGTGGTTTGCACGTGTTTTCATTTAGCGGGTTACTCTTAGTAGATCACCTGTTTTGCGTGCACTAACCAAACACGCAATATTTTAGCAGGTGCAAACAATTTAGCGCCCGTTATCTGGGACCTTAGTAAATCCGGCCCTAAGACTCAGACCTGCAAATTAAAGTAAAAAAGGTGACAAGGTCTGAAACCAAACCAATGCCCCCCCACCCCCTCCCCAGGAGAAAATGTTTGTGATTTTAATATGCAAACTATGCTTTTTGGGGCGTTTTGAGACTAGAATTTCTGTGTGCAAGTAGATATATAGCTCATGCTAGGCACATAGTATATCCATCCATCCTAATTACAATCCAAGACATATCCCAGATTCCCAGTTAAACAGAGAGCAAATCTCTCATTAAAAAGACAGCTTTGAGAGAATAAGTACACCTCACTCAGGTGGGGTCAGCTGCAGAAAATGTCCACATTTGACAAAAACTATGCATCAGTTTGGACCCCTCTAGCTATTACACCGCTACATCAGAACAGACATGACCTGTGGCTTTCAGCTTTCTATGATTATTTAGCCTACTGTTTACAGCTGAGAATACCAGGTATTGTTCCCCCTCCATTAAATAAAGTGCAGTGGAAAAGTATTTGCCCCCTTACTTATTTTTTACTTTTTTGCAGATTTGCTATTGGGGAAACCCCCCCCACTCCGAACGGACAGGCGGACGTAATCAGAAAGCAACCAGAGGCTGTGCAGTGCGCAATGCGCATTGATCCTTTTTTCCTTTTTGGGGTCAAACGGATCATGTGCATGTGCAATAACTGCAAAACAAGCAACCTTAACCAACTCCTTTCTTCAATGCCTAAGCCCAACCAAAGCATCTCCCTCAGTCAGCTGTCAGCACGAGCAGTGGCTGCAGCAGCCTCGCGCCCGTATGAGCTCAACCGGCTTCAGCCGCGCTCGAGCGGAGCAGGGGGGGAGAAAAAAGTGTATTTCTTTTACTGTGTGGGAGATCTCCAACAACGGAGTCGGGGAGAAAGCAAGTGGGACAGATCTGCCCAGTCTCTGAGCAGCGCACGTTTCACAGACAAGCCGCAACACAGAGTGTAAACAACGTCACACGGTTCAGCACCTTGGACAGCTGCGGGGGGAGGGTGTCAGAACAGCGGCGTTTCGAAGTGGGGGTATTTCGGAACAGCGGGGCGTCGGAGTGGAGGTGTGTCGGAATGGAGAGCCGTCCCCAGTAAGAAATCAGAAAGGGGGGAAATACTTTTTCCACAGCATTGTATGTAGCCTGGGGGTTGAAAGTCACAACACATGAAAGGAGTCAGTGTGTTTCTCTTCTACAACACACATTCTACATCTTGGCGACATCTTTCCACATACGGGCTTCCTTCGCCTTTCAAACGGAGCAGAACCGGTCTGACAGAACACCAGCAGTAGAAGCAGGTCCATGCAGCTGTGTTCCACGGACGTGCACAAAAAAAACAAAGCGTGCCGAATATGCGGCGCACCGCATGCATAACGCGCATCTACAATGAAAGTGTGCGCGCAAAAGACGCTACATCTGAATGGCCCCCATGCACACACACGCTTTATCCAAGGCGCCTGTCATCATAGTTTTCTGCGTTCCACCGATACATCAGATAACTTCCCAGTTAGTGTTGCTTCAAAATAAAAGCTGTCCGACATGTTTATCACCGGTTTATTCCAGCCTGATGCAGTCCCTCCGGTGAGGCAAGAAAGACCATAGGGCAAGACTACACTCCCCCGCCGGCAACTACGGCAAGCCGCGAGGACCAAAGTTTAATATCATGAAAAAAATAAATATATAGTATTGAATGGGGAAATATAAGCATGAGAAATGTCAAGTGTGGCGTGTAGTGTGAGAATGGGTCAAATTGATTTCACTTTCTGCAAATAGAACAGAAAAGGGTCCAATGTCAACCGCTCCTAGTCTCTCTCCCTATCTCTTCCGACTCTCCTCACTCTCCTATCAAAAAAAGATGAAAAATACACCATAAAATAATAAATTCAAAATCATTTACATGTATTACAGCCATTTAACAGCGACAGAAAGTAACATTGCATTGTAGAGTCAGCCTCTTTTGTATCATTTCCACTACATCACACCCTGTGAGGAGCTGAGCTGCAGTGAGAATGTGAGATTCACACTCAGTAGTGATGGTGTGCAGTACTGAGACTGTACATAGACTAATTCACCGTAGCTGAACAGAATGACCAGGAACAACTGAAAGAGGGGAAGGTGTGAAAACCTGACAAATAGAAAAGGGAGAGACACAGTTTAACAGAGAGAGATGGATTGAGAGGGAATGACAGAGAGAGAGGGGGGAAGAGGCTCTGCCAGATATCTCTTAGAGGTTTGGGGGCCATTGAAATTCCTCAGCAGTTATTACATGCTCCTGTGGCTGAAGCCTAGAGCCCGACACCCCCAACCCCACCCCCTTTAAACAGAGCCCTGAGAGACAGACCATCAATCAGTATCCTCCCTCTCTCTCTCTCTCTCTCTCACTCACGCACTCACACACACACACACTTTCTCACCAACTATTTCTGCCTATTTTCAGCCACTTTCTCAATGTCATTTCTGTAGCTCTCACACTCCTCCTCCCCCTTCTTCTCCTTCTCCTCCATACACACACACGCACACACACACACACACACTAATCACTAATACACGACTAGGAACTATTCTGGGCCTTGGAATCCTCAAATGATGCTGAAGACAACGGCAGAGGAAGTGAGACAGTTGACATACGTAAGAGGACAAACTGAGGGTGATTCCTCGTCACTGGTTTGGAAGGTTAAGGCATTTTATTTGTAACATATACAGCTTGGTAAAAGTCACATGATTACGTAAGAAATATGTCAGATTTCTGGAATTAACTCAACTAGATTAAGAGGATATAGACCTGCAATTCATTAGCATGTCCTTGGTGTTTTTATTATTAGGGCCACGGGGCAAGCGCTGACCATTGAGGGGCAAGAAACTGACCACCAGCAAAATTACGTCGACTTATGATTTCTCATCTCGAGCAATGAGCTAATTTTTGGTCTATCGCTCCGTTGCTCGGAGCCCCAGCGATTTTTCGTCTGAGCGAATATTCGCACAATTGCCCGTTCGCATTGACTTAACAAATAAACTCGTCGGCAGCAAAAAAATAAAAGGCCCGGTGTGAACGCACCTTAAGAGAAAGGGAGAGAAAGAGACTGGGAATAGTGGAATATACTGTTGATTGTTAAAATTCAAATAATAATAGCAGTAGCTAATCATAGATGTAATAACAACAAAAAGCAGAAATACAAGTCATCATTTTTGGCTTACACAAAATCTCTTTATTTTCAATAATGCTGGCCACTTCCTATCAAATGATGTAAAGATGTAGGTCCTGTAAAACTGGGGGTCACAGCTGACTCACATTTCATCCTTGAGAATGCAATAATTATAGTACGTGATCACTCGCCTTTGATTTACATGATGAAATCCATTTTATACCCACTGCACAATTTCAAAAGACTCTGGGCTGTCAATCTGAAAAGGCGATGCTTTTAAATCTAAATTCCTTTTTAAGGTTAACATTCAGGGCTGAGCTGCTTTTTTTCAAGGGGAAGAAGACGTCAAGTGAATCGTGTTTGAAGTCTGAAGTTGCAGCGAAGAAGACAAAGTGAATTTGGGATGTGATGAAAAACAAATGTGATTGTTTACCTCACTACACACACAAACACATACACACTCAGACTTTATTCTGCATTCTTGGTGCCCCCCATCCCACTGATCCTATCCCAAACCCTAAATTCAGTTCCTCTCCTCTGCATCACATACGAAACCAGAGTTGCAGTCTTGATATGATCATAAAACTGTTCAATCTGCACTTCTGTCTCAGTGTGAAAATGGTGCAGCGAGCCTGCATGTAACAACCAATATCCTTGAGTGCCACACTGAACCGAAGGGGGAGATCTCATCACATTCAACAATTTTCTCTCCACCGTTTCACTGGTGGTTTCACATGAGTCTTGAACAGATTGTCTCTGCTTCTCTCTACAGGAGGGAGGACAGCGCTGGTTTCCCATGAGAATTATAATGTCTCAGTCTTGGTGAATATGGAATTTAAATATTGACAGAAAGAACTGAAATGAAACAGACTAAACTACACGTAAAATGTTCTGTTTCAGTCACCACTGCTGCCATTTAAGGGGAATCAACAACCTTGTGAATAGGTTTTCTTAGCTTGTTTCACTTACAAGAGGTTGTCCTCTAAGCGGCAAAATGCTTTATGGGCAGACACTTACAGAAAGGGGCAAGATGGCTAGAGCAAACTGGTTTGCATGCTAACTTTAAAACGGTGGCATTGCTCTCTACGTTAAACAGAGCTCTTGATTAGTGAAGGGTTAATTATTGATGCTGAACTCACAGTTTTACTTCTAAGCTAGCTGTTAGCTATTAATGCTAATGGTAGCTGTATTGGTACCAATAGCTACTGTATATTGGTTGGAGCTAACTGGTTAGCATGCTTACTTCTGTAGTAGAAAAGACAGCGGTGTTGCACTCCGACATTAGACAGACGTCATGGTGAGTATAGGAATAAAGTTTGAGGCTGAACTAACGATGTTTGCTGAACTAACAATGTTTATTCTAAATTTGTGAGTAGCCTAAACAGATGTAGATGCTTGAGTTAGCAGCTCACAAACTGCTTATTTAATGCCTTTCATAAAACTTGTCACACTCCAGCAGTTATATCAGGATCATGATCATTAACAGGTCAAACCTGCCCTATTTTCTTTTCTTTTTTACTTCATACTGTTTAAATGAGTGATGGGCCCAAACAATTTTGGGGATTTGCATTGGATAGAAATCTGTGTAATCTGAAGGAAAGGGAGTACAATTTGTCAGAACAAATAAATATGAGCTCGCTGATTAGTCTGGTGCCCAGAGTAGCTATATTACAAGCATAAAAGAGACGTCCTCCAAAAACCTCAAGGCAATCCTAAAAAAAAATACCCACTGTTGTTGTCTTGAGGAAATTAATTTCCATATCAAGTCGGGATTCAAAAAGGTTCATGGACGCACACATGATGGAAGACGTTTGCAACTTTTCGTTTAAGGAAGCCTCTTTATTGTTTCTCTTTAATACCTGTGTTCATTTTGCAGAATCTGTACATAAGGGTATAGAGCAGAGCAACCTGCCCTTTTCTCTGCAGCACCACAGTCAAGACAAAAAAAAAGGTTCCATATCGTATAAAATGAGATTTCCTCCTCTTTTGAGGTCTAGGTCCGGTATTAATACTGTGCCTCAGTCCAGAAAAAAATGCAAACAGTCTGTATTCATAAACTGGGCCTTAAGGGAATAGTTCACCAAAAAATGAAATTCCGTTATTATTGATTTTTTATTTTATTCAGTCACTGAGAAAACAGTCAGCCAATCAGAGGAAAGGCTCAGAGCCTCTTTCTTCTGATTGGCCACACACATTTTCTACGTGTCAAATGTGTCTAAAGCCAACTATTTTGCACTGAACCAAGAAGCAGCTACAAGAACATTTTTATTGTCATGGTACAGTGTGAAAAAAATGTATTTGTTTTCCCAACACCTTCCACTGTCCTTGAATGAAGACTACCTTTTTGTGATGGAGTGTGTGATGGAGTGTGTGAAAAAGCAGTTGAAGGCCTTTGAATTATAAACATGAACATGTTTTCAGTGATGAATGAAGAAAACTAAATCGTGACTTTTCTGACCACACTAAAAAACTCCCAAGTGAAGTTAAAAATCAGGGAATTGAGACTTTAATTGTCTTTGGCATTTGTGACATGACTACTTTTAAGCCTGAATGGGCCTTTTCTTCTTCTCTAAAAGACAACTTTAAGTCAATTTTAATGGCACAGCGGGTCTTCAAAGAGCCTTTTCATTTTCCAATAGACACACTCATGGAGACAGAGGGGAGAGAAAGACATAGATCCTTTGGCTTCTTCGTTTCCAGCCTGTTGCATCACCGTTACCCATGTCTTCTTTTTTTTCCTTCTTTTTTTTCTTTGTCTCTACTTGAGAGGTCAGCAAGTAATAGGTAAGAGCCAATGTTCTTTCCAGCGGTCATCAAGTTTTTTTTTGTTTTCTTTTTCGTGAAACTCGTCCAAGATACATAGTATCTTTTTTAAATCTAAAAAGAAGTGAAAGCTGCAGTAGATGAAAAACATGATTTCAAACAGACTGATTAACAGATATTAGAACATAAAAGTAAAAGCCTTCTTTAGAAACACTTTGTATTGTATTAACATAAAAATAGAGTTTCAACTTTAGTGAACAAAAATAGAAATGCAACACATTTTTGTTCCCATTTCTTCCTTAGTCTTTTGGTCAAATTTTGTTGACAACTGTGTTTGAATTTGTGTCAGTGTTTGATTTTTAAGTGTTTGTCAAGATCAGCATACAAAATGTGTACTTAGTACAGTCTGTACAAGTATATTTCAAGTATAGTATTTTTTCACCTGGGGTAATTTAGTACAAAAATGAATGGAAACACCTTAAATTGCAAGGAAACAATTCGATACACCAATATGATTGCGAAACAGCAGATGACGTCATGACGCACTGCTAACTCCATCGGCTGACAGGAAGTTAGCCAAAACGACCGGATCGCTTACTTCTGCTTTAAATTGGTTGGTTGGTTCTGTCGCCAAATTCTCAGTAATGGCATCTAAGACGGGTTATAGTAATCATTTAACAGACAAAAGCTCTGGTGAGCTTTCAAAAAGTTGACTGCATGCTCCTTCAAAACATACAACATCTGTGGTGTGTTCGCTGACTTTGAAATTACCTTTTATTGTAACCAGCCCAAGACACACCTGCAGTAATTGTGCTGTGTAATTAGCTTCTTGATGTGCCACACAAAGAACATTTAAGACTGAGACATCTCCAGTTTAGAAACAAGTTTTATACTACTCTTCTACTCAAGTTGAAATGTTGCATTTATAATGTTATGATATACTGTATGTTCAGTATACTGCACACTATCAGTGAAAATTCAACTCTGGCAATAAAACCTTTAATGATTTTTCTCTAATGTTGCATTTAAATGCTGTATTATGCTTCTCTTTCTTTGTAGCTGTAACATTATGAACCATGTATAACTTTCAAATTAATGATGTTTTCAAAATGGATATACAGTATAATTCATTGAAATGACTCACTTAAATATTTTACACGTGACTGGGTTGTAAAGGGGAGCAGCCTAAGTGGTGAGATAAAACCTTTAATAGTGCTTTATGAGCCATGTTTTTAGGAATTACTGAAAACCACTTAACTTTTTCAACATTTTAGGAAACTAAATGGCTTTTCTTCTGATGGTTGTTCCCTACATGTAGTTCTTACCCTCTCATTTAAACAAGCACAGGTGTTTCCATACATCCATTTGTTGACGTTATTTTCTATCTCTAAATTGGTATTTACGGTAGATTGTTTTAAATCAGGCAATTGCCATTTTTCACACATTTAGCTTTCATCAACACTTTGGTTACCTGAAGATAATGCAAATGAGAGTGCAGCTAATTTTAAATCCCACACTGTTGTTCCCTAATGTGGCAGTATGAAACTGCACAGCTTAGTGGGAGGGGGTTCTTTAATTGGTTAGTTTTAACATGCTTGAGAAGCATGTTGCCATAGACAGTGTTTAATCACCCATACTGTATGTTTCTAAATGGAAACTTTGGGTGCTTACTTAATAGAAATGTGGATAATGATGCGTGGTGCCATGGTGGACCAAAAGAAACAATTAAGTGTCAAAACCAGCCAATGATTTACCCACGCAGGCGTTTTCATTAATTAGTGTCACGAGAGAACGACAAGAACAAATTTAATGACCAAACTCTCTCACTCAGATTGTTTTCACTGCTCCTTGTTGTTGATAGGTTCATTGTGACCTCACACTTTATTAATTTACTAATAGATTTAGTGTTCATAAAGTTCATTTGTTCACATAATAATATCAACACAGTTATTTCTGTATCAGTATTTACATCACTTTCATATAGTTATAGTGACCTCCTGAATGACCTTTTCTTATTATTTATCCCAGTCTAAGTCCTTCTAGCCTGTGATTGGTTAGTTTAGTGACATGTGACATACATTGGACACTAGACCTAAGACCTTACCAAAAACATCTGTGCAGAGAGAGAAACAGTGACACAGCCAGTTCCACATGATAGCTTCCTCCATTTCATTTCCATTTTTCTATGAACCTGCTTTAAAGCCACAATGGAGTGACTACTGACACCAACACTGCTAAATATTCATGCATATTTTAATGACCCTGCTGCAAAAACATCTGAAATGGTGGCAATATCAGATAATTTCAAAGAGATCATCACACTGTGTGGACTAACACACCAGCAAAAGGAAAATCTACAGTATGAAAACATTTAGTATTACATTTTATTTTTTACAGTACAGATTGAGAAAATAGAGAGAGAGAATAGCAGTAAAGGGACTCAAACCTGGGCCACTGTGGCACAAATCTGTGTGAATCCAAATAGAGAATTGCTCCAGGGCAGGATGGATGGATGGTTTTAAGACATGGTATAAATGTGTGTCTTGAATAAACTGTACACCTATTGTGCAGTTAGCGGTCGAGCTAATGAGCTTTCTGACTGCCAGTTAAAGAGTCAGATCTCCTGAAGAGAGCCTTTCCCCCCATTTTAAATTAAATGATGCCCTACAAATAGTTTCTTGCCAATTTGTGAAGAGGAATTTTGCTGAACGTCTTTCAAATCTAATCAAGTAATTATGAATAAATGCAGCAATAAATACAAACAGAAGGTGTGTAAATACAGTATATCCACTTGCATGTGTGGATGTGTGTCTGTAAAATTCATAAAGATGGGAGTTGATTAACTTTGCAAGTCAACTCTGTGTATGAAATTGTACGCATATGTGTGTATTCATGTGTTACCCGCACTGACTGTGAACTCAGCACAGACAAAAACATGCAGACAAAGTAACAAAGTGGCTCAGACTCTAATCTACAAGTCGATATTAGTCTACATTATTTCCATGACGCCTCATTTGCCGCGCCGTTATAATTTACATACTGAGAAAGGAATCTGATGTACAAAACGCAAAAGCAGCATTTGGTGTGTAGTCATTAGATGCCAGCACTTGAATAAATAAAAATCTGTGGTAAATGTCAGCACATTTACATATTAATTAGGTTGAATATATCTACGCCGTGAGCGTCACAAGACCAAGGACAGCAGACTGCCTGAATGAAAGGGCTGACAGATTCATACGGAAACAAAGAGGTCGTCAGTCAGAAAGACACAGGTCCAAATTGCACACCTGAGTTGCCTCTCTTTCCCCTCCCTCTCTAGTGTCCTTCTCTCCCTTTCACTCTGTGTGAATCTTGTCCTTGTCTTTCTCCGCGTGAATCTTTGTCTTTCTCCCTCTGTGTAAATAGTGTCATTGTCTTTTTCTGTCTGAGGGAATGGTACCCTTGTCGTCCTGTCCCTCTGAATGACATTTGAGTGTGTACTTAAATCCTCTCCCTCTGTGTGAACGGCGTCCTTGTCTCTCATTCCTTTTGTGTGCAGTGTCCTTGGGTCTCCTTCCCTCTGATGCAACCGTTCAGCTATTCTGATGTAGCACCGCAACAAAACATGACAATTATAAAAGAGACACCTGTCAAACAGCTGATTACTGCTGTAACTAATGAGCTATTATTAACTATCATATTCAATATGGTTACATTTAAGTTTTTATTTTTAGCTGGAACACAACAGCAGTCCCACCGGTTTACCTGATAAGGCACAATCTCCCGTTTTGCTATTTTGTGTGTGCAACATCACTCCAGTGTTAAGTATATGAACAATATGCATGTTGTTTGGCTTATAGCCTACTCCAGGTGAGAAATGTTCCATTCAATCAAAAGGGCACCAGTTTTATGCAGCTCCAAAGTTCATGTAATTAACCTATGGTGTGGTGCCATTTTCACTCTCAGCTTATTTGGCTCTTGGTGCCATATTCGAGAAGTTATGGATCAGGATCTTGAGCCTCACCCTCTCTCTCCGTGCAAATAGTGTCCATGTCATAAGTCATTTGTTCGAACGAAGTCCTCTTTCTTAGAATGGTGAGTTCTGCCTTTTGTGTGTGTTCTCCTGGAGGTTGTGGCTTAGATTCCCTCTCTTTTTATTTGATCACATCTGGCAGTGACTTGATGTCCTCCAGGCTTAAAGCTACAGTTGGTAAGTTGACGAAAGTGAAAGTAAACTCCGCAAATTAGCCATAAACGCACCCACAGAAGACGTACCGTATCCATAGCAACCGGAGACTCCATAACGATCTCGCCTCTCTCTCACCCAACACAGGGGGAGGGGGGTTGACAGAAGTGAAAAGAGGGAGCTGAAGGTGTATCGTCTTGAAATTTCTGACCAAATCGCGGACTTTACTTTCACTTTCGTCAGCTTACTACGACGTGTACGAGCTGCGATTGGCCGCTCCTCCTGCTCCCTCTACCTGATTGGAGGAGAATCGTCGGTCGCGGTGGATTCTGGCAAATACGATTACAGGCTGTAGGTGGAGCCAGAGGAGTTGGATTTTGCCCTAAATTACCCATTTAATGTCCAACTATCAGAATATAGTGACAGTTCCAGCAAATATGACTGAATAATTGTTACCAATTGAAGCTTTAATGCAATTTTATCTGTTGACTTTTTTTTTTTTTTTCATGTCGCAGTTTCTCTGTTGTGATTTCTGGCATTCATGTGCAATATACACACTGGATGTCTGTTCACCCTGGAGAATGCATCTGTTCTCCATTGTTCATGGGGATCCAGTATTTCTAGCTTTATTTTCAGTTTTAAGGACAGTGGGCTGGGCAGATTGAAAACCTCTTTGAGTTGAATTTGTGATTTGATGAATAAAACCTCGTAAACTGACGTATAAGGCACGAATGGAGACGCTCACGAAGCAGCAGTAAGATTAAGAACAGTCATGAGTGAGAAGAACAGACCCAGATCCCACGTACATCACACAAGCTGGTTGTCCTGATCCCTTCAAACTTCTTAAAGCAGAAGTGAGTGATATATTTGTGTTAATATAAGTCTTAAATAGTTATATCTTCCGACAGCAATCACTTACATAGAGTGTTTGGACTGAAACACGGGTCTCTCAGTCCCTCTGCTCTGCTCTGAGCCGAAGAGAAAACATTTATCGTATCCTACAGTTTTTATCCAATGAGGAGAGAGAACGGCATGCAGGGCTGTGTGTGCAGCCAAGGAACGCCGTGAATGTGGTGACGTAGCGACGAGGACTGTTATGGTGCCTTCAAGGAAACTCGTATTTTTCCGACCGTGAAGTGGTACCAGTTCGATCTGGTACGAGTTCACCGGTCGGAAGTTACGAGTGGCCGTTATAGTGACTTTCACCGGTAAAACAGGTCGGAAAAACACGAGTGGGTTGCCTGGAACGCTACAAAGTTGTAAGTTGTGACTTGAAGCTGTAATTTACGATTTCAAAAGCCTGCCTGGAACGCAGCATTAGCGAAAACGACCGGATCACTCACTTCTGCTTTAATGAACTCAATTTAATCATTCAGTCCACTCACCGCCAGTCTTTTTAAACACTCCATCCATACACACTGTTGCCGAGCGACTGTTTGATTGGCGATTAAGCATTACACCCACTCACAACAACCAAATGAGGGACATCTCATTAAAACCAGAAAACAGGTTTGTCTTATTTGGCCCATTGTTGAAGCAACCACACAACCTGATGCCATTTACTGCCGCTCCTCATGTTTGCCATTGAACTCCAGGAGCTCTGCGGTTTAAATCCAAAACAACATTTGGATTTTACTCCCTGAAATGCGTTAATCTCACAAAAAGCAGGCAGTAGTAGTCCCCTAGTAGTTTTGCCTCCTTGGGTAATTCAGTCTACTGATACAGTCATTTCATCTGAGAAAATACCACAGCCCTGGGCCCAGTATTTCAAACGTGATCTGACAGGATTATCCTGGTCGGATTGGATTAAATCTAGATCTGATCTGAAAACTGGGTATTTCAACACAGATCAGGAGAATCCTGATCCTGAAGATCAGGGTTTCAGCTCTGGTAATCCAATCCTCCCTTGAATCCAGATAAAAGGCTGATTTGGGTATTTCAAAAGTTAAGTCAGATATCAGGATCAACTTGATACCAAAATTTCAGGATCATTCTGATCCCACCTCAGAGGTGGATTTGACTTGGATTGACAATGTCTCAGCTCCACTTTCCTTGATTTTGTTACTCAATATGTTAATTACACTTAATCTAAATTGTTAGTGTTTAAGTTTTAACAAATAATTGAAGTAATTGAAGAAATTTAAAACATGGCAAAAAAATATTGTTTGGCCATACATCCTGAAACTGCTGTATTTATTAATTTAAATCACATTCAAGCACTTTCCAAGCATTTACAAGGCATATTTTCATGCTTCTGATTTAATGAAGACAAATTTGACTTCAAAATAAACTTGAAAATGCATTTTTACAATGCTTGTGAAGTGAATGATATTTTAAAACATGCAGTAATGTATTTCAAAACGTGTTTGTATACAAACTGATTATTTTACTTCATCAAATCAAATGTTATTGTGCGATAAATGAACATACGGTAATCATGTTTAGTGAGAGGCTTCTAGGCTACATAAGGAAGACAAATTAAGAGCAAAGTGTTTAATCGGGTCACTGACCAAGCTATAGGCTTATGCTATGAAAAATAATGCAATCACAATTTCAAGCAGTTTCAATGGCTTTATTTCAAGTACAGTTTCAAGCACTTTATTCAAAATCCAAACACCAAGGTTTCCAAGGATTTCCAAGACTCTTGTTGCACTGTTGTCCTTATTAGCAGTGGTATTGCTGAGTGGTCTATGGCTGTGAGTGGGCTCTGAAAGTAAAAAGAGATGGTGTATGAGTATATCTTTGTCATAGTCAGAAATAAACAGTAGTCACAGAAATGGTCGAAAACATGATATCACCAGCATTACTGACACTTCTGAATGAACTGTATTGTTCACGTGCTGTGTGTGTGTAAGTTAATGTTACGTTTCCTAATTACTGCAGCAGTGTGGTCTGCACACAGCACAGGTAGCCTGCTTTAAAAAGAAAAAAAGTCCCCTGCATAACGTTAATAAACTCTGAACAGATTGGTGTAAGTGTAAAACAGTTAAGGTATGATGTACGTCAGATTAATTCCCTTGTAAATTAAACCAAAGTCCGCAAAATCGATCAACACAGCAGCTACGTCGCTAGCCCGCTAGCTCCTTAACACACAAGTCAATGGAGCCGAGTTAGCTTCCGTTAGCACGGCCGTGGATCAATTAGGGATCGTTACGCTCTCGTTTCAAGTAGGTGACAAATCAAATAGCTGGCTTGCATGATGTGTTGGTTGGCGTTCGTGTGGTCTTAAAACCGCTACACATTAGACGGCGGTAAACTTACACTTTTGACGTGAAAGTCGCGCTCCCAGCTGCTCCTTTGGTGAAGTAGTCCGCCATGTTTCAGATCCGGAGGCGGAGACTTGAGATTTGGAAATCCATATCCGGCCAGGTAGGGATCACGGTGATCCACCCTGCCAGTGTTTTGAAATACTCAGATAAAGTCAGCAGGATCACCGTGATCCAAGACTGAGAAAAGGAGGATTTCATTATCCGGATTATTCTGATCCAGATTACAAGTTTTGAAATACTGGGCCCTGGTGACCTGGAAATACCTTATAGTCTTTACAGAGCGCAGTCTATTTAATATATTGAGAACTCAGAATCACAAACCAGCTTGACATATGTCCCTCTTTTTCACAAGGAAATTAGATTTGGTTGGGTGGAGGGGGGCAGAGATAGTGTTTGTTCTGTTCTGCTGGCAAAAACAACAACAACTGATCCCGGCCAATGAGGATGGCAGAAGTAGGAAAGTTTCCATGATCTGAATTAATGGAGCGTTGTGCCCCATCTCCCGCTGGGCCCATACATGCTGCAAATGTGTGTACACATGACACCAAAATGCACTGTGGACAAACATATCTGCCAAATGACAATAGTTATAACTGTCGTCTCTCAGGAGCAGCAGACACAACACTATTATTTCCCTCCCTCCACTGTTCCCCTCCAACTTTCATCTCGAGAATTAAGGTTGTGCGGGCCATAAAATCTTCAGCCCGGGGCGAACCTCTGTACATGATAGAATGACAAAATCATATCCCCCTCATATGATACTTTCTGGATGTTGCCATCTTATTAACTAAGTTGGAAAAAGTATTATTTAAGAGAAATGTCAAGAAACTTAGGAAGAATAACTAAAAAGTCTGATCTAAGCTCCAGGGGGAGACCAAACCAGAATATGGTAGTCAGAACAGTTAAAACTCTTTTTCCATGAGAGCTGAACCAGGAGCCCTGAGAGGCCTCACTAATACATGGCTGAGCCAGATTGTGCAGTGCCCACAAGTATTTCAAAGGTTTTCAATTTAATACTGGCCAAGCCAAGTGGGTGATGTGGTAAGATGTGAGGAGACGAGCTTGCTGTTGGAAAAATAAGCGACCTAGACCTAGTCTGACATTTCCCTAAATGAGAGGAACAGGACTGACTGCATGATTAAATATTAAGTTTAAATGAGAATCAAAACTGACCCTGGAGTTTCTGGACACAACTTTGACACAACGTCAGAAGCCACATTTTGTAATATTCCAACGGTTCAAATGTTTCAAATGAGCTATTGGATTGAAGTGTCTAAAACTATTTTTGACAATTACGTATAATCAGAGGTGGGTAGCGTAGCCAAAAAATTTACTCAAGTAAAAAGTAAAAAGTAGCCATTCAGCCACTTGGTGGAAAAAACTACTCAAGTACTGAGTAACTAATGAGTAACCTCTAATTTATTTGTTTAATAATCAGCGCATGAATGTAATGTTCTCAAATACACAAAAATATAAAATAGCAATGAACAAATTCAGATATTGGCAAAGAACAACATTATAACAACTAGGAAGACCAAGAGCTGTGATTTCTGATGAAATTAGGGCCACATTTGTTGACCATGTGGTAAATCATGGACTCTCTTATAGAGAGGCTGGTTTAAGGGTGCAGCCAAACTTGCAGCGGTCGACGGTTGCATCACTTATGAGAATTTTCCAGCAAAACAACAGGTAAGACATGCGTCCCACAATTACTGTATTGAACCCAGACTGTATGATTGAACCATATTTTACAAAATAAATGAATCTATGTTTTTACATTGGCTGACATTTTGGGAAATATATATTGATTATTTTGTGTTTTATATTACTGCACTGTATGTAGGATGCATAGGTTGCCACGTACAGGAGGAAGAGGCCGAATCTTCTTGAATGTACAGGAAAGAGCTCTCATTGATATGGTCATCGCAAAAAATGCCAGAAAGCTGAGGGAAATTGGGGACAGAGTGCTGAGAGACAACAGAACCTTTGCAAATGTGAATTCTGCCAGCATTACCACAATTGCCAGAGTCCTCAAGAAGCATAAAGTTAGGATGAAGTAACTCTATAAAGTACCTTTCGAAAGAAATGGAGAACGTGTCAAACAACTTCGTTATCAAATTACTACTGTAACCAGACATACATTTCCTTTATTTTAGATGGTAATGGAGATGGAGGCCAGACAAACTCCACATGAATTTATCTTTTATTTGTCGATGAAGCGGGGTTCAACCTGGCAAAAACCAGAAGAAGAGGAAGAAATGTCATTGGACAGCGGGCAACAACTGATGTACCAGGCCAGAGAGGCAGAAATATTACAATGTGTGCAGCCATTTCTAATGATGGTTTACACATAAACCTCACATTGGCCCGTATAATACAGACAGGCTCATTTCTTTTTTAGATGAGCTCCATATTCAACTTGTGCCAGCAGGGGGGAGAGGTCAAAGGGCAAGAGATACCACTTTTGTGGTTGTGTGGGACAATGTGGCGTTCCACCACTCTCGCGCAGTGACTGCGTGGTTCACTGCACATCCCAGGATGTCTGTTGTTTTTGCCTCCATACTCACCCATTTTAAACCCTAGAATTTTTCTCGGCGTGGAGGTGGAAGGTCTACGATCATGCTCCACACAACCAGCTTTCCTTGCTGGATGCAATGAATGCTGGGTGTGGAGACATTTCTCCCGAAGCCTGCCAGGGGTGGATCAGACACGCAAAAGGGTTCTACCCAAGGTGCATCGCCAGAGATGACATTAGATGTAACGTGGATGAAAACATGTGGCCAAATGCAGACGACAGGGTGTGAATGTTACAGTATACATGTGTTGTTGTTGTTGTTGTTGTTGTTTTTTACTTACATTATCTCTTGATTTGTGTTCTACCTCTGGAGATTCTGCATTTTTCCGTTTACAGTAAACTTTTTATTTTTTGTAAGGTCCCTTACTGTAGTACCTATGCAAGGGCACAGAGAAAATACATTTTCTTGGTGTAAATTGCTGCATTCCTGATTCATTTTTGTTGCAATATATTATCTAGAAGTGCAAAGATATTGCAGTATTTATTTTATAATAAACCTGATTTACTTATTTTGAAAAAAAAAATCATTCAAACTTCAAAGATCAAATTTATTTTAAGTAATGTTCTTTGTTGTTAGAGTTTTGTAGTTCAGTGTACTAAGAGTGACAGTGTTTCCAAAGTGATACTATTTGCTAGTGTTGTGGTTGAATGAGCTTATTTTGAGACATGTATGAAGTGTTTTGTTGGTGAGGCACCATTTTGGGGATGGGATTTACCGTTTAGCTGAGATGCCTGATGGAAATACTGGCTGTGTTAAGAGTTTTGAACATGTGTCTTCAGTTTTGACCACTGCTTGTTAGCAATTGAAAAAAACTGTAAGTAGCCCGCCCTATTGAGGAGTAGGACATGTGACTGAGCTGATCAGGATGGGCGCAGCTTGAGTTGTCTGCCTGAACTAGCTCCACAGGCTTCGCATCATATAATGTGCATGTGAAGAGGGACTGTGAACTAATCCTTGGGGAACTCCTCAGAGCAGCAGAGCATTAAACCTTAGGGACAGTAACACATTTATGTGGATGTTATGGCTACAACATCAATATCCAGTCCAGGGGCCAGTCGGTCGAAACCTAGATAAGGGATTAAGCCAGGATATGTTGGTTATCCTGGCTGAATTTAGCCTCAAGTCAGTTGTTCAAAAGCAAGTTAAATTTTGCCTGGTCAAGTTACTATGATTTACTGATGATTTATTATTATTATAATATTATTTATTATTATATTATTATTATTCTCTGCGGCTAGCCTGCTCCAGCCTCCGGACCAGACCTTAGTCAATTTTGTTGTCTTTATCTGTGAAGTCAGAAGTCACTCTGATCAGAAATCAATGTGTTTCATACAGTTATTCCATGTTCTTATGTACATATTGGCCTGATTTTTAAACAAACTATATATATATATATATATATATATATATATATATATATATATATATATATATATACACACACACACACACACAATAAACATTTACACTATTGTCTATCAAGCTCCATAAATGCAGCTTTCTCTTTTCACACTGAATCTTGCTTCTTCAGATGCAGAGCATACAGAAACAGATGTCTGACGGTTTGTGAATTCTGTAAAACACATTAGCACAGAATTGTGGACACTGTGGATGTTCATCAGGCAAAACTCACTATTTTTCCAGGCAGGCTGTCAGGGTGTTCAGCATTTTTGTCCATCTGTTACATATGATATTTTCTATGACCATTACTACATCACTGGCTTCTCACAAAAAGCAATGGAGCAAAAAGAGCAATTGATATATTGTTGTTTTTATTTTTATAAAATGTTACAAAATATATGCCTAAATATTGGTTGAAGTAAGAAAATAAGAATAAAATTAAATGTGTGAGCAGGCACCTGCCAACTAATTTATATGCCTCATTTGAACATTGTTATCAGCAATTTATTGAAGCACCAGACTGCATAATGTTCTTGTATTTAATTAAATTTCACCTGTGGCTCTTTTGGCCACTTGTATTTGTGATGTATGAACTTTACTTTAAGAGATTTGTGCAAAGAATCAACTTCCACAGCTCTTTCTTTTTTCTTTTTTTTTAAGAGGTGTGTCTTACGTCAACGATCCCTTGTTCATTGGAGGAAAGTACACCACACCTGTCCTCTTATCGATTAATCTGTGATCAATATCTGTGGTCTACTGAAGAAAGCCTTGGCTTACTCAAATTAGTTATACATGGCTTGACAAAGCTGCCCCTCAGCCTGTTTCAGCGTTCGGACAACTAATTAAACCAGGATGGACTTAATGAGACTTTGTCTAACCTGGCTTTTCCACTTATCCTGGATTTCTTTATTCTACTTTTCAACAACAGGCCCTAGGGCTCTGACTCAGAAAATAGGAACATTTGTAGTAGCTTTGTGAAACTGTGCCTAAAGCTTTCTGACATTTTAGATATTATCATAATTACTATACTATGTGATTACTAGAGAGATTAGTGGAGAAAGGTATTACATTTTTTATTAAAATTAACAATTTCAACAAACAAATAAGGGTTTGTTTCGTTTAAGCATCATCAGGATAACCAACATATTCCGGCTTAATCCCTTGCAGGTTTGAATAACAGCCCCTTGGTCAGCATTTAGATTAGCACATAACAGTGTGTTAATGGGGGAGACTGAGTTTCTCCAGACTCCACTCTGGTATTTGTGACAGAAATGCAGCTTCTCTAACCAGCTTGATGTTTTCTGCCTTCTTTTGTGGAACATGTTTGTTCTTCACTGGGTTGTTTCTCCCCTTTTTGTCCTTCCCTGCTGATTTCTGGCACAATGACTGAAAACTGTCATATTACTGTATGGTGAAGTGTAGTTTTAAACTGGTGCCTGTTGGTGCTGTCAGGATGTGGGGAAATAGGACCCAAATGCAGACTCACTGGTTCAGTGACACACAAAGGCTTTTATTTTACTCACTCACAGACTGGCAGGGGAAATACTGGAAGACAGGCATGGACACGGGAAATAATGACGACGAACCAACAAGGACAAAGGGAGACGCTGAGGTTAAATACATGAGAGAACGAGACACAGGTGGTGCAATTAACACAGGTGAGACACGTTAGGTAATCACGAGCAGGGAGCACACAGGAAGACAGGACAAGGACTTCAAACTAAAACAGGAACTAAACTAGGACAAAGACACAGACCCCAACACACAGGAAAACAGACCTTCAAAATAAAACAGGAACTAAACAGGGAACAGAGAACGTGACAGGTGCAGGTCTATATGACAGTAGACAGAGTAGTTTTGTTTCTATTAACGCATGCTTACAAATTATTACAAATGTTAATAACTTGGAGCAGGAAATGCTGCAGCACCAAGGGTCCAGAAAGTTTCAGAAAGCGAGATTAGTGGAAACTCTGATCTCTAATGTGTTCATACTCCACATAAGCCGTTATTAAACTCTCCAGTTGGGTTGGAGTGAAATTTACGGTTCTATTTCTTTCTTTCTTTGTGAATCGTGTCATCTGTGCTTCTTGTGCTCACAGTGAACGCGCCTTCCCCAGGCTCAACATACTCAGGGTTGATTGAACTAATTCTGATCACCTGTTCTGAAACCTTGAGCTCAGGCTCAACCAACCCTGAGCTACTGTAGGGATTTGACTCAGAGTTTGTTGAGCCTGCTTCCTGAAATGGACCCCAGTTCATTTTGTGATAGGGGTATGAAAAATTAAACTGTCTAAATCTTCTTTGACAAAATTAAATTTGATACTAAAACACAGTCCAAGTTAAATTTCTTGTTTGATGTTGTTTCATCATGATCTTCATATACCGTTTGTTTGTTTGTTTTTTGTTATGTTTGTTTTGTTCAAGGATTTGCTTTCTCAGTGAGAGTAAGGTGAAACATAAATACTGCTTTCATATAGGATAAAACTGTTATCAATCCACAAGAAGAAATGCTGGAGTCATTGTGTTCTTGTTTTCTTGTTCTTCTCCATGCATGCAAAAAAATATGTATCGAGACTGTCAAAAGTATCTGATCTGATGTCTAAAGGATGACTGAGTGTTATTTGTCTCCAGATTTAGGGATTAACTCATGTGCAGAGGGGCGAGAATATCTCAGGTCTTTTTTAAACCTGAATCTTTCACAGCCTTCAGTGAGTTCTTCTTGGGTAGTGACAACTGACACTGTGACCAATCTGTGAGCTAATTCACCACCATATATTTTATGGAAAACAGTGTTTCATTTATGCTGAGAATTCTACATCGACGGCCAGCTTGACTTAATGTTGTTTACATGTTGTTTTCATCCAAAGTACCCGTTTGGCAGAAAACATGCTATCCAGAAAGTGAGCGTGAAGACTGGAGGCATCTGCTACTGTGTGTACTGCTGTGTGTGCTTCTGACAGTATTTGTCCATGTAGTCATCTTTGTCTGGATAAATGCTTTGTGTTTACCCCATTTATCCTCACTTACTTCTTGCATCTTGGGCATATGGGGGGCCTAAAAAGGAAAAATTAGAGTGAAAAAGAATCCAGGACCAAAGATTATTTGAAAGGAATTGACATCTACATTTGGAGGTGAAGTGAGACACATTAACCAGAGCTGAAAATGTGCAAATGCACAAGACACACAACTCATTTCTATTCTCATGCTGAATTGCAAACAGCCGCATGTAAACACCTTACCCTGATATCTGAAAGCCGCTCACCATCTGCGCAGGCGCGGCTTCAGCCAACTGACGTAACCGTTACCATAGATACGTCACTAATAAAATGGTGGTGACAACAAGAGCATATTTCTGGAGCGACGAGGAGACTATTAAAGCAGATATCAGTGGAATGTTTTTGTTAATATAAGTCCTAAATAGTCCTATTTTCCGTCAGCAATCACTTACATGAAGTATTTCAGCCTAAACACGAGTCTCTCCGTCACTCTGCTCTGCTGTAACCCGAGGAGAACATTTTCCTTGTGGGATACAAGTGTTATCCAATGAGGAGAGAGAACGGCATGAAGGGCTGTGTGTGCAGCCAAGGGATGCGCGTGAATGTGGTGACGTAGCACGAGGACCAATTGATGCCTGACAAGGGCGGGGGCTGCTAACTCATGGTGCGTTCAAAGAAACTCGTACTTTGTGTTTTTCCTTCCTGTGAAGTCATACCAGTTCGATCTGGTACGAGTTCACGGGTCGGAAGTTACGAGTGGCCGTTATAGGGAACTTTCACAGACAACAGGATGGTAAAAACACGAGCTACGGGTTACCTGGAACGCTACCAAGTCGTAGTTGTGACTTGAAGCTGTAACTTACGGTTTCAAAAGCCTGCCTTGAACGCAGCATTAGCCGAAACGGCCGTGAAGCTGATATCTGCTTTAAGATTTAATATTTGTTTCATGTGAGAAAGTAACTGTTTAGATCCCCAATGTGCGGCCAGTTTATCCAATTGATGGCTGTTTAGAAGTTTGCTATGACGTTTTTCAGAGAAGTGAAGCTCAACCTGTGTGAGCTGTGACCGGGACATCACAGAGGCAGCAGCCCGTCTGCAGAGCTGGTCGGCCAGCCAACCTACGGGGAAGAAAATGATCGCTAATTAACTCACCCACAGGTTTTTAGAGGTTAACCGCCGGCTGGCTAAATTACTTTTTGGGAGATAAATGTTGGTCTCATTGATGAAATCTAACAATTGTGGCAGTCGCATTAGTTTGTTTGAATGACAAGTGAAGCTTCATGTTTGTATTGGACAGAAGAGCAGCGCTGTCTGGGGCTCTTACAGAAATCACCACATTTACATCAATAAATTAATGTTTTACAATGTACCGATCAGTCTGCATTACATTTTCTTTTCTTTTATTAAGTAATATAACATGGCAGCATTTTTAATTTGTAAATTTTGTTGTGCTTCAACACATATACGCACAAAAGACGCAGTAATCAGAAACCGGAATACTGGTGTTTATCATGTATACAGGGAAACTGAATAACCAGGTTTCTCTAAGTTCATGTAAACACCATATCCCAAATTTGATCAAAATCGGGATACCCATCAAAATTGGGGTACTGAAGTGCATGTAAACATAGTCACTGTTGGCCACACACTCTTGTGGCCAATAGAGGAACTGCAGTTTCCATTGTTTCTGTTCTTTTATTTCTTCAGTCCTTAAAGCAGAAGTAAGCAATATTTTTGTGTTACTATAAGTCTTCAATAGTTATATCTTCCGACAGCAATCACTTACATACAGTGTTTGGACCGAAACACGGGTCTCTCAGTCACTCTGCTCTGCTCTGAGCCGAGGAGAAAACTTTTCTTGTATCCTACAAGCTTTATCCAGTGAGGAGAGAGAACGGCATGAAGGGCTGTGTGTGCAGCCAAGGGACGCCGTGAATGTGGTGATGTAGGGACGAGGACGGGGACTGCTAACGCCATCGGCTGACAAAAAGTTAGCCAAAACGACCGGATCGCTTACTTCTGCTTTAACATTGCTGCCTCATTATAAATGGTTGCGGTCATATAGCAGTTTCGGTTTCAGCTTCCATTAAACTGACAGATGTAAAGTGTGTGTGCATCCATCTCTGTGTGTCAAATCGCTTATGGTTCATTGACCCTGTCTTGATTTTTCTTTACAGTTCAGATTGGAGTCAAACTTTTTGCTGCTTGTACACTGAAGTCCATAGGAAGTTTAGGAGAGATATAATTAATGACTCACAGCTTGGTCCGCCTTGAGCAAAAAGGCATGACTAATCAAACTGGATGTTTGGAGGTCAGACAGACGGGAATTCACCTCAGCACCAGAGAGAATTTGACTAGAGATAAATAAGTCCACAGTTCATATGCAGAAACAGTCCTTGTGTTGTAAATGGCTGAATCATAGCTACCGTCAGATCTAAATGAGCTGGGAGCAGAGGAAAATCCTTAATGCTTACACAAATCCATGATTCAATCAAAGGGTTGCTGCTGGTATGAAAGCAGCACAACTGTGATTTAAGTGATTAATAGTGCACATACTTGGTTGATTTGACGTGTTGTCAAGACAAACACAAACACAATATTTTCTTACACCACAACATGTTTAATCATCTAGAATGCATTTCTGTCCAGAGCTATTCGATTTGCTTTTTGCGTATTCTCAGTATGTCTTTTGTTCTTCTATAGAGTTTCTTGTGGATTTTTTCCCCCTTTTCTTTTATTGAGCCATATGAGGTGGCTGTAATAATCTTATTGACTTAGTGGCCCTGAGCCAGTACATCACACTCAAACCCACACACTGTCCAGAACCCAGAACCGAAATTCCTGAGTGCCAACAGACAAACACAATTTGCACACATACAGTAACAAGCTGCATTGTCAAAAACCTGCAGAAGGCAAACATGGTCAACAAGGTGTAGATATTGTTTCTCCTGGTTCACTGTACATTTATAACCAAGTAATGTCACATCACATTTAATTATGAGGAAATGAGCAAGTCGTGTGTAACTACTCAGTTGCAGGCACATTCATGCAGCAAATTATTCTCTTAACCATCAAATTATATATATTATATATTTATTATTATATTATTATATTAATCATAAATAAATAATCATAATAATGAGAGATATTGACTTGTTTGAACTAATTCAAAAAATATTAATGGGAGAACATCTACATTCTGAATTTTTATTTTCATGCTTGACATTGAGAAAAATCTACTTCCCAAAGGTGTGTAATTGTGGGGTCAGAGAAGACACTGTGGGCTGGTGTCTCCTTTTCAATGTGTCATTTGAAGTATTGATCCATATAAGAAAATATGTTTATGCATTGAGGACCTAACATTTTGGTGTAGTTTTACGTCTGTTCTCCCAGGCTTATGATTGGCTGAGAGTTTTCTGAGCGATCATGTAAAATATAATAGATTTCAACTAAAAACAATCAGAGAAACCAAATCTAGGCCCAGGTAGGCAGGACTTAGGGAGTGAGGGTAGTGACAGTGGTTCTGATGATGTGCATTTCTCTGTGGACTGATACTTTGATACATAATTGATATAATCACATAAAAATGGACTTGCACTTATACCATTCACACACATTTGTACACCTAATGGACAGATCGGGGGCAAGTGCAGGTTCATGTCTTGCTCAAGGACACTTCGACATGTTGCCAGGAGGAGGCCTGGAATGGAACCACCAACCTTCCGGTTAGCAGACAACCCCCTCTACCTCCTGAGCCACAGCCCATTACACATGAGCATGTACCTGTACACTTTATGGGACAACACATGGCAGAAAAAAGACTCAAAGCCTCTTTGTTATGTACCAGTCAAGTTGCATTTTACATCCATGTCTGTTTAAAGTCATACCAAATGTGCAGGTGAAGACTGCAAATCTATTTAATAAAAGGTGTTAATTTGTATTGTGTCATAATTTGCATCAATTTTTTTTTGAGTTATGGACAATACACATTTGTGCCAAATTTGAAAAAACAAAAACAACAACAACAACAAAAAACATCCTTCACAGACCTTTCACAAATCGTGTTCAAGAAAATGGGACAGACTGACAGTAAAACCTAAAAAAAAGAATATAATGCATGATGCCTCTGGCCACTGGTGTTGCTGGCACAGAGGTATAAGAGATAAAGAGAGTGGCTGCTCCGACAGGAGGTGAGCTCCAGCAGCAATCTGACAACCAATATCCACACAATAATAATACTGCGGAACAATACAGGATGGAAGCCATCATTCATTAAATAACCCTGTGCATATATCCACATCAATTATGTTACACACATATTGACATAAGCATTTTCTGTGGACTGGATGAATAGATGATGGATTATATTAAAGTAAGAGGACTGATTTAGAACCACCTAAATATTCTTGCTCTTTTTGGCTTATTACTCTTTCCATGTACACTTATCATCCCAGTAGCTTATTGCAACAAATTCAGACACATTTGCCAAAGGCTGATCATTGAAGTTGTTTTGAGAAATGTAGGCCATTAGCTAAAGTGCACGAACTAGATGGAGGGAAAGAGGGTGCAGCAACATGACACAAACACCAGGTCAAAGGCAGTGAACATGGTGCAATATAAATCTAACAATGGCTATTATTTAAGGATGATTTTATTTTTCGAAGTCACCAGATATCTGCAGGCCTGGAACTTGAAGCGTAAAAACACATTTCTGCTGAGAGTGACGTGCAGATGGGAAATGTTGACCACTATTTGACCCATCTGAGTACGCACTCAATCAGATCTCAATTTAACAAAACACAGAGCAGCTAGAAGAGCCCATTTTCTG
This sequence comes from Trachurus trachurus, assembly GCF_905171665.1. Taxonomy (NCBI): domain Eukaryota; kingdom Metazoa; phylum Chordata; class Actinopteri; order Carangiformes; family Carangidae; genus Trachurus; species Trachurus trachurus. The sequence continues at coordinate 22,585,699 of NC_139896.1, read as the reverse complement.
TCACTCAGGCAAAGTGTACCCTCTATCAATTGTTGAGAGTACAAATGGTTGGGTGGGTACAAATCTCCGCCTGTGCTTTTGTTATTGTCAGCCTGCAGTCTTCGCATGAGGGGGACAATGTGGAAAAACGCTTGAGACCCTGATTTTTTGAAGTCAGTAATTACCTGAGTTTGACCTGCAGTGTTTCTAACGCAGAGGATAACACAAAATGAATCTAGTGTGCTATACCTTCATGCACTGAATCTGCTGCAACCGAGAGAGAAAAAAAAATCCCTCCAGTCGCTATACAGTCACACTGACATGAATCTGCACTTTGCTCTCCTCAGATTCTTGTTTGGATCTGTTGGTAGCACCAAGGCCTGTCTCCTGGAAGCAACGTGGCTCAAGACCAGCCTTTTCAATCAGGCTTATAATTGATTTCTGTTATTTCTTTATTCCTTTTAATCAGGCTTCTTATCATATTTAATCTTTATTTTATGTGATTTTAGCTGTTTTAATTGTGTTTTTATGCCTACTTTGTTTGATACCTTTCATCTAATCTTACTGTTTTAGTCTTTTAGCTTTTACTGTTTCAGTAGTTTTAGTCCATTAGTTTTTATCTCCAGTGTTTCCTCATGGGGGCCTACCACACTGGGAGTTGCTTTGGTCTACCGATGGGGGTGCTGTCCTGTGGCTGGCTGTGGCCCGGGTGGCTAGGGCTCCGCACCTTGGTGTGGGGCCTGGGTCGGGGTTGTCTCTGTGGCAGCGCTCCCTAGTCGTGGGCCGGGAGCCCTCTTGGGGTGGTCAACCCCCAAAGATGGCCTTCTTCCCACCTGAGGTCTTGGTGCCCGGCCATGTCTCTCTAAAGACAGCTAGTGCGTGTGGATGTAATCTTGTGAGTGTGTGTATGTGTGTATGTCTCTGTGTGTATTTTTGGGGGTGGGAGGGTTGAGTTTTCTTCTTCACTTTGTGTTGCTTTTATGCATGAAAAGTGACATACAAATGAAATTTGATTTGATTTGATTTGATTTGATTTGATTTGATTTGATTTGATTTGATTTGATTTGAACATTTTCATTACTTTATGTCTGAATTTGGATCAGAGGAACGTTATGTTCTGGACAGTGGAGTGTTGTGTTCGTGTACCACACACAAATCACAGATAAAAGTGGTTGACACTGACGCTTTGATGCAGATCAGTTCTGATTAATATTTGAGTAAAAATACAAGTTCACCAATATACATATTTTACAAATCAATTCTACAGTAAGTAAAGGTCTTGCATTCAAAATCCACAAATAAGTATCCTCACCAAAGTTATTAAAGCAGAAGTAAGCGGAATGTTTGTGTTAATATATGTCTTAAATAGTTAAATCTTCCGACAGCAATCACTTATATAGAGTGTTTGGTGTGAAACACGGGTCTGTCTGTCACTCTGCTCTGCTGTAAGCAGAGGAGAAAACTTTCCTTATCCTACAACCTTTATCCAATGAGGAGAGAGAACAGCATAAAGGGGCGGTCCTCTCTGTGTGTGCAGCCAAGGGATGCGCGTGAATGTGGTGACGTAGGGATGAGGGCGGGGACTGCTAACTTAATCGGCTGACAGGAAGTTAGCCAAAACGACCGGATCGCTTACTTCTGCTTTAATCCTCCAGACCAAGGTCCTCTACACACAAAGAAATGCTGGGTTGTTTTTTCAACCCAACCGTTGGGTTGAGCCTGTTGGTTAATTTAATTGGGTTATTTTCATTGAATTGGGTATTCTGAGAACCCAATTCGCTAGGTTATTTCTGTTGGGAATGGAGTTATTAGCTGTTGGGTTGTAATTTCTATAGTGTTGTGTTGGTTTGTTTTGGACTACCCAACACATTAGGTTAATGTTCGGTGGGAGGAGTTTCCCAGCATGCTTTGGGACAGTGTGTTTGTGATTATAAATTTAGGTTATTTCTGTTAAATATCACCACAGATGTTATCTGCTACAGCTACACAATCTTTAGTGATACTGTTCTACACACTAATTTACTGATTCAATGTTCTACTCAGTTTACAATTACTGTTAAGGAAATAAGCACTTTGACACCATAAGTGAAGTTATGTGTTTGGTTAGTGGCCTCCCTTCCTTTATGTGCAGTTTGTGTGTGTGTTCTGAGGATAATAAACAGCATTCCCCCTGTAGTCAAGCGGTGTATGAGGCACAGGAGCTGCTATAAGATCTAAAGTTAGTCTCTGTTTGAGTTGATGTTACTATAGAACCCTAGCCTGCCACAATGTAGTTGTTAAGATGTAAGTTCATGACGCACTGTTGAGTACTAGCTTCAGGGATCAATTGGTATGTTAGCAACCCAACTTGAAGAACCCAGCAGTGTATTCAATGTGAACCCTTAATTGGGTTATATGAACAACCCAACTGGGTTGTATAAACAACCCAACTGTTGGTTTAAGGAAACCAACCCAACTTGTTGGGTCAAAATAACCCAGCATGTGTTCTGTCCAATATTTAACCAGTGTTGGGTGAAAAAATAACCCTTGTTTTTAACCCAACATTATTTTTTTATACAAGAAGTAATTGTTAATACTGATGCATCCGTTTTTCAGCAGCATTTTAGAAGCTGCTCTACTGCATGACTGTGGAGATTTGTGCATTTATAACTTAAAAGTTGCAGCTGGAGAAGGTACCGCTGAGTGTTCATGCAGTATATGCATGCACACATTTACATTCTGAAAATGTTTTGATTGTGATTTTAATATGGACTCTGGGGAGATTAGCCTTAAGCTAAAAGAGATCCACACAAACAACATTGAATAAAACATAGCTGACTAAACCCACGCAAAAAGAACCAATGACAACCATCTGTTATGGTCATGGTTGTGATCATAGGCTATATTGTGAAATGTGTGTGGAAAAGGGACAGCCCAACACAGAAACTGGTTCCGTCTGTTCCATTAAACATGCTCAATTAAACTGAAATTATTCCAGAATTGAAACTCAACTTGGGTCAGTTTTCAGTTATATTTATCCTGTAAATTCAAAAGGCAAACTGTACTTACCGTCACTCAATGTGACGATGATGCATGGTTGTGGAGCTGGGTGGAGTCTGTGGCAGACAAACAGAGAAATACAGGATCTGAGGGATGGAACAACCTAACGTTTTTTGTTTGTTTGTTTTTTTCTGTGTATTATCACTGCATATTTTTTGGGAGGTGGTGTGGCGGGTCCCTTCTACTCTGCTCCAGCAGCCTACAGGCTGAAAGGGTATGAAGTTGTTTGAACATTAGTAGTGGGTCTACTGGGGAGGTGGGGGAGGGGACCTGGTAGTCTTAAACCTTGATTGCTATACAGCACAGAGTTCAGGACTTCAAATCCAGAACTACACAGGGAAGTCTGGGAGAGTCTGGAAGATGTTAGGAGTTCAGGCTCAACAGACTTTGTCAAAGTCCATTATATAAGTGATTTATACTGTTTCATTGTGGCACACAAGAAACAAAAGGTTGCAAAACAACTTTACTTTATTTTTAAGCCACATAATCCATCTTTCTTGTCCTTCAACCATCTCTTCAACTACTCCATAATCAGCTCAGGCTGGGATATTTATGTCTACATAAGCCCTTTTCATCTGAAGCAGGTTAGAGACAAAGGTTTCTTTTGTCTGAGCAGTTCAAGGGTGTAAACACACTGATATGTTTCTGTTTTTATAAAAAGACAAATTCTAATCAAGATCATACATTTATTCCTATACCAACCTGTTAATGTATCACACAGTTTCTGAATACAGGCTGCATGCATTCATCTGTGGGCTGAGACTTTGATACTTTGTGTAAATATGGAACACAGACCCTTGTACAATATGGGACTTTATGTAGAAGGTATTATTACAAGTTAAACCAGCAGTTCTCTATGCTTTTGTCTTGTGATCAGTGCGTAGCTGTGCCTCTGTCTGTGCCTGAGTCATTTTCAGTTCGACTGAAGATACATTTTCCCCATAAACCTCTCGCATGGTTTCATTGCAGTAGCTGTTCAATGATCCAATATTTCACCAAAAAAACCAAAGACTAAAGAAAAGTTTTAAAAAGTGACATCATCCCTCTAACTCCAGTGAAATGTCTGTGTAATCACATGAGCTTTTTCCTGTTTTTTTTTCTTTTCACTTACTTTTCACTTTGTTGTATACCTTGGAGCACATTGTTGGACTTTGTGTCTCGCAGACAGTTTGTCTTCATTTCGCTGTCTGCTGTCTCTGGCTGTTACTGTCTCATTATCATTTTTCTCATTCCTCCCTGTGACTGACCAGCTTTGTGTGTATGTCTGGTCCATTGGACAGCGTCTGAACTGTGTCTGCTCTTCACACTCCATGATTGTTTCCCAGCTTTGTCATCTTCTTCATTTATCAACCTACATGTATTCATTCAGTCATGTACCAGAGCTTTAGTCTGGCTTTGACACCTCATACCTTGAGAATCTCTTTGCACTAGCATGAAAGCCTGTTTTGTTCTCTCTGATCACTCACATCTAATATACAGTAGAGTATAGAGGCTACAGCTCAGATTCCTCTTCATGTCTGAGTATGGAGCTCTTTAAACTATTTTCTTCTTGATGCAAATTTAAATGGGGGAAACAAATGAGGCGACATAAAACTAATGTTGATATGAATATTAACTCATACATTACAGTCAAACCTGAGCCTGGAGCAGGAGAACATTTGTTTTCCTCTGCTTGTCTGTTTGCTCAACCTGCAATCGAGGATCAATCACAGGAGGGCAGACACACTGATCAACTCCACACACACACAATAGTAATTGGTTTTTCGCTGACAGATCTGACAAGTTATCACGTTCATCCTCAAACAAGGAGACCAGTGTATAGGGGTAGGGCGCCACATGCCTCAGGAAATTAACATGCACAAAGGAATGAATGACTTGCTTTAGACTGGGTTTAGCTCACCATGGTAACCTGAAGACTACTATGTAAGCTGAGTCGTCGATTGAAAACATCTCAAGTCATGGAAAGATATGAGGCAGCACTAAAACAACATGTCTCTAGAATATCTACCCAGCTGAGTAGTAAATACCCAAATGATCCCCTCTACAATAGCAACCTATAAAAGAGCAGCTGGTGAGTGTATGAGTTGGAGAAAAAGCTGGAGATCTAGAGTTTTCTACCTCTGTTGCCGTGTTTCTCACCTGCCAGAGAAACCAGAGACACATTCATAAGAGACTGGAGGCATGTGCTCAGAAACAGGGAGAGAAAGCTGAAATGGGGTTTTGAACATAGATCACAGAGCATGCTTGAACTGAACATACCAACAAAGCTCATCTGAAATTGTTCCTGCATATCTAATGTGTCCCTGCACTATAGCTATGGTTTTACCTTTTATATGGTAATGGATCATTAGGCTTAGAGTTAAAAACAAGACAGGGGAAATAAGAGCATGTATTTTAGTTTTAGTTGTTTGTTTTTTTTTTACAAGAGAGGAGCAAATATTTATCACTCCCAACATCTGTACATGTTCCTCCTGAGCAGATCTATTTAGATCTATGGAAAGACTACCTCCTGTCTGTCTGATCTACCGAGGCACTGATGACCCTTCAGGGTACAATAAATAGAGGTGCCCCTGGTGATCTACAGGCCTGCACACAGACCATCTTACACCATTGCCTCCCAGGTATTTGAGAGTTGACAGATGACCATGGTTGATGGTTGACACTGCACGATTTGTGATGCACTCCTTAAGTGGTTCACCACCCAGCTCTGGCAAATGTGTCATTGCCAACAGTCCAGCCTTCGGTCACTGTGTGTAAGGCAATGATGGATGCCATGCTCCCCAATGGTCTACAGGATTACTTGAACAGGAAACACTTCCACTCCATCTGGTTTAAGACTATCTGTTAGAGCATTGGCAAATTTCTAGAAATATTGGTTGGGAACCCTGGTTCAGTCCACAATACTAGCGCAATGAGAAATAGTCCAGTGTTTATCATAGGTTGTTATCCACCAGATGCTTACTTCATTGTGAGGGGTGGGGAAATACTGCACCAGTCAACCTCATAACCCCTTACCAGGGACCGTTGAGGGTGAATGCTTCAACAGACATTTCTGAGCTGACTACAACCCTTGGACTAGCTCATGGGCTCAGTGCTTATTTCAAGCCGTGATGGTAAACCCGTAAACATCTCGTCCTGATGGGAAATAGAATTTGTTGAAGCCAGTGAAGAACAGAGATATTAAATATTTTAGATAATCTTTCAATAAGCTACCATCAAGATATGAGCACACAGAACAGTGAGCTGTGTGATACAGTGCTGAGAAAGATCCAAGGTTATTTATTGTTATTAAGCTTTCTACAGATGTCAGTGGGATTTTGAATGAAATCTTCTCTCCTTTGGAACATTCATATTTCAGTCGTTACTCTGATTTTACTTTCCCAAATCCAGCTATAACAGCTGACAAACACCTTGTGACAGCGTTTATCATCAGCCAGGTAACCAGACACTGAAAACAACCAGCACACCTGATGTCCTGCAAGAGAGACAGAGAGGGAGAGAGAAACTGGCACCGTTTTAAATCTCATTCTTCATTTTGTCTGTTTCCTGGCGCCAAGGTCCCCAAACAAAACCCTTCAACACATGCTGCTGCCAGAGACACTCCACTGACTGAATATATGAATGATCCGTCTGTTGGTGTGACACCTTTTAAATCAAATCAGCTGCTTCCTGTCATGAGAGAAAAAAGAGAAAATAAGTTAATGGCACTTGTTTACCACACTACAGTATAAATCCTTGATTGTGGCCTGCTCAGTCAAAAAATAAAGACTCTTGCGAAAATGTGAACATTTAAATGAATAAATGGAAGCAGGGGCAGCATGCACAGCGTGACACCCCCACAAAGAAACTTTTGTTGTTAAGCAGATATTTCTGGTGATTTGGTGTGAACGCATCATTAATTGAATAAACACTAACGTTTTATGAGGCAGTGACAGCGTGAAGAGGCTGCTTTGTGATGATAAATACTGTGGGTTCAAACTGATGGGCCACACGGGAGAATCTGACAGACAGAAGCATTTGATTAATGGTCTCATCTCGGAGGATTCCCTGTTAGGATGCCCTCGAGCAAGGCACTTCATCAGTGACTATAGGTGCTCCGTCGTGGCCAAAAGGAGGACAGGACTGTTCACTGGACATCTCTTGGTGTGTGGCTGAAACTATTCACTATTCACAAACATTTGCATGAAAAAATAATTTTTGAGGTAATGTATCTTACAGCCCTAAGGTTGTTTAAATGATGTGCTTTAAATAAACATGCAAGAAATGCATTTGTTTTCCAATATCCAGTAATTAACTAAAGTAGTTATGATAGTTGGAAAAAACTATAAGAATCTGGAGTTTTATGTGTGACAATGTAATATTTCTCAAGGTGTCAAAAATATTTTATAGCATAATTCTTTCACACCTTGAATGTGACAAAAAAGAGAAACTGAAACATTGTTATTGCAAAAATAAGAAAATATGTAATTTTTTGCTTTGTATGGGATGTTTTGGATCCTAAATTTACAATCAGATAAATCAACAGTATGTTATGTCACATAGGATTGTGGTCAACTGTGTTAGGTCTTACATGAACAAACTGTTACAAATCTATACTAAACAGAATTGGGTAATAGTCAGGGCCATCCATTATATTTCCTTTTATAATGTCTATGATCATTTGGACTGTCAAGGCAATTGGTGAATTCCAGTCTCCTATTCAACCAACAGTAAAACCTAGAAATATTCAGTTTACAAGCACATACAGATAGGTACTTATCAGGATGATAAAACCATACTAAAAATATTTTTTCAAGCTGGGGTCAGACATTAGAAGAAGGGTTGTGTTTCTCAAAAAGATTGCCACTCCTCTGGCTTTATTTACTGTATTATTTTCTTTTGGTTTGTTACTTGAAGTGACCAATGTGACTTACAACATTAACATTATCTTTGTCCCATATGCATCCACTCATCCTGTATCCTCCACCAAAGCAGTCACCAAACCCCACCACCCAAGCCTGCATCTTTAGTTTCTCTGAGTGCTTTATCTGAAATCTGTCCAATCTTTTTAAGATCATTCAGAGAACAGCCAATCAGATGAGAGCCTCAGAGCCTCCTCTCTTTTGGCTGGCTCATCTGTTGCCTCTAGAGTCTTAATGTGAAGGGCTGTTGAAATCAATAATGATTTGACTTCAGACAACAAAGCTTATCGCTATAACCAGGATGTTCTCCTACAGCTCACAGTCCACATCTTTACCTTCAGAGAAGATTGAACTCTTGATCTGAAATCAATTATCTGTCAAGTTGAGGTTGTCATCTTGTTATGAGGGAGGTAGAGGTTTTATAGTTATCAGTAACTTTGCATTTTCACAGCTTTTATTTTGCCTCTCCACGTTTATAAAAGAAAACACAAAACTCAATGGAAACCCATTTTTCTAATACGGGACCTTTAAAATTCATGAAAAACTCAACCATGCAACAAGTCAATTGATTAGTCCAGCTTTTCTTTATTCAGACACAGCAAATATTAATTGTGATCAAACTCCTGCTGCAAATAAAATGACAAAACATTTTCTGCAGTGCTTTCACTGTACACTTTGAAAATGCTTAACTATAGAGAAAGTGTGTGTTTTTCTAACTGAACCCTCCCTCTCTGTCGTGTGTATTTTGGTCGACTGGCTTTGATGTCACTCCGTAGCACAACTATCTAACACAATAATTACCATGTGAGCAGATTTGCCTGCAGACCTCTTCTCGCTCTAACTGATGCACTACATAACTAAACGATACCAAGCAGCTAATAAGACTGTCTTTGAAGTCTGCTGAAGTCTAATTTGTCCCTATCAAGCTGTCGTACGAGCCTGTCGGCTGTCAAAGGGAGTCCTCTGCCCCTTGTTTGACACAAGAAGTCTTGTACTTATCACATGAGGAGGTTGTAATCACAAAGGGTGTCACTTAGATGTGTTTCCTCTCGTTAAATGCATCTTTACGCCAACTCCACCCTCCTGTCCTCCGTTCACACTCCTGTCTTAAGGATTTAAATTTAACCTTTTTTTATTTTTTTTGTTCTAGCTGCTTTCCTCGGATCTTCTGGCTTTTACTTTTCCTGATGGCAGATGGTGTGGCTTTGCACTGGCAAAAGAGGCATATCTGATTAGCGCACACTTTTCTCGCTTATTTGGTATTTCAGATCCTCACAGTGAACTGGGCTGTGTCTAAGTGGGAGGAAAGGAACAGTAGGGGGTCATTAATGATCTACCAGCTTGAAGCAGTTTTAGATGTTTTGGACTTCTGCCTACAGTAGGTGTGTGCAATGCAGACCTTTATTTTTGAGGTTTGACCTGATTTTTTTGGTAATTGTCTCTCTTCCCACAGCCAAAATCTCTCTGAGAATGCTCATCAACCTTGTTTTCTGTTTTCTCACATTGTGTTATTTTCTAAAGTGGACACAAATTCAATGACAACCAGAAGCATCGCACAGTGTTGATGAGTCATCACATTCCCTGAAAACCTTTTCAATACCATTACATTTTGCAGTTCAAGACCATTGGTGTGGTTGTCTGTATCAGTGGATGGAGACATTTTAGTTTTAAAGTACTTCTCATTTTCTGTGTCCACACTTTTGGACATGCTGCTGGACCTGTTTTATTTTGAAGACCCTGGGGTTTTGTCTAGACTGACATTCAGAATTTTTTTTGTTTCATCATCTTCTCTTCTCTGAACTCTCATCATGTCTACTGTGCTTCCATCTTCCTCCACCTAATGCATCCACTCCTCCCATTTCTCTCCCTGTGTCCTCACTTGTCCTCTCCACATCTTGCCCATAATCATATCATGTTTATTCAAGCTCTCCCTTTTCTCCCTCCATCCCCTCAAAGCTCTTTCCATCTCCCCTGCTTTCAGCCTGCCTCATAGCCCTGTGGTTCATCATATAAAGCCCTCATGTTTATTCACACCCACACACATACACACCCACACAAAAACCCACACGTTCACACAGATGCACTCATAAGACATTGTTTATATTTTCTTGTCTTAGAGGCACTTTACAGAGGCTGCACTGCCACAGTGTTTCCTCCTGATTTCAGTGTTTTGGGAGAGACAAAAAGAGAAAAAAAGACACACATTCAGGAAGTTTTCTCCACGCTGACGCTTATGTTCATCGACTTTTACAACTGGGAGAGCAGACGGGCTCCCTGCAGTGGTCCCAGGGGCTTATTGAATTTGTCTTTAGAGGGTTGTCGTCTGATGTTTTACAGCATGTGAATGAGTGTATTGTTTCTGAAGGGAAGCAGGTGGATATACTGTTCTACTGTACTAAGCTTCTGTGACAAGGGAAGAAGGGGAAAAAAATGTAACATTTAATACTTCACAGTTGCCTGCTCTGTGCTCACAGCTCTTGTGACAGAATATGCAGAAGAAAAAAAACTCAGGTTAAAAAGTTTCAGAGATGTGTTGCTTTATTTTAATTTATTTTATTTTATGTATTATTTATGTATCTCATATACTGCATCTCATCAGGTGAAAAGCTGCAGTTGTTGACTCCTCCTTTGGGGTTGACGATTGTTCCAAGGGAGTAAATAGTTTGAATGTCACTTTCAATACCAGGTAACAAGAGCTTAATATTGTTACTTTTTAAAGGAGTAATAAGAAATGTTGCCCAACTTTAGTTTCTGAATAACTCCAAAGCCACTATCTTGATGCATGCTCGCTGCCTTGCTGAAGGCGTCTAAAGACGGGAAGCTTCCACATTTTAATCCAATCCAAGGGTTGATTAGGAGGAACAAAACAGGATGCTAAAGAGGGGTAAAGCAGGGATCCGTGATAAATCAACTGATGAAAACACTTAAGCTTTGGCTTTTATTTGTAAGTGAAAGTCAAATTGAAAGTAGAATTGACAACAACTCTGCGGTGCCGATAATGTTACTCGTTTTAATCGGAACAAGGCAAGGAGGAATGACATGTACATTACAATACTCCTGATGGATGAAATAATGTGAGAAAGCAGAAAAAAGACAATAATTAAGCCCTGAAGATTTATCATCCAGCAGCACTCTTTCATTTATCTCTGACTTCTCCTGTTCTCGCCGTCTATTCCTGTTGGTGCAACAACTTTGATCTATCCACCTCTCCAGCTCTCTTTTTATTGGTTTTCTATCGACTTCTTGTCTTCAGCTTCAATCCTGCGTTTTCACATGCTCTTGTTCTTCAACTGGCTTTGTCTCCCAATCCGCTTTTTTTGGCATCAATGAACAAATGAGGCAAAAGAGGAGAGGAAAAGTCTGCTACAAGTTCAGCCTAATAAATTAACACACCATACAAAGCAGAGCCATTAGTTTATCTTGTCTTTTGCAACTCTTGTGCAAGCTATATCTGGTTCTAGTCTCTTGATGTAGAAACACTCCACAGATCCTATGATTCAACGCTGGAACAGATGGGAGAAGGACAGTGAACTAAAAAACCCGTGAGCCATGCAAAAGTCTCTGTGAACAGTACAAGTCGATAAGCCACAGTGACGCTGTGAGCTAAATGCTAACATTTTAGTTAACATGCTGATGATTAAAGCAGATGTAAGCAGAATGTTTGTGTTAATATAAGTCTTAAATAGTTATATCTTCCGACAGCAATCACTTATATAGAGTGTTCGGTCCGAAACACGGGTCTGTCAGTCACTCTGCTCTGCTGTAAGCCGAGGAGAAAACTTTCCTTGTATCCTACAACCTTTATCCCATGAGGAGAGAGAATGGCATAAAGGGGCGGTCCTCTTTGTGTGTGCAGCCAAGGGATGCGCGTGAATGTGGTGACGTAGGGACGAGGGCGGGGACTGCTAACTCCATCGGCTGACAAGAAGTTAGCCAAAACGACCGGATCGCTTACTTCTGCTTTAACTAGTTAACTGTAATATTTAACATTTGCACCATCTTTGCATGTTAATAGTTGCTAATTAGCACTAAAGATGTTTTATATAAAAGATAATGCATTATACTTGCAGTGGCAGATGTATGAAATGGGATATAGTTTGTGTCAAAGCCGAAGTGTGTATTGGCCTCCAACTACGTAGTTCTCCAATCCCTCACCTCGACTGTCATTGTGATTGTTCATGGATGAAAGCAAACTGGGTTTCATGTTTCATGATGTAATCAGTTGAGGTGACTAGCGGTGTTCATTATTTTTAAAGTTTGACCAATAGTTTCAATAAATCGATCTGGAAATAACTCTTTGTTGACAAGCAATGTCATCAGTTGCCATATCTCTAGACAGTAAAGCACTGATACAGACACAGGTCTTGAAGGAATTTGTCAGAATCTGTGAGTCTGAAAAATATGATGACGCTGTGACATTATTCCAGTGACTATAGGGTGGAATAATCTGTTAAAATCTGTGATTTCATCCTCTTCTCCCATTGGAATGAACAGACTCAGATCTGCTGCTGGTTTCATGAGGGGGCGGGGACATGGAGACACCCATGTGACACAGAAACAGGAAATGAGTTGTCTAATTTCTCAACTGGTTTTGTTTCTTTCTGTTTCTTTCTAGACTAGCCGTAATTTGGACATGATGATGGCACCGTATCAAAACGGATAGACAGTTTTTGCCTTTCATCCTGAGGGAAAAATGAATGTATGAACCACATAGTAATCCATCTAATAGTGGTTGATCCACACTGAAATACTGTATCTCAACAACTGACAGTGCAAATAAGAGGTAGTTTGATTCCTTGACATTGACTGTTTTCTTACTGAACAAAACGGACGGGATGTTCTGTAGATGGTGAAAGGCTTTTTATTATCCTTAATTAACAATCAATCTAGTCAAGCTGAGATTGATTTGTTTGTTCAAGTAAATAGGCATATTTGATTAACAATGATGCACAAGCGTAGGTGAAGTTCAAGGCAAGGTCACGGCTCGGCTTGTTAAGAGTGGTTACTTAATGAGCAGCACTTTCCCATCAAAGTTGTGTCAATCTATATATCTGAGGAAATGTAACCCATCTCTCATGCAGATTGGATCTTCCATTCCCCTCTGGACTCTGTCTGTGAATACTCTCTGTACTTCTGGCCCTGGGAGGCCTGTTGACAGCCTCGACCCGTTTGGCCACTGGCTTCTTTTTACCTGCCAATACCTGATTGATGGATTTCAGACTCTTACAGTCTCTTTTGTTCCTGCTTCACTACTCTTTGCTGGGAGTTAGGGGAAATGTCAGATGCTGCCAAGATAGCGAGGGTGGAGCAGCCCACTCTGAGCCTCAAAAGTGTTCTTCAGAAACCTGTGGGGGACATCACAGACATTAATACATTTATCAAGAGTTATACACAGGTTTATCATGTCCCACTAAGATTATTGTTATTCTTTGTAGCTAATATGATTTAGACCAGTCATGTCTCCATGGCTTATAGCTGGTTTTAAATGTTGCTGCATGCCTGTTGACCAGAAAGAGTTGAGATTTTATTTGTTTTTAAAGCCTTAAACGTGGTCACAACAATGAGATGACAAACCATCTGCTTGTAAACCCTTCAATATCTCACAAATCAAAGCCAGCGGATTGACCCAGCCTTCCCAGTAGCTGCTTTAGCTGTGGAACAGTTTGCCTCTTAACATTAGGACCATTCTGACCCTTATGGTTTTCAATCATGACTGAAGACCCACCCAATCCAAGGTAGCATGACATTTGTATCTTGTTTTTAATATTTGTGAAAGTATATTTTAGCTTGTGTTGTGTTTGGGTTTGATTTGATGTCATATTTGTTGTTTCATTTTCTATTCAATGCATAGAAATGAAACTTAGACATACATGTGTGTATTTATTTATTAAACAAAAACATCATCCGTACCTGTGCTGTGTTGTTATTTTTGTTTAGAAGTTCAAGGAATTCAGTGACTGTGGACCTAGTTTTATTATTATTATTATCAACATTAGTTAGAGCTAATGAGAAAGCTGCTCCTGTTGCCGCTTAATGAGGTGAGACATAATAATTAAAATGATTATGAAAATATTTATTGCAGCGCCAATGCTGTTCATTCACTTTTTAAACATATTTATCAGGTTTTCTCTCTCTTAATCATCCTTCCCTCTTACTCCACTTCAGTGTTATAGGGAGTAGCTGTTGGTACATTTAATCAGGAGAGCACAAAGATGGGAGGTGTGTGATTGATTGTGGTGGGTTGGTCTGAACCTACAATGCCAGGCACAGTTTTTCATCCCCAAGGCTTAAACCTGTTTTTTTTCTTGTTTTCATGTGTGTGATCCTCTAACTGCTTGCCTGGATGACTGATCAAACAAAGCTTATTTTTAAGCCTTTTTCATTCTCTTGCTCCTGTTTGCCATCACCTGGCCGAGTGTGGATTGATTTTGAAATATGTTATGCATATCTTACATTGTTGTACAAAACAGTGTCTGGATGTGATGGGCTTGGAGAGTTCCTCTCCTTTTTTGACTTTTGTCTCTGGAGATGCTGCAGTATTCACATCCTGATAAATTCACTTCACCTTTCATGTCAGTTTTTAAGGCTTTTTTAATTTTCCTAAAGCAAAACTCTCTCACTCACTCACTTTTTGTTTTTCCTCACCATTGTACTCCCGTCTCTGACTTTTCTTCATTATTGTAGTGGGGGAAAAAAAAAAAATCTTCAGAATGGGTTTGTCCAAGCTGATATGACAGCATTTTTGTGTCACCTGCCACTCACCATTAAAAGCCCGGCCCTCATCACCTGAGGAGGGAGAAGCGTGAACAATGTCCTGACACAAGAGTAACTATATTGATCAAAGATTCATCTTAATTAATCAAAGGCTTCCATAAACAGAGATAAACTGAACAAAACATAAATGCATGCAGCTCCTACAATCATGGATTCTATGAATGAAACTGAGAATCAAAACATTTTCATTGAGTTCCTCTGCTTTGATTGTCACCTGAAGCACCTGCCTCCTCTGCCCACACAGGTGTTTTAATTTATAACTGATTACAGCTCATCTCAGGGTGAAGGTGGATGGAGCTGAATAGAAAATAGATATGATTATAGCATCAAAAAGACATGACTCAATTTCTCCTTAAGAAGAGAAACACTCTGATGTCTTGTTACTTTCAGTTTACACATTTCACAGCTTTTATTCTCCCAATCAACACCCTGTGGCTAGAAAATTGATGTTTATTGATAGAAAAGTGTAGTCTGGTAGCTCTGATTTTGTAGCTCTTTTACTCAACCTTTGCTTTGTTTTTATTGTATTTTGTCAACTACTGATGGATACTTCTTTGGGGAGAGGAGATTCTTCAGGAGAGGAGCTTCTTTCATTGAAAACAGAGCCAGTGTGATGCCACCCTGTTCCAGCTGAGATGAAGAGGTGCTGTCGTAGTTGCCATGCTATTGGTGCAAAGAACGCTTGCACTGTACATCTTCTGCCGTCAGTCATCACGGGAAATGTCAAGTCTCTGCCCAGCAAGAGTGATGAGCTGGAAATATTGGTGAAGATTCAGAAAGTAGACTTTTTTTTTCAAATCATAACACTTGTGTACATCGCCATGGGTCATTCCTATGTTCCCACAGCCCTATGTTCCCACATTTCTAACTTTTTTTCACTGAAAATTAGGCCCTGTGTTCCCACAGGGGGGCAACCGCCATTCCAACATCCCACCAGTCCGACATAGGCCTCTAATTGTCTAAATGGCAACACTTAATTTTCTATCAAATGTCCCATCATTCCAACAAATCCTGCTTCCTATGGTCGGAATGACAGTATTTTTTTTCTTTTTTTAAACATCCTGCCTTTCCAAAAATTTCCAAGAACTTTTTCCACCAGAAGATTTTGCACTGGTTGGGCTTAGATAATGATGAAATGAGTTGGTTGAGTTCAGTAAAGAGACCAAGTAGAGGATAGACAGGCCAGATAGATAAGAGAGAGTTCAGAGAGTCCAAAGAAGTAGGAGGGAGTCACCTGAGTAACGCACATTTCCTTATATAAAGCCTTGTTGGAATGGTGGGACGATGGCATATCGGAATAGCGGTATGTCGGAATGGTGGGATGTTGGAGTGGTGGAATGACGGGATGTCGGAATGACAGCATGTAACTGTTCCCACAGCCCTATGTTCCCACATTTCTAACTTTTTTCCCCACTGAAAATTAGGCCATATGTTCCCATAACATCACACCTATAGACATCTTTCCACATGTAGCAGAGCATCTGCCATGTGATAAATCTTAAATGTGGGAACAAAGGGCTGTGGGAACGTAAGGTTGTGGGAACGTAGGCATCGACCCCATCCCACCAATGGTTCCATCTGAAGTTCTTTATGAAGTTGTTGCTATGATACAGACTAAACATCCTGAGGCACTTTTAGGGTGCATTCACACAAGGGACAGTCATTCCATACCATGCTTGTTCCCCCTCCCCTGTCCCCCACTGGCCCGCACTCTAATTACGCTGAACCCAAGTGTGCTCAAGCACTCTCTGCCTCTGACACATACGTCATCACGTTGATAGAGGGATTATTTGTTTACCAACACGGCGCATGCGTAACCTGACTGCAGGAAGAACGGTGCCTTTCAACTGTTTGACGGGTTATCATGGTTATCTTTAAGTTTACTCAAAGCAGTGTTTAGTGATGTTGACTTACGCATGGCACGATGTAATCGTTAAGTGACTGTTGTTTAGACGCAGTTGCAGAAACGTGATGGAGAACGAACCCGAAGCACGTTGCATGCTTGAGTGCATGTGTGAGCAAGTGTACCGTGCTCAAGCACACCTCTTCCAACCATACCGGGCCAGGCAAGTGTACCGTACTCAAGCACGGAACACTTCACTCACACTAGCAATAGAATCCAGACTTTAGGGGACAAACATGCTTGGGCACAGTACGATTGCCTCGTGTGAGTGCGCCCTTAATGATATCAGGAGGCTTTAATCATGTTTCCCTGATGGGTTCACTGGGGGATGTGGTGGAGAGATGCACACTGAAGATGGTGGAGGCCTTTTTGATCAACTTGGATCATCCACTTCATAACACCTTGATGGACCAGGAAAACGGTGGTGGTGGACGGCTCTCTCTTGCAGTACGGA
The DNA here is from genome assembly GCF_905171665.1 of Trachurus trachurus. Lineage (NCBI taxonomy): Eukaryota > Metazoa > Chordata > Actinopteri > Carangiformes > Carangidae > Trachurus > Trachurus trachurus. Next base: position 22,568,649 of record NC_139896.1, on the reverse strand, counting down.
CATAGAAAATATAGAAGATCTTTACAGCCATCAGGCTTTTTCATTCTTCTGCAAATGGTAGCCTAGATGAACAGACAGACAAATAAATTTCCCTTTGGGGATTAATAAAGTAATTCAGATTTGTATTTGTATTCATATTCGTAAATAGAACATAGTCATGTTTACTAGTTCAATCCATTAAATGTTACTGCAAAGTCAATGATAGGATATACCCCCTTACAAGACCAGCAGTCTTTGCTCCAGTCATCCTGTGACCCTAAAAGGAGAAGCAAGATGGATAACGATAACAATAGTAATAATAATAATGGCACATTTTATCAATAATTTAAATGTTTTTTGATGGACAAACTGGGCTCAGCCTCAGATAGTTATTGGTCCAGCCAACACCCCTGCTGGAACCCCTTTTTATCACCTGTCAGAGACAAAGCAATAGAGAAACCCTGTCAGCTGCTGATCATTTGCCCCCAGTGATTTTGTTGCACAGTCCTTTGCTATCACAATGATTAATCACAAACCTGCAGGGTTACTTGTATTGCTTCTGTAACTCCCATGCAGTTGGAAAGATGCAGTGCCCACAGGGCACTCTCTTTACTTGGCCCAACGATAGCTGTAGCTCACCTCGCTCTATCAGTGGTATGTTATTGGCCTCAGGCTCAGCAGTCCATCTTCCAAAGTTTCATTATACAACAGTTCACGGCAAGATCACCCTCAGTGAGTCTAACACCTCCTCATGTCCCTCTCTTTACTTTATTAGGGACCTGAGCAGTGAAGCAACAGGAATCCTGCTGCTTTTGTTCTCATTACTGAAATTAATTTAGTTTTTTCTCTGTAAGAAAACAAAAGGACTTGATGAGGTAAAGACGTTTCCTCAGTAGAAATACAAAGGGAGTGACCAGTCAGTCCACTGGGACTTTTGTTGTCTCGAGGCATTTTCACACCACAGGACTGTTAGTTCATTTGCATTGGTCCGGACCAAATGCAATGTTTGTTTGTTTTTTTGTTTGTTTGGTGCGGTTCGCTTTCACATTCAACATTTTGCATGTGGACCAGATTTTGTAAACAAAGCTATGTATATGCTTAGGTTGTTCAATCATTGGTCAGAAACATCTGCAGCATGGCAAAGCAGGGAGTGCTAAGTGGAAGTAAACAATCATGGAGAGCTTGCACACTGCATTCATTGTTCTGATACTGATCTTGCTTATACACATACTGTAGTTACATATAGTTTACAGTGCTTCCAGAGCGCGTTTGCAAGTGCTTTAAAGGTGTATGCTTTTTGCAACTGGATTGGAATGAGGTCAGACTGCTTTCAGACCTCAAGTCAACCGTACCAGGGTTTGTTTGAAACCACACCACTTCAGCTGGATCTTGGTCCACTTGTTTGGGCAGCTGAGTTCTATATCACGTGATGTCACACAGCGGTCGCAGCCGGTCACAGCACCATCTTGGGTACTGACTTCCAAAGGCTGTCTATGGGCTGTGACATCAAGTCTCACAAAACGAGTGGATAAACCTTTTTTCATTACACGGCTCTATATAATGTTGCATTCTGATAATTAATTGATATTTCTGATATTTATTTTATTGTATGTACATTCTGATTTTGCATTTTACGGTCTGTTATTTCTGTATAACAGATCGTTGCTAAGTAAAACACACCGTTGCTAGCCAAACGTGTCCCATAAACCGTAATCTGTTGTTTATGACAGATACGACTACACAAATACATACATTGTAACATGTATATAAAAATACATCGATCCATTGATGCGCTCACAAGAACGTCACGTGACTGATATCCATCTATTGCTGTATTCACACCTGACCAAAAGGTCTGCACCAAGGGGGGAAACGAGTTTGAGTTTCTTTCAAGTAAACTGGACAACTGATAGCCAAGAATATTACTGTATCTTAATGACGCAATACATTGATACAATATCATTCTTTTTTTTGAGAGTGAATGACAGAAACAACCATGCATCAGACTGTGGGCTGTACATAAAAGACAGAAGTGCAAGAAAGTTTTTCCCAGCAGTGTTTTATTCTGAAAGGTTCTGATGGGATGTTACAGTGGTTCAGATAGTTGGTTGTTACACCTCTGAAGTAGAGAACATACAGTATGAAGAGTGATGCAAAAAAAATAACACCATGCAGTCAATCGACCAAACACATAATGGGACTTTGAACCTCAGCAGTACTGTTGTTAACAGTCGGTATGTTTACATGCACAGCTTAATCAAGCTATGCTCAAAATTCGATTTCAGTTTACATGCAACAGAGAAAATCAAATAACGGAAGGTTAATACCCCCTATCCTGTTGACTTTTCTGTCAACAAGTAAAAAACTCAATATAAACAACTTAATAAGCTTAATAAATTCTCAACCACAGTCCCCAACCAGACCCACCAGTCTCACTTTCTCCCTTTTTTTTTTTTTTTTAATAAAACACAACCTGTGAAATGCACTGAATGGGCACTGACACCGTTTTTTTTTCTTTACTTGGCTGGGTTCGGTCAGCTTCTCTGCTCCACTTTGTGCCGTCTCTACTTTTGTGGAGCATGTGCACATGCATTGTCCAGTTTCAGTCAGATTCAGTCCATATACATGCTGAAGAAAATCGATTTCCAATCACATTATCTGGGTGTCTTAATCGGAGTTGGAGAACTCCGATATTAGTCGGAGTAACGCGTTTACATGCACTTCAATTGTCCAGTTATAGCCGGATTAAGGCAATCATTTGTTTTTTTCAAGTGTCATATACTGACTGACAAAGCAAATTCTAATCAATTAGTAAAACCTTGTCCTAAGACCAAACTTACTTAACCCCTTTATCTCCATATGAACCACAGTGACGCCAAACCTCCATGTAAAGAGCTGATCTCGTTTGACTGGAGGATAAAATAATTACGGGGAAAAAAAATTGGAATCACGGTGCCCTCAAAAACAATTAGTCTGTGAATCAACAAAGAGAGCTTATCAACCACTTGTCTTGTCTGACAGTTAATGAAATGAAAAAGGACAAATGTGCAATGGCTTCCTAGTAATTACGTACCTCCAGTTAGCTGATAGAGGGTTAGGAAAGAAGCCAATCTGGCAGATACTGAGTCCCCTGGCTAATCAGACAGTCTTATTATTTCTGTCTTAACTGCAGTCCATTACAGTTACAGCTGGAGAGATAGCTATGCAGCTGAAACACATCAGCCCAGAAAGAAAAGAATAAACTCTGTGTTTTCTGCTTTAGGTCTATAGATATATCGAGGTTTAATATTAAAGTGATGGGTCATTAGAGCAATTAGACCTAATCAGCTTTATTGGAGCGGGGGGGGGGGGGGGGGGGGGGGGTTCTCGCATGATCAAACGTGATGTGACGTACTTTGTTGATGGTAGCCATGGAGATGGTAGCCACACCGGTTTGTTATGCTACGTGTGCTGCAGTCAGCTTGCTTCTTTATTGGTTACATTCAATTTCATGTCACATTCCAATTAGTCGGTGACTCAGGATTGTCGGGTTCCCTCACACACAAGCCGACTTTTGATCCAAACAGTGACAATTGTAAGTATTGAATATGTTTAATATTTATGATTTTTGTCGGCGCCGACCGTTTTACTAGCCGATTGTCGGGAGAATTTAACACGTAACACACCAGACACCACAGGAGAATCTCATAAAATAATCTTAAGAGCCTAAGATAATCAGGGGATTTTTGTCCTTGGTCGAAAGGGGGAAAATCAGGGCAAAATCAGACAGATTATCTTTATGTGTGTGGTAGGCTTAAGTGAGATAAGGTTTAGGTTTGTCTCCTCCTGTTTCTGAAGTGCACTGTCATGTGTATAAAAGCTTAAAATGAGCTTATCATCTAACCTACATTGATTAAGTAACAAGTAGATGTGTGGTTTATAGCAATGTCCATCCATTAGCTATACCGTGTGTAAGGTTGTAGGGACAGCTGGAGCCAAGGGTTCACCTTGGAAGATCACTAGTCAACCCAAGTCTGACATAGAGACAAATGACCTCACACCATTACATTCACACTGGCAGGCAATTCAGAGTCACCAATTAAACTAGTGTGCCTGTCTTTGGACTGTAGGAGGAAGCTGGAGAACCTGGAGAAAACCTTTGCAGACACGGAAGCAGAGGTGGGTAGAAACGCGCTACATTTACTCCGTTACATTTACTTGAGTAACTTTTTGGATAAATTGTACTTCTAAGAGTAGTTTCAATGGAGCGTACTTGTTACTTTTACTTGAGTACATTTCTTCAGAAGAAGCGGTACTTTTACTCCATTACATTGAGCTTCATTCCGGTCGCTACTCGCTAGTTTTTCTTATTGATCCAATGTGCAATCTGTTTGTTTATGTTTTAATGGAGATACTTCCGAGGCTCTGTCACGTGACTGCGTTTCACCAATCAGATGTAGCCACTCGCGACGTTTGCCTCCGTTTAACCAATCAAACAGAGCCAGGCAGTCACATGACCGCACACAAAATCTCCGCTGTAAACAGGACGGCCACTCCGCCTCACATTTGAGGAACTGCGGCTAGTAAATGATTAGGATGACGTCAGCCCTGGTATGTCGTGGATAATAACAAATAACAAAGATATTCAATATAAACCGTCTTTGGTGAAGGTTCTCAGTCACCCAGGTCACCTTATTTTCTTCCTCCCTAGGAAGTTTAAACCCCATACACACCTGGAGACATGTGACTCCTAGTCACATGACCACCCCTCCAGTTTCGGGAGTGTGGTCATGTGACTTTGGTTTCACTAGAAACCAATCATAGGACCCCCCCCCACACACACACACACACACACACACACACACACACACACACACACACACAGAGTCACAGATAGACACACAGACACACACACCCACACAAAGAGCTTATGGACAGTTCATAGATATTTCATAGATAGGCCTATGTAAGTTATTGTGGCTGAATTTGTCTTAATTTATGTTACTTTGTAAAAAAAAAATGTAATTTAGGCTTTTGTCTTAGTTGTTAAATGTTGTTCTTTGGCAATATCTGGATTTTTTCATTGCTATTATATTTTTGTGTATTTTATTAGGCCTACATTTACGCGCTGATCATTAAACGAACAAATCAGAGGTTACTCAGCAATTACTCAGTACTTGAGTAGCTTTTTCACCAAGTACTTTCTACTCTTACTCAAGTAAATGTTTGAATGGCTACTTTTTACTTTTACTTGAGTAACATTATTCTAAAGTAACTATACTCTTACTTGAGTACAATTTTTGGCTACTCTACCCACCTCTGCACGGAAGTAATATACAAACTCTTGTTCAGAGAAAAGTGAAGTGCAGATCTATTAAAGGAATGGTTGGGTTGGGATGGGTTTGGTTATGTTAGTGAAATGTCATGAAAGGGCGTATTGTTGTTTTTATACACAAACATTTTTTCAGATTTAATAACCAAGACCTTACACAGTAATGAGTGAGCTTTAGAGGAGCTGGTGGGCGGATTTTGTTTTATTTGGACAGGAGAGTGGTTTCACCCTGTTTCCAATATTTGTGTTATTAGCCAACTGCCGACTGATTTAAAACAACTACCCTTAGCAAAAAGTGAATTTATCCATTTCAAACTGCTTCCACAAAAGTTTTTTTTTTTTTTTTTTAATATCTAATATGTAAATATTTATACATTCTCATTTTATGTCCAGCAGGTCATATCCTTGCCAGGCCTCTAAAACCTTGTTCTTCATTTTATATTGGCTGTCCCACTGGAGATTATAATGATTGATGTGTATACCATTGCAGAACTGTTGCACTATTTTATCCTTCAGTAATGTCAAACGAATCCCAAAAGAGCTGTAACAGCATCCACATAAGGCAGAATTTGGAGGGCGCACGCAGTTTTGAAGTTGAATTCCACACTCGTCTCCACAGTGTTTAAATAAGTTTGACTGAATGTCATGGGTGACACTCTGTGCCAGATTTGCCCGTGAGGTGAGCTTTTCCTGGTGACATTTCACACCCGTGTGTGTGACAACTTGTCTCTGTCAGCATGTGTTTGTTTAAGGAAGACACAGACAGACTGGAATGTGATTGGTTGTGTGAAAACCAGGACATGTTTGCAGCTATTGTCCCGCAAGGTCACAGTGATCCTAGTCTCCATCTGTCACGGCAGTCACGCACACTTGTATGTACATTTATATTATCCATCACTCTCAACATCAGAGTCTTATGCCCTTCTCAAAATGCACACACCATATGATTTCCAGTGGATGGACAGACAGACAGACACACACACACACGCACACACACACACACACACACACACACACACACACACACACACACACACACACACTGACCTTCAGGCTACAACTGACATCTGACTACTGGTAGAAGAAGCCCTCTGCCACTGACAGCCACTGATTGTATGTGTGTTTTTGTGTTCGCACGCGCATTGGTTTAATCATTTATTTGATGTGTGAAGAAAAGGTGATGAAAGCAAAATATTTCCTTCGGTCAGAGTTACAGTAATCACAGTAATCCATAAACTTGTGTAGACAAAAACAAAATAACAAATTTTACTAAAGTAGGATAAACACCAACATGCTCATATTTAGAGTTGTTTACTTAACCATCCTTAGTTCTGTGCTTCACCCCTTCATCACCAGTGTAAAAATATGAATATAAAGAAGGCCCAGCTACCAAACACTGGCTGGCAATCTTCACTCATGGGGCTGGCTCAGGGAGAGGGCTCTTGTGACCCCTTTCCTGGGGAGGTAACACGCTGACAGATTCATTCTGGGTTTTTGAATCACCAACTTCTACATGTACAAAAAGTTTCAGTTGGAAAGTGATGTAGGTCTAAGTGTACTGTATGCTGCAGTTCACAGGACTGTGGTGCCTCAGCATGGTTCACTAATTGTTGACATCTGCAAGTGGGACATGTGAAAAAAAGAATCTGCAGACTGATCTGAGCTCCGTTTCTGTTGGTTAAAGAGATATTATCTCTGGCAAGGAGACATGAGTGAACAGCATGTGGATTCCACTTCATTCAGTCTGTCCCTGCCAGGGAGCGCACACCAGCCAACAGTTGTCGGCACATGATTTCAGACTTACCCACACTAGTCCTGTCAACAAAAACAGTGCAGATGAATTAGTCAGCAGAGTTTTAGTCCTTCTCTGCTCAATGTGTAAATGTTGTGAAATATCTGCTTCTGCCATTCCATGTGAAGCTGTATAGCCTACACAGGATGTGGATGTATGAGGTTTTAGTTGTTTCGCAGGGTTAGTGTTAGAGTGTAAACAACGTCACGCGGTTCAGCACCATGGACAGCTGCAGAGGGGGAACAGCGGTGTTACGGGGGGACGTTCGGAACAGCGGTGAGTCAGAATGGAGGTGTTTCGGAATGGAGAGTCGTCCCCATCAAAGACAGTGTCTGTGTGCAAACGTAAGAAAGAAAGAAAGAAAAAACCCTCTGGTTGAATGTGTGTGCATGACACGTAAAGCTGTGGCAATATGAGTGTTTATATTATTATATATTATATTATCACACATATGAGCTGGGAAGGGTTTTTTTTCTCCCTCTTCTTTCTCTCCACCTCTTTATCTGTCTCCTTTTCTGACAGTCTACAGACTTTACAGTGCACCTTCACCATCAGTTCTGCTCAATTAATTACAGTACAACTTGGAAGGTAATTAGTATAGATGAACTGATAAGTGACTGGAATGATTAAATGAGGTGCTTTGAGCTAAACGCTAACATGCTAACTGAGAACATGCTGGCAGATTTTTAAGTGCTGAAATGAAGGCAACTAGTCTTCTTTCTGTGTTGCTTGCTTGTTGTTTCACCCAAAAGGCTTCTTCAGTTCAAAAAAATTGGTTAGGGATACCCAGGTATTTTACCTTATGGCGCTTTTCCATTAGCGCGGCACGGCCCGCTTTTTTTTGCTTTTCCACTAGCCCTAGTACCTGGTACCAGGTACCATTTTTAGTAGGCTACCTCCTCGGCCCTGGTTCCAAGCGAGCCGAAGTGATACTAAAATGTGACGTCAGCCGACTGCCTTCCACTGATTGGGCAGAGCGTTATGTCCGACATGAGAATCAAACCCGGAAATTTCAAAAACAGAGCGGCAACAGCGACCACTGATCTGTACCAAGACTGTTGTTATTCCTTCACCCGAGTCAAATTATGCTGTGTGTAAAACCACGCTGTGGTCCGTCATCGAGGTGCAGACGAGTGAGTTTGGAGCTGACGAGAGGATCAAAAAAAGAGACACGGACAATGCGGCCCCGCGATTGCCTCCGCGATCACCCCCGTGCCAACCCCGCCCCCGCTGAGGAGGTACTAGAAGAACTCAGCTGTAGTGGAAAAGCACCTTTACCGAGCCGAGCCGTGCCGTGCCGTTCCATGCTGTGAAAGTGTAGTGGAAAAGCACCATTAGTGGGTCGTGGGAGTTGTCCCACCCTATCATCAGATGAGTTGTTTTCTTGATATATTGGTAGGGTTGAAACCAATAAGTTAGTCTTTAAGTCCACAACTCGTTTGTGGGATGTTCCCTACCAGACTTCTTTTTATTGATAATAAATAGATCATAATACAATAATATCATAAGATATTAAATTAAATGTCAAAAAATAATCTGAAGGATGATGGTCTACTACATTTTGGTATAAGATCACCAAAGACGGTAGTATTCACCCTCTGGGTAACACGAGCATGTTTACAAAGAAGCAGTTGCAAATAAGGGTTAATAGTGGTTGACATAATCAATGAGACAGCAGCACAAGTCGTTAACTCGTTATTTTCCCATTTTCACCTGACTGTGAAAGATTACCTCGTTACCACACCCTACATCACTGACAGCTGTGGTCAGAAGATGGGCCCTTCAGTACTGTGATGCCAGTGGAGTCCTGGGCACTAGTCAGTTTCAGAAAGCAGGCTCAACAAACTCTGAGTCAACTTCCGAGCTCCGGGTTGACTGAGCCTGAGCTGGAAAACTCAGACTTTTCGGTTTCAGAACAGGTGATCAGAATTAGTTAAATCAACTCTGATTATGTTGAGCATGAGGGAGGTGCATTCACTGTGAGCACAAAGAGCACAGATGACACAAATCACAATGACTGAAAGTCAGAGCCGCTAATTTCACTCCAACCCAAGTGGAGATATTAATGACGCCGTATGTGGAGTATGAACACATTTAAAAAAGATTGAATTCAGCGGAAACCGCGTGAGCTGACGTGGGAAAAAGAGTGCAGTGTGTTCTCCAAAAAATTTGGGGTATGGACATCGAGGGGCCGACAGAGCTTTACTGTATTTTCAATAACATGTATAACAGTTTCTGCCCACACTGTGCCACATGAAAACCTAAGCTGTTGTCCTGCTGATGTGTTCACTGTCTCCGATGTTAAAAAAGAAAAGAAGAAAAAAAACAACTAAAAGCTGAAGAATCTAATGACAAAAAATAAACATAAAATCTGCTCCAATGATAATGAATTATCGCCTATCCACAATGTGTGGTAAAACAGTAGCTATCTTTCATAGAGGTAATAAATCCTCCAGGATCGAACATCCAACAGGCTCTACTGTAATGATCCGCTCTTCAACAGCCTTTAAATAAGTTTCACTTCAACGTCCAAGACTTCATTCAGAGAAGGACACGATGTCTCTCCTTCCTGCTCCACGCTCAGCGGGCAATCAACCTCAGGTTTAGATGAATCAAACCTGCCAGGGAGCAGGTTTGATTCACAGCACATGTTGCCATAGTGACTAACTCAGCATTACATTGAGACGGCTCTCTGAAACGGAAAACTCTGATACCCCTTTCCCACTGGCCAAAAAACCCGTTTAAACCCGCTAACAATCGGCTTTTGGTGGCAGTGGGAAAGGCGCACCGAGCCGCGTCGACCCGCGTCTACGCGGGTCAAACGACTCGGCAAGCGACGCGGGTTAAAATCGCCTTTAATCGGCTCGGCTCCGAACGGCTTGCAGTGGGAACGCCAGACCCGCGTCAACCCGCTAATTTACGTGATGACACTGAACGTTACGTGACGCTACGTCATCGCGTCTCATATCACGTACCAAAACAAAGCTCTGCTCTCACTCGAGACTGGGATGAAAAGATCAGAGAACACTGACCAAAAACGATAGAAAAAAAGAAAAGAAGCGACAGTCTGTTTAACTGACGTGTTGTGCCGCGGACGTCCGTCATCCGGCCGCAGCAGACTCTCTGTCCTCCGCGGTCCTGGTGCTCCAGGTCAGCCAGCCAGAGAGTCTGCCTCGGCGGACGGACACTCCGCGGCGGGCGGCTGTGGCATGACTGTGTGTGTCTCTTGCACCGCGGATGAGAGCGGGGCGACTGGTTTATGCTCTGTCTGATCCCTCAGCGGGGGGTCAGACTCGGCTCATTTTGGTCAATGGGAAAGGGGCCAAATGCCGATTGTTAGCGGGTCGACCCGCGTTTAAAAAACCCGCGTCAACCCGCTAATTTTAGTGGGAAAACGGCTTGAGTTTCCCTCATCTCAGGCTTAACATACTCAGACTTTTCACATATCCTGCTTTCTGAAAGTACACCTGCACATCAATGCAGTCAGGTGAGGAGTTTAACCATTGAAGGTCACTAAGGACACTTTTCTCTTTAAAAAGTTTGAGTTTCTGAAGACATCCTCTTGCACTTGTTATTTTTCTGCTGCATGAATAAATGAACACTTCAAAATAGTCAAAACTAAAAGAAGCAGCTACTCTTGAACGAGTTTGCTCCTCCTCAGCTGACTTTGATGGTTAAAGTGCAGCAGTTTAATAAGTCTGAGTACAGTGATCCCTCATTAGCATGACACATTCAGGTCAGGTTCAACCGTGTTTTCACATCCACACTGACGGCTTTGCCTCAGGTTCAGGCTCTGGTGATAATTTTACAATTAAATATCAGATGTCACTAGTATTGCTTCACGTACTGAAATTCTAATCATTAATTTGTCAGGATGTATCAGGATGTTTTGTTGTGTTTCTTCATTATATACATATACCTCTGTGTCAGTGAGGGTGTGAGGCTGTATACATTTTGGCTACCCAAATTCATACACTCCAAACTGATTTTAGCCTGACCTACTAAAAAAACTAAAAACTACTAAAAAAAGTCTTAACTTGAAGCTGTATGGGCCTGCTAAAATGTCCGGGAGCGTGCCTATGTTCCCTCAGCCCTATGTTCCCTCTGGACTCTCTCTACCTATCTGGACTCTGTCTATCTGGCCTGTCTAGCCTCTACCTGGTCTTTTTACTAAACTAACCAACTCCTTTCTTCATTGCCTAAACCCAACCAATGGTGGGACCAAAGGGCTGTGGGAATAGGGCCTAATTTTCAGTGACAACAAAAGTTAGAAATGAGGGAACATAGGGCTGAGGGAACATAGGGCCTAATTTTCAGTGACGACAAAAGTTAGAAATGAGGGAACATAGGGCTGAGGGAACATAGGGCTGTGGGAACATAGGGATGACCCCAAATGTCCGGACTATGTACAGTCTGGTCCACGTTTAGATAGGAGGAGAAGTACACACAAACACACGCATCATTCTGCAGCAGAATCATTTGCAGCCTTCCTTTCATCACCATGTGTCATGTTTAAGTTATGACTAGCATCCCAACGGTAGAACTCTGACTCAGAGACAGTGTGAGTGTTAAAACAAAGACATTTCATCGGAAAGGGGGGAATCCTGAGAAGAGCAGGGCAGGTAGTGGGTGAGACACTGGAGATGAATGCAAACCAGGAGGGACAGGATGTCGTGGACCTGAAGAACAGGTAAAAATCCAGGAGCTTGCAGAGCCCTGAGAGAGTAAGCCAAATGAAATGACACAGAACATTCTGGGTGGAGTGGAGGGATGGTCCGGGCTTTATATAAGCCTGTTGTAGACTTCAGGTATAACCAATGAGTAGACTGGCAGCAGGTGAACAGATGGAGAGGGGAAAATCAGGTTGCCACAACCAGTTTTGAGACAAACATGACACATCCGGGAGAGAATAAAACAGCAGAAACACTCAGGGTGATTCTGCTGGGCTCTAACTCTATGTCTCAACAATAACATTAACTTCTAAACATCTTGATGTGTTTGTGTGTGAGACAAGATAGAAGGGTAAAATGTTTGGATAGAACTCTACTGTAAAGTCTCCACATAGTAGAGAGAGTGGTAAGCGCTGGTAATTTCTTTGCAGAGCAGTTTAACTTTAACTAACGCCATCTCTGTGTTTCATAGCTGCATGTTAGCCTCACTAATCGCCCCTCTCAAAATGAATGCAAATCCATCTAAAATGAAAATCCTTTAAAAAAAAAAAAAAAAGCTATTTTGTAACTAAACTGGGGTGAATTTCAAGTGGAAAGTCTGAAATCCTGCATTATTCTGGATGAGCAAAGGACCATGTCAACATGAGGATAATGTCAAGAAAAGAATCTCCCCTGACGTGTGACTAATACAAAACAGGCCTGTGGAATGAAAAGACGAGGTAGAAAAATGAGTAATTTGAACCTTGTTGAAAGCCGTCGTACTCTCAAAGCACTCAGCAGGTTTACACTATGTATTGGGACAATATTAGAGGTACTTAACAATGGACCGTTGACAGCATGTTAGACAGAAATGTAATGGACTATTGTTGAGTGCCACAAAGAAAGTATCAGCGAAGCAAAGACTGGATAATCACAATGGAGACATTTAGGCCATGTTCAGACAAAGAGCACTGTGAGAATAAGTCCCTTTAGAAGCCACATAATTTTGTGTCTCTTAACAACAATCAACAATAATGATAATACTGTAATACAGTTTATTTACACAGCACTCAACCAATTAGCTTGATGTGGTTACAGTTACAGATACACACACACACCAAAACACACAGGTAACATACACATGCGCGTGTATGCGCGCACTCCGCTCCCACACTCCCACACACACAAACACACAGGTAACTTCAGAGACAACAAAAATAAAACACTGAACCTACACTAACAAATAACACTGATTTAAAAAGCAACAAAAATAGAAATGAACTCTTCTTATGCTGCACTGCCTTTGGCTGTGTAACTCCCTCATACACACTTGTTTTCAGCCATCTCCTGCTGCAGCCACCCCCTTCATGAAATGAGGAGTCGGGAAAGGGTGCGCAAGTCATCCCAGATTCTGTTTGAAGCATGACGTCAGTGGGAGGATGACATCAGCAAACACCAACTCCGCTGCACAGCAGGAGTGTAGGAATGAAAATATTTCGAAGCCATTAGAGAGAGGAGAGTGAGACATGGAAACGGGAAGAGAAAGAGAGCACGACTTGATCTTAGACACTGCAGATATGTGCAGTCTGAAGTGCATGGCTTTGGTTTCCAAACCAAAATATGAACCAAAAAGGTCCTGGACTCAGGGCCATAAAAACATCTATTTATCTTGAATGGAGGGATATACAGAAATCTCAACAATGACTGGTAATAAAGAATAATAAGATCACAAACAATGGGAGACAGTGTTGGTTGATCAGTTGTTGCACTTGATGTAGTGAGAGCTGAGAGCCGAGCCTGTCTGTGTGCAGACAATTAGACATAAACAAAATGACAATCTGTGTATCTTTAAATGAATTTCATTATGAAAACAGACACATCACAGCCCATGACTGGATAGCTAATATGTTATGCCAAAATACGCTGTTGCATTATTCAAAAGCTAATTCAGAACTACACATGCACACACGCATGCACACACGCGCGCGCATGCACGCACGCACGCACGCACGCACGCACGCACGCACACACACACACACACACACACACACACACACACACACACACACACACACAAACAGACATGCACAGACATAAATTGTTTTCACCTTCTGCATGTATTCTAATCCAAGTAAAACACACACATACACAGATGCGAACACACAATTTACGATCTACAGTACAGGTAGTACAAATTGCATCCAGGGAAATACACATACTCACCATTATGTTGAGAAATGCACATAAAACAGTATTAAAAATGTACAACATCCTGCATAAGAATAACCCTAGAGGCAACTTAATTTAAAGTGTATGATGTTTACTCCAGAATGCCACACACACATACAGTACATCTTACAAACCTGTCTCCTAGAAATTACATACTAAAACAGCAGTTGTTTTTCTGGAAAAAAGTTCTATGTTCACAAGCAACTTGTTTTATTTTATTTATTATATAAGTGGAGCTTTTTACACATATCCTTGATCACATTTTATGTAATCAAGGATATGTGTACAAATGTTGTTGACTTCAAGGTGAAGCCCTGAATGTATTGTTTGGACTTTGACAAATACGGGCTATTCCACATCCGCCCTTCATGAATGCATTCAAAAGAAACAAGTCAAAGAAACAACATCTTTATCAATTAATTATGTTTAAGCAAATAATTAATAGTCAGAAAATATGACTAAAAAAGTCACCCCAACAAATAAACATTATCTGCTTCTGCTCTCATTCCTGTGAGACCTCTGTTTTGTTGTCGCCCCCTAATTACACCCAGCCTTTATATAGCATCTCCCTCATTCCTCCTGCCACCCTGTTGTCTTTTTTGTCAGGACTTTTTTCTCCACCTCCCACAGTCCATCTCCTCTACTGCTGCTCAGATCAGATATTTATTGTGAACCCAAAAGGATTTGCCTACAAGGGGGGAGGATATAGGGTTGGGGAGGGGGGTAAAGGAGGAAGGGTGGAGGGTGGTGGGGTAAATTAGATTTTGGCAGGTATTATCCATTTCAAAGACGTATGGATGTCCAAGGACATCGCCGGCAGGGTAAACAACAAGGCAGCTGGATAAATAAAACAAGCACAACAAATAAAGCATCATGATGATTGTGGACACAGTGAGAAATGAGATCTGCGATGGGCTGGATGCTTGTGGGGGGTGGGGTCTAGACATGTGGGGTTTCTTATTGATAAGAGTGCATTAGGGGACATTACATTTGGCATCCTGTTTTGTCAACTTTGGCTTTGCATTCAATCATGGACTGTTATTTAGACCAAAAAGCTTCATTCTTTTGAAAGCAGAAAAAGTAGTAACTCTCTTAAGCTGGACGTGCACATTAGATAGTGGTGACAAAGTAGGCTACATACATTACCAGAAACTTTGTTATATTGTTATTGCTATAAGTTTTCTCTCTTTTGTATTGTGCAATATACTGTAAGTGACAAACATAAAGACATGACAGCACAAGACAAAAAATAACTAACACAGAAAAAAGTAAATGAATTGATAAATTGTGATAAGAGAGAACAAAACAAGAGAAGAAGAGAAGAAAAAATAAATAAACTGCAGCCAATTGATCAATCAATCAATTTTTCCCTTTCCCTTCATTTCCCTTCCCTTCCCTCCCTCCTTCTACATGGTTACAGTGTTGAAATGTTCAAAAGCTATTCAGTGATGGCAGATTGTTTATGGCCTTGAAAGCAGCTTTAAATCAGTTTGACACAAAATCACATCTCACAAACATGTTTCACTTCCAGCAGCAACATCACTGTCATCAAAAAAAAAAGAAAGCATACAACGACAAACTCACTGCTCCTGAGGTTTACATTGTGTCTGTTTACATTGTGAGTAAGTATTTCATACCTATACACAAAGGCTACTCACAGCTCAGAGGGTGGGGGGTACCCAAGTAGTGAAATGGCACTCGGATGCTGCCCAAGCCAAGCGAGTATCCGAGTACTCAGATATCGGCTACAGCCCTACTGTTAAGTTACATTTGACGTTAGTTAGGGTTTACTGGGCTGGGTTTATTTAGGGGGCTACCGGCCCCATCTATACTGTTTCAGCTAAGCTAGGTAATGTTAGCTACTGGCTGCTGCTGTCAGAAATCACAACCTTACTTTAAACCTATTTTTTCAATAATTCAAATTCTGTTTGAATAGTGAAGTTCGTTCTGACAGCCCTAGTCATTATCACGAGAAAACGGTTATATAAAAAAAAGTGCAGATACTGCTTTTGCCAAATATACAGTTAGAAAAACATTAAAAAATCAGAGAATGCAACAATTTACAGGTTACTCTGTACTTTCAGGTCACATCCCTGTTTATCCAGAATCTTAAAAAGTATGAATCAAATTGTATCAATTGTTCTGTGAGATTTTGAGCAATGGCTAAAAACTGTTTTGTGGTCACCATGGCCTTGACCTTTGACAACCAAGCTCTGAATAGTGTGTTGAGTCCAAGTGTAGTTTTGTACCAAGTTTTAAGAATGTCCTTTTACGGTGGTCTGGAGATATTGCATTTGCAAGGCCCATATCATGTTTTGTGAGGTCGCCATAATGCTGACCTTTGACCTTTAGCAACCAAACACTTAGCAGTCCAAGTGTGTATTTGCGTGAAGAAGTTATGTACAAGACGTTCCTAAGACATCATGTCCACATGAGTGGGACAGACAGACAGATGGACAACCTGGGAACAATGCACCAAAACAAAGCCAAACAAAAGATAAAGAAAATGAGAGTTGAATATGTGTCAGGTGAGACAGAGGAGGGACAATGATGTCTGACAGAGAGAGCTGGTTAGATCCACCCATCTCTGTTGTCTAGCTCTGAGGGACACACACAGTGAACTGAAGCATTGATGTCCAACACGTCCAGCCTTTTTTCTTTCAGATGTGACATTCACAAGATGTGTACACTGTGTAAACTACAATGCTCTCAAGCTTTGATGTAGCATCAGTGCTCACTCTGCTGGATTTTACTTGTTTCCTTTCATTTTTCCATTTTCTGAGTTAATAAACAATCAGCCTGAATTCATTTTGTCTTGATAGTGATGATGTTGATGTTGGACTTCATGTAGATCCTGCCAGATATTTGCACATCACAACAGTTTCGCATCTTCATAGTTTTAGTATTCACCAAGACAAGAGCTGCAAATAAGCTGAGCTGCACTGATTTGCATGAGGTGCTGCTAAACAAATAAGCAGCGAAAAATGAATGAATGAATGAATGAATGTATTTTATTTTTGAACATGTATAAAAATAAAAATAAAAGAAATTGTATGTAACTATTGTACATACAATAGATAGAAAAAAAAGAAAAAACCAAACAAAATATTAAAATAAAGAGCTAAGACATAACAAAACACCGCACATTGTTCGAAAAAGGAAGTGGGAAGAAGTACAATACTTATTTTAATTTCCCACCCCTTTTATCTGCTCTTTGGTTTGCAACTATACATCCTAACTACAGTACATAATAGACCTATATAAGTATATACCATGTGTAACCTTAATAAATATCTATATAAATATATAATTACAAAATTAAATATATACTACATCATTATCCATATATAATTACAAAAATGTATTCTATATAAATATCTATATAACCAAAATAAATACATACTACATACATATCATCATTAATATAAATATAAATATATAAGCTATCTCCATAACTAAATCTTTACCCTCTATACCATATACTAAGTTAGTTACAATATATCAATCAACGCTATTCTACAGTTTATATAAATTTAACCCTTATCATCCTCTATTAACATGCTTCCTCTTCCATATACTTGTGTAAAAGAAATTTTTTGTACCTTTTTTTAAACAGATTTATATTTGCACTTTGTTTTATTTCTGTCCCCAGACTGTTCCACAAATTCACTCCACAGCTCGAGACGCACATACTTTTCATGTTTGTTCGGACTTTCGGTTTCTTAAAATTTAGTTCTCCCCTTAGATTATAACCCCCTTCCCTTTCATTAAACATGTCTTGTATATTTTTGGGCAGTAGGTTATTTCTTGCTTTGTACATTATTTGCGCCGTTATTATTAATTACAAAAATAAGAAATGGTAATTCCCTTAAACGCTATTTTTTTCATTTCAACCTTGTTGCAGATATTTTAGCAATGTGTTCATAAAGTACCTACAAAAGACGTTGGAAATCTTTGGTTCTACCATCATTAACTACTGTCTTTCTTTTCTTGGCAGCAAGTGGTAATATTTATTTTCTCCCATAATTGTTAAAGACATTAATTGTGAGAGAGAGATTACAGGAATGAGGAATGGCACACAGTAAAGGTCAGATACTATGGATCATGATCGGTGCTTTGACCCCTCAGCCAGCACCACGGCATCTGTGAGCGTCTGGGCTTAGGGCCTGGGGCCTCATTTATCAAAACTGTAAGTAAGCAGTGTAAAACTGCTGCTACAAAATTTTTAGCTTAGGCCTACGGCGAAAAGACACCCAAAATATTTACACCTTTTTCAGATCTATCAAACTGTGCGTGCACAACTCTCCGCAATTTCACTTTGATAAATCAAACAGGATCCAAGAATGGTGCGCAGTTGCGCACGTGAACACACCTCCGTCCCCGGAACGCCTAGACACAACCATATATGGTCAGCACATGCATATTAATTAGCCATGTGCGCTCTGTGGAGCGACAACAAAGTGACAACGAAGACAACGGGCGGACAAAGCTACAATAAAAACAAAAACCTCCCAAATCTCAACAAAAGGGAGCAGAAAGAAGAATAATCTTATGTAATCTGCCCCTTTATCCCAGATAATCTTTTTTTTTCTTTTACCTATGTTAAAACAATGTAAAGCAGGACGATAGTTACCATTACTTTGAACGCCTTTCCACTACACAGTTACAGCTCTACTGGACTCGGTTTAGGTCATTTTCCATTACAGCTGAATCCTTCACAGTTCCTCCTCAGGGCCGCGTTGTCTCACTCTTTATTCTCTCGTCAGCTCCAAACACACGACACGTGCACCTCGTTAACTCAGGTGACAGAATAATAACAGTCTCAGTAGCTGCAGATCAGTGTGCACTGCTGCCGGTGTGTTTTTAAAGGGACAGTATGTGAGATTTACCCCCATCTAGCGGTGCGGTTGCATGTCGACACGTATTCTTGCTGTTGCGTTTACGTAAACTCGGGCAGAAGTCAGAAAAACAACACACGCTGCATGTATCAGGATAAACAAGCCTCTATGTAAACAAACAGTCCGCCAGCACGAGGCAAAACAATACAGGCGTGACAATATGTTGTCATGGTGATGTCGTATTGTTTACCTGACCCACGTTTTACCAGCTTTCTCTCGTCGAGTAAAATAACATCCAGTTGGTTTGCCGACGGCGTCACTCACGGCGTCATTCAGGTGTCTGACTGCGCCTGAAGGCAACACCAGTGCCTCCGTCCTTCCTCACACTAGCTACACGGGGGTGACAGTTTTAACAGGCGCTGTCTGGAAAACTTTCTCCCCGAGCCGAGAAGCTCCGGCGGCCCGAGTTTGAGGTTACCTACAGCCACGGTGACACCGAACGTAAAACATGGCGATTCAACATGGCAGAGAAGGTTCGGTGAACCCCCCCCCTGTATGTTTGTAACGACTTGTAACATCTCATTCTAAGGTACGAGAAAGCGCTCGTTTGTATGCGGGCGCGATTCCACTTCAGTGAAATACGTATTTATGAAAGCGATATTTGATTTTTGTCAATAAAAAGCCAATAAAGTCCAGGAGGGTTTGTTTTTTCTTCTCTTATAGGCCTATGTATTTGTGTATGAGAAACAGTGTCTCAGATGAAAAAAAAAAAAAATCAGAAGGACACGTCTGACTATAACGTAGCCTAATCAATCAATGTCGGAAAAGCGGAATGTTTTTTTTTTTTTGAATGAATTTATTTATTTCGGTATATCAAGCTTATGTTTGAAAAATAGTAAAGTGCCGCTGAAAAATAGTAAAGTGCCGCTACTCCGACAATGAAAAAAAAAAATGTCGGAGTGGGGCGCTTGAAAAATAATGTTAATGCCGCTATTCCGACAATTAGAAGTCAATGTCGAAATAGCGGCATGTCAAAATAGAAGCATGTAACCTACAAGTTGACAAAATTATCTGCAGTAGTACAAAAATCCGCCGAAAAAGGGACAGTGTTCTTTTCTAAAATGTTCTGTTCCTTTCTTCTTTTTTTTTAATCTTGACCATACCCCCCCTTCTCAGAGTACACCAGAATGCTTCACTCACATTTTAAAATCACAAAAATTTTCTGGGGGGGATGCCCCCAGACCCCAGAGGGGTTTAGCTACTCACTTTTTTCACCCCCTCTGGGTTTGCAATGCATCTTCAGGTATATGCACCCCCCCCCCCCCCCCCCCCCTATGTTCAATTAAAATTTGGGCTCTGAGACCCTGGTTGGCCACCCCGGCCCCTATTTGGACAGGTCTGAAGGTAGAGGCCTGACAAAGTGCAATCCACTTCTCCAGGTTGGGGTTGGACACAGTCAACAACCCAATTCAATGAAGTTACTATAAGCACAGAGAAAAAAAAGTGCTGGAGCATGATGTGTTCACATGATGCCCCCTTCACATTTCTGACTGCCCCCTCATATGCCTGCCTAGAACCGGCCCTGGAAACAAGATAGATTTGTTAGACTTAAAGCAGAAGTAAGCTGAATATTTGCGTTAATATAAGTCTTAAATAGTTATATCTTTCGACAACAATCACTTACATAGAATGTTTGGTCTGAAACACGGGTCTGTCAGTCACTCTGCTCTTCTGTAAGCCGAGGAGAAAACTTTCCTTGTATCCTACAACCTTTATCCAATGAGGAGAGAGAACAGCATAAAGGGGCGGTCCTCTCTGTGTGTGCAGCCAAGGGATGCGCGTGAATGTGGTGACGTAGGGACGAGGGAGGGGACTGCTAACTCCATCGGCTGACAAGAAGTTAGCCAAAACGACCGGATCGCTTACTTCTGCTTTAAGTCAGACTTAAAGACCGGGTAAACAAAGAATATGTGTTTTAAGTTTATAATACCACAGGAAAACATATTATTAACCACTCTGTCAAATTTGGAGGACTAAAAAAGTCGTTAAGTATATAAAATTCTGCATCAAAGTTGTCAATAAATGAGCAGTTTTCACTGCTTCAGAACGGTGGGGGCGTGTCGCGATATGGTCGTGCTGTAGGCAAAGAAACCACGCCCCATGGCAGGAGAGCTAGACTTCACTTGCTGAACATCCCTGATACACAACCTAAACATGTACACGTCGTTATGAAATAAAGACGGGAAAGTGACCTCAAACACACTCCACCACACACCCCAGTCCTCAGCACTGACACAGCTGATAAACCTTCAGGAAATATTTCTTACCTTCACTCTTGGTGTCTAAAACAGTCCGCAGCAGCAGTCATCCAGCTGCAACAGGTTATAATATATATATTATTATATATAACAGTCTCTGAGGCCTATCTCCTCAAGGAAATGATGAATGGGAAAAATACTTTTTACATGTTTTGAGGGACACATTTAAGGCCTATGATAAGAAGAAAATGACTGAATTTGGTTTACCCGGTCTTTAATAAAACATGGTTAAAGTGAACAGAGATGCCTCATGTCATCCACTACTTTGACTTGCATATCTTAACTGTGAAGAAAGCCTCTCTGCCCTAACTGGGGCTACCTGTTGGTAATGGACACACTCTTCTGATATGAACAGACTTCCACTGCTTCTTGGTACAAAAACACACACACACACACACACACACACACACACACACACACACACACACACACACACACACACACACACACACACACACACACACACACACACACACACACACACACACACACACACACACACACACTTTCTATCCAAGCTGAGGCTGAACCACCTAATGCTTTCACAGTTCATGGAATCTAGTCATCGAGTGAGGCAAGATTGAGTGTCTGGCTTGCAGAAGTCAGTGGCAGTGAGAGGGGGGCTCCATGCTGAAATAAAAGTGGAGGAAAACAAGGAGAGGAAAAAGATGGAGGGAAAAATGGAGGGATCCCTGGGGGCCAAGTCACACATCACAGAGCCTGACTGAGACGGAAGTTAGAAATTCCACTTTACTGAGATATCTACTTTCATTTGGACCCCATCAATGTCTTTTTCAATACCCATTACCACCAGAGACACAAGGGAAAGAGTGGAGGGGTTAGGGATCAATGGTCTTATTAAAGGGAAGGAAAGAGTCTCTAAAATGTGTCCTCAAGTGCAACAGCCTTTGAAAGGTGAATTCTTTTAAGTCATTGATGAAAGGGACTCTAAATATGCTAAATAATAGACTCAGCAGGTTACACAAGCAGAAAAGTCGGTAATAAGACAATTTAGGTGACTGAATTTTTCCTTTACTTTTACATTTGAGAACATGAAGGGAGATATTTATTGTAGGTTTGAGGCTTTTACTGAAGCGCAAAACAGTCATATTATCAAGAGTTTGCCCTAATTTACTGCAGGGCTTGATCAAGGTTCCAGTGAACATGACTTATATATATTACTGTAATATATATACTGTTATCATCTCTGAAGCTAAAACTTGCTAACAAACAGTTGCATATTTTTTATATACCCTGGTTAAACAACAACAACAACAACAACACCACGATGAATCTCAGTTCATTCCATTCACTCTGTTTTAGCTCTATGTTTGGGCTCCACCAGCTTCTTAGGGAAATATCTTGAATATCAAGAAGTTCATACAAAATCGGGTACAGCTTTATCAGAAACAGATTGACAGGAATTAATTATTAATAATATTAAATATGCATTTTCATGTGACCTTACAGGAGCTTTTTGTTCAACACTGCAACAAGTGAGAAACGCAATAGTGCAATAAATGTTTTAAACTTTTTCTTATCCCAGCTGCCAGCTGCTTATTTCCCCCTCAATAACATTTGATGGCTAGTAGTACTACATATTGTGCAGGTATTTTATCATCATCATTGTATTTGGCATTTCAACTTCATTGGACAGTGGACAGTGCAGAGATAGAGTTACCAAGATGCCCATGATTCATGGATTCATGCAGTCACTGACCTTTTTGTTGACCTGACAACATCAGGATTCCACACCCACAGCGAGCCACTGTCTTGCAGGTCAAATATGTAATTGCTGTTCTTAAAGTGTCTCTTCACCTGATAATTACAGTGCACCTGCACAAAACACACTCTTCCCTGCAGACCTGCACAGCAGCCCGGCATGGCTTCTTATTCAGCTACATTTTATGCTAATTTTGATAAACCATAGCTCATTTAGGTGTAGCTTTAGAAAGAAATTGTGCTGCACAGGGTTGATGAATTAATAATAAAAATACAGAACATATAAACTCTCTTCAGCAAAGCTTAAACTTGTCTCTAAAGAATATATAAAGAATCTGTGCTGCAATTTTAATCTTTCTCGTCCTAAACACCCTCATATCAGCCTTTCGAGTTACAGTGCATTCATGCAGAAAAACAGCAAGAACGTTGTTCCACCTGCCAGCTACAGTGGGAGGATACACACTCACTCTGCTGAGCACCATCGATTGGCTTACTATATATTTAAGGCATGTCAGATCAATAAAGGAGATTTAAGGGGGCTTGTGTTTTACGGTGCAAACATGTGGTTGATGTGCAGTGAGGCATTTCACAACAACACACAGGCATGCACACACACATGAAGCAATACTGTATATCAAGCTTGTATTCATTGGGTAATGTGTGTTAATTCCATGTTACACACACACACACACACACACACACACATGTAATGCAGCACAAGGCATTTGTTTCGTTCTTCATTCTTTGCTGTAACGAGCAGACGTGAAGCGTTAACATGGTTTATTGTGTTCTATTATTTCACTTCCCACACATTCCTCAATCCACATTCTTTCCCTCCCTGTTTTGCCTCATTACTTCACTTTATATCTTTAAATTCCACGTGAAATACACTTGGGCATACAGTAGAGCGCACATGCCACTGCCAGTGGTAATTGTTCAAAGGCCACGTGCACTGCCTCTCTCTGCTTTCCCCATTACAAGCACACACACATGCAATGGATGAGCTTTAATTGTTTGCTTGTGACCTGAGCAGAAAAAAGAGAGCTGCGGCATGTTGATTCGTGCCCCCTGGGACAACATCAGTGATGGTGATGGAGGAGCACAATGCAATCAAAGAGGCAATATAGAAGCCTCAGCACATGGAGAATCCAATTCTTATTCTAATGTTGTAATAACATGGGAGGAGAGGCCGCTCATCAGCCCATCATTTTGTCAGCGCTGTCTCCAGAGACACGCTACACCCTCGGTCTAAAATTACACACACACACACACACACACACACACACACACACACACACACACACACACACACACACACACACACACACATGCCTCATGCAAATACAAATGAATCCTCATCCCGCTGAGTAACCACATAAATGCACATTTCACTGGCAGCTGTTTTAGATTGCTCATTAGCAGGGTTTATTTCATTTATTTATGATTTCTAATTGAATAAGGCTAAATATTAATTTAGGTATGTTCACGGCTCGTCCCTGGAGCTCGTTTTCTGTGTTGCTGCGATAAATTAAAATTCAGACAGTCAGGTCGCGCACATCTAGTGTAGCTTTACTGTTCCGTGTGACACCCAGAGAATCATTGTGCAGCTCATCACTTGTCCCTCATTTTAGCATATTCCTGTGGGGATTACAGTTTGTGGGTTGTGGCCTGCCAACTCTGGGAGACACTTAGAACATTTATTTTATGTAAAGCACCATGGTCAACCTAGGTTGTGTATAAGGTGCTCTTTAAATAAACGTGACCTTGACCTTGACCTTGACCACGACAGCAGGAACATGGCGCATGAAGGACAGACAGTGGGAAATGTAGCAACAACCCAAACAGATGCATGTGCCATCATCGCACCACTGTTGACGTTCAGATGGACATGAATATTCTAACTTGTTGCTAATTTGTCCCATGTCCTTTGCCTGTTGCCAGATGGTTGGGTCTGAATGGCTTGGGTATGTAATGTAATGTAATGGGTATGTGAACCACTGATTAATTAACAATGTGGTAAGTAATTATATTTTTACAGCTGTCTTATTCATTTGAGTTGCATATGTGAAACTGTACATCTCAAATTACAATATAAAAAGGAATAATAATGGATTCTCTGACTGTTTTTGCACCATTAACAGAAGCATGTCGAAGTCACTATCAGACACAGGTGTTTGCAGGCACCTTGCACAGTTAATAATAAATAAATTATAAATAATTAGCTTTATTGATTTCCCTTGCAATGCAATGGATGTCTGAAGTAAATGACATCCCAGTGATTTTAAGGGTATTTGTTTATTGTTTGCCGGTTTACATTTGATGGAATCATAACTATGAGTTGTGAAGCACAGCCATCGGTCTTAACATGTATATTGTGGTGAGCATTATGCATATACAATTTTCGTGAAAAGGCCTAGAAAATAGGCTTGGTTTTTAACAGGCCCGAGGGTGAAAATGAGCTAGCTGGCTAACACAGTTACATTGATTTATTCATTTGTCAACGCTTCTCACCCATGACCTCCAAATGTGGCCCATCACTAAAGCTTGAGCATCACATGAAACCGTGGTGTAACTATTAGGAAAAGTTTGCTTGTCCCTACTGAATTTGAGTGGTAAAACACCAACATTTGGTAAACAAAGCTTTTCTTTTTCTCAATTTACCCAGAATTCATTGTACCTCAGTCTAGTAGGCCTATAAGATGGTCAACAGCTGAGGCTTAAGCTGTGTTGACATAGCCCAGGTGAGACCTGTGGTGCATCATGACATATTGAATCAGGTAGCCTAAGGCCTGATTTTTCTGATGCTGTATTTTTGATGATCAGCAACAGAAATAAAAGAAACATATTTTCTATTGTTTTCAACACAGACGGTTCTTGGCCCGTGAATTGAGCTAAACATCGAGTCTCAGCAAGTGATGTCGCTCAGTGATTTGTGTTTGAACTGAATGTGACATTTTCTCAGTCAGAGTTCAATGCAAAGAATAGACACACAAACAAACATATAAACTGGCCTGAAGGCAGAAAAAACTCCAACTGTCTGTGCATTTATTATCAGTTAATTAAATATGCATTATCTTCCACGGTATTTACATAGGAGCACTCGCACACAGATGCACAGACCAAGGCACATAGTTACAAAGAAGGGTTAACCAGCTTTGGAGAAAGGTCAGATTTAATTACATCCCATGCTTATCCCTCTGCTAGCCCTGCAACAATTACAGGTTAATGGAGGAAGTCACAGAGAGCAGCTTCCTCTACGACTACTGAATATTAACATGACAGGAGTATACAACTGTGTGTGTGTGTGTGTGTGTGTGTGTGTGTGTGTGTGTGTGTGTGTGTGTGTGTGTGTGTGTGTGTGTGTGTGTGTGTGTGTGTGTGTGTGTGTGCGTGCGTGCGTGCGTGTGTGTCTAACATACATACAGCCCTCCTAGCTTATTACTAATAGTCAAGCAATTTCACTGAAGCCGTACTTCTCTTTATTCTTTCTGCTAATCATTTGCAAATGCCCAATTATTCCCAATCACTTTCACAGACGAACATTCTCAACGTAATGAGCCCTTCATAAGAATCCACTCACTCTCAATCAGAACCTCACGCTGGGACATTTCTATGTGGGGAAATTACATCCACCTTCCAAGAATGACAGCTCAATGTACGGGTTTTTTTTCTGCAGAAGAAAAACAAGAAGTTTTGGAATTTGTGTCAGAATCAAATGCCTGAGGCAAGGTCGCATTAAATATGGAGGCTTTAAACTATGAGGGTTTTAAGTTTGTCTTTTTAATTTCTCAGTTTCATATTCATTCTGATGCAGAGCATTGCAGCTGTACATCATGCATTATGTAACACCAAAGACACTCTCATGAGTTTAATCGTCCATCAGAGGTTATATTATAACCCCACAGCAAAGTCCCTTGTACCTAGACTTTTTCAATTTTTTCTTGAACTCTTGGACATTTGGGCTTTTAAGGCTAATATTTGAATGCCTCATGTGCAGATTGGGCAGTGAGCAGGGAACAAGAATTGTGAATGTGAAAGTGTTTTCTCCCAGTGGAGTTCTGACAATATTCAGCTCCACAATACTCACTGAAATCCTGGGTGCTCTCAGCTCCAAGACCTGTTGTTATTGGCATATATCTATTAAATGGGTCACATGTATAAGGCTCAGTAATTTCATAAGACTGTAGTTTTTTAACCCTTGTGTGGTGTTCGGGTCTGTGGGACCCGTTTTCATTTTTTATCAAAAGAAAAATGAAATGATACATTATTTTTTCAAACTCAGATTCACTGGCCTTGGCTCATTTTCTGTGAAGAACATATATCAGAACACATTTTCAATGACCGCATACTGTAGACCCCCCCTACACGTTTATATTACATACAGGGTGTTCGGGTCCACTGGACCCGGGGCTAATATTAGCATGGAAAGTGTAGGTCCTGTGTACCTTCACTATGTCTTCCTCCTGTCTGGGGCTGCTGATAGTGTGTGTGTGAGTGTGTGTGTGTGTGAGTGTGTATGTGTGTGTGTGTGTGTGTGTGTGTGTGTGTGTGTGTGTGTGTGTGTGTGTGTGTGTGTGTGTGTGTGTGTGTGTGTGTGTGTGTGTCTCTGTTGCAAAATTCAAGCACTCATACTCTGTCCCACCTACAAATTGGGGGCGGGACACACCTTTGCCAGGGTGGTTCCTTATCAAATAATACTAATAATTGCTTGGATTTATATATCGCTTTCATGGCACCCAAAGCACTTTACAGAAACCATTATTTATTTTATACACATTCACATGGTGGTGAGCTACGTCTGTAGCCACAGCTGCCCTGGGGCAGACTGACGGAAGTGTGGCTGCCATTTCGCGCCAAACAGCCCCTTCGACCACCACCATGATCATTCATACACGTTCAAACACATTCACACGGGGCAAGGTGGGTAAGGTGTCTTGCCCAAGGACACTACGACAGCGACTAGGACAGAGCAACCCTCTGGATGACCCGCTCTACGGCCTGAGCCACTCCCGCCCCAATTGATCACTACTGATCAAGACGGCCAAAAGATTATATGCTGAGAGGGCCTTGCAATTGATTTTGGAAGAGACAAGCTTCTGATGATGAAGAAGAGGTTTCAGAATGTGAGGACCACAATTCTGAAGATTCAGAGTCTGACAGTGACAAAAACCACACAAAACTCTTTATACAACACATGAGGGGCAGCCCTCATGTGTTGTATAGGCTGGTGTGAAATGGCAATGTGTTCAATGGGGCTGATGGTTACTGTATGTGTTCAGCTTGAGTTATGTCAACTGGCCTGAATAGGTAACATTTCTAATGAAGTTCAAAATCAATAGTTATGCTTCATTTGTAAATTTGTTGATTTAAATATCTTGATTATAACTGATTTTCTATTTTTATTACATTTTATTAAAAAAACTAACAAAAAACGAGTAGCATATTAATTCATAAATGTGATCTAACAAAGGTAAAGGGCAAATATTAACCATATATGCTGTTCATATGGCTTGTAATTAGGATGAAGTAAACATCTGTTGAGTATTTTAACATAAAATTGTTTGATTGTGTTGATTTGGAGACCCAAAAATGTAGTGGGTCCACCAGACCCACGAACACTGGCTGAGTAACCAAAATATGAACACCACACAAGGGTTAATCGAACTGCTGGGCTCTATTTTCAGCAGCGGATTAATCCACATTTGGCACTCTAGTCAGCATTTCTAGTAGCAGGATACTGTGTGTGACACTCAAAACAACTAGAGTCAAAATAAACTAGAATGTGTGCTCACGGTTACGAAGGAACATGCAACAATGAAGCTCTATAGCACAGAGGATATAACTATCAGGCTTAAGGTAGGCTACACACACACACACACACACACACACACACACACACACACACACAAAATAGCTTTTTCTGGTCTTTGCTTGACAGATGATAGCAGGAAATGTGGGTTGCTTCACACAGACAATATTTTCTTTTAGGGTAAATCCAATGCTGGGTTTGAGCTTTTCAAAGGATTTGTTGACAACGAAGAAAAATATCCCCAGACTTATCCTTTAAACCATGAAGGTGCCCCGCTCATGCCTTCCTCATAATTGGCGACAGACAAAGGACACCAAGACCAAAACCTCAGCCTGGATAACAGTGAAACCTAAAGCACCACTTCATAGTCCATGGGCCAGACCAGATATCGGTACCACTCAAGGTGGCAAAGGTTACTAATAATTTTTGTAAACATCTATGTCTGTAGATGATATTTTGGTATGATAACCCTTCCTGAGTCACAGCTAAATTACAATTATCACCTGTTGAAGTTAACTTCCCCCTAGGGAAAAATGCATTTTAGACGCTAGTACATATCTTGGTTTAGACTGAAGTTCAGGATATTTGTCAGTGCTTTAAAATATTGTGTTTGGTATCATTTTAAAGGGGACATTCTAAGCTTTCATTCAAGCCCTCTTGTGAATATGTGTGAGACTTACAGTGGTCACTGGAGATCTTCAAACATTTAATCATACACATTTTTCGACTATTTTGGCCAAAATCATGTACTTTCGTTTGGTCCTGTGACATCAAGGAATGTCAGAGACACAAAACACCAGCACTAGAACACTCACATGACTCCAAGGATTCAGAAAATGTACAATATACCAATACTGCTTCATTTTGAGGGGTGGTTTTCCAGCCTTATATTAAAAGTGTTGTTTTGCTCTGACAGTTAGACCAAAGCCATTTTAGTGGGGCAGACAAGCAAACTAATTGTGCATTTTATGACTAAAGCATAAATCTTTCAGCATTTCATCTACATACCCCAAGGTTTGATTTCAGATGTGGAACCACTTGGTGGCTGACCTTTGGTGACCTTTAGGGGTCTTTGACCTCACCATTGCATTTTTCCACATTATTCTCCATTGGAAACCTATGAAAATCTGGGAAGTAAATCATTACCAACTAATTTCTTCACCATTGTGTTTAGGAAGGTGTGTGATATGATGTAATAAAATGTTGAAATTCAACTCCAGTGGGAAACCCCCTAAAAAACTACTCAAAGTTGGGGTACCCGTAACCAGATTTTTTGAAAATTCCTAAATGTTAAATTTGGCCTAAAGTATCTTGTGAGGGGTCAAACTAGGGGTTTTTCATGATTCTGAGTTGATCACAAGCATTAGTTTTACACCCAAAACCCTCCTTAGTGGAAAAAAAACAGCCACACCCACTTTTCCTGTTCATCGGAACCCCCACCACCAATACAGAGAAGCCATTCCTTAGCATGGCAGAGGTTGTGTCACATATTACTACTAAATACTCAGTAATATAACTTATATTCTAGCCTTTTACTTGTAGGACATTATACAAGTCTGTTCAAAATGAAGAGAGGAAAAGCACAGAAAATACACAGTGCTGCTACATTGATTGCAAACACGATACCGTTAATTTGCAGACACACTGAGCATCAATCTCCATCAAGCATCCAGGCTCTAAGAGGTGGTTTTTGAAGAATGGAAAAAGATATATGTTTGTGTGTTCAGTATTATGGGATTTGTAATGTGACTCATGTGAATGCTATATTGGTGGGCCATTATTAACATAATATTTTTCTTGAAGGCCACATAAAAGTGTATCACAGGATGGATCTGGCCCCCTGGTTTTTGACATGAGATTGACGAGTGCTAGACTAATGTCCAACAATGATAAAAGGTAGAATATAAGTTATATTAAAGCAGAAGTAACCGGAATGTTTGTGTTAATATAAGTCTTAAATAGTTATATCTTCTGACGGCAATCACTTATATAGAGTGTTTGGTCTGAAACACGGGCCTGTCAATCACTCTGCTCTGCTGTAAGCCGAGGAGAAAACTTTCCTTGTATCCTACAACCTTTATCCAATGAGGAGAGAGAACGGCATGAAGGGGCGGTCCTCTCTGTGTGTGCAGCCAAGGGATGCGTGTGAATGTGGTGACGTAGGGACGAGGGCGGGGACTGCTAACTCCATCTGCTGACAGGAAGTTAGCCAAAACCACCGGATCACTTACTGATAGCTTTAAGTATTCAGTAGTAATATACGTTTTTTATGACATTAAAGAAAACCTCTGTCATGCACTGGAATAGCTTATCTCTAATGTATTCTATTGAGTACAGTAGATCATCTTTATTATTTATCGGTCCTTGACCATTTTGTTAGATGGTGTGATGACTCTTATCTGCAACTTAATGTGTCAAAAACAAAAGACATAATTGATTTCCGTAAGAAACCACCTGTCACAGCCCAAACCTTTGTCAAAGGCACAGCTGTGGACATAGTCAACCATTATAAGTATTTAGGCACCATCCTGGATGATAAACTGTCTTTTGAGAACAACTCAGATGCCATCTGCAGGAAAGTAAATCAGAGGTTGTTTTATTTTATAGATATCTTTTAATGTTGATAAGAAGTTTTACTCACTTACTCACAGATAAGAAACTGTTTTACTCATCTTTTATTGAGTCCATCTTAACTTTTGCAGTGATTTGTTGGTTTGGGAACCTCAGCATATCAAATAAGAATAAGATGAAGAATGTGGTCAAACTCTGCCAAAAAACAATTGGCATTAACTTGAATGACCTTGACGATGTTTATCAGGTCAGAGTCACTCAGAGGGCAAGGGCCATTCTGGCAAACCCTCTCCACCCTCTTCATGCAGAGTTTCGACTCTTCCCATCTACATTCCCTTGTCAGGCCAAATCAAATATTTAAAATCCTTTGTCCCGTCTGCCGTTAGATTCCTCAATACGCTGTAGGCAAACCTGTTGGGAATGATGTACAGTACTGTAAACTGTGATGACTGTATGTATTTATTGTATTATTGTGTGTGCTATGTGAGATCTACTGTGTTTGACTCTGAACTTTTGCTGCAAACCAAATTGCCCTTCGGGGACATTAAAGATTTTTAAATCAAATTATAATAGCCTAAACCTAACTGCAGAAATCCTCTCGAAGACAATCGGCCTACACCATGTTATCCTAGCTTGATAGCTAATGGGGCAGTTGGTCATCAGATGCAGTTGCACATAGGAGTTAGCTAACTAACCATACTATTTACTGTTAGCCAACTAACAAGTAAGTTAGTTGACAATTTTTAAGTTTCTTAGATCATCTGATCAGCTGCAGTTTGCCTACCTCATACATGTTTCGGTATTATCTAAGTGCTGTCCATTGTCTAACTGTGTCTGTTTATGCCTCACATTTGTATAGTAGCTTGTATGCTGTGTATTTTATCCCTTTTATGTTATGTGTAGGGACTACAGATGGAAATTAGCTGGGAGCTAAATCTGGTGCAACCATCTTTTCATTTGTTTTTCCTTTAAATGATTAATGTAATTGCACACCGTCCCTTATAAACTAATAAACTAAACTAAACTAAACTAGATGGAGATAATACTTATGTATCAGGCGTAAAAAGTAGTATATCATGTCTGTCAATGATTGAAGGTTGCAAATGGCTTCAACATGTCTAGCACTAGCTAACTCCAAAATTCCTCACTTTTAATGCTAACTACCGCTAAAAAGTATTTAGGCTTATTTACCATGGCAATTAATAGAAAAAGAAGAGTGAGAAGGGTGTGTGTATGTTTCAGTTTTTACTGGTATGTGAAATCTGGTGTGCACCTGATGTCTTTCCTTCTCTCTCGCTCCCAATCTGCATAAAACTTAATGTTATATGAAAACAATAACTAGTAATAAAAACACAGACACGCAAAAAACACGTAATGGAAACATTGTGACCACAGCTGAAAACAGCCAGCCACAGCGGTCTATGACAGAAAATTTGCAGAGAAGTTGCAGTGTCAAGCTAGGCCAAAGAATTCATCATTGAATTTGCATTAATAGTTGCAATCGTGACATCACAAAATCCTGTAGGGTCTGTATAATGTCCTACAAGTAAAAGGCTAGAATATAAGTTATATTATTGAGTATTTAGTAGTAATATGTGACACAACCTCTGCCATGCTAAGGAATGGCTTCTCTGTATTGGTGGTGGGGGTTCCGATGAACAGGAAAAGTGGGTGTGGCTGTTTTTTTCCACTAAGGAGGGTTTTGGGTGTAAAACTAATGCTTGTGATCAACTCAGAATCATGAAAAACCCCTAGTTTGACCCCTCACAAGATACTTTAGGCCAAATTTAACATTTAGGAATTTTCAAAAAATCTGGTTACGGGTACCCCAACTTTGAGTAGTTTTTTAGGGGGTTTCCCACTGGAGTTGAATTTCAACATTTTATTACATCATATCACACACCTTTCTAAACACAGTGGTGAAGAAATCTGTTGGTAATGATTTACTTCCCAGATTTTCATAGGTTTCCAATGGAGAATAATGTGGAAAAATGCAATGGTGAGGTCAAAGACCCCTAAAGGTCACCAAAGGTCAGCCACCAAGTGGTTCCACATCTGAAATCAAACCTTGGGGTATGTAGATGAAATGCTGAAAGGTTTATGCTTTAGTCATAAAATGCACAATTAGTTTGCTTGTCTGCCCCACTAAAATGGCTTTGGTCTAACTGTCAGAGCAAAACAACACTTTTAATATAAGGCTGGAAAACCACCCCTCAAAATGAAGCAGTATTGGTATATTGTACATTTTCTGAATCCTTGGAGTCATGTGAGTATTCTAGTGCTGGTGGTTTGTGTCTCTGACATTCCTTGATGTCACAGGACCAAACGAAAGTACATGATTTTGGCAGAAATAGTCGAAAAATGAGTGTGATTAAAAGTTTGAAGATCTCCGGTGACCACTGTAAGTCTCACACATATTCACAAGAGGGCTTGAATGAAAGCTTAGAATGTCCCCTTTAAAATGATACCAAACACAATATATTAAAGCACTGACAAATATCCTGAACCTCAGTCTAAACCAAGATATGTACTAGCGTCTAAAATGAATTTTTCCCTAGGGGGAAGTTAACTTCAACAGGTGATAATTGTAATTTAGCTGTGACTCAGGAAGGGTTATCATACCAAAATATCATCTACAGACATAGATGTTTACAAAAATTATTAGTAACCTTTGCCACCTTGAGTGGTACCGATAAGTGAAATTCTGGCCTCTGGCCCATGGACTATTCAGTCTCCCCAAGTGTACAAAAGGATACTTTGGTGGCTGTGTCCTGATACCTTAACAAACACCACCCATGAGAGTCTCTGTGGGAGCCATATTGTCCGTATGAGTCTGTGCATACACATGTTTTGATTTGTGATACTTATTTCTCTTCATGTGTGAGCATCTTTTCAATGGGTTCTTTCAAACATGACCAGTATATTAAAAAAAAAAACGTATACAATATACGTATACTCTATAACTGTGTGTGTTTATAATATCACTGATATTATACTGTGTACATACAGTATATGTCTGACATTATCACTAAGTCACCTGGCAGTTATTTTTCCCCCTCACAGAATACACAAACTCTCCAGTATTCACCTGCTGTATTGACAGAGCCCTCAAAATACTCAGAGAGCATACACACCCACAGTGGCATGGACGGTTACACACACACACCAAAACTTTCACCTGTGAACGTGTAAACATGCGCTGACACTGGAAGGCAAATCTATGGCACAGTCAGATACAGATGCTCTGCTCACCTACAGTATACTGACCTCACTTTGTCAAGGTTTTTGGAGGGAGAGAGAGACAGATAGAGAGAGATGGGGAGAAAAGGATTACCTCTCTGCTCTCGCCCTCACACTGTGGAGCTGAATCTAAAGCTTTGGTCGTGTTATGCCCAAGGCTGTTCTCACCATCCTCAGAGCACTTCCTCTCAACCTTAGTCAGCCAAGCGAACAGGAGAAGAGCTGCGGTATGTGAGAAAGAATGATTAACATCACCATGACCTCCATCATCCTCAAGAAGCAATGTGAATTCCTCTGGTTTGTTCGACTCCAGACCCCAGAAAGGTCAGACTTCAGACAGAAAACAAGGCTTTAAGATGGTGAAACTTGCTCAGAGACATAAATCTGGGCAGGTGTTTTGGGGATCTTGAAGATCTTTACATGTTGGAGCACAATACCTCAACCTAAGAGCTCAGTGTTCGCCTGCTTTTTTATTCCCCTTTTCTCTGGAAAAAGGACAGTATTTGTGTGTGTGTGTGTGTGTGTGTGTGTGTGTGTGTGTGTGTGTGTGTGTGTGTGTGTGTGTGTGTGTGTGTGTTGAGTAGCGTCCAAAACTCCACACAGGCCTCAACACTTTGCTGAATTATTTACAGCAGAGTATTTACAAATTGGCAGAAATCAGACCATCACATATTTGCTTGTAAAAAGTCGACACAAGACTACGCAGCCAAGGCCTCGAGCTGACACTGAATCTCTCACAAAGACCAAAAGTAGGAGGAGAAACTGGCATCTATGGATGGGCTTTAAAAGAAGGAGATACATTATTTTATTATTTATTTATTGTTATACCAGAGAAACATTCAAGGTTCAAGCTGTCCATCCATCCTATTTTTGTGAACACAACATTTGAACCTCAGTGATAAACTCATCAAATCTGATAGCAAAAAGGTCAAAGGTCAAGACCACTGTGACCTCACTGAGCACATTTTGTCCATGACCCCAAACTTAATACACTAGCCGTGGCAATGTTTTCAAACAAATGTCTTAAGTTTGATACTAGTTACATATAAGTGTGTGCATCCCAGCACAGGAACAAAGTGTTTTTTTTATTCCCAGGAGGCGATGAGGTCAGATGGAAGAAGGGTCTTAATGTCTTGTCTTCCTTCTCTCTGTGTTAGTCCATATGTCTCTTGGTCTCTCTCTCTCTCTCTACTTTGCTTTCTCCATCTTCTCATCCTTAAGGGGCCCTGACTTCAGAGAAAGAGATCGATAAGGGGCACTTCAAAGTGGTCTTGGATCCAAGCGGTGCTTTGAAAGATGCAGGAGGCAACAGTGCTCAACGTGCACAGGATCCTCTTGCATCAGCAGAGCTGTCATGGCCACTCGCAAACCTTTAAAAAGACGCAAGTCACAAATAGGGTGGGAAACGATGTGGGCAGAAGTGGAGTGAGAGGCTGGGAGACGAGGAGAGGACATGTAGTTGAAGAGGAAGGGAAGAATTCATGACAAAATAGGAGATGGGTGGAGACAGGATGAAGCAACACACCCCAAACAGATGGAAAAGTGAGTCTAGGGGCAACTGAGTGGTGTGAAAATAACCAACTGTCTCGTAGATTTAAAATTGAGAGGGAAGTCAGTAATTTTGTTAATCATTTATATTGATAAAAAAACACATTTTACTTATCAACTTCCCTCAAAAGAGTGCTTTTAAAGAGACGCGAAGTTCACTTGACATCAGAAAAACAAAATTACATGTAATCTACTGAATTTGTGGTAAACTCAACAAGTGGATAATTAATCAATAACTTAAAGCAGATATCAGCTTCACGGCCGTTTCGGCTAATGCTGCGTTCAAGGCAGGCTTTTGAAACCGTAAGTTACAGCTTCAAGTCACAACTACGACTTGGTAGCGTTCCAGGTAACCCGTAGCTCGTGTTTTTACCATCCTGTTGTCTGTGAAAGTTCCCTATAACGGCCACTCGTAACTTCCGACCCGTGAACTCGTACCAGATCGAACTGGTATGACTTCACAGGAAGGAAAAACACAAAGTACGAGTTTCTTTGAACGCACCATGAGTTAGCAGCCCCCGCCCTTGTCAGGCATCAATTGGTCCTCGTGCTACGTCACCACATTCACGCGCATCCCTTGGCTGCACACACAGCCCTTCATGCCGTTCTCTCTCCTCATTGGATAACACTTGTATCCCACAAGGAAAATTTTCTCCTCGGGTTACAGCAGAGCAGAGTGACGGAGAGACTCGTGTTTAGGCTGAAATACTTCATGTAAGTGATTGCTGACGGAAAATAGGACTATTTAGGACTTATATTAACAAAAACTTTCCACTGATATCTGCTTTAATTAAGATCAATCCAGTCCACAGCTCCCTGGCTGTCACTTCATGAAGGAAAACACCCTTTTTTTTTTTTACATAGAGGCATCAGAGTGGAGACTCCCTACCGCCCCTGAATACAGCCCAGCATGGCCACAAGTGAGAGTTGGTGAGTACATGAGTAATGACACACACCTCACCTGAACTGCAGACTGGAGCCCTGATTGCCTGTTAACACCTGAGCCAAACAGAGATTTGTGCATCCAGAAATAAATATACAATACAAATTCACCCTGATAAATGTTGATCTGACAGTTTGGTGAACATTATCCAGAAGAATAATTTTACTCCAGGGATCAAAGAGACCACATCCTGTTTTTGACAAAATGGCTTGATTTGGCAATCTGGTGAGATTAAACATAGGTAGGAGAAGAAGTACAAAACTACAGAAGAAGAGACAACTGAACTGAGAGACATATTTCCTGAGAGACAGGCAAAAGGAGCTCATGTCCTTGAAACTGAGAAGGGAACTGTAAATGTAAAAACAAATCCCCCCAAAAAACCTATCCTGGAGGAGAGAAGAGAGAGAGAGAGCGAGAGAGGTTGAAATATGAGAGCATCTAAAAAGTAAAACCTTCCAACAGATGTAATGATGCAGCTTTGAAAAAACAGAAAATAAGAAGTAAATAAGATAAAGTTCTGGCTGATGCTGAATTATAAAACATCATCTGCGATGGGCTATATTTTTACACATCAAAAGAAAATTATTGGGTCAATGGAGCCTTGTTCAGGGTAACTCAGCAAAGTGAAGGAGACAAGGGGACCAAGGGAGATTCATTTATAAAACATGTCCACACTTTTCTAACTGCTTTCATTGATGCAGATACAGAAACTCTTTTACGCAATTTTTACTTTTTCATTTACAGGTTCAGAGATACTCTGTATCTCTGTTGGATATATCTGGATTTATTTTAGTCATCGGGATCAAAGCATCAACAACACATTCATCATCTTCATCATCTTGGAATTGGCAGCTGGACTATACGTTTATTTATTTTTTAAATATATGTTGCACACTTGGATAAAGAGACTCCCAGGCGTGCATGAAGTTTATCTCTTTCTTTAATCTGACAACACAGGAATGCAGACACGGTAAGTAACCCTCGCTCCCCTGCAGGCGCTCTGCTTGCTACATACAGTACACGCCTGACCCTGAGGACCCTTAGCTGGATCCCTAGCTGTCTCCCTCACTCAGTAACTCACGCATATTTCTTGTGGCTGCAGTTTACTCACGTTAGCTGTATTGTTTCTTCTCATACTTAATGAGACGCTGCAGTGTGTTCTACACACTAGCTCTCCATTACACAATGCACCCTATTTACACCTGATATTAGAATTTGATCTGTATTCAGATATGTGATTTTTTTTTAAGGCCCAGATAACAGACTGGCACCAATTCCTTTTTTGTAATATGTTCTTATTGTGCTCATTGTGATTTAATCCCTGTCCTTGGACTAACCCATTCTTCCCTAATGTAGTATACGTGTACACAGTATATTGAATTTTCATTCATTATGTGTATGTCCACTGTATACAGTATAAAATACAAACACACTGCATGTACAGAATCACTTACTGATTAGCTGTAACATGAAAACAGCCTATAGGTGACATACAGTGTGTAACAGCATCAACCATGACAAAAGGGGACATACAGTATATGTTATGATCATCTTCATTATGGGGACACACCTACAGTCAACTGAATGTCATTGATGTCCAACAATGATATTCAGATCAAATGAGTGATCCACGCAGTGTTCACTCAGTGTACATAAGACTCAACGCTCTGTGACCCTTAAACTCATCACTGCCCCCATAAACAATGACCAGGTAGGAACTAAAACTCTGAAGTGAGGGGGCATGAGGAAAAAACATTTTAAACATCAAGACTAGGGCACAGGAATCCAAGTGAAATTATAACAAGGAGTAATAACACACCTTTGAGTAGCTACACAATTTACTGCTTTAAGCAGCACAACATAATGAGAAACTTTAAGATTTAAAAGTAAAATTTTTACAGCTTGTGTCTGACAATTTTTTGTTCTGGTTTAATTATGATACTGTGATCCTTGAGGGTTTAACCGTGTAAGCTTTTATATTATTTTGCTCTGTCTATTATTTATTTTGCTGTAAATTATTGATGGAGACAAATTGACAGGGCTCCTAAGCAGAAAGCACTCAAAAACAAAGTTAGACACAGAGACGAGAGGATTCATATGCAAAAACACCAGAGGTGGAAGAACCACAGAGACATGACAGAGAGAGAGAGGCAGAGACACAGTCAGACAGGGTGACAGGCCCTGGTGAGGTGGAGAGAGAAGGTGAGTAACACAGTGCTGTCACTCGGCTGCTTTGACAAGTTGCCCTGGTTGCCTGCTGAGAAACAAAAGCAGTGTCAGACAGTAGCAGAAGAGATGGAGGAAAAACCCCAAAACATCACCCTCCCTCAAAACTCTGCTCTGACTTTTCACAGAAGGGACAACCTGTTCATTTCAGTGACTTACTTGACTTGACTTAAACTCTTTCGCGACCACACTAATTGCTCATCACATCCGCTCCGGACCGCATGTTTTTGGCTATTTGTTTACCTTTTTTCTCACGTCGAAGCGAACACTGTACATCACCTAGAAACAAACGGTCTTCACGTGGTTGAAGAGTGACTTTCCAACGTGCTCCTCGAAAAAACGGCGAGTTTTTCCGCCGTTTCGTTTGTGAGTACGAAGGAGAAGAAGACAGCTCGGTTTCTCCAAAAACGGAGCTCCCGCTCTAGTTTAAGAGAAAAATGCACTTTTGTGTCAGGTGGCAATCGGTTCATTTTACCGGTACCCTGCAGTGTGGCATGTCTCCCAAATCATTTCTACGGCTAAATAAGTATTTTTGCAGGCAAATCTGGGGGGTGCTGCAGCGTGGAGTGCAGCGGTGCGGGTCTCTGGCCGCAGCGGAAACCGCTCCGTGACACTACTGTGTGACTGACCGCCGGTGAGTGCTTTGGGACGCGGGCGGCGGGCTCACAGTGATAACGTGCTTTCAGGTTCGAATCTCCAAACCAGAAACGTTTGTAACAGCACTGGAAAAAGTCGCTAGATTTGTCACTAGTCGCTTGACAAAAAAAGTCGCCAAGAGGGTTTGGAAAGCCGCCAGATTTAGCGAGAAAGTCGCCAAGTTAGCAACACGGTGAAGCCGACAGCCGTACAGCACGCTACACTTTGTCCCCAAAGCAGCATTCAAGGAGACCGATTACTCAAACAAAACCAAGATCACACAGTTTATAAAAATCATTATGTTTTGATTGTAGTTTAAAACAGTTTTACATATCAGAGGACTACCATATTCACACACAGGGTACCTGAGAGTGTCTATTAACATAATCTGTAAAAAAAAAAAAAAAAAAACGGTTTTGACGAGTTTACTCGTCAACGGTCGGAAAAGAGTTAAGCAGCTTGCCTTATATCATACACAGGTTAGTGGAGGCAGGAATCAAAACTTAAAAACTTCCACTGCTCCCGTTTATTGCAAGTAGACAACATACCCTGGACTCATTTGACACCTAATACAACCAACACATCAAATGGCATATGATTTTTGTGCACATCAATACAACAAAATAGCGGCCACAGTTTTCTTCTTTAAAACTGTGACATTTTTTTGCATCTCTATTGCAGTAGTCACCTGTAAGTAAATGGTAAATGGTCTGTATTAATATAGGTACATAATTGTCATCTATTTAAACTCCACCACCATCCACAGAATAGTATGATCTCTCCTGCTCCTTCAGTCTCAGACTGTTTTGTCTGCTAAAATGGAGTCAGCGACAAGATGAGGACGAGACATGCATGCAAACCAGAGCTGTGACATCGGGTCAAAGAGACAGATAAACAGGAGTAAAAATGCTCATGATGTGATGCAGTCTCCCCAACAAATACAATTTTACAGAGGTTTTGCACATGTAACAGTCCAATCTCTGTCTCTGTCTGGCTCTGTTACTTTACGCCTCCCTCCCTCCCTATAATTCAACAGCAGAAAATCACTGTAACTTACACCAGGATGTTGGAGACTCTGCACCTCAAGCTTCAATGAGGGGATTTAACATTCAGGGCAGAGATGCTCTCTCATTAAGATCTGTGTGATCTGACAGCAGGCTGTTGATAGCAGAGGGGAACTGATTGTGCTATATTTTAGACACACACAGATCAGCACACGCAGGGATGGATCTCCGAGGACTATACACACACTGTGTGTCTCGCACACACGCACGTACACACACACACACTCACACTGCAGGGGTGTCTGATTAGATCTCGTCTGTAGATGGTTTCGATCAACTCGCCGTTCTTTACACCAGCAGATGCAGTGCCCCATGCTGCGTCGGCTCACTCACATATACAGCTTCTCATGTTGCTGCATTTTAATATGTTGGAGATATGAGGTGCTCAGCTCACTCTTCAGAATTACAAAGCAGGACGGTGATTGATTATGCATCGTGTCTCGACCGCTTCCACAGAAACGGCAAAGGAAGCGGCTTAACCAGTTTTGCCACATGCTGAACTGCACCGCATCACTCCTGACCGTCTAACCCACATTGATATGCATTTAAACTGGCTGCAATCTCCACAAGTGGCTTATTGTGAGAGAGTGAGAGCAAAGCAGAGTGTTTTTACTCTTTGTTTTTTCCTCAGAAAAAGGACGCCAGAGTCCATTTTGGAACCTCAAATAAACTTTCATTATTTGTTTGTCGTTTTTGAGACAGAATATTTCTGCCTGTGACTGTGCCAAAGCATGGGAAGGTCTTGTAAAACGATCTTTAATATAGTTCCTGGAGGCAGTGGAAATTATTGGACTGTTTTGTTTAGTTCCAAAAATTCAAAAATATTCATACTTGTTCTTTTGTCACCATGCAAAGTTCATCTCCAACAACAAGGTTTTGCAAACTGAAATATAAAAACCATATTGATACCTGCTTGGTAAAGGCAAGAGAAGAGGCTCTTTGCTCCTTACCACTAGTTATGCCTCTTCTCCACTACACAGTTACAGCTCTACTCGGCTCAACTCACCTCGACTTGGTTAGGGTCCTTTTCCATTACAGCTGAGTAGCTACTTCATAGTACCCCCTCAACATGGGCGGGGTCGTCAGAGCACAGCTGCTATTGACTCATCATCTTGGATCCTCATGTCAGCTCCAAACGTCTGCACCTTGATTATGGGCCACACTATGTAGGTACTACTGTATGATGTACTCAGTTGCAAAAGAGAATGACCTAAACCGAGGATGAGGTAAGTCCAGTCGTGTCGAGGCAAGTAGAGCTGTAACTGTGTAGTGGAAAAGGGCCATGGAATTGTATTAAATTAATGTCTTGCCGAATCTGTCGCTCTTCCCTTTTTTAATCTACAGCATGCTGTCCAATAGTCGGCTCCATGACTTAATTTCTCAGTGGAGAGCTGCCTCTGTAGCCTTCTCTGAATAATCTTTACTGCTGCATTGCACTATTGCTGTGTCCACAGTCTTGCCACAGCTCATCAAAAGATGAATCACCTCTGTATTCCTTGAGTGTGTCCTGCAGTGCTTCAATAAGGTCTACAGCTTCAAAATCAATGTGTGCTCCAAGCATGTCAGAGAGCCATTTGATTGACCTTTCTCTAATATTGCCTGAAAACTCCAATAAAAGATCAAGTCTATTTGTGTAAGTGAGCCCTTAGAGGTCCACACATATATTTCCCTGCTGTTGTCCATGTCGTGGCTGCATCTCTGCAGCTCTGTAGCTCTACTTTGAGTGTACAGGTAACAGGTCTGAAAGCTTTAATCCTGCACCTGTACTTATCTGTTTTCCAGACATTTGATTCCCCCATCAATGAAGCTCTGGTGAATGTAACTTTTAATACCAGTGAATTTATCAAAAAGTAGCATAATCAATAAACTGGCATAATACATAATTTGTAATTTTCCTCCACAATGGCACATAAAAGCATAATCACAAGAAATGCTCATGGTCATTGAATTTTCTGGCTGGAGAACTTCCTCCTTTCTGTTTATTTCAAAACAGATCACATTAACTTTTGTCCAAGGTCTATGCTGAAATCTAACTGGATGTGCAACAAGTTTTACTTTACAGTTAACACTTTTGGGACTCACAAATCACATTGGTGCTCAATTTTTAGAGTGCCACACTAACTGCCGCCAT
Source organism: Trachurus trachurus (assembly GCF_905171665.1). Taxonomy (NCBI): domain Eukaryota; kingdom Metazoa; phylum Chordata; class Actinopteri; order Carangiformes; family Carangidae; genus Trachurus; species Trachurus trachurus. Next base: position 22,525,643 of record NC_139896.1, on the reverse strand, counting down.
ATAGCATCCATCCAATAGCAGTCAGACTCTACAACCACTTAAACAGTAACTGAGCTCATTTTGAAGATCGAGGTAGTCAATTATGAGCTCTATTTGCCAAATATCCCAGTGGAGGGGGAAAGAAAACACAAAGTCAATCAACTGAATGATCCCCTCCCTGAAGCTGTGTGGAGGCACACAACATTGTGTGGGGAAGGACTAATCTCACTCATATACCCCAGTTATAAAATGAGAAGTCCTGCATGACACTAAGCAGGGAGTAAGGGACAGATGGATGAATAAGCTTTAGGATATAGTGTAAAGCAAATCAATCGATAATATAATAATGTCTGTATTTACCAAAACACTCTTCTCCAGGGTGTATACAAAGTGCAGTGTGACTTTAATGCTACTGAACCATGAACTGAATGATTGGTAAGGGGTTAGGGTGAGGTCAGGATCAGGTCTTGGCTGAGACCTGCTCTTCTTTGTCTCATTCATCCTCATGCTGGCAGGACAGTCACTGGTGATTGGACAAAACCTTCCTAATATGGCCTGTCCACTGCCATCATCTATCCACCCTTCAAACTAATGGCAATACAATTCTCGGGCCATTAAATAACATTATACTGTATATAAAGTTGCTCCAGTGCACAATTTTTAATTGCCAAGTACTTTGTCAGAAATACACCTCCTATTCTGTGTTTGCTGTCAGTCTCATCTGTTGCTTTTGTCCTGGCCGACCCTCCCACACTGTCCTCTTCCCCCTCCTCCTCCTCCTCCCCTACATCTCTCTCTTCATTAGCTGCTATCCCTTCCTGACCCTGTCTGGTTCCAAGGCTGGAAATATTTTAATCCAATTAATTGGACAGCTATAACACAGTGGTCATATTGTTCTGTAAAAAGTTTTTTACTTTACTATTTTGTGGTGTTTTACATCAAGTTTTGATCCACAAGATACACCATGCTTCTGGTTTTAAGAACCTTTTTCAGCTTCTCAAGTTTTGGATGGTGGGTCCAGGTGGGTGGGGCTTGGTGGATGCTTTATTGTGACATCACAAAGTACACAAATCCTGACAGCTGGTTTTAAGGCTCAGCATCTGAATACAGGAAGTGTACATTTCTTTGTGGAGAGATCTAATTTTACACTGAGTTGGATTTATGTTTTTAAGTTTCTTTGTTTAGCTCATCCCTCTGCTCCAGACCATCTTCCCACCTCTTTATGACAAGTTCTTTCTGAATCTTTTTGATCTTGATTATTTTTGCCTCATATTCTATTCTTTTACTTTATTTGTTTAAAAGCTTAGAAACACCTCATGGCACTATGATGCCTGATATGGTGCAACAACAGTGACATTAAGTTAGTTTGGCATTGAAATTAAAAACCAAAACTGAGAAAGGAAACTCTGCTAATTCAGCTCTGCCTGTCTCAGGCCTAGTCCACACGAGCCCGGGTATTTTTGAAACCGGAGTTTTGCTCCGCGTCCACACGAGTGGTGTAATAAAAACACTGCGTACACACGCAACCGTGGAATCCGCTACCAAGTGACGCAATGCACGTGTGGAAGGCTGTTTTAACCAATCAAAATACAGTGGAAACCGCTTATGGATCAAAAGGCTTGGGACGGAATCATATACCAATGCTATTTAAATAATTCGTTATCAAGAAATCCGCTTATAGTGTTCATTTTTGGTCATTTTATGGATGAAAACATGCGCAAAAACAATTTAAAAACTACGTGTAGCCTATTTATTTTATTTTCGGCGGTGTCCCTTTGACGTGCACTGCTGCAGCAGCCTGCACATGTTGCTGCGCTGTGTCTTGACTCTTTTTTGTGTGTGTGTGTCTTGACTCTTGTGCTGTGTGTTGTTGTGCTGTGTGCATCACCTGGCTGCTGAGCCACATGACTGTCGGTGCGGCGCAACTCTTTATCACTGGCTGTTGTGTTGTCTGTCAAAACATGGATGAATGAAACATATCCACTTTATATCGACCGCGGACGTCACGTACATTTTCGGCTTTTGGCTCGTTCCGTTAATCTCCGCATAGCCCCCCCTTTAACCACGGTTTCAGGGTTCCAAAAGCACGGTTGCGTGTGGACAGGACATACAACCGGGAACATATGTTCACGGTTTCAAAAATACCCGGGCTCGTGTGGACAAGGCCTCAGTTTCACCAGGGCTCAGCTCAGCTTTCATTGCCACAAACACGTCAACCAGACCATTTATGTATGCCTTTCTTCTGGCTTATATGATGCTGATGTGCTACAGTTGGCTGTGGTCACAAGATCTGACAAGTCACAGATTTCACTGCAACACAGCAACTGATTCAAACTATGTGTCGGGCCAAACAAAACAGAACCTGTGTCAAATGTGCATGCAGAAAATTGCATTATTGAAAAGGAATTTGTGTTAATGTGTTAATGCATTCACTTTGACAGCTCTTGTACTCTATGTACATGTGTGGATGTAATCCTATTGACTGACACCAGCAGCCTGTATAGCAGCCAGCAACCTGTGAAAGACAGTGAAAGGCCGTCATTCCACCTTCTATATGATTTCTTTTGCTTTATTTTTTTTCCTGTGTTTTTCAAACAGCAGCCTATGTTATGTTTAATAAGAATAATACTCAACCATCTGTTTGGATGGACATGTTATTGCATTATGTTATTAAATTGTGACCACAATTCTTGGAATTGTCATTCATAACTCAATCGGCCCTGAAGCAAAGAAAATTCTATTTATTTCTCCATTTGTCTTGCTAGTGCGTGTGTGTGTATGTGTGTGGAGACTTCATATAGCTGTTGTATGTGGTTCCCTTCAGTATTTCCTGTGACACTTTAAAGATTAATGGATAAGACATGACAAAGGACTTCTGGGAGCAAACGCATGTTCCGGTAATGCCTAAAGGAGCTGTAATTTACATTAAAGTTCTTGCCCCCCCCCCCCCCCCCCCCCCCCACCCCCCCACCCCACCACACACACACACACACACACCACCACTTCCTGAGGAACATCTGACACCATCCACTACTCCACCCCACTACTGCACCCACCCCCGTGCACAGCGCATCCAAGCAGGATCCTGCAACTCATTCCATCCTGTGGTATAATGTGAAAATAATGGCTGCATCTGTGAAGCCCAGGTGTGGGGATGACTACAGAGAGAAACTGCTGCCTCATGAAATCCTTCTGATGTGCTTCTTTCCATGTGAGAGGCTTAGGGTAAAACTCCTCTAACCATTCTCCATGCTTTCCTCATCTACTCCAATTGGCGGATATTGTAAAACTGCTCATTTTTGGATGGCATTATCACATTTTGAATGATCCCATTACTTACTCTGTTGTGTTTTGCTGTGTTCGTGCATCCCACCATCCTCCAAACTCAATGGCTTATGCCTGATCCCATAGGTAGCCTACCTGACTGAGTGAATTTGAGCTAAACAAAGTCAACCAGCATCAGCTTCCTCGAGTCACAGCCTTTCTATTACATTATATTTCATCCCGGACTCTGGGCATTTATAGCAGCCCCACATAATGTTGTTAATGCTCAGCTGTGACGCTTTGAGGGCTGAAAACCCATCTGAAATAAATGGGCGGTAACTGGGCTAATGAGTGTGACAAAAGAAGACTTTGATTGTCAGGCTTTGTTCTGTCTATTGGTGGAAGAGAGAGCAATTAGCATCGCTCTGACAGCCCATCAGAGTTTCTGAAATTGGATTTTGGTCCAGAGTGGCTTTCATAAGACCCTCGTCATTGTCCCCGTCATCGCTGTGACACAGTAATGTTGCTTATTTAATCAAAGCACTGCAACCTCTCCTGTTTTGTGTCACAGCTGAGCATTATTTGGCGAAAAAAAGTGAACAGGAGATAAAAGAGTTTATCTGTGGAAGACTTCACACTAGCCACTCAAACAAAACAAAACAAACAAAAAAAGAAAAAACCTAAGCGTTAAAGGACAACTAGTGAGTTCAGATGGTGTGAAGAAGAACACCACCTCCATCTAGTGGTGAACAGGATACAAGAGGCATTTCTTTACTCCCTGCAGTTTTCACCTCTTTTCGAGACATTAACGTCACAACTATTATTCATTCCAGTGCTTTACTGACTATGCGATAAATCCATTTTTACATTACGTTTAAGCCAGACAGAATTCACACTGAACACAATTATACACACAAACACTTACATTTTTGCTTTCATTTCTCATGAGCTGACACAGCAGAAGCTCCTTGTGGCTCAGTGAGTGTGACAGGTGTGGCTCATCAAGAGGTGATTACACAGCATGATTATAGCACAGGTGTGCAGACGTTTGAGTTTTTAAAGTTTCAACTAGTGAAGAATGGAAGTGAAAACACAAATGTTGATTTTTTATTTTTGTTTGTCAATTAAATCAGACATAGTTGGTTTATTTGATCTTTTTTGTAATCACTTCTGCTGCTGTTTCAGGAGTTGATAATAAAATCTTAAAACATCCACCTGTTCCCTTTAGTAAAGAGCTATATATTTGTATTAAAAAGTATGGCCAGTCTGTCGAGTGTGTAACACATTTATACATACGCCTTCCTTCATAAAACTTTTATTTTGCTGAAACTGAACACATTTGTTTATATATTCTGTGTGTTCATGCTACTTTTTCTACATTTATTTTATAGAAGGAAATGTTACCTTTAGTTTTTACTCCACCAGGAGAATCTGACAGCATGTTAGTTTGTAGTTGAAAGATTTGAAAACACTTGATGACCAATGGATCACTGGTCCAGACCTTGATGGTCATATTAAAGGGTTCATTTCGGTAGTGATGGGAAGTCCAGCTCTTTTCAAAGGTCCGGCTCCGTTCAAAGATTCGGCTCTCTTGGCTCAGCTCCCTTAGAAGAGCAGGCTCATACTGCTACCAAATGGTTCTTCATTTTCATATCACTCAGAGCCTTCTACTCTAGCCTAATTTCGCAATTATGAATGGGTCGGTGCATATTCTCATTTGTCCAGGTCATAGTATTTCAAAGGAGGTTAAATCGAAAGCAACTGGACTTAGTTATTTGTCTAGGAAGACGTTTCACCTCTCATCCAAGAGGCTTCATCAGTTCATGTACGCAGCTAACCAGGCTGGGACTGGTCCAACTATCTGGTGTGGAGACTCACTATTTAACCTCTTGTGTGGGCGTTCACAAGTGATGATGTCACTGGTTCCCTTTTGTGCTCCAAGTGCCAACGACAGTCGTTGGAGTGACAGTCGTTGGTGGGAAGTTGGTTTCGACTTCGTTAGTGCCCTATTGTGTTCTAACGGCAGTCGTTGGAGTCACTTGCCACTTGTGAACAGTGGTTGTTCTTTGAGGCTAGATGGTTGAGTCTCCTGGGAAGGGATGAAAGGGCAGCATTGTAAATTGGGGATAGGTGGTGTCTCAGACCTCCTCCCCTGTTGAGGGGAGGAGGTCTGAGACAGAAAAACCGTCCCTCAACAGGGGAGGAGGTCTGAGACACCACCTATCCCCAATTTACAATGCTGCCCTTTCATCCCTTCCCAGGAGACTCAACCATCTAGCCTCAAAGAACAACCACTGTTCACAAGTGGCAAGTGACTCCAACGACTGCCGTTAGAACACAATAGGGCACTAACGAAGTCGAAACCAACTTCCCACCAACGACTGTCACTCCAACGACTGTCGTTGGCACTTGGAGCACAAAAGGGAACCAGTGACATCATCACTTGTGAACGCCCACACAAGAGGTTAAATAGTGAGTCTCCACACCAGATAGTTGGACCAGTCCCAGCCTGGTTAGCTGCGTACATGAACTGATGAAGCCTCTTGGATGAGAGGTGAAACGTCTTCCTAGACAAATAACTAAGTCCAGTTGCTTTCGATTTAACCTCCTTTGAAAAAGCAATTATGAATGGTTTGTGTGTTGGTAAGAGTTTTTTCATTTGGTGTTTACTGGGTCTTTAACAGTACATAGAAATTTCGGTATGGTACATATTTCGTTTTTGAAGCCAAAACTTGAAATGTTGTGAATTCAGGTGTGTAGACCAGTTTGTTGGGAAGTCGGGGACTGAGACCTTTGGTCTAACTCCAGTTCTGGACGACTAGCAGCCAGAGATGGGAGCTCAGCTAAAACTAAAAAGTGTCAGAAGGTTATCTACTCCCTCCATCTCTACTTTTATATCAAGACATGTTGTTCTGGCCTTTTTAGCTCAAACCATTTTCATTATTCTTTGTGTTGTCCTTGTTGCTTCTTCTTTGTTTGTATGTTAATTATGTTTCTGTAGCTAAAGGTATATATATATACTGTATATATTTTTTTTTTTCCTGCTGAATTTATTTTGTTTGTTTCAAGGTCCTTGATGCAGGACTTTGATATTTTAGGCTGTTTTTGAATAAATTGCACAAATATAGCAAATTAAACCAGCCTTACATTAATGAGCTATATCACAAACAGCTACAATATTAAACATGTTCTTGAATCATTAATGATAATAATGATCCAGCATGAACAAAGCCTTTTCTGGCTCCTTAGTAAGTGAGTTTTGAGACGGTACGTATTTAAACTGCAGCATAACAACTCAAACATCTAAATACTTCTTCCACTGGCAGTGAAACAATCAGGATGCAGCTTCAACGTGTTTTCACCTGAGTCACTGTCTGCAGCTGTTGTTTATTTTCCTGATCTTAGGCTACATAATCCTCAGAGCAAAGAATTTTTGATTCTTTCTGACAACACCTGCCTGAAGCTGGTGTTTTTGTTATCAGGAACCCTGGGAAGTGGCGATCAACCCAGACTTGGAGATGTCTGAGCTCTGAGCAGAGACGAAAGGGTGTTACTGCAAGCTGTTTATTGAAGAGCGAAAACTGAGCTCACAGTAGCTTATTATGACCCGCGGTCACGGTTTATTGTGTCCATGGTGATCATGATGCAATCAAAGGAGGAGGTCTGATTACACAACAACAAACAGCAAGTTAGGAGGAGGTTGAGGTGGGTGCTCGGGGGTCACCACCACACGACTGGGGGGTCATGGGGGTCAATCATGACAAACTGTTTCTTTTTTCTTTTTTTTTCACCGGATTCACACTGGAAAAGTTTTGTATTATTGTATCCTGTTTGGGTTTTTTTTGTTTTTGTTTGTTTTTTCATTTAACTTGTGCCAGTTCTTCTGGCGAAGTCTGATCCTCAAGTACCTCCAGCTTTATTTCTTAGAAAGTTTAAATTGAGGTTGGTTTTTTGTTTTGTTTTTTTCTTTCCTCTGTTAAGACTTCATTATTGCCTCAGATTGGCTCGCATATTAATCTGGAATCAATTTGCATTCAACCCTCCTAAAGAAACAGCAGCAGCAAGTGAAATATATGAAAATCAAACACCCTCCAAACAAAAACAATCGTTTCTGTTCCAATTATGAGCAAACAATTTTCTGCATGTGAATGGCCCTGGAGTAAGACAACATTATTACCTTCATCATTTTAATTGTGTATTACTTTGCTACAGCAGCATACTGTGCTACACTAAGTGCTTGCAAACAAATGTCTGATAGTTATTATAGTACACATCTCAAATAGAGAAATCTGTCGTCCATTCATACGACACTCATTACTCTTATATACATCAAACTGGGAGACAAATGTATTCCGTCAATAACGTGACACCTACATTTTATATCCTGAGCTGCATGCTTGTGTAAATGTAATTATTCACTGGCTGGTGCAGTGGATTGCACCGTCACTCAACAGTAGGAAGGTTTTGAGTTTGAACCCTGAATCCCTTCACTTTCACCTACACCCAGTAAGCCGGTGCATATTCTCATTTGTCTAGGTCATAGTATTTCAAAGGAGGTTAAATCGAAAGCAACTGGACTTGCTTTATATAGCAAGTCTGCAAGTATAGCAATAACTAAGTCCAGTTGCTTTCGATTTAACCTCCTTTGATACACCCAGTAAGTGAGTAAATGTACCCCCCACCCCCCCACACACACACCTGTTTCTTTACCTGCTGTAGATTATCTATTTCTATATATATATATTTTTTTTTTTTTTTTTGGAAAAAAATCTGAAAATTAAACTTTTATTTTAAAAAAATCTGAAAATTAAACTTTTATTTTAAAAAAATCTGAAAATTAAACTTTTATTTTAAATTACCAGCCCAAATAATCCTTTCTAAGTTAAAAGTCGACCTTTAAACAGTTTTCCAAGAGATCAGTCTCCCAGGAGCCCATCTGGAGGAGGTGGAAGGAGTGCTATAAAGTATTCTATTCACAGTGTGAAGTGTCTTTTTTCTTGCTGTCAGGTATTAGAGAAAGGCTGTGACACCGCTGTCACAGACTCATCTGAATAAATGATTCATGGCATCGGGGTGAAGAGCTGCAGCGGCATCACTCATCACACGGAAAATGATGCAATGTTGCAAGGATCAAATCAGGTTTTAAACATGGAGGGCACAGGGAGGAAGAAAAGAGTGATGGGTGGAGGCTGAAAGCTTGTGTACGTGTTCAGTCAAAATAATGGGCGGAGGTTAAAGAGAAATGGGAGTAGGAGTTAATGAGAGAGACAATATAAGTTTTGTAACACAAAGAAAAACACATTTGATTCCGGTCTGATAACATCAATTTGGAGGCAAATTGTTTCCTCCTTTGTCTTAACTGTCGAGATGTCATGCTATTTTTTGAAAAACACCAACAATAACACAAGGTAGCCTATACTGTACAGGCTGGAGCCCTGTTTCCTCAAACAAAACTACAGAAGGCCAAATAAATGTGGGGAGTTTTATCAGGCTAATACAGTACATTAGACTCTCCAGGTTTCCTAAAGGGATATTCCGGTGTAAGTTTAACCCATGGTCTAACACACCGTGACACTGAGTTAGACCCCCCCCCTCAAGAGATCATGTTTGCCGACCACTAGCTTCTCTTGTTGTAGCAACTTCAGCAAAGACCGCACGATAGCAAACACTGCTGTCAATTCCTCCACCAACCAATCGACATCAAAAAAGCCACTCACCCACTCTTCTCCAGTAGTTTGCTCATTGTGAGGAAGCCCTGGCTTTTTTTGATGGTGGTTGGTTGGTTGAGGAATCGACAGCAGTGTATTGGTATTGTGCGGCGGTCTTTGCTGAACTACGTAGAAGCTGACAGTTGGCAAACTTGATCTCTCAAGGGGGGGGGTCTTATATGTCATGGTGTATTAGACCATGGGTTAAATTTATGCCTGAATATCCCCTAAATCCAAGTTTTTTTAGGATCACTGTAATGTCAGGATAAAGTGCAGCTGAACATTGTAAAAAATGAGTAAAGAAAAAGTCCTCTGTTGTAGCAAGTCGGGAGCATTCAAAGATCAAGAAATTCAACCCTTTTTACAAAAATACCAGGAATTGGTGAAACAGTCCTCCCAAGAAAAAAATTATCTGTCGTTTCTATGATGACAGTATTTTCAATGAATTACTAACCTTTACACATTTCTTGGATATACATCAAGGGCTGACTCTCATTTTAAGTGCATTCAAAAAATACTTTTTTAGAACTTTTAGTACTAAAGGTGAAAAGTGATGGAGGACCCCTGATCCACCCGCGCACCCATCCCCCACCTTGACCAAGGACTTTTTTGGGGTCAAATCAATTACAATGCACAAAGTTCCTCAAAAGCCTCCTGGTTCCTAAGGAAGGTTTAGGGGCCTTTTTACGGGGTCTGTTGGGGCATGTCTCCATGGCAGGAACCACCCATGAAGAACCATAAATGAGTTCCTGCCTAGAGGTAAATACTCTGAGTGGCCCCTAATAACTCCAGGTTGGGCTTGATTTGAATTCAACCATTACATGAATGTTATTTTTAAACTAATTAGTCAAACATCAATAAACTGTTTTTAGCTTCCTGCAGGTATTGTCTGCCAGGAGTGAGGAAGGACGTCTGCTGATACAACACAATGACAAAAACAAGGGTGATCATTCCCTCCTTTCTGCCAATACTCCAGTAACTGTTTTTACTCAGGATCTCCACACACAATGGTACAGTATGTTCTTCACACAGTCAGATTCCCTAAAATTGCATTGGATTAAGGATATCAGAATATATTGAATTGTAACACCCGTATCACAATTTGTATTTGTGATGTACTTGCCAATACACTGCTGTGTCTGTGTGGCTCTTTTTTTCTTTCTTTTTTCCCATTTACACACATAAACAGTGTTCCTCCTCCTCCTCCTCCACTATCTCCTGCATTCACACCGTTCTCGCTCTCTTACAAATGTGTCCAGGCTCCAGAAGGCATCAATATGCAGGGTGCAAGAAGTAGGGCTGGGCATATGAATTTAAATGTCAAGTACACTTGAATAGGCAGCTGGTTCTGCAGATGTGGTATACACAGTTTTGTATTTGTCGATTTGTGTGTGTGTGTGTGTGTGTGTGTGTGTGTGTGTGTGTGTGTGTGTGTGTGTGTGTGTGTGTGTGTGTGTGTGTGTGTGTGTGTGTGTGTGTGTGTGTGTGTGTGTTTGTTTGTTTGTTGTGGAAAGGTGCACTGACAATCTCCTGTCCGCTCTTAATTTGTTCCTTCAATTTTGTCTCTATTTCCTTCTCTTTCTGACTTTATTTCACCTCATTTACTTTTCTCAGGTGTGCCTCCCATTTTTAACTCTGCTGTAAGCTGTGGATTGAAGTAACCAAAATAAAAGTCAGAGGATAGTTTGTGTGGACCAATATCACATTTACTGTCTGAGGCAGGCACAGAGCTGCACCAGGAAATCAGAAGAAAACTCCACCGACTAGTAAAAAATATATTAAAACATTGAAGCAACAGGTGGATGAATTACTTCTGCAAGACTAACATGATGTTGCTTTTTTCTGTTTGGTGTATAGTAGAAAGTGAATCTGATCCCTTTAATAATCCCATAAATGAAGGATTCAATCTCAATCACATCATTTTACACAATCCCACGTCATCATGACCTGTAGCAGCTGCTCACATGCTATAGAGGCGATTTTAACCCTTATTACCCTATGAAGCACACTGAATTGTGCTGGTGTATGAATTGTGCTATATAAATTATGTCAGCCTAAAGGCAGCCTAAAGGAAGCATAGAAAGCTTTTCTTTCTCTGATTAGCTGGAGAAGACCTGCAGCCTTCCCCCTGCATGCACGCACGCACGCACGCACGCACGCACGCACGCACACACACACACTTAACACGCACACAGTCCAACTCAGGTTGAACACCCCATTCATCATGGGTCCTTCTTTGAGGAAATCTGCAGCCATTAACCTCTTTTCCTCATCAGGACTAAATGAGCCTCTGAGGGACACCAACAGTTCAGCCTGCTTCATACACCCTGAGATGCACTGTGATTTATGTTCCTTTTGGTTCATATTTAAATCACACAGCCTCACATTGTCTCACTAAAACTGGTTTGTTTCAGCTCCATTTTCTTTTAAATAGCCAGGTTTCTGTGGAAACCACAGACCACTTAATTGCTGACAAGTAGCAGAAAGAGGCAGCCTATACCTTAGCTGCAGCAAAACATATACAGAAGCAAAAAAAATAAATTATAAACTATATGAAATCCTATAAATTGCAATCTTTAATGCAGTTGGACTGAAAGATTCCACATAGGCTACTGTACCTGCAACAACAATTGAACATTTCCTATTGACATAGTCATGAGAACTAGCAGTGCAAAAATCAGGGATTAACTGTCTGGGGACTAAACTCTATTCACCCTGAAACCACCCGGCACTCTGATTTCTGTTGCTTCAAGCATCAAACATCACTGTAGGGCCCATTCACCACACTGAATGAAGAAAGCTACAATGACTCGTAATCTGAGCAACATGCTGCTAAAAGGCCCAGGCACAAAGATTTATGTTAAAACCTATAATATTGTACAGAAAGCTATTCAACTTCCCAGTATGTAGGATCCTGGGAAAGTGGAAGGTGCATGTATACATATTGTGACAGTCAGTTGTTTACTAGTCTGTTCTCTGCAAAGTAAAACAATGAGAAGCAGAAAAAAAACACTTGTCCTCTTTCTTTCATTCAGCTTTGTTGAGGGAACCTCTTGAGGATCTACAATGCTGTTCTGCACTCTAAGTAAAATTAGAACAGCAGCTGATTTCCTGACACACCACTGGGATTCTTCTCTTTATTTTTTATTTCCTAGCAGCAGCTGCTGAGCAAAGTCTGTGTGCCACATTCCCCAATGCATCCCAGAAGTTAATATTGTTTGATAACTGCTCAGCAAAGACAGGAACACATATTTTTTATTGACATGTGGCAACAAGAGCTGCAAATGACACAACATATACGTACGTAGACTTCACATTTTCAGACAGTCCACTTTTTCAAACATTCCACCACTCATATGTACACACAAGATTTGTGAGGACTCTCATTGACAATGGATATTTTGGCTCCCAACCTGTATCACAATAAACCTAAATTCAAATATCATATATTTTATATCAACAGCCCTGAGGCCGGACCAGAATCTTCTCACAAGTGTCCTCACTCGGTCTTGGTCCACACAAAGAAGGAAGTTGACAACACATAAACACCTCTTAAATTATCCACTGCTGCCACCCAGTGTTTCATAGTGAATGGCATTACAAAAAAAAAAGTGCATATTTTTTGCCCTTTTTACTTATGTCATTAAACATGCACACCCTTGAAGATAAACACTACCTACAGTAATGGATTAGGCAATTAGGCAATTTATAGTGTTACAGCGCAACACTGAATGATTTGAGCACATAGGTTATTTCTTGGCTTAATAGATAGTTGTAATTAACATGAATGCACTGTGTGTGGGACTGAAACTGTACTCCTCTGTGAAAATAATAATATTATGTATACCATGTACAGCATTATTTGAGGTTTATGACCAGAATATGTAACGTTTGTCACAATAAATTATATCACCACATTTCTGCCAGTAGTCAATGATAAAGCAGCAGATGCATGCCATTCACTGCATCACATGTCTGTGTAAAATCTTTCCATTGTTAACGGTTCCCCAACTGACCCTGTCCTATTTCCATTGGTATTCATCAGTATTCCTTCAATTACTGATCATCAGTGGTCGTCTATAAAGTGAGCTTCACGTGCATGCAAGAGCACAATGACCACGTTACGTCAGGGACAGCAGGTTGATATCGTAGCATCCGTCCACCTGTGGAGACAAACAACGAGAATAAAGTTTTTTTCTCCGTCATTTCATGTGAAATGCCACATCTGTTAGTACTGTAGAGACCACACAAGAGAGTGTCAGTGAGAGAAAAGCAGAGATTGCATCAACACAGCCATCAAGGCTCCAGTAAACTCAGTGAAAAGAGAAAAAAGAAAAGAAAAGTACTGATGGAGGATCAAGTTGAAGAAGCTGAGAGCACTAATAAATAAGATTATGCTTAATTAATAATTAATTGATTTACACAATTAAAACCGAGCTAACCAAAGCCACTGCTAATATAGCTTTTTGTGTTGTGAATTATATTTAAATACAGCGGTGATCTCTTTGTTTCAAACTCACATCAAATCGTCCAATGGAGGCTGTAGTCTGGTTGGTCTGCATCACCTCAGTCAGAGCCCACATCTGCTGGATACTAGATGATACAGTCTGAGGGTCTGGGAGGCCCTGTGAGACACACAGCAAAACAAATGTTGGCGTGAAGAAGCATCAGCAATGTACAGTCTCCAAACTGCTTTGATTACAGTAATCATTTTTAATGACGTACGCACACACACACACAAAAAAACAAAGATTTACCTCCAGGTCAGGGTGCTGGTCAACCAGGGTCAGGTCAGAAAGCCAATCAGAAACCTCCTTCTCTGGGTCCTAAGGGGAGGAACAACAACCATAATGACATCATAAATTAATAATAATAATTAGATAATATAATAATTTAGTTTTTGTTTGTTTTTCCCATACTATGTAAAATGTGGTTTTATTTTAGTGGTGATATTAAGAATAGTTTTACTGTAGTAGTAGTAATATAGTGTACCTGAAGGAAGCTACACTCACATCAAATGGAAGCTTAAAGCTTCACATCACACAGTTAGAAATAAAACACACACACAGACTCAAAAACAACGTGCTGATGTATCACACGACAAATTACCAAATAAATAATTTCCATTCATGTGAGTCACTTTTCCCTCAGATCATCAGATGGCAATTTGTGTGCTGCTTGTAGTGACAAACATTAGAGAATCATCTCCTGGCTCAGCAGCTCTCCGACACTCATTGTGGATGAGGATCATTTTGTGAATGAGCTAAAAACATCAACAACCGTCTCCTTGTACATGATGTAACCTTCTTTATGGTGGAGTGTTGGCCAGAAATATGTGATAATGTTTTCAGAGTGCAGTGTTCACATCGGTGATGGGAAAATTTGGGATATGCGCAAAAGCCAGCAGACAAGGTAATGTCTCTCTTATCCGCAAGAAAAATGCAGAAACTAAATTGACAAAAATAAAACCAATTTCCAGAAGCATAATTACACTACAAATCAGACAAGACTCTCAAATATAAACCTGCTCAGGGAGCAGTTACCCTGCTGAGTAACCTCCTTCCCTCTCAGTGACATTCACCTCATTAAATACATTAATTCTGTCTTCGCTGTCTCATTAAGTTTGTATATGAATGAATATTTCATTTTCGTGCTGTGCCACCCATACTGGATTACAAGACACATTTACTAAGAACATCAAAAACTAGACAATCCTTCCTTCTGGCATTACCCGCCACACAAATGTACATACGACACAGAAAGTTACATGTTTGTTTTCTTTTTTTTGGGTCAAAATTTCTGAACACAAAAAACAAAAACTAACCGGCTCGGTGTGCGGATATATTTTGATGTCTTCCAGGCTGAAGGTTAACCAGGCAGAGGACGGCTGTCTCAGGATCAGGCGCACAGACACAACGTGATCAGGCTCCACCTGCATCTACACAAATAACAATAAACCATAACATCAGTGGTGTCGGAGAAAAAGTGGTTGTTAAGTGTTTGATGCACATGAATGTCACAGAATAAAATAAAACTGATTACAGCACCAGTCAATACCACTAAAATGTTGAGTAATCACAACATCCACTCCATTTAACACAGTCAAATCCCTTAGGAACCAGCTACACCAGAGGTCTGTTCAGTGTTCAGTCTTCATTACTGAGATTATGCTCTTTTATTCATAATGATACCTGTCTTCATGAGTCTGTGGAGATTTATTCTGATTCTTTCCAGCTGCTTTGCTGGAGGTTTTTTTTTGTTTGTTAACTTTCTTCTGCTTTCAAATACACCAAAGGTTTTCTACTGGATTCAAGTCAGGAGATGTAGTTAGTCTCTGTCACAATTTGTTTGTTGGTAAATGTTATTTTTTTTCTCTTGGATTAGCTGCCTTCATGAAGTTTCCTCCACATTTGCTGTTGGTTTTACCAACAAGTTTTTGAAGTTGCAGGCATAAATCTTTCTGATTTTCAAGACAAGGTTTCATATATAGCACCTGTTATTGGTAGTACTGTTCCTATGCCTTCTAAGTAGTAAATAACTAAGTTGTTCATCAGCCTGACGATACTTGTCACTGTCAACTGATCGTAGATCAACTACATTAAAACTCGAAATCTTGAAAAATTCAGAGTTGATCATTTGAAACCAGAACAGCAAAGCAATTGTTGTTTTCTCCTTCACCTCTGGTGTTCCCAGTGTAAACATGATGCCTACCTAGCAGCAGTGAGGACAGAAGAGGCAGTTACCACCTCTGTGAATGTACACAGCCATTTGCGACCGCTGCTGACTGAGACAACAGAGGGAAATGATACAGGAGCTGATGTACTGGGGTGTTAACACCCGGGATTATTTGGCAGAGATCAAATAGGTCAAGATAAATGATCCTGGACCAGCAGCGTCAAGGTTTGTTTTTGATATTAATTACCAAAATGTCCAATATTAATATTAATGTGTGCTGAGATTAGGTGGGTAGACATAGCAGTTGTAACATTTCCAAGCAAAGTTTATGATTTAGCTGCCACTGTGACAAGTGGACAGGTGAGGGAAGATCGTTTCCTAGAGCTTCATTCTTCTTGTGCTTTATGTGCCAATATTTTCTGCAGTAAAAGTATGCATTCAACATCCCTTCAGGCTAAATATGACAATTACCCATGTAAAGTAAATAAACATGATTTACACAATCACTCTTTAAAACTCGGAGCACCATTCGGAGTAAACAAAAATTAAATTGCCATTCACCACCTGGCTCTATTTACATAGAAAACAAACAAGAAATAAAAAGAAGAAATGGAAAATATCTCAGTTTGTATTTGTTGCCATATATCAACATTACAATGGTTATTGTGCCTTTCCTGGATAGTTGGCTGGCTCGCCTCCAACACCAGCTGAGAGGAAAAACATAAACAGCACAAAGAACTGGCAGCCTCTGTTTGCTCTGTGCCCAATGGGATGTGTTGTTCAGCTGCAGACATGTTGAATAGTGGCCTGATGTTCGCTGGTATATAAGAACGGTTCATCTAAGCATGGTTTCTGCATTGTGACGTTTTTGGCTGTGGTGGACCACAAAGCTAGGACACTAAAACAACAACAATTTGTCATCATCTTCACATTTTGCTGCTATTAGGAATTTCTACAAGTGGTGTGCAGAGGGAAAAACAACAACATCTGAGTGCTGCCAAGAGACATCAGTTTACGAGTATATCACAGTTTTCTCTACTATTCCAGTCAGGAACATTAACAGCTTCCCTGGTGATAATAACAAGACTCTTCAGCAGTGACAAGCATACAGGTGTTTTACCCTTGGAGAACACTATGCTGAAGCCTCACCTGTGTCCTGTGGATGGAGTAGTAGTGTTGGGAGCCCCCCTCTGTGTGGGGGTTGTCCATCAGGGGCAGGTCTCTCAGAGCCGTGCACCACTTTGCAGGGACGTCCTGCGCTAAATTCCTCCTCAACAAACGCACAGTCACATAGGCTGTGTAGTAGTTCTTAAAGCTGATTTCCTCAATCTGAAAAACACAGCGACAGTGGATTGCGATCAATATACTGAAATAACCTGTCTCCATGAGACAGTAACAACCTGCTATTATCTGATGATATGATCTGATTAACATAAGCAGACAAGTCAAATGCTTTTTAACCTTCGATCCAACTTCAATAACGAATAAATAAAAAAGAGCTTCCCCGATGACCTGCTGGATGAAATGGCACTTAAACAGATCGTCTTCCACAATAAATCCGGGCCATTAAACTATAGTGACGCCCTGAGGAAACATGCCTCCAGTCCACACTGGGTCTTAACCTATTGTTTAAGAAACACTGAGTCTGCCAAATCACAGTATTAACGTTAGCTAAAGACACCACCATGAAAAAGCCTGGAAGAGATAATGCATTCATGCATAAACTTGCTCCAGGCAGATGCCTTTGAAGATTGAAGCCTTGAGCTAATGAGGAGTCACTCTGCATTATAAAAAAGATTTTTTTTTATTAGGATTAAATGCTGAAAAAGTAGGTCAATGCCCAAAATGTTTGAAGTGTCTCTCCAGACTGGAATACAGTGATATATTTTTAAAAAGTAATTTATTTACGTGTGCAATTTCTCTGCTTTAGTAGACAATGCCACTGGGAGACACCAGAAACAGAAATGCAAAAAATTTTTTTTACCAGAAACAGAAAATGGTGCTGAGAGATTTTGAGAGAACCGTGAACTGGGGACAAAGGAAACAAACTAAAAAGATTACACACATTTGGTACTTCTTACAATACCATAACCATAGGTTATGTGGTCAACAATCAGAGCATAAGGAGAATTAGAGGACCATGTATAAAGACATTAATTCAATAGGTAGGAACATGTTGGCACAGAGAACTGAGAGCTTTGTGACAATACAGGCAAATTTCAGTGAATATGAGTCACAAGTGTGGAGGTTATTTCTTTACTTCAGCTCGTACTTTATTATAAACATCAAAGACAAAACTGAAAACTAGACTGGTTCACTTAAAACCTGAGTATACAGAGAATGTGATCAGTATCACAATTCAGAATAAGGCTGCGACACATAGACACCAAGGGCCCTAGTTTCGTTGACCGAGCGAAGTCTAACCTCAGCGCAGCTTCGCCACGCCAACGGGGCTGGACCAGGTCCATTTCGCAAGATTCGTGGGCCGCGCAGTCAGACTTAGACCAGCGTAAACCCTCCCCTCGTCCCTCCCACCGGCGCAAACGGCGAAGAGGGAGGAGAGAGGGCGGGAGGGAGACAGAAGGAGGAGAGAAAGGCGTGGAGTGGGTTTGACACAGGCGAGTCAGATCTTCACCAATCAAATGAGCTCCTCTCCTCACCTTTAACTGCGCGGAGGGCGATGCGCGCTGCAAGTTTGTCATTTTATACTTGGACTGGACGGAGGAGACAGCGACGCCAGAGGCCGAACCTCTCCCCGGAGGAAACAGCTGTTTCCCCGGAGGTCCGAGCTCAGAGTGACCAATAATGAGTTTACTAATAATAATACAAATATCCTTAATCAGGTTTGATCTGATACACTGAGAACCCCTGCCCAATGAAAGAAACAACAACTAATAAACTAATAAAGAAACTCACATTTATTCAAACCCTGTAAGCAAGATGAGAGGTATAATACAACATAAACAAACACCATGCGTAACGGATGAAATCAGCATAAAGGACGCTCTCTCTCTCTCTCTCTCTCTCTCTCTGTCCTCCTCTCTCTCTCTCTCTCTCTCTCTCTCTCTCTCTCTCTCTCTGTCCGTCTCTTTTTTTCTCTTTTTTTTTCTGTGATAGAGATGCTGAGTATACGGCTATATACTGACTATCTGATACCGAGGCTGTGGTGGACTAAGAGAGATGAAGATTTGTGTTTTGTTTTTCATTACGGCTGCCTGATGCGCTAATGAATTAATAAGTAAATAAATAAATAAAGCGATCATCACAAGGGCAGAGTGGTATCTCAACACGGCAGCGACATGCAGTCATCCACCCTCAGTCCTGCTTGGGACATCCACAGCTGCTTTTCAGTGCCAGTTCGTCCCTGCTGTGTTAATTCAGGTGGAGTTTCCTTTACGCGCTGACAGCCTTTGATCTCTGCTTTGATCTGACGTCAGATGTGACGGGACAATCTATATAGATATAAATTCACGTGTTGATTCCATTAGTTGCATTAAATAGTGGTTATTGTGGATATTTATTGCATTGAAATGTGTCTGGAACTGTGGAGATCTGCCTGTGAGGTCTTGGTGACGTGTGTGCACTGCAGGTCAGTCAGCCAAACTTCCACTGCACCTGCTGCGCTCCGCCCTGCGCTGAGACTAGACCTGGTTGGAGGTGGCGAGCTTTCAGCGCAACCTCGGCGAGACATTTTCGCACAAAACTTCCACTGCACCAAGCTGAGTCTGTGACGCCTCCCCCTGCTGCGCGGCCACGCCTATCTCAGCGCAGCGCGATCTACAAATCTCCCAATCTGACTTTGCGCTCGGCTGCGCTGGTCGAAACTTGCATTAGACCGGCTGCGCTACCTTGCGCCACCTGCGCTGCGCCAGCAAACTAGGGCCCCAAGTGTTCATGAAGCTGATATGACAGTGGTTCTTTAACCACAGCCAGGATCAATACCATGTCACTTCAAAAGCAGACAACTGATGAACCAACTCATAGCCACTAAGTGTATTTTAACATTTCTGACGACTTGACTATTTTATTACTGCTAATTCATGTTAAGATCAAATCATTGTTAGAAACATAATTCTTTACAGTGTGGATACCAAATACATGTGCACTATCATTCATGTGTCAACCACTTTCTGTGGTAAGCTGTAACTCACATTGGCAGACTTTCCAAAAGGGAGATTGACATCAACCACGCAAATACCAGAGTGAGATGCGTCCATTTTTGTGTCTCCAATCTGCAGGTAGACAGGAGGTTTGACTGTGCAGGTCACAGCCTTGAGGTCATCAGTGCTCTCACTCATGCTCTGGAAACAAATAAAGAATGATAAGAGTTAATTTAGTAGTACACACGGTCCACAAATCTAAACTCAGTACTTAAGTATAGTATTTATTTTCAAGTGGTCGGAGAATTGGATTGGATTCGTCAATGAAAATACATGTAATTTGAGAGACAGTAGTTTATGTCCTTCTGTTCATGAAAAAACAAACAAACATATAATTCAAACTGTCAGATCATTATCCGCCTCACTGGCCAAGTATGTGTGCATACCTATTTAATACATAAATAGGTACCGGTATCTTGCTAGATGTACAGTGAGAAGTAAGGAGAACAAAAAATAATTAAATAAAACATTATGAATGGTCCAGACAAAGTAAGTGGAAGCAGTGCAAAAAAATAATATTAAACTGGACAGGGGATGGGTAATGAATACATATTTTATTATTTTTTATTGTCAGCAGTGTTTCTTTACAAGTCTTAGGCTACACTATGGATATATGGATATAGGCTAGCCTAATGAATGATCATATCATATCAACTAATGTTCAAAAAGGTTAAAAAGTAATGGCATTAGGGTAGTTATGTTAATAACAATAATAATATTTACTTACTGTATATGATCACTGTCGTGTATTTCTTTCTCTCAGTACTCTAACTACATACGGTACCTGTAACGTTATAGATCATTCATCCCAAACCATTATTATCCTCCTAGCACCATGGACAGCGACATGTTATGAGTGTAAATCAGCCACTAGGTTACATCGAGATCCAGCGGTTCAACAGCGACACTGAAGGGTTTTGTGTTTAACGTTTATTATAGAGTGTAAATAAATAAACTGTAAGAAGTTAAGGAAGGCAGCGACGTTAGCAAACAAGCTAACGGTGCAGCTAGTGCAGCTAGCGCAGCTGCTAACAGACGAGTCCGGCGTTATTGCTGAATCAGGACTCGAATTAACCAATAGAGTGACTTCGTGTTTGTTCGGTACTTGCCTGTTCTTCTCAGGGAGGAGGTACAGTTAGTAAAAGTCCAGGACAGAGAGCACCGTGAGTCTCAAACGCTTGAGGTCGCAGATGACATGCTAAAGGTGCTCTGTGTGTTTCCTCCTGAGCGTAACCACGGCAACAGGATGAGTCTTAAAGGACCAGCAGCATTCTCAGCTGCATCTCGTCCTGCTGCACAGCCGCCACCTCCTGCTTGGGAGTGTGGGCCAGACGACAAAACCTTCACAGTATCTCTGTTTGTATCATCTGCTGGGGTGACAACATCAGGGTCAGAAACAGCCAGGAACAGATTAGACAAGCTCATCAAGAAATGTAGCTGTGTGATGGGAGAGGGAGCGGAGCTGGTGGACGCTGTGTGGTTAAGTGGAGGATGGGATGTTGTAAACTGAAGGCCATCCTGGGTGACCCCCCAACACCCTCTACACAGGACTCTCAAAGGTCAGAGGAGCAGCCGCAGTAACAGGCTCATCTCCCTGACCTGCAGAATACTCAGGAAATCCTTAATGCTGCCATCAAAATGCACAGTGCCTTTTGTTAGGTTATACACGTTTACTTTTTATATCATTTATATCATATCGTTGTTATGTAAGCTGCTGGACGATCTGAATTTCCCTCCTAGGGATTAATAAAGTATTTTCTATTCTCTTCTAAAATAGTCTGTATGTGCCTATAGAAAGCATCAGTTGTACAGTGTTTTTCTAACACTGAATATTGATAACCTATTATTTGACTTTATTTGACTTTATTTTTACAGGATAGCCCCTTGAGATGTGCCATCTCATTTTCGAGGGGGGGTCATTTAATTTTTTTTTTCATGGGGGGAATTTAATTCATAAACTGTTGTCAGTGAGACTTATGTCACATTTTTCTATTAGAATGTGCTATACCAATATGAGATCCATAAAAGCTTGAGGAATATCAGTGATAGCATCTACCAGTAAGTATCACTCCCAAAAATCTGTTGTGCCATTGTACCAATACACAGATGACAGGTTTGATGTAGTTCTACACATATTGCAATTATATTACATGACTGCCTTCCGTTTAAAATGGTTCAACCATTTGGTAAAGTAAGGTGGCACTGAGACAGCAGAGGGCAGGCTTACTCCATGAAATGCACTTCCACTACAGTCTGTGTGACATTGACGTCTGTTAAAATTTAAAGGCCTCTCCTCCACTAAGCTCATCACCTCATTCACATCTCCACACCCCTCTGAGTATATGTCTCCAATAAATAAATAAATAAAAAAGTAGAAGAAATGATAGATGCTCATCCCCAGCAGGCACAATCTCCCACCAGAATGAGATTCAAGTGTGTGCAGCTCTGGTATCAGGGCGAGACGGTGCACCTATGGCTTTATCAGTCTGCGGCAGGAATCAGCCATTATTTCTCTGCGGCCTTGTGATGACAATCCTGTAAAGCTGCAACACGCTCTCCAGAGTGTACCATATCGATTCTGAACAACATGCATTACCTGCACTGCAATGTTTTGTATGTAAACTCAGTGGGCACCTGAATATTTCACGTAACAGAACTTATCAAAAGAGGAAAAAAAATAGAAAAATACTTTTTTCAGTAAGTCATGCTGAGAATTAAAAGTTGTTGTACACTTTTTAATCGATTCTTTTTCTGACATTCTGAGGGAACTTACTAGTGGTGGGCTTAATATTTGTGTTCAGGGTTTCTATACATGCAGGTGTGAGAGCAGAGCAGCGGAAGCTGCATACAAGTTCACAATTATCAGATTAGAGACAAACAGTAATGAGATCAGGGTTTGGCCAAAAGAAATGAATCAAAATCCATCAGCCACAGGTACAAAATAAATGCTTCGTTAGTCAAAGGCTGGGTCCAAAAATCACAAGACCTGGTGAAAAACACACTTGGGAGAGGAGACAATAAGACACAGGTGGAAAGAGGACAGGAAGCAAGTGACCTGAAACAAAATGGGAGGTGAGTAGCAATTCATTTTAGACAAACTGGGATAGGCAGATGACATTTTATTCAAAATAAAACAGGAAATGAAAAAAATCAACACTAGAAATGAATGGATGGGCTAAAACTAAACTTGGCACTGGTTTTGACCTTCAACATTGTGGAATGTCCTTTCTGTTTGATTTAGACATCAGTGTAATGACCTGACTCACCCTCAGGTGCCACTATGTGAAATCAGCTGAATAATAGGACACAACTTTTGTTTTATATATTTTTTAAATGTAGTCTACACATTACCAGGCATTCCCTGGAGAGTGCTGTTGATATCAATTGGATTATTCTGACAGATAATTCACTTCAATCTTATCCAGTATCATTC
This sequence comes from Trachurus trachurus, assembly GCF_905171665.1. Lineage (NCBI taxonomy): Eukaryota > Metazoa > Chordata > Actinopteri > Carangiformes > Carangidae > Trachurus > Trachurus trachurus. Next base: position 22,502,424 of record NC_139896.1, on the reverse strand, counting down.
AGGAACAAGCAACAAATAAAAAATACAAAAACACAAATATTTCACATCTAAGTCAGGCCATAATGGTCAAACTTGACAACGACACAACGCAGTTTGATATTTCATTCACCATGAAATAAAGGGCATAAAAAGGTGAGCGTGACTTTTTAAATCCTCTGTTTATTATGAATCTCCAAATGTAGAGCCTCTCCATAAGCAGCAGTGAAGTGCAGCTCAGTCTGTCACTCAGTTTTTCCCCCTCATCCTCCTCCCCTGTGTCGCTATGACTCCAACTCAAAGAACCCCCTCGCCCCCCTCTTCGATCTCTGCCTCACTCCCATACTGCCCCCCACCCACCCCCCACCGCCACCCCTTCGAGATACAGTACAATGGCATACATTCATCCATTCTGTTTATTGTGTTTGAAGCAGGGGAGTAGGGCTTTCCAAAGCCCCCAGATCAGTCAGTGTAGGAAGCTGGCAACGTGGGTCCCGCTGCAAAAACAATCCCCTTTCTCCCAGATGGTCTGCGCAAGCAAGCGTGTAGCTGCAGGGGCTTAAAGGAGGCAGAGGGAGGGAGAAAGAGAGAGAGGGAGAGGGGAGAATAGAGGGAGAAGGCAGAAAGAGAAAAACTCCTACCAATCCAAGTAGCAATGTCCAGTGGGTTTTATCTCTGAGTCCCATACCCCTGGCATTCACTCTGTCTGCCTGGCTGTCGGTCTAATGCTAATCTTTACATCCCTCTGCCTTCCTTCCTTCCTACCTTACCTCCTTCTTTCTTTTTCTCCTCCTTTCTTTCATTTCTCCTTTCTTGCCTTTCTTGTTTTCTCCTTCGTCAGTCTGTGTATCTCTCTGCCAGTTGTCAGTGCCATCTGTCTGCTTTACCCATGATAAGAACATGTTTGTTTGTTTGTTTGTCTTTTTTTAAGCCAGACAAACCGGGAAAGGCAGATGACAATTTTCAATAATCCACCGCTGCTCTGGGAGTCTCTCTCTCTCTCTCTCTCTCTTTCTTTCTCTCTCTATCTGTCTCTCTCTTTCTCGTTTCTGAACCCGTCCCCCCTGCTGAGTGCAGCACCTCTGAGACGAGGGAGGGAGAGAAAATTCATTTGGCTTGGTCGATGATATGTTTCTTACATAAGAGCACCACTGAGGTGTCGCTCTTATGTAAGAAACATGCCATCGACAAAGCCTGCTGCTTTACCCTTAGAGCGACAGAAAATAACCTTGAGAATGAGAGAGAAAGGAGCGAGAGAGGGAGAGAGAGAGAACATTTGTCATGGTTAACTTAGGAGAAGACACTTTTAAAGGTGCTGTTACAGTATGTGTGAATTTCAAATAATTTCCTATTAAAGCCTTAAGCGATTGATGAGTCCAATTAGTACAGCGAGAAGGCTCAGACTGTGTTGTCAGGGTGTGTGGGCTGAGAAAAACAACATGTTCTCATTCCCAGCTCATCACATATGGACACTGAAGATTCTTTTGTGTCATTTGTCAACATGCAGAGGAAATTATTATAATGTTTTTTTTTTTTTTTTTTTTGAATGGATGACGCAGAGTCAGCAGGAGGTGGTTGTTGTGAAAGAATTCAACACCAGAGTCTACGGTTCACATCCAGAGTCCTGTCCCTGCCCCAGATGACTAAGAAACAGTTGACACACTGCATTAAAGCCAGAATGTCAAATGTTTTCAAAAGTTTTAGTTGACTTTTAAAAGTATTAGGCTAATATTTCTAACACCTTTCAGCTCCAGCATCATGTGCGATGAGTTGGGCATGACACCACCCTGATAATAAAAGAAGCTAAATTATGATGTTTACAAAGTTGTTCAGGTGATAAAACTTTTTAGTAGCTAATATTGTATCTATGAAAAAGAACAAAAGCATGGTGATCAAACACAAATGCTCAATAAGAAGGCAAAAAACAAACGTTATATTTTAAAGCAGAAGTAAGTGGAATATTTGTGTTAATATAAGTCTTAAATAGTTATATCTTCCGACGGCAATCACTTACATAGAGTGTTTGGTCCGAAACACGGGTCTGTCAGTCACTCTGCTCTGCTGTAAGCCGAGGAGAAAACTTTTATTTTATTTCCTTGTATCCTACAACCTTTATCCAATGAGGAGAGAGAACGGCATGAAGGGCTGTGTGTGCAGCCAAGGGATGTGCGTGAATGCGGTGACGTAGGGACGAGGACCAATAGATCCATGACGAGGGCGGGGGCTGCTAACTGCATCGGCTGACAAGAAGTCAGAAAAACGACCGGATCGCTTACATGTACTTCTGCTTTAACTGGTGAGATGAAAATAAATATAATACATAAGGTGAAATGATTTTGTTTAACAAAACAACAATAGAAGCTAAGGGATGAATAGAAAAAAGGAATTCCAGAAAAATGAATAACTTCTCAGGATTCTCTCATATGGCTCTGAGGGCGTTCACAGGTTGATGAACTTGTAACAACTTCAGTGAGTGCAGTGTGATAAATTAGTTCCACAGCAAAACTACTTTGCATAAATTTAATACACAGAGTTGATTTAAAGACTTCCAAAATGGCTCCATACATAAGCTGATGAGTTTGAGGAAATAACTAACACTCTCATTTACTTCAGTGCTTTATGTCTCATTTCTCATTGTGTTTACATATTAATTCATAATGGCTCTGTTAATGGAGATTCTGAACAATAAAACAGAGGTAAACAACTACGATACAGGTGGATGAATCGACAAGGTGATAAAGGGTCTAACTCAACTTTTTCTTCCTGATGTCAAAGCAACTTGATGACATAATTTTACATGTCTATTTTCAATAGTGGCCCACAGTAGACATGTGAAGGATATCTAACATTTGATAAAAATTTATAACATGAGTCATGACATAACATAAGATTGTATTCATCCCTCAATGGACAAATTAAAGAAAACATTAATAAAACAGACTACATTGCATACACAGCTTAAATGGAGAGTTAAAAATGAAATGAAAAAAAGTGACAGCAACATGTGCTCATTAGCTGTTTTTGAGTCTGACAGAGGATGGGGTGAAAGACCTCCTTATTGCTCCGTGGGTCTAACTGTCTGCTGACGTAGCCCGTGGCCCTGACAAATGCTTACTAAGCACTTAACCCTCATGTGAATTGCTTGTAAATATTTATTATAAATTATGCTTTGCATTGGGTTTACATCTGAAACATGGTTGAACAATGGTGAATTTTCATCTGACTAATCAGGGACTGGTGGTGATGATACATTTTAATCCACAATATGACTCCTGTAAGTCTATTTGCAGATACAGCCAATAACCATCACTCTGTAACATAAAATACTACAGTACATCTGAATGTGAAGTACTTTTTGTAAACAACATTTACATATTATCTGCATCAACATAAACATGACATAGTCCATTATGTGGTTATAACCATGCTTTAGGCTCATTTTCAATAAACAAAAGGAGGAAGGGAGCAAGGATGTTGGCTCATGAAGTTATGAGTCAATCTTTTTAAGGTGCCAAAATACATTAAATGATTTCAAACTACTTTAGATTGAAACTTTGAGCCTCTGTGGATCTAATTAGTAGAGGGTAAAACTGTATCCCTGGGATATATGAGCTGTTATAAGAAGAAATCAAACAAAAACAAATAAAAATTGGGCATGAATGAATTCATGCTACATATGGAAAATGTCAGTGCTTTATGCACAAGTCCAGTTTATGTCAAAGTCTTCATAATGAGTTTTAATACATTCAGACCAAGAGAAAAAAAATCTGCAAAAGACAAAACTCATCTTTGTAATGCAACAGTACAACCACACGGCATTCCAGTTTAACTTTACAGTAAAACACTCTTGACAAAAATGGTGCGGTTGTCATTAAACTAAAATGCCTTCCACCCATTTCATGACATGGGTCAGGTGGATTAAGGGGGACTGGGTTGTTAAAGGAGTCTGACAGGAAGTTGTTCAACCATGACCCCTTTAGAATCTCTCTTCACGCACAGACATACACACAAGCACACACTCAGAGAGAGCAGGGATTAGATTAGATAAGGTATATTTTATTGCCCTTTGGTAAGAAATTGTCTGGGATACCAGATGACTCCTGCGATTTATGAGATGTATAAGTAGGAGTTAAGGAGAGAAAAAAATACAAAAACAAAGCATTACATTCATGCATTTCAGTTAAATATGAACTTTGACCTCCTCACAGCTAGAATTTCATGGTATTCAAGAAAAAAACAACAACAACAAAAGAACTTGTGAATGATTTTCACTAGCACAAAGAAAAGTATACTCCTGGCTGCAATGACTTGTATTGTGCTAGTTTACAAACATGCCAGAAGCTGTGTTGGGCTGTAAATAGCAAACATCAACATTTTATGCTCACAGTTACAATGTTAACAAGCTAATTTGTACCAGATGTAATGATTTCAATCACTTAGTTTACCATATTAGTCAGCTAATATTTGATAATAAGCATGTACGGGAGCTGTTACTACTTTATTCTTGTAGTTGACAGATTTCAGTTTAGTCTTGATTGATTTATTAGCCTATAAGCAGACAGTAGACAAAAAAAGAACTTGTTGCCATGTTATTTTATGAGTATGTCACAGAGTTACAACAAAGAAAACAATGATGATATTTCTGTGACCAGAGAAAACAGAAAGCACAAGGGAGGGAAATATAAAACGATTCCAGAGAACTGTGAAGCAGCAGACGAGTCCCTGTTTCATTGTAAAGATCAGTGAGCTCTGGCCTGCAGATAGAAAAATGCTGTGATTGTCTTAACCTTAGTGAATCAACCTTGTCAGACCCATCTCCTCTGCTATCGATCTGTGGCTTTAGAGCACTGCCTCTGGATGCAGTGGGCTCATTACAGGGACACATCAAGGTTTTTTACCTTAAGTTTTTTTGTCACCTACAACAAGACAGATATTGTGTTTTTTCAAGAGTTTTGCCTCAGTGTAGTGCCACCACTCCATCATCCCAGAAAAATAAGAGGCTAAATTCACCCATTCCTCTTTTTTCTTTCTTTTTGTTTGGAAATGAGCCACTATTACTCACACCTACTTACTTACACTCTCTACTTACGTTCAAGCTCTGTCATAAAGTTCAACTTATTTCTCTTATTTGTATGTTTTCTTTCTTTTAAAAGCAATTTAGGTTTTTTTTTTCTTTTAATATTTCCATCTTGTGCAAACAGGGATCCCAAAATTAAACCGACTTGGCATCTCCACCACCCATCACCACCTCTGTGTAATTTTCTTCTCCATCAATATTTCCTAACACAGAGATGATTTGCAAGCACCTCTCTGCAGCAATGCACAGCTAAGACTCCCATGATTTAAGGCTGTATTGATTGTCATGAAATGAAAAGCACTCTAAGTAAGAATGGTGCTACCACAGTGAAGACCTCATAGTCACCACAATTATTTCTAGTCTATTGGTGAAAAGAAGGATTTTTGATCAATTTTTATTTATTTATTTATGATTTTCCACTGTGAAAAATCCCCCAGAGCCTAGAGATACCTGCATATTCCAAATTATGATCCTATGATGACATAACTGGGCATGACATTGTCTACAATCAACCTACCAAATCTCCACATATGCTAGCCCAGATATAACCAAGACTCTTGTATTAACCTATAAAACAATATCTCTGCATTCTTGAGGTTTTGGCTCAGGGTTTTCAATCAAAGACACTCAACTATCTCTCTAATAAAAGTCCTAAATTAAAATTATGGTTTTAGACTCAGCTGTGGCTTGCCTGTGGGTGGTATTCCTGCTGCCTGTGGATCTTGGCAAGGCTGTCTGTTGCAGTTTGGTTGATAATTAGTGTAGGGGAGGAAATATCTAGAGACATGTAACAGTATCTCCCCAGTATGTATTCTGTCATTCCGGTGTTGGGATGAGGTTTTCAAAGTTTTTTTTTATTTAATCTGACTCCATTTAAAAATAACTTTACCATTAAATACGGTGAGAATTAATAGTTAACCAGTAATCAGAAATATTGTCATTTTAAGAATTCAACTCAAAGCTGTTAAGAGATCTGACATCAGATCAGTCTTAGTTCAGGGATGGTTAAAGGGATAGTTCAGAGTCCTCCGTGCCTTCTCTGAGTTACAGCGGGGCTCCGTGCAGCACTGCATGTCCATATGACGGTTGCGAATGGGCCTCACTTTTCTTCATCCAAAAAGACACACCAAAAAAACATCCAAATACCTCCATAGTGCTCGTCTGTAATGTCCCTCTTGTATTGAAGCCCCAACATGAGAAATTGTTTCGAAAAAATTAAATACGTACGTAAGTATAGTTTTAAGGTTAGCCTATTTGTAGCGGAAGCTCCCTGTGTTGCTCTGCCGGAATCTTGCGCGATTTGCGGAGCCGTGAACTGGGTGTCAATGCAAATAGCGTGAGATTTGCACAGACACAAAGCAGTGAACTGAGACACTGGGAGCTTCCGCTACCAACAAACTTAAAACATATATTTATTTAATTTTTTTCCGAAGAATTTCTCATGTTGGGGCTTCAATACAAGAGGGACATTACAGACGAGCACTATGGAGGTATTTGGATTTTTTTTTGGTGTGTCTTTTTGGATGAAGAAAAGTGAGGCCCATTCACAACCGTCATATGGACATGCAGTTGCACAGCCCCCCCCCCCCCCCCCCCCCCCCCCCCCCCGTAACTTAGTCGACATGAGGGTGAGTAGATAATGAGTGAAATTTGAATTTTGGGTGAACTATCCCTTTAAACAGTAGGTTAAAAACTACTCAGTGACCTTCTTAACATGGAAGAATAGCCCTGATGTCTGAGTTGAAGTATTCATAGGCTAGAGAACATGATACTCAGTTCAGAGACAGTCCCAAAATTGTGAGGTTCGAACCTATAGGTGGTTAATTCATTTACAGATAACCAAAAGGCATAATATATATACAGTAGAGTGGTTACATCCAGTCTGGGGAACAACTTCCATTGTTTTAGAGACAACATTTCAGGGTGGGGGGTCTGACTGTCTTACAATAGACAACTTTTAGTAGCCTGTTAATATTGTTTTTACAATGCCAATATTTTATCGGTGCTATCTGAAATTTTTATATCAATATGAAGATTTAGTTGTGGTTTTAACAGCCAAAAAACATCTCAGTGTAGTTTTAAATCTCCTCTCTCATGTTTCTTAGTGGAGCTCTGGTGACAACAGGTCAGTGTCAGCCACTCAGAAGAAAGAAGGGTCTGGGCTGTAACAAATCCTGCAAGGTTGTTTATGACATTTATGACGTTATAAGAAGTCCTGACAGCTGGTTTAAGGCACGATTTCTGAATACAGGCTGTGTTCATTTCTCTGTGGACTGAGGCTTTGATACTTTCACAGTATTAATATAGAACAGAGATCTGCATTATAATGAAAGAAAACACAGAAATCTACATTTATAGAACATGGGATCTTTAATACATTTCTTGTTGAGGGAAAACATTTGTTTGTGTGAACAATGCTGCAGACAACAGTCGGTGGTGAACTAGTGGAGCCTTTAGCAGCTAAAGATGGCGGGAGCTGGTGGAGACCAAACTCAGAGCTAAAACAAAGGGCTGGGATTCTTCAGGTGAAAACAAACACTCCACATTAACATCATGTTGTTCCTAAATGAGCTGGAATTGTAAATGAGAAACTGTTTGATAACATATCAGCTTTAAATTGATGACATCAGTGTTGTGATCAGTAATTGTTTCCTTTGACCTCAAGTGGCCAAAGAATCTGGTATGTAAGGATGAGTCAGTTTGCTTATTTCACTGCTCAGTTTGATCTCTCTATCCCTCCACTCTGCATCACAAGTCAACAGAGAGAATGAATCGATACAATGACACGTCCTGAATAGAATGCCTTAACACTGTTTTATGCTTTCTTTCTATGGCAAATGTATTATCTATGTGGTTTTTCAGTGATGTCTAGGTCTATTTTTGACTGCTGCTTTCTCTTAATCATACAATGAAGGATGCACATTGCTTTTGGAGAAAGAACAGAGTGTGCGGAGGAGAGAAACTGTGAAAGATTGAGGTAGAAAACAGATATGGCATCAAGAGGGATGGAGAGAGAGAAAGAGATTGGTGGCATCGTCAAAGAAGAAGAGAAATGATCTTAGGAACTCTGTCTGATTTTTCGCCTGGTGAAGCACACAAAGCCACTAGTGCAAACACCTGCAGATTTTTATTTTCCATGCATTTGTTATCAGGCCTGTGTTTTATACTCGGGTGCTATAATGGTGTGGTAAATCACAGCTGACAAGTCAGGAACAGTCACAGGCCCACCACCCTTTAAAAGGAAAGACAAATGATGGTGGAAAAAGGAGATGAGTTATTAAAGGCAGTGATGTCAGTATAGAGTAAGAGATGGAGAAATACTGTTTCTGCGAGTGTTGGAAAATGACATAAATGTATTGCATGGATTAATACAGTCATGTAGTGCAGTGTTTTAATTTGTGCCATTTTCCTTTCTGGATTAAGCTAAATAGGCTACTTGACAGGGGGTCAATGCTTTGTTTAAAGCTTCACGCACACACACATAAATATATATATGAGATTTAACTTGGTGAGACCAAAGCACAGGCAGACTATCCATGGTACAAGCTGGGGAGTTTTGATGATCAGCCAGTGGAGCCTCAAAACAACTTTTTTACTGGTTCTATCAGTATCTTAATCCACAGCACGTAATTTCAGCCACTAGGGGGCCCTTAATCAAAACACTACCAAAGGATGTATTCTGATTAGATAACGAAAGAGCGATGGATCATGGGAATTGTTGTTTACACCATCACAGCCAATTAACTCGATCTCGCTTGGCCAAAATAATGTCCTTGGATGAGGTAATGTATACAAATTTTATTAATGTTTTCTTTTGTCACATATTTCACTTGACATTGTTACAGTATAATGAAACAGAGGCACAAAATGACCCAAAGGATTTGGTGCTCTACTGTAACAAAATAAGGGGTTTATCTAGATTTGAAAATGATTGCAGAAGTTTGGGATATTGGAAGGACGCACTAAAATTTAACAGGTAATTTCTTTAGACATTTTAATGTGGAAAATTTACATAACTTTAAGCAGCTCCATTGGTTATACCAAACATCCTCTGCACAGATAATAATGTATTTCATGCAGCACCAAAGGTATGAAATGGTTTTCACTTCCAGTTTCCTAAATTGACAGGTTTGTGATCGAATGTTGGTCAAAACGTAACAATACACAACACTAGATACACTTAAATTTGCAGGTTGTTTTTATGGGCTAATATCTGATCAAGATCAAGCAAGATCATATATGTTTATTACTCTCTGTTTTCCCTTCAAAACCACATAGATGATAATAACAGTAACAGTTTTATTTAGCAGGGAAACACTTGTTTTATTTAAAAAACATCACATCCTCGTCTGCAGCTTTTAAAACCAAACCCACCAGACAGAGGAGAGATGTTGTAAAACAGAAGCAGCTCACAAAGAAAGTTTTTTTTTCTTTTTTTCAGATTCAGAATTTTCATATTGTTCAGAGGATCTTTTGCCCCCGAAAATTGGTTCTGATATTTATTTTGGTGACTGTGGAGCAAAACAATCAGTGATAATATGTAAGCATGCTAACTTATCCCATGGCAGTGAACAGAGTGAGACCTGCTATTGGAAGTGATCAGGAATGAAGAGTGGCATTTCTCTACTGTCTCAGGCTGTGACTGAACAGTTGTTGGTGTAGTTCGCCCTCTAGTGGCAGTGACAATTGCCCGTACAGAATTTCTAGGAAAATGTTGCTCATCTTTTAGGTCCTTATACAAAAAAAAACTATAGTACAATGTATAGTTTGTCAGACAAATTTAAGAAATTTCACACTGTTCAACAGTTTGGTGTTTTTCACAGCCTGTCAATTTGGAAGTTGTGTTTTTAGTCCAGGTCCATGGGGTATTTTTCTGTTCAGTGTACATAACAACTCATGCACACTAACACAAACCGTATACACACACACTCACACACATAATCTCAGCCTTACTTCTATATTCAACCCCACACAGTAAATGACTCTGTACCTCCCTTCCACTTTATTGATTTGACATTCATTACGAAGTCAGATCTTTTCAAGCGTGCCAAGACATGGGTTAGAGGTGAAAGAAAAAAAAGAAATAAAGAATAACGTATTTATTGACTCTATGGTCAACAGGAGGTAGAGTAAAAACAGAATAATAATTTTAAAATAGACATTTTTAACCTATATTATTTCAAATGTTTTTTATTTTCTCCTTGCTTATTCTGCCTCTTTCTTTTGTCATCCCTGTCTCCAGCGCTGCCCTCCCTCGTGCCTCTATCCATCACCTCTGTTGTTCTCCCTTTCTCTCTTTCTCTCTTTCCCTCTTCCCTGTTGTCTAAAAAGGCAAATGAATTCAACCCTATTTTGTGTGTAATTGTAAATGTGGACACATCCAAAGGTCACTGATTACATCAGTGTCTGGTGGGATCTGGGCCCCTGTCCTTTATATGTGAGCAGGTGTGTGTGTGTGTGTGTGTGTGTGTGTGTGTGTGTGTGTGTGTGTGTGTGTGTGTGTGTGTGTGTGTGTGTGTGTGTGTGTGTGTGTGTGTGTGTGTGTGTGTGTGTGTGTGTGTGTGTGTGTGTGTGTGTGTAGATTTGTTCCGTGCAACACTGAATTTCTATCTTTGGCTCATTTGAATGTGTTTTTAATTATCTGCCCTCAACAGGCTATCAAGAGAGAGAGAGAGAGAGAAGGAGACTAATTCAGGTTGTGTAGGGGACATGCATTAATGACTGACTGAACAGCAAAATTCAAATTAATGCTAAAGAACTCCATTTGCTGACACCTCGAGCACAATTGAGTTGCACAGACTTTCAGCTGTTTTATCACTGCTGAAACATGTACTGTAGAAGCTTAGATGCTTTTTGTTCTTTGTGGTCCTGATTTCAACCTTTTACCTAGAAAAAAAAAACATATTTAACTTCCACACAAACCTTAAACCTGACCTTAATTTATTGTAAGCTATTCCTTTTTTCTTTTCTTTTTTACTTATTTTTCACTTTTATGGTCTTCTGTTTCAACTTCTAATTCATAAGAAGATAAATGTGGTTTTAAGAACCAAAATCCATCACAGTGTAGACTAACCTATACATCCTCTCTCCCCTGGAGCTCGAAACAACAGGTTGGTAAGCCAATAATGGGCCAGTGGGCCAACAGACAGGGCTTTGGGCACAGCTGAGGGCAGTGATTGCTTGGTTGTGACATCACAAAGCCACAGTCTTGACGGTCCGTTTCTGAATACAGGCTGTGTGCATCTCTCTGTACACTGAGGCTTTGATACAGTATTAACATATAGAACATTGACCTGCTTTATAATCACACTACATAAGAAAATATATGATTTGGGACCTTATTTTGCTTTGACAGGAGGCATGACTTCTTTATCAGTTAAAGAGTCCATCAGTGTTCCTGTGTCCTTGATGTGGTGCTTTGTCACTGAGTTTGTTCATGTAAATTAAACTTTTAATAATATCACTTTCCCATTAGTGAGAGCACTTGGTAGCTTTGAAAAGCGCCGTTTCTAAACTGATACTTAGTCTGATGCCCAAAAATAATTAGCATCAACTGGTTTACACAAAACGATGTCACCAGGTACGTATCCTGACTTTGTCTGTCGATCAGGAAATGACTTGTTTTTGAGTGACAGCCCTCAGATATTCACACGAGAGCATACTTGACACACCATCTTGGTGAAGCTGTTATGTGACGTCTGTCTGTCTATCCATCCATCCCTCTGTCTACACTCTTCTCTCTGTTCTTCTTCTGTGTTTCATTCCCCAGGGTTCACAGTTTCATTTCCAGTCCTTCACTTGCCTCTCCATCTTTTCTGTCTCCTCCCTCTGTCTTTTGTTCCCTTGTCTCTCTCTTGGTCTCTCTCTCTCACACTGTCTCTTTGCTCCATATTTCTTTATGAACCTCTTGTCTGCCTCACCTCTCTCCCTCTCTCTCTCTCTCTCTCTATTTGAGTGACATATTGGTGTGAAGAGATGTTCCCAGCTAGCTATGCAGTCAAGCCTGACACTGTCACTGTCCTCTTCCACGAGAAAGAGAGGTCAAGAAGAAAGAGAGAGATGAGATGAAATGAAATGTGGAAGGAGCCTGAAAATGGAAGCAGAGGAAAATGAGAACTAACATCCAAATGGAGAAACATGAAGATAAACAGAGTGAGGAGACAGACAGAGATCACAACCAGGACTTTGCTCACAAGGATTGCACTGGTTACAGTCAATAAACAAGCTCCTTCTTTTACCTTCTCACTTTTATTTGTCCATATAAGTAATGTAACTTTAAACCAAATCAATAAAACAGTATGAGGCAGTTGTAAACAAATCTTAGGGTCTATAAAAGCCAGTGTTTTCTTTTGCAGCGGTGTGTCTGTGTGTGAGGGAGGTGGGGGGTATTTAGGCACTCAAGCAGGCTTTACTGTGCTCATGTTGGTTTATGTGTAGTAGAGTTATGATCCACACACATCCAGGACGTCATCAAATTATGTTTGTTGTAGATCTACAACCATCCGAATATCATCAAGTGACTGGCTCAATGTGTGTGTGTGTGTGTGTGTGTGTGTGTGTGGCACTAAACCCCAACAAAACAAAAGGAATGATTGTGGACTTCAGGAGGAGGGGAGCGGAACCAGCACCTCTGTACCTCAAAGGCGTGGAAGTCGAGAGGGTCGGTGAATACAGGTTCCTGGGCACATACATGTCACAGGACCTCTCATGGACTACCAACACCACTGCCCTTGTGAAGAAGTCTCAGCAGCGGCTCTATTTCCTGAGGACTCTAAGGAAAGTCCACCTCTCTCTCTCGAGAGAGAGCTGCTGCTGTCCTTCTACCGTTGCTCTGTAGAGAGCATCCTCTGCCACGGCATTCTTGTGTGGTTCCGGAGCGGCACCAAAGCCGAGAGGAAGGCACAGTCCATCACCAATACACCCCGCCCTCGAAGACATCTACAGGTCCCGTTGCCTACAACGGGCAAACAACATAATAAATGTCTCATCACACCCAGGAAAGCACCACTTCACACTTTTGCCGTCTGGAAAGCGCCAAACTCCAGAACAGTTTTTACTCCTGTGCCATCAAAGAGCTGAATAACAGCCTAAAGGACAGATAGGCAACAATGGGTTGCGCAATCCCCAGCGGGCGATATGCAATATCCTTTCATGAGCTTATGTTTTCATATGCTTTTACACTTATACAGTATCTCATGTGATGTTTTTATGGGTCTCATGTTTTGTATTTATCTTGTCTTGTGTGTGTTGTGTGGTACCACAGTGGGGCAGCAATGTGATTTTTTTTTTTTCAATGACAATAAAGGCAATCAATCAATGAATCATCACAGTGACCTAAACAAATAAGACATTGAAGATAGATGTAAAAAGTGAGGTTGTTGCTGTTTTTGTCTGTGTGTGTGCGTTTGCTTCTGCACACATAGTGCAGGGCACCAATTCAGTCAGACTGTTTGCACCAATTTAGCTAAATTCTGTTTTTGCTTGCTATGATTGTTATGCTTCAAAGAGGAGGAGAGAAGTCCAAGAAGCTGATGTGAACATTGCTTATCATTGGAAACAGCAATGTTAATGTGTGTGCGGCAAAGACCTGTTGGATAATTTGATTTGGTCCACAGAGTGCAGAGTGTAGAGTGCAGAGTGCCACAGTCACTTCAACAGCAGAAAAGTTTATTATTTTCAGAGAGATGATGAAAACATGGCCGAATCCACTGTTCAGAAATTCTGTTTGGAAAATGATGTTTTCTAAGGTTACACTGCTCTTGACCTTTTCAAAGTAAAAATAGCTTCTTTCTATTGAGAATATCCATAAGAAAACATACGGACAGTCATGTATTTCTTTATTTTATTTCTTTTTTGAAAGACACAAATACAACAGAGGTGAATGATTATTTACAGTGTTTTGAAAAGTAAAAAGGTCCTCAATGAAATGGGAGCTCTATTTATCTCTGTCTCTCTTCCCTCTGTCACAGATCTCCACTATAATTACACAGCTAATGAAGGACCTTCTGTCTTCCATGAGTGCCTCTTCTCACCCTCTAAACACGCACACATGCTTACACACTCACACACACAGACACACACACACACAAACATTCCCAGAAGAGACAAAGATTTATCTGCGCTGGGTGCAAGGGTGTCACATCCAGATTCAAATGAATAGTGGTTGGAGCGAGGACGATTCTCACTGGTGTAGTTTGCTGCGTAACGACACATTTTTAGTCGACTAACAGGCAAGCTACACAGGGAGTGCTGTACGGCAGCGAGCCTGCATAACCTCAGCTGTCCATCATCCTTACTTCCTCAACCAAAGCCCCAGAATGTAAATTGCGGTGCATTAGAGTCCATGCAAACATCCTGCAAGCTGTGTATAAAATGATTTCTCTCCCTGGAATCGATATATTTCCTCTACATTTTCCAGGATGAAATCATTACCTGACCTTCTTCATTTAAAGGGATTTTCAACAGCATACTGAGACTCTCATGATTTACGTAGACTGGATTTAACTGACTTCATTTAACCTATATTAAACTGTACATAATGTATTTTACTACACATGTTAGATAAGTACTCACTGTTTATACAACATCATTTCACCATAAATATGATTTACTGGGTTGAAGTGAACAAGCGAAAGATAGAAGAAATCATGGTCTCTGTTTAATTGCAGCCAGTTAATGTTTTCAGTTATTTACTGTTTTGATTATACACTGTAAAGACTGTAAAATATTGGTGCAATAGTTCGTGCTTCATTAGTTTGTTTTTTTCTTTTCATTTTTTAGATTGATGGTGTCCATCATCCTTACTTCCTAAAGCCTAAATTAAAAGCCATCCATGCCTTAACATCTTTTAGGCACTCTAGTAAGGGTAGGGAGCTCTTATCGTTTCTCTTAAGCGGCAGGTAGATTTGGGAGTCGTCCGCATAAAAATGGTAGGCGATGCCATGTTTTTTAAAAATTAAACCAAGGGGAAGCATGTATAAGGAGAAGAAGATGGGCCCAAGGGAGCCTTGGGGAACTCCACAAGACAGGGGGTCAGAAGACGTTTTGTGATGTGAGCGGTGGTCCAATATCGAGATCCTGTTATTGGTGAGTTGCATTTTAATAACAGCTGATAATAACTGTGTGGATGGCGTGGATTGTGGTGCACACATTTTAAGACTAATCTGTGCAAACCATTGCTCAAAACCTGTTTGTTGTGACTTTTTTGTGTGATAAGCTGAGGTGCTGAGCTGATTCTGCTGTTCACACCTGAAGCAGTCATACAGTAACTGTTAAATGTGTGAAGACCCCTCCCCCCTGCATTAGATCTCTCCCCACTCTGCAACTATGCCACACCTGGGCCCGGTGTGTTCCGCCCCCTATAAATACTTGCACAAGTGGCAGTTCTCTCCCTCTCTTTCTTCCAGCCAGATGGCCTTTCTCCAATAGCACGACACTTGTGTTTCTCTTTGTTCTTCTACATTGCATGCACTCAATCATCCATGCATGCCCACATGTTCTTCGTTTTAGTTGAAATCTTAAAATAAATGTTAATTTTGTAACTGCCACAGGTCTGCATCTCCCTCTCTTGCCACAACCCTTGAGCCAGGTTGTGACAAATGATGCAGTTTGGTGTTAAATCCTGTATGTATTTTGAAAAAAAGAGTAAGGGGGCGCCAGAGATTAAGCAGGTGCACTATGTGTTGAGGCTAAAGTCCTCGCTGCAGGCGGCCCCGGTTCGAATCCCGCATCGGGCAACCCATGTCATTCCCCTTCTCTCCCTCCTCATTTCCTGTCTCTCTCAACTATAACGGCACGAAAAAGCCAAAACATATATATATACTCTGAAAAGAAGAGTAAGAAAGTTAAAGCATGTGAGAGGTGGGAGAAAAAAGAAAAACAGAAATGTCTCACTTCCAGAAATCAAATTTGGATTCCCTGTAGCTCTACAGTTCAGTGTGATTGTTAATACATCTGAACTGCTGACTGGGCCTTTTTCAGCCGGCAGGGTTAAGCTTCCCTTTGGCCTAGTGCTGTTCAGATTGGAGGTGAAGTTGTAAATTATTGAGTGAGATGTTGCGGGCTAAAGTGCAAGTGCAGTGTCAGCGTGTTGCAGGTGTAGTCTGTGATCAGTGCTGAATGGGTAAAGAAGCGCTGGAAGTAGTTCACTTACATTATTGATAGAAGGGATCTAGTTGTTAAACACAGACATGGATGATGTGCAATACCTGCTCCAAGCCAGAGGAGCTTTTTTGTTGTTGCTGTTGTTTTTTCTCCATAGATGTTCACCTTAGTACAACACACATGGATAAGCTGCACTACATCCTGTGCATCAGTAAACTGGATCAAAAGAAAGGAGCTCATAATTGAATGTGTGCTTTCAAGTTTCCTGTGAAACTTTATCCCCTTGATGTCGACTGATGTGTGGCACATCAACAACTCACATCTGCTGAGCTGGAAAAAGAAAAAAAAACATGTTTTGGAGAGGGAACCTTCACTGTGTTCATTTTCCCAAGTTTTTAGCAGAGTTTCCATTAGTCTCCATCAAACAAATCCATTACATCCACAGGGCTTGTGTGTGACTCTGTCATTACAGTAAAATAGTGACGCTACATTTAGAGCTCTCTACGCTCTCTCCTCTCCCTCATCATTAAAATCATGGAAGCCAATTGATATGCTTGCATGGCTGTAATCCTCCCAACTCTGCGCCTTCTCTTCGGAGAATTCTCCGGAAAAACAAATTAAAACTTGAGGTCAAACTGCGCACGGCTGGAAAATCAGATGATAATGCCACAGGATTTGTCTTTATTTTTTTGTCTAACCCTCTCTATATGTATTTTTCCCCTCATTTGCTTGTCTCTCTCTGTTCCTCCATCTATGTTGTTTGATTTTCTTCCATTTCTCTCATCCTTCCATGTCTCCTCTTCTACAAAAAAGCTGCAAATCTCCATTTAGCTTATCTTCCATTCTTTACCTTCTTGCCTCATCTCTCTCTCTCTCTCTATCTGTCTCATTGTGTCCTTGCTCATCCTCCATCCTCATTCAATTTCACTCTCATCAATCATTGTCTCCTCTTCCCAAGTCTTTCTTTTCTGTCTCTCTCTATTCCTTCCCACCTCTCCCACCCTTTCCACATCCCTTCCTTCCTTCCTTCCTTCCTTCCTTCCTTCCTTCCTTCCTTCCTTCCTTCCTTCCTTCCTTCCGTAAGTCTTTATCAATATTTGATATATCTGAACTTACTGTAATGTCTATATTTATAAATACTGCATAGTTGTATACTTTTAATCTCACAAGTTGCATGGAGTAGAATTGCCAATAAAGTTAATTTTTACTTCCTTCTCTTCTCCCTCTACCCCATCTTCACCCTTTGTCCTCTGTTTGTGTGTGTCTTCATCTTCCTCATTTTCCTCTCCCTCCTTCTCTTCCTTCTCTTCTTCTTCATCATCATTCCTTCCCTGTCTTCTGTTTCTCTCTAACCTTCCTGTCATCTTCTTTGTACTTTCTTCCTTCCATAATTTTTTCTCCTGTATGTTTTCACTCCGCCTCTTCATACCCTTTATCTCTTCCTCCCTACCTCAGTGACCCCCCTCCCTTTACACTCTCCTTCCAAGAAAAAGAACGATGGTATCACTGTGTGATACACCCCCACCTCCCTCCAACAGCTGTGGAGACAGAGTGAGCAAGACAGCCTGAAAGACAAACAGTGGGAAAGAGACGTGAAGTCTTCAGAGGTAGAGATAATCTCTGCTCCTTGTACAGTATATCCTCTTCAGTCAATAAGCTCTCGCTGCCTTTTTCTGTCCTTTCCCTTGTGGAGAGAGCTATGCATCCACTGTCTCTCTCTCTCTTTCTCTCTCTCTCTCTCTCACACACACATACACACACACACACGTGCGCACAACCACATCTTTTCTCCCCCTCCCCCCCTCTCTCTCTCTTTCCATCCCTCCCCAGGTTTTTGGTATTCCAGGCACGCAGCATTCAGCAGGTGGAGCAATAGCTTTGCTGCTGCCACCTCTCGCCCCCTCTCTCGCAGACAGCCATCGATTTCCTATTGATGTGCCAACAAGAGCAGAGGGAGTGAGTGGGGTGGGGTTGGAGCTAGATGTGAGGTGGAGCAGGTGAAGGGAGGCGTGGGGGTGGCACTGGCAGATGAAGCCCCTGATTGGAAGTCAAATTGACAAATAAACATTTGGATTTGAATCATCATGGGGTCTTTATTCTTAGTAAGTGTATTGTCTTTGAAGTTTGCACTTAACTGTCAAAAATATATGGGCATGTGGACATGTAAATATCTTTTCAAGATATGAACAACATATTCAATCTTCACCCTCATGCAGGCCCGCCGATAGGGGGGGACAAACGGGTCTGCTGTCCCGGGCCCAGGAAAGAGGGGGGGCCCACAACTGGGCCCTCATTAAATTGTGGACTTTTTTTTTGTGGACTTTTTTTTTATTATTATTGTCAAATTAGTCCTATGTGGAAAAAGATATGTTTAATACATTTAAGTCTTTCTTATTTGTTTTCTTCCTAATTTTCCTTTAAAATAGTGGTGGTCAAGAACCCCCACCCCCCACCCCAAACACAAAAATGGTTTGGCCCGAATTTGTTATTGACGTTATTATTAGGCTCGTTCGAGATGAGCCAGGCGTGCGCAGAATCGATCGCCGGTGACCAGCGCACAATGCATGCCGGTTAGATTTGTGTCCGACTTGATCCCGACTTGCTCTGACGTCATGCACGCGCCTGCAACGATAACCTCACGAGATCAAGGCGGCCGCAGTTTTTAGAGCCAGGCGCCGCAGTTGCTCTCCACCGACTGCAACCGCCTGCAAGCCTCAGGGCATGATGGGAAACGCACCGGATCATGATCTGATTGGCTCTTAGTTAGGACTGCAAACACTACGTGTTGTTGTATAATGCTAGATTATATGAATCTCATGTTGTAGGCCTATACTGCTTAAAAAAATATTCACACTGAATCAAACTTATATCCTGAGAAATATATTGGTTATTTATTAGACAATTGCAGTACAGCAGAAGAAATATATACTTTGGTGACTTCCTGTTTGTATTGACGGCGGCTGGAAACTGTCCGACTTGACTGCAGCTTTCTGTCACCGCCCCCTGCTGCTGCCGCCTGCTCTCGCCGGCCGTCCAGGCGAGGCGCAGTTCATCTCGAACGAGCCTATTAGTTCAGAAGGCCTACACTCAAAATGACCAAGGAGGCGAGATGGAGAGGGGGGGGGGGGGCCCATCTAACATTATCTTGTCCCGGGCCCAGCCAAGACTGTCAGCTGGCCTGCCCTCATGGTTTCAGGCTTCCCACTTAAAGGGATAGTTCACCCAAAATTCAAATTGCACTCATTATCTACTCACCCTCATGTCGATTAAGGGCTGGGAGAAGTTTCAGAGTTATCTGTGGCTTCTCTGAGTTACAGGGGGTCTCGGCATAGCAGTGCATGTCCATATAATGGTTGCAAATGGATACCACTTTTCTTCGTAACAAAAAGACACACCAAAAACATCCAAATACCTCCATGCTGCTCGTATGTAATGTCCGTCTTGTATTGAAGCCCCGAAATGCAAAATTGTTCCGAAAAAAATTAAATAAGTCTACAGTATGTTTCAAGCTTGTTTGTAGCGGAAGCTCCTCTTCCTGGTTCGTCCAATTTGGACGGACCAGGGTCCATCCTCTCCCTGGTCCCTGGTTACTCCCTGTAACTCAGAGAAGCCACGGATAACTCTGAAACTTCTCCCAGCCCTTAGTCGACAGGAGGGTGAGTAGATAATGAGTGCAATTTGAATTTTGAGTGAACTATCCCTTTAACCTGGCTGAAAGGGACGTTCAACAATTCACCAACTAGAGCATCAGTATGATTAGGTGACAGGTGCTGGCTCCAGCCCAGTCGCTCTGGGAATTGCATCCATTGTGGGAGCTTCTGCACGTGATGAGTTACATCTGGTGCCAATCATCAGCAGGAAGAAGTGCTGTCTTAGTGCAGGAAAATTAAAGAATATTGTTTAGGATCCAAACTGAGAAAACACACACAAAAAAGTAAAATAATAATGATGAAACTAATGGCGCATTTCCACTAGCACGGTTCGGCTCGGTACGGCACGGCTCGGCGCGCTATTGCGTGTTTCCACTAGCACGCAGTACCTGCAACCGGGTACATTTTTGGTATCACCTCAGCCCTGGTTCCAAGCGAGCCGAAGCGTTACTAAAACGTGACGTCAGCCGACTGCCTTCCACTGATTGGCCGATGAGTGTCGTCACTGGAAGCGACGACCGACAACAGAATGTTCCTGCTGAAGCCTGAAGCCTGTTATTACCAGAGAATTTCTAATATTGAGACTGGCTCTGTTATTACGTGACTTTATTAAGTTTTAATATTTTTTCATGCGAGAAAGTAACTGTTTAGATCCCCATGTGCGGTTAGTTTATCCAAACGACGGCTGTTTAGAAGTTTGCCCCGATGTTTTTCGGAGAAGTGAAGCTCCAGGTCCGAGCAGCGACCGCGACATCACAGAGGCAGCAGCCCGGCTCCTGACGTGCTCCGCCGGCCAGCCTACCACCGTCACCCCGAGGAGAAAACGACCGCTAATTAACTTACCCGATGGCTTTTAGAGGTTTACCACCGGCTGGTTAAACTCTTAAATGTTGGTCTCATTGATGAAATCTAACAATTGTGGCTGTAGCAGCAGTTTGTTTGTGGTTAGAAAGAAGAGCAGCACTGCCTTGGGGTCTGAACGCACAGAAAACACCACATTTACATCAATAAATAAATGTTTTACAATGAACCAGGTCGATCTCAGAGCTGGCAAGACTCTCCGGTAAGGCATATTGAACGGTTAAATGCCGTTAACGGGACGAGAGCAGTCAAAACGGCGGTTTAAAGCTAGCTACAGCGAGGGTAGGTTCACTTCCTGTTTACAAAGTAAAAGCACCAATTCTATCGTAATGGCTTTCCTTATGATAAAAGGCAACGGGTATTTTATTTTGTGAAAATAACCGGAAGTGCGTTGCTCACTACGGCTAGCTTTAGTAACGCCGACTTCGTTGAAACTAAATTGTAAACAGCTGGTATTTTGTCAGATTTTCAACATGTTGGGGATCTAAACGACTACTTTCTCGCCTGAAAATGATTCAAATGTTGCTAAAGTTATATATTTACAGAGTTTAGAGCGTTGCTCGGCGCCGTGTAAATGACGTCACGGCGGCACTAGTGATACTCAGTTGTAATGGAAACACAACCAAGCCGAGCCGAGCCGTGCCGTGCCGAGCCGTATCGAGCCGAGCCGTGCTAGTGGAAATGCGCTATAAAAGTTCTTAAAGTCATCCTATGACATGATAAACATCCTATGCTATGAGCTTTGAGGCAGTATTCCATTTTAGAAACTAAAGCCCAATTCCAATCCGACCCCTCACAGACTCACTGACTTAGAGGCGCGATCATGGGAAGTCTGTGAGTGTGTGAGGGCTGTTCCGTTGTCAGATCATCAAGTCAGTGAGTCAGTGAATGAGCCCTTACTGCCCCCTTACTGTACAGTATGTCAGCACCGATGCTGACTTTGGGTAGGGGAATTACCCACAGTTCATAGTGTTGTGAAGTAGTCAAACACATGAGATGCCGTCGGAACGCAAGTGTTAAAAAAAAAAAAAAAAAAGTAAATTAACACGGTAGATTTGTGACGGTTATAATGTGTTATGAAACCCAGGACTTCAGATTCTTTCTTCAAAAACTGTTGTCACTTTGGTTTGGAGGCATAACGCATGAATGCTGAATTCTTATTTACCCTTGTTAAGTTTTTAAACATGATTATGACTTATATTAACACAAATATTCCGCTTACTTCTGCTTTAATGCAATATAAATTAGACCTTCATAGAAAGTGTTACCAAAATATTCAATAAACTGCAAATTATCAGTAGAACAGAAAGCCTCAGTGTGTGATCATCTGCCTTTCTCCAGCTTTAACTTTTTATCATATAACTGTTAGTGATGTGATGCTGGTCGTTATATGTTTTCTATGTTGAGCATTGCACATTTGAACAAAGGCCCATGACGACACTTTGGTCTGCTGCAAGCTTTGATCAGCTTGCTCCTGTGAAATAGACATGTAATGCACAATTCACGCACAATTGCACGAAACAAGTGATGACAGTCGTGATGATGTTTGTTCATACTGCATGTTACAAGAGATTTCACCACAGTGATAATGGAATTTTAAACTGTTTACAGATCTATTACCATATCACATCTGAAGGCTCTTCATATCATATCATATGTAAAGTATTTAAATAGGATACACACATGACTTCACACGTAAAATAAAAGAAAACAAACATAGGCAGAAACATGAAAAATATGATCATAAAAGCACAATAACGATGCAGAGAACAAAGCAGAAAAATACAGCACAGAGGCACTCACGTCTTGTTTTGCTCTCTCTCTGATTGCTGATATTGACTGGTGTGAAGCTGCTGCCTTTCCCCTCTGTTTTGGTTTTTCTTTGCTTTAGGATATATACTGTATATGGCGTCTTCACCATTATCTCAGGGATGTTACAAAACCTTTTTGGTTAGTAAAGGTCAAAGGTCAAGGGCACTGTGATTTCATAAAACACTTTTTCTTCTTAAGAATCCTCTTGCTAATTATGACAAAAAATGTAGTGACATTTTAAACCCAAAAGGTCAACGTGTCTCTGTGTGCAAAACAAAACAAGAAGGAAAAACACCAGCCTGGCTCTAATACACACTGTATCTGTAACTCAGGAACAAACGCGGAGGTTGTGACCATATTTCACATTCTCTGCAGCAACATCCTTATTTGAAGCATTGTCTGATATCACAACTGCAACTTTGTGTTCTCTCACACCTTCATCAGCCAAACAAGTGGACAGATCCATAGTCGGAGGGTTTGTTAAGAACACACTCGGTTTAGTGGAGGCAGAAAAACACCAGGTGCTCTTTTTTTTCTAGGTTCATCCCTTCTTTAATGTGAATTGTTTTTTAAAGTACATTTTGGAAAACACTGAACATCTGGATATCAACAGAAAATCTTTCCCTTTACATAAAACATCCAGGTGACTTTAAAATCACCATCTGCGTGTTAAGCTTTTGTTGTTTATTAATCACTGGTAAAGGCAGCAAAAAGTTTATTTGATGGTGGATGCTGATTGATCAAGAAAAAGTTATGTTTTTTAGGAATAAAGCATCCAGAAATTCTTGTTGCAGACAGTGTTTCAAAATAAACCATGACCATCTATTATCTATGAGTCAGTCTATCAAAACAACATTTGTCAGTCACGAAGTGTAGAGGGAGCTATCAATTTGCATAATAATTTGTGCTTATGACTCTAGACAAGTGGGTCATTATAATGACAGATGAACATAAACCGTTTGTCTTCACTGTTGCATTAATGTGGTAAAGTGATCCTAAATACAAAAAAATACAAAAAATTCAGATCTACTTATCCAACAGATTTGTTTGGTCCTGTGTGTTTCTTTTTTATGATTCATTGCATTGTGCAGGTGAGATGTCCAAACATGGCTGCTGAGCTGACTGTAGAATTTGCATACATTAATGTTGATGGATTTGCATATAAATTTCAAGTACGTTTACTCGGACCGTGTGTCATTCAGTAGTTTTATCTTCCCTAAATCTCCCAAACAAAACAGTAGTTTTTCTCCACTATATTAATTCAACAAGTCGTGATAGTGAGCTTTAATATGATCAGCTTAAACAATATTAACCAAACTGATTTGGTGCTTGATTCAATTCTATATATATATATAATTATATTATATTATAGAATTATATATATATATATATAATTATATTATATTATAGAATTATATATATATATGGTGTATATATACACCCTTGTATATATTACAGTAAACATACCTTGGCTCTGAGTGTCACAGTCTGTGCCCCCACTGAGACAGTGCCCCCCAGTGGCAGCCCACAAAGCAGCAACATTACAGATAATGGTACACAACATAATTGTTACGTATTAGAAAGAAAAAAAATCATAATTAAACAGTGTTTAATGTTTTATGGTCATTATGCATAACAAATACTTTTGGGTACTTAAGATATATTTTTTGGATACTCAATACAAATGTGTATCAAATACTGAGTAGAATTTATAAGGGTACCTCAAACCCTATGTGTTTCAAAAAGGATCTGAATACTTGTTTACCCATAGAAAGGATTGTATTCTATTTTACTCTGCATTATTCTATTCAACCAAGACTGCTCAGTGCTAATTATTTATTTAAGTATCAATTAAATAGACTAATTTGTGTTACATTATCCAGGCACAATCACCCAAAGGAATATAAAGAGAAATTCTGTGTTGTTTTCCTGACGTCTTCATCATGTCTCCCATGACCCTGTCTGTGATTAGCTCTGATTATTTCCACTGTTGAGTGTGTTTCCTCTCGCTGAAAGTCTGCATGAGCTCACACTTGGCTCAGCAGTGCAAACCTGTTCCTGTCAATCATGAAGAGTTTCACCCCTCCTCCACTACAGGCTTTTGCCCTGCATGTCTGTGCTGTATATCTGTATTCGTTCTTCATCTGTCCCCTCCCTGGTTTTCAGCTTCTCCCTCACCAGCCACTCTAAGGTTCATCACATGAAATACATGTAATGACCCTGCTGAGTGTGTTTATGTGTGATACCACAGCTGCTGTGGCTCGTCAGGGCTCTTCTACACACGCATACAAATGGACACACTTACTGAATTCAATCTGTTTGCCTTACAAATAATTTCTGTAGTCTGTTATGTCTCTATCACACACACACACACTCACATATCACTGTGCACTCACACGGCTATCATGTTCCTTTTACAGTAATATTACTCCAAAAGGGACAGCAGAGGGAAGCACAAGCTTCCTGTTTCAGCCCTGTGTGCGTGCGTGCGTGCGTGCGTGCGTGTGTGTGTGAGACCGAGAGAGAGAGTCCTCAAAAATAATGTTTTTGTTTTTTTTGTTGAGCAAGAATGTCTAGTTACCTCAGTACTAAATACTGTTTGGTTTACAGGTGTTGTAATAAAGTTTTTGAATCTAGGTGCAGTGATATTCAGAATCTGCCATCACCAAGTCCAATATAAAGATTTATTGGTATAACCATCGCAAACTTTGTGTGTGTGACAAGATTGCCTGGCTGCACATGTTAATTGGTGAAAGTCTCTGTGTGTTTTTATGCTTGTTTATGTATTTATGTTTGACAGTACCCTTACCTCTATTACCTCTTAGGTTTGACTTACTGTTCAACTGTTGCTAAATTCTAAATCTTTTCTTTCGACACCAATTCCAGATACAGAGTAAAACACCTTTGCTTCCAGATGCCTTCAGGGCCTCATTTGTCTTGCAGAGATAGGGGTAAGAAATGCAATAAATATCCCCAACCAGTAACTGAACTGTGAACCCTGTGGTTATGTGATACATGGTGTTAGGTTACTGGAGCGTCCATGTAAAATTTCTTCAACCAAATTGCCACAGACTCATGGTTAAAGGAAAGATTAACGGAAAGATAATTTTTTGGTAAAGAAGGTAATGCTGCCAGTCTATAGTAACCTTAAAATATACTTCATTTGTCATACAAAGACAGGGATTTAATTACACGGGTTAATAGTTATATACTAACTGGAAATATTGCAATATACTTCCCAGATTAAGGTCTAGAAGGATTTAGAATTTCACCTTTTCATTTCCAGTGCCATTTTACCAATATAAAATATCATCTTCTTTGTCCTTTCTTCTTCTGTCAAACAGCTTCTTTCATAAGGCTTACAGGATGCTGAACTTTGCCTACTGCCACTACAGTACCTCCACTATGATGTATGTTCCACAGCATTTAATTTATATATATTATATTTATTTTAGGTAAGAGATTAACAACTTTCCTTTCTACTTCACTACATTATTCACTACATTTTTTTAGTTTAATCAAGTAAGATACTCTAAGTAATGTGATGCCCCAGTTCATGAAGCACTATATAATGAGTTTCCTTTCACCCTGGTTGTACTAGTTACATAATTTGCACTCTGAACTAGGGTTGGGCGGTATGACGGTATTATACCGTGTGACGGTATAAAGTGTCTACCGGTAGAGATTTTGCAATACCGTTTATACCGGAGAAAGAGCAGATGTCTGCGGCATCTCTCTGAGTCACTGTAGTTACACCGCCTAGACACACGGGGGAGCCGGCACTGCAGCAGACTGCTTGGCGTGGTTGCATTGGCAGGACGAAGAAGAAACAGCTTTACCGTTACCGGAGGCTTACCGGAGTGATAACAATCAAGGCGGAGGCAGAGAGTGAAAGCAGAAGTGGGAGCATAATATAATACATCCATGAGTGGGAGTCACGAGGAAACGGAGGCAGCCCGACCCGCCCAACAAGACGAAAAAGTGAAAAGTGAAAGTAATTCACTCCAGCCGTAATTTTTTTTCGATCGATCAGCTGTGTTTACCGTTTCATGTGTCATAGTTCTGATGTTTAGACAGATGAATCAGACCTCTAACACATCCTAAAGTTTGACTTGTAAGAGTTTTTCAGAAGAGGAGTAAGTCAGGTTATAAGCAATGCTAATTTCTGTTAGCCCGTCTATGGTGTTTTACATTATACGTTAGCATTAAGCTAGCGGGCTTTTTATGCTTAGTTGTGACACTGGCTGTGTGTGTTTTAAACGTTATTTCAAACTATGTAGGTTTGATTGAACATCTTTGATGCTTAAATATATATTGCCGCTTAACATATTGCTTTACTCCTCTTTCTATGTGCCATTTTTACTGTAGGACAGGCTAGCCTAGGACACTGTTTATTATGGTCACTTCCGTCCCTCCCACCCACCGTTTTTCCGTCAGTTGTTGACATTTGAGCCCGTACTACCATAGACTGTAAAGGTTACTTACTACCTTAGGAACTCTAAAGTAACTTTTTTGATTTTCCCGGTTTGACCTGTTTGAACAGCCGTAGACAGCACAGACCGTAGGCATTTTTGTAAAATGCAAATTTGTGATGTTGTGATTTCTTTTTATATAATTGCACTAACTGGAGCAAGACTGCTCTGGCATTTTTCCTGTTTGTTTTTTTAATTTTTTAATAGAAATCCTAGTTAAAAAATAAAAGAGGAAAATGATCAAATGCGACAGTATGGTTATTTTAAGCACTTGAATTTACAGGGGGAAAAAAACATACCGTGATATATACCGTTACCGTGATATGAAATTACTCATACCGTGATATAAGATTTTGCTCATACCGCCCAACCCTACTCTGAACAAAGACATTTTTGAGGTAACACGAAAAACAATGGTAGTTGATACTTACTGACACCAGCTCTCAGTGAAACCTGTGGTTTTTCCAAATTCCAATTTCCAAAATCCTTCACTTGCTAAATCGTCAAGCGTAGGTGATACTGCAATTATTTAAAATAATGAAATATAAAATATATAATTTTCAAATCTAATGTGGCTAACTGTTCTCAACGCCAGTTGTTGACACATGCACATTTGTGACATGGAAGAAAAAAACACAGATCACTTCCTGTTGTCAATCAGTCAATACTTTTCCCTTTTTTTTTTTTTTTTTACATTTTATTTCAAGTCTTTTCAAAGTTGATTAACCAAAATGAATCTCTTATCAGGTTAGTCATACTTTGCAATATGTGTTTGCTTTAGGATAATTATTTAACCATCATGAAGACTGATGTTGCAAATTACAATCCTGTCAAATTATTATAAGCATAGGTATACATATTTTTGACGTGTTAATTTAATTACTGTACATTACAATAAATTACATTCCATTTCATTCAAACGACAGTGACCCGGTTCCCAGTGTGTCTCCACATGGTCTCTATTATCCTCAGCTCATACCATAATAACAGTGAGCTATATACATGTCGGCGCCTTCAAAAAAGTAGAGCTATTTAACACTGACTTTCAACTGTTTGACTTTAAAATTAACTATGCATCACTGCCTCTAGAATAAATAAATGGATAAAAGTTAACTCAGAAGTCTCACAGTTTCAAGAATGAGCTCATTCGAGTGTGAGTATGAATGGCCCATGTCCACTGTGAGTTGAAGGGCGGATGCTGGACCCATTAAATCAAACAAGTCCTTGCTGTCAGTCAAAAAAAAAAAAAAAAGCTTTATATAAGGGGTTTTCTTATGGAGACCCCTGGCATCAAAATAGAACAAAACATCAGATCAGATCTAAGGTTTCAAGAAACACAACAACAAAACAGTAAATACAACATCATTTCAGAAAGCTACTGGCTAATACCACTCATCTGCTGATCTGTGGATGTTTATTTCTTTTTAATCTCGAAAAACAGACATCCATTTCCAATAACCCAGTATTCACTCATGTTCTGTTCAGTCAAAAACTAAAATGGGACTGATTTTGTGGGGGTCGGATTGGTTGGTTGGATGGATGGTTAGGTGCTATACAGCAATACTTTTGAGTGTGGGATCTTCCACACATGCAGCACGCAACAAGCATGTAGACTGTCCTGTTCCAATTTTGTTGTGCGTGTGCATATCTTCATCACATTCATTTGTTGGGACTCAGCTCTTTGCTTATAGTTGTGCTAGAGCACAACACATTACAGGAAGGGTTTCCTGCATAAAAGTAAAAGCTCCTTCTGCATTCAGTTGAGTTCAGGCCCATTCAATCTCAAAATGGTGTTTGGGTGGTTTCCAGTTTGATTGACACAAGCTCTGAGGTACATTTTCTCTTGTTGTGGAGAATTTCAGAGGTGTTACCTAATCAGCAGTGGTGCACGTGAAAAATATTTTTCCTTCCTCCACCTGTGGGCCAGTCTTTACTTTAATAACTGCACGTGCCAAGTTTTCTGGTTTGGGTCTGTTGACAGGAGTCAAAAATACACACAAGGAAACAAAATACTTTCCATGTCATGACCCTCCTACAGTCACTGACCTGGATTTTGTAACATTGTGAATGACAGTCACGTGACATCAGAAAGTAGGTCATAGGTACAACTTTTGCAGATTTAATTCAATTCACTGACACATACTGTATTTGGTGTCTTAGCAAGAGCCACTCTCGTTTGTTGTCTGTAGGCTGCTTTGTGATATTTCACTGTTTTGGTTGCTTTTTTTTCACCAAGGAGCACCCACATTTTCACTGTCGTAAACACTCAACGCTAACCCTCCTCCCTTCCCCCCGGCTATGTGCCTTTGTATTCAATGAGGTTGGCGAGAAGGCAATCCATGGAGCGATGCCTACTGAGATATTAATTACGTTAACAAGAGATTACGGATTACCATGCATGTTTGGGTCGCAGTGTCATAGAGCAGTCCATGTTTCTCGTCTGGTTTTTGGCCAAGAGACACCTAGGTGGAAGGCAGCGAGCCTCCATTCTCCCAGTAACAATTCATTTAACAATCACAATTATTCCGAAGCTGTTTAATTAAGGTGCAAATCATGCATAGTTCCTCTTTAAAACTTGAGTTTTGTTAAAAGTTAATGAACACATTTTGTCTAATGCTTCAGGTCACAGACTTTACTAACAATCAAACTCTTTTCCTGTCCTTTGCTAAGAGCTGAGAGTGACTAAACAGAACCAAAAAGTTTAATAGTCTAATACCTCAGTTGGGAGAAGTTTTACCGAAGCCTTCAGCTTACTGTGCAGCTTGCCAGATACATTAATTGAGACCATTTCCTTATTATGTAAATAACAAACCTAATCCAGGCTGTATTGCAGTTCTTTCCGAACATAATTTACTGCTGTAAATTATTATTGTATCAATGAACTTTAATGAGACTGGGTTGGTGGCAAAGTTCTCGACCCCTGTTCTGCATGTGACCATTTACATACTGTATGTGTGTGTGTGTGTGTGTGTGTGTGTGTGTGTGTGTGTGTGTGTGTGTGTGTGTGTGTGTGTGTGTGTGTGTGTGTGTGTGTGTGTGTGTGTGTGTGTTCAGAATACAGTATATTCACCTGCATCTTATTTGGATGCATGTACCATTCATGTCTTGACACAACAACAACAGCAGGAACATTCAGTGCATTTATCCAGTGTGTAGAATAATGAATTGTTTAAGACGGTGAAACCGTGTCAGTGCTGTTATTTATAGAGTCATTCTTCCTCACATGAGGAATTAAACTCCGTAAGTGTGACAGTGTGCTTCTGTGTGTGACCTAAAAATTCCTGATTAATGGATGTGTGTGTGCAATACACATTGAGTACATGTGGTATTCTGCTAGTTCACCTTTGGAGAAAACGCTCTGTCCTGTTTTGCACACCTCCACCTGCAAAATCACAGGTTCTCACCATCCAGAATGCTTTTACAAATATACACTGACACTTTAAACCTAACATTTCATTGTGCTGCTTTCTTACATGCTACTATCCCATACCAGATGTTAGGCTTTTATGGGATTGGGTGGGCTTCAAAGGCCCTTTACTACTTCAAGAGGGTTGTAAAATATTTCCAGGAGGCACATATAAAAGACGTAAGCTTCTGTGACAGGCTGTGTTGGGTATGCAGGGGTACGAAATATATTTATAAAGTCAGTTTCTTTGAAAGGTATAGGCACTTTTCTAAGACAGGAAAGTATTAGCCTAGAAAGAAAGTGGAGGATGGAGGGGCTCTTGAATTAATGCAAAAAGAAACAATGCAGCCTACAAAGATGAAGTGAACATAAGGTGGCTATTTACATTGTCCAGACTAAATTCAACTGATGAAGTAATCGAAAAAAAAAAAAAAAAAAAAAAAGGGTCAGGTCAATGCTGTTGCTGTGTCATGAAATGAATGCTGGCAATGACGCTGTAGCAAAAGAGCCCTCCTCATTAAAGCAGCAGCACCTCTTGTCTGGACGATAAATACTGACCCAGCTGGTTGCAAAACAGCTAGTGTGGAAAACAAGAACTTCTCCGAACAGAGCCAACAGTCCTTGGATGCAACATATGGTCCCCTCTGCTGAGAAAATATTGGGCTTCCAGCTATCATCAACCAAAGACCGGCTAGGGCGAAGACGAGAGCTGGCACCGCCACCCACCAACTGCAGCACTCACCACCTTATACAGTAGCTCTGTTTTTATTATGCCCGACCCACAGCAATCTCTGTATTTTCTATATACTGGCTGTGAAGTGTCTCTGGGTTGTAGGGACAATTTCTTACCCGAAAAAACAAACGGTTCCCCTGAGGGATTTATTTTCTCTGACTGATACAGTACAGTTCAACAATATGTTTTCTTAGTGTATGTCAGTTTCAGTCCTGACAACAATCAACATTATAGATCTGGCAGTAAACAGTTGGGTCCAAAAATCTAAAAACAGTTTCCGATACCAGTCAGGCAGGAGGTCAGGCAGGAGATTAAAATCACTGATTGAATCTGTCCTGGCCTTTAAAATCAAATCCTGGTTCACACTCATCTCAGTAAAAAAAAAACTAATGCAAGCTCTCCCAGATCATCAAACAAGCAAGTAAAATAACAGCCAAAACTAGAACCTCCCTATCAGAACTCCATACCCAAGCAGTCACAAAGAGAGCCAAGACCATCATATAAGACCCTGCACAAATCCTTCCAGTTTTTCCCATCAGGACGCCATTACAGAGTCCCCTGGGTCACACACTGCAGATCAATCACTGATTGGTCAGAGTCGTCATCAGCTGGTCTGATCAGCGGCCTCCACCATCATCCCGGGGAGAAAGCTGGCTGATATAATTCCTTCTGGCAGATAAATGTTGGTCTTCTACAGCTGTGGCAGCCACGTTAGTTAGTTTGAATGTAAAGTGAAGTTTACTGGTCAGAACAGCTGCCTCGGGGCTCTGTATGTACAGAAATCACCACATTTACATATATAAATGTTTTAAAATGAACAGAAAAGTCAAAATGAAATTTTATTTTATTAATTGCCATGTAGAGACAATGGGGTGCGTTATATTGGTTTTCCGAAATGAAAAAGATTGGAGAGAGATGTTTTTCCCTATAGGGATCCCTTGCTTTTGCCGCTGCCTTATCCGTTTTTCTCTTCTTTCATCTTTTTTTTTTTTTTTTTTAGAAAATAAGCTGTATTCATAGGAAATTGGTTGACTTCCTGTTGTTCTGCAGGAAGTATAGTCAATGAAGCTTTGGAAATTATGGCAAACAATTCCCATAGGTTGATTACTTACAAACCCTCTGTCTATGTGAAGTCAGTGCTGAAACAAACTGGGGTAGGCTATGATGGAAGAACAGTGCAAGTCTTCAAACTTAAAACTCAATGGAGGTAGGATGGGATGAATGGGAGAGAAGTAGCATTTGTGGGAATGTCTGCAATGTTGTGTTTGAATGATGTGTGATGATTGTAGACAGATCATTAAGCTTATTTGGTTACTAAATGAGTCAGAGGTTTACATTAAATTCACTCTCTAATTTCAGAAACACTGAGAAATTACAATGGACATTTCCTTATCAATGTTCCCATTATATTCTATAAGTGTTTTTGTGCAAGTCTTGATGTGGTAGTTTTACATCACCTCTCTCAGCTTCTCTCTGGAGCTCGATTAATAACAGGTCACTCTATTAAGGTAGCCAGGTCAGAGGAGAGGAGGCCCTCTTCTAACCCCGGCTTTCTGGGCAACCCAACGATAATGGAGCACTTTTCAGGTAAAACACACAGAGAGCATATCCTGCAAATATTGGATGGTGGGTCCAGGTGGGCGGGGCTTGGTGACTGCTTTGTTGTGACATCACAAAATTGAGATACAGCAATAATATAGACATTCTTTATAATAATAATAAACATTTTTATTATTATTTAATAATCCTTGTGTCGTGTTGTTTCAATGAACACTTACGAATAAAACAATAAAACAGAGGAGTAGTCTCAAGCTTTGTTTACTGAGCACACACATTATCCTCAACAACCTTCTTCTCATGCATATCGTACACAACATTTCCTCCGTCATGTAGTCACACAAACATAGCATCGCCACCTACCGGCCTGGCGTAGCATTAACATTTAGAACACAACACCTTGTGCGGTGTCAGGTCTGTGGGACCTGTTTTTAATGTTTACTAAAAGAAACAATTTGTGATTAATTTTTTTTTTCCAACCTGAGACTCCTTTGCCTTGGCTTATTTACTGTGATCAACATCTGTTAAGTATTTTTACATAAATTGTTGAGGAGGTATTGATTTAAAAACTCAATAATGTGATGGCGGAACCAGACCTCTAAGCATTGGCTGTGTAATAAAAAAAAGACCACACAAGTGTTTCAATGTTTAATAGTTACTTGTATTCACATGCTATTGCACTAGACAAAAAGTTAATGTTGGAGTACAACTATGAATGCAATTGAAATATCACCATGTTTAAAGCAGATATCAGCTTCACGGCCGTTTCGGCTAATGCTGCGTTCAAGGCAGGCTTTTGAAACCGTAAGTTACAGCTTCAAGTCACAACTACGACTTGGTAGCGTTCCAGGTAACCCGTAGCTCGTGTTTTTACCATCCTGTTGTCTGTGAAAGTTCCCTATAACGGCCACTCGTAACTTCCGACCCGTGAACTCGTACCAGATCGAACTGGTATGACTTCACAGGAAGGAAAAACACAAAGTACGAGTTTCTTTGAACGCACCATGAGTTAGCAGCCCCCGCCCTTGTCAGGCATCAATTGGTCCTCGTGCTACGTCACCACATTCACGCGCATCCCTTGGCTGCACACACAGCCCTTCATGCCGTTCTCTCTCCTCATTGGATAACACTTGTATCCCACAAGGAAAATTTTCTCCTCGGGTTACAGCAGAGCAGAGTGACGGAGAGACTCGTGTTTAGGCTGAAATACTTCATGTAAGTGATTGCTGACGGAAAATAGGACTATTTAGGACTTATATTAACAAAAACATTCCACTGATATCTGCTTTAAGGTGAAAGTCCAATTTGTGGTTCAGGCTAAGGTTTGAAGTGTGGGCAAAGACAAATCTGCACTTAGACCTAGATATATTTGGACAAGTTAATTAAAAGACAGAGGAGACATTTCTTTTTTTCCCCCACACTTTGAGATTGATGCTGATAGTCATACACGTTTTCCCTGGTGCAGCTTTAAATGTAAAATTAAAATAATGAAAGGAATATATCCAGAAAACCATTGCCCACAATCATTTAAAAACACACTCTCACTAGCGGAAAATTACACACTTAGTGTCTGCCCACTTCAGTCTAACCTTATATAAGCTCATAAGCTTTTGATTGCTTTCATTTGCATTTATTACATGATGACACTGCTGCTCCAAGGCACCGCTGCTGCATTGAAATGGATGAATAAAAATGCTGTGCTTATCGAGAAAGCTTTAGCTGTTTTCCAGCTTTTTTTTTTCTTTTTTGTGAAAACCACATAAATATTACCCCCTCCCTCCAGTCAAAGAGCAGCACGATAAACAAGAATGAGAGCACTGACCTACAGTCATGTTGTACCCTGCATCTCAGTGATAATAACAAATGCAATCCAGGATGGGAAAACTCATTACTGTTATTTCTGGCCAGGCTCAAAGAGAGGAAATCTCTTCTTTGGTGGTACATTCACACATGAGTAACATGGCAGCTGTGGTCACACAGCCAGGTCGTTTATTTCACACAAATGAACGCTCCTCGCCTCATCTCGGCGCTAAATTGTGTGGGTTGATCCGCTTAACGGTCTGACGGAAGCGAGGATATTAGTATTAATTGCACGCCAAGGCTGCACATCCCCCCCAAACACATACACACCCCCAGATGCACTCACACACTCACACTTCTGCCTAATTTTGTATTTCTCTCATTCAACTACTCTAATAATTGTCTTTAATTTATTCTTCACTGTGAGACTCTTAAAATCTTTGTTCCCTTTCTTTTCATAGCCTGGTTATCTCTGATTTTTTTCCCCCTTCAACCATTTCTCCGGTTTTTCCTCTTGCCCACTGACAAGCAGACCCATAATGACTGATATTACAGTTACAAACAAACGCCTTTGTTGTTGACTTTTACTCAGTGAGGTGAAGGTCTCGGCTCACCTCATTGTTTCAGGTAAGACAATGTGTGAATACACGAACATTACAGTCTTCCTGCAGTGATTAGCTACAACGTGTCATGCTTTGTATTTGTTTCAGATTCACTTCATGCTTCCTGTTTTTAATATCAAATTCCCCCATGTTTCGTCCTGTGGTCTCACTCCTCTGATTTCCTCATGCATCTCACCTGTGTGTATGATCATCCTCACATGTGTCTTGTTGCTCCCTGGTTCATTCACCCTCTGTCCTTGTTGTTTTGTCTGCGTTAATGGGTGTGTTAGTTCACTGTGTTTCATCTGTATCAGTTTGTTGTTAGTTCCCTGTGTCCCTGCTGGTTCTGGATGACCCCTCTGGATTATTTGCTGTTCATGGACTTTCCTTTGTTTGTTGTTTTCAC
Organism: Trachurus trachurus; assembly: GCF_905171665.1. NCBI lineage: Eukaryota > Metazoa > Chordata > Actinopteri > Carangiformes > Carangidae > Trachurus > Trachurus trachurus. The sequence goes on along the minus strand of NC_139896.1, from coordinate 22,466,969 downwards.
ACTGACACAGAGCTAATAACTCTATATAATAAATACTAAAAAAGTACAAACTGTACTGTAACTTTTCCACATTAGCATGTCTAAAAGTGATATTTTTGCAAATTCCAAATGTTTTCAGCAATTTACAAACTCTGAGATATCCATAGTTACATAATAATATTGTTGGCATCTTGTCCCCTTTGTCTAATGTCTAATTCAAGGTGTGAGATAATATTGGTTCCCCTCTCAAAGAAACATTTGTCAGCAATTTTTTACAAAATTTTATGAAACAAGTTTATATATTATATTTTTTTCAAGTTAATATTTGAGTGTTGATTTTCGGCTTCAAGTTGGTTTCAACAATGCATATCATACAAACTAATCAGGTCATGTTTGTAAAATCTTAATTTATAAATAAATTAAGTAGCAGTGAAGTGGAGACAACACCTACAATATTTTCCTCCAGAATGAGGTGAAGCAGAGGTATAAAGTGACATATATGCTTTGTGTAGTCTACATTTTGTTTCCTTTGTACAGTCTGGCAAACAGTTTCCCCCTTGCTTGCCGACAGTCTTAAGCATAACTCCAGCTTCTCAGGCTATTTATTAAATGTTCACCTATTTCTTTAACTTGCCAAATTAAGCTTTCTGAAACATCAGGAGAAGAGACAGCAGTTAGCGTAACAGAGAATAAAGAAGAAAAAAACTGATTACCACCTTCAGTAGCGGTTATATCGCTTGTGGTAAGAATTGCTGCTTTGGTTCAGTGGCCTCAGAGGGTTGCTTTTTTTCCTGTTAGAGCTTGCTAAATGTAGAGCTAATTTTAGGGCTTTGCTTTTGAACACAGGCAGAGAAAGTGCCAAGCCTCATTAAACAAGACAATTACACTTCTGTCTCAGCGCAGTGCTGCTACCTGATGTCTGATTTGGTTCAGGTAAATTACAGTAGGCTGAAGAGGATGCAGGTAATACCGGTCTGTTTGATGAGTACACTCACCATGCAAGGACACACACCATGCAAGGACACACACAGAGACACGCTATAGCAGTCACACACATATGGGCAATAACACTGTGACACACTCCTTCTTGCTGTCCTCATGCTGCTCTCGAAACATCACACTCGTGCACAGGCAGAAAAATAGATTAAAACAAAAGACAAGTCAATTGTATTTGTATGTTTTTAAATGTTTTGTAACTATACAGCATTTTGATGGAAAGTGCTCTATAAATAAAATTATTATTATTATTATTATTACTATTATTAATTTCAATCCAAGCACAGCGAGGTGTGGACTACAAATACAGTAGGCTATATCATGTAGCCTACACTTAGAGGGCTCTTAATCAGTGCTATTCCACTCTAATAGCCTACTGTGCAGCAGAAAATGATTTACTCCTGGGGAAAGTATAAAAGCACATAAAACAGATCAAGGAGTTAAATATATAGGCTACATATATATGGATCATGGAGGCAGTAGATTGACACATTACATTAAAGTGACTACTGTCATGATAAAGTAGGATTATCATTTCTAGACAATTGAATCCAGTTAACTGGACTTAGTTTGTTTTGTCTTTGAAGAAGTTTTGCTGCTTATCCAAGTGGCTTCATCAGTTCTTGGGCCATGCCTGATGAGTTAAAAGGAGCAATATTGAAGCTGATTAGAGCACTTATGAAAACAACAACGTCATTGACTTAGGTCGCGGTGTGGCATGTTGCGCCAATGTGCGTCTAAAGCTGCCCCTATCACCCACAAGCTGCATTGCAGCGCATCAATGACAAAAGACTGCTGAACAAGCTGCTACAGTAGCTGAACAGAGGACAAGAAGGAGAGAAAGTAGGAATTAAGTCTAGCAGTGTGGCTCTGCTGGGTGTTCTATTTCGAAAAATAATGTGTAAAGAAGTAGCTGTTTCTGTGTGTTGTGCTTGAGAGAATACTGACCTACTCACCAGACAGCCAGCTGGCTGTCATGGTTAGAGCATAATTTTTTTATTTTGAATATATTATATATGTAGTCTACTTAGTCCGCATATTCAATTTTTAAATAAAATTTACACATTTTCATATTTTAATTTCATTAGCTTTTAATGTAAGAATTTTAAGGCTAAAATGCAAATTTTAAAAAGGTAGGCTAACCACATCAGCTCAAACATGGTATTTGACTTATTTTTACATTTAATTCTTCACCTATATAAAAAAAATAATATTTGATAACCATGCAGACCTTTATAGTATTTTTTCCCCCCCACTGGCATCCATAATAGAGGAAAACTGAAGGAGATGGTTTTAGTCTGCAATGATAGGAAACGCGAGAAATCTAGACGCACCCTAGTGGCAGCAAAAATATTTGCTCCGTAGGTGGTGTCAGTGGCCGATCCGTACCCGGAACAAGATCCGTTCCAGACGCTTCTGCGCATGCGCCGTTTTACGGCATTAGCTTCAAAGCTATGCTAACTGATAGCCTAGCAGTAGAGCAGCTAAAAGTCCGCCGAAACGTTGTTAAAACGTCGCTTTATTAATTTTAAATATTTTTTCATGCGAGAAAGTCACAGTTTACTGAGTTTAGAGTCCTAATCTGTGGTCAGTTTATCCAACTGACGTCTGTTTGGAAGTTTGCTCCGAGGTTTTGGGAGAAGTGCAGAGCTACCTGGGAGCAGCCACCTGGGAGCTAGCTCGCTGCTCGGCTCATCTCAGAGGCAGCAGCCGGCCGGCTGAGGGGATCGACTAGTTGATTGATTAGTTTGTGTAAATGAAAAGTGAAGCTTCAGGAGGAGCTGGTCAGAGGAGCAGTGCTGACTTGCTGCTGTCTGTATGTGCAGAAATCACCACATTTACATCAATAAATAAATGTTTTACAATTAACTGATCGGTCTACATTACATTTAATTTAATCAGAAATAGAACAGAGGGGAATTTGTTGCGACGTGCTTGTGTTTTTCCTCATAGAACGTCTCTGTTTTCATCCATATCCGCGGTGTCTGCCGTAAACTAAAAGAAGGGAGAAGCGTCTGGAACGGATCGTGTTCCGGGTACGGATTGGGCACTGACAGGGGGAGGGGTGTCACTACCCGATTTGCAACATTCCAAAACTAACTCTATCCAGCAAATTAAGATTAATAATACTTTATGTGATAACCCCAAGCTTATTGCTACATATTGTTCAAACTTCTATAGCAAGTTATATGCTTCTCAATATTGTGAAAAAAATGCATCTGCCTTTTTAGACTCTGTTGTGGTGAATAACATTAATGATGCAGACAGAGATTTATGTGATGCTCCTTTGACATTACAAGAAATAATTAGCCTCAAACACAACAAGTCTCCTGGTGTAGATGGATTTTCCTCCGAATTTTACAGAGCATTTGTGGAACAATTAGCCCCGTTCTTACTGAAGGTTTTCACAGAAAGCATAGATAATGAGACACTCCCCCCAACACTAACTCAAGGCTTAATCACACTTATTCCGAAACCTAAAAAGGATGTAATGCTTATCGATAATTGGCGCCCTATTTGTCTTTTAAACAATGATTATAAGGTGCTAGCAATTGCTTTTGCCAAAAGGCTCAAACTAGTTTTGGATACTGTCATAGATGAATCACAGTCTGGATTCATGAACAACAGACACATATCTAATAATATAAGACTGGTTTTAGATATGTTAGATTATTCTGATTTAATCTGTGACAATAGTTATATCCTTTTTTTAGACTTCTATAAAGCCTTTGATTCTGTTGAACACCAGTTTATTTTTAGTGCTTTAGAAAAATTTGGTTTTGGACATTTTTTTAGCCGAACAATTCGAACATTATACGCAAATAGTAACTGCTCTATTAAATTGAGTTCTGGCACAACCCCACGTTTTGATGTCAAACGAGGAATTCGACAAGGCTGTCCTATCTCCCCTTATCTTTTCCTCCTTGTCACCCAACTTTTAGCCGTCCATATTAAATCAAGCACTCTGAAAGGCATTACAGTAGCAGAAAGAGAAATCGTTCTTAGTCAGCTAGCAGACGATACAACCATTTTTTTTAAAAGACTCTTCTCAAATACCTCATGCTCTAAATATAATTAATGTGTTCTCTAAAGCATCTGGCCTATACTTGAACATAAACAAATGTGAATTATTGGCAGTGAAAGACTCAGCTACTAACTCAATAGCGAACATCCCTGTCAAAGATACTGTAACATATTTAGGAATTTCAATCACTAAAGATCAGAAAGCCAGGAATGATTTAAATTTTATCCCGATCATAGAAAAAGTTCAAAAAAGATTTAATCTCTGGCTGCTAAGAGATCTATCTTTAAGAGGCAGAACTCTAATAACAAAAGCAGAAGGAATATCTAGACTTACTTATGCTGCTCTCTCATTACATATCGAAAGTAAAACCATTCAATCCATAGATCAGATGTTGTTCAACTTTTTATGGAAAAATAAAACGCATTACATAAAAAAATCTGTTGTCATTAACACATATGAGAATGGGGGACTTAATTTTTTGGACTTTGTTTCTTTGAACAACACCTTTAAGATCAATTGGATCAAACAATTTCTGAAAAGACCAAATTCAATATGGAACTGTATCTCCAATCATATTTTTTAAAAATTTGGTGGTCTAAAATTCCTCTTAGTATGTAACTATAACATAGAAATTATCCCTATTCGTCTCTCCAACTTTCATAAACAAGTATTGCTTGCATGGTCAATGATATACAAGCACAATTTTTCACCACACCGTTACTCTATATGGAATAACAAAGATATATTGTACAAGAAAAGATCTATAGGGAATGGTTTAGCAATAATATTATTTGGGTAAGACAGCTATTCAACAGCAATGGTGTTTTATTTTCTTATGAGGAGTTTCTTCAATATTATGGAATACCTGTAACTCCTAAACAGTATGCCATAGTTTTCGATGCTATTCCATCTGGTGTACTCATGTTATTCAAAAGTAATATGTCTGTTTCTGTATTTGATGCTCCCTTTACTGATGTAACTGACTCACCAGCTGGTAAAGTATGTTTTAACCCATCTGCTAGTAAGAACAATCGTAAAATTCGTGCTCTTTTCCAATGTAATATCACTTCTGTTTCTCCTGTAACATTTCACTGGAATAGTCGTGTAAATAACTTATGTTGGGAAAAAATCTGGTCTCTTCCTCAAAAATTTTTTGTGGTTAATAAGGTGAAAGAAGTGTCATTTAAAATGATTCATAGATGTTACCCAGTTAAATCCTTCTTTATCAAATTCAAAATTGTTGACCTAGATCTGAAGTGTGCCTTTTGTGACTCCCATACTGAGACTGTTATTCATCTGTTTTGGAAATGTGAATATACCCGCAAACTGTGGCAAGATATTTGTAGATTCATTTTAGATAATATCTGCTGTGATTTTGAGCTCCTCTGGCAAAATGTCCTTTTTGGATTTATAAAGAGTGACGCTCCAGCTGAAAAAGAATATTTTTTAATTAATCTCATTTTAATTCTTGCAAAATTTTATATCCACAAGTGTAAATTTGCCAAAGTAAAACCCGGTAACACTTTACAATAAGGTACACAAAATTAGAGTAGTTAATGAGTAACTAATGAAGAACTAATGAGGAACTAATGAGTAGTTAGTGAGGAATTGAGCTACACAAAATTACAGTAGTTACTGAGGAACTAAGGTACACAAAATTACAGTAGTTACTGAGGAACTACTGATTAATTAACTATTAGTTAATGGTCAGTTCTTCAGGAACCCCTGATCAAATTTCAGGGGAGTAGTTACTGAGGAACTAATGAGTAGTTAGTTAGGGAACTGAGATACACAAAATTAGAGTAGTTACTGAGGAACTAATGATTAAGTATTAGTTAATGGTCAGTTCTTCAGGAACCCCTGATCAAATTTCCGAGGAGTAGTTAATGAGGAACTAATGAGGAACTATTAATGATCAGTTCTTCATTAACTCATGATCAAATTTCATAGAAAGTTAATCACAACTTGATGATTAGTGAACTAGTTACTTCATCAGTACAGAATCATTACTCAGTATGTCCAGTAGTTAACCTTTATGACCTAAAGTGACACATAATGAGTGGTTTTTCATTTCTTCATCTTCATCTTTACATTAGTAGTTCCTTAAAAAATCACAGACAGCAGGATTCTTTAGAAGATTTTATTCATTAATTTCAGACCACATACACATCAATATGACCATCCATGTTGCCTTTGAAATAAATATGATAGTTTGTCACATGTTTGGTAGGCTAAATGAATGTATCATGGGGCTGTGTAGTACTGTATACTGATCACACTGTGGTTCACAGTAAAGTTGTTTGAGGTGCACAAAATTTAGAGTAGTTATTTACTATGAAACAAATTTGGAATGAATGAGGAACTCACTATTAGTTAATGGTGAGTTCTTCAGTAACTCCTAATCAAATTACTAAGGAACTAACTATTAATTAATCATTAGTTACCCTTTTTGTGTACCTTAAGGTAAAGTGAGACATCAAAATGACTAGGTAATGAGTACTGAATCATTACTTAGTCATTAGTTACCCTTTTTGTGTACCTTATAGTAAAGTGAGACATCAAATTGAGTAGGTAATGAGTACTGAATCATTAGTTACCCTTTTTGTGTACCTTATAGTAAAGTGAGACATCAAAATGACTAGGTAATGAGTACTGAATCATTAGTTACCCTTTTTGTGTACCTTATAGTAAAGTGAGACATCAAAATGACTAGGTAATGAGTACTGAATCATTACTGAATCATTAGTTGCCCTTTTTGTGTACCTTATAGTAAAGTGAGACATCAAAATGACTAGGTAATGAGTACTGAATCATTAGTTACTCTTTTTGTGCACCTTATAGTAAAGTGAGACATCAATATGAGTAGGTAATAAGTACTGAATCATTACCTAGTCATTAGTTACTATTTTTGTGTAAGGTACACAAACATTACAGTAGTTACTGATGAACTAATGAAGAACCAAAATAATCATTTGCCTCTATGTGCACCAAAATAACTTTTGTCTTCACGGGCACCAAAATAAGATTTTACCTGCACAGGTACACCAAAATAACATTTTTTTTATGTCCACACACAAGAAAATATGATAGAATGTAAAAAAATAAAAAAAAATAAAAAGAGAAAGAAAAGAAAAGAAAAACCTTTGTAGCTTTCTTGTTTTAATAATAGCCTAATAAAAAATAACAAGTGTGTAGCGTCCCCAGCTAAATGATGGTCACAAATGATGAAACGGATAGTTCACATTCCTTCATTCCATGGACCGTATTCAGTTGCAGACACACCGTAAGAGCTATGAGAAGAAAAAAATAAAATACAGTTACCTTTCCTTTTACATAAATGAAATTATTTTTAACTGCTTTTATCACATAAACAATCATGTAAGTTGACTCCCTTTTTATCTATTTAATCAAAAGACAATATCCAAATGGAGTGCTGTATTACCATGAAATAAATATTTTTTGTTTTTAATCCAATAAACTGTTTTTAACCTTACCAGACCTCACATCAAACAGACAAAACAGTCCTGTTGCATTAATAAAACAATCAACGAGTTAGCTTAGCTTCATCTCACTTCAATGTATTGAAGTGAGATGGAGCTAAGCTAAGCTAACTAAGCCGAGCTGGCCAATGCTAATAGCTACCGCTAACCACAACATGTTCCATACATGAGACTATCAACGGCGACCAAACTCGAGCCGGACATAAATATAACATGAAAAGGTAACAAAAACAAACCTTGTGCCCCTTATTAGCCAGGTGCTAGGGCGTTTCATGTAAGTTAGGCACACTTTTAGCATTGAAGACACTCTGGCCTTGCAGACACACTGCCGGTAAAATCCGTAGCACCGGAAGTTTATGAGGTCTCGGCGAGACGCTTTCAAAATAAAAGCACTGAATATAACGTCGGCTTAATATATAAGAAATAAAGCCCTGACCTTGACTAATGTTCAGAAACTAAATAAATAAACATAAAAACAACAAATGAAGTAATGTTCTTATCATATTAAAGGTCATTTACAAAGTGTCATTTGTCTTTTATTTTGGAAACGAGATCATCATTTCCTGTGCACCTTTACTGTGAGGAGCAGTGAATTCACTTGGCACAAGAGAAGCAATTGACCATGCCACAAGAGAAGCAATGGACCATGCAGGGAAAAGCAAAAGAAGGAAAATCCCATTTCGACGATATCTCGAGGATGAGGGTGTGACCGTACAGTGATATTTTAATGGTATCTGTCTTTTTTTTTTTTTTGGAAGATGTGTAAGATGACTCCTCAAATTTTACTATGCTAACTTTCTCCAAAGTGACCTAGCATAGCATCGATGCTATGGTCGGTTAACAGAATGTAGCATTGATGCTACACTTGCACACGTTGTACAAAACATTAAATAACCTGTTAACTGCATCTGAATCGCGGGATTCTTTGCTTTCCGAGGGTCCTTGAATGGTGCCTCTATGAAAGTATGCTCAAGTGTTGCATTGATGCTAGCTCGGTTTAGCTCTGTTCCCTTACCATGTGGTTACATGACGCATATCGTCCCTTGTTGTCATAGAGGCACCATTCAAAAAATCCAGTGATTCAGATGCTGTTCACAACTCGTCTCTATCATATACGGTTCATAAGTTATTAAATATTTTGACAAAAATGTGCAACCTCAGCATCAATGCTATGCTCGGTTTAGCTTCTCTTCCAGTGTCACGTGTTGTCGTAGAGGCACCATTCAAGGACCCTCGGAAAGCGGATAACCCCCCGATTCAGATGCTGTTCACAGCTCGTCTCTATCATAAACGGTTCATAAGTTATTTAATGTTTTGTAAAACATGTGCAAGCGTAGCATCAATGTAACGTTCGGTTAACCCAACTACGGTCGGTTTTAGAGGGCTAAATTCACTTTGGACAAAGTTATCTTAGAGTAAATTTGAGGAGCAATCTTACCGAATTTGTATATAAAAAAAAAAGAGAGAGATACCATTAAAATGTACTTATACTGTACGGTCACATCCTCATCCTCGAGATATAGAACGTCTCTGATATAGTTGAGATGGGAGCTTCTGCTCTTCCTTGCTCTGTCCATTACTTCTCTCATCGTCGTCAAATGAATTCACTGCTCCTCACAGTAAAGCTGCACAGGTGAGCCACCGGAATTGTTTCCAAAATAAAAGACAAATTACTTTTTTTTTTTTAAGCAAGTAAGTTACAAAGGTTTTTGTTGTTGTTTTACATTCTATGTCATTTTGGTGCACATGGAGGCAAATGATTATTTTGGTTCCTCATTAGTTCATCAGTAACTACTGTAATGTTTGTGTACCTTACACAAAAATAGTAACTAATGATTCAGTAATGATTCAGTACTTATTACCTACTCATTTTGATGTCTCACTTTACTATGAGGTACACAAAAAGGGTAACTAATGATTCAGTAATGATTCAGTACTCATTACCTACTCATTTTGATGTCTCACTTTACTATAAGGTACACAAAAAGGGTAACTAATGATTCAGTACTCATTACCTAGTCCTTTTGATGTCTCACTTTACTATAAGGTACACAAAAAGGGTAACTAATGATTCAGTACTCATTACCTAGTCATTTTGATGTCTCACTTTACTATAAGGTACACAAAATGGGTAACTAATGATTCAGTACTCATTACCTACTCAATTTGATGTCTCACTTTACTATAAGGTACACAAAAAGGGTAACTAATGACTAAGTAATGATTCAGTACTCATTACCTAGTCATTTTGATGTCTCACTTTACCTTAAGGTACACAAAAAGGGTAACTAATGATTAATTAATAGTTAGTTCCTTAGTAATTTGATTAGGAGTTACTGAAGAACTCACCATTAACTAATAGTGAGTTCCTCATTCATTCCAAATTTGTTTCATAGTAAATAACTACTCTAAATTTTGTGCACCTCAAACAACTTTACTGTGAACCACAGTGTGATCAGTATACAGTACTACACAGCCCCATGATACATTCATTTAGCCTACCAAACATGTGACAAACTATCATATTTATTTCAAAGGCAACATGGATGGTCATATTGATGTGTATGTGGTCTGAAATTAATGAATAAAATCTTCTAAAGAATCCTGCTGTCTGTGATTTTTTAAGGAACTACTAATGTAAAGATGAAGATGAAGAAATGAAAAACCACTCATTATGTGTCACTTTAGGTCATAAAGGTTAACTACTGGACATACTGAGTAATGATTCTGTACTGATGAAGTAACTAGTTCACTAATCATCAAGTTGTGATTAACTTTCTATGAAATTTGATCATGAGTTAATGAAGAACTGATCATTAATAGTTCCTCATTAGTTCCTCATTAACTACTCCTCGGAAATTTGATCAGGGGTTCCTGAAGAACTGACCATTAACTAATACTTAATCATTAGTTCCTCAGTAACTACTCTAATTTTGTGTATCTCAGTTCCCTAACTAACTACTCATTAGTTCCTCAGTAACTACTCCCCTGAAATTTGATCAGGGGTTCCTGAAGAACTGACCATTAACTAATAGTTAATTAATCAGTAGTTCCTCAGTAACTACTGTAATTTTGTGTAGCTTAGTTCCTCAGTAACTACTGTAATTTTGTGTAGCTTAGTTCCTCACTAACTACTCATTAGTTCCTCATTAGTTCTTCATTAGTTACTCATTAACTACTCTAATTTTGTGTACCTTATTGTAAAGTGTTACCTAAAACCCATTTTTTGTGTTTTCATGAAAGAACTGGAGGTGTATTTCAAGTCAGTTTCCTCTGCTAATAACAAGAAAGCTATCAAAACTATAAATCTGTGCTCCCACTTTAATATCTTTAATTCAATTTAATTTCCATTGCTCATATCCCCTGGTGTGTCTTACTTTTTTTCTTCTCCTTTTTATTTTATTTTATTTATTTTTTTACTATTATTTATTTCTATTTATGTATGTTTTTATTTTATTGTCACGTCTATTTGTTATCCAAGTGTTATTAATATGATGCTCATGGTTTTATGCATTGTTTATGTATTTTGTAATGCAAAAATAAAGTTGTTAAAAAAAAAAAAAAAAAAGGGTAGTGACAGGGCAGAAGCAGCGCAAACGCCGGCGACGGTGACGCCGCCATTTTCTAGCGGGAAAAACAAACGCAAGCGCAGGTGCAGAGGTGGCAGTTGAGTGAGGAACTGAGGAAGAGCTGGTGTTCACATCTATCTTGGAATACTGTCTTTAGAGTTTTTGTGATTTTTGGACACTTATGGACTAAAGGAGGATAAATAATGGAGGGACGGACAACAACCGGACATCTAGAGAATCCGACTTCAACTTCAACTGTGAGTAGGTTAGCTAACTACTGTAGTTGTAATTAGTCAAGTAAATTGTATTTATGTAATGAGCTGGGTATTTCAAGATTTAACGAGCTAACTGACCAAACCATGTAATGTGCTGAGCTCTGTATTAACAAAAGTGTTTACTCAGTCAGAATCTGCTCAGAAGAGTTAAAACCTGCTCAGAACCTTCACTGGTGTCCAGGCAGTGGTAACGTTAGCAAAAGTAGTAAATGCAGATTAAAATGTGTCACTTTATCTTGAAAAATGCAAAACTGTTGTTTGTGGTCACACAAACCAGAATAGACAAGTAGGAGGAGAACAGGTGGTTGTAGCAACAGCAGCAGGAGGAGGAAGACACAGAGAAACAAAAGTAAAAGTGTGTGACAGGATGTTGCTGAGGGTAGCCCTTGGATATCTGATATAGTATTGCTGAGATCAGATTACCCAGAAATAAGTATCCAGGTGTGCTGACAGGTGAAACTTGCCAATATTGTGAAGAATGAAGCACTGGAGATTCTTCAAATTATCTTCCATGTCTCAAAAGAATAGCACAAGGCTAGGCTTCAGTTGTGGATGACATACAGCAGAGTATGCTACTGTTTCCTTAATATCAACAGGCTGGCTCCCAACCTTAGTTACTAAGTATTTCCTCCCTTCAAGGTTTTTTCCTCTGAGAGTGAAATGCAGTCAAGCTAAAAGTCATTAAAATCCCATCAGAGTTTAAACAAAGAGACTAATTGCAACACAGATGCAAAACGTATTTCATTATAAAACTGCAAGATAGTCTTTCATCAAGGTAACGTGACCATCTAATTGTTGTGAATGCTCATTTCTTCAGTAATTGAAGGTTTGCTTGATATATAAAGCTACAGTAATTTATGTATGGAGGCAATTTCTGTCTCACTACTTTCACCCCCATATAATTATTATGAAATCACATAACAATAGATGGTTGTTGGATGCGGATGTAATTGGGGCCTGTTGAATATCTGAATATTAATCAGTTGTAAAATATGTAGTGCAATTGGAGTATTTTTATTAGGATAAAGGGTTTTATGTTTTATATTTCTTGGAAAGAAAACTACAAAGCAAAATCCTGCTGTGGCCTCTTTTACACTTGTTTTTCTGCACTTGTGAAATACCTTTTAGAGTCATGAATTTGAATGAACAGTAACATGCTCACTTTAAATTTAAGTCATAATTAACATTACTAATTATAGAATTTAATTAACAGTGATAAAATAATTAGTTCATGAGAATTCCTAAATATGACTGACTTTCAGGCATCTAATTGAGGATTCTGTTTGTTTTTCTATAAATGTTGTACACCTACTTCACCTATTTTGGATCATTAAATCAGTCAGATTTTATTTATAAAGTCCAAAATGACAAATTTTCATCGCGGTGTCATACTTTAATTCATTTTCCCTGTTTGTTAGAGGAAAAGTGTTACATTTTACAGCAGGTTAGTGGTTGAATAGGTGAATTCTCTCCAATTCAAACAATGTTCCCTCGAGAAATTGACTAAAATACTGACAGACAAATGTCTCACATAATGTTCAGAAAAGTGAAAGAAAAAAAAAAGAGGCTCTGATCAGTACCAAAACCTTATGGGTTCATGTCTGGCCCATCCCCCATCTCTTGCTTTTAACATAATCCTGCAGAGAAACAACCAAGAACAGACGCAAGAAAATTCCCTACTTTACCCTCAATGCCAGTGCTGTCCTCAACTTTCCAGCAGTAACTTCCTGCAGACCTTTCAGCAGTGAGCTAACTATTACTATTTCAGACAATACAAAACTTAATCAAGCACTTAACTGTGTTAGAATAATCCAGTAACAGAGAAGTGATCAAATGAATTGCATGCATATTGCATATTATTTTATGCTGTTGTTGGGTTAGGTACAGTCGTGTGAATGAGAGTTCCACAAGCTCCTGCCAGCTCCTGTGAGACTGATCAGCTACCAGCCTATGTGGTTATCGAGCTGTGACTTTGTTCACTGGTGTGATAATACTGGGGCGTCCTATGGTGTCCTTGACCGATGCCCACAGAGGATAAATGAGCTCTTCTCTTTATTGACTTTTTTTCCCCTCCACATCTCAGATTTCCCAGGAGATAATGTCTTGTCGTGTTCTTACTCTTATATGGGCGTGCGCACACACACGAAAGAGCAGCCTCACATGCACTTACCTTGATATGTCAGTATACTGTAGGCACGTATATGAATGCACACATACTATAGATGTTTTAATGTATCTATATCAGCTTACTGTCCTTGGTTCAACAGTTAAACAGTGTCCCCCTTTTGGTACTGACTGTCATTGCCTGCCAGTGGTTTTAATCAGGGGTTCCCAACCGGGGGATAATTTTACCGCGGGCCACAGTCTAAGATTGTAGACGAACATGGTTTTCCGTTACGTTTTTAATTCAATTGATACGTTCTTTGTTACAACTCACCACAATATTATAATAATAATAATAATAATATAGGTCAGGGCTATTGAATTACAAATGCACTTGGGCCAGATTTTAAAACAGAGACCTTAAAGCAGAAGTAAGCGATCCGGTCGTTTTGGCTAACTTCGTTAGTTAGCAGCCCCCGCCCTCGTCATGGATCTATTGGTCCTCGTCCCTACGTCACCACATTCACGCGCATCCCTTGGTTGCACACACAGCCCTTCATGCCGTTCTCTCTCCTCATTGGATAAAGCTTGTAGGATACAAGGAAGTATACAAGACGTTTTCTCCTCGGTTTACAGCATAGCAGAGTGACTGACAGACCCGTATTTCGGACCAAACACTCTATGTAAGTGATTGCCGTCGGAAGATATAACTATTTAAGACTTATATTCCGCTTACTTCTGCTTTAAGCTGGGCCAGACATTTTCAGCGGTCAATAAGGAGGAGGTAATGACAAATGAGTGGCATTTTTAATACCGAGCATTACTAAAAACTTTGAGTTGGAGTTGAGTTCAAGAGTTGTTCACATGTGGCGCTTTTCCACAAAAAGTTCCAGGGACTTTTAGTTCCAGGAACATTTCTTTTTTTTTTCAAGGAACAAAAGGGTTCCTGGTCCACTGTCCTCTGTGATTCCACTGAGGCCTAAAGTCCCAGGGAGATTATAATGAAGCCTATAGTCTTAGAATTACAGATACAAAAACAAATATTTCTTCTCAAACCTTGAAACCTTGAAAAACAAGGATCAAGAAGCAGTTTGGGGCAAATTACTCTGGGAAAGTACTTAAATTACTGATTACTCCTACTGATAACCCTAATCAAGTTACTGTTCTGATTACTTCATTCATTGCAGAACTGTTTAGTTGTGTTGCAATTTACATTATTGGTTTCTTCATTCCCTCAACCAAAAAAAACGAAAAAAAAAAAAAAAAAAAAAACAGGACAGCAAAGCGGAATGCTACTTAGACCTGGAGCATAAACCAGCCGCCCGGCTTTCACCCGCAGGGTGTTTGCAGCTCTGAGCTGATAAGGAAGAGCTGAGGGTCGATAGGTCCGTCGGTCTCGGCAGACAGGGAGACTCAGTCTCGCTGACTTGGGCTGCCATTTGAATAGGCCTGATATAGGCTATAATCGCTTATCTGGGGGTGTTGTTTGTAATGGAAGATGGTTTTCAGTGTTTTTGTGGCAATCTCAGGATATGCTGCTTTAATCCAGAATAGGGATGAGAAGTGATGAAGTTGTGGAGAGACGGACACCACATTTATTACACGCTTGGAGCATGTGAATCACCTGTTGGGATGAACCCGTAATTTAAATAGGACTCTTGGTTTTTCTTTTAAATGCAGCTTTCGTCTTGTTGGCAGTTGTCGGGTCTTCAGTCGTCTCATTATTGAGTCTTTCCTGGTCACGTGTGTTTTTTTAAAACTCTTTTTACGCTTGTGGACCTGCTGGTCAAGTGCGGAGTGCTGGGAAGAGGCACAGACGTAAGTGGCAAAATTTCCAAAATAGAACGTCCGGAAGTGTAAATTAGACAAAAGAAAGAGGCAGACCTTTCCTGCATGTCATTCCCCCTCTCTCTGCCTCCCCCTTTCCTGTCCGTCTCTACTGTGCTATCAAATAAAAAGGCAAAAAAAGAATATATATTAAAAAAAAGAAACAATTATATATTTTTCATTCTCTGTCTGTGGCCCGGTACCAAATGTTCCACGGCCCGGTACTGGTCCCCAGCCCGGTGGTTGGGAACCCCTGGTTTAAATTACAAACATGTCAGCTCACTAATTAACAGTAATTCTATGAGGAACTTGACTTGTTTGTGTGTAAATTTCATGTTTTGAGGAAGAAGCTCCACTTTGTGTGTATCCAAACATATTTCCTTGCAGTGCTGATGTGAACACATCACCCTGTTATTAATTGTGCCTTGATGTTGCAAACCAGATGTTGCGTCCTTCCCCCTGAGATTACCTGGAGTTAGTACCAACTCTTTGGTTCTTCTCCCCCTTGAAAAAGGGAGAGAACTGTGGAAGTGAAAGCAAAATGAGAGACAGTGGATAAACCTTAAGTTACTGCTCATAAAGTTTGTGACTGTATACTCAACAGGCCTTAAAAACAAAACACACAAATCCTCTGCTGGTAGCAGGAAGTCTAAAGCGTCTGTATTCTTAGCACAGCAGGGGACACTTGTTTACTGAAATGCCTCCATCCTTAAAACCTTTAGTAACATTGAGACTCACATAAACACTTATCCATCCACATTTAAAGTTGTGTTGTTTGTGTTTAACAGTCTAATCTCGGCCACATACCCGTTGCTTAACCTTAAAATGTCAGTCCTCTGCCCCCATGAAAACAAAGTATAGAAATCATCTCTGTGTTGTTTCTCCCTCAAAAATTAAACACTAAAATTAGGGATGTCCGATATTGGAAATTTGCCGATATCCGATTTTTTCCAAAATTAGAATTTCCGATTCCGATAATAACCGATACCGATATGCAGGCTTTCCCCCCCCAAAAACTAATGAATCCTGTCAGAAATTAACACATTACTGTATGACTACATCTATTGTGATGCCCCACTGGATGCATTCCACAAATTAACATTGTTTATTTGTTTACAGACACTTATTTATTTAAGCAGGCTTTTAGTTAATGTGTTAAATTGTTTTATTCATTATATTTTTATGTTTTTACTGTTGTATTTTATTTTATTGTGAAGCCCTTTGTGATTTTTTTCCGTGAAAAGTGCTATATAGATAAACCTTACTTATTTACAAAGATCACGGACACACACACACACACACAGACGGACGGAGGGGCAGGCAGGCAGGCACGGACGGACGCGCGCACACACACACACACACACACACACACACACACACACACACACACACACACACACACACACACACACACACACACACACACACACACACACACACACACACTCATCACACATCGCTCATTATTACTACTGCACAACTGAAAATATTGTAGCGACCCCGCAGTAATGTTCTTGTTATGATGTTTAGCCTAAGTTCTGTGATTTCTGACTGACTGTCAATGTGTACGGGCAGGTATGGTGGTTGGATGAGAAGCTGAGGGGCCGGGGTGAGTGTGAGGAAGACAGAGTCCTGTCTGTGTTTGTGTGGTAGGTGAGTGAGGAGGAGCAGAGGAAGAAGTGAGAGCTGTCAGTTTGTATTATGTTGTTGTAGTTACGTCGGGTCGGATGCTACAATATCAATAAAAACATGTGCTTAACATGGACGTCGGACGCGAAATAGCCGCGGAGCGGATCGAGCCAGTTTCCTTTCGATGTCGTTAACAGATTGTGCCAGATGCGCCAGAGAGCGCGTACCTCTGTGCCAGGCTCACGCTCAGCGATTTGTGTTTATTCATTTTAACAGAGCGCGAGAGAGATTAACACAAACATTCAGACAGGCTACACACACATACGGGCTACACATGATACACATACCCACAGACACGCAGCTGAGGGGGTGAGGCGCGGCACGGAGAAATGCGCATCTGGTGGCGTGCCCCCCAGGGTGCTCAACCTGGTCAGTGGGTGCTCGTGCACCGGAGCACCCACGGAATCGGCGCTGCACGGAAGACGGACAGACACACACACAGACACAAAGCCTCTGACTGCTGGATCAAACCACCACTGCATACTTTGTGCGTTGTACCGCAGCGCGCGCTGATTGACTTGAATGGGGCTGCTGCATTACTACAATGTGCATGCATGTTTGTTTACAACAGAACAGCTGTAGTAAGAACACGCGGACTATTATTGTGAGTCTGAATCAGTGACAGCAATTGTTAAGTAGTGAATTAAGTAGCAAAGGTCCACCGCTACTTAAAGCAGATATCAGCTTCACGACCGTTTCGGCTAATGCTGCGTTCAAGGCAGGCTTTTGAAACCGTAAGTTACAGCTTCAAGTCACAACTACGACTTGGTAGCGTTCCAGGTAACCCGTAGCTCGTGTTTTTACCATCCTGTTGTCTGTGAAAGTTCCCTATAACGGCCACTCGTAACTTCCGACCCGTGAACTCGTACCAGATCGAACTGGTATGACTTCACAGGAAGGAAAAACACAAAGTACGAGTTTCTTTGAACGCACCATGAGTTAGCAGCCCCCGCCCTTGTCAGGCATCAATTGGTCCTCGTGCTACGTCACCACATTCACGCGCATCCCTTGGCTGCACACACAGCCCTTCATGCCGTTCTCTCTCCTCATTGGATAACACTTGTATCCCAGAAGAAATGTTTTCTCCTCGGGTTACAGCAGAGCAGAGTGACGGAGAGACTCGTGTTCCGGTCGAAACACTCTATGTAAGTGATTGCTGACGGAAAATATGACTAATTAGGACTTATATTAACAAAAACATTTCACTGATATCTCCTTTAATTCACTATGAAGGGACGTTATCGGGTTTTCATTATTGGCAGAAAAACCGATAACGATATGGACAGATATTACATTTTTATGATATTATTGGACATCCCTAACTAAAATCATAAATAGACACAGTCACACGTGTTTTTACATACAAGGTTAAATCTACTCCGTTATTAACAGTGTCACTGAACAGTCACATGAATCAGTGATATCACCATACGGAACCCGTTGCTTGTTCATTGTTACTTCAGGCTCTGAGTTGTAGATATGATAGGCCCTTCTCTCTTTGGGTCACCACTGTCTCTCATATTTTTTGGATTGTTGGTCATCACATTGTATCGTTCTTGAGAAACTGTGAAAGACTTTCAGAGAAGCACGGCTCAGAAAATCTCCCTCCCAGTCTCTGCATCCCAGTGACGAGGGCCCTGTTGAGACCTGGAATTAACCTGTGCTTCAACGGTCCAATCACACTTAAGTGCATCTGATCACATCTGCATTAAAATGCGAGTCCATTTCCATTTCTAGTGGTAGGCTAGAATATTTTTTGTTCATAGTGAAACTGTGGGGGGACTGTGGCAAATGTAGTAGGCTGTCCTTGAGAGGATGTCAAAGTAGGTGGCCCTACAGAGGTAATTGATAGATGGTTCCTCAGTGTCATCACAACGCATTTGCATTCATACTGAATTACTGCATGAAATTGACATGAATGTGGTCTGTGTAACTAGATTTCAATTGCTTACCTGTGATTAACATGCTGTTTTAGTTCTTGCAGCAGCAGGACTAACATGGTGAAAACAATACTAATACATGTCCTGCTGGACGTGTGAAGCAAAAATAATATCTATGACCTGTTGACCTCTGAAACATAAATTCCTAAATTTTTATTTTGCCAAGTCGTGTCTATTTAATTCTGGACCTAGGTCATTTGTGGTATTGTGGACAGAAGACCTCAACATAAAAGTTTTTATTTCATCTGACACGTCTTTTGCTCCAAAATATGGATGAAGACACGAGTGGAAGTCTGCACGTGTTGACAAGTAGCTAATTAAAAAAACAAAAACATGTGCACCCCTAGTGTGAGTCTTTGTAGTTCGTAAAATAATCAAAAGTGATGTTTCACTTTCTCTAGCATTGAGGTCACTCTAGGAAAAGTCAATAGATTTCAACACATTTTGGACTGCGGCAACACGGTGGTTAATCACAAACCAGGCACAGTGTGAGTATCAGCAGGGAGATCAGAGCTCTGCCTGAACGGACATTTCTTTTTTGTGTGTTTGGTTTTTGTCTGTGTGCAGTGACGAGGTTTACTCTCACAGCAGCCCACATCCTGTTGTTGTGTGTGGCGTGTTTTTGTTTTGATGACAGATATGACAAATATCTTTATGGTAAATCACAGCAGGGGGTGGGGGTCTTTGATAGGATCTGTTTGAAATACACAGAAATCCTCTCTCTCTCTCTCTCTCTCTCTCTCTCTCTCTCTTATCTGCTTTGTTTCTTTTCATATCCTTGTCACCCCCTGACTTTCTCCCCTAGATTTCTTATTTTTCCCACATCCATTCATTGGACTTCTTCTTCTTCTTCACCTTTCCTTCACTGCCTCCTTTTCTATTTCACACCTTTCTTGTTCTCTGACTCTAATTCTATTTGAGTCTGACTCTGTTTCTTATTGTTTCCTCCTCCAACCTTTTCTTTATCTTGTCCTGCCTTTCCATCTCCTGTTCTCCTGATCTTCTTCACCCCCCCCCCTCCATTCATCTCTCCATCCATGTTTTCCTTCCCATCCCACCATCTGTCCCATTGCTCCTCTCCTCTCAGCTTCTCTCTTCTCAGTCACCTCCCCTGCTCTCCATCCCCTTGTTTGCCGGCTATCGTCTTGTTGTCACGCTCCCCTTCCCTTTCATTCCTTGCCTTCCCCTCCCACCCATCTGTCTCCTCTCCTTTCTTTACTTGCCTCCTCACATCCTTTCATTCCTCCCTCTCCTCAGCTTCTTCCCCCCAGCCCTTCTCATTCAACACTCATTCTCTCCTCCATCATACCCCCTCAAAACTCTTCCCCTCTCCTGTCAGACTCTCCCATCTCCCTCCTTTCATCTCCTCCTTTTCAGCCCACCACCAATCTACCTCTGTTTCTCTGATCCTCTTTCTCCCCTCTGCTTCTCTCCCACCTCTTCCTACTGTCCCTACATATTTGTCTTTTTTTTTTTTTACACACTGAAATGTCTCTGTGATTTTGAGGAATGTCTCTTTGTTTGACATTCCTTTAGTTTTTCTCATTCTGGCAGCACCTGCCCCTTTGCCCATTGATGTCCAAAGTGCCTTTTTGTCTGTGTTTTTTTTTTTTTTTTTTTGTTATCTACAACATTGTGTGGCGGCCTGGGAAAACCCGTCGGATGTCGCAGACGTTCGATTGTGGCAAATAGCCAAAATAGGTGAAAAAGTACTATTTCCACGATTTTGATATTTTGTGTGATTCTGGTACTTTGAACTCCCTACTACATCGTGGTGAATAAATATTTTAAGAAAACAAAACAGAAAGTACTTATTTTTATGTTTTTATGGCAAGTAGAGCGTTTCGTTTCCAGCTGAGCCACAGCACAGCTGAGCTGCAGCAGCAGCGCTAGAGGAGAGGACGTCCGTTGTTATTGTTGAGGTAACATTCAAGGACCCTCGGAAAGCAGAGAATCCCGCGATTCAGATGCCTTTTTACAGCTCGTCTTCATCATAAACGGTTCGGGAGGTTTTATTTTTGTTGTTGATGTTTTGTAAAACTTGTGCAAGTGCCGATGATAAGTTCGGTTTAGCGCCGATGCTACGTTCTGTTTAGCATTGATGCTACGTTCGGATTAGCATCGATGCTATGCTAGGTTAGCGTCTGTTCCTGTACCACGTGATTACACGCACCCTATACGGTCCCTTCTTGTCACAGAGGCACCATTCAGGGACCCTCGGAAAGCAGAAAATCACACGATTCAGATACAGTTTACAGCTAATCTCTATCATAAACGGTTCAAAAGTTGTTTAATGTTTTGTAAAACACTCGTCTTTAGAGGGTTAAAACAGCAACGTTCTAGTTAAAGCCATTTTTCTCACTTTTCAGTTTGTTGGTCATAATAGATTAAAATGCCCATAACTTTTGATCTGAAAGGGCTATCTCAGTTATTCAAACAGTTATGAATGGCTGAAAACTTCTAGTTTATGGAAATATCAAAAAATGAAAATGTCAAAATCCCACCATGTGAAGGGTTTTCCCAGGCCACCACACATTTTCGCTATAAAACGGGAGTAGTGACGGTGACGGACTGTCCAATATAGGCGTCACAACGGTCGGACCGAGGTAACTGCGACCGCTGCGATGCAGTCGTGCTGATGTCAGCCAAAAATATTTTTAAAAAGTTGGTGGGTGCGCTAGACACATACATCTATTAGTAGTAATAGCTCACGTGATAGGGCAGCTCCTCCAGTAAACTAAACTTGTTGTCAGTCTGGGTTCGAATCCTGCTATAGGCCACAAATATGGGTAATGCATTTTCTTTTCTCATCATTATTATGATCACCATATAGGGCTGTCAACGAATGTGAAAATTAATATTAAAATGTGGGAAGAAAAAAAAACCAGCGGCTGCTTTGCGAGTGGGTGCACTGACCCTCATAGGAGTTGCAGTTGCACAGCGTCACTCACTGCTGAAAGTGAAAGTGAGACGCGACAAAAACTGTAGCAGAAAGATGCAGATGGCAGAGAGAAAGACAGAAAGTTCAGAGCCCAACTTGGCAGCAGAGAGAGTGGTTTGGACTCGAAGCAATCTAAAAAACCCGTCGCACCTGACGGCAAAAAAAAAAAAAAAAAAAAAGTGGAGCGGAGCGGGCGGCAGCGGGGAGAAGGGGGGGCGCCACCGGCACTCAACAACCAATCACCGTGTTGAGCGCCTTGAATTCGTGCACAAGAATTGACGTAATCCATAGCAACGGGGCGTCACCAGGGCGTCACTCTTAGTTTGCTCTAGTGATTTATCCTTAGTAAGAGTAGGTCTCAGCGCCTTTGTGAATAACTTTTTAGAAAAAACTCCTACGTAAAAACTTTTAGCGCGAGTTAGGAGCACTCCTAGCGGTAAGATAAAAGGCTTTGTGAATACGGCCCCAGGTGTGTGGACCTCTGTCAACAGTTTGTGGTCTGAGTGCAACCAAGCTGTGAGTTGTTTAAGTTATTTAAAGCATTACATGTAGGTTCTTTGTCCCACTGCGTTGGTATGGATCATAATGTGGATCCCAGGCAGATTTGTAGAAAAAGTGATGTGTTTGAAACATGTTGGATGTAGCCTGTAATTTTTGGGATGTTTTACATTAACATTACCTATTGCCTATTCATCCTTCATCATATACTGCTTATCATGTACAGGGTTGATCTACGTAAGCGGCAGGGTGGAGGTACATTCAGGACAGATCATCAGTCTATTACGGTGCTGACATACAGAGGTAAGCAACCTCACACTTGCACGCACACACAATACACACTTGAATAACATAAAAAAAATTCAGACTTTCTTACCTGTCAGCTTTATTAGTTTTTTTTGTAATATCACAAATTTTAATACTGATTTCAAAGTATCTTTGACTCGCATATCAAACTAAAACAAAGTGTCAGACGTAAACAGCTATGGTCCATCCTTCCCGCAGCTTCGCTTGGAGGCTCGGCAGACTGTATTATTAAAGCACCGACTCCGGAATATTCTCTGGAATATTCTTCCTGTGTTTCAAGCTTGAAACTGTAGTCTGCATTAATATTGCTCGGCTAATGATCACCAGCAGCAATTCAAATCCTCATAATTAGCTACTTTGTTGATTTGCCATTTCTTGTTTGTTTGTTTAGTCCCCGGGGCCCGCTATTATTCTGTTTATTATACCACTTTGTTTGTAAGGGCTGGGGATATGGAGGGGAAGAGCAGGCCAGAGAGGGGAGACATGGTATGGGGAAAAATGTGGACATGTATATTTGTATATACACACATATATGTAAAAGCCCTATTAGGGCTGTCAAAGTTAACGCGTTAACACATGCAATTAACCTGGAAACAATAATGCATAAAAAATGAATGCACGATTAGAGAGAGGGGTGTTTCAAATTTTGTGTGTGTGTGTGTGTGTGTGTGTGTGTGTGTATCTGTGTGTTTGTGACACAGTGAGGGAAACCTGACATTGATGTTCTGTTCACTCAATCTCCCTATTTTCTTTCTGAAACAGAGAAAAATGAAAAGGGTTAACAAAAAAAAAAATTAGGGCACATTTTGGATTTCACAAATGAATGATTTTTAATAAACGCCATAAGAGCCACAATATCCCAACTTTATACACAACTGAAGCCCAAACTATGAAGTGTAACCACTTAAGTTCACATTCCTCATGGCTTCGTTTAGACATGATGGGACATTTCTAGATGTGGAGTAGGGATGGGCATTTGAAGAAATCTTTTTGATCGATCTTCGGGAAAATTTACGATCAATTATCGATTAATCGTTAAAATTTATATTAATATTCATAATTAAAAACAAAATGCGTGCGGCTATGGCGTGTGCCAGTAATCCAGGGCAGTCCCCGTGAAGGAAGAAGGTCAGACAACAACGTACACGGACGTCTGTGTGCTTGTGCTTCACCTGTAGGGACGGTGCCGGTGCCGGCATCATTTAGGTTAAAAAAAAAAAAAAAAGCACAGTTGCGCTGCCTGGCTCACCTGCAGCTGAGCTGTCAGAGCAGCTCTGCTGTCCCTCTCTCTTCAGCCTTGTGTTTGGCTGCACAAAAATCACAAGCACTTTCAAACTGTGAAAGCGTGTGTTTTTTTGTTTTTTCTGTGGCCAACACACCGCGGAGCGGCGCTCTGATCAGCGCGACACAGAAAAGAGAAACAAACTATGCAGGATATTTACCTTAAGTTTCATTTTAACCGTCGTTAAACAGCTTCGGACTAATTGTGATGTTAGACAAATGACTTGTAGCTTGTAACTTACAGAGAGAGTGGAGGCTCCTTCCACACTGCTGCTGAAAAACCAAACCTGCTGATCAGAGCGGGCGGAGCCGCGGGGTCACAGCTCATGTCCGCGACACAAGCGCCCCGTCATATTTAATGAATTATTTCACTCTTAAACCATGTAATAATAATAATAGGCCTGTATAATAATACTTATATGGAGTTTATTGGTTGTTATGAAAAAATAAACCCGTGGTTTATTTCTCCATGACAACCTCTGCCCTCTACATGATCCCTTATAATAAATTGATAAAAATTTTCCGTGATCGATAAAATTCTTAACAATCAATAATCGATCATCGATTAATCATGCCCATCCCTAATGTGGAGGAAGAGGAGTGTTTTCTGTTCACTCACAGGATGCAGCACTTGTGAATTTTAAAACATATTTTAAAGTTAAAGCCTTAAACACAAACATAATGTGTCAGATTTTCATGTATTTAATAACAATCACCTTAAAAAAATTAATTCAGTTGAGTCACAGTATTTTTTCATTAGACATGTTAAATGAGCCTTTTTGTTTGTTTGTTGTCCTTCTCAGTCGTTTGCAGGGTTTAACGTGACACAGAAATGTTATTATCAAGTACTTTCTTTAGCGGGATTATAACAGTGAGTGAAGGGCAATAGTAAAAACAGCTTGAATTTTATCTGCAAATGATATTTAGATATTATTGATCAAATTGTCTGATAAAATAGTTTGAATTTTATGTTTCTAAAATAGAACTAGAGCCTCTCAGCAGGGCTGTACAGTGCGAGCATTTCACTCGCATATGCGCCTAAAAATAGATTGTGCGAGTAGAAAAAATAAAAAGGGAGCACACGTGCGAGTACGGATTTCAACCCTTTCATTCGCATTTTCTAAAATAAATCCATACAAAGTGGATCAAGCTAGAGTAAAATGTTCACGCATCTCTAAACAAATCCATCCTTCGGCAAATAACAACACAGCTCTTGTGATGACGCGCGATCACATCTCAGTCACACAAGCTGCACTTTTTTTTATCAGTAGGATAGGCTACTCAAGCGTTGCGGTAAAGTTTGTCTATTTAATTAACTGTGTTTAATTGACTGTCGTTTAATGTAGCAGGATCTCTGTGTAAACGTAAACGGCGGTCGTTCTCTTCGGGGGCGGGGGCGGGGGGTAGCGTACGTTCTCCTGTTTACATTACATGTAGGCCTACTGTATAAACAGGACTACACGTTCACATAGCCTAGTTTTCTCTTACGTTTACGTTCTTTGTTACAACTCACCATAATATAGTATCACAATAATAATGTCAGTCATCTGGGGGTGATGCTCCGTCTGTCATCTCGGGTCCTGTCTACTCTGTCATTTCGTTTTGCTGCTGAAACTGCAGAAAACTCCGTTTCACAAACATAATATGTTTGTAATGGAAGCAGGTTTTCCGTGCTTTTGTGGCGATCTCAGGATATTCTGCTTAAATCCAGAACGCAGGGAGAGAAGTTTTCTGTGAAGTGATGAAGCGGCAGAGAGCCGGCCGGGTCCCGCACACACATTGCGTTGGAGCATGTGAATCACCTGTTGCAATGAACCCGTAATTTAAACAGGACTCGTGCTTTTTCTTTTAGAACAGCTTTCTTCTTGTTGGAAGGCGTCGGGTCTTCTGTCGTCTCATTATTGAGTTTTTCCCGGCCCGGCGACGTGTGTTTTTCACTCTTTTACGTTTGTGCCTGCCTGTCAATTGCCTGTCATTTGCCTGTCAATTGCGCAGCACTGGGAAGATGCACAAACGGAAGTGGCAACATTTTCAAAATAAAACGACCGGAAGTGTGAAATAGATGAAACAAACGATTTTTTTTTTTTTTTTTTCATTTTCATTTCATCTTTCTGCGGCCCGGTACCAAATGATCCACGGACCGGTACCGGTCCGCGGCCCGGTGGTTGGGGACCACTGGTTTTCAGTATCCCGCCGTATTTCAGCCGGGTCGCTACCGGAGCTTCATTAAAAAATAAAAAAAAAGCGCTCCTGGAGGCGTTTCCTCTGCTGCAGCTGAACAGCTGACATGTGATCACAGTCTCACGTTTAATTTAATTATTATAAACTTCAACCTCAGAGCTCTCTGTCTTCAGACTGTCCTGACCTGTCCCTGGACATCACACAGGGACAAATTGGAGCTGCCTGTGTGAGTTTTATTAATGTTTACATCAGGCTGAGTTCAACAAATCAGTTTATGCTATTGTGATTTAAGTAGTTAAATAGAGTTAATATCAAGTGTAGTGGCAGGAAAGACCAATTCACCGGTATCAAATATGGTGTTGGTCATAGAACAAGTAAAAAAAAAAAAAAAAGTTGAAATACTTCCATGTATGACCCATGCTTGGTCACATTAGAAGTCAACTTAAAGGCAGAGGAAAAATGTTTAGGGTGTTTTTACTGTTCTCAAATGTAAAAATGGGTCACATTTGACCTTCAACATTATTTAAAGGTTAAATAACGTGTTACTTAAACATTTTTCATTGTGCTAACTAACAAATAGAGCCATGTATAAGGACTCTTCAGCTTAAATTCCTCAATTAATCGTTAATCAATCAATCAATCAACTAACAATTAATTAATTAATCGATAATTTTCATCCCTACACTGTGTGACAAAGATGTTCTGTGTTTAAATGACAGAGCAGTTGGCCTTATGATGGCACTGTGTGTGTATAATGAGTGCACGTGTAGTGTTAATAATAAAATTGTGTTATTTATGAAATTTGATAGTGCTCCTAAATTTTTTCTGTGCTCCTAAATTTTTTCATTTAGGAGCACCTGTGCTCCTAGTGAAAAAGCTAAGCGTACAGCCCTGCTCAGTGACAAGTTTGAGAGTGATGGCAGGCGGTATACAGTGGATGTGTAAAAAGAAGTTCCAGAGTCCAGATGTTTGCGCTCATGCCACCAATGGGTTAAAAATGGGATCACTGCTATAATCACATTTACTTAATAAGGGGCATGCAGATTGTTGTTGCACACTACAGTGTTTTAAAAATTGATCTATTTATGTTTCCCCTCCTTTCTCCTGCCTAAATCTTCTGAATTTGATTTGCCTCCATAGCATTTGACCTTTTTTCTCTCTCTCCATCTCCATCATTTTGGTAGCTCCTCTTCCCCACTGCAGCTTCACTGCTGTGTTTATCCTTTACACCAACTTTGAGTGTAACGTCAATGACCTTTGAACAAAGAAAACTTAATTCTACCAAACTATGATTAGTCTCACACACTCACTCATCTCTGTGTTCCCATACCTCCCTCTTCTTCCTGAGTGCCAGGAGAAAATTGAGAGTACTCTTCCTCTCAATGTGGCTATTTCAGGCAGGCGGGCAGTCCGTGTGTCCATGTGTACTGGTATGTGCCTGAAAGCATGTAATGATCTAGGGATGCACGATAACATTTTTTTAAACCGATACCGATAACCGATAACTTTCTGCTTCCGAATGCCGATACCGATAACCGATAACCGATAACATACCTGGAGATAAGAAAGACTAGTGAGGACCTAAAATATCATGACATCAATACTATAAACAAAACCAAAAACAGTTTTGACTCTTTAAAGGTGTACAGAAAAGAAAACTGAATTTGAGCCCACTCTGGATCATAAAATTAATGTAATAACTCATCTATCAGACGATGTAGGTCAAACTTTGTGCAAAATTCTATTTTTGAGTAAATCCGGGATGAAAGTGTGTATTTTTTTTTCCGCATTGGATAATGCAGGCGCACGGATTATACGTCAGCCTGTACACGATTCATCAGCCACTGATATTGGATCCGTAATCCGTCATTCAAACGTCTGAGACACGCACACACACAGGGAGCTCGGTCTCGCCCCAAGCTTTGAATATCCCGCCCGCTCGATAACGACCAA
The DNA here is from genome assembly GCF_905171665.1 of Trachurus trachurus. Lineage (NCBI taxonomy): Eukaryota > Metazoa > Chordata > Actinopteri > Carangiformes > Carangidae > Trachurus > Trachurus trachurus. The sequence goes on along the minus strand of NC_139896.1, from coordinate 22,438,906 downwards.
TCAAATTCGTTTTCCTTACTCGGGTAAACTCGTGTTGCAGCTCGTGACAACTCGGCGCGACAAACAGGACAAACGGCCATTTCTGTACACCTTTAAATGAAGATATTCTATTAGCAAGCCTTTCAAACATTTGCTAAAAGATATCAAACAAAACTATTTGATATCTCAAATGAACATCTATTTAAATGAGGTGCATTACTTATTGATGTAAAAATAAAAGACTCTAGAACTGATGCAAATACTTTGCATTATTTTATTTATTTATTTTACTCATTTAAAATAAATACAAAGTGGGAAAAGTGCATCCCACAAGTTAAAAAAGCTTGGCTGGTTCCATACAAATGAATAACTTTTCACTAAAGTAAATGAGGTTCAGAGAGACAGAGAGAGACAGAGAGAGACAGACAGACAGACAGTGTGTGTCTGTGTGAGAGAGGGGGGGTGCAGGGGTGTGTGTGGGTGTGTGTTTGAGAGGGAGAGAGGGAGACGGTGTGTGTTTGTGGTGGCTTCTTACAGTTAGCTTTATGTTGCTAGCGTCGTTAGCATCGTCCTCGTAGCTTTGAAAACTCCGTCGGAGCGACGCTCATGTTTCAGGTGACTGGTCAGGGTTGAAGTAGTAAAGCTCGCGCTATTTTTACCTCCTCGTGGAACTTGCTTGGGGCATTTATTACAAATATCCAGCGGACTGTCTTCTTTATTATCGTCCCACATTAGCGTCATGTTCTGTGTTTACAATTACAAACATACACACTGTGCTGCGTTCACGTGTTGACGGGAGTTCCCAGTTCCCGGTTTGCGAGCCGTTCTTCAGACCTTTTTATGTTCATATTTCTATGGTTTATGTGTAACATGGGTAATTGGTAAAATACTGTGGCTAAGACGTTGATCAAGTCATGTCGGCAACTACCAAAATTACGACCGAGATGACGAGTTGTTTTCCGAAATGAGGGAGTATTCTGACTTTCTTTTTCAGTCAGAAAGTTGTTTTTCCGTTTATAGGGAGGCCACTTGAACGCAGCATTCACTGCAGGCCGCAGGTCTCATGTAGTAGAGCAGAGCGCTCTGAGCGAGAGCGCTTGGTAAAAAAACAACGACCCACACCCCAGCGCTGCCAAAAAATATATAATAAATCTTATCGGGCCGATAAGTTATGATATCGGACTTATCGAAATTACGTCATAATTTCCTGATATCGGGCCGATAATTATCGGACCGATAACTATCGTGCATCCCTATAATGATCACATCTTTGTGTATTGGTGCTGTTATACTCTCGTGAGGCACCTGGAGAAAGCAGCCTTTTTGTCTATTCTCAACCCCTGTTGTAACCACAGGAGGTCTTTCCAAAACTGAATCCTCTTTCTAATGGAAAAACAACGGTTGAGAGGTAGTGTGTAAAAAAAAAAGTAATCTCGACATGTGCAAGTCTGCTGTTTGACATGCATGTGCGTCCATCTTTCTCCACATGTTTTGGGGAAATGTGAAAGGCCCACACAGAGAATACGAAGTCAGAGATAAACCCAGTTTGATTGTTGTCTTATCTGCGTTCTGTCCTCGAGAATCACACCTCATTATGTACAAACCACTTCCCGGTAGTCTCAATTTCACAGCATCAAAAACACATCAATAACATGTTGCTAAGTCATGTGTCCCTTTGTTCATTTCTGACTTTCTCTCTGTGGTTCGGTGTAATTCATCATCTCTCTTTGTCTGCCTCTTCCTCTGCTGCTGTGCCTCTCTGCTGTTTGAAGTCTACCTGTGGTGGACTCCCAGTGGGCTTGGCCAGGTCTTTATGAATCATTAGTGCTGCATTGGGGTTGACTCTTCTGCTGCCTGCTCCACACCCACATACTCCCCTGAGCAGGAGCATTCACTCACACTCCTCTGTGGCCCACTGCGGAGACCAGGAAGGTTACTTTGAAAATTTGAACTTAAGTCGCATCTTAATGATGTGAAGTAAAAAGTATTATTTTTACCTGGAAATATTTGAACTACCCACAGAACACTTGTTGTCGTTGCTTTATTGTTTTACATAAAATAATCTGATCACTTGGCACATTATAATAATAATTAATTTTATACTGATAACCTTTATTTGTATAGTTGCTACTCAAAGTGCTTGGCACTAAATCTTTCAATGTTTTCATGTTGAAAGAGGGGAAAGGATAGATAGACAGATAAATACAGTAGATGCATATTACAATATAAAGCCAACAATTGGCTCTTGTCAAGTGACAATCACCACTTAATTTCTGCAAGATAAATGATCTATCTGTCTAAGTAAATCTAAGTAAGGTAGTGTGTTTTTTTTCTTTCTATATTTGTATATTCAGTTTTTCTAAAGATTGTACAACAAAGGTCAAAGTTTACTGATATCATGCTAAACTTTTCACCGGTCCCAGGTGTTGCCAACACCAACACTCAGTCTAAATCATCACTGGGGCATTTTGCACTCAGGGTTATTCATGTAAGTTATGTCAAAGACAAATAGGCAAAGATTGCAATACTAAACCCTTTGTGGTCCAAAGTTGTTGTTTTTTTCCTTTCCAAGAGTTACCACAGCTGAAGAGACACTTGACAAAACGTTCCAGTAGCTCGCTGAGGCTGGTGACATGCTGCATGAGAAAACAAAAAGATCATAAAAGGGGAGGAAGGAGGCGATAGAGCAAAGAAAGAGAGACAGACAGATAATTAGAGGCACACACAGTGGGAGAGACATACGGACACAGACAGGCATTCCGATTAACAGTCATTGAAGATAAATGTGTTCCAAAGCTTGTTTATGTCTTCAGGGAGCTATGAATCTCCTCATCCAGCTGTTACATATTTTCTATGCTCCATTTGCAGTGGGTGGACATGAGTTGTGAACCTATTGAACAGCCTCTCAAGTATTCCCTCTCACCTAAACTGACATCTGGGTTTGCACAGAGGATGATGGGTAGGAGGGGACGAGGGTGGCACTAAACACTGGTTAAGACTAGGGATGCACGATAACATTTTTTTGAAACCGACACCGATAACCAATAACTTTATGCTTCCAAAGGCCGATACCTATACCGATAACCGATAACATACCGGTACCTGGAGATAAGAAAGACTAACGTTAGTGAGGACTGACAAAATTGTACTTATTTTAAATCCTGATGCAAAATATTTGTCAAAGGGGAAAACGTGCATTCATTCACAAGTTAAAAAAGCTTGGCTGGTTCCATACAAATGAATAACTTTTCACGAAAGTAAATGAGGTTCAGTTGTTGTTTTTAGAGAGAGAGCGAGAGAGAGGTTCAGTTGTTGTTGAGAGAGAGAGAGAGAGAGAGAGAGAGAGAGAGAGAGACAATGACAGAGTTTGTGTGTGAGATAGAGTGGGACAGGAGAGGGGGAGTGTGTGTGTGAGAGAGAGAGAGAAGCGGAGAGAGTGTGTGTTTGTGTCCCGGTGGTATAAAGGACTCGATAGAAGTCGGAGGTTATGTGATCTATGCAAAGATGGCCAGATTGGTGATGAGTTCCATGTTTTGTTTGAATGCAAGAACACATGTATTGTACATCTAAGAGAAAAATACCTCCCTAAATACTATGTTTGTCGCCCATCTATGTTTAAACTAATTTTGTTATTACAGTCTGATAAAAGAAAAGTTATTTATAAGCTAAGTGCTTTTTTTTTAAACGTGTCCTTCCTCTGTTTAAGTGATAGTTTTTGCTCTGTCCTGGTCAGAGATGTATGCACAAAGTATGTACAGCCTCCACTGCCTCTTGCTATGTCTGATTATTTGTACTGTTTTATTGTTTGTGCTCCATACCACTTGCGTGGTCGTGAGAAATAAATAAAGTTATAAGTTATAAGCTTCTTACGGTTAGCTTTATGTTGCTATCGTCTTTAGCGTAGCTTTAAAAACTCAGTCGGAGCAATGGTCATGTTTCAGGTGACTGGTCAGGTTTGAAGTATTAAAGCACGCGCTATTTTTCCCTCCTCGTGGAACTTGCTTGGAACATTTATTACAAATATCCAACGACCTGTCTTTTTTATTACCGTCCCACATTAGTGACGTCATGTTCTGTTTACAAACGTGCACGTTGTGCTGCATTCACGTGTTGACGGAAGTTCCCGGTTTGCGAGCCGCTCTTCCGACCTTTTTATGTTGATATTTCAACGGTTTATGTGTAACATGGGTAATGGGTAAAATACTGTGGATAAGACATTGATATCAAGTCAAGTCGGCAACTACCGAAATTATGACAGAGTTGATGAGTTGTTTTCAGACATGAGGGAGTATTCTGATGATTATTTTTCATCATATCTAGATATAGATACAATAACGATAGATTCAGGTCCGGCCACATTCACACAACAAACGGACCGTGGACAAAATGTTCTTCATTACATAGCCTACTTTTGTTGATAAAAAAGTTATTTAAATACACATATTGCTCCCTCACATGATCGGATCGTGATCGGTTATCAGTTTATTTTAACTCACTGATCAGTGATCGGCACCAAAAGTCCTGATCGTGGAAAGCCTAGAAAGCACCCTAAGAAACCAAAGCTCTAGCGTTCATCAACTGGTGACAGCAAGCATCACATAGCAAGAAACACACTGACACACAAGTCCATATCCCCCTCAAGCAGAGCCAGGGAGAACTGAATGCAGAGAGAGAAAGACAGATAGACTGAAATAGAAAGGGACAGCTTTGAGGTACAAGCAGTGCAGAGACAGACAGCTGCATGCTGGGAGAGAGAGAGTAAAAGCGAGTTGCACACAAAGTGATGGAGAGAGACAGAGAAAGAGGGTGCAGGAAGGTTCGAGGTTATTATATGTAAGGTCTCCCCCCATGGAGAGGGAAAAATGCTCTTCAGCACCTCACATTCATCTTACACAGGGTCGGCTTCATGCGGAGTACAAACACACACACGCACAGATGCAGACACGTACACACAAACCAGTTACATGTAGCACCACACATACATCCAAGTGCATGTACAAGCAGACTCACTCACACACTCTGCAGGAACAGACCTCAGCACCTTTGGTGGTGAGTGTGGAAGATATTAAAACTGGGTGTTTCCCTGTGGACTGGATGCAGGGGTGATGGTGGTGGTGGGGTCGGGGTTGAGGAGGTTAGTGGGGCTTCATACTCTCTCAAAACTCCAACATCAATTAAGTCACACTCTGGAACCCGATTTAGTGAAAACTGAGCAGCCCTCTTGACTCACGGTGACTGAACATTACATTTTTAACCATGTTTCCCCCATAAAACCTTGTGCAAAGTGGAATAATTTGAGATTTTGTTGTGGTTGGGGGTGGGGTTAAGTTATGAAGTTCAGCTGGCCTGCCAGCCAAATGAGAACCACCACCCGTGAATACGATCACCGCTTTTAAGTATTTCAATCTACTAAGCATTATGTGTGGTTACATAATGCTTAGTAGATTGAAATAGTTGATGAGCACCTCATCTCACTGCTCAGCACTAACTTAGATTTGGGCAATGCACCTGATGTTAGATGAGACCAGTGGATCTTATAACATAATACGTTCTATCCTTATTGTGCTGTATCTCTTGTAAAAAAATTTTTTTTTTAAAGCCTCTTTTTAACAGTAGGTTATACCTGCATCCCACTTTAGGCATCTCATTGTACAGCTGTTCTTTATATATTGTAGAGATTTTTTTTCTGAATTTCAATTAAGCTTGAAAAGAACAGGTGGATTGTACATGTGTTAGCACCTGCAACCACACTTTCATAAGGAAACAAATGCGTATGCCTGCTTTTAATATGCAGAAAAACTGCAGAGAGCACATTTATACAAGCATGCAGATAGTGTACACAGAGTCAAGTGCAGTGGCCCCTCAGTGCTACACACACAAACACATCAGACACAAATTAAAAGGAATAACGGTATGTCGGAATGGTGATATGTCTAAATGGTGGGATGTCGAAATGACAGCATGTAACCGCACAGGTTTTGTGATTTGGGCTAAAAACTTAATAATCACAAAAAAGACCACAGAGAATGCTTTAAAATAACTAAAAAGGATGGTTGGAGGGGGACTTTATCTGTCTTGCCAGATTTCAATACGCCTGTATTATGTAGTTTGGCTTCTTGTTTTGATGCTCATCAGACTTGGTGGCTGTTTCTTATGTCAGCAGGACAAAGCAAAACAACATCACCTAATAATGACAATTGCATTGCTGGGTGAATGTGTAACACCTATAATTTGTGATGAATCAGAGAGTGGGGGGGTGGAGAAAAGTAAGTTAGCTGATGGATGACATGACTGTAAAAGAGGGAAACAAAACTGATTGAATAAAAATTGTAGATTAGATTTTAAAAGTCACAGTCAACTGATGGACGGTGACAAGCATTATTTCATGTGATGTGATCAGACACTTTGTAGCAGTAAAAGCCCGGGGGCAACATTGTGCCATCACTAAAGTTGTGATTACAAGATGTGAGATGACAAACACAAATGTTCACGCATCACTGAAATATGAACTGAACCCATCATTTTCATCCCTTTTTACACAGCTTCCATGCGTCTGTATCACATATAACATCATCACCAACCTCTCTCAAATCTGAAAATATGTTTGTTTTTACCTGTGAAAAAAGTTCAGGGAAAGAACGTAATCACACAGTTTGGGAGAAAGAAGCTTTACAATAACAACAATAACAGGAGTACAAGGTTTCCCACCAACTGTGATCTCCAATTGTGCTCTTGCCTTAAGCAGCCACCCACAGTGAAATATTCCCCCCACAGCTCATGCACACAAAAGAACCAACCGGTTGTTGAGTTGAACATTTGGACAGGAGGAATGTTTATCCATCAATGATTGGTTTGTTAGCCACTGTGGCGGTCAGATTGCGGTTTGACTGATGACAGATTTACCTGGTAGGTGGGGGCCGGGGGGTCAGACACACAACATGACCTTTCCGACCCTGTGTGTGTGTGTGTGTGTGTGCGCGTGCGTGTGAGAGAGAGGGGACAATGAAGTGTAACGTTAGGTGTCCTGCGGTTACGGGATAGACCTAAAGTGAAGGGTCAAAGAATAAACAACAGCTTTTAAGTGCAAACTTGTAATTATACAACAAGTAGTTCCGACCAAGCAATCTGATTGGTCAATAAGACATTTAGAACGTGCTCAAATCAGCATTACAGCACGGCTGACTTATCACTGAAAATATTACTTCGCCATGTCATGTTGTTTATACATCTCCATGGCAACATGGATTTTTCCCCCTTTTATTTTCAGAAACGTCATTTATTACTCGTGAAAATAAATCACAAACTACATTGACCTCCTGTAGGTTGTTCCTGTCAGCTGCCAAAGTCACATTTATAGAACAATTATTTTATTTTATTTTTTGTTAATATATTGTAAACCTCCCCGTTACAGCCGAGAGGATTGTCTCCCTCCCATGTGTGTAACGTTACAAAGTCGGAGAGTTGTGATCGCGGTGAATATGTTTTTTTAAAATATGGCCTGAGCTGAATATTTCATTGGATAAAACGGAGGTGATTACCTGTATGTTTCTCTCTCTCCCTCTCTCTCGCTTGCACCTTTTGGGCTTTTAAATAGTCTGGAGTAATCGTTTGGCTTTCTCTATCAGCTGTGTCGGCGACACGGCGCTATATAACTTCATTTACATGTAGAGTTTGCGGTTGTAGAAGCTACATATGTGAAAGGAAAAAAACGGCATCTTGTCATAACTTGGGCGAGTTTGTGCAGTATTGATTTAGTTCGGGAAAGTCCGAGACCGCGTTAAAACATGAACGTCAGCTCAGAGTTCACTCATCTGGGGCTAGAAAATCATTTCTGTTGCTAGGTCGTTACTAAGGTTCGGACTATTTGCTGTAGAGGTGAACTAGGTTCCATTACACATAGGAGTCTACTGACGTGACTGATTGTGTTTCAGTTATTAGTCAGACCCCATTTATTTCCATGGAAACGGGAAGCACACTCGCAAAAAACTTTAAATTTTGAGAGCAAAATGTCCATCAACATGAATATTTATTTAATTATACGCTTTATTTTGTTGGTAATTGTTGTATAATCGCAATATTACCCTCGAGGGTGTGCTTAAAGCACACCCTCTCGGGTAATATTGCTTAAATGTGACAGTTTAAACTTGAACTGTAAATAAAACTGTTCCAATTCTCAAAAGGGCAATTTTGAAATTAGAAAGGAATTGCAGGTGAAAGTGAACTTGAACTGCAACATTCCATCACTGCAAATTGCATTAATTAATTAATTTATAATTAAGGCATTGTTTCTTTAAGTGCAAAAATAATATTAATGGTAAAAAAAAATTAAAAAACTCAAACTGTCTCAAGTCAAGTCTGCAGCAGCTAAAGCTCCCTCCCTCCCTCTTTTCGAGGAAATGTGTAGAAACGGAGCCCATGGTAAATAAAGTGACGGTGTGTGGAGCGGTTCCTGTGACAAGTCCGGCCCGGTCACGTCGCCTATCTCCAGAGTCTGGGCGTCATGTGTTATGATACGACGGTCATAAAGTGGAGGAGAAAAGTCGCACTGTGAAAACACGGAGCTGCTCGTGTCCTTTATTCTGCGGTAACACGTATCATACAGTATGTTGGCTCACCTACGGCGTGAAGAACATGCGGTTCCTGTAGATGTCTGTGTGTGTGTCAGCTCTGCACCGCTGCCACACGCACACACACACACACACACACACACAGCGTCGGAGCGCTCAAGTGAAACAATCACCTGAGCTGACGTGAACTCCGCTCGTAGTTTGGTTTGGTTTGGTTTTTATTCATATCAAACACAGCAATAGCTACATTGCACAGCTACAAAGAGGAAGAAAGAAACTCCGCTGGTAGTTACTGTGAGTCAGAGCGTCAGACGTAACCGCGCCACTGCTTCATCAGGCACGAGACTACCGGAGGAAAAAATCGATCTCACGCGCTGTGAATCGATATTACAAAATTTAAATGAAATCGATCCAGAATCGATTAAATCGATTTTTTTACCCAGCCCTAGACCTGACCACATGTCAGCTGTAGGAGAGGAAAACTCTGCTGTTCTCAGCTCCACCGTGACAGCTTTTTTTGTTGTTGTTTTTTTATAAAGCTCCGGTAGCGACCCACCTAAAATATGGATGGACACGCTGCACTGGCACGGATCTAGTGTATTTATCAGAGCTTGGTCACCATGCTGAGGCAGCTGTGTTTATATGGAGTTATACTTTCAAACTCTTCAGGCAATGATAAGTGTCGGTGGCTTTTTGACTCGTTACACTCAGTGGTCGCCGGCATTTTAGTGAACGTACACAGCTGAGGCCAGTTTCACAACAACAGTTTTTGTTGCCTCTTTTCACTGACAGCTGTGTGATTAGTGCACTGCGCACACTCTGAAGCCCGTTTTAAAGAGAGATCCCACTATATTATGGACGCCACCAGTAACAGGCAAACAGCCAGTCATTCAGCAGCTGTGTAGTTAGGTTGCAGCACCATTGCCATGGGTTTGAGAGCAGAGCAGCGTGTAGTGAAAAGCCAGGAGGAGAGTAGAATAACTCGGTAACTACGAGTGAAGTGGGGGGCAACCATCATTCCGACATCCCACCAGTCCGACATAGGTCTCTAATTGATAGCTTTCAGTGACGTCACTTCCCAGGGCCCTGGCGGTCAAAAGCAACATTCCAAAGCGGCCCCGCAATGGACTTTCTATGGACAAACAACCGAGTAATGACTTAAATCATCTGCCAGCAGCCGAGAAAGAAAGATATAAAAACAGCTTTGAAGTTTTGGGCACTTGTGACCCATATTCAACACCAGCTGCTGTATACGAGCTGTTTAAGATGACCAGTTCCCTGCCGAAGCTCGAGTTGGGCGATGTTTACATTTACCTGGTGGAGAATCCATCATCCTCCACCGCTTGTAACCAATATTTCCGGTGTTATGGCTCAACTGGTTTCTGATTAAAAGCCCCATTTTGTAGTTTTTTGATCTTAAAATAATGTTTCTGAACTCATTGAAGTGGTAGAAATGTACCTGTAACTTTCCTGTGCAGGAACACCGTCCTGGTACCGCAGCTCCGCTGAGCTCTGAGCTCCAGCCCACTGAGCCCAGGCTCCCTGCTCCTCTCACCCACAAACCAGAGCCCTTAGCTGGGCTGCACGGTGACCAGCTTCCCTCCCCCCCTTCCGCCCGGAGCTTTGCACCGGGGGGAAGGACGGCAACGATGACGGCGGTCCGATAGCAGCGGGACCGGCGGCGGCAGCGGCGATGGTAACCCGGCGGGACCGCCGCCACCGGGCACGGCAGCAGCACCGCCCGCGGGGGCAGCGACACGGTAACGGGGGTCGGGACCGACCGCGGCGCGGCGAGGACGATGACCGGTGTTGTTTAGCGTATTTTCAGAGTGTTTTCCATTAGTTCGTAACTTTAACATGACAGGCTTTGTCATACTGTGCAGTGTTGTGCAGAGTGTCGTGTGGCGCTGACTGTCTGTAGATTGGAGGAACAGGTTCACTCACAGAAGCATAGCCTATTGGCTGCAGTAACATGTGAACTGCGGCTTGATTTGCACGGAAGTGCAGCACAGCTGTTGTTCGGTACTGTAACCAGTTAAATCAGACACCAGTTGGGCCATAACACCGGTATTTTTGAAGCAGCAGGGAGCAGTGTATGTTTTTCTGCCTTGTCCTAACCAGCGGACAGCGGGGAAGTGGATTGTTTTGACCGCCAGGGGGGCGTTCCATACGGGCCGTGACGTCACATGAAAGCTATCAATTGTCTAAATGGCAACATTTAATTTTCTATCAAATGTTGATAGACATCAACATTTGAAAAAATCTACCGGCCAAGTACATTTTTTACCGACCAAATAATAAGTTGCCTCTTTTCGTTACATATACATCAGTTTCAGCACTTTTCATTGAGATAACAGTATTTTAGAGCAATACATGCTTAGAAAAGAAGCCAAAGCCAAATAAATTGTAATCTTATTGAATAATCAAAACATTCCAAATTGGGAAACCTTAACATTGCAAAACTAACAAACGAAACACTCCTTATATTCTATTCTATTCTGTATTCTGTTTTCTGAGAGATGTTCACAGTCTGTTTTTGCAAGTCCAAGTCAAGTCTCAAGTCTTTGTGGGGTGAGACTTCATCAAGTCTCAAGTCTTTGGTCACGAGTCCAAGTCAAGTCTGAAGTCTCTAAAAAATAAAAGTCTCCTGTCTCTTCTGGTTGTAATGACCCTTCTATCATCTGCTGCTATCCGGTCTACTAAAGATGCTGCACAGCTATATCTAAGAAATTCAAAGCATTTACTGTATTATTATCACTCCTTTATTAGCAAACAGTACCTATTGATTAGTTGTTTATGATCACTTTAAATAGGCTATTGCAATGCTATATGAAGAAAACACATAGCCTAATGAAAGCTTTCCTTTAAAGGAAAACTGTATTCTGAGTCAAGAAAGAATCAAGGCTGCTCTGCCTCTCTGCATGTTTCTGAGAGAAGAACTGCTGTTATTATTTTTTTCAATTAGCTCAGTCAACTCATGGGGGCGTGTCGACACGTGCAGTGCGGACTTCCATACGGGCCTTCAGTCATATTTCGCAGCAAAAACAAAACAAAACGTATCCTACAGTAGCCTGATATGTGCCAGACCCAGTTATGCAGCAGTCTCTGTGAAGGAAGGCCAGACAACAAACGATGTGCCTCACCTGTACGGACGGTGCAGCTATAGGCTATTAAAAAAAAAAAAATAAAGCCGGTTCACAGTCACCTGTCACTCACCCGCAGCTGACAGCGCTGTCAGAAGAGCTCTGCTGTCCCTCTCTCTTGTGTTTGGCTGCACTCTGGCACGAGCCAAAAATAATAATAATGATTGTTCACGAGTCCCAAAACAGGATTCCAAGTCAGGTCTGAAGTCTCTGTGTGTGCGACTTGAGTGCAACTCGAGTCCTCATCTCTGGTCTATAGCTCCGTGAGCGCGAGAGAGATAGGCATGCACGCACACACACAGCTGCGGGGCAAAAGCGCTGTCAACCGGCGTGGAGAAATGAAAGGGAGGGCTCCGGCTCGCGCGGAGCGCGCTATTTTCGGTGCACGGCGCTTTGCAGCGCTTCTGCGGTGTCCGCGTGTGTCACTGGCGTGAAGCTACAACTGTTTTCTGCAGCTGCTGCAGCTCAAACAAACTAGTACATGCTCACGACAGTAGGCGGAGCATCAGACGGCAGAGTGACAGGCTGCTGCCGCGCTTCACTGACATGTGATGTCGAGGAAATATGACTAGGGATGTAACGATACACTCAACTCACGATTCGATACCATTCACAATTTTTTGTTCACGATTACGATTTTCTCAATTCTTTTTAAATCAAAATGAGCTACAGACAAATTATGACCTAATAAAATGATATTTTATTCATAAGAGAAAGATAGTCTGAAAAAGTCACCTTTCACTACAGATACACTGCACATCGCCATTTATCACCTTTTATCACAAGTAAAACTGGTCTTATTGTCGTTCAATTAAAAAAAAAAACAATTTCATTGGTCGATTGGTCTGAGGAAAAACAAAATAAACATTTGGAGCCGAGGCTTGTCAAAATGAAATCAAAATCAATATGACTGAACCGTGTGTGAAAGGTTGTAGGGCTTTTAATTTGAAGGGCCAGATACAGGAAGTCGTGACACTAACGCGCTGTCAGCTTTTTTTCTTCTTTTTTCTAGAGGGCAGGTCCCTGCGATATCGCAGTTTTTTTCCCGATGTTGTTACAGACGTGACTGGTTTGGAGACTCCGACCATGGATCTATTATAAGATATTATGTATTATACATCCATGATTATCCATGATGATACGTGAATTCACGTCGGCTATCACTGCTGTTTTCAACGAGCCCCGCCGCCGTCTCAAAGCACTCACCGAGTCACCGGCAGTCAGTTGGAGCAGCAGTCTGCTGCAGTCAGAGCCTCGCACCGCTGCATGCCGCTGACCAACCACCAGCCTCAGCTCAGTCACTCAGTCACTAACTCACCTCATCTACCGTGTTTATTGGTGATAAACAGGCATACTGCCTGTAATTAAAACCTGGCCGCCGAATCCCTGAATCCCGGACCCAACACTGCCACTCTCATAAGCAACGAGCGACCGCGGGGAGCAGGGGGGGGGGGTACTGAGGGACAAGAGAGATAGAGAGAGAAAAGAGAGTGAATTAGTAGGCTATGTCTGCGTGGTGGGCGGCCGCATCTGGTGTTGAACAAATGAATCAAACAGTGACTTTTGAGATAATGTAACCTACTTCTCACCAGAGACTTTGTTCTCACGCATCGCGGTTTTTTATTTTATTTCAACCGATGCAAGTCGTCACACATTTGTTGTTGTTGTTATTCGTGTCACGATGCATCGTTACTAGGGATGTGAACGTGTACGAAAATATCTACACGTGTACACTGTGCATTTTTTTTCGTGTACACGTGTACACGCTTCAGGACCGCTATAGGTTGCTATATAGCCTTATTTTTGTTTAGTCTGATATGCGCAGCCGGTGACACTGCAGCCACCGTGCCGGTGTTACACCGGAGCGGAGGAGACCGGACGGCGGATTCGTCCCGCCCCCCTCCCCCCCGACACGCACCGCACCGTAACTGGAGAGATCTGCCCGGTGAGCGTTCAGAGTCGACCACCGTACCCCCCCCGCCCGCCGGTCTCGCTGACCTCCACCCTTCCTGATCCGCTGCAAGTTGCCAGAGCCCCGCGGAGCCAGTCTCTCCCTCCTCTCCCACACTTCAGCACCTGCCCTGCTACAGCTTGGCTCGCTCCACCGTCCTTTATTTTTGAAGTATAACTAATAATAATGCTGCCTAACCATACACACAAAAAAAACTTGTAGTTGTATTCATAGAGACGTAACAGGTGTGGCACGACAAGCTGTGATCAGCTGTGGTCAGTCAGTATAGGTCATTTCAATTTGCGCATCTGTGTTTTTTTCCTTTTTATTTTGTTTTATAACATTTATATGCGCATCGAGAGTGAGTGAGTGAGCGAGCGTGAGACAGAAACAGCGGGTGCACCAGATGATTGCCAACCGGCAAAAACTGAAATGAGACGGTTAAAGAGAAGAAAAACACAGTAAATGTCCAAGAGACTTTGTCCCGAGGAAGGATCGGATGGGCTCAGGTTTAGTGATGAGGAAACTGTCACTGCAGCTGCGCATCTGTCAGCAGCTGCTCCAAACAGACACGTCACTAACTTTATTTTGAAGGGACAGATTAGATGTTGATTTTGTTAACAGTGACTTTGTTGCACCCAAACATTAAGCATATATAGAACAGACCCGGCTTGAGACCGGCTTTTATTTGCTCAAACCTGGAGAGAGACCCGACCCAGTGCAACCGGCATCTCGAGACTCGCCTTTTTTTTTCTTTTTTTATAGAATTTACAGTAGCCTGGGCTGCATGACGGTCTGGGAGACGCTGTGCGCTACTGTAGGGGGGATGAGAAGGCTCGCGGTTCAAATGATGTAGACTTGATCTAAAGTAGGCTCTGTCTGACCAGAGGGGGGGACAACACGTATCCCCACCGGGGATAATAATAAATGACCAGAGGGGGGGACATCGAAAACAGAGGGGGGGGGGGGGAATCCCCACCATCCCCCCCGGCAAATCGCACCCTGCGTATGAGTGATCAGAACAGTAAATTGTTTACGCTACTTTTAAAAGGAGTAAAGGCATTTAAAACGAGGAGCGAGCCGAGCCGAGCCGACACTGTGCAGCCCAGGACAGGTGCTGAAGTGCGGATGAGAGGAGAGGACAGACCGGGCAGGAGCAACCAGCCCAGAGGCATCTCGTCAGTCCTCGGCCGTCTTCAATGTCTCGAGACACCCCTTTCAATTCTTTTAAGGTTATTTGTTTGTGTTTAGGGAGGCTATATTTGCATAGAATATTTTTTGGCAACCAGAAAAGCAATGTCGGACCCGGCGTTTATTTCGGATGGGCGTTTAGCCTACTCGGTGGCGGCGCCATCACACTCGCTCGCAAAAAAAAAAAAAAAGAAAGGAAAAAAAAACTCACTCACGCACATTTTGTCTGGAGGAGGGAAGCGCGTCACAGCATCATTTTTATTAAATCATAGTTTTCTCTAAATTAAGACAGTGTGAGGGACTATTTTTCACCCAGCCCCCCAAAATGTACGTAAAAAAAATAAATAATAATAATTGCGTGTACCGTTTAGGGATTTTTTACTAAACGTTTACAGTTTCATTCCGTGTAAACGTTTACACGTGTACACAGTCACACCCCTAATCGTTACATCTCTAAATATGACCATAGCCAATTATCAATATCGGTCAAAAATGTATCGTGATCCCAAGTCGAGATCGCTTTATCGCCCAGCCCTATGGTAAAGTATGGTGGGAACTAATTTGGTATCGTGACAACTCCAGATATATGATTTAAATAACAGTATGATGCGACGCCACATAACTTTGTCGCTTTTATATAACAAGAAACAAGCTGATCCAGTCGTATCAAGCCATCGTCTGTCAAGAAAAGCCTTCGTTAATTAGAGCTGTGATTTGCTCTCAGCTTTGGCCAATTTTCAGACTGTTAGGATCAATGCAGTGACATCCCAGACAAAAAGCCCGGTGCAACGTTTCAGATTGGTGAATTGTAACCCCCCGTGGTACAGTTTAATATCAGAGAGGTGTTGCTAGGAAAAGAAAGATGTGGCCCCCTCAGCAGTCGGAGGGTCAGTGGCAATCAGAAAATCTTTTATTGTAGCAGCATGGAGTGTGATCTCGAATTTGTGTCGTGGGGTTTAAATATGGTCAGACTCTCACATCCTTCACACTGTAATCCGAGAGTTTGCAAGGTATTGCTCAGCTGTCGACGTGTTGGTTCTTTTTTTCACTCGTTATAAACGTTAGCTGTCTCACCCCTGCTTCACAGCTGAATCTGTGTGACTCAATGTACAGTTAAGTGACTAAACTCAGACCAAGTGGCAGCCTGTCAACAGTGTTTTTCAGTGCCGTGCCGCCTTCTCATGTGGACAAGGCGAAATGCAAAATGCAGGCGTGACTTGCAGGTCATGTTTGATGTGAAAAATCGTGATTGTGATAAAAGAGCAGCTGCTGCAATTGGCGATGAGGAGATTTTCCTGCCGCTCCGAGGGCTGTTTAAATGGGGTCACCAGCGGGAAGAGGCCTTTCTATTACTGAGGACTGTCATATCAAAAGGAAACACAAGAATTTCTGGTCCTGAGTTCTCGCTCTGCACTCCATCCACGTCCTCTGTTAAACTCATCATCCTTGCCACCATGTAAGAAAAAGAAAATTATAAGGGGCTTGCTTTTTTTATGAATGCAAATCAATTTCCTCCCAATATTTATGCCTTGGCTGCTTTTACAGTTGACCTGAGGGTTGAAGTGAACTGCAGAGGAAGGGCCATTTTGGAGAATTCAATCTGCTCCTCCGTCACTGTGGTCATTCAGTGTGTCAGCAGAAACACCCTGGAGGACTCTCTCGCTCTTTCTCTGTTTCCTTCTCTGACTCTTCATTCTTCCAAGCCTCTCTTCCTCTGTAATTTACAACACAAAAGTTGTACCAAATCTGATTCTGGTTTTCGTTCTCTCTCATTTTACAATGTATTGGAATTGGGTGAGTATATTTAAGCTTGGGTTGTAAGGATAGTTTTGCAAAGTAAGGGCGTTTTGACTGGTAATCATGTTGGGAAAGGCCTTTAAAGGGCTGATTGCCATTAAGATTCCCTTTAAGTCGGTGTCTCGGGCCTGATTGTGAATCAGAATACTTCATAATCTCCCGGGGACCTTTGCGGTCCATTTTAACAGCACGGCAATGCCATACCAATGTCTTGTTTTAAGTGGGATTTCCATGTATTTTTGGATTATAAAGCAGCCCTAGGTTCTTTATTAATACTGTGAAAGTATCAAAGCCTTAGTCCACAGAGACATGTACACAGCCTGTATTCAAAAACTGAGCCTCAAATCCAGCCATCAGGACCTCTGTGACTTTCAAGGCAGGATCAGACCACACAGATTCAGACCGAATTTCACACGATTTTGTCGCGGCCAATTTCCAGTGTCGGGCCTGATTATGAACAGAACGACGAACGTACGTGTAGTGTAACATAACTGATGAACAGCAATTTTGCATCTAGGACGCTCTACGATGCCCCAACGGAAAGTTTAGCATGTTGGAATTTTTAGAATTTCTTTGCTTAGTCTGACGCGTCATTTACACACAGTGAAGCTCGCTTTAGGCAATGTACGTTTTGTTTGATTCATTGGAAAACAGTTACCCTATCTGAAGAGAGACTCTCTTCGTCTTACATGGACCTGTAGCCTGAAAGGAGCAAGACAATGCTGAGATGACTTTCAGTAGAGCAGTGTGAAACGTTAACTTGGTCAATGTGGTCAGAAATGATCTATGGGTAAATGTTTTTTCTCCCTTTGAAAATACCGGTAGTAAAGTGTTTTGGGTTTGTTGTAAAATTGTGATTTGACTAATTAGATTGTGGCAGGGGCTTCAGTTGAGGGGGCAGTCCTTCAGCATAACACCACAGTGTCAGATAGAGAGCTAGCACTGTGACATAACCTTTAGTTTTCAATATCTTAAGAAGTTTTTAGCTGAAAAATGGCATCATCTTCTTTTGATTTAGTTTGTATTTGGATTCATAGAGAGAGTAATACAAAAAAAGTGACAGACACCAACAAAACAAGAACTTAAAAAGTCTGAGTGACTACCTACTTGTTTTCTCACCAGGGCTATGCAGATTTGTTTGGAAAAAAACAATAGAAATGGAAACAGAAATGGAAGGAGGGACCCCTTGTTGATTAGCTCAGTCAATATGAATACAAATGGATGGAGCATAGATTAGTGTTCAAGCTTTCATAAACTCTGTCCGTCTTATCTAAACTGCAGCAGGATTACTCCACATGACAACATACTGCTTTGACAGCAGGTTAATATGGACAACCACATTATGGTTTGGGAGACAGGAGAAGCTAAAGAGAGTCTGGAGTGTATATTGCATTGTGGGAAGGAGCAAGAGGAAGAGAGCTATAGAATGAAATGTGATGGAGGTACCATGTTGATTATCCTAATCCAACATGAATACTAATGGGAAGACGATAAGACATGCGGTGATCACTGTGAAAACCCGGCAGGCCGCAAGCGGATTAGTTCACAAAGGATGTTGGATCCTTTCAATACTTGAATTTAGAGGTTTGGTCGGGTTTCAGGCATGTCTGAAAATGTAGACCTGAAAAGTTACAGCTGGCCATTACACAGGAACAGAGGAGTAGTTGCATAATGGGAGAAAGAAAGACAGAAGCACGAGCAAAGATGAAGCCTGTCAGTCCAGCATGATTATAAATGAATGGACAGAGGATTATGATGACACATATCTCAGTGAAAGAAAAAAAAAACCCTCTGAGAATGAGGATTAGTGTACATGACAACATGCTATCTGTCTCCTGGTCGATCAGTGTTTTGCACTTGGACAGAGAAGAATTGCAAAGTGGCATCATGGAAATTGCAGGAGATTCAGCTTCACTTTATATTGTGGGAATGCTGAGAGAAAGAGATAGAGGGACCGTGTGTTGATTAGCTTAGCCTCCAAATAAATGCCAATTGATGGACAATGGATTGGGATTAGACCTACAGATCCTTCCAGAAAGCCCTCTGAAAGTTTCTCTACCCCTTTATCTCTCTTCTCTTTCATCTGGTCTGGTGGAGCTTAGTCCAAATGCCAGCACATAATGTTGATTAGCGTCAGCTCACATTTTTCGCACTGGAGTGAATCTGCAGCAGTGCTTGGGTAAAATTCATGTGGATGGATTAACTAATATATTTTGATTTCTGAAATTTGCTTTCATAACACACAAGTCATGTTAATAAAGCAAGCGGAATTGGCCTGAACCAAATTGAACTTTAGCCATTAAAAAGTTCAGCATCTGTCCATGGTCAGAATGAGGGAGGGAGTTTTTTTTCCATTCTTTTGCCTCTCTGTCAGACTCTGCTTGTAGTCAGTGGCTGATGGAAGATTTGGGGGTTGAAAATATTTTTAGAAGTTAGATTTGTAAAACCTCAAATAACAGAATTCACATCAGAGAGCAAAGATGTGTCCATTGACATAGAAATACATTATTCTCACCAAATAATTGCTGCAATCTAGGAAACACAGCAACAGCATTTTGGCAGAGTGAGACCAGACAAAAGCCATGCGCAGTCACAAAGGTTGTGTTCAGGTAATCTAACACATTTATTGGCTCACATTAAATTTTTAGGATTAGACTTTTAAATCATTTGAATTTTTTCTGTGTACATTTTCTGCCTTTTAAAGTGAAGGCAGAGTTGCCCACAGGAGGGGGTTAGCTGAATCCAGAAAGGCTGGCAGGGGGCTGGAGACAGATGACCAATTTAAACATTAGAGGTGAAGCAGTTGAAAAATCCACTCACGTTGACTTTGTTGTCATAGTTCCCGCTCTGTTGACTTTTACTCCCGTTCCTGCCCAATCACGTGATTAATAGTGAAATTTACTCCCATCCCATGCGACCCATGGGAATCCCGAAAAAATGTCAGCCTCTAATGTAAACCCCACCTCGAAAGGCTCCAGGTCTGGGGATCAAACCTCCACCCTTCTTGTTCACCAGTTTACAGCTTATTGTGTCACTTGTGTAGAACAGAGTCCTGCTATCAGTATCATTTTCTTGTAGTATACAATAACATTTTAGGCGATGAAGTTGCTTCTTTACCCATCCTACAGCTACAGAGCAACATGATGAATGATGTGGTGTGTTTGTGTCCACCTGATGAATCTAAATCCAGTGTCCTCTCTTCTTTACCTCTGTATTTAGTCTCCATGACCTCCTGAGCTACTTTACCAGCTGCTCTCTGAGTCTTTCTGCTCTTTACTGCTGAGCAATAGAGGACAGTTGCTTTTTACATGTTTCTCTGGAAACATCTGCAGTTGAAAACTACAAATGTGGCGTGCCCCAACAGAAAAACAATGAGGTCACCAAAATGAAAAAGCAATATGAGAATAATGATTATGATCACTTGATGTTTTCTAGCTCAGGGTTTCCATCATGTATGAATGATGGACAGTTTGAGACGACGTGTATAAAGCAAGAATAAGAGTGCCCCAACACTTCTGAAAGAGCTGAGCACTGTCAGCTTTTCTTCAGTGGGTTGACAACGTGCTTTAGTCACAGCTTGAAGCTCTGAAAGGAGTTGCGTTTCAACTTCAACTCAATCAGTTGCCAAGATGTCAGATCACTGATAAAAGTCTGAGTAGCATAGCCGTCAATCTAAAGTATTCTTGCTTTCTGTGCAGTGTTTTTTAACTTTAGTCCTCTTTTTAAAAGTTTATTAAGGTGCCTTAAGAAGCACAGCACACCTCCCCTAATGCTCCGAGCACTTCAACTCATTTTACTGTCTTTGTTTTCCTCGTTCAAATAAGTTACATTTAACAACCTGGTGGTTTATTTAAAACCAGTTTGATCATTTGCCTTTTAAAAAAAACACCTTGTCAGCTGCATCTCAGGAAAGAGCATGATGAATAAAATATTATTATTCCTGATAGAAAAACATTGTTTTCCTTTAAGATACGTAAATGTTTTGTTTATGACCTTCAGGTTTTTGTAATAATTAGTATTATTCGTAATCATTTCAGGGTCTTAAGATGTGTTTCCTACTGATCGTAATGTCTCAGCTGGGCAGAATTACTTGGTGTATATGGAGCTTGGCAGCTTTCCTAAACCTTTAATACTTAAAGCATTGATTTGATTCACTTGTTTTAAGCGAGACTAACTGAAACAAGATGACAGATAAAAGCAATGAGACATGATAATAAATATCAAAATAAATGATCAAATTATACAAATGTGTGCAGGTGTAATTAAAAAAGGGACCCTGAAAAGAAAAAAATTCTCTCACCTCATTACATCTAAGTGGCTGGTAAATCCTTTGAATTCACTCAGTTGGAGTTGTTGTCTTCACTCCTCATCAGCTACAGTGACTCAGCCAATCATGTGAGCCATTATTGACCTCTGTGGGGGGGACGCTCTTCTTTTTGCTTCTCCCTCCCTCAGGTTGAGTAAGACCCTGCAGGTGATGGATTCTCTAGCCACTAAGCACTCGCCTGACCGCTGCCTGTGTTTGAATAATGTGAACATGAAGTGACACAAGCCACAGATGATCTGATTCAGGATTATGTATTGTTGGAACAAGCAGATACAAGGGTGGATTTGTGGTTATTTAGGCCAGTGTTAAGTAGAACGTCACTTCCTCCCGACGCATGTGTTTTAAAAATGTAATTACTGACTCTGAGCTTTAGTACATCAAAGTAGATTCTCAGAACCAAAGAATCCAAAAACCATCCACCTTTTTACCGCAATCGCTCATGTAGTATAAATGATCTGGAAAATAATCAGATCAAAGAAGAAGTTGAAGAAGAACTGATTCCCTCTGCACTGATTATTGAATGATGCTTTAAAGGACAATTCCGGGCAAATTCAACTCAGGGCTCTATTTTCCCATCATTTTAGGTCTAAAAGAAAGAATCTGAAGATTTTCAGTTTACAGAGGAACTAAGCAGTTCCTATGCTACATTTTTACTACATACTTTTTAATTAAAAAGCTCCAGAGTAATTGTGATCGTTAACTACATGACTTGTGACTTATTACAAGTGAGAACCATAGACTGTAAAAAAATATGGACGTAGCATCCGTGACGTCACCCATTGGTTTTGGGGAGTCATTTTTGTGACTCAAATATGGCGGCCTGAACAGCGCCATGTGGGATTGGCCGGCCGAGAACCCGCCCACTGGCCTTGAAGCAGCTGTCCATGGAGCTGCTCGGACCTGTCACTCAACGTTTCCACGCCCTAATTGGCCAGAGTTTTAACCTAATAACAGTAAAACGGTAGAGTTAAAAAAAAATTCACCCCCCCAGAGTGTGTGCGGGGGTAGAAACTATCGATTGAGAAAAAAAAATGTGCTGACACCAGGCTTTTAACATGTTTATTGAGGATGTAAAGTCGGCGATTTTAACACGGGGGTCTATGGAGAATGCTCCCTTCTGACACCAGCCCCCAGAGGAAGCCGGGGGGATTGCAGTTTTTTGAACGCGGAAGTGAGCTTCACTTCTCAGACCGACAACTGCCCCCTTGGTGAGAACGGAGGCTCTCTGCCTTCACCTGGCATCCCACGGCTGAAAACCAACCTTGCAACATCAGTGTAAGTTACTTGTTCTCCGCCCCGGTGTCCCAGCTCTCGTCTCTGCACCCCGCGACACAAACGCGCTCTGTAACCCGTAAACTTTTGTTTATGATGGTTAAGACTTTAATATTCTTTATTCTCCGGATAAGTCACAATCAGCAGAGGTCTTGCTCTCCCTCGACGCACACAAAGCGTTTGATCGTATTGAGTATGAATATCTATTTGCAACATTGGAGAGGTTCGGTTTTGGACCAGTCTTTTGTTCCTGGATAAGGGTCCTGTACACTGCGCCGCTGGCCTCGGTCCGCACTAATAAGATAATTTCCAAGTATTTTTCTGTATGTAGGGGGACCAGACAGGGCTGCCCCCCTATTATTCGACCTGGCCATTGAACCGCTAGCAGTTGCACTAAGGAGTACTGGGGAGATCAGGGGTATTGATAGGGGGGGGCAAACTCACAAGCGGACGACTGTCCAACCCTTCTATTTCTATTCCGAAGGCATAAAAAATTATCTCTAGCTTTGGGGAAATATCAGGCTACAAAATCAACCTTACCTACCTGCTGCCAGGCTCCGGCCACCCTCTACCACATGTTTTGGACATTTTGGACAAATTGGTACAGTTTTGGTCCTCAATTTTTGACACATTCTCTTATATTTGCAACAAAGACATAGGCCCTGCCCCTGAAATCGCATTGTTTGGTGTGGCCCCTGCTGAGGTGGCGATATCTAGGGTACAGTCGGATGCCATCGCCTTCTCATCCCTACTAGCTAGGCGCCTTATTTTGTGTAACTGGAAATCAGTTAGGCCTCCCATGCACAGGCGCTGGGTGGGGGATGTAATGGCACATTTGAAACTTGAGAAATTGAAACACTCAATCAGGGGATCAACCCAGAGATTTTACAATGTCTGGCAGCCGTTTTTGAACTACTTTAATCTGGGGTTCCCAGCTAGGGACACTGAGACTACTACTTAATTGACTCACAATCTCTGTAACAGGTTTAAATCTGTACGCTTTATGTTTACTTTCTGTTATTGGTGTCATTTTTATTTTTTTTTATTTTTTATACATTTTTAATTTTATACGTGTACGTTTATATTGTTACTGTTGCTCTATTTTTCATGTATATTGTGACTGCCGTTTGCAGCCTTGTTGACTGTGTTGTATGTATTTGCAGTATACAAAGCCAATAAAAATATTTGAATAATAATAATGATGGTTAAGACTACACAAACACATGCGCAGTAACATCGTTTATGTTATGTAACATTTCAATTTATTGATTTTTCGCCGGCTTCATTGTAAACAAATGCACATGGCTGAGAGCAGCGTAACCAGAACAGCAGAAAAGCGAACAGACTTGCATAGTCCCCCTTTAATTGCTCCTGTTTTGCGGTAGTTGTGTCTGTCCCTGCATTGAAACATTTTTGCTCCCGTTTAGTTTACCCTTGTATTTAGGGCTAATTACTTGTGTCCACTTGTGATCGGATCTCTCAAGACACATTTTAATGACAGGTGTAAACAGGCTCTCTGACTCTATTGGTATCTCATGGAGTTCCTCCTTTAAATTACATAGTGCTATAGTAAATGTGAGCTCCCATATCACAGATTTGATTTGGAAAGAGAATTCTATTCTGCGTATCGCCTCAAGGTAACTATTGTGACGGATGTTTCAAGTAACAGTGAGTGAGTTTCCCTTTATCAAGTCGACAGAATCCACATCATCCTCCCTGCCTCTTTCTCTCCATCTGCCTGCTTCCTTTCGTCTACCCTCTTTAAAAACTTTCCTCCTTCAGTCTTGGAACACATGGCCAGCTCTCATTGCCAAAAAACACTTGATTTATGCCCTCCAAGTCTCACTACTTGGAAAAAGGAAGAAAGCTTGAGTGAGTGTGAGAGAGAGAGAGAGGGAGAAAAAGAGGAAGAGACAGACTTGGAGGGGACAGATGCATAGTGAGAGAGAATCCCCAGGTTCTCAAATTAGTCAGATTTCATGAATCACACACACTTTAAATCTCTCTCACACACAGTTGCGCACACACACACGCACACATGCACACACACAAGGCTGTCGTTATGCTAATGCAATTAAACACTCTGGGAAGGAGGGAACAAGTGCCAGTGAGGGCGCTGCTCTTGCTGATGCTGATGAGCTGAACAGAGAACATTGCATTACCATTACAGATTGGAGAAGATGGGGCAGGTGAAGGAGGTGGGGGGCTGCAAAGGGGAGAAAGGGTGAGTGAGGAAGAGTGGAGGGGGGAGGAGGATGCAGAAGAAGTGGGGAAAAAAAAGAATGAGAGTGGAGAAGGAAGATGGAAAACAAAAGGAGACGGAGAGAGGGAAGAAGGGTTCGACATTAACGGTTGCCCGATTGCCCGGGGCAAGTAAAAATTACCGGCGGGCAGGTAGAACCTGTGCGGACTTGCCCGGTCGGGCAAGCACCGACTCAGATTTTATTATTTTTTATTTTCGGACTTTTTATGCATTTATTTTGAAAGGAGAGCTGGAGAGAGACGGGGGAGAGGGAGAGAGTGAGAGGGGGGGTTGACGCGGAGCAAAGGCACTGTCAGGTGGGATCGAGCTGGGTCGCTGCAGCGGGTGTGCTCTACCAGGTGAGATAGGCTCACGTCTACGCTATGTTGCTTGCGGCTCGCCGTATTTAATCGGTGATTTCACCGAGCATTTCACTGGTGAGCGGCCTGACGCTGCTTCATTAACGCTGCCGCTGTTTCAGACTCGGGGCAGACGCAGACGCACGCAGCAACAGTCACCTGTTACCGTTTAGTTACCATACGAGCTAACGTGTCCTTTTTAGGTTATAATTCTGTTGTCAATAAACACACGTGGAGACGGTGCTTCAACCAGGGGTGTCAAACATGCGGCCCGCGGGCCAAAACCGGCCCGGCAGTGGGTCCAATCCGGCCCTCAGCATGAATTTGCACAGTGTGAAAATTTTAAATTGCACATATTTTTATCAAGAAATTTCAGGTGGTTCATAATATGTTTTGTAAAAAGATTGTTCATTAACTGTAAACATCTTAATACTAAAATAGGAAAAATTCAATTTTTAAAATATATTTATAGGCTATCATGTAGAGCTGGGCGGTATGACCAAAAATGTATATCACGGTATTTTTCATAATTATATCGGTTTCACGGTATTTGACGGTTTTTTTTTTTTTCATGCATGACTGGGTGTTAACCCCATTTTCTAATAATTTTGAGAATAATTACTGCAGTAAATTGGCTTAGAATTACCTAATTTAGTGTCACAAGGAGTGAATATTGTAGAAGAACATTAGTATCCAGACTAGTATTAACACGGGTTTGAATGGTCCCACAAAATGCTGCTGTTCATAAAGAGGTGGCAGTGGCACTCATAACTGTAATGAGGTGAAGGAATCAGGATGCATGACTGTTGCAGTCAAAATACAGAAGCCTTTATTAATATAATACAGCCTACAGACTAAAAAAATAATCAACTTGATTATATATAAAGATTTTTGCACGTGAGAATAATCATCAATCTAAAATGCTATCTAATAAATATCTGTTCTCAAAATGAATTCATGACATCAAATAAACATTTCTTCACACACAAAAAAAGTCCAGACAGTAGGGCTACTGCTTTGCAAGTCAGTCTGTGTCCTGCAACACGGTGGCATGGGGGGACTGAGCTCAATCAGAGGTGTGGCTTCAGATCATAACTCCAACAGGTTGAGAGCCAGAGGATCAAGGGGGTGGATCTGACTACACGCAGGCGTAGCTCACAGTCGGCCATATGAGGATGGGCAACTTGCTCTGACTCTGACTGCAGTTACAGTGCAGTAGATATGTGATCCAGTCATCTGCACTAAAAAAACGATTCATAACTCTGTGTAAATACATCAATATGTAGCTATTACTTTAACTATTTGCATAATGTCACTAAAATGTTACTTTTACAAAAAAATATATATTATTAAAATTATCCGTGATTCTAAATATGCTGCATCATAACTGCATAAACGTTCATAAAAATCAAACCGTTTTGAAATCGGACAAAAACTGAGTAAGTTGTGGTCATTATAGCAGAATATGCACCATAGGCTTAATGCTCTGAGGGAGAGAGTTGCCCGTTCCAAGATGGCCGCCGTACTGGCTACGCCGTGTCTTTGGGAAACAGCTGGGGGTGAGTCATCTAGTTCTTATATATATCTATGCAGAGGATTTCTCTCTGTGTTAACTGAGGCAGTGAAACACACCTGCATTAGTGGCCTTGACTTTATGAAGTTGGTCACTTTGATGCTGTCGTTCAAAATATCATGTAACACCAACCTGAATTTATAAAGTTTCCTCATGAAGCAGTCAGGAGACTCACCGACATGACGTGCATGTTTTGTGTTGAGATGCGGCTGGAGATGAGCCAGTTTCATGCCACTGTTTGCTAACTTTTCCCACAGAAGAAAAAAAACAAAAAAAACACGATGGCTCAAGTGGGTTGCAACTCGTGGACGTAAATCCCTTCATCACAAATTTGTCTGAATACTGTCGGGATTTTACCGGCGCTGGTTTCGCCTTTTAAAAAAAATGTTTTATTACTTATCCCTCCGTGGTTTAGCAGCGGTGCTGCTGCTACACATTAACCCCGACTCCGTTGTTTGATTGACAGGCGATGCCGGCAAATGCCAGGTTGGGTTAAACCATCTGGTGGGGGGGGGGGGGGCGCGGTTAAGTAAAAAAAAAAAACTTTTACAGATTATGGTTGTTTGATCAGCGTGAGGTTTTTTTTAAAAAGCCGAAGTAGTTCCTCTGTGGCTGTGACATTTTCTCCGTACATGTTATTCACTGCTCAACCCAGGCATGCAGCTTGTTTGGTACAACTGCAAAACAGTCAAAAAAATCACCGGTATTCGGTATCAACCGGTATACCGCCCAGCCCTATTGTTTTACTGGTTAGGCCTACTTGAGATCAAATTGTGCTGTTTGTCGCCCCTGAACTAAATTGAGTTTGACACCCCTGTGATGATTGGCTGTTTGCCTGTTGTTTCAATGTCCCACATCCTTGAGTTTTACAGGGGCAACTCAATAAACTAGAGTAACATGGAAAAGTCTAGGCTATTTCCAGTAGTCAAATGGCCCGAACCAAGTATTGAGAGCATATAGATGGACATGAACATTTTCATATTAAAAAATGATTTTTTTAAATTGGTCTTTTCTAATATAATTTTTTTTTTTAGATACTACTGAAGCTTAATTGTCCACTGTCCACTGCAGCATGTGAATGCAATGAAAATAATAAAATCTGATTGGAGGAACCAGCTATCTGTTAAAATGTTGTCCAGGTTAATGTTTTTAGCCATTAAAAGGCCCTTCAGTTCAAGATTTTAACTGTGATCGGGCATTAAACAGGTGGCTCACCTGTTCAGATGTCAGATGACCTGCTACTGGTCAAATAATGTGTAATAGCAGTTAATTTTACATGTCTGCAATGATTGATGCAATTATAGATAATAATAAATACTGCTTTCTGAAGAAAGAAATGTTGTGTAGTGTTGTGTATATAGTCAACAGGAAGGATTTTAGTAAGATATAAGTCATGAGCGACAGTATGCACCACACAATCAGAAAAAAAACCTGGGCAGGGCAAGTAAGAATTTAGATGGGGCAAGTAGATTTGAGAAGTACTTGCCCGATAGGGTAAGTAGGAAAAAACCTTAACGTCGGACCCAAATGAAAGGGTCCAACAGCGGAAGACAAATAAATTAATGTTTGTGTAAATGTAGGGAGAAAGTTTCTCTTATATCTTGATCAATAAATGTGTTCAGCGAGAGTCAAGGGAACTGACTGTACGAGAAGCTGCACATGTTCACAATTCAGGCTTTGACTTAACATACAGAGGCAATTTTTTTGCCAATTACAAGGACATTATTTTGAATCAATGGGACTTACCCTCACCACAACCCCATCCACAATCCATAATCAAACTAGACTAACCCTAAACATTTATCGATCGATCCTGTTGGAACAAGCTACACAGACAACACAACAATGCCTTGTCTCTAAACTGCAACACAAATATGATTTATAGGAAACACAACATAACCCACCAGCTTTCCCAGAGTGGCCTTTGTACAAACCACAGATGTCCCTGTGGATGTGAACCAGGGGTATTGCAGAAACATCATTCCTGAAGGTTGTGAAATCTTAAATACTCAATTGAACATCGGTCATCAACTTTTATGTCTGTTACCTAGCAACTGATGCTACTTTTCTCATCATGATGACCAATTTCTGTAACCAGTTAGCTTTCTCATTGAAAATGTACAACAAAGGCTAATTTGCTCTCACAATCTACCCCAAAAAAAGCACATTTGTTAGAAAAGCAGTAGAGCCAGTGTTGCGAGATTGTCCTCGCCACATCTTCCATACGCCTGTCTATGGCTTATTGTTTTGCCTATTGACATTTCGTTAGTTGTGTAAAAACAATAAAAGAGCAATCATATAATTCATCCTAACCGAGAAATCAATCAATAGAGCGATAGATAACGTTAAATCTCATACGATGAAACAACGTGTAGGCTATATTTGTGCAGTTTAATGTGTCATAAACAAGAGGTTACAGGGAGCGTTTGTGTCGTGGTGCGCAGAGATGAGAGCTGGGACACCGGGTGGCGGCACTGATCTTGCAAGGTTGTTTTTTTTTAGCTAAGAGATGCAATAAGTGACACGCACATGGAAGGCAGATAGCCTTCATTCTACCTTGTAACAAGTTAAGCCATTTATTAAACCTTCACATTTACTCCAAAGCTGTTTCATTAAGGTAAAATGTAGCATAGTTAAGCTACAAATCCTGCATAGTTCCTCTTTAAAGTACCTTTTGATCTGATGATGTCAGAGCAAGATTTTTTTTTTGCTTTATATCATTCAAGTTTTTCAATTAAACAGGAAGGTTTCAGCACTTCCTCCACCATGGACAATTGTTCTCTCTCTCTCACACACAAACAGTATCAATGCATTTGCAGGCAGGATAAACATGTTATTACAAATTCATTTATGCAGATACACTGACAAATGCTTTCTTCATGCAATCATAGCTTCTCTCACCACCCTCCTCAGAGTCTCATACACTGACTACGGTAATACGACTGCATATTACCTGTTTTCAGCCACACAGTCTCTCTCTCTCTCTCTCACACACACACACCAAACACTGCAGGGCGGAAGCGAATATAGAGCTAATCTCATCATCTTGACTGTTCGTCGTCGCCGGGGCCCTGTTCCTCAGTAATGTGAATTGTAAAATTGTGACTGTCATCACTCTCATCGCCACTGATGGACCTCTACAGGGGAATTAGATGATCTGTCGGCATCATTTGCCCAGTTGTGCCAAAAATATTACATCTGCCATTTTTTCATTTTTTATCTTTTTGTGGGAGGGAGGAATATTACCTCTCATCAGTGGCTGAAATAAACTAGAGTACACGAAAAGGGGGTGGGGAGGGTTGATGTTCCCATTTACTGGTTATGTAATTGACAGCTCCTTGTGTGAATAGAAAAAAACTCCAAAGTAGCGAAACAGGGTATTGCAGAAAAAGACCACTGAACCTCGGTGAATTTAGATTACAGACGAGACAAAGCTTTTACAATGGCCCACTCTCGGGTCATTTAAGCAGTAAGCCCCCAAGTGCAGCACTTTGCTGTGACTTTACGACAGCTATCACAGACGGTGCTGATGGGCTCGACATGGAGCAAAGTGAAACCCTCTAACCTTTTGTGAAATTGCTTTAAAGCGCTGCCTGGAGTTTGTCCTTTAATGAGGGCAGATGCAACACATCTCTGACATAAAAAGTACAATGCCAAGAAATGATTATAGCTGCTGCGCAGCAATGGTCGGGGCCGGGCAATTTTTTATAGACAAAATTAGGCAATTTCAAAGCGAAAGTTGCAAAGCCGTAGCACATATGGTTGATCTGTTATGAATTTATTTTCAAAGTTTTGCAATTTAGATACATGCTGTAACACCAACATCAGCACTATTGTCTTGTGTTACTAGTTGAGAACATCTGGCATTTTGATATGTCATCATCATCACCCTTGCTGGGGCTTGAACCCACAACCTCTGATACCAACAACCAGCTCCTAACTCAATGAGCTAATTGTCTGGATGGAAGTAAGTCTGGTGTGTAGCTTCTCATAGACTCAGGGAGTCATCACCCAGGCAGCAGTTGTCAAAATGTCAGAAATACTGTTATCAAAACTAAAATCTGATAATACATAAATTACATCTAGACAGCATGGAAATGTTGGTGATTTGTTTTTAACGATGAAATGTTTTGCATCATAAGTGAAAATCTGATGTTTAAAAATGCCACTCTTAGATTGACTGCAGTTGTTCCCATGAGAGCGTTTACTGAGAGTGTTTACTGTCAAATGTTTTCATGCACTGTAGGCTCAATTTTTGATAAATCAAAAATGGACCGTTTGTGGAGGACAATCTGAAGATGCTCTCCAGCAAGTTTGGTGTCGGAGGAGATAGGGTTAATACGTTTTACAGATTCTGAAAAAAAAAACAGAGTGTTGGACTTAATTAGTAAGTTTCAGAAGTATTGGGGCGACATTTTGGTGAAAGTTGCAAACGTTGGTTTGGTAAAAAATTTCAAAGTTTTTAAATTTAAACACTTATTGATCTTTTTTTTATTTTGGCTCCAAATGTCTGAAAAACACTGTGTATGTTGCCGTCTGACTTGTTAACAGTTACAGTAGTACACAGCTCTTTTACGGTATAT
The DNA here is from genome assembly GCF_905171665.1 of Trachurus trachurus. Taxonomy (NCBI): domain Eukaryota; kingdom Metazoa; phylum Chordata; class Actinopteri; order Carangiformes; family Carangidae; genus Trachurus; species Trachurus trachurus. The sequence continues at coordinate 22,407,922 of NC_139896.1, read as the reverse complement.
ATGAATTCTTATGTTGCCACTGAAAGGGACGCCACATTTTCTAAGATTGGATCATCACCCATACACTCATGGGGACCTTTCTGGTTCTAATATTGGTTTGAATATGATGCAACTAATCAGAATTCAGGACTGCTAGCACCTGTTGTAATAGGAAAACTTTACAAAAACATATAGTCTTGTCTGTCTGTCAAATATAAATAACAAGATTGCCAGTACTCCTCTCTCCTCACAATTACCCTTTTTCCTCATTCCTATGTCTTCCTCTCGCTTCACTACAGAAAAGTATTTTGCCTGAAACATTTTGGGTAGCATTCCTCACTTAAAAAAAGATATTAGTTTTCATAGACGTGGAAAAGTGATGGACAGTTAATTCAGACTGCCCACATTGCCACTTTAAGGTGATGTCTGTCACATGCCTGAGCATTATTTATTTTACTGCCTGCAGATGTGTCAAGTGGCTGTCACTCAGACACAGCATTGTCAGAAAACTTCACAATATGATAAAAAGTTTTCTTTAAGTGATGTACAATACATGTACAAACAATAAATGTCACATTCCACCCTGTATTAACTTAATCTAGGTGGATGAAGTGCAGGAAATGGTCACTCTGTTCTGTTCAGGGTGTTCAGCTTCTGTCAATTTCAGATTCAGTCCAAATGAACTCTCGTGAGAATGTAGGATTAGTGTTACTGAAAAAATATTGGCTTTGGAAAATACTAGAAACCTCTGTTAAATGATTTTCTGTTATTTGTTTCAGGGACATTTGGAGATACAAGGGGAAGTAAACTTAACAAAAATCAAAACACTTTTTGTTTTTGTGAATGGACACAGGTTGTATATTGTCTGAAACAGCCGTACAAAAAACAATCTGAGGTGGGAAACTGATCATATGTACATTTTACACAGATCACAGTTGGCTTTTGCTGTTGTCACAGCTGTTGCACAATCTGATGGCAGACATAGAAATAATTGACAAAGTCATTAAACCAAATTGCATTTTCCTTTTTATAGAGGACAAAATGAACAGTAAGTGATTGCACGAAAGATAAGAGTAGATTGTATCTCTGTGTTTGTTAGGGCATCATAGAAGTGAAATAAGTGAATGAGAACATATAAAGCTGAGACAGTGCAGGATAATTTCTTTAGATGGTACAAAAACATCACCCTCTGGGTTTTATGACTAGTTTATAGTTATGTATACAGGGATTATTATGGTTCACTGGGAACAGACTGGAGAACAGCCAGAAAGTAAAGCTTCAACATGTACGGTTGATGGAGCTGTGAATTGCGCTCTGAGCAGAGCTGAAATGTGTGTTTCTCTTCTTTGATAAACATTCTACATCTTGGAAGCGACGTCTTTCCACATACAGGCTTCCTTCACCTTTCAAACGGGGCAGAGTTCTGTGTGAACCAGGACAGACACAGCCCGAGCCCGGGAGAAGCAGGTCGTATGTCGCACCGAATGCTCCGAAAACTCCAAACTCGTTAGTTTTAGCCGTTGAACTTCATACGGTGACCTCACGTCATCAGTGAGGTTACTCTAAAATTAATTTACGGATGTTTGTTTGTGTTTATGTAGGCTATATTTGCATAAAATATTTTGTGGCAACCAAAAGAACAATGTTTGATCCGGCGTTTGGGATAGGCGTTTATTACAAAAATATATTTTGCTACACCCAACGGATAATTGGGACCGGCGGTAAATTGGGAGTCGGCCATAATTTGAAGTCTTACAGGTAGCCTACCGGAGTCCTGTCACCAAGCAGCAAAGGACACCACCGCGTCTCCTCTCTCTTCACGCTCTGCGCCGGTGGGGTGCGTTCACGCTCAGCACAACGTTTGAACGGAGCGGAGCCCCAATGAGCCCCGCGGGCACACAAGCAGTGCGTGAACGTCATCCTGCGGCTCTGAGCTGAAATCAAACGCACCCCTTCTGCTGTGGTCGAGTTGAACCGAGTTGAAAACAGCGCCACTGAGCTTCCATAGAACTAGCCGCCTCAGAATTTATAATGCAGAAAAAACCCTGCATATAGCTTGGGGCGGCACAAAATTAGCTGGAGGCGGCCGGCACGAAATTCTGAATACAGGAAAAACCCTGATGATGATAGTCTATCAGCCTCAGAAAGGTAAAGTGAGCGAGGGTTTCATACGTCAAACAGAGCTAAACCATATTGGAGTCGGATCCAGTGGAAATTGGGGTTTACTGTGACTGCGTTTACATGCACTTCAGTACCCCGATTTCAATCGGGTTTTTTAAGTACCCCGATTATTGATCAAATTCGGGGTATGGTGTTTACATGAAGTTAGAGAACCCCGGTTATTCAGTATCCCTGTATACATGATAAATACAGTATCCCGGTTTCTGATTACTGCGTCTTACGTGCGTAGGCTATGTGTGTTTCATTCATGTTTATTATTTACAACAGGAAGCGCAACTACTAGGAAATATAGGTCCGAAAATTTACAAATTAAAAATGCTGCCATGTTATATAACTTAATAAAAGAAAGGTAAATTCTAGGGATGTCCCGATCCGATATTGATATCGGATTTATGTCCGATATCAGCCAAAAAACTGAATATCGGATTATATCGGACTGCATCTAAAATCTCCGATATAAACGCTCCGATAAAAGCAGTCCATTATTCCGCTCCAGCACTTCTGTCCCATATGAATAGGTGACTCTCGTTCACACTCCAACAACGTAGGTGGCGGTACTGCACCTTAATGTTGGTGCGCCGCCCGCCAGAGAAGAAGAGTGCCCGGCTCCAGCAAGGGGGTAGATCGCACTACACGCAGGCGCAGCTCACAGTCAGCCATATTTGAACGGGCAACTGTCTCTGACTCTGGCTGCAGTTACAGTGCAGTAGATAGGTGATCCAGTCATCTTCATTAAAAAAACGATTAATAACTCTGTGAAAAATAAATCAGTATGTAGCTATTACTTTAACTATTTGCATAATGTCACTGTAATGTTACTTTTACAAAAAAAAGTACATGATTAAAATGATCCGTGATTTTAAGTATGCTGCATCATAACTGCATAGACGTTCATAAAAAATCAAACCGTTTTGAAATCGGACAAAAACTGAGCAAGTTGTGGTCATTATAGCAGAACATGCAGCAGAGGCTTAATGCTCTGAGGGAGAGAGTTGCCCGTCCCAAGATGGCCGCCGTACTGGCTACGCCGTGTCATTGGGAAACAGCGGTGGGTGAGTCATCTAGTTCTTATATATATCTATGGGCTCCAGCATGCAGAGATCACATGATCACAACAACAGCAGCGTGTGTGCGATTCATCCATGGTGCTGATTGTAGCAAGGAGAAGTGATGTCGGCTGTGTGGCACGTAGACCACACACACACGCACACAGACACGGGTGCATGGACAGGTCGCGCTTGCCCGCTAATAAACGGTAAACTATGCGCTATATTGCTCTAAATGTACAGTTCAAATTAGCCTAACTACAGACGGGTTCGGTGGTCAGATTCTTCTGGAGGAAGACCTGAGGCCTGTACTGCGAAGCCAGTTTAGTGGGTTAGCGAGGTATGTTGAGTGTAAAGCCAGCCTCTCCTGTACTGCGACGGTGGCTGTCTTTTAACGAGGCTAGATCACCATGGTAACTTATGCTTAGCTCATAACCTGGTCCCGACCAGGTTATGTTCCGAGTTTAATCATAAAACCGGCTATAAAAGCGCCGCTGTTTCACTATTTTAACTCATTTACAGCTGGCGGCACCTTTACTTTGAAAGTCCAGTGGAGCTGGATCAGAACGGAGCGTTTTTTGTACGGAGGGAGAGATCAGCTGATCCGCTGCTGTTGACTTTCTCTCTGAGCGTCTCCGCTGAGTCTCCGCCTCCTCACTCGTTGAGCTGAGCGTCAGGAGCTCATTATATATTAGACTATAGCCTATATTTTACTTTTATATAGGCTACAGTCAGTCACCACTGATAGAAGTTGTTTGCTCGCAGCAGGACAGATAATCAGATGGATAATCGGTAAAGTTAATAATTTCACTTAATGTGGCCGTTATATTTCAGTGTTGCCCAAACGCAAATCTTGAATAAGTCTCCGCTGTTTTCACATTTAAAAAGGTCTTTGTTTATGAGATTTGCTTGTAGCTACAGCACCTAAAAAAAACCTCACTGTAACCTATCCAGCCTCGCTTCCAATAAAACACACACTCGCGTTATAATTGCGATCAGTGAAATATATAACAATATAAAACACAATTTAAAATGACAGTTGATGTTGCTCTAGTTTAAATGGATAAAGCTTCATATTTAAAAGTAGCGCAAGAGCTGTCAGAAAAATTAAAAGCAGCCTCCTCTCTTGTCATATTTGCAGCAACACTGATGCTTCAGGCTGTGATCGTGCTTTTTTTTAATATCGCTCATACTCTCTCCATTAAAACAATTGCACTCGTCTTGGCTGAAATCAGCCCGTTGTGGATCCATTTCGTGCGGAAGTAGAATAATATGACGTCAAACGCCCCCTTTTATGTGAACGCGCGCAGAGCACAAAGCTGAGAACCGGACTTGACTAATTAAGTTGATAACCACCGTCACAGTACCGTTTAGCTCTGATTGCGGACTTGAGGGTTTGTTGAGCTGCATCTTGAGCACAAAGCCTAGGTATGTTGAGCCTCCTTCGCAGTACAGGCCTCAACTGGTCCACATGTTGTGCCGTGTTAACAGCGCTAAAGCCAGAATTAAATGCTAATTTCTGTTAGCCCGTCTATTAGGGATGTGCACGGTTACCCGGGTACTCGAGTACTCGAGTACTCGAGTAGCAATCTGCTACTCGGTTATGAATTTATTACTCGGGTACCCGAGGATTAAAAAAAACGGCACGTCAGAGCGCAATCTAGTGTCGGATCAGACTACATTATCATGCCCTGGTTCGGCTTTTTGTAGTGTTAAACAGTTTCGGATCAAGCAACGTGATTTTCTGCTGTGTAAAAGCGTTTTTGGATCGAGCCTCGGACTTTCAAACCTTTTACAATAATTCTCTCTCCCTCCCTCGGCGACGTACGCCGTCAGGAGGGAGACGACAGGTCTCAAGTCTGGTAGAAAATATACTTTCACTTTACCAACACTCTGAAACCTTCCCTGTTATTTCCTGAAACGATGCGAGGCAGAGAGGACCGAAGGCACCAACATGTGTAGTGTGGACTAATAAATAAGCACCGCTAATGATTTAAAAAAGAAAAGAAAAAAAAAGTTTTCTCCTCCGAGGCAGCCGCGGCATAAATGCGCTGCACGCAGCGCTGCACTCAGCGCTCAGAGCGCATGCAGCGCATTTATTCCCCGGCATAAAGATGCACATCTGCCTCGTATGTGCATCTTAAACTCCAGTCTCTACTCTTATTATCCGCCTGACATTGTGCAGGGTTTCCCGCAGCGCTTTCCTGTTAAGGCGGCCGCCTTAACAACAAAGAGCTGCCGCCTAAACTAACTTCTTAAAAAAATAAAAATGTAGCGATATTCGCCTTCGCCGCCGCCGCCGTCACCCCCCCCCCCCCCGTGCGCCCTCATTCATCTCCGCATACACACCGCGCGCATGCATAACAGTAGCGCGTGGTGAACGCGAACCTTAATACGGCGCCGAACCCCCCCCCCCCCCCCGGACGATCGATCGATCCGCTCGCGAACCCCCCCCCCCCCCCCGCCAACAGGACAGACACCACCTTACCTAACACATTTTCTGGGGGAAACACTGTTGTGTGTGACGACGCTGTGTGTCAGTAATGCGGACTGTCTGACGGACAGAGCGCATTTATGCACCGGCTGCGCTCTGTCCGTCAGACATGACGTCATTTTATTTTTTATTACAGTACTCGATTACCCGATTAGTACCAGCTTCGGTTACACGATTAGTAAATTAGTCGAAATGCCCATCCCTACCGTCTATGGCGTTTTACATTATACGTTAGCATTAAGCTAGCGGGCTTTATGCTTAGTTGTGACACTGGCTGTGTGTTTTGAACGTTGTTTCAAACTATGTGGGTTTGATGAAACATCTTTGATTGCTGCTTAATATATTGCTTTACTCCTCTTTTTTATTTTATGTATGCCATTTTTACTGTAGGGCAGGCTATAATCTTCAAGTGACAAATAAAACCTTGAAGCAAGAAGATTTTGCCTTTTGTTTGACATTGATGTAGGCTACATACAGCAATTCAATAACAGTTGTAAATGAGGTTTATTTTTTAATATTTTACAGTTCAAAAGCAAGCTCACTACTGTCTGTCCCATAGAAGAACATGACAGCAGCAGCCTGTCAGTCAGCAACAGGAGGACTCTCCTTTGTATTAGAATTTGAAAAATATAAATAATCGTTTTTTTTCACCACCCCTAATATCGGATCAATATCGGTATCGGGCCGATATTGAAGGCTGCAATATCGGTATCGTATCGGAAGTGAAAAAGTGGTATCGGGACATCCCTAGTAAATTCAATGCAGACTGATCGGTTCATTGTAAAACATGCTTTTATTGATGTAAAAGTGGTGATTTCTGTACACACGTTAGGCGACAGAGCCTCCAGGCAGCACTGCTCCTCCAATACACACATGAAGCTTCACTTTTCATTCAAACAAACTAAGGCAACTGCCACAATTATTAGATTTCATCAATGAGACTAGTATTTATCTCCTAAAAATAATATAACCAGCCGGCAGTAAACATCTAAAAACCTACGGGTAAGTTAATTAACGACCGTCTTCTCTCCCGAGGTGACGGAGTAGTCTGGCCGGCGAGCACGTCAGGAGACAGGGTTGCGGTCTCTGTGATGTCCCGGTCACAGCTCACACACGGGGAGCTTCACTCCTCCAAAAAACGTCGTAGCAAACTTGTAAACAGCCGTCATGTGGATAAACCGGCCGCACATTGGGGATCTAAACAGTTACTTTCTCGCATGAAAAAAACTAACAAAAAAACGTAATAGTCTCCTCGTCGCTCCAGAATGCGCTCTTGTTGTCGCCGCCATTTTGTACGTAACGTATCTATGGTTTACGTCAGCTGGCTGAGCAGCTTTCAGATATCGGGGTACTGTGTTTACATGCTCCAGTATCCTGATTTCTTTCGGAGTTCTCCGGGCAGCAAAATCGGGTTTCTCAAAATCGGGATATGAGCTTATCCCGATTTCTGGAATCGGGAAATGGTGTTTACATGCGCAAACACAAATTCGGGGTACTTAAAAAACCCGATTGAAATCGGGGTACTGAAGTGCATGTAAACGCAGTCAGTTACTATAAACTACTACTTTCAGTGAAAATGAATATACAGTACTTCATGTTGCATTATAGTTTTGTGATATCCTGTCAGACCATTAGCTCTTAACCATGTTTTCCCCCATTCTACTTCATGTGCTCACACGTACAGTTTCTAATACAGAGAAAGATCCAATATGACTTACAGGACACTTTCAAGCTACATCTAAAACCCTGAAAGATAGGGATTGTTCTGTGGCTTTTGCTGTATTTAGTTATAAAATGAATGATCACAAAGTTCAGAAGCGACAGAATATCTTTCTTTCTTTGTCTCCTCACAGCACACACTCGTGTTTTCACTGCTCCACTTCACCACTAGAGAGGTGTAAAGCAGCTGAAGTTTTTCCTTAAAAGTCACTTGTTATTCTCAACGGATCTTAAAACTAATTCTCGTTGCAAATGCTCCCTGATCATGTAAGAGAAAATGCAGTAAAAAGACAATGTTGCACTGTGACCAGCCACACAAGACTGAGCAGTGCAAGACATTTTAGATGAAAGGGTTAGTATTAGCCAGAAAAAAATTCAAAGAAAAAATAGTGAATGAGAGAGGAAGGAAACAAATTGGAAGGTATGAGAGTGAGAGTGAGAGTGAGAGGGGGGGGGGGGATAAAGGCTTGGTGCACTGTTGGATTAAACTGGTGAATGTTAAATTTAATTGCATTAAGCTCCATTAAGTTGCCAGGAAGAACGGAAGCGAGGAGCTCTTGAGAAGAAAAAGACTTTCTCCCCCCAGTTTCTTACTCCCTTCCTCTTTCCCTCTCAATTAAGTAAGTACTTAATGACTTGAGCTTTTATTGGCAAAAACAGCATCAGGGAGGCAGGGAAGCAAACATGGAAGGATGAACACATGCAAATACACAGTAGCCATGTAATCAAGCGAGGAAACAACACACCAGAACTGTGTTGAGTACAGCTGATTGTTTACCAAGTGTTCACATGATTAATAAGTATTTGTATCAGTAGCAGCATTAAAGTTTAAGCAATTACAGCTGAATATTTTAAGGCTCCACCTGATGATGATTTTTCTCAGCTCACAGGTTTTACAGGCTATTATTGGTTATAATCATAGATGGTTTGTGTTAGCAATTAAACTATTCAATCATTATGCAAATAATGACTGTAATAATAATTGGCAAATACAACCAGTGTTATGAAAGCTTACTGCTTTATAGGATGGTGCCAGTCACACGAGGCAAACTGGGACGATGCTTGGTGGTTTAGTTTGCAAGTGTTGTAGAACTCAAGCAGAAAAGAAACCTGAGGCCTGTACTGCGAAGGAGGCTCAACATACCTAGGCTTTGTGCTCAAGATGCAGCTCAACAAACCCTCAAGTCCGCAATCAGAGCTAAACGGTACTGTGACGGTGGTTATCAACTTAATTAGTCAAGTCCGGTTCTCAGCTTTGTGCTCTGCGTGCGTTCACATAAAAGGGGGCGTTTGACGTCATATTATTCTACTTCCGCACGAAATGGATCCACAACGGGCTGATTTCAGCCAAGACGAGTGCAATTGTTTTAATGGAGAGAGTATGAGCGATATTAAAAAAAAGCACGATCACAGCCTGAAGCAACAGTGTTGCTGCAAATATGACAAGAGAGGAGGCTGCTTTTAATTTTTCTGACAGCTCTTGCGCTACTTTTAAATATGAAGCTTTATCCATATAAACTAGAGCAACATCAACTGTCATTTTAAATTGTGTTTTATATTGTTATATATTTCACTGATCGCAATTATAACGCGAGTGTGTGTTTTATTGGAAGCGAGGCCGGATAGGTTACAGTGAGGTTTTTTTTTAGGTGCTGTAGCTACAAGCAAATCTCATAAACAAAGACCTTTTTAAATGTGAAAACAGCGGAGACTTATTCAAGATTTGAGTTTGGGCAACACTGAAATATAACAGGCGACACATCGGAATTAATTTATTCACGGCCACATTAAGTGAAATTATTAACTTTACCGAATATCCATCTGATTATCTGTCCTGCTGCGAGCGAACAACTTCTATCAGTCACGACTGACTGTATATAAAAGTAAAATATAGGCTATAGTCTAATATATAATGAGCTCCTGACGCTCAGCTCAACGGGTGAGGAGAACAACTGCAGGCGGAGACGCTCAGAGAGAAAGTCAACAGCAGCGGATCAGCTGATCTCTCCCTCCGTACAAACGCTCTGTTCTGATCCAGCTCCACTGGACTTTCAAAGTAAAGGTGCCGCCAGCTGTAAATGAGTTAAAATAGTGAAACAGCGGCGCTTTTATAGCCGATTTTATGATTAAACTCGGAACATAACCTGGTCGGGACCAGGTTATGAGCTTAGCATAAGTTACCATGGTGATCTAGCCTCGTTAAAAGACAGCCACCTTCGCAGTACAGGAGAGGCTGGCTTTACACTCAACATACCTTGCTAACCCACTAAACTGGCTTCGCAGTACAGGCCTCTGGTCGGTCGGGCTCGAATAAAAAATGGCTGTACTGGGGCTGATGAATGAGATGCAGCTGTAAATAGTTGCAGTGATTTCTTGAGGTGGGGAATTCAATGAGGTCAATTAGAAAGCCAGTGAAGAACAGGGAATGGAGACAGAAGACAGACGGTGCATTTACATGTGTTACGAGTGAGCTTTGTCCGGTTATCTAGTTCGTTCAATGCCTTGTATCAGATGTTTAATTGTCTTTTTGCAAGACAGAGGAGTTGAGCCCCAATTCATCCTTCTGAGGCTGCATTTGAACAGCAGTGTGTAGGAATGGAGGGCTGTCCCCACGTCTTGCGCCGGTCCAAGAATTTCACCGTGTGTGCGGAGGCTCATGGGAAATGCAGTGTGAAAACACTTCGCTTTCCAAAACTCCTTGTTGTCCCTTTAATAAGCAATAAGCTGCAATTTACGCATGATCCGATTCGTCGTGTTTTAAATTTTTTTTAATGTTATTTTGGCATTTTTGCCTTAATTGATAGTTTAGTTGAGGGAGAAAGGAAATGGGGAGGCAGAGAGAGGGGGAATGACATGCAGCAAAGGGCCACCCGAGTCGGGATTTGATACGGGACCGACTGCAGCGAGGACTATAGTCTCTGTATATGGGGCGCCTGCTCTACTGAGCTAAACGATGCCCCCCCATTGATGCATTTTGAGACAACTGTGTCTCCGTGCTATGTTGAGCATTAGACCTTCAGTCTGTTTGTCTCGAGTGCTTCTTGGATGCAGTCACACATCTGTCCGATCAGCCAGGGACACATGATTCAGTGTAAATTTGTTCAAGTAACCTCATTCTGTCTGCTTTCCTGCTGATACCTCTCTCACTCCCCCTACACCCCCCCCCCACAATGTAACTCTCTCTGCATTCAATCAATTTCTTCCCTCTTTCTGTTACATTTATCGTCCATCTTTAATCTTCCTCTCTCCTTCTCCCACTTTCGTTCGGCCTCTCTCTTTCGTTCAGTCCCTCCTTCCCCTTACAGCAGTGATAACTGGGCTAATCAGATGAAGAGGATCTGTGCTGTGTCAGTGGTTTTAGCTCTTCACACTTCACTTGTTTGTATTCAATTCCTTAAACACACACACCGCACACACTGACACATTCAAACATCCTCTCCCAGTTTTTTCTGTGTAAGAGAGAAAGTGTGTACATGTCAGAGTGTGAACTTGAATAGAAGCATCACAATCAGTTTGTGGCTACTCCTCTGTCAATGCCGTCTCCTACAGATTATGTTTGTTTACAGAACTGTAAACATCTTTGGAGGAAATGTCTCGGGCTTGCTTACATTCACAGGTGATGTTGGTTTTTATGAACAATGGTTTGTTAAGGTGGATGGCGGAAGTAACAAAATCTGGACCACCAGAGTCCCATCTGTGGTTTACACAACAAACCAGTTTCTCTCCAGACATGTTTAAAACTATGTAAAAATGACTCTTCTATTATCGTCTGACAAAGCAAAACTGGGGTTTTACCGTCCACATACTCATCAAGACATCTGGATGAGGCCTTATGCCCTGTCCACAATTGGGGACTGGAAGACATATCATTGTGATAAACATAGGTAATTGTTTACATTGTTTCTAACTGGCACACACTGACACGGTGTTAGCGGCTGTGCTAACGCTAACCCTCGCTCTATGTACTGACAAGTTTTAAGTGACTTGAGAAAGAGCAGTGTAGCGTCAGGGAAAAAAGAGACTCAGCCACATGTTGGAGCCTCGGTCAGACCCACACTCAGATTAGGAGTTTGCCATCGGCAATGAGCTGTTGTACAGTAAGCTAGGGGTGTCAACAATAATCGATTCGGCGATGCATTGCAATGCGGGACATGCACGATTCAGCATCGATGCGGCAACGTGCCATAATCGATTATGTCACTGTTTATTTTCTGGCCTCAAATAAAGTTGTGAAGTTTCAATTACCTCCGGGGGCATTTCCGTAGCAACGACATGCGCGTGACATGCGCAGCCTGTAGCTACATGCTAAGTAGCACCAGCAGTAGCAGTGTTGCCGCTGGCTTTCTTTTTCCTTTTTTTTTTTCACCCGCGGTCGGGTCGAGAATTAATTAATTAACGCTCGTGAGTCCGGCCGTGTTGGGTCCGAGACTCAACAAGCCGGTCGGGTTTTACCGTTACTACAGGCAGCATGCCCGTTATCACCAATAAACACAGTAGAGGAGGGTGAGTGACTGAGCTCAGGCTGGGGGGTCTCTGATGCAGAGAGAGAGAGACCTTCAGTGCCGTGTAAAAACAACCACAACAGAAAGTGTCACGACTTCCTGTATCGGGCCCTTCAAAATAAAAGCCCCGTAGTCTTTCATATAGTTAAGTCATATTGATTTTGAGTTAACTCATTGAGTGCCAACCACGTAATTTCTCGTTTTTCGTTCCCATGCGTTGAGTGCCAAAAAGGAGATTTTTCGTTTTTTGCTTTTTTTTTATATTATGAAAATAGACACTTTAATACACATTATATGTAAATTTGGGGACTCTACGACGAGGAGAACTGAAATAGATGACGATCAAAGTCACATGACAGCTCACAATCTGGAAGTTTTTATCATAACTCGGCTTCTGCAAACGGAGTTCTGCATGCAGATGCAGCAGCTGCTGCTCCGCAGCTGCTCTGCTCTCACCCGCGCTGCTGCAGCAGCTCGGAGCTGAACCAGGAAGCTCTCAGCCGACAGTCCCGCCCGGTCTTCACCTCGAGCAACACCGTGTCCTCCCCAAAGTCCTCCCGCGGTAAAATCTGATGGTCTCTGGGCCAAAGCAGACCGGTACCACCGACCCGTACCACAGAAGGACCGCGACCACCGGCGGGACCGTTGTTCGCGAGCCGCGGTGGCCGACAGACCCTCACGCTCCGCGGCGAGTGGCTGTGACATGGCACGGTGCGTCTGTGTTATTGTTGTTTAGTGGCGCCCCCCCCGCCCCCGCTGGTGGATTTGTGAATAGAACAACCAGTGTTGTATATATTTATCTTATACGAGCCCTTTGATCCAGAAATGCGAGTGTCAGAAGAGCGACAGACACAAACAGCGCACCTTTCATAAAAGACGCTCTATCTCCTTTTCTAGAAAAAAAGGAGGGATTTTGGTGAAACCCAGCCATGTTTAGCTTGAGTTTTCTCAGGAACGGAGGCACGTAGAAACAAACGGTTTGTGGTCATTTGAAGCATTAAGTTAAACCTTTCAATTGAGCTACAGTATGTGTTGGTGGCAATAATATAGAATACACTATGGCTCTACATAAAAAGTCAAAAATGGTCTAAATTACCGGTACACTTGACTAAAACTTTGGAAAGGAGCGCGGCACTCAATGAGTTAATATTGACAAGACACGGCTCCAAAGGTTTGTTTGTTTTTTCCTGCGACCAATCGACCAATGAAATTTTGGTCGGCTAATTTTTGGGGGCAGCCCTAGAAGTGATTTATGTTTTCTTTTTCAGGTTTGAAAATCCCATATCCAATAACTGTACCATTCAATTTTATTTTATTTTATGACATTTATGTCAAAGATACAGGAGAGTGATAATACATAGCAGCCGATAAAATCTGTTGTTCAATATTTCATGACTGATGAAAAATTTGCCATGTTGTGTGCAGTAGAATTTTGATGCATTGCAATACATCGCAATGCATCGTCGAATCGAATCGAATCGTTACCTGCTGAATCGTAATCGAATCGAATCGTGAGGGCAGTGCCAATGCACACCCCTACAGTAAGCACAGTCAGCGTCCTTCATTTGGTTAGGTTGTTTCTTAGCGATTGTGCCAATGCTCTGGGTGTATTTTGCTCTGCCCCTGCGGTAGAAACATTTGAAGTGTTGACTGAATATTTCAGATATGTATTCAGGGCTCCAGACTGCGACTAAATGGGGGTTTGATGCCAAGGAGTCCGTGCACATGTGGCTCAGTCAGGATCAACAGACAAGGAGACCAACAAGGGCTGGCCTACACAGGCACCTTATCCCCCCCCTCCCCATCACGATTATACATTATGTTAGATAAAACATGTTTTTACTGCACTTTCTATTTGAAACAAACAATAGGCTATGTGAACAAGGCAAAGGGCTAGCGAAAAATAAATGCCATTGCAGAGTACAGAGGTGTCATTCTGTACAGTAGCGTACAGATACTTGTGTAAAAAACAAAAAATAAAAAATAAATCTGGTAGAAGTAGCTGCTGATTCAACTCCTGTACTCAAATAAAAGTAAGAAAGTACAGGCTCTGAAATGTAATTTCAAAGTATAGGTAAAAATTATTTTTTGCCATCAATAATACACAGAGATGTGTGAGCAAGTGTCTGTCCAGCATAGACCAAAGCACAGCACGGACGGTTCAGCAGCCATTTGGAACGAATTAAAAACATTACACATATTACACAACGTAATATGTAATTAACACCAAAACGGCCGCGTGGGGTGACGGGGTCTCGGTCCAGCTTCGAGACCACCCTGCAGCCTGACCTCGATCCGATCCAGAGAGAGACGGCGACAGTACGACAGCCTTTGGAGGTGCTGACTGACCAGACACTGACACAGACACACGTCATGTCTACATACTGTCACCGTCTGCTCCCGACATCGTCTCACTCTCACTTCAGAGTGAGATCCATACAGCCTACTGTATGAGTGAGACGTAACATCGGGCGCAGAAGGTGACACAGTACAGCAGCATTTGAAGGTGCCGACTGACCGGCCGGGACATACACTCTGGATTGTAAACAACATGTAAAGGGAGGATGCACTCGCTTGTTAGTTAGGCAGCTTCATGAAGCCCTAACCTCTCGTTCGCCCCCTGGTGGTCAGCTGACTATTGGTTGAGAAAGCGCTTGATTTGATATGCAGCACAGCCCGTTTTTTAATATGTTAATAATCGTGACGATCATCTTAATTTAATCGTGGCAGCCAAAATCGTGATCGTGATTAAAATTCGATTAATTGTGCAGCCCTACTACTACTGTGTAGCCTAAACATTAACTTTATATTAAAACTGTTTCACAATAAAATGTGAATTTAAAACATTATAGTTTCTGCATTTATGCAGTATTTATCAGTAATACAGTGAAAATTAGAGGAAATGTGAAAATTTACTTTGCAAGTCGATTTCGGTGTGCGCCCCTACATTTTTAAATTAGGGGCCACTGTGCTCCTAGTCAAAAAAGTTAGTCTGGAGCCCTGGTATTGAATTATAGAAATGTTACATGGACAGGTTAAATAGATAGGAGGTCTTTAAAGTTGGTAAAAGATGGTCGTTTTATTTGGTGTAAATAAAAATATT
This sequence comes from Trachurus trachurus, assembly GCF_905171665.1. Taxonomy (NCBI): domain Eukaryota; kingdom Metazoa; phylum Chordata; class Actinopteri; order Carangiformes; family Carangidae; genus Trachurus; species Trachurus trachurus. The sequence goes on along the minus strand of NC_139896.1, from coordinate 22,392,898 downwards.
GTGTCTGAAGTCACAATGAATTTCCTTCAGTAATAAATCAGACCAAGATTTTTCTCTGGCTTCCACCAGGACGTGTGAGAGTTGGATGAGAACTGTAAAATAATAATGCTAATGATACTGGAGTCTCTACAAGTGGATATGGTTCTGCATGATCAGATATAGGGATGCACATGATTAACCGTTAACCGATAACAAGAACTTTGACCGATTAATACTATCGTTATTTTTTTTAAATTATTAGCTCCTTATGTCGTCAACTCATGGGGGCGTGTCGACACGTGCAGATTTCACGTGCCTTCAGTCATATTTCTCAGCAAAAAGTTACACAGGAGGACTGACAGTATGTACAATAAATGTAGCTACATGGACATAGATGTGCATCACCTGTAACAACAGCGCTGAAGAAGAAAGAAAAAAAAGAGGACGTCGCTGCTCTTCAGCCTGTTCACCTGCAGCTCTCCTGCAGCTCCACAGAGGAGCTGTCAGAGGAGCTCTGCTGTTCCTTCAGTCTGGTGTTTGGCAGCCCTTTGTATAAAAATAGTTCTACATTGGACGATCTGAGTACAATCAGCTGAGACAGAGCACAGTGGATGTGACATGTAGCGCTGATCAGCCGTCGCAGCGCATGTGTGTATTCATTTTTGGGCCGTGCGCCGCGAGTGTCTTAATCTTATCGGTTAACGGTTAATAATTGGTTAACGAGCGTTGGTTATCGGTCAGAATTATTTTTTTTAATGTGCATCCTTAATCAGATAGAAACAGCACAGACTGATGTGTCTGAAAGAAAGAAAAAGAAAAAAAACTAATCAAGTCAAAGTCAAAAGTGCTTGTCATTTGCACAGTGGAAAGGTGAGTTTCCCTGACAATGAAATTCTTACTTTGCTGTCTCAGAAAGCCAGCAATTAGCGGAGCAAGCAAACACGTCTGCCATGGTGGGCACCATCTTGCCGATTAATAATTGTACATGCAGAATTTCGAGGAGATAATGAGACAGGACTGTAGCTGCAGCAGGAGGAGTTTGGGCAGTACCATGTGAACGAAAAACGTCCTTTAACAGGTAGAAACCTTGAACAGAACCACACTCAGGGTGGGCAGCCATCTGCTTCGACTTGCAGGATTGAGAGACCCAAAGATGGGGAGAGAGATAGAAGAGTGAAGGAAGGAAGGAGGTGCAAAGTAGCAAAAACAATGGAAATAGTGACAATAATAACTAGTAATTGTAGTAGCAGGTGTTGAGCAGGATATATGCTACCTACCTATTATAAAATACTGTTGCTGATGGTGTAAGTAGAAATGAAAATGATTTACGTACTTTAATATTGTTTATTATAATTGCTTCATTATTATGTCTGTAATTAGTGGTTTGTTTCTTGGTGTTCCCTTGAGCCATAGATAATATGTTAGCAGAGCCTGAGTTGGCAAAGATCTCAGTGCTTTGTACTCCTCCAGTGATGAAGTGCGCAGTGTGCAAATTTAGACACTGGTTACACTTTGGGTCAAGACTCAGATGTAAGTTGCAGGCCGCAGGGTAAAAGCTTCAAGCTTCATATGAAGACATGAATTAACACCACACACCTACCACTGGTAAAATGTGCGGGGGGTGGTGGGTGCTGCTATATGCCAAATTGATTTCAAGTGTGGACTATATAAAGCTCTATGCATCCGAATCTTGTGTTGGTTATCATTATTGATGATCTGATGCAATCTTGACAAAGTTGAAAACCCAATTTTATGTGATAGTTTGTTTATTAAGACTGTGACACATATAAAATCATGACAAGCTAACAAAACTCTGTGGTTTTTTGTGCGCCGTTTGATGTTGGATCTTTTTTCTTTTTTTTTGATGCAGCACAAATTTTGGTGTCACCCACAGTTTCACTTGTCAACACAAAAGTTGCGTTCCAATAGTGGTTTAAGTCGCCCTTGCTGACTTGCCCTCAGGGGAATCCCTGCAGCCATCATGAGTGTTGTTGTACAGTATTTCTCTGAAAGGCTGAAGTGAACTTGGTGAGACTGACCCTTGGAGGGCTAAGGGAGTGAGTCAGCATCGATGGTCACCCACAGTGCATTGCAGTGGTGCAAGAAAAAAAAAGTACATCCATGGGGTGGCAGTAAGTGAAAGAAGCGTAAATATTTTTAAACAATGAACACTAAACTTAAACCAGCAACCCCACTTTGGAAGCTAAATGAAACTATAAACTGACTTCAAAATAAAAAAGAAGGAAAAAAACAACTTTCAAATGGTCAACAAATAAGTAAAAATAGAAAAATTAAATAAAATACAAAACTATCCTAACTCTGATAATTACCTGCAGGTGTTGGATGTGTTGCTGTTGAACTTTACCTCATGTTTTTTTAAATGTATTTTTAGGGGCTTTTTTGCCTTTAACGGATAGGACAGTTCAGAGAGAGACAGGAAATGGGAGTCAGAGAGGGGGGGAATGACACGCAGGATAGGGCCGCTCGACGCGGGATTCCAACCGGGGCCGCCTGCAGTGAGGACTACAGCCTCAACACATGGGGCGGGTGCTCTACCAACTGAGCTAAACACCGCCCTGAACTTTTCCTCATTGAAATTAGTCTGTATTTCTGATTATTTGTATGAGGCAGTGTAGCATCACACCAACCACTTGCCGTCGATCCATGATTGTTTGGGCTGTTAGTGAACTTGGGCAGGTGTGCTCAATTTATCTCCTGTACTCCATCCCCGCCCACTTTCCCTCTGCTCTCTAAGTGGCCTCCATGTGACGTACTCTATGACGTATTATCAAGGGCGGAGGAAAGCAGCTAAAGAATGTCTAAGTCAGGGATACACATGTTTAACCGATTAATACTATCGGTTCATTTTTCAAATTTTTATTAGCTCCTTATGTCATCAACTCATGGGGGTGTGTTGACACGGGCAGACATAAACATGCCTTCAGTCAACAAAAAGTTACACGGGAGGATTTACAGTATGTGCCAGTTATGCAGCGCAGTCCCCGTGAAGGAAGGTCAGACAACAAATGTAGCCTACACAGCCTACAGGTGATGTGCATCACCTGTAGCTCACCTGCAGCTCCACAGACGAGCTGCCAGATGAGCTCTGCTGTTCCTCTCTCCGTAGCCTGGTGTTTGGCTGTACTTTGTAGCTATAAAAAACAGTTCAACATTGGAAGATCTAACCTCCATCTGAGCGTGATCAGCTGAGCCAGAGCTCAATGTGCTATAATCACCCTGGAACTCTGGGTAAATTTATTCAATTTATGATTTTCTACATTATAATTTGTGAAGACTCCGTGTAATACTTTTTGAAGTCATCTGTCTGTACAATGTCGTTGCATTGCATCATGTGAATCTGATCACAGTGATAGAAGTATCAGAGCATGATGCAACTTTGGTAGGAAATAACTTGAGAGTTGAAACTGTTTATTGTCAGTGTGATTATCAGTGTGATAACTTGGCACTTTTACTGTCAATCAAAATAGATAGATAGTGTCACCGTCATCAATTAGTCAGTCCCCTGCATTTGTGCATACTGACTAGACTATTCATACTGACTATTCGGCTAAGAGAGAGAGCGAGAGCTGAGCTGAGCTAGAGTTCTCAGCACTAGTTGGGTTATAATTTTCATGCCTTTTGAGAACTCGAAGCAGAGCATGGAGCTGGTTAAGAGATGCGTTTCTAAAGTAAAGGCTCCCACCGAGTCGGATGTACTGTGTGCGTACTGAGCGTTACGGACTCAATGTAAGTAAGTAAGCTTTATTTGTACAGCGCCTTTCACAGACCAGGATGTCTGCGGATGTTTGAGGTTTCATAGTCAAGCAAGTCGGACAAGCAAGTCGGACATTGCCTAAATCATAGGCTATTTTCTTTATAGTCGCAAGGAGAATATTTTTTTTTGTGTAAATGTGAAATCGTCTAGTGCCTTGTACGTCTCATTTTCAAAACATTGCAAGATTAGTAATTTAGTAAATTAACAAATTTGCAGAATACATAAAAAATGAAAGGTGGTGGTGCGATGATACCGCATACCGTATAGAGCCACCTGACTCACTGCAAGGGGGAATTCCTTAATTGTGACAGCCCTACTCCACACTACCACCACAAACCTGGGCTGTCTGATCTAACAGACCATTCATTCATGTTGTTGGTGCCAGACTGTGGCCCCCTACTGTCTGCTGCCACAACAGAAATCCAGACGTGTCAGACCAGGCTACATTTCCCCATTCTCTTAAGTGTTTGTGAGCCTTAGCACACTGTAGCCAGCCACATGCTTTCTGTTCTTGGCTGACAGGAGTGGGAGATGACATGATTTTAGCAGTCTTATAAGACTATTGCATGACAGACTGTGCGACATGGATCTAATAGTCTTTGGTACGACATCAGATTTGACTCGTGCAGACTGTACGATGAATGTACTACTGAATGTCGTTTATCTCTGTCCGTTACTTAAAAATTAAATGACGGCCTGTATTGGTACTGGAGAACATCACAACGGTACCGTCACATAATGAGAGAGAGCACATCTAAACAAGAGCGAAGTCACCTCTCCTCTCATAAACACGTCAATGTTCTCTGGTAAGCTACCGCTTCTCATCACAGTCCGCACATGGGTTTCTTTTTTTTTTTTTTGACAGAGTTTCACACACAACTTTTCTGATGGCTGTATGAGTCTGTCCATGTTCCGTCTTCTTCTGCGACAGTAAAAAGGAATATTTACACTTTTCCAGACAAGACGACATGAACTATTCTTTTTTTTTTTTTAATTGAATGACTATTTACTCGAAAATCATTGTTCATCCCTATCACCTGCGCCACCATAGTAAAATGCTGATAGACGTCCATCAGCTGATTAGTAGGTCGTAGCAGTTATCTGACACCGTGTCCTAACTGGATGCGACGCGAGCGAGCGACAGCTGCAAAATTAATGGTTTCCTATTGTAATGTCCTAACTGGCCGCGAGCGACGCAGTGCGATGCGCCGTTTAGAGCGGGGAGCATACGTCAGTCCGACTGCCCACAAGTCCGACGGCTCATTTCTCCGACTACCCATTCTACAGTGTTGAGGTTAGGTTTAGGGTAAGGTTAAGTCGGAGAAGTGGGAGGTCGGACTGATGGACGCAAAAATAAAGAAATGTATGGTCGGAGTCGGAGAAATGGGTGGTCGGAGAAATGGGTAGTCGGACAGACGTCATGCGCCCGTTTAGAGCCCGACGCCCGGTTTCTATTTCTGTCGCTCGCGTCACATTCAGCGTCGGAAATTAGCGGCGGCCACGGGCCATTTGGCCCTCAATTTGACCAAGAATGCCCCCAAAAATCATTATAGTTTTTTCAGAAACAAATGTAGCCTATATCTGTACGTTATCATACTTTAATTTTCATTAATTTACCGTCACGTCTCATTATTCTCCTGATGTCGGCTTAATGTAATGTAAACGAGAGAGTAATGTGACAGCGGGGCAGTGCTGCAGCTGCTGTGCTGCGATGGACCTGATGATCAGGTCCTGATCAGACTGGCCCACAGTGAATCAGTCCCGGATCCTCCACCGTCACCAGATCCCCCGAAAGCCCCCGCAAATAATACATCGACAAGAAGTTAAGTGGCAAATTGCATCTTTTCGTCGGCTTATTTGCAGGGTTTTTTTAACGTCACTGCAACATGTGGCTCTCAGTGACCTCCTGTCTCCCAGGTAGGAGGGGGACAATAGCCTAGGGCTGGGTGATAAAACAGTAGCTTTTCTTCGATAGAAATATGAAACGTGGTCAATAGGTTTCATTCCATGTTTTAGCAGACAATACAAATAGCCAATGATATTGAGATTTCCACCGCGCCGAACCAATCATGTGGCTGGAATAGAGCCAGTCAACAGTAACACGTGTATTTGTTTGGGTTGCTGCAGACGTGCACATCAGCAGACACCGCGGTAAAAAAAAAAAAGAGAGAGAGAGAGAGAATGACTGTTGTCTCGAAAAAAAAAAGTAAAGGAGAACTTGGACGATTGACTGAAAAGACGCGTGGTGCGCAATGGGGACACCAGGCAGTTGGAGCGGACTGCAGTCACGCTGCGGCCGCTCTGCTGCTCACCCCATGTGTGCGACACATAAAGGCCGCTTCAAGGAGACTAGCGAACTTTTTTTTTTTTGGGGCGGGGGGCGGTGCACCGTCATAATGTTACAGAAAACCCTGCATTATGTTTTTGCTACTGTTCCCACACTATAGAGACAACTTGCAGTTGGCTGTATAGTACTTCAAGAAACTTGTTTAAAAGGCACAAACGTAGTAGGCCTATTCACCCATCTTTTAACCGGGTAGTTACGTCTCCAGTCTGATAATACATCCATGTGACGAGCGGACGAGCGCACAGCTGATGTGCTTCCATTCCAGCAGACGCACGGATTCAGTGTGGACAGAGAGCGTCAGATGTGACGCGATTGTCGGACGCTCGCTCGCGTCGCATCCAGTTAGGACACGGTGTGACACCGTCAGAATCGCAGGTTATCTTTGGTTGCAAGACTCTGACAATGGCTGTCCTAGAACCTGTCTCACAGTACGACGTCAGACGGACAATTTAGAGCCACGACCAACAATTTCGCCACGATTCTCCTACAATGGTCGTCTTTCATCTGCGACGGCTCAAAATCGCACAGTGTGTACCGGACATTATTCATTCTGAGAAGTCACACGCAGTTGTAAAGGGTGGAGTTAACATAGCCTTTCTGTCAACTTCAGCTTGTCTTGTCCACATAACTGTTGTTGCTCATTCGATGCCTTTTAGGCTCATCTTGACATACGACATAACGCCCAGTGGAAAAATCCTGTTTGTCACACATAAAATCATGTGCTAGCCTGCAGCGCACTGTCTTGAATTTATATAATATTTATTTATTAGAGTCATGCAGAAAAAACGGAAGGAGGGAACGCCTGCTTACCTGCTCAGCTAGTAAGAAGTAGTATGGCGGTGTTATCCTCATCAGGGCTGGTAGCTGCTCAATGGCCCAGACTGGAAAATAGGTTATACCAGGAAACTCCCAGGTGTGACTGTGTGCAGCTGTATGAATGTGAAGCAGGGCAGTGCTCAGAAAGGGAATAAGTGCTGAGTGGATTCTCCCAGGGTACATCTTCCATGTGTGAATAAGAGAAGAAACAGAGTAGCTAAAAAAACTTTGCATGATAAAACCCCCTGCTGAGACACTGAAAATGAAACTAGGTCTCTTGCTTAGGCTACTCTTGCCAGTCACATCCTGAATTTACAAGCAGCCAAAAGCACGCTGTATACACACACCTGAAAGACAGACATGACTGAATGCACACACGGATGTTGTGTGCACATGTACACAATAACACAGAGACATGAACAAACCCACACTTTTCAACTGCAGATCACCTCTGCTGAGGGACTGGCTTTGACCCATTAAAGCTCAGCATGCCAGCAGCTGCAGGCGGTTACAACCCTGCTGGCAAAGTCCTGTCCATCACACACATGCACAGGAACAAGCTCATGCAAAACACACACGCACACACCTTCCCTGATACAAGGACAAGTATAAAGACCAGTATGCCTCCCTGTTGAGCACAAACAAAGATACAAAGGCAGACACACACACACGTGTACACATGAATACACACATCACTTTCTCTCTTCCTCTTTTACCAAGGGCAGCCCGTGTTGTTTTCTGACTGCTGATCAGCTGCTCAAACACCACACTGATGGCAGTCTCCCACCCGTGTGTCTTTATTTAACTTCTTGATTTTACACACACACACACACACACACACACACACACACACACACACACACACACACACACACACACACACACACACACACACACACACACACACACACACACACACTTCTCCCTGCGTACCAGCTGGATACACACTGCACAACAAAACTGCCACTGGATATAAAGGTGATACAAGTCACACCCTCACCCTGACTGTTTACAGCACCTCAGCTTGTATCCAACCCCTGGCGAATCAGGAATGAGAGAGCATATGTAATTTCGCAAAATGTAGTTGACGTTTAGACAGCGGTTACACCTGAGGGAACGTGTCAGTGGGCTATCTGTTCAGTGATGAGGACAAAAAACTTGGTGTGCCACCAGGGCGAGTCGTGCTCCTTAAGCATTAACCTTGGTCAGCAACAGCAGTGAAGTGGATAGTGGAAACACTGCAGGATCTGGATGGGTACAGGATACAATGTCTCCTTCGTCTATTTGTGTTTGTGTGCATACTGTGTCCAACAGAAGCGTAGTTATTAAATTGCATTTAGTTTTTATCAACACTTTAAGTCAGGCACAACGCAACATGTTTCACACAGAGATTTTCCTTGAGGTTAAATCCATGTTGGTCTCTCCCAACTCCTTTTCCCATATCAGTTGTCAATCAATGAAACTCTCCAAATGTGGTGAAATGGATAAAAGCTGAACATAGCTCCAAGCCACAAAAAAACATGGATAATGGATGTGCTACAATTAGCCTGCTACTATGGCAACTGTTGCCACTACTTGTTCCATTTAGTAGTAACAGGGTTTATTTTGGTTCACCAAAAAAACTTAATGAACAACTGTCTTGCTGTGTTTTCTGCCTCTCTGCCTAACTTGGAGTGTCTCAAAAATGTTCTCTTCTATAAAACTATTATACATACACAAGTTCTCTTACAAAAAAAACGGGCCTCCGCCATTATAGGAGAGATACTGACTGTTTGAGAGGCTAATTCACAAAAGGATAACATGAGCTTGAAGGAATGCGCTGCAGTAAAAATCCTTCTCAGCGTAGAAGATGTATGCTTTAGCTGTCAGCACAGGAGGCTGCAGAGAACCATTCCAGCAATTAGCCGAATCAAAACACACTTCAAGCCGATACGTTTGTAGAGGAGATTAATTTGACTGTCTCAGACAAGGTATGAAATTAAGAAAAATATTCTGGAAGCAGTTTTGGCCCTGGGGGCAGTTTCAAAATGTTTGGGGGCCAATATACAATACACTCAGAAAACCGTGACCATAAAACCGTGAACCGGCCCAAACGGTGGATTTTGCAAACCGTTTTCCACCCCTAATGCGAGCAGCAGAGTGACCGCACTATGACCGTGATCTGCTCCAACTGTTACTGCCGTGCAGTTAAGTATCAACAAAGGCTGAGATGCACAGATATATTGGAAAATTCATGTCATGTGTTACGTGACAACTACTCTGATTGGTTTTTCATTGCAGTAGTTCGATGAAGGCCAGCTGTTTAATATAGCACTAGTCATGTAAAGAATGTGCAGATTAGATTAGATCAATAATTATATGACATCATAACTTCACTGAATTGATACTGTTGCACTTCTTTTCACATGTCTTGCTGCAGTGATGATCCAACAGCAGGGGGGGGCTTTTTTTATTATTATTATTAATTTCAAACAATTCTTATGCTCAGCACAGGTGGAAAATCTATAATAGGCCTATAATCAAAGAGTCAGAATAGAAGGAAGGGTCGGATCGAGAGCAGCATTAATAAATAATAATAAATATATGCTCCGGCCACACACTGTAGATAGGCTACCGGCTCTTCCCCCTTGGCTCAGTCATCGGACCGGGCCGAACACGACCGGACACACCGGGTTCGGATCGAAAACATTTACTAGCTCTGCTCCGTTCAGACGTTGTGCTGAGCGTGAACGCACCACCGGCGCAACGTGAAGAGAGAGAGAAGGAGACGGAGGGGTGAAGGCTACTGTGAAGCGAGTTTAGTGGGTTAGCGAGGTAAGTTGAGTCTAAAGCTTTCAGGCTCTCCTGTACTACAAAGTTGGCTCTCTTTTAACCTGGCTAGATCACCATGGTAACTTATGCTTAACTCATAACCTCATCCCGACCAGGTTCAGAGTTTAATTATAAAATCGGCTATAAAAGCGCAGCTGTTTCACTATTTAACTCATTTACAGCTGGTGTCACCTTTACTTTGAAAGTCCAGTGGAGCGTTCGACCGGAGGGAGAGATCACACTGATCCGCTGCTGTTGACTTTCTCTCTCCGCCTAGATGTTCAGCTGAGGGAATACGCTGCTCACCTGTTGAGCTGAGCGTCAGGAGCAAGTTGATAACCAGTTTCGTAGTACCGTGTTTGAGGTTTTGTTGAACTGGAACATGAACACAAAGCCTGGCTATGTTGAGCCTCCTTCGCAGTACAGGCCGGAGGAGTCTGTGTTTTTTTTTTTTTTTTTTCCTCTGCCTTTATTTTGAAAGGACAACTGGAGAGAGACGGGTAGGCTACGCGGAGATAGAGTGAGGGGGGATTAGTTCCATTATTATCTGAAGCTTTCAGGCAACATTGTCACCCCTAAAAATAATGTACTATATATTGGTGACAAATGAACGAGGAGGAGGGGAAAAAAGACATGTAAACGATTATTGATTTTTCTAAACGGTTATGATTTGTTATCCGTGTACACGTTTACACGTGTAGATGTTGACACCCCTAGTGGAGAGAGGAGTGTGGTAGTGATAAAACATACAAAACATAGAGAACATATAGCATTATGCACACCGCATCCACCACCACACACTCAAATTCACACTTCTTACTGGAGAGAATCAATAGTGTGCATGTGTGTGTGTGTGACCATGGCAGCACAGGGATGGATAATGTACTAAACAGAAGGCTCACTGGCCTGCCTCCAGAAAAACCAGCAGATTTATGAACACATTCTCTCTCTCTCTCTCTCTCTCTCTCTCTCTCTCTCTCTCTCTCTCTCTCTCTCTCTCTCTCTCTCTCTCTCTCTCTCTCACACTCACACTCACACTCACACTCACACACACACACACACACACGTTGTGACATTCAAAGATGCACAAAGTCACCATACACTTTTAGTTCATAAATACACAGACAGAGGCTCAGCCAAAGCAACTAAGAACAGTGTTTGGCAAAGCTTAGGAAAACAATGAAGCATGAACATTAAGCATGAAGTACACACACACACAAACACATAGACACATTATATATACACACACACATACATGAAACATCAGAGACTTCCTTCCACTAAAGCTCAAATGGGATTTTGAAATGTAGGTGGAGTGAAGAAAAATGCCCTTTTCATTGTCAGATGATGTAATTCACTAAAAAAATATAACTTACAAAAAAAGTACATCTCTAAACGCTGCACATAAATAAAATATCATACAACTTGAGTCTTTAGGAAGCAGAGTGTGTGCTCCAAACTGCAGAGTATAATACATTTATCACACTTACAATAACAAGTCAGGAAGGATTCAAAAAGTTTGTTTTACGTACCCTCCTCAGCAATCATACAATGTGATACATACAGCAGTGTTTCCCATTAATTAACGAGATGGGCCCGCCACTGTCTCTCTCAAAAAAAAAAAAAAAATTAAAAAAAAAATTTCTCACATGTGTCTACGTGCCGTGCGCCGGCGCTATATTGCTCGCGCTCGAACGCCCCCCCCCCGTCGGTCGCGCCATGGTCTCCTGAAATCCTGTGGGAAACACTGTACAGGACATTTAACCCAGTCATATGCAATAATTTCTCCTGATATATTAAATGTCTCACGGGTGAAACATTATTGATTTTGTTTGGACAAAAAAGTTCATGTGTAATGAATTTAGGTCACAAGTAAATGAGACATATTTGATAACAATGCATTACATGGAATTACTGTTGCTATGATTTCCCACCATCCATGTAATCCCTGTGCACTGCATGAGAACTAGGCTATGTTTTTAGTTATTGACCAGGCATTACGGTTTTCCTGCTATTTACTTTTGCAAGGATGGCAGTGTTGCTCTGTCTGTCCGCCTGACTAAAGTCTGTCTACTGATTTTGATGCCAGGAGTTTTTCCTCGGGAGATTGATCCTACTTCTTGACCCCTATTTTGGGGTATTCTGTGTGAAATCTCAAAATCTATTGGGTGGAGTTTCAATATTTGTAGCAGACATTCATTGCCCCAGATGTTAAAAATGAATGACTTTGGTTAAGCTTAGATTTTTGGTGGACCTGTCTGATGTTTTAGTCTTTTTTTTTTATGTTTCCAGGACTACCGGGCGTTTTACTGTAATATTTGGTTCAGCCATTCATGACCTTTTTAATCTTCTCTCAAGATGAACTGCAATAACTTCCTAATGACCTTTTCTTTTTCTTTTTTCTTTTTTTAACTTTGCACCATCACTGAATGGCATTTCAATCTGTCCAACACTTTCTACAAACACGTAGTGAATGTTTATACCTGCCTATAGCATCATTATTGTGTCACAATGCAGGGGCCGTCTCCTTTGTAGGCTGCATTTGAAAGCTCATGATATAACAGCAGTGCCACCATTTTTTGTTTCAAATGCTACTTCAAGTTAGGGCTGTCTTTTTAAATGGACCTAGAGTCTAATATCTATCTATCTATCTATCTATCTATCTATCTATCTATCTATCTATCTATCTATCTATCTATCTATCTATCTATCTATCTATCTATCTATCTATCTATCTATCTATCTTATTCAAAACTTTGAACTTTGTTTCACAATACAAAACAGTTTTTCAAAATAATATGCAATATATAAAGCACATCTGTCCAACTATCTATCTAGCTAAAAACCTGACGTCAACTGACTGCCTTCCACTGATTGGCCAGAGCGTTGTCACCGGAAGAGTCGCAAGCGCGACGTCCAACCATTACGTCCGTCACGAGAATCAATACAGCTCATTTTACAGTAAAAACACACCGACAAACTGTTGTTATTCTGTCACCTGAGTTAAATGTCTGCTCTGTGGAAAACCACGCGGTCCGTAATCGAGACGACACGGCTGTAGCCGCTGTTATATGACGACCCCGCCCCCGCTGAAGAACTCAGCTGTAACTTAGAAAATCCTTGTCATATCACAGTACCGCTGTGATATGACGGCCGAGTCGAGCCGAGCCGAACCGAGCAGACCTGTAACTGTGTAGTGGAAAAGGGCTGTTGGTCTTTTCGGCAATGAAATCCTCGCTGGTCATAGCAGAATGCCGACATGCTTGTTTACAGTGTGTGGGGAGAGCAGTGGGAGAGCGTGACGGGAGGAAGGAGGCGGCAGTCATTACGGTAATTCAGCGCAGCGCAGATTCATGAACTGGGGCTTACCGTAATCACCCTAGAGTAAAAAATCGATTTTTAGAATTTCACGTTTTTAACATCGTCCTAGGCAAATAATCGCGATTACGATTTTAAATCGATTAATCGAACAGCCCTACTTCAAGTGCAGTAGAGCAGAGATTGAAGCCTTCTTTTCTTAAGGATCCAATGTGTTGAATCTGTTGTAGCAAAGCCTATCTCAAGATTCATAGCACCGGAAATGAAAATAATATGGCAGGAAACATCTGTGGCAGAGAGTGCAGAGAGGATTAGACTTTTAAATCAAAGTATTAGGTTTTATCTAAGTTGAACAGCTAATGGTACAACTGTTGAAAAAAAAAATACAGCCAGGGCTGCCGAACTGGGACACAGCTGTTTTCTCTGTTAGCACGGTGACGCCCTCATTTAGCTCGAAGCACCACTGTGTCTAAGCTCAAGTGTGAAGGACAGACACCTGACAACCATTCAGAAGTGACTGTTATCCATTACCCTGGATAAAATTCCTTTTGGGATTCATCAATATGTTGGCTAGCACTAACGTTGTATTATATTCCTCCCCCAAAAAAGGGGTTTGTTGTCTCAACCAGTCACAACGAATAAGCAACGACAATGGGCTCTTTGCACAGCTCCACTACTTCCTGAACTTAATGCCGTTCATTTCCTGTCTTACATTATTGGACAACCTGATTAATCCAGGTGTGTCTGACCATTGTGACTCCTCAGACACACCTGGATTAATCAGGTTGTCCAATAATGTAAGACAGGAAATGAAGGAGCAGCATTAAGTTCAGGAAGTAGTGAAGCTGTGCAAAGAGCCCATTGTGACCAGTTTGGAACAGGTTAGGCTGTGGTGCAGTCTATGGAAGTGGTTCTTGGAATGAGTTTTGCCGATGTCTGGTGATGAATGCTGTTGAAAACTGAGGGCAGTGTTGGCCTTAATAGGTTTTCGAAATCCACTGACTGCCTGGGAAAACCTTGGTATGTAACGTGAATGAGATACTCTACACCGCTTCATTCAGGTGCCCGAGCTGGATGCTTAACCCTGGTTCATGTAGCTTTCACTGAATACTGTGGGTCTTCTGGGGAGACTGAATGCATGAGGAGGCCTGTGCCAGAAAGACAGCAGACATCATCCGAAACAAAGCCTGTCAAGAAAAATATCAGCACTGAGTTCTTCAAACTGCTTTAAATGACCCGTATTTCTGTTCAGTGCCGAAGCAGAAAGCAATACAATGTACTGAATGAGGGTTTACAGCGAGAGGCAGAGTGGCCAAGTGGATGTTTGGGCGTACAAAGGATTTTTTGAAACTATACCTTCGGGTGGTGTGCTGTCTTTTACTTTTATTAAACTAAAGATTCTTTTAACCATGATGAATTTACTTAATATCTTTAACTGGATTTGAATTCTAGAGGAAAACCCCTGCAGATATACTTCCCACATTCACCAAACCAAAAAAAAAAAAAAAAAACTTTATTGGTCCCTGACCAGCCCTACAACTTCAGGGCAGATTGGTGGTGAGACATGCAGGACGGGGATAGTGTGTTAAAATCAGTACAAGAAAAGATGTGGTACACACAAGAGTTGGCATTTCTGTTAATGGCCTTGGTGTTACCAAGTTTGATCCTGAACCTACAATGTTTCCTCTTGGTTGCAAAGTAGAACACAGTTAATGCTAATGTTAACTGTATAGTAATAGCAAAACCTATAACTTTTAAAGACCCCCACCGCAACAGTGACACTTCATATACAGCTAGATGCAGTGTGTGTAACCAAGTGGTTGCAGTGGCTGAGCGGCAGCGTTGCCGCCTTGTAAACAGGAGACCCGTGTTAGAGTCCTGCAGGGTCTTCATTTTTTTTATTTTTCTTTGTTATAAACTTTATTCACATTTCGGTTTACATTCAAATTTACATTTACTCCCCGGAGGAAACACAAGCTTGCACGTGAAACCTGACGTGAGCTTCGTGTTTTGACATCACCTTTCTGTCTCCCTTGCCCCTGATGCGCACCGCCGTTACCTAGCAACCCTGACCAGGCAGTCATGCATATAGAGGGCATGCACATGACGTCACGGTACTCGGAAGTCGCTGTGGAACGTCCACTAAGTGGCAAAAAGACGAGTTGCAGAGCCACCAAAGTTTAAAAACGACGCAGTAACGAAGCGATTTTCTCCGAGCCCATACAAGTCTGACATGTCTAGCTTTGCCAGCATGTAAAGCATGCATGACCTAACAGGACTGCTAAAAATCTTGAGGATACGTCTCACTTTGACCGAGTTACATTCAAGAACCTGTTCTCAATGATGGAAAGTAAATTCACAGGAGCGGTAATTTTTTTCGATCGATCAGCTGTGTTTACAGTTTCAGGTGTCATAGTTATGATGTTTAGACAGATAAATTAGTCCTGTAACACATCCTACAGTTTGACTGGTCAGAGTTTTTCAGAATAAAAGCAGCTTGTGTTTAAGTGTCGGGAGTCACGGTCAGGACGACAGTAACAGCTGTAATCTCGCCTGTCTGTCACTCTGCCGGTACCGCGGTCACACTGTGTGTTACAGGATTGTCCGTGTCCGTGGAGCAGACGGTTTTGGGGAGCTGGTTGTCGATTCCTTTTGACATCAATTTGTTTTGATATACGATATTTTATCCAGTTTATGAGTCCACCACTATCCGCCAGCACGTTGAGGGAGGTTTGTTTTGCCACTCAGTCCGATCTAACGGGGCGTTGCCGAGGGCAACGTGACGTAAACGCATACCCTCTATTAATAGAAGATTAATTTTTCAATGAGGGAGAAATAATGGACGTGTTTTTAGTGTCTTGGACAGTTATTTTAAACAACTTTGTGTAGGTAAGCAATTTTAATCAAAGAATAGTCATAGCAGAGCATTTTTACAAATTTTAAAATGACTCTTTAGGGGGTCTTTAAGCAAAAAAAACAAAACAAAAACAACTATTGGATAAAATTAAATTTTGAAGTAATTAGAGTTGATGCAATTTATCCTCTGGGAATCATGAGTGTCTAACTCTGTGGAAGTTTGAGAACGATTGATTACAATTTATCATCACAGTACCTATATTTGTCAATCCTCATGGCAATGCATTCAGTTATAATTGCAAACCATCAATGTAAGTCTCATGAGAGGTACTAAAGGAGAAGCTGTGGTCTGAACAAAATTTCATGGCAATCAGTCAAAAAGATGTCAACAGGTCTTAGCAGCTTGAGGAAACTTGTTGTTTCAAAGGACTCAAACAGCAACTTTCCTGATAGTGCATAAAATTATCAAATTAATAATGCATATTAAAGAGATTTCTAAGTGCTTTTTTGTTGTTGTTGCAAACAGCCAACAACATTTGGTCCAAAATCACATTATAAAGGAATCATTTTAATGTTTAAATCAAAACAGATGTATTATTTATAAAAGATAAAAACATATGTAAATGTATAAAATTTCAGTTACATTGACTATTAGATGAGTAGGATGTGTCTTGCGGGGACTTAGATTTAAATAACGGGGCAAAGTGATGGATACTGACACTGACACAGATTATAAAACTGAATCACTTAAAATTCTGTGTTCATTCTAAAAAAGGTGAAAACAAAATAAATCAAGCTCAGATTAGCTCCACAGCTTTCAGACTGTGTGTGCGCCTTGTTATCTTTATACTGATTAAAAAGTCGGTTTTATGCCACTGGTCATTCCAATAAAGAGGTGTTAATTTTATTCAAGTCTGAGGTATCTGCTCGTCACTAGGTATTTGTCACATTCCCTTTCTTGTTTTCTAATTCTGCTGCTGCCCCTTCCAACGGCTCGCTCACACACATACACATAGGCTACTCCACTTCACACACATGTGCACATTAGCATACACATTGCCACCACCAAGTCAGGCTTAATTGAAAAGCATCTTTTAAGAATGTTAAGAAGTGCCCTGTTAGCCGGGGGAGAGGATAAAGGCTGTTACATTATTCAGGGCACTTGGCCTTTCAAATGGTACCCTTGAGTTGGGTTTTACTCAGCCTCGATTTCCTTGTGCTTTGATTTGTCTTTGTCTTGTGTTTTTTCTTGCCTCATTTGCCTCTGTCAAGCTAATGCTTTTTGATTTTTGGACTTCCACATCATTTTTTTAACCAGTTCTTACGAGTGACCTGACGTGTAGTCACACATGGCAGCTTATTTTGGTCCACATGTTTTAAATCGGCAATTGAGCTGTCATAGAATCATGTTTCTGACTCTTTTTTTTGCCAAAACACACTACGGAAGTGTCAAGCCAGACCGCGGGGAGGCCATGGGGCACGAAACAGTGTATTATAGCAGTGCCAAATCCGTGTGATACTGCTGGTGACATTTCAAATCTGCAACCAGCAGTTGGTGTTCTTGAAAAAGCACACACCCTAAAAGAGATGTTTTTTTCCTATTCTTTTCTTTCTTTCTTTTTTAATGAGAAAGCACTGAAAGAGAGAGATGTGGGCACATTTCCAGGATGGTGGCAGCCAGGAGATAAACCGACAAATCCTAGGATTTTCTCCAAAAAATAGGGACATCAAGTTTCCATATGTGATGTATGTACATATCTTCATTACTGGCTGGTGTTGAGTTCTGTCAAGTGTTTTGAGTTTCCAGTGGAATAGATTTATATTCCCTCTTGGCCTGATATAATGAAAGGCGTTATGGTCGTAAATTAACCACTGAAATATTTATCTTAACTTCAAGTGTTATTTATCAATGAGCCAAAATGTGTATGTGAAGTCACAAATAAGATTTGCCTTGCAAACTGACACAGGCTTTGCTACATGTACCCATTTAACCTTTTAAAATAGGATATGCCCAAAAGATGAGAAAAAAAAACTGAGTAAGGCAAGGCTCCCTAAAGAATACATACAGTATTTTAGAACAATAACCTGGACATGTTTTATACAATAACTAGAAATTATTTCTTGTAATGTGAAAGTGAAATTTCCCCACACTAGGCCTTATTTAGTGAGAGGTAAGGGTTTTAGTCTTTAGTTTTTAATCATTTTCCTCACACCTTTCATCCTGCACTCTCTCAGCTGTGAGGCGGGACATTTTACGCCTTTCATAGCCAATTAGCGTTGGTTCAGAAGTGCCCAGTGCCTTTGCTCGGATTTATTCCATAGTAAAAGCCTATGATTGACAAAGGCAATAGTGCATTCTACAACTGACAGAAAATTGGTGTTGTTTTTCATTTAGGTCTTCATATGAGCCTCAAGGGTGGAATCTGAATGGAGCTTTGCAGCGAGACCAGAAACCTCAAGAAAGCAGTGATGGGAATTAAGTCGCTCAAGAGTCGTCAGTGGATTTCCAATGGCAATTTTTAGTGAAAAAAACTTTGATCTGTGGGACCTTATGGACTGGAGGAATATCAACAACTGAGGAGTTGACTTCATCACCTCTCTAAAGGTAGGAACTCACCTCTGTCTGGTTGGTCTTGTATGTCTACATGCTGCTTCATATGAATGAATTATATTTTTGTGATTAGGGTAACTGCAACATGAGCTGAGGATTTTTTCCGACATGGTGTAGCATGTCAGTATTATAAAAGTTGTGCTTATGTGTTGATGCCTTTTGGAAGTCTAACAATGTAACTGCATAAAAAAGAAACTTTTGGAAGTTTGTCACTTGGCCACTGGTGACCAGGCAATGTTGCTGGTTGTGCCTTGGGGAGAGGTAAGTGGATCGATGGTGGAGCTGATGAGATAACTAGGAGAAAGAAAACAACTGCTGCAGTAACAATGTTTACCTTTTGACAGCTGGTTAGGTGATGATGTAGGCATGAAAAGGGTCATTTTCAAATGATTGTAAATGTCTACAGCGCAGGTGACCTAGTTTTATGAAAAGGCTTTCCAGTAGGGCTGTCAGAATGGACTTCGCTATTCGAATACAATTCGAATGTTAGTCAAAATGAGAACATTCGAAGGTGGAAACTGACGTTCGAACGTTTGCCTTCCGTAACGAGGCAAATTAACGTAGTGCGTCACGACGTTTGGAGTAGTACACATGTTGATAAAACAAAATGCAGTTGTTGTTGTGCACAAGGTAAAGCTGCAGCTTCAAATTTACGAGCAGAGTTTTTTTAATTGCCCGTTCATTCGGCTGCCACGGTGCGCGTACCCACACTACATGCACACCTCTTTTTTTTTTTAATCGATAGATCCGCGGACCACTTGTGGCGATTACGGATCAGATGTGATCTGTTGCACCACTACTCTGTGTCCTAACCCTGCAGCCCCCGCGAGGCGGGGGGGCACTGCCCCCGCCTGTGAAGCCGGGTTTCCACCGAATCAATGATCCTTTTTAAAAAACATTTTTTAAATTTTATACCGCAACATATGGTTCACGTCAAGATAACTTGTGTATTTTTGCTATTCAAATGTCCACAGTCCATAGTTCTCTTTGTTTAACACTTCAAGAGACTTTTGGTTAAGTAACCATGGACAGCTCCTGTGTCGTTGTTGCCACCGTCATCGCTGCCCCCTATAATGAGGTAAAAAAAAAAAAAAAAAAAAAAATTGAATATTATTCGAATATTTAACACAAGATGGGTTAGAAATTCGAACCTGATTTGGGGGGAAGATTGACAGCCCTACTTTCCAGCAGTGAACATTTTCATGCTCTTTTGTTACACGAGGGTCACATACTCTCTATACTGACAACAATAGTATTTTCTATCAGGTAGGTGATATTTGATTTGGTGCAGGAGCTTTGCAGGTTTCCTTTAATGACCTGATCATGCTATTCAAAAGCTTTTTCCTGAAAATACTCTATCACCAAAAAATGAGGTATGATTATCTTCACCAGTCATAATCTCAGACTTAATTGCTTGCTGAGTGTGCAGCAGGGCAACGAGGGCAAGAGGTGCACAGCTGTGCCTGTTTAAATTTGGCAGAGCACATGAACGCCTCTGCATGGCTTTTGAAATCCATCAACACACCATTCAAAAACAAGCAAATGTGTAGATTGTGACCATTGGACACAATGTATACAACACCAGAGGATTACGTGATGATTATGCATGAATTTGAATTTGAATTTTTGTTGAAACTTGGTTAGAAGATTATGCTGCTCAGACAGCCCACCAACAATTGGAGTATGGGATTATCCAGCATCTTCCATCAAGTTTTCCAATCTAAAAGTCACATACCGTCGATAAAGTAAACATGCAACATAGGTTGTGGAATGGTCAAGGTTTGTTTAGGTATAATCACAAAAGCTCAGGTCAGGTTTAAAAAAGGCAAATAAAATCATGTGCTTTGTCGTGTTATGTTTTCCTTGATTTGTCCATTCACCCCAACCTCCCTTTAAATGACAGGGGTTGACAATAGGGTTAGGGTTCTGGTGGTCCGGATGTACTTTTAAAACCACCTGGCTGGGATATGTTCTTTTTGGTTATTATGGAGATCGATACCTGACATTGTCCTGGGCCAGTGGTTAGAATGGTGGGGCCAGTGATCTTCAAAAGCCGGAGGGCCAGTGGCAAATTTCCCTTATTGTCTACCCCCGAATTAGTCCTTTTTCCAATCTCCCCCCTTGCTTCAGTCATAATTACTGTGGTCAGTTGAGTCACCTAACAATAAAATGAGGAGTAGTAATAACCCTGATTCATTTTTTAGCTTTTGTTTTTGGATGCTACTGATAGTATTCAGATATTGAAGTTCACCTCGGGACAAATTGTAATGACTTATGTCGAATACAATGACAGTGACATCTTCACAACTTTAGCTGTACTTCAGTTTTGGCTGCTAAGTAGCAAATCTTAGCTTGGTAAATGTGAGCTTGTTACCATGCTTAATTTAGCATTTAGTTCAAAGCAGTCTGGCTGTAGGATCTGAGAATCTAATCAAAGAAACAGTTTTCCACATGAAGCATTATTCAAAGCATTTTACATTTATGGGATGTTTAGAATAAAGTACCAATAGAATGCAATACCAGGCCAAGTAACAGCTCCTGAGACTGGAGTCAAGCTAGGCCAACTGAAGTGGGATAAAAGTCTGCTCATGTATGTTTTCCCTGTTTTCCTATTCACAGAACTAGCTACAGTATTAGCATGAATCATGCTGATTTGCTAGACTGCCTGAAGTCTATCATTTACTGTAATTGTTGCTAGGATATTTTCCTCTGGAAAACGATTCATAGACAGATAGATGTATAGAAATGACAATATCAGCTGGATCATCTAGCTTGTTCTCAATCAAGTGCAACACTGATCATGGTTAGCCAAGACTGAAAATAGATCCCAGGACTCCATGCTGCCAGGAGCACAGGGCTCTGGCTGCATTGTTTAGTAAAGATGAAAAGAGGGAAACAGGTGTTTTGACTGACAGCGTGACAGCTGTTAAACCTGCATGACTCATCTACCGAAGACCCTGCCCCCCCCCCTTTGTACTTCAGTGTAAATGATTGACACGTCATTGCCCTGAGCGCATTGCCATCATCATCTTGCTGCACTCAACATCTACAACGCGTTTCAAGTGGGGATTTTAAGGGAAGAGAGCAGGGAACATCGTTTCGTTAATGTCTTACCACAGTTGTATTTTTTGAGGACGGTTCAGGGCTACTCCCTGGCCTGGACGAACCATTGGCAAAATGTCTTTGAGCCTGTAATGCGGAGGAGGCTCGACATGGCCAGGCTTTGTGTTCAAGATGCAGCTGAACAAAACCTCAAGTCCCGGCCCGAGTTAACACGGTACTACGAAGCTGGTTATCAACTTGGTTTGTTAAGTCCGGCTCTCAGCTTTATGGTCTGTGCGCGTTCACATCAAAGGGGGCGTTTGGCGTCATATGATTCAACTTCCGCACGAAATGGATCCACAACGGGCTGATTTCAGCCAAGAAGAGGTTGTTTTAATGGAGAGAGTATGAGCGAAGCACGATCGCAGCCTGAAGCATCAGTGTTGCTGCAAATATGACAAAAGAGGAGGCTGCTGTTAATTTCTGACAGCTGAACATTGCGCTACTTTTAAATATGAAGCTTTATTCATTTAAATTAAATAAACTAGAGCAACAAGTTATTTTATATTATTATTATTTTATATTTAGCTATGTATTTTATATTGTTTTCATTTCACTAATCGAAATTATAGAATACGAGTGTGTGTTTTATTGAGCGTATGTGTGTGCGTATGAAAATAGTGGGTTTTTTAGGTGCTGTGGCTACAAGCAAATCTCATATTGTCTCTGTACAAAGACAACAAAGACTTATTCAAGATTTGCGTTTGGGCAACACTGAAATATAACAGGCAAAACATCAAAAATGTTTTATTCATGGCCACATTAATATTAACTTTACCGATTATCCATCTGTCCTGCTGTGAGTGGACAACTTCTTTCAGTGGTGACTGTATAAAAAATAAGATATAGGCTATAGTCTAATAGGCCTATATAATGAGCTCCTGACACTCAGCTCAACGGGTGGGGAGGCGGAGACAACTCTCAGCGGAGACGCTCAGAGAGAAAGTAAACAGCAGCGGATCAGCTGATCTCTCCCTCCGTACAAACACTCCGTTCAGATCCAGCTCCACTGGACTTTCAAAGTAAAGCTGATGCCAGCTGTAAATGAGTTAAATAGTGAAACAGCGGTGCTTTTATCGCCAGTTTTATGATTAAACTCTGAACATAACCTGGTCGGGACCATAAGTTACCATGGTGATCTAGTCGGGTTAAAAGAGAGCCACCTTTGCAGTACAGGAGAGCCTGGCTTTTTAGACTCAACACACCTCGCTCCCACGAAACTGGCTTCGCAGTACACCTCGGAGTCGGATTCTCTCGTGTTTATTTGTTTGACTTCCGCCCGGCTTGATGCGGTCGCTCGCGGCTCGGGCACAAAATAGACCAGACGCCAAAACGACTGCTGCAGGGCGCGAGTCGGCCGCGGAGGTGCACGCCGCGGTGAATCTGATGTGGTTCTCGGCGCTTCCTCGCCCGGTGTGTACCCGGCGTGAGCGCTGGTATATCAGATGGCAGAGGGAGAATAGCGCCGTTTGGTTGCTTGGGCAGCTTGGGTGATTCAGGTGGAGCGCTCCAACAGTTTTATCAGACCAACAGGTCCGCTTTGACCGCGATTGGCTCCTAGATGTCCCGTTTTTCAAGGGGGGCGGGGGCCCGTGCAGGCGGGGCGGGCCGCCCCGCCAATAGAACGGTAGGGGAAACACTGGTGTGTAACAACTGTATTGTCTAATTGCTTGCCTGCACAACACATGACTGTCGTAGTCACAATGCTATGTCCGCTGCAGAGATCCAAGTCTTTGTGTCTGTCAGAAAACAACAACAGCAGTGCTGGACCAGTTCCACTCAAGACTTTGACTTTTGCCCTGAAGGTCTTGAATTGAAGACAGCTGGAAACAGCTGGCTTCTCTGTCTAGCTGATAACACAATGCAGCACTATCATGGTGATGCACTGCCATGCCTGTCAGAGGTGCAGCCAACACAGCTTCTATAATTTCACGCAGTGTAAACAGTCAATGGGCCTGTTCAGCACTTTACTACCTGTTACGGATAAAGGACTTTAGAATTTACCTTTCATTCACTAATAGACACATACACACACAAGCACGCACGCACGCACGCATGCACGCACGCACGCACGCACGCAGAAGTAGTGAAGCTGCCATCATAGTAGTTGCCTGTCCATTAAGAGCAGTTTGGTTTTCCATTAAGGCGACTGAAGCTTTTAAGACACTCTGTTCAATATCAACTACTTTTCTGTTGAATCTAGGAACCACTTTAAGAAAAACACATTGTTAAACCATCTTAGGCAGGTAATGCTTTTACCTAGTATTATATACCTGTAGGTTTAAACTCTTACTATTTTGTTTTGGAGAAAAATATCAAAAACGGCAACAAGATTTTTTTTCATCAGCGCATGTACTATAAGTTAGGAAAGATGTAATTTGTAAAATTTAGATCTGTTTCTCCACACATTCTAATGAAATGACTCTGAGATTCATTTCACACCTTTCTTAAGACAGAATTGAACCAACTAAGTAACTTTACTTGACTTTGCCAGTTGCGCTGCTGAACATGCAAACCTGGCTTTAACTTTTCCTCTAACACAGCTCTTTTTTCTTTTCTGTAGTCTAGAATAGAAATGAGGCCAGCTCTATCCTAAAGTCCAAACTGTATCCAAGGGTGTTTGGATGTTCCAGCCACTCCCCCCATCACATTGTGAGTCATAGCCTTATAACACTGTCCTGACACTGGATGTCTGCTTCAGAATCTGAGGCTGCAACAGTCCTTCCCAATGTAAAATAAACTTTGCAGCTGTACATCCAGAGCCAATTAGGAAAGAAATGTATACAGATGGGGTGGGGGTGATATAAGAGCTAAAATTAAGTATGAATTTGAAGCAATGAGCAATGAAACATCTTAATAAAGCAGCTGATAATGTGAGGCGCTTTTCTTAAATCCTACTTATTCGTTTGTTACAATATTTCCTCAAGCATCCCGGGCGTCACATACAGTAACAGTTGCAAAGGAAGTGTGGTATAATTTAGGCCAAGAATTTTTAAACTGAGGGTGTGTATTTGCAGTTTGACTGTGTGCTCGCCTGTCTGTTTTTGGCACAATGCTGGCATCCCTCCGTCACTGTTGTTGCTGATTTTCTGCCAACAGAGAAATCTCTTTTCCAATCCACATAAATTCACAGTGAAACTAAGAGGCATCCGTCCATCATCACTGCTTGATTCACCGTTTGGTGGTCGAGTTGCACTCCACCAGGACACAATTTCAAAAAAGCACATTCAAGTGCTCTTTTAATAAATCCACCTCAGAGTGAAGGTGCTCTTGACTTTAGTGGAGATGCTGTCTATCTGATATTGACTGTCGACTCATTATTGTCTTTCAACCTTCACGCAGTTAGTACAGTACCCAGTGGGATGAATCAGCAATCATCCAGGACCAAGGTGCTACAACAGACTACAGGCCGAATTAAGACTAGATGGATGAAGACAGGACTACAATAAGTGCAACAACAACAAAAAAAAGAGCGTGGATTAATGCTACAGTGCTACTACATCACCATGGTGACATACAGCTACAGCAAATCCACTGAATTCAGTGCATGTTGGAATATAATGGGTTTTTAATATTTTTCTTGTCGAATATAGTGGTTTTCTGTGTAAAATTTGACAAAGGCAATTTCCTATGCAGGAAAATTCACAAATGTCACTGATGTGGTCTCAGTGAGCTGATCACCCATGATGCAGAATGTGGTGTAAATGTCTGTGATGGACAGAGGAAAGACTCTCATTTGTCCTCATCTCCTCCACTTGCAGTGTGATGCATCCTCCAAACAAGGGCATCTCCATCTGTACAAACAGCAGGAAAGTTGAAGCATTCGCTGGTTTTGTTAACGATGGAGCTTATCTAAAAATATATGTACATACATTTATACAAGCCTCATAGTAATTAGCTGTTGTTGTAGGGTTTAGATGGAAACTGTGGGTTTCTACAGGTCAGCGAACACAACAACATGTTTTCACTGGGCTGCTTTAATGTCACATGTTCTGGAATCCACTCCCTTCATGGCCTTTGTGTAGGAGATAGAAAATGCCCCAGGGGCAATACGGCAAAATATAACATTTTAGTATCATTCTCCATTAACTTTATGGCACTTTTTTTCTTTTTTACTGCACCTTCCAAAAAGACTGAGGAAATGAGGAAATACCTTACAATACCACTAAGTCCTCTGATTGAAATGTCAGTGATCACATTACAGTTCAAAATGCTTATCCCTCACCTCTCTGTTACCTCCCCTTTCAGCATATCCGTCCATCTTTCCCTCCTTTCTTTTTCCCTGAGGTCCTCTCTCCATTTTTCTGTCTTCAGCTCCTTTTTTATCTTGACTTCTCTCTCCCTCCATTATCCTTCATGTCCAATCCACTTCTTTCATCTCATCCCTCACTCTCTCACCTTCTCCCTCCATCTTTACTCATTCTTCCTCTCCTTCTCTCGACCCATACTTCGGTCTTACCTTCATCAGTCTCTCTTCTTCCATTTTTCTCTCTCTCTCTTTCTGTCAGAATTTCGTACCACAAAGAGCTTAGAGCCGGACAGATCAATAAACCATCAGTTGCATATTCAAAGCCAATGATGGCAGCCCTGCCCAGAAGGCTAATTCCTCTTCTTTTTACAGTTTCTTTCTCCTCTTTCTTTTCTCTTTGTTGTACAAATGTCATTCATAGTTGTTGTGTGAATGGTAATTCAACTAATGAAATAAAGCAAGATGTCAAAAATCTTTCAACTGAACTAGAAGGCTCCCCCTCCACTATATTATTGTTTCTCCCAGCAGCTAGGAAGAGTAGATTCTTGACATGTTCGAGTTCATGCTCATGTTTTTATGCTCAACTATAATGATGTATTTTTATTTTTTATTTCTTCCTGACCAAAACGCTGATGCCCTACATCAGCATCACTACTTTTACTGAAGAGGATATAGTTAGAAAACTGCAAACGGTATTAAACTGCAAGTGTCTACAGCAATAAAATCAGAGATTGTGTTTGAGAGATTTCTGGTAGTATAACATCAGTAGTGAATTAAACAGTGGGTTATACATTTATTCGCTGTTTTGCTGAGTGTTATGAGAAGGCTCATATTACTTTCATGTCTGCACTGATTATAAAGCTGCTGCAAGCAATTCCCCAAATGCATTTCTCAATGTGTTGAGTACAAATATATTTTGGCCACGTCGCTGAGAATCATACAGTATTATTTGATGATTGTCGGTTGAAGCCTTTAACATGCACTGATGCAAGAGTGGAGGGTGGATACCAACCTGGAACTAGAAAATAGTCAGTTACCTGGTTTCCCATGAAGGCTAACATCAGCCCCAGTTCAAGTCCTCCAACCTGTGGTTCTTTGCCCCACATCCTTCTCCTCTTTCTCCATGACTTTCCCGTCTCTCTCTCTCTCTATGCAAAGAAATAATAATCTTATTCATATAGCACCTTTCAAAAACCAAATGACAACATGCTTAACAATTAAACATAATAACAGTAAAACAACCTTGCTATTCAATACTTTCATTATTTTCAGAAGTCACATTAGGACATTGAAAATCCCCGACAGGTTCATCCCTTCTTAGTATCCTGGACATGCTTCCTGTTGTATGAATTTGCTGCACAAAACTCAGAATTTAGAGCATGTTCAGGTACTGTATCTGCATGGGTTTTCTTACATTCATTGAGATCTCAGGATTGCTTGCTTAATGAGTGCATGTAATGTAGTGTAGTCGATGCAAAGTGAACAGGATATGCAAGCTTAGTAAAATTTACCTCACAATTGATGTACGGTATATTAACGCTAAGGACGAACTGAAGAGGACTAAAAAAAAGCCATGCCATTCAATACCGTACACGGTTCCACATTAACGGTTGCCCGATTGCCCGGGGCAAGTAAAAATTGCCGGTGGGCCAGTAGAACCTGTGCAGACTTGCCTAGTCGGGCAAGCACCGACTCAGATTTTCTTACTTTTTTATTTTCAGGCTTTTTATGCATTTATTTTGAAATTACAGCAGGAGAGTGAGAGGGGGGATTGACGCGGAGCAAAGGGACTGTCAGGTGGAATCGAACTGGGTCGCTGCAGCGGGTGTGCTCTGCCAGGTGAGACAGGCTATACGTCGCTCGCGGCTCGTCGTATTTAATCGGCGATTTCACCAAGCGTTTCAGTGACAGTGAGTGGCCTGACGCTGCTTCATTAACGCTGCCACTTCATTAACGCCGCCGCTGTACCAAATACTGAGAGCATATAGATGGACATACTTTTCAGAAGGCCAACATTTTCATCTTAAAAATGCTTTTTTAAATTGGTCTTTTCTAATATATATTTTTTTAGATACTGCATTAATACTGAAGCTAAATTGTCCACTGTCCAGTGCAGCATGTGAATGCAATGAAAATAATAAAATCTGATTGGAGGAGCCAGCTATCTGAAAAATGTTGTCCAGGTTAATGTTTTTGGCCATTAAAGGCCCTTCAGTTCAAGATTTCAAGATCTGCTCAGATAGGGCACGGAGGGTGTAACTGCTACTTGTCAAATATTGTGAAATAGCATTTAACTTCACATGTCTGCAATGATTGTTATTTAAATGTAATTATGGTAACCAGGCATGAAAATCACTCACCTTTCGGTGAAATTCGCCGTTTTGAAACCAAAATAGATGACCTACGTGAATCGTGCAGATCCGATGAGAAAATATTTTTGAGGGGGGGGGGGGGGGGGGGGGGGTCAAGTGGCAAGTGATCGGGATTTGGAGGTATAGATTACGAGAGCCTTGAATTGAGAAGAGAAAAAAAGTAGAAGAAGATGAAAACACCCACAAGCGCGAGAGCACTGCATTGTAATTTGAGCCGTTACAGCGCCTGCGTTTGTGTGTGCACCAGCGCGCTAGAGAGAGACGGGCCGCCACAGACTCGTTAATTAATGCAAGTTGGTTGATAAGTTTCGTTTTTACCACCACTAGCAAGCATGCACGCTTCTCTCTCTCTCTCTCTGTGAGTGAGTGAGTGAGTGAACACAGCGAAGGAGCGCTATGCGGAGATGAATTAACGGAACGATATTGCGTTGATGGAAAAAAAAAAAAAAAGCAGAGTCAATTTGTGGCTTGGTCTTGATTCTGTGGCGCTGCATCACATTGGTCTACGTATGGGAAACAATAAGTGTGTGTTTGAGTAAAATGGTCGTTTGTGTTTCATTCTATAAACTACTAATAACAATTTCCCCCAAAAATTACAACTGGTCAAAATAACAAAAAAAGATGCAGTGTTTTCAGACCTCAAATAATGCAAAGAAAACAAGTTGATATTCATTTTTAAACAGACCACTAATGTTTTAATTTAGGAAGAGTTCAGATTAATATTGATGGAAATTTCATAATAGTTCTAAGATTTTCTATTAAAATAAAGTCAATAATTACATTTTTTGTGTTCTCTTTGTATTTGGAAAAGTATCAAAAAACATGTTGGTACCAATACCAGTACCAACATGTTGGTATCGTGACAACACTAATAACGTTATATAGCATAATGTGACCATACTTTATCATACACTCATACTATCTTGTAGTTCTGCTTGAATTTCTTCTCAAAATGCATCAGATTGATGCTTTCAAATATGAAATATTCAAATTTTTCTTCCAGGGGGAGCATACCCCCGGACTCCCCTAGAGGGGTCGTATCCTTCTCACCTTTTTCACCCATGACCCGTTTTCATGTCTGGGTAACACTTTAAAATGTATTCCCCTACAGATTACTGATTACATGTCCTAAAATGTAATCTGTAATGTATTCGGATTACTCAAGTAATGTAATGTAATATTTTGTATTTTAAATACATAACGCCGTTACGTGTAATCCGTTACTCCCCAACCCTGGCAACACATCACGTATCAGAACCACACATGCATCAGGTAGCTGTGTAAAAGATAAGATTATATTATAAGTCTTATTTAAAACTCTCAGGGAGCTTTGTGACTTTCTGTTTTTACAAATACACAAATCAGAGGTCACAAGAGGTCAAACACTGAACAAGCTGCAAAGCTTGGTGCAGTGCCAGGACAATGCTAATTATAGATTAAGCCAAGGAAATTGGGTTATTAAGAGAAGTGATATTACTTCAAAAAGTAGTTAATTAAAATGTTGCTTAAAGCTGTTTTCTGCTGCATGTAGACTCTTTTTTTTTTTTTTTTTTTTTTTTAAGAGAAACTGCTCTAATGGGGTTATTTAATACTTTCAGGTCACACACCTGGATATGTGTGTGCATGTGTAGCATGGCCTCTGTAGCAGTGAGAACGCGTTCGCAACGGCTTGAGAAACAAATAACTGTTGTATGTGGTGTGAGGTTTGGAGAACATCAGCCGATCAATTGTGTTTCGCTGTGTTTTGTTAAAACAATATCGCTGATGGATAAGCATGAGAAATATACTCCATGGCATTCTTCCTTTCTGTTTCTCTGTGCAGTTGTCTCTTTTGTGTGTGTGTGTGTGTGTGTGTGTGTGTGTGTGTCGAGGTACTCTCCTTCGTTGTGTGGCTTTTACCCAGTAGATTTTGAGGATGTAATAACAGTAGGGTCACTCTGAAATAAAGTTTAGGATGAACTTATGGTGGTCATCATATGTAGTATGTGCACTGCTGACCACTTCATGTGAATTAGTCCTCAGTCTCTCTCTCTCTGAGGTACGTCTGTAGTTGCAAGAGCAGCATCTTTTCAGAGGAAGCTGTTATTGTTGTCAAAGATTTCATGGTTATTTTTGCTGATTCCTCCACATTTTGATGTGTGTGCATTGGTGCATCTGCGTATGGTGTGTACTTGACGTGTCTTTATGTACAGGTTCATACATGCTTGAGTTGTGGGCACACACATTTCAAGCTCCTGTCCACATGAACACCCATTAATTTGTGTAGTGCATCATGTCAAAGATGTGACCGACATCTTGCTGATCTTTACATATTTAGTACATCTGTGTGTGTGCATGTCTGTGTGTGTGCATGTAGAGATTTTCATATCTCTGTGTTTAGTAACATGTTCATTTCAGTGTGTGTATTTTTCACAGTGTGATATTTTTTTTAATTTAATGTGGGTGTACATTTCAATATTCATCATGTTGCACTGTAAGATTTTTTAAACGTTAGCGAATAATCCGAGCAATCCGATTTCTATGTGATTGTTTACTGATTGTTACAAATTTCACATCTCATGTCTCGCTTTTTTCCTCCTAGCTGTTGATCATGTTTATTTGCCTGAAGCTGCATCCACGAGAAACTCTCTGCCTCCTCAGCATCTCTTAAAATTCAGTCCGGCCCTCATTGCTTTGAATTACCACATCGAGAGAGGGATTGATTTAGCATTTATTTATTCAGAGCAGCACTTAAAAAAACAGCCAAGGGAGAGAGGGAGACTAACACACTGGAAAGACAAGTTGAGTGGAAGCTTATGGATGGAAAGATGGAGGAAGAGAAGTCAAAGAAGTGAAAATTTCACTGAACATTTCAAGTTTCAGTCAAGTTTTTCAATTATGTTTCAGAGTTAATTCTTTGCAAAAAAGAATAATCTGAGTACATCTTTATTTAAAAAAAAAAAAAAAAAAAAAAAAATTGAAATCACAGAGCGAAATGTGAAAAAGGGAAGAATGGTGTTAAGGAGAAGAGAAGTATGACATATTTCAAACTATAAACTAGTCACTTTGACCTTTAAAAAACAAACATCCCCCAAAAAAGGTAACACTTTATAGTAAGTACACCCAATAAGCGTTAGTTAAGCATTAAATATAATTTATAACACATGCATACTCATTAGTAGGTACTTTATAAACACAGTTAAAAATGTTTTACTCATCATTGATAAGTACTAACTGTATTTATAAACTACATACTAATGAGTATTCATGCGTTATAAGGAAGAATTCAGAATTTATTCATGCTTAACTAATATTTAATAGTGTGTACTTATTATAAAGTGTTACCAAAAAGTACACATAGCAGCTTCGTTGCTGCAGGTGCTCTGGGACATATGCAAAACTGTCACTTTGTATGCTGCATGAGTGGTAAATTCTGTGTGTATGTATTAGAGGCAAACATCAAATGCTTCAGAGGGTAAAGACGAGGAAAAAGAAAGAGGGAGAGATTGTACATGTCTATCTGTCTGTCACTCCATCTCAGCCTTTTGAACAAATCTCATTTTCTCAAGCTGTTGTGCTCTGAGCAGAGGAGATGCTCTTTTATGTGTGTTTGTGTGCGAGTGTGTGTAAGAGAGGGAGAGAGCGTGTGAGACAGAGACACACACAGGCGGACAGAAGTCCAGAAGTGCAACCAGCCAGGGCATCCTACAACACAGCCAACCGGTCACCATGGTAACTCAGTGAGCTGAGAGCCGTGGGCCGCTTACGTCAAATCAACTCAACTCACACACACACACAGTTTGTGTTGCTACACATGCGAGGACCCTCCCAGATGAAACACCATACACTGTGTTTTTGCTGATCTTGTGAGTTGTGTTAATGTGTTGTGATGTCTAAAACTTTCTCACACCTCAGAACAGATATGCTTCAATTTAATCCAGTGTATCAATCTACACTGACTCCTGCGTGTTGCATCTCAAACCTGGACCGCCACATTTTTGCCCCTGTATGCATATTATTAAAGCAGACAGTCTGATGTTTATGTATTGTGAATTCATCAGTGATGTCGATAATGACTTGATCAACACTCCCAGTGTCTGACTGTTAGTTTGCCAATTTCATGTAGGTGTGTTCTCCTTGTAAGACTCTGTATTATATATATAGAAGTGCAACGATTAATTAGCTTAGTTGACAAAAATTGATAACAAAATTAGTTGCCAATGAACTCAATAGTTGATAATTAGGTGGTAACATCTCGGGCTGACCCAAAAATATTGAAGCTTCGAATACCATATATAGTAATCGGGACAGCCCTAGTTACATTATCGCCCGTGTTTTTCACACTGTGGAGCTGGACTAAATGGAGCTCCTTCCAATCTCTGCTCAGAGTTGCACAATAGCAACTGGGAAGAGTGCGTGCACAACCCAACGCAATGCTGTAGCAGCATGCATTCAGTGCGACGTGCTTGTTTTTCCGTGCACGTCCACGGTGCACAGGTCCACGGACCTGCTTCTCCCACTGGTGTTGTGTCGGATGCCGGTTCCCCTGCGGGCTGTGTCTTTCCTACTGTTTCCCATGGAGCTCTGCTGAGTTTGAAAGAAGGAAGCCTGTATGTGGAAAGACGTCACCTCCGAGATGTAGAATGCATATTATAGAAGAGAAACGCACATTTTGGATGTCTTGTGATTTTCAGTCTCCTTATAGGGTGGGACAATACCTGACAGAGCCATTGAGTAATGTACGCTTCATAATCCGATTAGTGGATCAGTCCTTTCAATAATCGATAGATTCATC
Source organism: Trachurus trachurus (assembly GCF_905171665.1). Lineage (NCBI taxonomy): Eukaryota > Metazoa > Chordata > Actinopteri > Carangiformes > Carangidae > Trachurus > Trachurus trachurus. The sequence goes on along the minus strand of NC_139896.1, from coordinate 22,359,888 downwards.
TGTCAAAATAGTTGTTAGTTGCAGCACTAGTGTTATACGTGATAAAGAAGGGAGGTCCACTTCAACTAACAGATTTATCAAGGATAACACAACCAGCCTGAGCAAACTACAGCAAATCATTTAAATCATTTGTCAATTATCGTCTTGTGCAGGAATATTTTGATTGTCAAGGAGGCTGATGACTGCCAGGTCAGGGTTGGGTTGGGGAAGATAAGTGGGGTAAGTTCTTTCCAGGAAGTCTTTAAGATATATCCAAAACACTCTGGAAAAGTGATGGAAATGTAACTTAACACAGTTCAAAGCCAAACAAAACTAAATTTGACACCGAGGCCGTCTTGAAACCTCCCACACTGGGAAAATAGTCTCCATCCGGGTGAAGCAAGCCCGTTAATGAGAAGGGAGGAACCAGGAAAACAGGAGGGAACAACAACAAAAATAACAAAAAACACAGCCATGCACAGGCCAAAACAAATAGAACTGTCACACCAGTAAACTTCAGTGAGCTCGGTGAAGACAGTTTGTCCACCTGCTGTACATTCTGCTGCTCAGTCTGCTGACAGACGTGGAGTGGTGTGGTTTGAACAGACCGAACGCTACAGTAACTGCTTGAGTCTCACTTTTAATGTGGATCCCCAGTGTGTGCTTTAACCAGCGTGTAAAAGAAGTAAGAAGAAAAACAGAAAAAAATGTGAAGCCACAGATGGAAGAGGCAAATAAATCTAAAGCAGGGCAAAGACTCCAGTTTTAACCACTGATGGGAACAAATTCCCTTTATTCTTAGTCTTGCTGGTTTTCTTGGAAAAACAAGTTTAACTAGTTTCTTCTTCAGTTTCCGTTAACATTTGTGCCAAATCTGAAGATGCTAAGTTCTGGTGTTACTGAGATATTGTGTCTGAGAAAGTACATATGTCACCTTGTTCCTGAGAGCAACATGCCTCGGGCTCTGGCTGGTGCTGGTGTGGAGCTATTAGCACAAGTTAAGGTGAGACACTACAGGTGAACAGGGTAAAAAAAAAAAGTAAAATAAAATATTGTATAAATCAGGCTGTGAATGACATATCAACAAATCCTTATGTAAAAACCTTCAGCATATAGAAAGCAGGGTTTCCCGCAGCGCTTTCCTGTTAAGGCGGCCGCCTTAACAACAAAGAGCTGCCGCCTAAACTAACGTCTTAAAAAAATAAAAATGTAGCGATATTCACAGCACACACACGACGGTGACATTAACGCGCGCCGCCACGTCTGCTCATAGCGCAGCAACAATGCAGCAGCGTCAGGCCGTCACTGAAACGCTCCGTGGAACCGAGACATGACACGGCGGGCCCGGTGTAAAAGTTCTCAGAATCAGCCCCGGTGACCGCGGCGCTGACGATTGGGGGTGAGTCGCGAGCGTCATATGTCTTGGTAGAGCACGGCCGCTGCAGCGACCCTCCGACGGTCCCATCGCTGCGTGTCAATCCCCCTCTCACTTTCTCTCCGCGCCCCCATCTCTCTCCAGCTGCCCTTTCAAAATAAATGCATAAAAAGCCAGAGAAAAAAACAAAGTAGGGGAAACACTGCTTTGTTTTCTCTGTCTTTTTATGGTTTAGTAATTCTTTCATTGGTGTAGTAGCAGCGTTCAGTTACCACTAGCGTAGTTGTGACCTGTTGTGATCATAGATGGCATGGCATATGTTTTTTATGTAAGTCCCTTCGAAAAGTCCCATGACCAGCCAAACTCCTAAAAAAAGCGTGATTTATAGTTCATAACATGGTACTTTTGGCATATGGCACCAGGGCCGTTGCTAGGAATCCTGGGCCCCCTGAAAGTATACTAAAGTGGGCCCCTGCCCCCTGACTTTTCCACTTTTACGTATCTATTATCATTTCTTATTTAGCCTACTTTGTTTTGATGCTAATGCAGCATGAGTATCAGTCAGGGTCTTATGCAGAATAATTCAGTCATACAAAGATTAGACTACTGGGGTTTTTGTGGGCCCTACTGGGCGCTGGGCCCCTATAATGATCATCACCTTTCTCCCCTATACAACGGCCCTGTATGGCACTACAGGACCAGTTAAATATAAAACACAATTTTATACAATATACTGTATATAAGTAGGGGGTCCCCGCTCCATCTCTCCATCAGTTTGGGGGTCCTTGGCCTGGAAAACGTTGAAGACCCCTGCTCTACACACCACAGAGAAGCGCACATGCATAACAGCAGCGCGCATGGTGAAAGCGAAACTCCCCCCCCCCCTCCAACAGGACAGACACCACCTTAACTAACACATTTTCTGGGGGAAACACTGGAAAGGGAACAAACTGGAAGGTTTGGTGTCTGTAGGTGCTGGTGAAGTGGAGATTCTGGCTCAGAGGCTCAGCCTGAGGAAAAACTCATTTTGAGAAAACAGCCTCCATAGATTGTTATTGTAAATCGTACTTTTATGTTTCGTTGCTGATTCAAAGGACATAAAAATTTTTGTATCATTTTTTATATCATTGTTCAGGAGAGATAGAGCTTTACAATGATACCTGACATGACACGACTTTTGGTGAATTGTCTGAAAGAAGACATGTTAAGGATGAAAAATAGCCCAAAATCTAAAAATTCTTAGTCAATGCAATGAAACCATTTCCAGCTTGTTCCTTTCTCTTACATTTTCCCATGTCAGACTCTCCAGGTGAGGACATGTACAGACGACATACTGTAAGTCCTCAGTGTCCCGTTCATCAACACACACGCACACTCATTTCTCATCTCATTTGGCGCATTTCCACTAGCACGGTTCGGCTCGGTACGGCACGGCTCGGCGCGCTATTGCGTGTTTCCACTAGCACGCAGTACCTGCAACCAGGTACACTTTTGGTATCACCTCAGCCCTGGTTCCAAGCGAGCCGAAGCGTTACTAAAACGTGACGTCAGCCGACTGCCTTCCACTGATTGGCCGATGAGTGTCGTCACTGGAAGCGACGACCGACAACAGAAATGTTCCTGCAGCCTGTTATTACCAGAGAATTTCTAATATTGAGACTGGCTCTGTTATTACGTGACTTTATTAAGTTTTAATATTTTTTCATGCGAGAAAGTAACTGTTTAGATCCCCATGTGCGGTTAGTTTATCCAAACGACGGCTGTTTAGAAGTTTGCCCCGATGTTTTTCGGAGAAGTGAAGCTCCAGGTCCGAGCAGCGACCGCGACATCACAGAGGCAGCAGCCCGGCTCCTGACGTGCTCCGCCGGCCAGCCTACCACCGTCACCCCGAGGAGAACAGACCGCTAATTAACTTCCCCGATGGCTTTTAGAGGTTTACCACCGGCTGGTTAAACTCTTAAATGTTGGTCTCATTAATGAAATCTAACAATTGTGGCTGTAGCAGCAGTTTGTTTGTGGTTAGAAAGAAGAGCAGCACTGCCTTGGGGTCTGAACGCACAGAAAACACCACATTTACATCAATAAATAAATGTTTTACAATGAACCAGGCCGATCTCAGAGCTGGCTAGACTCTCCGGTAAGGCATATTGAACGGTTAAATGCCGTTAACGGGACGAGAGCAGTCAAAACGGCGGTTTAAAGCTAGCTACAGCGAGGGTAGGGTCACTTCCTGTTTAAAAAGTAAAAGCACCAATTCTATCGTAATGGCTTTCCTTATGATAAAAGGCAACGGGTATTTTATTTTGTGAAAATAACCGGAAGTGCGTTGCTTACTACGGCTAGCTTTAGTAACGCCGACTTCGTTGAAACAAAATTGTAAACAGCTGGTATTTTGTCAGATTTTCAACATGTTGGGGATCTAAACGACTACTTTCTCGTCTGAAAATGTTTCAAATGTTGCTAAAGTTATATATTTACAGAGTTTAGAGCGTTGCTCGGCGCCGTGTAAATGACGTCACGGCGGCACTAGTGATACTCAGTTGTAATGGAAACACAACCAAACCGAGCGGAGCCGTGCCGAGCCGAGCCGTACCGAGCCGAGCCGTGCTAGTGGAAATGCGCCAATTGTTACCACACAGACCACAGCATCCATGCACAAACTACTGCTGTCTACATGCATCTTTGTGGTGTCTGTGTATAGCATAGAGATTAGTCAGATCTCAGTTTGATTTGATATTGTTCAGCAGGACAACACCCCCCTGCTCTACCACACTCTCTCTTTTCTCTCATCCAGCCCTCCATCTTTCTCACCCTCTCTCTCTGATCCGCTTCTCTTTGCAACGTCAGCAGCTTGAAAGATGTAACTATTTATTAAAACTGATGAGATTCATTGCCAAGTCTCGGTGAATGTGTTTATGTCTGTGTGTGTTTGGCTTGTGTGTGTATGTGAAAGAGTGCAGTGGAACTTGTGCATGTTTGTGTGTATGGCTGTGTGTGTGTGTGTGTGTGTGTGTGGTGTGCTCCTAAAAAGAGAAGGATGGGAGGGAAGAGAATGGAGAATCAGCATCTTCTGTCAACACAGCTGGTTACTCTTTGTAAAGAAGGATAAGCCCTCTCTGCACCTCTCACACTCTCTCAAACACACACACACAGAGAAAATGTTCATGTAGATGACTGCACAACAAACACACACAACGTAGACAAAGTTTTCTTTCTCAAATGATAAATAAAAAGTAACAAAGCACACCCACTCACACAGCTGTTTCTCACTCAATAACATATGACATCATTAATGGTTCATCACAGTTAAATGAAACGATTTCCTGGTGATCAGTAACAGCATCTCCAGATCCTTGTAGTACCACTTCCTGTCATTCAGAGGCATATTGTTATCCATTATCATTTGCTGTTTACCACAGATGCAGAAGATTTTGCTGTAGTCGGCCTAAAAGGCTCAGTAGCTTCTGCAGCACGAGCTATAATTGTCATGTGATGTTTAGCGGGGTGGCCGAGGTTAAAGGTTAGAGAGGCGGGACTATGACATCATAGTTTCATAAAAGATCCGTTTTGGGTGTCTACACAAAAACGCTCGAGTGTCATTCTGAGATTTACCCACTCTAAAAATGCCGTTATTGCCCACGCAAAACGCTGTTTCCATGTGGACGAAATGCCGAAACAATAAAACTTATAGGGATACCCCTAAACCTGAATCTGTGGGGACGGCCCCATAGTTCAATGGCTTTCTTTTGTCTCGGGGGAACAAAAGAAGCCTTGCGGTCTTATTCTCCAATTTGAATGGGCTGTGATCCAACACAACCATACACGCACATAAAGAACTGAACTGTAAATGTCAGACTACTCACTGTCAGATAAGGGCAGACATTACACAGTACGACTTGGAGCCCCTCCTGCCACCACCACTCCTATCTCCCTGGTGCGTCACACGGCTACATCAGGCGTCATACCTCCTCTGCAGGAAAAGTGTGAATTAAAAGCTTGGAACAGGGGCATCAATTCACATCCACATCCTCCCACAAAGCAAGCCGTGTGTAGTAATGACTGAGAGTGTGTTTGTCAATTACATATTGGGAAATGAGGAGTGTGTGTATGTATGAGAGAGTAGCATGTGCTTGTCTCCGTTTGTGTGTGTCTAAGTAAGTGAAAATGCGTTTCTGGGTAATGAAGTGCGTGATAGACGTCTGAGTCAGTCCGATAAAAGTCATTCCAAACTCATCTCACGCTGTTTTACCGCTAGCTTAGATTTCCGTTGGCATTTCCTCATCTCACATTTTTTTTGTTCTGTGAATGTTTGACAGATATTCCAAACAACACTTTATCGTTATCACAAGTACCTGACTGTGCTAAGTGTTTTTTTCATATTCTTCCACTTGCCAGACTATATAAGTAATTTTTCTTTCACAGGTTGGAAATAATTTATAAGAAACTTTTTTTCTAAATAAGAGATGATTGCCACTTGGGACATTTTTCCTTTTTTTCTTTCTGTGTTTGGATTGTATTCAGAGCAAGATATAACGCTGACAATATATACCTACTTATATAGACATTCTCTTAATGCACAACAACAGCATCAACAAATTAAATCAGGGTTTCCGCAGGATTGTAAAGGGTATTAAAAGGTAGTAAATGAAATTAGCAAAAATTAAGGCCATTAAAAAGTATTAAAAAGTAATAAATGTCATCTGACGAGGTATTACATTTTCGAAGCACTATCCAACTATGAGTTTGTTCCCATTTGTGTTAAGTGCAGGCCTAAAAATCCCGTGAATTTATTTAAATTATATGTGCAAGTAAGACCAGAGCGATATCAATGATGTGACGTCAGTCAGTGTGCGTTCGCAGTAAAACTATTTGCGCTTCAGTCTAAAACCGTGCCACCTGGGTGATTTTGGCTGCTGCCTCGGTTAAAACGTGTATGTGTGCATGGGGGACCGTTCAGATGTATTGTCATTACTTTCAATATAGATGTGCATCATGCGCGATCACAATGTGTCAGTGTTGGGTCAGACCAAGATTCTCCCTTGGTGTCTCTCCTACTGTTTCCCACGGAGCTCTTCTGAAGGAAGCCCTTATGTGAAAAGACGTCAGGTCAGTAAAATGTTGAACAGGCTGATAATCACATGTAAGTGAAGCAACCTCATTCATAGTTCGCTCTGAAACAATATCCAATGTAGACGCGCGACATGCACGCTCACAACCGAAAGCAGCACCGTAGCGCGCATTCAGTGCGACGGCGACGCGCTTGTTTTTTCGTGCACGAGTATCAGCTGTGCGCTGCAGACATGCACGGTTCCCTATGTTGCTAGTGTTTCCCACAGAGCTCTGCCCAATTTAAATAAACACAAAGGTTTCCAAAGTGCTGTACAGACAAACGTTATCACAGAAGGCTAAAAATTAAGTAAAGGCGAGCTGTCAAGATGTATGCAGTAATTAATTATGTCATATACTGTACCTATCACTCCTATTATTTCCAATTCACAGGTGCATTAGAATATCATGGTTAAGTTTATCAAGGCATATGTACGTATTTCAATTCAAAAAGTCAAACTAACAGAAAGAATGAAACATTTCATGTCTTTATTTATTCTATTTATTTTAATTGTACTAATTATGACTAACGTTAAATGAAGACTTATAATTCAGTATCCCCAAAAATCTAAATATTACAAAGGACCAATTAAAAAAAAAAAAAGAAAAAAAAAAAGCATTTTTAAAAGGCTACAGAAATGTTGGCTTTACTTCTGGAAATTGACTTTTCCATGGTATTATAATGTATTGAGATGCACCTGTATATAATTTGTTAATGGTGAGTGTCACCGCCCTAAGCACACCCCCCTAACAGGTAACGGGTACTTGATTTGAATTGTAAGCATTTGCCTACTACACTTAGTCACTCAGAAAGTTAAGTAAGAAAATGACAGTAATCTGTTACTTTATAATTAGTTACCCCCAACACTGAAGTTCGAAAAGTTGCCACTACAGTTGCAGCTCGAAGTCGTGTTGGTATTAAAAAATATTGTGACGGTATTAAAAAAGGTATTAGGTATTCAATTCAACTTAAGAATTTCTGTATACACCCTGTAAATGCATTGTCTTAATTAATTATTGCCAACTGTTTGTTGTAATCGTCAGTAGAACTTGATGTAAAATGTTTATGTGCAGTGATGTTGCAGTGGACATTATACTGTAGGTGGATTGCAAGATGATAATAATAATAATGAAATGCATAAGGGTCAGACTGAAAACAAAATGATGGTATTAATAATTACAGATAATGAAATTTATAAAACAAAGACATTGTCAGACACAAGATAACATACAAAAAATAGTGGGAAGAAGGAAAAACTTATTTAGTCCCCATTCCTTGTCCAAAAATATTTACTAATTGAATATACATCTAAATTATTATGATTATTAATAATTATTTTCATGATTATTACACCCTGGACAGGTCACCAGTCTATCACAGGACTAACATATACAGACAGACAACCATTCACACTACACCTATGGGCAATTTAGAGTTGCCAGTTAACCTTACCGGCATGTCTTTGGTCTGTGGGAGGAAGCCGGAGTACCCGGAGAGAACTTGGTTTGTGTTTTATCAATCAACAAAGTTAGTTCACCTAGAGCAGGGGTGCTCATTACATCAAACATGATCGACTGGTAGATCGTAAAGGTAGTGTGTGTAGATCGCGTGACATTCAATCTTTTTTTTTTTTTCCCCACTAGATTTTAGTCTATCATCCATCATCTTGATCAGTCGGCGATTGGTGATTGAAAGGACGATCAGCAATACTTGTTTTCTTGTTGATGCTATAAAACACGTGTAGACGACTGGGCACGCTGCTCCAGCTGTGCAGCGCCGCATCCATTGTGCTCAAATGGCGGTTAGATCTTCACATTTTGAACAGTTTTAAGTGCAGCCCACTGCTAGGCTAAACAGAAAGAAACAGCAGAGCACTCCTCTAACAGCTTGTCTGTGCCTAATACCAAGGTCACATTACTCTCTCAATATCAGTTATACACAGTGTTATATCATAATATATATAATGGAGGTAGATCATTTTATTTTAAAAGTAGCTCACAAGCCGAAAAAGTTTGGGCAACCCTGGTCTAGAGAATATACATGTATGTATTGGTTGTATGGCCCTTTATGTAATGTATAGGCAGGGCAGCAAGAGCAGCCTATTTTGTGACACTCAGTAAGCGTACGCAGACTTTGCGCGGACGTCCACTTTGGGTCCACATTGAGTCCACCCCGAGTATGCGCGGACGTCCGCCCCGCTGACAATGCGGGGGCCTTAAGTTCACACAGTAACCGTGTCCTCAGAGGTCACGTCTTGGATTTCCAGCTCTCTCAGTGTTGCCTGGGTCTTACACTGTTCAAAGCCTTCTCTTGATGAAAACACAGCGTTGTTATATAAGCTTGCTCTGCAGACAGAGCAACATCAGAAAATCATATTTCTACCTTGCGAATTTCTGCATTGACGTTTGGGTACGAAAGTCAAAGCCTCTTTCCTTATGAAATTCACGCAAAATACTTTCACAATCACCCATTAACAGTAATCTGCCAGAGATGTCTGCATTCCCTGAAGGTATCAAAACGTCCTTTTCCTACTCACTATAGTTTGCTCCCATGTGGCCACTGATATATTATGTCTCCATGCAGGAGCAATTGTCTCATGTACCATTTTATGTTTTGAACTGTTAATACAATTATTTCTGTTTTTGTGTTCATTGTTTGAGTGTAGGCTGGTATTATTCACTGCTGCCAGTGCAACAAATTGCCCCATGGAGAAAAACAAAGATTACCTCACACAGAGATCTCGGATTTATTGGACCTTTTATAGCAAAAGGTCATTTTGTGCAGCTTATTTTTACTGTAATTTGGTGAAACTGTGAACACCTACGACCATGATCACTGCATAATGCAGAACTGTGAGCTGACCGTACCCAGATGTAGATTTTTTTTGTTCGGTATGTGTTTTTAAACTCTGGACTTATCTGACAGGAACCGATCTGTCTCTGTGAACAACAGCCGCTCTTTGTTTGGCATACACAGAGAAATAGGAGTATTGTAATGATAGTGAAAAAGAAATATAGGCAAGTTCTGCAAAAGGGAAACTAAAAGTGGTCTGCGCTTGAGTCCTTTAAATGCAGTGAGGCTGCAATCAAAAGACAGATTGACTTCAACAGACTGTCAGTGTGATCACACATCTTTACTCCTCTCCACTGTATGTGTTAAATGCTAAAAAGATCTTGCACATACAAAGGAGTAAATTTAGCTCATTGCCCTGACATGTTTGACTTCGTAAGAAGGTGACGTGACTGATAACATTTACCCAGGTTGCTTTTTTTCAGGTTTAATAAAGTTTCAATGAGATAAAAGAAAACTAAAACATCTTCTACACAACTTTTTTCTTCTCTTCCATCCTCGTTATTAAGTAGCAGTCTGATTGATGCATTAAACCTTTTACTTTAAGCATGCAGCTCCTTTCATTAGTCTGGGACAGATTGTTTCTCTTTCATCTCTCTCCTCCTTTCCTTTGTCTTTTTCTGCTGTCTTATTGTCTATTAAAGATGTGCACTGCAAAGACTCAGAGGAGTGACACGATGGGAGTGATGAGAAAATGAACAAAGGGAGCATTGAGCTAAAGGAGACGGCAGACTTCAGTCTGTGTGTGTGTTTGTACAACTTCGTATGCGAATCGACATGAGGGAGCTTGTGACATAGATCGTATCCTTCATGTTGGAACATGATGTGGGTTTCTGGGGATTGCTCCCCCACCTTGACTCATAATGAAACTGGAACAGTTCTGGGCCAGACAGAGTATTTGCAGCTCACATAGTTGACTCACGAGCAGCATTCAGATTGTGTTTATTGTAGACAATCATATTGTATTAAATAATTTGTGAAAATCTAAAGTTTCACACTGTTGCAGACAGTTGTCGCTTTCACATCAAGTGTCACATATGTCACCTTTGACCTTTTGGACATAAAATGTCACCACTTAGATTCATCCTTAGTGACATTTGAATTAAATATAATAATAATTGGTGTACGGATTCTGGAGTTATCGATAAATGACAAATCACAGTTCCCTTTAACCATAAATTTCTAACTAATCCTCGGTTCACCCTCAGGGTTCCTGATCTTTGGATTCCTAAGAATGTGGTCACTGTGGCCTCAACCTTTGACCTTCAAGTGGAATTGAATGTTGTTGGTTTTTTTAGAGTATTTTATTTTCAGCATTTTTCAAGATATACATGAAAACACAAAAACAGAACTCCAAACTCAATCCAAACCCCTCCAAACTCAATACGATGAAAAAATCGTTTTTTCATCATATTGAGTGCTCCAGCCTCCTGTCCTTTTGGTGCAGTCACTTTGTGGTCCATTTGATATCTGTATTGCTAGTATCTCGTCCTAGGCTGTGAGCACCGATCAGTGAATGAGACCCTGCTGAAGCGCAAGAGAACCTGTTTCATCCATATTTCACCAGTTGGATAAAGCTTGAGGTACAGCGGCCGTTATTTATTCAATTCAATTCAATTTATTTAAAGTGGGACAGTGCAAGTTCATGAACGAAACAAAATCGTAAACAAGCCGGATTGTAGCCACAGGCTAATTTCCATCCGCTGTCCCATACATAGATGTTCCCTGGTACAAAAATACAATAAATAAAAACAAAAGCATGTTATAAAATAGCAGCAGTCAGTTTACAGTACAATAGATAATAATACAGATTCAGTGTCGTAGTACGACAGTACAAAAGTGCAACCGTGTCATGAGATAAAGTGCTTACAATCATCAAAGTGCTTAGAAGGTCCTAGGAGTAATGTCTAATTGAGCTGTGTTACAATGATAGGTCTAAGGATATAATTTAATCACTTGCACTGCTATGAATAACTAAAAGTTATATAATAATATAAGTGATAATACTATTGAATATATATATATATATTTTTTTTTCCTTAAAGGAGCATTATCGCAAATACAGCAGTAATAGCATAAAATAAGCTGAAATATGCAAAAGATGGGTCGGGGGGAGCCATAACTAAATTTACAAAAAAAATCGCCAACAGTATAGTGTCCGTGGGGCAAATGCAGAATTTGTCTTTGTTATGATCCAAGCCGACCCGGCGCTTGCTGCGTTCAATTGCACTCGGAACTCGCAAATCCGACCTCCGAACCGGAAAAATGCAACAGTAAATTGTAATGTAGCAGTGTCAGGCTGCTTACAGTCACTGAATCGCTCGGTAGAACACTTTGTCTCCACGTCCCGTGTCTTTCTTCAGCTGTCCTCTCAGCGTTATTAAGGAGGAGGAAGTTGCAGTTGCTGTTGTTGTCGTTGTTGTGGTTGTGCGCGACGTAGAGCTGCTGCTTCCACTAGCGAGTTTTCTTTTTCCCGCCGATTGCACGTTCATTCAGCCTGGTGAGGGAGGAGGAGGGGGGAGGAGGGAGGAGGGAAGAGGAGGGAGGGCGGGGGGGGACTAAACGAGGCTGCTCTCTCTCTCTGACAGCTGCCCACTTGTTTATATCTGATAAGCTCCGCCAGGCTCCATCTAGTGGCCGAATTAAGAATTTGGATTTACGATAATGCTCCTTTAAGAGCCCCGGACCACACGTCTTCCTAGCTCAGCAGCATCACCGGAAGTCCCGTGGAATTGAATGTTTGAGCCAGATTATAATAAGTTTGCTCGACGTATTGGTGAAATATGACATTCACAAGAATTTGATGGACAGTCCAGATACATAAAGCCTCTGACCCTGGTTGTCACCGGTGTGGAATTATGTGGAGATATCAAAGCGCTGTATTGACAGATGGACACCACCCATCTATGGTCCTTCCCAATGCTGCAAAACAACAACAGCAAGTGACTTGCTAACTGCTTTTCAGACATCACAGCCCCAAGCTGCGTACAAAGGAGTCATTAGCGGTAGATGCCTTCACAACAGACACAGATTGGTTCTTTGTTGCTCTGTCACGTCTTGTTGTATTTAGGCCTTTGTCACATTTGTGAGGACTATACCTGTGAATAAACAAATCATATAATACATAAAATACAATATACAATACAATGGCAGCATTAGGATATAAAACACAGAAGCAGGCTCTCAAAGCTAGCATGAAACAAAGGCATTGTACACAAAAAACAAAAGACCACAATTGCTGTTTGTCATGAAATTATGTTCTGTACTCTTTAAAAGACGTCACAATGTTTCTTTCTCTATCTGTTCAGTTTCTCATGTGAATCATGACCTTGATTGCAGCGTCATTTGTCCACTCATTAGCAGCCTGTGGGACAAGGAGAGAAACCACACTTCTCTCTGTCCTGCTAAATGTGACAAGGCAGTGTTTTGTTGTGTTTTAAAGGTTGTATGCAGGGTAAAGTTAGATGCTCATGTGTAGTGTGATTATCCTATTGTTAAAGCTTCAGTCCACAGAGAAATGCACACAGCCTGTATTAAAGAAATTGAGCCTTAAAACCAGCACTCAGGACTTGTGTGACATTGTGATGTAACAACAAAGTAGTCACCAAGCCCCACCCAGAGTGAGTGTTTTCCTGAAATCTGACACATTTTACTGGATCACTCCAAAATCAGTCAGCCATTTAGAAGGACACACTCAGAGCCTCCTCTCTGATGAGCTCACTGACCTGTTATAATAGAGCTCCAGAAGGAAGACAATTTTTGGTTCTTGAAACCAAAAATGTATATTTTCCTACACTGACGATATGTAAAATATGAAGCTTGAATGTCTTTAAATAAAGACAAAACCTAAACAGAGTGTAAGCTGTTATCTGCCATCTCTCACAGAGGCATAGCATGATGAAAGAAAGGCACATGGGGCAGACAGCTGTTGACAGTCGCTTGTGTGTTTATCAGACAGCGTTGTGAGCATGGTTTGTCCTTCTATTTTCTCAGTTTTTTTACTGACCATGAGAGCAAACATTGAAAATGATCTAAGCTCTGCAGCTCCAGTTTTTTAATCTCCGGCCTTCGTTTGTGTAAAGAACATGCTACTTCCCCCGGCTGATACCTTTAGCAGCCACAACAATTAAAACTATGTGACCTTTCAAAAAGTGCACGACAGCAAACCTTGACTTTTAACAAAAGGAGTCGACTCTAACTGAAGTGGTGAAATAGAGGCTCCATCAAAGGCTCATTTCAACCGTGCTTACATCACCGCTTATGGAAGAGAAATGAATAAATAGAGATAAACAGATCAAAGCCGTGAGTTGGTGAGGTGGAGAGACAGACGGGTAAGTCAACTGACAAACATGTAAGAAATCTCCATGTGGGCCAGACTGTTGTGGCCTTGACCAAAGAACTGCAAAATCTCATTCCTATGAGGTGCAGAGCCCCCGCTTGGTGCCTCAGTAATGCTGAGATCCCCACTGTGTGCGTGATTCACACTGGCATAGCTAAAAGAGAGTGTTTGCTTTGAGGTTGAGCTGAAAAAAAAAATAGGGAGGCTATCATTTACTTTCTGTTTGCAAGCTGCTTAAATGCTCTGCCTTGAGGTGCCAGGTACCGTCTGTACAATGTGAAACATGTTATCTCTGTACATGGTCAACTGAGCTGCTGGGTCAGGAATATTATTTCATAAAAAAAAAAGTAAAGGAAAAACACATGCATAAATCAAACAAAAAGATAAACTAATGATGATTTAATCAACACACAGTGAGAATTATATTGAAATCAAGAGGAAAAAATGCATAGACAGTCAGGGCACTGGAGTGATTCTTCATCTTTCAGTAACACAGACTGACAGGTGAGATCCAGCTCAGTTTTAGCGCCCACCTCCCTCCCTGCTAACCTCCTCCTGGCTCCCAATTAATTAGGTCTAGAAAATCAATATTAATTCATTGGTTTTTATGAACTGAATTAAGGGCTGGTGCATTATTCAGAAGGGGAGGAGGTACATGGTATGGCCACATATAAAAAGTTCAAGACACATGTAGATGTTGTATATTGACCATCTTTGGGAGTGATGCTTTCAGTGCACCAAGCTCAGTGCTATATTGATGAACCTGTTGTGATTTGTTATTGATTTTAGAACAGTTTAATGAGCAGGACATCAAAGCAACACCTGTTTGCCAGTTAGTGTGTTACAGAGCCGTACAGATCATGTTACACACGATTAGCTCTGTGTTTTTATCTTTCACCACCTTTGACCTTTTGACCTTTGTGGCTATTCATGTTCCTTTTCCGTCCACTTCTTTGGTCTCTCTAGTATGGTGGGTGTAGTATGTAATTTTCTGTCACTGATACTCATTTGTGTTTTTGCATTGTTATTTTTTATTGATATTCAGCATCATACAGATACAGTTTTACACAAGGAGTATCTGAATTAAAACTGAACCATATAACACATAATAGTGTTTGGCTCAGACCTCAGAATATTTCATAATGAATAAAATAAGTGAAATATAAAGGACAATCGACAACGAAAAAGAACAGTGAACAGATTGGGCGTGGCTTTCTCTAAATCAAAAGAGTGATGTGGCTGGGTTCATTCCCAGGCTCGGGGCCTTCCAGGGTGGAGTTTGCTTGTTCTCCCCATGTCTGGGTGGGCTCTCTCTGGCTTCCTCCCATAGTCCAAAAGCATGCACATTAGGTTGATTGGCCCTAAAATTGCCTGTAGTGTGTGGTTGTTCGTCTGTGTGGCCGTGCAATAGAATGGTGACCTGTCCAGGCTGAACGCCGCAGGAACCGTGTGTCAGCTGGGATTGGCTCCAGCCCCCCCGCGACCCTGCATGGATAAGCAGTTTAGACGGATGGACTGAACATTTGAGAATATAAAATTGGGCGCTTAGGGCGCTAATATACGTAAATAATCATTCATTCCCAATATTCTCAATATGTGATATATTCTTCCAATTTGAGTGGTCAAGTGTTGTCATCATCATTTTAAAAATGCCCCTTGTCATTTCCATCCATGCATTTAAAGTTGGAGTCTGTTTTACACATTTCCTGCTTAGATTCTTTTTTACCAGACATTGACAGTATATTAATTTAAAATGTATCTCTTTTCAACCGTCTTGATTTCACATCTGAAACCGTCTTACTGAACTTCTGTATCTTTCTCCAATAGTCTCTAAAGACACACCAGTCCCCCCAAAATATGGCAGTGGTTTGTGTTTTGATTTCCACTCGTTCTCCTACAAAGAGGTCTCAGCCATTTCTATAATGAACACACAACTCAGCAACTGAGCAGCTTTAACTCATCCTTTTTTCTCCCTTTACTTCTTCCACTCGCTTTTTCCACTTATTATCATCATTCCTTCATTCAGAGCACCTCTAGAAATGCAGCAGCTACTCTTTCTTGGGTACTCATACAACAAAACACACACACACACATATATGTATATATATAAAGATGAAATACAACATACAATACGTAAAAAACATACAGTGAAAAAAATATTTACATTAAGACAAAACATAGCATGCATGCAAAAAGAGTATTGTCTCACTGTGAGTGGATGTCACTCACTGACACAAGTCGCAATAATTGTCTTAGTAGCATCAGATGACCACCATAAATTGAATAATAAAAAATAATAATTAATTCTCCATAACTCATAGACCATACATCTGAGTTTCTGATAGGACCATATCACAATTAACATATTGGTGACCTATGATTCAATATCCCATTATAATTTGATGCCATATGAATGAAACTGACCTGACGTGATTTGAATCTTTAAAAGTTCGCCCACATATCCTCCCTCAATAATTATCCATTAAGCCTGTTAATTTCAGAGTAATATTAGACACAAAAGGTAACTAATGGAATCTTAGTGCTTTGAAAAAATAATTAATGTAGCCTGGAAAAAATAAAATATCAGTAAAAAGGAAAAGTTCATGATGGTCTATTACGGGATGTCAGCTAACAAGTCACACTGGAGAAAACTGTGCATCAGTGAGGAGCTGGTGTACACAGCTGATCTTCATGTGGGCCAAGTGATTGTGGCCTTGACCAAAAAGCTGCAAATCTCATTGGTAAGGTGCAGAGCCACAGCCTGGTGCCTCAGTGCTACTGAGATCCCCACTGTGTGTGTGATGCACAGTGGCATGGCTAAAGAGACTGTCTGCTTTGAGGTTCAGCTGCAACCCTGTTTAACCTTAAAGCTTGGCTGAAATTCACTTTGGCACTTCATACACACACAGAGTACATTATACTTTATATTATGTAATATGTAGGTTTGTGGATTTGATGGAGACGGTCTGGGGTCTGTTCATTTCTCCCACACAGATTGTAATGTGTAATATACTGTACAGTATATGTCACTGTATCAAGGGTGATGTTGCCATAAATGTCAACTATAAAAGAGTAAGATGGTGGATGGCGTGCATCGCGGGTCAGCAGCTCCTGGTTTGAGCCAGCGGTCCCGATTTAAACCGACAATCTACAAGACTGATGATCAAGTTATTGTAGAGGACGAGTTTCTCAACTTTCTTGTGGTCAAAATTAAAACGATGACCCAGGATGAAATGGTCCTTCTAGCCTCAAATGCCTTCGACTCTGAGTGGATCGAGTCCTCAAAGAAGGTGTTGTTTGAACTCTGTACTGACACTAAGCAAAGGTGTGTGACCTACAAAGGCAACCAAAAAGATGCCAATAATATCAAATGTTGCCTAAAAGTATTGAATGAATGTGGAGATAATATTCCTCCCACTACCTTGATGAGTTACCCCCTGTGTCTTTTAACAACCTGCTGAGCAAAATGGAGCGACTGCACAGTGAAGTTTGCGCACTAAGGCACGCAGTGAAACTTCAGGCAGATGTCGGCGAGGACCTACGCATGGTGGTTGCGACCATAGACAGCAAAGTTTCCACCGTAGAGCGTAGACTGGAGCTGAGTCACAATGGAGGGCTGTTGGCGCTGAGCGACACTGAACGGCTACGACGACACAGCAGAACGAGCCTGTCTAGGAGCTGTCCATGGTTACTTGACCAAAAGTCTCTTGAAATATCAAACAAAGAGAACTATGGACTGTGGAAGTTTGAATAGTCAAAATACAGAAGTTATCATGATGTGAACAGTATGTTGCGGTAAAAAAAAAAAAAAAAGAGACCGTTGATTGAAACCCGGCTTTACGGGCGGGCCCCCCGCGGTATGCAGGGCCTGCGGGGGTATACTTTACGGCCCAGTATCCACCAGTACCGGCAATGGCACCGGGCGGTGGCGACGGCAACAAATTCACATCTACTGTGCTTCTCTGGGAAAGACACAGAAGCAGACAGCTTCTGTGAACTGTGCGTTCATACCAAAAGCGTCAGCAGAGGCTCTCAACGCTTTTTTCACTGGCATCTCACCACCTACCAGCTCTAGTGGCTGGCGGCCAAAGGGGCGGCACTTTCAAGCAGCGTGGAAGATGTGTCCGCTCAGGCCCTCTCAGTTTCTCCCGCTGTGAGACTCCGGGTCTGCAACTGGCTGGTGTGGTGGCGGCAACGCTCCTCATTTACATAAAGTTGAAATTCTCTCCACTTCTATTTGATGCTCGCAACGCAACGCACCGCTCCTGACACCCATCGACGCCAGCCTCCATTGAAAATGAATTACTTCCGGCTGCTGCCGTGACGCTCCTGACGCTTTCGGTGTGAACACACATTAAGTAGGTACGGTGAATACTACATCGTGTTGCTTTAAATTCTACATGAGTATACATGTATAATTTATATACATTACAAACACAAATATATGCTTTTATTTTATATATAAATGTATTCCATATCTGGAAATTCAATTTTGAATATTTTGAATTGAAAAATAAAAATTGAATATAATTGAAATTGTCTATTTGAAATGTTTCCAACAAGAATTAAGAAAATAAGAAATACTACTTTAAATTTACTATATGAATAGAACAACACATAACAAATCATAGTGGCTAGACAGAAAATAATAATGAATAAAAAGCATAAACCAAAGAAACTGAAACACTTTGTTACTTGTCTGGCATTTCTTTGTTGTAACATGTTTTATGTAGATTGGCAATATTGCATTTGCGTATGACCACAGTGCTCAGACTTTCCTAAAACAGATGCACATATTTAGAATTGAGCGTGTGTGTGTGTGTGTGTGTGTGGGGGGGGGGGTTCACTGGTGTATGCTATATAAACTCTGCCCTTGGGTGCTTGGTACTGTCTGCCTGTGGCCCTGCACAAACACACTCACCACCCTTGTGTGTCTGGATGTGCAACCTGGTCTACGTCAAAACACCTTTATCAGCAGCACTGTGCAAATATCGCACATTCCTCTCGTAGCTGTGCAGAGAAAGCTCATGCGATTTGAGATGTAGATCATCACCATAGAAGAGAAGGTGTGTGTGTGTGTGTGTGTGTGTGTGTGTGTGTGTGTGTGTGTGTGTGTGTGTGTGTGTGTGTGTGTGTGTGTGTGTGTGTGTGTGTGTGTGTGTGTGTGTGTGTGTGTGTGTGTGTGTGTGTGTGTGTGTGTGTGTGTGTGTGTGTGTGTGTGTGTGTGTGTGTTCTGTGTCTCCTTCCTCAGCTTCTCTTCATCTCTGACCATTTCTCTCTAGTGGGTCATAGCGCACAACCTGTTTTTTGGTGTAGAGGAAATACACACAAACTGACACACACAGCAGCATTGAGGAGTAGCTGATGACTAAATCACTATGTACATTAACTTCGTCTAAAAATACACGCCCACGGCCCTGAGAAGAGAGAGAGAGATAATCAGAAATGTCCCTTCACCCGACCAACACTCCATCTGTCTTTGATTGTGTGTGAACAGTTTGTGAGTATGTGCTCAAAGGTTAACTTGCTTGATTGCCTGAGAGTGTGTGCTTATTTACACACAGCTCTTAGCTTGTACACACTGTATCCCGATGACGTAAATTGCTCTTCTTTTTTTTTAATATGCTGCTGAGTCCACAGGAGTTGGTCAATATACATACATTACAGAGGAAGTTCAGGGGTTATGCTGTCAGCTGAGGCCTGAAGTTTCCTCCTTTGTTTTTATGTTATAGCATCAATCTCATTACAGCAGGTGACACTTTGGATCACACCAGGGGCCCTAGATTGCTGGCGCAGCGCAGGTGGCGCAAGGTAACTCAGCCGGTCTAATGCAAGTTTCGACCAGCGCAGCCTAGCGCAAAGTCAGATTGGCAGATTGGTAGATCGCGCTGCGCTGAGATAGGTGTGGCCGCGCAGCAGGGGGAGGCGTCACAGATTCAGCTTGGTGCAGTGGAAGTTTCGTGCGAAAATGTCCCGCCGAGGTTGCGCTGAAAGCTCGCCACCTCATACCAGGTCTACTCTCAGTGCAGGGCGAAGCGCAGCAGGTGCAGTGGAAGTTTGGCTGACTGACCTGCAGTGCACACACGTCACCAAGACCTCACAGGTAGATTTCCACAGTTCCAGGCACATTTCAATGCAATAAATATCCACAACAACCACTATTTAACTCATTGAGTGCCAACCACGTAATTTCTCGTTTTTCGTTCCCATGCGTTGAGTGCCAGTTTTTTTTAATTATGAAAATAGACACTTTAATACACATTATATGTAAATTTGGGGACTCTACGACGAGCAGAACTGAAATAGATGACGATCAAAGTCACATGACAGCTCATGATGTGGAAGTTTTTATCATAACTCAGCTTCTGCAAACGGAGTTCTGCATGCAGATGCAGCGCAGCTGCTCTGCTCTCACCTGCGCTGCTGCTCCAGCTGCTCCAGCAGCTCGGAGCAGAAACAGGAAGCTCTCAGCCGACAGTCCCGCCCGGTCTTCATCTCGAGCAACACCGTGTCCTCCCCAAAGTCCTCCCGCGGTAAAATCTGATGGTCTCTGGGCCAAAGCAGACCACCGGCACTGACCCGTACCACAGACGGACCGCGACCACCGGCGGGACCGGTGTTCCTGAGCCGCTGTGGCCGACAGACCCTCACGTTCCGCGGCGAGAGGCTGTGACACGGCACGGTGCGTCTGTGTTATTGTTGTTTAGTGGCGCCCCCCCCCCGCCCCCGATGGTGGTTTTGTGAATAGAACAACGACAGGCACAAACAGAGCACCTTTCATAAAAGACGCTCTATCTCCTTATTTTTTTTGGTGAAACCCAGCCATGTTTAGCTTGACTTTTCTCAGGAACGGAGGCACGTAGAAACAAACGGTTTGTGGCCATTTGAAGCATAAAGTTAAACCTTTCAATTGAGCTACAGTATGTGTTGGTGGCAATAATATAGAATACACTATGGCTCTACATAAAAAGTCAAAAATGGTCTAAATTGCCAGTACACTTGACTAAAACTTTGGAAAGGAGCGCGGCACTCAATGAGTTAATGCAACTAACGGAATCAACACGTGAATTTATATCTATATAGATTGTCCCGTCACATCTGACGTCAGATCAAAGCAGAGATCAAAGGCTGTCGGCAGCGTAATGGAAACTCCACCTGAATTAACACAGCAGGGACGAACTGGCACTGAAAAGCAGCTGTGGATGTCCCAAGCAGGACTGAGGGTGGATGATGACTGCATGTCACTGCCGTGTTGAGATAGGCACTGTGCCCTTGTGATGATCCCCTTTACTTATTTATTTACTTATTAATTCATTAGCGCGAGCGACCACGTCGTCACGCAGCCGTAATGAAAAACAAAACACAAATCATCATCTCTCTTAGCCCACCACAACAGCCTCGGTATCAGATAGTCAGTATATAGCCTACTACAGTATACTCAGCATCTCTATCACAGAAAAAAAAGAAAAAAAAAGAGACGGACGGACAGAGAGTGAGAGAGAGAGAGAGAGAGAGAGAGAGAGAGAGAGAGAGAGAGAGCGTCCTTTATGCTGATTTCATCCCGCATGGTGTTTGTTTATGTTGTGATTAGTGTACACCTCTCATCTTTCTCACACAGGGTTTGAATAAATGTGAGTTTCTTTATTAGTTTATTAGTTGTTGTTTTTTAGCTGGGCAGCGGTTCTCAGTGTATCAGATCAAACCTGATTAAGGATATTAGCAAACTCATTATTGGTCACTCTGAGCTCGGACCTCCGGACCAAAACAGCTGTTTCCTCCTGGGAGAGGTTCGGCCTCTGGCGTCGCTGTCTCCTCCGTCCATGTCAAAGTATAAAATGACAAACTTGCAGCGCGCATCGCCCGCGGCGCAGTTAAAGGCGAGGAGAGGAGCTCATTTGATTGGTGAAGATCCGAATCGGCTGTGTTAATCCCACTTCTCCTCCTCCTGTCTCCCTCCCGCCCTCTCTCCTCCCTCTTTGCCGTTTGCGCCGGTAGGAGGGACGAGGGGAGGGTTTGCGCTGGCGTAAGTCGGACTGCGCGGCCCAGCAAACTTGCGAAATGGACCTGGACACACCCCGTTGGCGTGGCGAAGCTGCGCTGAGCTTAGACTTTGCCCGGTCTAGGAAACTAGGGCCCCAGGGATCATAGATACTGTTCATCTGTGCAACTTCCTGTTTGCACAATGTGGGCGGGAGTGCGAGGGCGCTTGAGGATATTCATGTTGGTGTTCGCGTGTGTTCATGTTTTTGTTTCTATACATCCTCTCGCCTCTCTTTTATTTCATGTTTTTGCCCTTGCATTCCTAGATCAGTTGTCTGGGAGCCCGCCAATAACTGCAGGGCATAAACAACAAGTTTAAAGAATGTCTAAAGAGGAGAGCTGGCAGGACTCAAGTACTCTCTGGGAAAAAAGCCTCTGTTCTTAAAGCTGCTTTGATTCATAGATGCACATTTTCTATCTTTAGCTTACAGCTAAAACTCGGCTCAGTGAAGCCTTGAGCTTGAGTAAACACTGTTGACTGACTTTTTTGACTCTTGGGCTCTATTGCTCTTTTGGCAGCAAAAATGTTGAAGATATATATCATAGTTATGTGAGCGGAGCAGGAAGAGAATGGTGGTGTATCAAAGGATTGATGCCATCGCTGTCAGTTTGTGTTTCACAGAGATACTTTCATTAAAGGGACTAAAATAAACACAGATTAAATGGAGTTTTAATGTTTTTTTTCTTTGATCTCAAAATTGAGATTAGCTTGAACATGTCAAACCAGGACAGAGGTCCTTGTGTTTGTTTTTGAAAATACTATGACGAGAAAGGAAATTAAATCAGTTAATAAATTGCAGGCCGACTAACTAGGAATCGCCTGTTAATGAATCCATCGATCCACCCTCTACTACATGAGAAATGTGTCAATGAACTGATAAAGCTTTGTGTGTGAGGTGTTTACCTCTTTGAGCTAAAGCCACAGAACATGCCTGCAAATATTTACTGCAAGAGCTGGTATGAGCCTCTACAGATGGCCCTGCCAATAAACAAAAAAATGAAATTAAAAGTCACAAGTTTACATTGGTGTGACAAAGTAGTCAGTGTTGCTTTCTTTGAGATTATGTTTTCCTTCCTTTCCTCTTTTTCAATTGTGGCAAAGATTTGCACTCACTGGGACAAAAACAGATGTGATGTGGGTGCCTTTCAGTAGTGATATTATACTCAAGACCAAATAAGATCCACTCCGTCATTTAATTTCAAAGAACCTGGTCTCTGAATCTGGTGACCATAGTAGTAGTCGCTTATTAACAAAAATGTGTTTGCGATCGGAACGTCCTATACATGGTTTATTTATTTGTTTATTAAGATCCTCATTAGCTGCAGCAAAGCCACAGCTATTCTTCCTGGGGTCCAACAGTATCAAATATACAGTTGAAAACACAAAACATAAACATTATAAAAATTTAAAACAAAAAAAAACAAGTGAGCGATAAGCTTAACCTAACAAAACAAAAACAGAATAAGTGTTTACATTTCTTAACTGTGCTTCATTCATTCTTCGTTATATTAATTGTTCACATACTAATCCTATTACCCACATTTCTACATATCATATATGTATACATCATTACACATCACACATCATACTTGTATATACATTCATTCTACAGTCCGTTTTATAAATTATAATAACACATATATCCATCGAAATATACTCCATATATAAATATACCATGTTGTCTTACTTTGATAAATGCTGTTTTATTAATATTTTGAATTTCTTTGTGTTCGTGGTGAGTTTGATATTTTTCGGCAGTGAATTCCATTCTTTCATACCTCTATACAAAACTGTACGCTTGATGGCGTTAGATCTTGCTTTAGGTAATGTAAAGTTTCCTACAGCTGCATGTCTGGTGATATATTTATGACTCTCTGCACTAAAAGCGAGGTTTTTAAACAAGATAACAGGTGTTTTTAGGACAGATATATTTCTAATAACAACAAACAGTGAGTACAATAGTCTGTCTTTGACCAGTAACCAGTTAAGTTTCTTGTGCATAGAAATTATCCTTGTCCTGTAGTCACACTTCAGTATTGTGCGGGCAGCTCTATTCTGTATACATTGTAGTTTATTTAACATGTCTCCAGTGGCATTTGACCAAACTGCTGGGCAATAGTCGAGATGTGATAATATTATCGATTGGATTGCTGTTTTCAAGATGTATATATTTATAAAAGTTGCATGTCTTCTTAGAATTGATATAGCTACCTCTACCCATCTTTGCAATCATATTATTAATGTGTTTTTTCCATGATAATTTGTTGTCAACTGTCACTCCCAGCAATTTGGTCTCATGTACCTGGTCTATAGTGATATCTTTGATTTTAATATTTAATACAGGATTTCTATCAATATTATGATTTGAGCCTACAATCATGCACTTGGTTTTAGATATGTTCAGGACCAGCTTGTTTTCTTTAACCCATTCAGCCACACTTTCTAGTTCCTTATTCATAATAGTTTCTAATACATTATTAGTAGATGCTGATGTATATATGGTTGCGTCATCCGCATACATAACTGTGTTAGCTTTCTCTAATACATACGGTAAATCATTTGTGAAAATACTGAATAATAAAGGACCAAGGCAGCTCCCTTGAGGTACTCCACATGTCGTGGTTTTGGTTTCTGAGTAGCTGCCATTAAAAAATACTGTTTGTGTCCTGTTTGATAGATAGCTATAAAACCAATTAAGTGCAGATTGCTCAAAGCCATAGCAGGACAGTTTTGTTAGTAGTAAGTGATGATCAATTACATCAAAAGCAGCTGAGAAATCCAGAAATACAACACCAACCATATTTTTGTTATCAATTGCTCTAAGCCAATCATCAGACATGCTAGTCAGCGCCGTTGCCGTGGAGTGAGCCCTTCTGTAAGCATGTTGAGAGTTACAGATAATGTTATTCGCAGATAAATAGTTATTAATTTGTTCAAATACAATCGTTTCCATTATTTTTCCTAATACTGGTAATAAACTTATAGGACGGCTATTTGAGCTGGAAAAGGGCATTCTCTTGTTTTTTGGCAGTGAGATTATTTTCGCCTGCTTCCATGCTTGTGGACATGTACCACACATAAAACTTAAATTAATTATATGGGTTAATGCAGGAGCTATCTGATCAACAGCTATTTTGAGAAGCCTGCTGTCAAGGCCATCAACACCCGATGGTTTGTCTTTGCAATTTTTTAGGAAATCCTTTACCTTGTTAGTGCTTATATTCTCCAGTTTAAACTTGGAGTTTTTTCCATTCATGATTTTATTTCTTATTAATAGGTGAGATATATCATTACTTAGATTAGACATGTTTCCTCTTATTTTTTCTAGTTTGCTAATAAAATAATCATTTAAATAGTTTGCAATTTCATTGGGCTTGGTAATGAACTTGCCATTTGCCTCCATAAAGGATGGATTCGTTTTGTTTTTTCTCCCTGTCAGATCATTTAAAATGTTCCATAGTTTTTTACTATCATTTCCTACCTCGTTAACTCTACATGGTGGACATGATGAATGTATGGGAAGCACTGCATGTCTCCAAAACTTATCAGGCAGGTTTCCAGGATGTCAAGTAGTCTACTCATTTCAATGTAACAATCTATTTCATCTTGTTCTTTTTCTTTAATGTTGTAGTCTATGTGCCCTAGTGTCTTTCTCCCATGTTTTTAGTCCATGTGTTGTGTGTTGTCTTCCTTGTTTTTAAATCCATGTGTACTGTCTACCATCAAATAGGACCACAATGGAAATAAGCCTTTGGGCTTTATTGTGTTTTAATCCTTTTGAACACTTGTCTAATGTTGTTCAATAAAGTTTTCAGTTCAATTGCCTGATGAGAACTGGTGTCAAAAAGAAAAAAAAAAGGAAAAATAGATCACAGACTTTATGATCGATTTCTTTGGGTCAGCCCTGGTCTCCATACCCCATCTCATCCAAAGAGCACCTTCTGAGATCCACCTACAAGGCTGAACGCTACAACCCTCTCGCCTCTCTTCTATGCACACATCGTGTATTCAGAAAATGAGCCTTAAAACTAGCTGTCAGGATTTCTATGACTTTGTGACGTCACAGCAAAGCAGTCACCAAGCCCCCAACCACCCAACACTTGCAGGAGTTGGTTCCTCTGAGTGTTTTACCTGAAATCTGCTCTATTTTTATTCAACAACTCAGAAATAGTCAGCCAATGAGATGAGAGGCTCAGATCCTCCTCTCCTTTCTTAAAAAAAAACACAGGAAACATATAAAACATGTCATTATCAGCAAATGTGCCATAAATATTGTAAATAAATCAAAGTACCTTCTTCAAGGTTTCAGGTCACATCATGGGATAGGAAAGACCATATTCATCCG
Source organism: Trachurus trachurus (assembly GCF_905171665.1). NCBI lineage: Eukaryota > Metazoa > Chordata > Actinopteri > Carangiformes > Carangidae > Trachurus > Trachurus trachurus. Next base: position 22,333,852 of record NC_139896.1, on the reverse strand, counting down.
CACGTTTTTCATAATTCATCTTCAACTAACCATCCAGCTCTCATTAGTGTCAAAGAAGGTGCCAGGAAATGTGGAATGTCCACAGCAATAACAATTCCACATTTTTCTCCAAGCTTGAGATGAGATTCCACAAAGTTTTATCTCCTGCCATGTCAGACTCATCTTACCTACTTTACTAGGATGTGCGCTGAGATGCAGCTGATGCATTTCTCTGATTAATAACAGTCGGCTTTGAGATTGCACTGTACATTGAGCTCTCATTCTGTAAAGAAGCTCACTGATTTCATATAAAGTGATGTCCCCATCGATCTCATGTCTGGCACAGTGACAGTATAGAGGGTATGCGTTTACGTCACGTTGCCCTCGGCAACGCCCCGTTCGATCGAACTGAGTGGCAAAACAAACCTCCCTCAATGTGCTGGCGGATAGCGGTGGACTCATAAACTGGATAAAATATCGTATATCAAAACAAATTGATGTCAAAAGGAATCGACAACCAGCTCCCCAAAACCGTCTGCTCCACGGACACGGACAATCCTGTAACACACAGTGTGACCACGGTACCGGCAGAGTGACAGACAGGCGAGATTACAGCTGTTACTGTCGTCCTGACAGTGACTCCCGACACTTAAACACGAGCTGCTTTTATTCTGAAAAACTCTGACCAGTCAAACTGTAGGATGTGTTAGAGGACTAATTTATCTGTCTAAACATCATAACTATGACACCTGAAACTGTAAACACAGCTGATCGATCGAAAAAAATTACCGCTCCAGTGAATTTACTTTCCGTCATTGAGAACAGGTTCTTGAATGTAACTCGGTCAAAGTGAGACGTATCCTCAAGATTTTTAGCAGCCCTGTTAAGTCATGCATGCTTTACATGCTGGCAAAGCTAGACATGTCAGACTTGTATGGGCTCAGAGAAAATCGCTTCATTACTGCGTCGTTTTTAAACTTTGGCGGCTCTGCCTCTCGTCTTTTTGCCACTCAGTGGACGTTCCACAGCGACTTCCGAGTACCGTCATGTGCATACCCTCTATAGGGAAGTGTATGGACAGCTGCTTAATCTACAACCACGCATTTGTTTGCAAGACCAGATCACAACAGTGCTGGTTAGAGGAAACACGAAACAAAAGTGTTTGCATGCATTCAGAGCACATGCAGCAGAGATATCATTGCAGTCTTATTGGGCTGGAGTGTAAGTTATACAAAGTCATTTCAGCTGCATTTTTCCTCTTAGGACAGTGTGACATCTGGTAATTTATCACATTTACTAAAGCTTATTGAAGGTAATCCGCATTCACAAGGAAAATGAAACAAACTGTGAGATATTCAATTTGAATATATTTTCATTCATATATATTAGTATTCATATATTCATACCTTTATTTTTACATTTACTTTGCTGCCTTTGTGCTATACAATCGTTTATTATATAAATAAATGAAACATATTGTGGTCTTGATTGAATTAAAATCAACACATCTGAAGTCACTTTCAAATTAAACTGTATGTGATGCCATTATGTCATTTCTCTGAGACGGGGTATTTCATATCCAGATCCACCTGTGAAAAAAGTTGCTGTAAACATCCATTGAAGTAAAAGACTATTATGCCAAATGTAATTGTTACATGCAATATTTTTCATAATATCACCAAAAAAAATACTGTGTATCACAACAATTGAGCTGGATTGTATGACAATATTAAAAAGTGAAACAGCTGAAATGCACCAGTGTTGAGATGCTAGCTTGCTAAGCTAATAAATATCAAGCTACTAGCCGCCTAATGCTAATGCTGTAGTGTAATGGTGTTGTGACAGGAAGGCAGATGTGTTTTGCAGTGTATTGAACGTTCCTCACAGTGAGGGTGTTGAGACAGATTTGGGCACTATTATGTTATATAATAAAAATAATTTCTTCATGAAATGTTATTTTGTAGTCAGTAATTTAGATGATTTTACTAGGTAACCCCCCATACCCCTAGAAAAGCCACATTATATCTACTCAATGTGATAAAACAATCATAATAAAAAAGTTAACACATAACGGAAATATGACAGCCACTGTAGCATCTGGCCAGGAAGGACAGATGGAATTGCTTGAAACGCTGTGGCCACATTTGCATAAACATTTGAAATGAAGACACAATATTTTGGTGGTATTGGTGCTTGTGATAATCATTCTGCACATCCATGTTGTTTTTGTGTAACTTAAGATGATGTAGAATTAAACAGCACAGTCTGTCTGCAGTTTTTTTGAGCTACTTTCTTCTGCTGCAGTGTGTTACTGCTGCTGATATTGCAACACCTGAATATTGCAAAACATCAAAGCAACACTTGTTCATCAGTTTAGATGTTAGACAATCCTACAGATCAGTTCAGTTTGATGTCTCCGGGATAAAAACAAAAAATCACACTTAGAAAATAACTCCAACATTCTGCAGGTATTTACATTTTGCTAGTTTTCTCCCTGTGCTTATTAAGCTTGTTGATTTCTAGACGCAGCAGGTAACTAATGGACTTTCGGTGTATTGAACAGATAATGAATGTGCCTTGGCAACAAAAAAATAACCATTATAAATCAAAACTGCAATAGTCATTAAAATGTGTTGCAGAAACAATGAGTGGTGGTCTTCAGCGAGTTAATGAGGCTGTGTGTGCAAATCAGCTGATTGCACGACAAAACGTCTCTTAAAGGGATATTTCAACATTTTGGCAAATTTGCATGTTGCCATAATCCCTATAGTTTTAGGAGAAGGTTCATTACCTTTAATTGTTGGTGCAAGCTGGTTTTAGATTGGCGGGGCAGAGGCACGAGCTGCTCAGCTAACGCAACGGATGCTCATGGTATTTCTAAGTCTCCCTCATCAAACTAAATACACAATCCAACAACTCCAAAACGCTCTCGTGGACAAGTTGTGACCTGCATAATCGCCATGCTGTGAAATAATAACATAATTATAAGCAAATACATTTGTCAAATTGTTGAAATACCCCTTTAACAGGTTGAAAGTTGAAAATACTAAGTTTAACACACATTCAGTCCAGTGTCAAGCAGAGTGAAGTAATGTTTGGCCTCTTTTACTTTGAGCAGGCAGCTGATCTCAGATGACCCTGTTACATTTTAAAGGGATCAGGCCACAACATGGCCTCCAGTCATGGGGAGGGCAGGGGGGTAAATTCATTAAAGATTCCTGAGCTCCATCCCTTGCCTTGTCATAAAGAAACATCAAAGTGTCATTTGGAGGAAACTACAGGATCTCCCTCTTACAGTGTATAAAGCTAAAGAATATTTTTTGTTCGTTCTTTCTTTTTTCAAAGGAAAGATGCTACATGAACAGCTCAAGTTAGAATGAAGAAATAAGCCATTAGTCTGTTACTCCAGCTAGTCCAGCTAAAGCTGTCTAACTGCCCTGTGGTGACAATGAAATCATTTGCTAAAAAGGTTGACCAAACAATTTGTGCATGACCTCAAACCTCATCTGCCACACCTATTTCAGACAACATTCCCCTGTCTGTATGCTTCATAGCCTAGTACTGTTTTCAAAATCCCCTCGCTCACAAACTCTAAACAAGAAATGAATTGGCAAGTTTTGATCAACACCTCTTAATGAGCACATTTAATGGGCCAATCCATGACAGCAACAGCTCAATACATTTAGGTATTTACACAGGGATAAGATGATCTGCTGAATGTCAAAGCGGGCATCAGAATGGAAGTGACTTTGAACGTGGCATGGTTATTGGTGCCAGATGGGTTAGCCTGAGTTTTTTAGAAACTACTGTGATTTTCATGCAGAACCATCTCAGAGACTGGTACAAAAATGAGAGGTGAGTGGCAGTTCTCTGGGAGAAAATGCCTGGTTGATGCCAGAGGTCAGAGGAGAATGGCCAGACAAGATGGAGCTGATAGAAAGGCAACAGATACTGTTCATAGCACAGAGGAAGAGCAATAAAGTTGTTCACACCCCCCCCCCCCCCCCCCCCCCCCGCGCTGATCCGAAAACGATCTGATCAGTGACTCAAAAAACATGATCCAATCAGTGAGGTTATTGATCCGTTGCACCCCTAGATGGGAAGATCAGAATTTGATGTTAACAGCCAAAAGCATGGATCCATCCTGCTTTGACTCAGCAGTTCAGGCAGGTGGTGTTGTGATGGTGTGGGAGATATTTTCTTTCTCCAGTACTGTGTACAATGGTCTGGTCTAGGAATGGGAATCGAGAACCGGTTCTTTTCGAAAACAGGCACCCAGTGAATCAATTCCTTGGGCATGCCTGCTTAAAGGGACAACTCTACTACGCTACCCACACTTGTTAATGGCTCCATTTTCGATAAATATATTGTTCTCTATCGTTATTTTGTTATTTTAATTAGTGGCGGAAATGCTGGGCAAGCCGACCAGTGTTTCCTTACTTTCGGTTTTGCGGACGTTGCCCAGCGGGTCATGAGAATAATGCCACCGAATCGCCGTTTATGGTCGCAACTACGACGGTATGTGATCGTCCTCGAACCTCCGACTTTCATTGTTGATGAATGAAAACATTCTTGGCAAGACGGCCGTCTTGCGCCGGTCCAAGCATTTCACCGTGCGCGCGGAGACTCATGGTAAATGTAGTATGAGAACACTTTGCTTTCCAAAACTCCTCGTTGTCCCTTTAATGAATCTGCTTATCAGATCTGCTTTCTTTGCAAATAAATACACACATTTCTGAACCAAATAGCCTGTCAAACCGTCTTGACAATTCTAGTGTTAAACTTTCCAGACAGGCCCTGTCTACTTTGTTAATGTTAGTGCCATTAATGCAAACAAACATCATCATGCCAAACTAATTACAAGGAAATAAGACAATATTCAAGTATTAATTCACTGTTATTTCTATTTTGTGAACTTAACTAGCAAGAACAAGAAGATAAAACATACTCTTGGACACTCTACTTGTAAAACACTGAACAGTGAGGAGGAGAGTCATCAATTGATGAGAAACGCTCAACATTTCCACATTACATAAACTGAGAATGCCGTGTCTCTGTCAATTATAAAGGAGGTCTGGGTTTTATATTGAAATACTGGTAACGCTTCCTTTTACGGTACGGTAATTACCAGGTAATTACCAGGTAATAATATGTATTTACTAGGTAATAACCAGGTAATTAAATGCAATTACATTGTAATTACCAAATACTTACTAGGTAATTACAAGGTAATTACCCAGTATTTACAGATATTTTTCCTGACTACTACCAGGTATTTACCCAATAATTTCCTGGTAGATACACAGTAATTGTATATTGTAGATTTTAAACCCGGTAGTTAAAAAATATTTACCTGATATTTATCTGGTAAATACCAACAAGTTACCTGGTATTTACCCAATAATTACCAGGTAGATATCCTGATGTGTCTATACGTGACTTTGTTAGGGTGATAATAACTTAGATATTTACCTGGTAATTACCAGGTATTTACTCAAAATGATCGCTACCTTACCTGGTAACTACCACTTATTTACGTAGTAGTTACCTGATATTTACCTGGTAAATATCAACTAGTTACCTAGTATTTACTAGAAATATACGGAAAACTACCAGGTATTTATCCAGGAATTATATATTATGTATTACCAGTCAACCTGTGTAGTGACAGTGAGGGTATAACTTGCAACTATTTACCAAGTAATTACTTTCTAATTACCCAGTAGTTACAATTTACATTATCAGGTAAAACCTTGTGAATTACCCTGTAAGGAAGGTGGAACTGTACTGTAAAAGGAAGCGTGGTTTGTTTCAATGATATTACCATGTACTTTCCTGGTAACTGTAGATTATAATCCTCTGCCCCCCATCAGGGTGTGTAATTTTGAACATGGTACCTGGTAAAAAACTCCCATATCTACCTGATAATTAACAGGTAAATATCAGAGTTTTACAGAGTAGTTACCATGTAAGAAAGGTGGAATTGTACTGTAAAAGGAAGCGTGGTTTGTTTCAATGATATTACCATGTACTTTCCTGGTAACTGTAGATTATAATCCTGTGTAGTTTTGAACATGGTACCTGGCAAAACCTCCCATACCTCCCTGATAATTATCAGGTAAATATCAGGGTGATATCGGAGTTTTACAGAGAAGTTACCATGTAAGAAAGGTGGAACTGTACTGTAAAAGGAAGCGTGGTTTGTTTCAATGATATTACCATGTACTTTCCTTTACATAAAGATACAATGCATTTTGTTACACTCTGTGACAAATACGCAAAAACATGTGAACTGTCAAAGAGACTAACTTTAATCCTCTTAATCTGCAAAACAGTGAACTTGAAGAGAGTAACTTCAATACTCTTAAAGGTATACGCAAACATTTTTTTGTGTGTCTTGTCTCACTCCCGAGTCCATGACAGGCAGATAGACACCATCCTTTCAACTGTGCGTGCAGTAACAAGGGAGATACGGGCAGAGCTGGCGCACCGCTAATTAGCTTAGCTCAAACGCTGGAAGTATATAGGTAGTGTTAGCCTGCCTCCACCTAAAGTCACTAATTAGCTTAGCTCAAACACTGGAAGTGTATGGGTAGTGTTAGCCTGCCTCCACCTAAAGTCATCAGAGAAACTCTTCAGCAACTCTAAACGGAAACCGGCGGGCCGATCTTCGTCTCAGAGCTGACAAAACTCTCTGGTAAGACATCTTGAGCGGTCAAATGCCGCTAACGGGACGAGATCGGTCAAAACGGAGGGTTCAAGCAGAGACGGTTATTTTGGTTCAAGCGAGCTACATCGAGGGTAGGTTAGCTTCCTATTTCAAAACAAAAGCACAAATTATATCGTCATGGTTTTCTGTATGTAAAGAGCAACCGGTGATTGGTTGGTCACACCGCAGCTTGAGTAGCGCCGAATTTGTCCTAACAAAATTGTAAACCACAGCTGGTATTTTGACAAATTAACGACACACTGCTGATCTAAACGTCTCCTTTCTCACTTAAAAATGTTTGAAATGTCGATAAAGTGATATATTTACAGAGTTTAGAGCTAAAATGAAATCAGCTTCTGACTGCTGATTTCGGCTCGGGTAGGAGGCAGGCTAACACTACTCATACACTTACAGCGTTTAAGCAAAGCTAATTACGGACGATAGGGGCTCTGCCTTGTTACTGCACGCAAAGTCAAAAGGATGGTGACCTATCTGCTGGTCATGGACTCGGGAGTGAGGCAAGACACGGGAAAAAAATGCTGGCCTATCCCTTTAAGTGCTAAACATACAATAACTTGCATATTAAAAAAGAAAATGAAAATAAAAACACAAAGTGCAGAGCTTTTTGCCTTCTTCACATGTCCAGTCTACACATTTTGGCAAATTACATCAGTAAAAACTATAACCTATCCACACCCCACCCCACCCAACAGAGATGGGTGCTCCAAGGCTATCCCAGTGATGCTTCTCCCTAGCATGAGGACATACAGGTATTCTGTGCTACTGCTTGTGGTCGCCAGGTACTGCACCATGTTTGTTCCAGGCTGAAGAATAAAGAAAAAAAAAACAAGATTCAAAAATTAGTTTGTACAACAGGTTAGGTTCATCTCTACAGGTAATGCTGTATCAGACACTGTATGGAGTCTTAGCCCATAGCACATTTCTTTAGGCACATGTAACAGCCATCTCAGGTAGATATAAAATCTGTACACTGGGTACAGTAGCCCATACTGTATGTGCACAGCCAACAAACTATGCATCTCTGCATTTAACCCTTCAAATACCCATCCTGTTGATGCCCATGTGGTAGAAACAAATCATGAACTAGCCTATATTTTTTTCTATAATGTTTTCGAAAATATCTATTTATTCCATTAATTTTTAATCAGGGCCCTATATGAATTCTGGGATAAGGGATTCCTTGATTTTTAGCCAGAAGTCGAAATTAAATATGCATTTTAGACAGGGCAACACACAAACTACTCACCATGCCTTGAGTGTCCATGAGAGGAGACCACAATGTCATTTGCCAGCAGTTCTCACCAATTATACTGGGTTCTGTAGTGGGCAGAGAAAAGAAAGACCACAATAATCTCAAAATAGCAAACCCAAATACTCCAACCTAGCACCAACAAGCACTGCGAGCAAAACGTCTCTGCTGCTAGTCAATATGGTGACGTCCGTTACGCACCCCCCCCCCCCCTCCTCCCTCCACTAACGACAAAGCAAAACAGTTCGAGCGCACATACACACACACGGCTAACAGAAAACAACACTCACCCTACACTCATAGACTTTGATAGACAGCTATGTGCAGCAGAAGCAGAGTAGGAGGGCTAACTACTAGCACCAGATGTCCTGGATGTTAGCCAGTGCTGGTAGCAAGTCTCTTCCTCTTCGCAGCAGCAGCATCGCAAAGGAAAGGTGAGCTAGCTCGATGCTAACTTCGACTAGCGCTAGCAGTTAGCATCCGCTGCTAACACCCACTTCCCAACTCACCACAACGGTCCTCCTGTCAATTAAAACACAAGACTGGAGGCTACCGTCATTTCCTTTCCTTCACGGCCCTGACAATTGATGCTGCTGCTGCTGCTGTGCTGGAAACTATCTTATCAGGTGAAAGTAACTAGCTAGCTAGCAAGTTAGCAAGCAAGCAACACGAGGAAACAATGCCTGGCCGCAGAGTGAGGTGAAGTTTTTAAAGTAGGCTAATTGGCTACCACATTAAACTACCAAACCTGTAGGCTAATAATTATAAGTTTACTTACCAAACACTGTTTTCTGAAGCTGGAGAGTGATTAAGGTGTCGTCCAAATCTCAGCCCAATCTGTTGGGTCTAAATATTTAACCCAACCTTGGAGTTTTTACCAGGTAGGCCTACCATGTTCAAAACACCCTGATGGGTGGTAGAGGATTATAATCTACAGTTACCAGGAAAGTACATGGTAATATCATTGAAACAAACCACGCTTCCTTTTACAGTACAGTTCCACCTTTCTTACATGGTAACTACTCTGTAAAACTCCGATATCACCCTGATATTTACCTGATAATTATCAGGGAGATATGGGAGGTTTTGCCAGGTACCATGTTCAAAACTACACAGGATTATAATCTACAGTTACCAGGAAAGTACATGGTAATATCATTGAAACAAACCACGCTTCCTTTTACAGTACAATTCCACCTTTCTTACATGGTAACTACTCTGTAAAACTCTGATATTTACCTGTTAATTATCAGGTAGATATGGGAGTTTTTTACCAGGTACCATGTTCAAAATTACACACCCTGATGGGGGGCAGAGGATTATAATCTACAGTTACCAGGAAAGTACATGGTAATATCATTGAAACAAACCACGCTTCCTTTTACAGTACAGTTCCACCTTCCTTACAGGGTAATTCACAAGGTTTTACCTGATAATGTAAATTGTAACTACTGGGTAATTAGAAAGTAATTACTTGGTAAATAGTTGCAAGTTATACCCTCACTGTCACTACACAGGTTGACTGGTAATACATAATATATAATTCCTGGATAAATACCAGGGGCCGTATTCCTAAAGATTCTTAGTGCAAAGAGTTGCTCCTAGTGGCCAAATTCTAAGAAAATTCTCAGAATCATGATGTTTTCTTAGAATTTCTCCTAAAAGTGAAGAGTAGATCCTAGTAAAGATAAAAGCCTATTCCTAAAGAATCCTAGCTCTTAAGAGAGCTCCTAAGGTGGGATCTGTTAAGAGTAGGGAAGAGGACTTTTAAGTGGCTTAGGAGTTCCCTAAGCAGAGGACAAAATGGTGGACAGAAGAGGCAGGAGAGATATTCTCCAAACACTGGATCACAGTGAATTAATGAAACGCTACAGATTGTTCCTGTTCCAGTTGGGTTTCCTTGTTCTTTTCTTCTCCATTGCTGTTCACTGGTTTGTGGTAGATTTCAAAGCCAACCAATACTGTTTCTTATAGGCCGGTCAGCATGAAAGCTGAGCCATTTTACCCTCGTTAATACCAAATTGAGTTGAAATGTTGAAAGTTGAAAGTGCAAAAATTACCAGCATGGTAATTAATATAAGCAAGTTTCACTATGTGAATACTGTGCAAGTTTTCACACATTTTGTAGGATAATTTTTAAGTATAGCTTACTATTCATTTAACAGATATTTTGTTTTATGTGAAATATTTTTTACAATTACACAGTCTTTATAAGATTGGATTCTATGGTTAAATTTATCAATTTGCCGATTATCACCAAAATAATATTTTTTATCTAGCTTTTTTTTAAGTATATTTTTTTGGCTTTTTGGCCTTTAATTGACAGAACAGTTGAGAGAGAGAGAGAGGAAGCAGAAAGAGGGGGAATGACATGCAGGATAGGACTGCTCTACCAACTGAGCTAAACACCGCCCCTTTATCTAACTTTATGGATCAACCAATCACAGCGTTTGAAATGATGACTCATACCTAGCAACGGGGGTCAACCACACCTCCTCACTAAGATAGGAGTTTCTGTCCACTCCTTGCTCAGAGTTCTCTGAGAGTGTTCTGGAATCACTCCTAAGCTAAAACTCCTTGCTAGGAATTTTTAGGTTAAGTTAGGAGCTCTCTGAGAGGATTCTTAGAATCTTTAGGAATACGGGCCCTGGTAGTTTTCCGTATATTTCTAGTAAATACTAGGTAACTAGTTGATATTTACCAGGTAAATATCAGGTAACTACCACGTAAATAAGTGGTAGTTACCAGGTAAGGTAGCGATCATTTTGAGTAAATACCTGGTAATTACCAGGTAAATATCTAAGTTATTATCACCCTAACAAAGTCACGTATAGACACATCAGGATATCTACCTGGTAATTATTGGGTAAATACCAGGTAACTTGTTGGTATTTACCAGATAAATATCAGGTAAATATTTTTTAACTACCGGGTTTAAAATCTACAATATACAATTACTGTGTATCTACCAGGAAATTATTGGGTAAATACCTGGTAGTAGTCAGGAAAAATATCTGTAAATACTGGGTAATTACCTTGTAATTACCTAGTAAGTACTTGGTAATTACAATGTAATTGCATTTAATTACCTGGTTATTACCTAGTAAATACATATTATTACCTGGTAATTACCTGGTAATTACCGTACCGTAAAAGGAAGCGTTACCGAAATACTGTATGTCTGAAAGTGGAACTGTGGAACTCAAGATCTGAATTAAAAAAAAAAAAAAAAACTTAGGTCAAACTGCAGGGACTCTGGGCAGGGAAACAACAACAAACACAAAACGACGCAGGAGAGGTGGTGGACTGTTCCACTGTGGAGTCACTAGAAGGAACAAACTCATCAGAAAATTCAATGTGTGAAGTCTGCAACATCTGGATGAGCTGGAGTCATTAGGATAGAAGGGCTGTAGACAGATGAAGTTAGAGCTGAGCTCTGCAGCTGCAGCAGCATTCAATGAAATGGACAACTTGCCAGCTGTTAAGCATGAGGGTGGAAATGTCCCACGCTGCAGAGACACAGTCAGTCAAGAAAGTGTAAAAGAAAAGAGACAAGTCTCTATATCAGGACAATGATAGAGGAGACCTCAAACCTACCATGAACTGCTGACTCAGTGATGGCACAATTACAGATTTTTCTTCTGTTTGTAAAATTCATGATATAAAAATCATCACTGCCTTAAGTCCCCAGCCTTGTCGGGCAGTTTCCCTCATGATAAGCTTCTCTTAAGCGCATAGAACTTGTTTTTCCTTAATACCAGAATTGACTACAAGATGTAAAGCCAGGTATTCAGCTGAACCCTCATTTCAGATCCAGATTCTCAGACATCACTAGTCTGAACCTGGACCGAGGGTGGACAAACAGCCAGGACTGAGGAACAGAATGTAAACTAATGATACAGTGGAGCGGTCAGGTTCATATCATGAGGCACAAACTCAGTATGTGCTTAATTTTAGGAATTTCTCCATACTGTATATCAAGATTCATCACCAATGCACTAACTTAAAAAGTAAAAAGAATTAACGTTGTACTGAGCTGTTTAAACACTTCCTGAGTCTTAGTTTAAGGTCTGATATCCATAAGAAGATATAAAATTATCATGTTTTTTTTTTTTGTAATCCCCAGAACACACACACACAAATCTTAATGGCTTCCAGCCAAATCACATCAATCTTGTTTCCCAAAAGAAAAAAAGTGTGATGGAAACTTGTAAACTATGTAATTAGCATTAGTTTACAAACACAAAGTCACTGTGTTGAATTTTTTCAGAAAATCACTCGCTGTCCATTAATGATGTGGAAGATTGGTAACCCATTGTACCCACCCTCCTTCCAACTGAGGCTGTTTTTAGCTCATCCATGGCTGTGACTTTCAAGTTGCAATCCCCCAAAAGAGTTGCTTCAATGTGCACAAAGGTACCACAGCACATGGGCCAGAATCTGGGCTAAAAGTCGGCTCAGGTCCAAAATTCTTTTTGGCTCAAACCACAAAGCCAATAATTGTACATCAAAACTCTCTTTCTCTCTCCCTGTGATTTTAATTTCTCCATTATGCACAAATAGCTGCATAACAGACGCTGGCACGCTGTTCCAAGTAATCAGCCAATCCATCACGGTGAAGTCACTAAAGAAGAACTGTAAATATTAACAAAAAAACAACAGTGGTAATGTAGCTTACACAATGCATAATTGCCATCACACACACACACATAGTAAAACTATTTAGATGTATCCAGTGATGGATCACACTCTAAAAAACATCATGACATTAAAAAACCAACAAGCTTGTGGAGTGCAGCCAAAACACTAAAACATTGCACTTAAATATCCGAGACTCAAACCTAAAACACTTGTCCAGCACGTGTGAAAATGTGACTGAGGCCAAGCGGAACATGTCAGCAGCAAATACTGAGCCACACAGGTACAGTAGGTTCATAGTTTGGATACAGCACCTCCTCGATGTCCCAGTGGCCCAGTTGAGCTCACACACCATCTGTCTGTGACACACACCATTTATTCCACCGTATTTCACTGCTTCTCCTGCCACTATCTGGCATTTAAAGAAGTGCAGTGTGATGGTGGATGTGTTTGCTGAGGTGCAGATCCATGTCGAAACTTATCAGCCAGCGCATCCAGTGTTTCCCATTAATAATAAACGACAGTGTTTCCCACAGGTTTGCAAGGAGACTGTGGCGGGTGGTCGGATCGTCCGACCCGGGGGAGGGGAGGGGTGTGTTTTGACCGGATCGTCTGACGTATGAGTTTCGCTTTTACCGCGCACTGCTGTCCTGCATGCGCCCTTCTTTCTGTGTGTGTGTGTGTGTAAACACTGAATGAGTCTGTGGCGACCGCCGTCTCTCTCGCGTTGGCGCACGCACCGGACAGGTGGCGTTACGCTAATGTGTTCAAATTGCTATCCACCCCCCATCAGACCGTCCGACGGGGAGTTTGATAGCTTAAGTTTCTGGTTAGCTGTTGTCTACGCTCTCTTTTTGGCTGCCGGCTCACTCTAGGCTACAGTCAGGTAAGCGTGTGACGTATACTGTAAAGCAGGTCACACTCTACGGCTTTATGCAGAGGGAGGAGGGGCGGTGATCCTACCCGCACTGGGAAGTTACATAGTGCAGTTTCAGCCGAGGCGACCCAGCTCAGGCTGCAGCGGCAGCACCATTCATCCCTTTAACCATTTTTCTACCATTGCAATGAGTCTGGAAACATTATTTTAAGGCTGATAAACTCCGCAATGTTGCTTTAACACACTACTCAGAAAGCAACACATGCTACAAAAACTGACAACAAAGTGTTTACAGGGTACACAAAAACTATGATGGACCTGTCTGGGTAGCATTTGCTGTTCAATGCCTCTTGACTTTTGAAGTTGTGAAAACAGGTACTGTACCTGTTAGTACAGTAGTGTTTGAAAGTAGGTAATTGTCAAGAAGTAAAGCAGAACTGAACAACAAGTGTGTCCCAGCTGGGTCAGTCACTTTTTCTGGTCCTCTTTAAACACATATTCTGTCAGTATTTGTAGCTCATTGATTGATGAATTGTTTTGTTCATTTTCAGAATGCTTGTGTTAGGAATGTAACGATTACCGTTAAGAATTACTGTTTATGTTCAAATTATTCTCATTATCTCAGTGGACTATCGGGATATCTCTCATCCAAGTCTCCAGGAGCAGGTGCCGCACGCATGTGTAGCTTGTAACATAGGCATCTACACTGAAAGCATGGCAGAAAGAGACAGGCAGCAACTTTCCTTTATAACCTTCCTTTCCTTTAGCTGCGGCCGTGCGGTGATGGACACAGCACGTCAAGTTGACGGCCCCGTCGCCGTATGTGAATTTGCATAAAGTTCGATAGATTGAACTTTATGCAAATGACGTCCGTCCAACACAATGCGGCCGGCTCAGAAACTTCGTTCAAACTTCGTTCAAACTATCAAACTAGGCAGAGTTGATCAGATATGAATCAAGATTCTGTTACTGCACTACACATTTCCCGCCTCAAATGTTGTCAGAAACATACTTTAGTGTGTTGTTTAACTGTAAAATGAGATCGTTTGTGACCCGGCCGCCATGTTGGAAACGGCAGAGCGAGGCTCAAGCTCCGCACCACGTCACACAGACCCGCCCACTCGCCGGTGCGCTCGGCGATTCGTTGCGTCGGGATCCGTCGCCGGAGTTGGTGTGTCTGTACCATTACAGCGCCACCTGTCCATGTGCCTGCGTTTGTGTGTGTGCACCAGCGCGCTAGAGAGAGACGGGCCGCCACAGACTCGTTAATTAATGCAAACACTGCTGGTTGATAAGTTTCGTTTTTACCACCACTAGCATGCATGCGCGCTTCTCTCTCTCTCTCTCTCTCTCTCTCTGTGTGAGTGAGTGAACAGAGAAAGAGCGCTACGCGGAGATGAATTAACGGAACGATATTGCGTTGATGAAAAAAAAAAAAAAAGCAGAGTCAATTTGTGGCTTAGTCTTGATTTTGTGGCGCTGCACCACATTGGTCTACGTATGGGAAACAATAGGTGTGTGTTTGAGTAAAATGAACGTTTGTGTTTCATTCTATAAACTACTAATAACAATTTCTCCCAAAAATTACAACTAGTCAAAATAACAAAAAAAAGATGCAGTGTTTTCAGACCTCAAATAATGCAAAGAAAACAAGTTGATATTCATTTTTAAACAGACCACTAATGTTTTAATTTAGGAAGAGTTCAGATTAATATCGATGGAAATTTCATTCATTCATTTTAATCCTGCAGCAGCAGTGATTGATTATTTACTGATGCATAATAGTTCTAAGATTTTCTATTAAAATAAAGTCAATAATGACATTTTTTGTGTTCTCTTTGTATTTGGAAAAGTATCAAAAAACATGTTGGTAGCCTACCAATACCGGTACCAACATGTTGGTATCGTGACAATAACGTTATATATTGTAGCATAATGTGACCATACCTTAATACACTCATACTGTCTTGTAGTTCTGCTTGAATTTCTTCTCAAAATGCATCAGATTGATGCTTTCAAATATGAAATATTCAAAATTTTCATGTCTGCATATACTCATAGGGTATCTGGAACATAAAATGCACTTAAAGCAGAAGTAAGTGATATATTTGTGTTAATATAAGTCTTAAATAGTTATATCTTCCGACAGCAATCACTTACATAGAGTGTTTGGACCGAAACACGGGTCTCTCTGTCACTCTGCTCTGCTCTGAGCCGAGGAGAAAACATTTATCGTATCCTACAGTTTTTATCCAATGAGGAGAGAGAACGGCATGCAGGGCTGTGTGTGCAGCCAAGGGACGCCGTGAATGTGGCGACGTAGGGATGAGGACTGTTATGGTGCGTTCAAGGAAACTCGTAGACTCGTGTTTTTCCGTCCTGTGAAGTTGTATCAGTTTGATCTGGTAGGAGTTCACGGGTCGGAAGTTACAAGTGGCCGTTATAGTGACTTTCACAGGTAAAACAGGTCGGAAAAACACGAGTGGGTTGCCTGGAACGCTACAAAGTCGTAAGTTGTGACTTGAAGCTGTAATTTACGATTTCAAAAGCCTGCCTGGAACGCAGCATTAGCGAAAACGACCGGACCACTCACTTCTGCTTTAATATATTATTTTAAATATCCCCTATCCCCCCAGTAAAATAAAAAATGAAATAAGATGTGATTTTGGATATCATCCAAACCAAAATCTGAATCAGCAGCAGTGGTAAATCACTATCAAAACAGGGATTTGATGCCATGAAAACGTCAAGGATTATGACTCCAGCACATCACTTTTAAATTTGAGATAAACAAATTGTTTTATCACTGCTTTTAATTAAACTTTAGGCCATTTTTCAGATGTGCATTTTTCATCACTTCTTGTTCTCATCTTTTTTCTAGTCTCTACTTTCTCATGTAAGTCTCACCTTTTCACAGTATCTCGTGGCCTTGGTGTGTCTGCATGACTGAGCCGGTGTCAGGGAAGACAGTGGCAGGGAATGCTGAGCATGCCGCCTCCCCTCTCAGCCTCCCTAATCCGCCCCAATCTAATTTAGATTAGCCCTGAACATTCCCTCAACATTCTCTGAGCTGTTGATATTACAAACACACCACACAACAGGCGGGTGTGTTCGCAGAGAATGTCAAGATGATCCCTGCTTGAGGGGCGGTTGGGTGTGAGTGTGTGCCTCCACAGTATGTGTGGGCTTTCTTTTCCATGGCTGTCATTTCTAGAGGTTGCATCGACACGTGTCTTTATCCAGCATCAGTTTGTGTGAGTGTTTCTTTTGTTTGCAGTCAGTGTTGGATGTTTCTGAACATGTCAATGCCTGATCTTTTATCATTGTAATTTATTTTTTTCTATATATTTTTTCTATATATTGCAGGCAACACTTTAAACTTGTTGTGGGCAGTAAATAAAAACATATTTTACCTCATCCATATACCTCCTCTTGTGGATCCCTGTTAAGTGGAGGCTGCTCTATGGATAGATAATAAAATATGCTATTGAAAAAGAACTTGAATTAATCTTGGACTGTTATTTGATAATATCAATGTTTTCCACCATATACAGTTATTTTTCCCTCCCTGCTCCTGAGTCCAACCATTATTTCACTTCATATAACAGATAAAAGAAAGAAAGCTGAAACACAAAATACAACACTACAGCTAATCAAAAACATCTGAAATGTAAATTCAAATTTCTAGCGAAGCTAACCTTTTTGTCCTGCCCTATTGCCAGTAATTGTGCTAAGCTTTTAAAAATTAAAAAAAAGTATATATATACTATATGGAGACTGAAACATAAAATTCAGCAATGCAATTATGCATGATGAAAAACATCCGTAACATGAATATTTAATAATACAGTTATGAAAAAGAAAAATTGTTCATATAGATTTTTTAAAAAGAACCAAGCCAGCTGCTTTATCCTGCCTGTCAGTGTGATAATTTAGCTAGCTTGATGAAAAATACATACAATATAAACAACATACTTAAATTCTAAAACATCCATTATAAAAGGGAATGTAGCCTGTAAACCATGTTTATAACCATGTCATCTTTACTATATTAAGCATAATGTAGGCTACATTAATAACATGCAATATTTTCTTTTTCTTTTACCTGTATTCCTGTTATTATAGTATAGTTCTCAGTGTTCGGTCTGCAGGGATTAAATAATTGAATGTTTTTTTTTTTTTTTGTTTTGTTTTTTATAGTTGAATAGGCATTGGTAAAAGAAAAAAAAAACACAAAAAAATGAATTAAGAAAAAAAACACACTAACAAAAAAAGACAAACGCTTTCCTATATCATTTGGTATCATATCACTGATGTCAGTGAACATGGTTATTAATATATTATACGCAGCAGTGTGAGCAGGTGAAGTGTAGAACATGACACTAAACAAGATCTAGTTTGCAGTTTTTATTAAAGATATTGTTCAGGAATCATCCCGCTGCCTTCAGACTCTGTAGCATCGTCTGTCTGTTGCATTGACTACATGTTGTATTTGCTGTTGTTGTGGTGAATTATGATATCCGTCTTTCACTTTATTTGTGTTGCAAGATTCTTGCGTGGGTGTCTTTATAGCACCATGAAAACACCCTCCTTCTTTTTCTCCTCCTCCTCCCGTTTACTATTTCTCTCCTCCTCATTCTTCTCCTCCTGCACATCTCCACCTCCCCTGCTCTCCTCCGCCGCCTCGCTGCTCCATGTGCAGAAACGGCATTTGTTATATAAACATAATCACATACCGTTCTAGTACATTCCCACGTATTCAGTGTTTAGCAGAAAACACACAAGCCCATCCTTGAAAACCCTGGGTGGTATTTTTTTTCTGATTTTGCAGAAGAGGAGTCAAAAATAGTTCTTAAAAAGAAAAAAAAATAGGATTTTGTTTTTCTTCCCCACTGAAACCTTGAGTTTATATGTATACATGTCAGTCACTGATGTCAGTCTACTTGGTCCTAAAAGTTATATTTCTACATGGCACAGCGGGCCCATATCTTTTATTCTTCTTTGCTTTCCAGTTGTCTTCACTTGTATTGTTTTCTCTGCAATATTGCTGCGTTCTGTCTCTTCGTGGCTGCTATCCTTCACCTCATCTCCCTCCCTGCACTTTTCATTTCCTCTCCATACTTTTTTTCTCGGCCCCTGTCATCCGTAGCTGATTGGAAAGCCATATCACTAAAAAATGTGCCATATAACAAGGGTTTAAGAAAAGATATCTGATTCCGTAAATGATGACCATGCATCATAGAAAATTACAGATCATTGTGGTTTCTGTGCGAGGATTAGTGTCAATAGACTTGCTCTCCTTGTCTTTTCTCCGTGTCTCATTTCTTCTGCTTTCCACTTCTCTTATAATCTCTCTTCTCATTTCCTCTCCTTTTCTTTCCTCTCCATGTCACTCATTAAACACACATTGGACTCTATTCTTCTGCATCTTCTTGACCTATAGACTTCTTGTCGAGCGCCGGTTTAAGGAGCAAGTTCAACGCTCAAGTTCGTACAGATGAAAATAAAAACTAGTTTATGTTCATAGCTGAGATTGGGAATATGTTTTTAATGTCCAGACTTGTTTCTTTTTTTTTTATTGTTCAGACCCAGTTGCACAATAAGCTCAGAAACGTTGTTTTCACTTCGTTGTTATGGATCCTTCTTCAAATGCTTAAACCAACCTGCTTCAGCATTAGCAGATGGATCTGTACCTTCTGTAATGTTAGCACCAGCCATTCTGGGCTGCATCAATGGCAACAGCATGAAGTGTGCCATAAAACTGCCATAAGTACATGAGCAGGGTTTCATTCAGTTTAATGATCACAAGGAATGTGTTCAATGGAAGCCATTCATGCTCATGCACAACAAAGTGCCCTTTATCAACCAGTGTAAAACCAGATCAAAACCAGTTTTTTGAAAATCTGATGCACCAATGTCTAAGTGGGAGCCTGATAAGAAACAAAATGGATATTAGTCTTTCATTTTGGGTCTGATCTGACACTGCAAGGCCAGGGGGTCATAATGCAAAGACTGGGAAGTAGTGGTCTGATTTTTAACATTACATTTGTATACCTCTGTACCAACATCTGTCAAGTTTTACGATTTCTTGGAAACATGGAAGGATCATCTTCAAATTTGGAACAAAGGTTTCACTTGAACTGGAGGATGAACTCCCTAGAATTTGTTGGTCAATGATCAAAGGTCAAGGTTAGAATAATCTCCCAAAACATGTTTTTTGGCCATAAGTCACATCATACACAAATTATGACCAAATTTGACTATGTTTTTTTTTATTTTTTTTTATTGCTGCACCACATCTGTGAAAATCCTTCATGCCTTTCTCAAGACTGTCAACATTTTTTGACAACAAACAAAATATGTTCAGCAAAATCAAACAATCTCCTGAAAACAGTTTAATATGTGCTCAGCATCACACTCTGTTTTCAGATCATATATCTGGTAGTCCAAACACCACTGAGTGTTTATCCCACACTACTGAAAAAAGAAAACAGGGCATTGAGAGCATGTAGCCCAGCCTCAGAAATGTTTACTCTTTGCAAGACTGACAAGGTGTTTCATGTGTTTAAAAGAATAAAAAATGTTCACAACTCAGCAACAGGTTTTCCTACTAAAAGTACTGACTGGCTACAGAACTTACAAACACAAACATCAGTTTGTGTCGAATATATGCTCACTATCTGATGCCGAGGCTGTTTGTGGTTGGCTGAGAGAGATGATAGTTTGTTTGTTTTTAGTTTTTCGTTATGGCCGCGTGGCGATGCAGCCGCTCGCCCGCAAATAAATTAATATGTAAATAAATAAATAAAGCGAATCATCACAACGGCACAGTGCATAGTGTCAACACAGCAGCGACATCCACCCTCACAGTCCTGCTCTTGGGACATCCATGGCTGCTTTTTAGTCCCAGTCCCAGACAATTTTTTATGTCAATCGATGCAAATTGTCACGCATTTGTATCGATTTTTAATCGACTCACGATGCATCATTTCATTCCTAGTAACCATTAGTATTTGCTGTTTCAAAGCGGTAGCCTCTAGGAGAAAAACAGGAGACAAGCACACTGTGCTGTCCCTTGACAACTCTGCCTCTGCTGGTTGTATCAAACAAAGATGTCCTCCATGTGTAGCTGATAAGTAGGCGTCGGTGTCTCACACTTTGATAATTCACTGTTGCCACTGCATGGAAAGGAAGGCAGGCAGAGGGGGACAGAAGATATGCTGACATGCAGGAACCGGGTTGTAACAACAGAGACAGGGGACGTCAAGATACTGTAGATGGTGTGTCAGCCTTTCTGTCAGTGGTTTGTAGAGGAGGGAAAACATTGACTCTTCCTCACTAGACAGGCGGCTAGAGAGCGAGCAGGAGAGAGGAAGCAGATGGTGAGGGAGCAGAGGAGGACACTTCTCATTTCAAGGTTTTTGTTTTATTTTATTTTTTTATGAAAATCACTGGGGCTTTAACATAAGTGCTTCTTCATATTGCTCTCAATGCGACCTCTATAAAATGAAATAACTTAGTGTTCATCATCAAATGTCATTAAAAAAAAACAAATACAGTGTCTCAGTTTGGCCAGAGATGCTGCAGAGCCGCCAACACTCTGTGGCTCAAGTAGGTGGCTATAAAACACTTGTCGGTCGCAATGCGAGACTGAGAAGTGAGTCAACACGATGTTTGTCACTATTGCGTCATGTAGACATTAATAAATAATCCTCTGCGCAGGTGAAGATTCAAGTCAGGTTGATTAAATCACAGTGTTGCTCTGCAGCCAAAGGAAGTTATTTTCTCTTGATAACTTAGTTTTAAAACCAGGAAATGTACAACTTGTCTAACAAATACATACCAAATCACATGTCCTTTTCACACCATCAAACTCAGCAGCCAGGTACATGAATGTTCATATACTAACAATACATGTCCACGATGACTCTTTAGCCTCTTTTGAGGTATTACATTTATGCTCCAAAGTATGTGCAGGTTCCAACATTAACGGTTGCCTGAATGCCCGATTTTTTTTTGTTTCTGTCATGTATTTCCTCTCCTGTTTCTGTCCTTGGAGGGGGCAGTTGCAGTGTGCTGCTGCTTCCATTAGCTGAGCATCGTTTCAGCAGCGAAAAATCGCTGGGGCTCCGAGCAACAGCGACAGAGTAAGAAATCGCTCTGTCGCTCGAGATGAGAAATCCCAACTCTCTGGCCGTCAGTCGCTTGTCGCTCAGCGCTGATTGGCTGCCGTAATCTATGCGTAACTATGACAACTACTGAAATCATGGAAACGTAATACAACTCCGGCAGAGCAAAGCCGGCTTGACGTTGTACAGCGCTTGTGGGACTTCCACAACAGGTAAACAGCGGCAACAGGTACAATGTCAGCCGTGCTGGACCAATACAAACGGGAAGAAAAGAGCACCTGCTCCGAGCGAGGTGAAATTTATTGGAATCGCTTGAATGACGTCATCAGATCGATCTGTTGAATTGTTCCAAAGTGACGAGCGACTGCAGCTGAGTGACAGAGCGATTTTTTTGGAGCGACACGAGCAACAGCGACAAAAATAAAATGTCTGGTGTGAACGCACCTTTAGGCAGGGCAAGTAAGAATTTAGATGGGGCATGTAGATTTGAGAAGTACCTTAATGTCGGACCCTGATGTGACAAACAGAGGCCACATGCACTCTGTTTATGGGTCATCACATAAGAGCCCCCACATTTGACTCTTAGGGTGTTTTGTTTGAAGTGTTTTGATCCATAGGGAGATGTGCTGTATGTGAGGCAAAACACTAAGAGAAATCCAGCAAGTGCTGGATGGTGGGCGGGACTTGGTGACTGCTTTGCACTGACATCACACAGAAGTCCTGATGGCTAGTTTTAAGGCTCAATTTCTGAATACAGGATTCAGAAATTGCATTACTTCACCAGGTCACGTCTCAGGAAGATATACAGTTAGACTATGCATCAGAGAAATGGCAGATGTTTAGGCAAAATTTCCCTTATAATCTTTCTGTGTTTATCATAATGTGTGGCCGTTTTACTTTCTATTCATCCTCCTTTTAGCTTTTTATTCCTTTCTACCGCTCCATCTTTTCAACATCTCTGTTCTGTGTCTTTTTTTTAAATTTATTTTGTTCACTTGCAGAGTATTTATACCAGGGTATTAGTATAATTGCCTCATTTTTCTAGCAGCGTGGTGAGGAATGTATTTGTCTCGCAGACAGAGAAGAGATGGCACAGGCGCGAACAGCTGCGTTTCAATGGTAACAGGTGCGAGGAGGCTTCACTCTATAGAACGGCAATGGATCCTGATTTTGAGTGGGTATGAGGGAGACAATATGTGTCAGATTGCATGTTGTTGTGCGTGTGTGCAACCCAGTCTTCTACACATTAAGTTACTTTACAACTGAAATGCAACTAGGGTGACCAAATTAGGTTGTCTATAGTTGTAATGAAAATATGATGAATTTCCTGCAGTATCCACTTGTATGGTTTTATGTATGTATGTATGTATGTATGTATCCTATGTATGTAAGGTCACAGTTTTACAGTTTTACTTCAACTTTTGGCTGAGGTTTTAGAAAAATCTTATTAAACACAGAGATAATTCACAGTGACCTCAGACACCTGGTGTGTGATGAGAGTCGAGCACTAAAATGGATCGGTGTATCTAGGCATTTAGGGGCGCTAAATTGCGTGCTCCTAGTAAAATTTTGCGTGTTTGGTTAGCGCATGCAAAATGATCTACTAAGAGTAACCCGCTAAATGACAACACGCGCAAACTGCAGTATTTAGATGCGTGTTTTGCGTGTGGTAATCGTTTGCACCATGGAGAGTGTGGACAGAGAGCTGGATGGCCACAAACGCAGAATGAAAATTTGATCAGATGGATTAATAGAGAGGGGCAAATAAACATATTGTCGAGCTGCAGCAGAAGAAACGAGGGAGACTATGTGATTGGTAAAACAAGAAAAATCTCGGCACACGAGGAAGTGCTGCTGTGATCAGTGTTGGGCAGCAGGTGCCCACTCGGGTCTAAACGCCCTGACCAGAGGGATCACAGACGGAGTGAAGGCTGCGGTGGCGTCTCTCAGTCCCGGTCCCAGAGCTGAGCAGCCAGGTACTGGAGAGACCTTTTAAGTTAGTAAGAACAAAAATAAACCCTAACTTTTGACCTCATCATCATGATACCTCCAGCTTTTTCCTTGAAATAACATGATGAGGTGGATTCAGGAACAAGCTGTGATCTCACTTTGACTTCACCTGTTGAATCCAGTTGACTCAGTGTAGATAAAGAGAAAGAAACAAAGAGGCTGATGGATACTGAGAAATCTATTACATTTATGAAAGAGAATGGGCAAGAAATAATTGTGAACATTACCCACAGGAGCTCATTATCCATATCCTATATTACACCCCATACAATCACAAAGGCAACATTTTCTTTCAAGCAATCTGCAGCTGGATTTTGTTCCAATGAATTAATGAGTATTTCTTTTTAGTTTCTGATCATGCCATCCTTGTGCGGCATTAAATGGGAAGGTGAAAATGTTGTATTTAAGTACAAACCTATGGTTGTTTGTTTGTTTCGCCAAACAACACTGTACATAGTTCCTGAGCCAAGAGAAAGTGGTGAAGCAGCAGAGCGGAGGAATCTGACACAACTTCACCAACTAACAAGGTGCATGGTGAAACTGAGTAAACTTTGAAAAAAAATAAAACATTAAGCTCCAGCAACACTTACTGTAAAAGAACAAATGTATTTACCAGAAGAAAATATAGAGCATATATACACATAAACAAAAGGCAGAGGAGACACAATATAAAGACTGTCTCCTCTGTGCAAGCAGCTGAGGAGCCCGAGGCTCAGCTGGAGAGCCGGGATGGGCCGGCAGCTCCCGACCGATCTCAGGAAGCAGCTGACATCATTGAAACTACCACACTTAGGCCAGACACGGTCCTGATGCCTAGGTTAACCAAGCATGTGCTGTTGCTAGAGTCGAGTGTCCCCTGGGAGGAGTGGATGCGGGAAAACCCTGGAAAAAAAAGGGAGCCAAATAGCTAACCTGGTAGCTGAGTGCCGGAGGGTGGAAGCTGTGAGCTAGTGGAAGAGGGATGTAGGGGCTTCGCAGGCCAGTCTCTACATCGCGGTGGGGGCTGCCTGGGGCTTCTTGGTATCTGTTTGCTCTGATTGAAGAGGGTTGATGTGTGGTGTTGTGTTACCTGAATGTAAGTCAGGGCCTGGTCTATGGTGGCTCTGAGAGCTACGCACACTGGCCCTCATTTATCAAACTTGCGTACACCAAAAAAATGGGTGTACACCAAATTCACCGCAAGGATCGGCATTTATCAATCTGAACGTGAGCGTACGGTACGCACAAATCTCACGCCAGCTCTGACCAGGTGTACGCACATTTGGAACCAGCGTAGAAGATGCAGGAAGGAGTGCTGCTGTGTCAGAATAATTATTAAACCATAGTCTAATAACGCAGCGATGTGGACCACATGTTGTTGTTGTTGTTGTATTGATAAAAAGATAAAAAGTAGCCCAAAAAAAAAGGTGCAGCTGATCTCTCTCTTTTTTCCCCCCCCCCGTCACCGGGACCTGTCAGCGGGAGATCGGACCGGTGTTTCACATCCATCAGCCGAACCATATCATCGGTGCTGATGGTTATGATAATATGCCTATATGATTTCTCCTCAGTCACTTGTGTTTAGTAAACTGCAGGAGCATTTCATGAGGTCGCTGGCTTTCCTGACGTGGTCGGTGACACGTGCGTCTGCAGCCTCCATCCACCGGGATGACGCTTATCAATCACAAAAACTATCAATCTATCAATGTTGTTGCCGCCCTCTCCCTGTTCAATGCGGTAATGTCAGTAAAGTCCCTCTTCTTGGCCGTCTTCCGTGTCTCCATGTCGTAAAAGGGGCAGGGCGACACCTCTAAAGCAGGAATATATCGGGGCGTGACATTTAAATTACGCTCGTTTTCAGCCGCCGGATTTATCGAGACCACGCCGGTTCTACGCCGAAATCTGCAGCGTACACACTTTTAGTAAATCACACGTGACACTTGGCGTACACTGATATTTACACCAGAATCTACACCAGATCCTGCGCAAGTTTGATAAATGAGGGCCATTGCAACTGAACAAAACACCTGCAAAGACACACACTGTAAATTCAGGAAGCTTTATGAATTTGACAACACAGGGGAAGTGTTCCCGAGGATACAAAAAAGCTTGATTTTTGGGCTTTAGAAGTTCTCAAGAAAACAAATACATTTCACTTCCTGTTTCATTTTGCCTGCATAACCGCCAAAGCGCCTTCTAATGTTCAGAGTGCCCATTGCCTGGAGCCTGCATATGGTAAATACAGTGTGATGGAAGCAGTAAACCTAGAGGTGGTTAGCTGTGCAAGATATTAAAACTGCATATTTTCATCAATACTTAAAACCAGTTTCTCTGCTGCCCAGTGGCCAAAAAATGTTGTTAAATGCAGCTTTAGAAAGTAAAACAGATACTGTAGTTTCACAGTTGGAATCAAATCTAATTAAATATATTAAATACAGAAATATAAATACCATGGACTCACGCTTTTCCCACCGGAGAATAGTAACTGTCTGATGCAGAGGCATTCAAAACATGTTCCTCCACTTCCATTATATTACATAAATAAAAAAGGGGATGAACAGTGGCAAAGCAAACAAGGATACAACATCAAGAGGTAAATTAAACAAGCATGTGTGATGTTTATAAAGACAAACCGGATGCCACAAAGGCAGTTAGCTGAACAGTGGCTGTGTTTGGGGCTAGAAGCAGTCTCTCTGTAGAGAGCTGTCAACGCTTTGGCCCATGGCCCAACTCATCCAGGCTGCTGTGTTTGTGTGTGTGTCTGTATGAAACAATGTGAAGAAGCCTTCTGTTGTCTTTCATAGACACACTATGAAAATCTTTGTCCACATGAAGTGCATGGTGCTTTTCTGCAAAAAATTGGGGTTTGTGCTGTCCACACAGATGTCAGCAGAAAGCACAGAGGTGACTACAGACATGGAGACTTTACAGTGTCTCACATGTCACGTTTCCTCATGTAGGATTTACCACATAATATGAAAAAGAAAAGTCCACACACCAACAAAAGCTCCAGAGCAAAAATGTATTATCACCCAAGGGGGGAGAGTAACGTTTCGGGCTCATGACCCTTCCTCAGACTCACTAAGGGTCTTGAGCCCGAAACGTTACTCTCCCCAAAACATGTTGCCCTTGCTGCCTTAACAGCTTGCTGGTATGTGTCAAGACAGTCATCTATTATCTATTATCATTATCTACACTTCTGATTCATCCAGCAGCCAAACTCCACGTGTTGTTTGTACAATCAAAACCAAACCATCCTGTTCAAAAAGCAAAGCAGCTCCACAGGATTTAAGTCTAGAGACTGTGCTCGTTCTCCATCATGTGGAGCCTCCGTCTGGTTCTGTTCTTCTAATGTTTTCCTTCATTATCTCACTGGAGGATGAAGTCCTGACCACCCAGTCTGTCTTCCTTTGTTACCTGTCTTTTTCTCAGCACTTGCATTTGTATCACTTAGGGCGCTTTCACACCTAATAGTCCGGACCAAGGTCCGAACTTAATTTTTTTTTTGTTACATTGTTTCCATATAGTCCAGTAAAGTTTGCTTTCACACTGCTATTATGACAGCAGACCAAAGGATCTACCTACGTCATGACGTCATTACCCGCAAGGGCTGCGCCTGCTTATATTTGTCAGTGATTGGCTTGTGGATGACCGTGCGTGTCACGTTTGTTTAGGTCGTAGTCATAATACTAAAAAAAATATATATATATGTGTTGGGAAGCACGCTGTGGTTCGTAATTGCGGTGCAAAAGAGAGAGTTTGGAGCTGACGAAAGGAGAGAAAAAAGAGAGTCGTGCCGAGGCTCATTGATGAGAGTGGCAGTGATCAGCTCCGGTGACAACGGCGCTGACGGACCCGGTGTAATATGATGACCCCGCCCCTGCTGAGGAGGAACTATGAAGAACTCAGCTGCGAGCGAGACGGGCAAATCTGACGTGACGTCCTGTATTTTGTCCGATAGTTCAAAAACATGCTTTCACATCATGCAGCAGCGGACCTTGGTCCAGGATAGTCCGGACCAAGACCACCTCCCAAGGCCGGACCAAAAACTCTTTACTTTGGTCCGAACTATCTGGAAAGTGAAAGCGCCCTTAAGCTTCTAAGAAATCTAAAAAAAAAAAAAGCCCTGGAGGGAAACACACTTGCTTTTTCTGTAATTTAGGTGAATATGTAGTATCTACTCATTCTAAGAGACAGTAGCATTTACGCTGAAAGCTGTGAACATGACCTCAAATGCTTTTGTACATAACGACAAGTTTGTGCGTGTGTGTGCAGTTACCTCAGCATGATCATCCATAAATCTACATAGATGTAAGGTACAGTGCACTTTGAACACAGGAAATATGAGGAAACTGTGTGTGGTGACTATGTAGAACAATACATGGAACTAAAACAGCTGCACATGACTTATATTACGCCAAGGTGATTTGGTGGATAGCAGTCTCTCGCCTCTCAGCAAGAAAGTTCTGGGTTACTTCCTTGCCCTTTACATGTCACATGTTCTCCCTGTGCCTGAAATAAATATTATTTAAAATGGGTGAAAATAGTATCCCTATGAGGTGGTGGTACCTGACCCCCCTCCGCCCCAACCCCATATTAATTAGAGAGGGGCCAATATCTGACTATTTGACTGTGAAAAACTCAAGCATATAGGAGCATCCTTTCCCTGCTCCCTGTCTGGCTCATTGAAACAGCCTATCATATTCCTGGACGTTACCAGTGACAGGCAAACAGCCAGTCATTTAACAGCTGTGTAGTCCGGGTGCAGCACCATCGCCATGTGTGTTTATTGACAACAGAACAGCATGTAGTGAGAACATGAGTGCTTAAGGAAAGGATCTTATAAACAGATGTAAAGATGTATACCTCACTTGGTAGAGCAAGCGCCCCTTAAACAGATGCCTCAGGTTCGAGCAGCCCTTTGCTACATGTAATTCTCCCACTCTTCCCCCCTTCCTGTCTCTCTCCAGCTGTCCTTTCAAAATAAATGTGTAAAAAAAGCCCAGGAAAAACTCTGCCTATAACAACCAAACATTTTGTAGTGTGTGTAGATCAGAGCTGATCACACAGACTTTGAGTCCTAAAAAAGTTATACATCAGTTTCCTTCTACATAAAGTTAATAAAGTTTCTTCTACCCACCTCTGCTGTGCAGACAGACAGAAACAGAAAGGCCAAGCTTTGAAACAATCTCCACTGGCCTCCTGTATGTACCTGAGCCAGTGCTGCTGTTAGCATGTCCACTGATAAATGTTTCAGTGGAGAGGGGAAAGAAATTCAGAGATTCACATGCCTCAAGCTAAGCCATTAATCTTCCATTTGTATTCATGTTGGACCAAGCTAATCAATATGGGGTATCCCTCCCTGGCGCCACTCCACAAGGGAGGTAGAGCAGCAGCACAATACTGCCCTGCGGACACAGCCAAACACAAAACTTCATGTTGGACCAAGTCGACCAACACGTGCCTTCTCTCCTTTTTCCACTCTTTCTGACTGGCTCACCTACTTGACATTTTCAATGACATTTTTCGTCTGTGTCCACACATGACGGCGTCAACCATGTGCAGTGGCCAAGGTAAAAAGACTATGGATTACAGAGCGCTGGCATGTAGAGTAATCCTCCTGCAGGTCAGATAAGAGGAGAGAAGCCTCCAGAGGGTTTTCTGGAGGATTTATGTGTGCAATACTAATCCATGCTTCATTCATTGGTATTCATGCTGGCCCAAGCTAATCAACATGGGGTCTCCCTTTATCCTCAGCTTTTCTCTCCCTAATTTGTTTTCTTCCCTTACTTCCAGGACCTCAGTAAGTCACTGGGAAGCCATCTCTCTCCCTCTCCCTTTTATATATTCCTTTTGTTTCTCACTCTCTCTTTTTTCTCTCTTTTGCCTTGTCTTTTACTACTTTCCTCCTATGTTCCCTCTTTCTCTTCCTGTCCTTACTAAAATGATAGGTCATGATTTAGTTAAAGGGACACCTGTGGTCCTTCTTGGCCATTACATTCTGTGTTTGTTTGTGTGTGTGTGTCTGTCAGAGAGAGAGAGATACAGATACACAAAATACAGCCAAAAGCTGCAGAGGCAGGACTAACCAATTAGATTGGAGCTGCCAGTGTGGGTGGAGCATCACAAGAAAGGTTTGTGTGTGTGTGTGTGTGTGTGTGTGTGTGTGTTTATGTGTGAGAAAAGGGGAAAAGGGAGCACATTCCTCAGTCTGAACACAAAAGGCTGAGGTCCATTAATCTGACTGTGTGTGTGTAATGGGAGCCTCAGCAGGATACGCTTGCTTTGTATTCACCTCTTGTCTCTCACACACACATGAACACACAGACACACAAACACACACATCGACAGTGTCTTAACATGAGGTAACAAACAAAATCATATAAGCTGAAGTTGCAGGTGTTTCAAAAGAATACATAATTTTTGCAGACACAATGTTGCAGATGTTTAGGTGACGTCTGTGTACATTACATTCAGCTGGTAGAGGCATCTGTCCACTTCTGTGTATCAGGAGACTATGTGCAGTTTAGTGTCTTGCGCAAGGGCTCATGAGGTGGAGATCAAACCATCAAACCCACATTCATTGGGTGACCTTCTCAAACAGCTGAGCAACTGCAGAAATGACGCTCAACAGGAAAACCACCAGTCCTAGAAGTTATGTGTTGCTGCTCACCACCTTTGTCCTGAGAGTTGCACAGATGTGCAGGCTGCTTGTTGGTGAACAGGGTGGCACAAGACTCCTGAGTCAATTTAGCCAATTAAGTCAATAGTAAATAAAGGAATGTATCTAATTGTATGACCAGGAATAAGCCTATAAAAGTTGAACAGAGTTGTGATGGTTACACCTGGGGGATTGAGATTTGAGCTAAAATGACTTTACTGTGAAACCTCAGACAGAAAACCTGGAACACTCAGGACTAAAGCAGACAGAGAGAGGCAGGTGTGTCTCAGATTGTTTTAAGGGTTGTAATAGTTTTAGTTGCTTGGAATTGAATCAGTTTCAAGAAGTTGTACTTGTACATTTTTCATATTTTGTATAAGGTTTGCTCTCTGTCCCCTGAAGTTTTTTCCGGCACTGAAACTTTTTCTGTCCTCATTCTTTTCACCGCACAACTCAGCAACATAGTCCCAGCTTTAATGCACCCCCCTTCCTCTCACTCTCTCCCCTCCCCAGTCTAGTTCCCATGCATTCCTAGTGGCCTCAGAAACCCAATATACCCCTTTTGGTTTGTCCGCAGATCCACAGCGTGGCCTTTCCGTCGTGCCAGCTGCCTTCCCCTCCTTCAGCCAAATGGAATGTTAAGCCCCACTTGTGGCTAGCTTTGTTCCCTGTCATGCAAGACAAACAAAAGGCAAAGTGGCTTTTCATTGTATTAGGTAGTCCAATACCCCCCAAATCCACCTGCTCGCCCATTCATCCTCTCTGCTCCTACAAAGAAACGTGTGCGAGCTGCAGCAACAGCCGGATAAGCCTACTGCACAGGGTATATAGACGTGCACAAACCTGCATGAATGTAGGACAGCATGTGTTAGCATGCAGGCATGTTTTTTTTCTTTGCATGCCTGCATGCACACACAAGACAAAACACAAAGGCCTAAATATGCCAAACTCCTCATGTACATGCTTACCTGGCAGACAAAGCTGTGTGGACTTTTCAGTCAACTGTTCCCTCTGTTTGATTAATCTGTTTTTAGAAGCCATTGTGTTGGCATTGCCCCATCAAGAGACGGACATAATCCAACGACAGCCTTTCAATTCATGAATCTGCTTCCATATTGTTATAATTAAGTAAATAGTTGGTAAAGTAACAAAAGTAATCTTGATAATAAGTATACATCTCTATGTAGCTAATCATCCTATAGGAAGACTGAAAATATTCAGGGAATTTTCTTCAACAAATGTCTCATGTTCGCCAGCCCAGCAAGGAACTGACCTACAATCCTACTAACCTCATTTTTAAATTTGAAAAACAAGCTGTCAACAGCTCAGTCCCCCTTTTTTCACGTCTTCTGCATTACTACTAAGTGATAGGTGGTGGGATAGCCAAACAGTTGTTGCTGAATAGCACCACTCTTCATAATTAGTCCTTCAAGGTCAGAGAAGTCTTCAACAAAGATGAACTATGACTGAAACATTTTATTTATTTTTTTACAATATGACTATTCACTTCATGTTTCAAAGAGAAAAAAATACTTTGCACATCCATTTGTTGTACAGGTGTGTAGAAGGACGAGTAGATTCGCAAATTTACTGAATATACAGACTCCCGCACACTGTTACACTGGCACAAAAAACTTTTGATGACTGTGATTAAAAGTTTTTTGTGCAAGTGGAACAGTGTGCGGGAGTCTGTATATTTGGTACATGTCATGTTTTGAAATTGATTTTCTTCGTGAGAATGAATGAGTGAATATTATTATCAATACAGTTTTATTCACATTATTATCATTTCACTTAACTAAATTGTGGTGCATTTACATGTTTACAACAACATGGAAATCAATGTGAAGGTGCCACAAAAAACTGCAGTTCCTTTAACGGCCACTAGAATAGCTCCGCAGTGAGTCAATGACCATAGACTCCTATATTAAAATGCTTAACTTGACAACAAAAATAAACATCTTTACACCCTATTGCTAAAACAGTTTTTGATCTCTACATATATATATACAGTACATATACAGCTAATTTCCTTCTCCGGGTGGTGGTGGTGGTGGTGGTGGTGGTGGTGAATTTTTATGGAACTCACCTTTTCAATTCAATTTTTTTTAAGTTTAAGGTTCAACATAATTGAGTTACAGGTGGGTGTGTGCTCCTTGCCAAAATGTGAAAGCTGAGGCAGCTAAGGACATGTGATGATGAATATGAATGACTGATATGATTAATATGAATTTCTGCTATGAATTAGTTTTGCCCTTCTTGGAAGCACTTTAGTTGTTTGACATACAGTACATTCATCAGATGGTATGTAATTACAGTGTCAGATGAATTTACGTTCTGGAATTTCTGTGTTCTTATTGTTCCTCCAGAAAGGATGTGTTGAATATCAGTGCGACTGATTGAAATCACAAACATCAGTAAGATATTTTCCAACAATTGGAATAAATATTTTTTTAAATTACCTGAATACCACCGTAAATCTCCCACTCACCACTGACTGTCGGCTATAATTAGCAACACAGACAATGACTTCCGTGTTGTGTTGAAGCTACATTGTTGTGTATCATTATACTTTTGTGTTGCTTAAATTGCTACCTTGTGCACATTCAGCTGAATTCATTATAGTTGGAACTACCTGTAATTCACCTCGACATCAGGTACTAAGTAAGTCTTTTTTAGAAGAGTCCCCGTTTCTGTCTACACCTGGATACTAAGTGGTTTCATAACACCTGGTGTGATATTAAACAAAACAAAACAAAATCCAGTTGCTCTTTACTCTTCTGTGCTTTCAACCACCACCAGATCATTTTAGCTTCCACAAACTTATTTTAGTGAAATACATCAAAAGTTACAAATGGGTCAGATGCGACTACAGAGCCACACATGTTTACAATTAATGAGAAAGCATATAAAAGTATAGCCTGAACATGAGTGTCCCCTCAAACTTCTTCAGGTGCACCGAGCTTGTTGATTGGCTGCATGATGGAGTGGTATAGAAATTATGACAATACAAGTTTTTAACCTAATTTTATTTATTTTCTTATTTAATGTTTCCTAATTGGGTTAGGGCTAGGGTTACGTAGTGGAGTATGTAGTGTTGAATTACTTCAATAACATGTCTCCCTACAGCTACTGTAGTATAGTGGTGCAATTTTCAGATGTCAATCCTAATTACACCTCACACGTGCTCACGTGCATGTCAGTCACAAGGTACAAGTTGGAAAAAACATCAAAGCCATTTAAGTCATTAGATGATAAAAGTAGTAATGTGTATGAGGAAGCAAGAACACACATACTCTTTGAGTGAGTGTAAGCACATGCCCACAGACGAAGATGCAACGTCACTGTTTCACAAGTGTTTAAATTGGAGTGCTCGCAGGCAGAAAAGTCAGGGTTGTCACAGGTGACAATACTAAAACAACAGCCTCAGCGCACAACACATCATGTGGAGTTTCATTGTGATTCTGGTCCTTCTGACAGGTGAGAGCAGCAACCTCTTAAAAACCT
Organism: Trachurus trachurus; assembly: GCF_905171665.1. NCBI lineage: Eukaryota > Metazoa > Chordata > Actinopteri > Carangiformes > Carangidae > Trachurus > Trachurus trachurus. The sequence goes on along the minus strand of NC_139896.1, from coordinate 22,300,093 downwards.
TCTAAATATTAAAGTAATTGTATTATGTCAAGAAACATGGTGATTATATTGATAAGTAATTAATTTAACTCCATATTTACTGCAGCTGGATACAGTGTACAGCTCTACGACAACTTTCCTAAGGGCATTTTGTTTCGTATTTGTCCAAGTAAGCGCGTTGTGTCTCAGATTAAAAGGTAAGTTCATGAAGATAAATCAATACAAAGATATGTGCATACAGTATAACTATACCTTTCTATCATACCTGATCCTTCTATTAATTTTTTGTGATTTATGTCACAGCTTCCACACTGACAGTGATCGCCAATGGAAGATTGAATGCAATACAGAGCTGATTGCTCTGGACAATAACCGACAGTGCCAGTGGTCAAGTTTCTACAAGTTGTATGACCAAGAATTGAGCTTCAATTGTCCGGCCAATGGTGTGGTTGCAGGTGTTTACAGCGATTACAGTGGTCTACACAAGGACAGGAGGTGGGTAGCCCAATGAACATTAAGCAATCAAATTTTGAACACTGTACAATTTTGAAACACATCTGTACTCATTGCTTGTTTTCCACTTGGAAATGAATGCCAATCGTTCACTTTTTTTTTTTTTTTTTTAGGTATGTTTACCTGGCAATGGTATCTGAGTATAATGCTTGACTTGAAATAAGTATCTTCCATGAATATTGTTCCAGGTGGGTTTTCCTTTGCTGTTCTGTTCCACAACTGATCACATTTGAATGCCGGGAAAGCTCAACGGTCAACTACTGGAATGAAAACTTTGACTGGTACGTCCCTGGAGCCAACATCCTAACAGGCATCCAGACCCACAACAAGAATAACAATGGGTAAGTACACTGACACCAAAATGTCATGTGGCCATATTTCTACTTCTAGCTGTTGTGACTTTACCATGTTTTTTTTAATCAAATTAAAAAGTCTGGCATCCACTTTCTAATGACATAACATGATGGAAATTCCTTATCTAATTGACAGAGATCATCGCTGGAGTTTCAGTTACTGCAGAGTAACAACACACGGTGAATAATCTCATATACTTCAAATTATTATGGCATAATGCTTAAAGCAGAAGTAAGCGATATTTTTGTGTTAATATAAGTCTTAAATAGTTATATCTTCCGACAGCAATCACTTACATAGAGTGTTTGGACCGAATCACGGGTCTCTCAGTCACTCTGCTCTGCTCTGAGCCGAGGAGAAAACTTTTCTCGTATCCTACAAGTTTTATCCAATGAGGGGAGAGAACGGCATGAAGGGCTGTGTGTGCAGCCAAGGGATGCGCCTGAATGTGGTGACGAGGACCAATAGATCCATGACGAGGGCGGGGGCTGCTAACTCCATCGGCTGACAAGACGTTATGGTGCGTTCAAGGCAACTCGTAACTCGTGTTTTTCCGACCTGTGAAGTCGTACCAGTTCGATCTGGTACGAGGTCACGGGTCGGAAGTTACGAGTGGCCGTTATAGTGACTTTCACAGGTAAAACAGGTCGGAAAAACACGAGTGGGTTGCCTGGAACGCTACAAAGTCGTAAGTTGTGACTTGAAGCTGTAATTTACGGTTTCAAAAGCCTGCCTGGAACGCAGCATTAGCCAAAACGGCCGGATCGCTTACTTCTGCTTTAACATTGTTTCCTTTCGGAAAAGTGTAAATCTTTGTGAATCTGTTTTTAGATAACCTGGCAGTCAGTTCTCAGATTCTTTCTGCAAACAGTCCAATGGAAAACCACTTGACTGAAGGAGATGTTATGGTCGCGAATACGAGGAATGCAAGAGTCTGTGGAAACTGCAGATGGCAGAAGTCCAATCAGCTGGTCCAAGTGCCATACACCCTGAGCGAATCATTTAGTAGCTCCGAAAGGACAATGATTGGAAAGGCCATAGATGAGTTCCACTTGAGCACCTGTGTTCGCTTTACCCCTCGCACAGGACAGTCTAGCTACATCAGCATTGTGAAGGAATCTGGATGTTGGTCACTAATTGGAAGAACAGGGGAATCTCAAGAATTGTCCCTGGGTAATGGATGCATTTATAACGGCATCATACAGCACGAGCTCATTCACGCACTAGGCTTCTGGCATGAGCAGAGTAGAAGCGACAGGGACATTTATGTCAAGATCAACAGTGAGAATATTTTGGACGGACGACATGGGAACTTCCAACGTCTGGAGACAAATAACCTAAATGTTCCATATGACTACTCCTCTGTCATGCATTACGGAGCAAAGGACTTTTCAAAGAATGGAAAAGACACTATCACTCCCCTCTCACCCTCACAAACAATTGGCCAGAGGATCGGTATGTCGGAAAATGACATTCTCAAAATTAACAAGCTGTACAGCTGCAGTAAGTGAAGCACTTGAGGTCAATTTTGCACTTTGTAGGCTTGCTAGTGCTGGAGCTTTCAGTGTATCTCAACGTTAACCTACTGGTTCTTACAGGGAACTACCTACATAGAAATGGCGAGTGGGACAATGAGTTGGGTGGTGTCTTGAGGCGTCAGTGCCCCTCCGGCCAAGCTGTTTCCGGCATCAGAAGGTGAGCTAGTGCTAACATCAAAATAAATTCCATTCTTATAGATATTATTCAATCTATACAAATCTAAGTTTTCAAATATGGTGGTTTGTTACAGCTTCCACAGTGACAACAGAAATGATCGTATCTGGGGAATTTCATGCAAGGCTTTCAAGGTAACCAAGGCATGCCACTGGTCGAGATATGTGAACGAATATTGGGGACCCATGGACTTTAAATGTACAGACAACCAAGTGATTGTTGGAGTCTATAGCGAGTACAACTCCATCATGCAGGACAGGAGGTGGGTATCTGTTTGAAGTCATTTATTTTCTCGTTTACAGAAAAGATGGTATATAAAGTACTAAATCACAAAAACACTGCTGTAGTTTCCTGTTTTAAAAAAAAAATTCCGTTCATTTTCTAAGTAACGCTCTACAGCTCTAGGTCCCTGAGTTTTCAGAGGAAGAAATTTTTTTTTACTCCTAAATCCATGTTTTTCTCGCGTTTGTGTCTTTGTTGATATGGAAACAATCCTGAGCTCGACAGTCGATTAGTAAAGGTCTACCCAGGAAGCTAGGGTAAACAGAGGTACCTGATAAAAACACATGTTAACACTGCTCTCTCATATTAACAGAGTTATACACACTCAGTGTTGTATGGTAAGGAACTGGTGGGTGTTGCAAAGCATTCGTAGTGATATTTTGAGCATTATATAGAGGTTAGAAGAACTGCCCCCATTACTTTGCTGTTTAACTGCAGTGTAGCACAGCTAGCAGGAGGAGAGCTAGGTCCGGTCTGCACATATTTTTCTCGGATTTTTTCCTATGGTCGCACATGGGGACATAAAGCTGTCAAGCGGTACTTAGAAAATGACCGGAATTCTCCTTTGGAATTCTCCTTTCACATAGCTGAACAACTTGAGGAATGCCGATTAATACCTTGTTCTTGTATCACAGATGGAAGTTCTACTGCTGCAGTTCTCCTGGTTTTACCCTGGTCAATTGCAAAAATGAGCCACAGGTCAACTACTGGCAGGAATACTTCAACTGGCCAGTTGCCAGCAGCAACTTCCTGACAGGAGTGAGAAGCTCTTTTGACAGTCAACCACGGTGAGTACATCTGTCTAAGTTCATTGCAGCTGTACGTTGATATGCAAAAACAGCAACCTTTCTTACCAGTCATTCTTACTGAGTATTACCAGGTTGTAACAGTCGTTGATTTTTCATTGACAGTGATCGCAGATGGAGTTTCACATACTGCCAAAGAAATCTTCTGTGAAAAAAGTACCTGTTGATATGTAAAGGATTGAGGCTGTTAAAAGTTACACGTGAATACACAAGAGATTAAGATAACGGTCCTATGATGGGGACATTTTTAGTGTAGCAACAGCAGACAGCAGAATGATAAGAATAAAGAACATTACATAATAACTACAAAGCAATTAAAAAACACTAGTTGTGAAAATATAAAAAATAGCGTGTGGATCAGTGAAGTGAAGGGTTCTATTCTCATTAGCCCCATGGGCTTGGTCAATATTAGAGAAAAAAAAAAATCAGTTTATTGATTGCGATAAATTTCCCTCTGCCACATGTGAGCTGTAGCAAGAAATTTAAAAGACTCCCTGCACTTTATTACAGCAGCAACTTTGTAACCATCACTCGCGGGGTTATAATGGCCTGCATTTATCAAGATCAGAAGTGCTGATGTAAGATCATTAAGAAAGTGCCCCTGGCCATCTCCTTCCATAATGACCTGAACAGAGAAACTGGTCTCAGAGCTGCTCTCCTGCTGCACTTGTGAAGGAAAACAAAACCCTCCATGTGGTTATAGACCGCTGAAGCTCAGTGATTTTTGTTTTCTTTTGGGAATTGTCGCCTGTTTTCACAGGCTGGTTGAGTTGTGTATGTGTAGCGATTTAGGGTTAGGATTATCTGGCAGGGAAGATAGGAGGGTATTTTGAAGTGTTTTATATCTTTTAACTCTTGGTGTTTCATGGGGTTGTACATTTGGATATTTGTATTACCTTGCTTTGCAAGAAATTGCTGATCTAGATTAGATCATTGGGTCATTCTCTGATATGAAATGTGCTTGAAAGTAAACATTATGTTAATTGAGTATGACATTCAGTTCAGAGTTTATGATGAAGTACTGATTATTGAATGCATTTGAAATTGTGTACTGTACATTACAGGGCTTGGACAAAACATTATATTTGGTTAAATGTACCTTTTAAAATAAAGTAAAACATGAAGTACAATGTTTGAGTTGTTCTGCTTTTTGCTAAACACTGATGAGCAATCTAAAAGTCAACAGGTAAAATCCCAACTAAACTTCAATACCTGTTGATGTTTAAAATCAAGCAACCAACTTTTACAAAAGGTTAGACAACACAAACATGATGAGAAAGCTATTTTAAATGCAGGTGGAGCAACCTGTCCACACTCAAAATACAGATTACATTTCAGGCATCCTTATGTTGCTATAAACAGTGTTTGAAGGATATGAGGCCGACCTCAATCTCTAAATGATGGGTCCAGCAGCAACAAACCAGAGCCACATCTCTCTTCAGAAACATTGACCAAGTTACTATGGAGATCTCATTACTGACAGTTTTTACAGGCACTGTTGTCTTTTAATGTTTCAATGAAACAACTGCTGACAGTGTTGTTTGCATATTGCTTCACTTGGATAGGTCAACGTTTTCACTTATCACTTATCCTGTGAAATTTAACCCTGAGGATTGTTTGGCTCAGAATGTTTTCTAAGAGATGTTGTCTAGAGACTGGTGGCTGTCTCATGATAACATGTTAAATTCGAGAAGTTAAATCATTGAAAAAATAGCTCTACTTTGTGTTGATCACAAATGTTTAGCGCTAATGAGGAGATGCTTAAATCAAGTCAATTCTCATAGACTGACAAAAACGTAGGGTATGAACATGGTTTTGGCCTCTACAGCTAATTTCCTTCTCATCACTGTATTCATGCTAGATTTTTATTCCACTGTTAGAATTTGCAGGACATGTTAGTGATTTTATACTGATCCACACAAATCCATATTGGGAATTAGCTGAACATTAGACAGAGTCAGGTAATAATAAAATGGTGACAACAGAGCAGGCCACTCTGACCTTCAAAACTGCTCTTCAGAGAGCTATGGGTGGTGTCACAGAGGCTATGTCCATCTTGATTTACGATCTAAAAGCACATGCATGCTGTCTAGAATCCATCCAGTCAGCCATTCGGAGAGATGAGCAACTTGCAAATTGACCAATTGAGACTATGATGCAACCAGAAACATATGAATCTATCTAGCCATTTAGCCTATACCAGGCAGTCCTGTATACACATGTATGTAGTACCCTGTCAGCCACACACACATGAACAAGGGAATTCAACTTGACATAATTAATGAATCGGAACTATTGCAACAGTGATAATGGTCTGAAACAGCAAAGAAATATAAATCAGAGCAGAACAACAAATGGGTTAAAACATCAAAAACAACACAACTCTCACAGGGAGATAGAATTTCTGGTGCCATGAACCTGGGAGCTGAAACTCACTGGGGAAAATGGAGAGGGCAGAGGAAAAAAAGGAAAAAGAAAGAAATACATCAAAGAGGGGGTAATGAAGCTTGTCCAATCCCGAAGAGCCACATAGGAAAACAGAGATACGGTGATTGTGGTGGGGTTGCTGAGAGAAGAGATGTGGATGAATTATGATGAAGTTGTGGGTGAGGAAGGGAGAGAGAAAGAGGAAACAGATGAGCAAGGCAGCAGGTGGATGGTATTACTCTGCCATTGTTAAAATCACTCCCTCTCTGTTTTCTGTCACTCTATTATCTCCATCTCTCTCTCCTCTCTTTCCCCTCCCCTCTCTCTCTTTCCCCCGCCCTCCCCTCTCTGCTCCACTCTGTATCTCTCTGTGTGTGTCCTGTGAAGCGAACCTGGCCCTAAATGGAAACAGAGGTAGTGGTGATCACGCTGGTCTTCTGCAGCAGGACCTCTTCCTCAGCTCATTAAGCCTACAGCAGAGCTCTACTTATACCTACCTGGGATATAGGGGGGATTTGGAGAAAGAGAGGGATGAGGAGGTTGAGTAGAGGAGTTGCAGTGGGGGTTCTGGAAAGGGGGGAAGGGGTAAAAAAAAAACCCGGAGTGTGTGGATGAGAAAGCTTATGGCCAGTAAAATAGAAGCTCTGAGGATTGAACAGCATTGCGACTCAAACAATTCTCTGATTCTGATCCTTTATTCTTGCAGAGAGCTGTGTGTGTTTGCACAGAGAGGTGATCGATGGCAGAAATGATTTTTGGCAGAGGCAAGGAGAGCTTTATGCCTATCTATTGTCTATGGGAGACAAGTGAATGTCATTATGAACTACTGTATGGTGCATGTATTTTATTGTGGTCTTACTTTTATTGTGTCAGCAGTATATATTTTAATAATGTTTTTTTTCTAGTTTTGTTTCAATTTGAACCAAATAATAACGATAATGATGATAAGACAGCACAATTATTTCATGCATATTGTTAGTCCATATAACATATACAGATGTTTACATATGTTTCATTATATACTGCAACCGTTAGAATAAGTCAAACCTTTTCGTTTTACTTTCAGTCCCCCTGTCTGATTTTTGCTTATAAATGTTACTTTTAGACAGTGTTTGACCAAAAGAGTCTCACATTCTCTCGTTGTGTTACTATTGATGAAATTAAAGTGAAAAATCATTATTCCTTTTTTTTTTGTTCCTCAGACCCACTTTGAGAGCTTGATTTGAACTAAAAACTGGTCCATAAAGAAGCAACGATTTGCAGAAAGTGGTAAGACAGTAGTCAACAGTGCACATACAAGAGGTGACAGTCACCAATATGATTTACGTTGCGATGTAATACCATTTTGCAACTGCAAATTTAGGCCTGAAAGGAATATTTTGTCAACATCTGTTTTATCTACTTATACCTGTTTATCTAACTTAAATCTTTTTTATTGCAAAATATTATTGCCAGGCAGGCAGACAGACAGATCATTAAAGAATTTTAGTACTACAAATTTAGAGTGTTTGTTATTGCATAATTCGGTACTTTTTTACAATTTTACAATACAATATAATATTGTCACAGGAAATATTTTGATACTATGCTGTATCAATTTCCCCCCACCCCTAACACATTCATCATTTAAATAAACTTATTGTGTTATGAGTGACTGAGCTAAGCTAACAAATCTGAGCTTATAAGAATAACTTATATCTTACATATTTCAGGACTATGACTCAAAAATGTTAGACTACATGCTTTAGTGTAAATGTACTCTGATTTTACCTACTGGGAGTGTGTGAATAAAGCGGTTTAATTCTTACCAAAAAAAGAAGATAAAACAAGCAAATTAATACAAAAATAATGAAGAGAACAAGAACAGAAAAAGGGAAATACAGCAGTCAGGAGAACGATAGGCAAAGGCAAAAAGGAAAGACGGGGAATGAGAGGACCGGGCTTTCAAGCAAGACAACGCTATAGTGAGAAGGAAAGATTACTCCTCTGTAATGCTGTGCTCAATGAGGGAGAACCCGATGAGAATAAATTTAAGTCCTGGAGATGAGGGCTTTACACGCTGCAACATTTTCCAAATCACTTCACATCACTCAGACCTGCCCGTAGACATGAGCCGCAATCTCCACAAGACAGCTTCTTTTCTCTTTCTCCTTTCTCTCAGCTTTTCCTCTCATTCTTCCCTCTGTCTTCTATTTAAGATTCATATTTCAGCTTTCACCAAAGGCAAATTACTGACACAGGACGATTTGCACAATTTGGTTTTTGATGAACAGTGGCTGGTGTGGGGCTCAGCATCCTTTTTCCCTTTTCCTTCTACAGTACGTTGATGACTGCACAGATCATGTTTTAACTCCAGTACCACTGTTTAGGGTCGAGGGTGAAGGGTGATTTGAGATTGCCTTGGTGGGTGGGCATCGATCTTTGATGTTGGATATTAATGTCACATTGCTGATCTGAAATCAATGTTCACTTTCCCTGACCCTGACCAAGAGTTTTAAGTCTTCTTTCACTGTCCTCATGTTTTTTGGATCTACGGCAGCTGGCTGCAACAATGTAAGTCTCTCAAAAAGACACAAATTAAAAAAAAAAATTCTAAGCTACTGATAAGTCCTACCAGATTTCAAATTCCCCAAAACATGCCCTCTGGTGGTTGTAGGGGCAAAGTGTGTGTGTGTGTGTGTGGGGGGGGGGGGGAGGATAGTTGTTTCCAACCCACAACTTATTATATAGATTGTTTGTTATGCATGGTCATGATCATGCCATAACCTACAAATATCCTCTAATCATAATGAAACAGCCATTTTAAGACGAACCATGATGTTTCCATAATTCCAGCCACAACATACCTAAACCTATCCAAATCCCAACCTGTCATCACATGAATAATACTTATGTGTTTTATTCTACAGCACGATGACATAACTTCTTGCTGTTGGTACAGGATTGCGTCGTTTCAGAAACAGCGTCTCAGTCCATCCTTTGGGAGAAAAGTCTCTGTGAAACCTGTTGAATTCCTATGAGTCTCTTAAAATTTGGGAGTTACACTTAACATGTACAGAACAAATAAATAGCTTTGAAAGCATTTGTAAAGTAGAGTAATGATCACAAAAAGTTACAAATACAACAGTCAAGACTCCAAAAAAAGATTATGGGTTCTGGGCTCACTATAAAGTTCTTATATGTGATCAAACTTGTTTTGTTTCTTTGTTGGTGTGTCTTTGGGTTCAGCTCTTGTTTGAAGCTGGTACAGTACCTGGATATAAACTCCTTTTTTTTCTCTTTTTTTTTTTACGGGACAGTGCATATTAATGGACACTGAGTATGAGTACTCACTGTAGCACTGCTGCAAAATTTTATCCGTAGTCCCCAACAATACAACAATTGACAATAACGTGCTTTGTCAAATAGTGTTAAAATGAGAATACCGTGTTTTATGGTTTTTGATATTTCAAATGCTTTATCACATGTTGGAGGGAACTCACACTACATCAGTAAATTATAGGTAAATGTGTGATGTGAGTGAGTGTGACATGTCACCAAAATCAGCCGCTGTAACTGAAGCATTATAGGGGGATTCATGGCTGGGCAGTTTTCTGGACACGAGTCCTTCTAGCTATCAAATGGCCCAGTCCGCTATTTATGTTTATGTTTATCAAAGGGCAACTTAGGTTTTTTTCAACCTGGGCCCTGTTTTCATATGTTTTCCTGTATATGTGAGTGATGGATAATACTTTTATTGACGTTGCTGCAGTATTGAGGCGGGCAGGCAGCCTGCAGCCCAGCTAACGCTCTACCACGGGGCAAGTGGCTCCCGTCAAAGTTCGCCCTATAAACGGGCATTTTTTTCAAGCTGACAGGCTCAGATAGTTACAATGAGTGTCCGACAATATACTAGAAAGGAGAAATGAACGTAATAGTCTCTACCTTTAGCTGGAGGTCGCTGTTTGCTGTGATCTGTGTCCAAATCTCGTTCTGAAATCTCGCGATAACTCGCGGCAAAACACTGGTGGGGAATTGACAGAGGTGAAGAGAGACGACCGGAGAACTTACAAATTGTAACAACAAAATGTTGGGCTGCTCTTCGCGCAGGTTTCACAGAGCTTTCACAAGTTAGGGCTAACAGTTAGCTGTGCTACAAATGGATGCTAACACTCCTGTCGATGCACTGCACCGCGCCGACCACAGGGTCTGCTGTGACCACTTTGACTGGGGATGACTACTGCCAGTCAGAAGAAGAAGAGGCGTGCTAAAGGTATATGTTCATTTCTCCTTTCTAGTATGTTGTCGGACACTCATTGTAACTATCTGAGCCTGTCAGTTTGAAACAAATGCCCGTTTATATGGCGAACTTTGACGGGAGCCACTTGCCCCGTGGAAGAGCGTTAGCTGGGCTGCAGGCTGCCTGCCCGGCTCAATACTGCAGCGACATCAATAAAAGTATTATCCATCACTCACATATACAGAAAAACATATGAAAACAGGGCCCAGGTTGAAAAAAACCGAAGTTGCCCTTTAAGATCCCCATTAGCATCTGTTTATTATCCGCTATGCTTCCTGGGGTCAAAATGTATCCATGGAGACAATAAAAGAGAAGACATTCACACAGGACAATATAGACATAGACATGAAACAATGCAAACAAATAAGAAATAGACAATGTAGACCATATAGACATAAAACAATACACCAACAACATTACATACATTTTCAACAATACCATGACTGACACAACAATAAATTAACAAGACAAGACAAGACAGCTCCAACTAGATTTTTTAAAATATAATGATACCCATCTATTCATAATTGACTATGCTTGAGAACAACATCCTAATTAATGGAAGTTCTTTTTCAAGTAATATTCTTTTAGAGCTTTTTTTAAAAGCATTTAGTGGTTTAATATGACTTGACAGAGTCCCATTTTTTGCATTGCTCTGACTGTAGTTGCTGTAGTTTTATGTTTGGGTAAAGTAAAACAACCGTCAGCTGCGTGTCTTGTTAAATAATTGCGTGTGTTGTTACTAAAAGAAAGTTTTTCAAAGAAAATATATGGACTCTTTGTGGTTATAACAGTTCTCAAGAAAATCATTAAGGAGTACAATTTTTTTTTTTTTTTTTACATCAAACCAAGAAAGAGAGTCATGCATTCTTCTGACGTTGGTTCTGAAAACCACACGTGCTGCTTTGTCATTCATTCAAAGCACCTTAAGTAGTCAAACACCTGTTTGAACCGGTTGTGTCATGTTGTTGTCCTCAGTCTGAGACAACTGCTGCCACATGGCTCTAACACATGCCAGATTTACTGCCTCTCTTACAAGGTGTGTTCAGACTCAGCCTTGGTGTGAGCACGTTGGCTTATATACATGTGACACATTTCTGCTCAAGGACACCTATGAATGCAATCTCACAAACACAGGCATGTAAACATGTAATAAAAAATACAACAAACATAATTCACAACTAGTGACCAGTCAAGGTAATAATGGTATCAATTTAAAAAATCTCATTAGGAAGAATTACATGACTATTTTATGTTCATGGGACCGACCATTTCCCAGAGGAAGATATTCCTTAACAACTTTAGCATTTGGTTGACAATCTAAATGATTTAAGTTACTGTTCATCACAAGTGTCCTTAGACACTGTGTGGTAGGTCTCATGCTCGCACCTGTGTCCAGCTGTTCCTGTCTGTAGTGCTGTCTGTGCAGCACAGAAACACTAACCTGGCCTGCTTTGCACTGGAAACTCTGGCTGCTGAGCCCAAACATTCTCAAAAATCCAACCAGATGATTGGCTCCCACAGGGAGGGTGGGGGTGGGGGGGGTTAATTCATGGTGGGAAAGGAACAAGAAGAGGAAAAGAGAAGCGACTGATTGATTAGATGCCACAAAAGAGCGCGAGGGAGAATGAGAGAAACACAGATTAGTTAGAATTCTCATTGGGAAACAATGAAAGGAGAAAAGAGATTTAGAAAGAGGAGAGGAAGAGAGAGTGGCTGTGGTAATGAAGGGTTTTAGGTCAAAGACTTGTATCCCAGTGGAGAGGGACAGACAGGAGAAAAGGGGAAAACAAAGAATTTAAAGTGATAAAGCAAAAGCCTGTACAGTAATGAACGGTTTCAGGTTGTGTGAATGCTCATATAGTGAGAATGAGCTATTGAAATAAAAGGTCCAAGGTCACAGAGTCTAAAGGCTGCACTTTTACAGAGGGATGAGACTAAAGACTCACCTACAGACACAGCGATAAAAGTCTGGGCTGCTCCCGTGACCTTAGCTGTGGAATGTGCGTCCCCCCCTCCTTTGTATTCATGGTCAGACACCGTACTCCTGAATCCCGTGGGTCTCTGTGAACTAAACAGGACTGGGTCAAAGATCAGACGCAACATAAAGACAATAGACGCTCCGCTGGTTAACTGGGGAATCAATGTGGGCCCACACCTCTCCTCATATGTTGCCCCTGGGGAGAGACAACAAGGTGTAAAAGCAGGCCATTTAAAACGTTCTTAACTTCATTTATATGTGCGACGCAGCGACGCCTTTTTAGTTTTTTTCTTTGGCCCTGGTAGAGGCTGCCTTCTGTTTTCAGTGTCTTCTCTCAGTATCTCTGTGTGACTCCCATTCACCTGCTCTTTTCTTTCTCTTATCCTTATTTGAAAAAGCTGTTGTGTCTCCTCAGGAAGGTTGTCTGGCTACTGGCGCACATGTTAGTCTTTTTTCTTCTTTCTATTTGCTTTTAAAAGAGCTGAATTAACAAGCTCTGAGGTAATAATGAGCTCTATGGGCCCCTATTGAGACTCCTGACACAAATACATCCAGGGTTTTGCTGATTATTGTGGGGCAAATTAAAAGCCATATCATGCCTTCTCAGCCTTCTGTAACCTCAGCATACCAACTGAAAAATCTCAAGATAAATAAAGCAGCTTGGTTACAGTAAACCAACACTCATAAATCTCTCTAGAGTCTCCTTTAACAAGAAGAGTGGACATAATTAAAATGTTTGCACTGCTCATCTCATCTTCACTAATTTCCAAAAGGGAACACAGCAGCAGTTTAACAAGCAGTGTTTCTGTCACAGGTTGGATTCCAAGACTCAGTGCAGTTCTCCGCAACGTCATGGCAGAGTTGTTTGTCGGGTCTGTGTGAACCCTGGCAGAAGCTCTAAAGGCACAGCTCAGAGCTCAGCGCTGAAATAATCACTCCCACCTCCCAGGCAGAGCAGAGTACAATTAAAAGGTTTAATTAATTTGTTTTAATCACTGTTGTTTTCCCAGAAAGACATTAGAATTGAAACATCAATCAAAGATAATGCAGCAAAGCCCAGTAATAATGAAAATCCAACATTATTTATCAAAATGCATCAAGTAAACAAAATGTGATTATAGTGTTCGAGCACTAATCATGAATTGAATAGTTTTCACTCAGTTGTTTGCTTTCAGAGGTGGCACTCCTGGCTTCTGTTAAATGGGCTGTATGCAACTTTGCTCATCTCAATGCCTTCCCAAGAGCTTTTCAACTGTGTTGTGTTTACAAGGCATGATGGGACAGGGCAGGCCCATGCCTGGAGACAATTCAGTACTGGATTGACCATTTCAGCTATAGTTATCAGCTGTTGACTATGTTGGCTACATAGTGTTTGCTCCATAGTATCTCTGTGGAAGTTGTAAGAAGATGGTAAACTGTAAAGAAAAAGGAAAATATGTAGAAAAATATGCGTTTTGCTGGTTAGAGCTGGCAGAAAGACTTTGGTAACTCAAATAACTGCTCTTTAGCAGCAAGTGGAAAAAGAGGTGGATTAGCTAAATCAGGGACACAGGCTCAACAACACTTCACAACAATATTTTGCAGTTGTATGAATCTGGACTTTTGTCGAGGTACACAGATGGTGGAGTTTGTTGTCAGCAGCACAAATCAGGATGGATCCAACCTGCCTTTTGCCAGCAGTCCAGGCTACTAGCGATGTTAGTGTAGGGAAGGCTTTTTTTTAGGACTGTATCTGATTATGTATCTCATTATGTATCTTATTGATGTTGACTGTGTATTACGTGTGTGAGTGCAGCCCACAGAGCTGATGAGCTGACTCCTGTCCATGCCGAAGTCTACCTTTCAAGTCATCATTTTATGTTGTACAACTAAACAATTTTAAAATTCTTTGAAATTGCATCCTTGTGGCTGCTTGGGTCTTGGGGAAGAGCGGGCTCGTTCCTGTTGCATACCCCTGAATAAAACACTTTCTTGGAACTTGGTGATGGGCCCCTTAATGTGAATCAGTCATGGCTTGAATGTGACATTCATGAGAATTGATACCGACCATGTGCAGCCACAGTTTACCATCTCCATCAGCCACTTCCACCAGGATAGCGCATCGTGTGACAAAGCAAAAGTCGTCTGGTTTCATGACCATGACAATGAGTTCAGTGAGGCCTTAAATCTTGAAGGCCTTCAGTCACCTCCTTTGGCCCATTGATAAACCCCAGTGTTGGACTTGAGGGCTGTTTCCCATCTGTATCCAGCACCGTCCTCTTTCTGCATTGACTGGAATATGCCAGGCAAAGCTCATTGTTGTTGTTGCTGAGGGAATGTTTATGTGCGCCTTCTTCCACTTGACATTTGTTGACCTTGAGAAGAATCAGAAGCTTGTATTTTGGAGGTTTTTTGTCCGTAGATTCAGCACCACTCCCGTCCAGTTGGCATCCTGAACTAAAGCACAATTGTGTAATAAAATGGAATTATGCCCTTAATCATTGCCCTCTCTCCTGCTCTTGCTCTCATTCACTTTCCTCTCTTTATCTCCCTTCTTCCACACCAGATCTCCATTTTTCCCCTTTTCTTTTTGAAGTCATTATAGGATCCGAGGACAGTTTTACGACATTTATTCTGCCTGGCACTTCGCTCTCCCTCCTTCCCTTTCTCATCTCTCTCCTTTCTCTCATCACCCCTCTCTCTTTCTGTTAATTACCCTTGCAGTCTTATCTGTCGACACCCTTCAAACTTGCGGTTCCCTGTCATGAATCAAGAGCCCCCACCCACCCCCTCCTTCTCCTCTACTTCCTCCTCCTCCTCTTCTACCCGTATCAGCCAAACAATTAACCAAGCGGCTCACTCCAATTAAGCATCACAGAAAAGACACATAAAGAACTCCACCTTTTTCTTTTGTGGGGACACGATAGAAGGCCCCACTCATCTCGTCATGGTGCCGTCAAATTATTTATTGCTCCCCGGTCTCTCCTCGCCAGCATTTAGTCACAGGAGGAAGACGTCCTCATGCGGCAGAGTGTTTGTGAACATCAAAAAAAAAAAAAAAAAAAAAAAGACGCAATAAAAAAATCTTTGTCAGCAACACTTTAACTGGTCTAAAGAAGGAGAAGAGAATATTAAGTTGAATCAACATATTATCATAATAGAAAGTCACGCCTGTCTTCACTAATGATGTACAGATTGTGTTTATGAAAGCACATACTCCATTACTTTTTGCCACCTATTCACTTTGTGTGCCTGTTTCTTGCTGGAGCTTTACTGTGAAGGCTTAATAATACTGATCAATAACCATATTGATTGAGCTGCTGATGAGGTACCCCTGAGAATGTGACTTAACTTCGAGCTTGATGTTGTATTTTCATCGGCCACCTAGTCTCTGTGTGGTGCAGTGGCACACACACACACACACATGCACACAGAGCCTAATAACAAATACACACACACTTTGTATGAGAACTAACCACATTTAAACCACTGTAACAACACTCACAGTGAACGAGGCACATGGCGGGTGGGTGTTAACGAGAAATGACAAGAAACGTCCCAGGGTGCCCGAGCCCATGCAGCTAACCTTCAAAAGCAGCCCGGCTCTTTATGATTGATGTCTTTAATTCAAAGGATGCAATAAAGCAGAACTAAATACAAAATTAACTGTACTGGTATTGTACATTATTACACTTCATTATTGCTCTCCGAAGTGGCACATGACCCATATAATGCGAATAACCTTTTGTTAACTCCACCAAGGAGGTTATGTTTTCATCCATGTCTGTTTGTCAGCAGGATTAAACTAAAAGTGCTGAACCAATTTACACCGAACTTGGTGGGGGGACAGGTCATGGTCCAGGGAAGAAACCATTAAATTCTGTATCAGATCCGGGTGATTTGCAAGGAATTTAATTCTGAAGTTGAGTGTATGATGTTTTTGATATTGACCTTGTTAGAGGTTTGCATTCTCTAAGTGTCCTGTTTTCTTTCCAACATGTTAATTTTACAAAATTCTAATCCAGCTCTTTAAACAGCCCCCCAAAAAACTGACTTTTTCCTTCGTAAACATTACTTTGAAGAAGTTCAACACTACTTCTATGGTCAGAAATATCTGTATCTGTATCAACATCTTTCTACATGTACAACTCCTAGAATGCAAAATAAATCTTTATTTGCCTAAGAGGTGTTACAAAGTCAGTACGATATCAATATTTGTTACCCAATATTTGTATTTATTTACATACCTACATAGTCAACTTCCCTTGACTAAGCCCAGTTCGGGTTTTATTACCCACCCCGTTTTAGTTTGTTGGAGGGACTACAGGTTTTATATGTCCTTTTACCTGAAATTGAAATTGAGTTTTGTCGCTCTCCAAATATATTATATTATATGCTTCAGATACAAATGATGCATTTCAAAGTTTGGTTTGTCACATGCTGAGTTACAATACTCATTTAGCAAACTAAGTCTTAGAGTTGGGTAGACATCTGTGTGTGCTTCACCCTGTAAGGACATCACTGCTTACATTTACAGAAATGATAGAAATAAATATGGTGGGGGAGTAGCTTTTTATGTTCGGAATCACGTGCCTGTGAAAATATGTACTGATATGATGCAATACAACATTGAAATATTATGGTTACAAGCATATCTACCTCATGGAAAGCCTATACTGTTAGGATGCTGCTACAGACCACCCAGCGCTAAGAATGAATATCTTGATACAATCTGTGGTATGTTAGATAATAATGCTGTTGTGGGTCAGGATATTTACTTCATGGGAGATTTTAACACTGACTGGTTTGCTCATAACTGCCCTTTGAAGAAGAAGATGCAAACTGCCACAAATACATGTGGACTTACTCAAGTTATAAATAAACCTACGAGAATATGTGTAAAGCAGGATGGCACTAAAACATCAACGTGCATAGACCATATTTTTACAAATTGTCCAGACCTGTGTAATAATATATTGTCTGTGCCCATCGGCAGCAGTGATCACAACCTGGTCATAGTTGGAAGAAACATTAAAGTAAGTAATCCTGGACCCAAATTTTTTTTAAAAGGTCATATAAACGGTTCAATCAAGATGTATTTGTTAATGATGTGAAAGAAATCTGTTGGTCTGAAGTCTTAGCAGCCAATAATCCTGAAATTGCTCTATTGAAGTTTAACAATTTATTTTTGCCTCTAGTGGAGAAACATGCACCACTACAGAAGTCTACTGTCAGGAATGCCAAAACACCCTGGTTAGATAAAGAAATTAAAGATGCTATGAGAATGAGAGATCAAATGAAAAAAACTGCAAGTATAACAGGAAATATATGTGACTGGGACCTCTATAAGAAAATGAGAAACTCTGTTACCAAACTTAACAGGAAAAAAAAGAAAATTTACTTTGAAAAACGAGTTAACGAGGTAGGAAATGATAGTAAAAAACTATGGAACATTTTAAATGATCTGACAGGGAGAAAAAACAAAACGAATCCATCCTTTATGGAGGCAAATGGCAAGTTCATCACCAAGCCCAATGAAATTGCAAACTATTTAAAATATTATTTTATTAGCAAACTAGAAGAAATAAGAGGAAACATGTCTAATCTAAGTAATGATATATCTCACCTATTAATAAGAAATAAAATCATGAATGGAAAAGAAACCCAAATTTAAACTGGAGAATATAAGCATTAACAAGGTAAAGGATTTCCTAAAAAACTGCAAAGACAAACCATCGGGTGTTGATGGCCTTGACAGCAGGCTTCTCAAAATAGCTGTTGATCAGATAGCTCCTGCATTAACCCATATAATTAATTTAAGTTTTATGTGTGGTACATGTCCACAAGCATGGAAGCAGGTGAAAATAATCTCACTGCCAAAAAACAAGAGAATGCCCCTTTCCGGCTCAAATAGCCATCCTATAAGTTTATTACCAGTATTAGGAAAAATAATGGAAACGATTGTATTTGAACAAATTAATAATTATTTATCTGCTAATAACATTATCTGTAACTCTCAACATGCTTACAGAAGGGCTCACTCCACGGCAACGGCGCTGACTAGCATGTCTGATGATTGTCTTAGAGCAATTGAAAACAAAAATATGGTTGGTGTTGTATTTCTGGATTTCTCAGCTGCTTTTGGTGTAATTGATCATCACTTACTACTAACAAAACTGTCCTGCTATGGCTTTGAGCAATCTGCACTTAATTGGTTTTATAGCTATCTATCAAACAGGACACAAACAATTTTTTTTCTAACGGCAGCTACTCAGAAACCAAAACCACGACCACCACTGGAGACATGTTAAATAAACTACAATGTATACAGAATAGAGCTGCCCGCACAATACTGAAGTGTAACTACAGGACAAGTATTATTTCTATGCATAAGATAAGGTTACTGGTCAAAGACAGACTATTCTACTCACTGTTTGTTGTTATTAGAAATATATCTGTCCTAAAAACACCTGTTATCTTGTTTAAAAACCTCGCTTTTAGTGCAGAGAGTCATAAATATATCACCAGACATGCAGCTGTAGGAAACTTTACATTACCTAAAGCAAGATCTAACGCCATCAAGCGTACAGTTTTGTATAGAGGTATGAAAGAATGGAATTCACTGTGAAAAATATCAAACTCACCACGAACACAAAGAAATTCAAAATATTAATAAAACAGCATTTATCAAAGTAAGACAACATGGTATATTTATATATGGAGTATATTTTGATGGATATATATGTGTTATTATAATGTATATTCTGTAGAATGAATGTATATTAAACAAGTATGATGTGTGATGTGTAATGATATATGATATGTAGAAATGTGGGTAATAGGATTAGTGTGTGAACAATTAATATAACGAAGAATGAGTGAAGCACAGTTAAGAAATGTAAACACTTACTCTGTTTTTGTTTTGTTAGGTTAAGCATATCGCTCACTTGTTTTTTTGTTTTTAATTTTTATAATGTTTATGTTTTGTGTTTTCAACTGTATATTTGATACTGTTGGACCCCAGGAAGAATAGCTGTGGCTTTGCTGCAGCTAATGGGGATCTTAATAATAAACAATAAACAATAAACTGCTAAGAAAAAGAAAAGAAAATGAGGGCACTGTGCTCTCCAGCCGATTCACCTCACGAGCTGTCAGAGGAGCGCTCTGCTGTGCCTCAGTCTTTAGTCTGGTGTTTGGCTGCACTTTGTATAACAGCGTTCAACCTTGGAAGATCTAACCTCCATCTGAGCACCGATTAGCTGAGCCAGATCAGAGTGGATGTGGCGCTGCACAGCTGTAGCAGTGTGTGTATTTTTTTTTATGATATCGGCAAGAAAAAACAAAAAAACTCTCACTTCATTCAGTAAACTATGCAAGGCGAAGCGCAGCCGGTGCAGTGGTAGTTTGGTTGTCCGATGCGCATTGCGCAAACAGCACCAAGACTTCACAGGCAGGTTTCCAGAGTTCCAGGCACATTTAAATGCAATAAATCATCACAACAAACACTATTTAATCAAGCGTAGCGTTAGTTCTGGCAGGCCATGATGTCAAGCTCTTAATCAGCACAGCGTAACTGTCATCACCTGTGCAGATCAGCTGATGGCTCAGCTGACTCCCCGTGGCCGCTTCCTATTGGGGAATTGCATTCAGAGCGCGCTATTTAAACTGCTCTAGCCCGACGTCACCTCCCTTGCTGCTGCTGCTTCCTCAGCCGGCTTTTTTGCAACCCACCTCCACCCCAGCTCCTCCTGTCATTGTATACATGTTGGTTGCTCTGCTCTGTCTGGGTTTTCTTTGCTGCTGCGCTCCCTGCTTATGCCGTTCATGATGGCTCGTGAAGGGCAGGGAGGTGCTCTTCCTGCCTCAGGCTTTCCATGCAAGCGCGTGGAAGAGCAGGGGGTCCCAGAACAGTACCATACCGCCAAATAAAACTTGTGCAAGTAAATAAATATTATTTTGACATAGTGGTCCTGACAGAAATGTAACTAATAGAATCAATATAGATTGTCCCGTCAGATCTGACATCAGATCAAAGGCGGTTGGCACGCGTAATGGAAACTCAGCCTGACTGAATTACCAAACTAACGAAAAACTAAAAAACAAAATAATCATCTCTCTCAGCCAACCACAAACAGCCTCGGCATCAGATAGTGAGTATATAGCCTACTCAGCATCTCTCATCTCGGAAAATAAAAAAGAGAGAGAAAGAGAGACGCTCGGCAATGCGTCCTTTAAGCTGAGATGCTTCTGATTTCATCCCTGTTAGTCATGGTGTTTGTTTATGTTGTGATCAGTGCACACTTCTCATCTTTGTTACACAGGGTTTAAATATGGGTTACTAAATGTGAGCGTCTTTATTAGTGGAAAAGGGTGTGTGTGTGTGTTTTTTTTGTTGTTTTGTTTTTACACTGGGCAACAGTTCTCAGTGTACCAGGTCAAACCTGATTAACGATAGTAACCTCCTTATTCGGCCACTCAGAGCTCGGACCTCCAGGGCCAAAGCATCCGTCTCCGCCTGGGAGAGGTTTGGCCGTCCGGCGTCGCAGAGTATTACATCTGAGGCTGACACCACATCTCCCACTCCCTCTTTCATGTCTTTCTATCTGTCACCAAGGTGTATACTGCACCGCTCTATATATACCCACTGACACACACACTTACTCAACAAGGGTGACGCAGAGGAAGCAATTGGGTGTGGAGGGAGATAGTTTTTTGTAATTATTTCTCTGCGACGTGGTCGACATGGAAAATATTACCCACACGAACAGAAGCAATCAGTTTCCTCCTCAAGGTGTCGGATACACTTATTACGTTGCACCGAGGACGATTTGAAATGCATAATCCTTCTCCCACACGCTTTCTCGTCTGCGTTTATTTAATAATTTCCCACCAATAACTACATGAATATCATTACAAATGTCACAGCAATGGTTTGTGAAGGAATGCAGAATTTCCTGAACCTAGTCTGACATTTTTTATGATGATGATGATGATGATGATGATGATTATTTGGTATTGGTGAAGAGAGAAGCGGGTTGACTTTTGGGTTGACACAGTGATTGAATAAAACAGCGGCTGGAACGTGACTGAAATTCAGGGGCAGAGGCGCCAGGAGCTTTCTGTTCACTCAGCACACACGTCAGGGTTTCTTTCTCTAAAGTTCGTCTGGTTGCTTGTTTGAGGAAAAAGAAAAGAGCAGGTCTGTGAGTGAAACAGGTGGCTGCAGCTGCTGCTAGTGTTTGCTACACACATCATCGTGTGCTCAAGGTTAATTGTGAGAAAGCTGGGGTTATTAGCGGATGGCTGCCAGTTTAAATCCTTTAACAGGCCTGGGAAATCAGGGTTGGGGAAAGTAAGTGAGACACACTTATTGTTGCACTAAACTGCCTTGTGAGTGTGCATGTGTGTATTTGTGTGACTCTCTTGGCTGCTATTAAAACGTGCAACCTATCAACTCTATGAGAGTATGTGGTGGTTTAGTTTGTATGAGCAGGTGTGTGTCAGAGAAATGGCTGCAAATGGGAATGTGAATGGTTAACTAACCACAGAGGACACCTGTTGCTGCACTGTCCTCAGAAGTCTTAACAGTGAATCATTGGATATACAACTGTGAATAAAAAATACATGAAAAGTTATTCAATCCTAAAGATGCTGTGTTTTATCTTAATTGTTAATGCTAAACAAAATATATTTGTGTGTTTCAACAACCAAAATGCATCTCAGTATAATTTTACATGAACGGAACCAGCCCACTTACAATCATTGCCGTTTGCTGTTGCCGTCCACGGTATTTTTTGCCGTGCTCCCCCAAGTTTTACCGTCGTCCTCTCGTCCACTAACATCCGGCTTGCCGTCTGCCGGACTCCATGTGAATGCAGCATAACATAGAACCTTGATCTGCTTTAAAATCACACTACGTATGCACATCTAACTATACTGTAATATGCCACTTTAACTGAGAATGAGGGCAAAGTCAGAGGAATAAATACATCTGTATATGGTATTGCTGGGCACCACATTATAGTAGCCTCTTGAGTTAGACAAATAGATGCACTGATCTTTTTTTGTGTAATTGGTTTGTATGTTTTATGTTTATTTATTGTTTCTAAAAAAAAAGAAAAAGAAGTGCCCCATATAAAGTAAACCAATTTCTGTGAGCAGCAGTTTCTCAATTTGGCATTTTGTTTTAACACCAAGCAGGTGTGTATCTGTGGAGACAGTTTGGATTTGTCTGTTTTATTGAGTCTTGTGTTTTTGTGTTTTCTTCCTGCCCGCATGGACTCGAGTGATAAGAACACACGAGCAATCCCTTAAAATCTTTTTTCCCCTCGGTGTTACTCTGCAGTTTGCTCCTTTCTGCTCTTCTTTGTTTGTTACTAAGGTAAATCCATTTGGTCTGACCGACACTTGTCGTCTTTATCATCAACATGGGATATGTAACAGATGACATTGTGTGTCACAATAATTCCTAAGTATCTACATTGTTTGCAGAACCCGTTTATTTTAATTAATTAATTAATAAATAATAATAATAATAATAATAATAATAATAATAATAATAATAATAATAATAATAATAATAATAATAATAATAATAATAATACATTTTAATGACATCTGCAGTTACAGTGATTTGTGATTGTTTTCACATTTTGTCATAATTTTACATTTTCAGCTCCTGACATCACTTTTCTGGAAGAAGGATCTTTGAATGTCCTTATTTTAAGTTATTAGAGAAATGAGCTGAACAGATGTTAAAGCAGAAGTGAGTGATCCGGTCGTTTTCGCTAATGCTGCGTTCCAGGCAGGCTTTTGAAATCGTAAATTACAGCTTCAAGTCACAACTTACGACTTTGTAGCGTTCCAGGCAACCCACTCGTGTTTTTCCGACCTGTTTTACCGGTGAAAGTCACTATAACGGCCACTCGTAACTTCCGACCGGTGAACTCGTACCAGATCGAACTGGTACCACTTCACGGTCGGAAAAATACGAGTTTCCTTGAACGCACCATAACAGTCCTCGTCGCTAAGTCACCACATTCACGGCGTTCCTTGGCTGCACACACAGCCCTGCATGCCGTTCTCTCTCCTCATTGGATAAAAACTGTAGGATACGATAAATGTTTTCTCTTCGGCTCAGAGCAGAGCAGAGGGACTGAGAGACCCGTGTTTCAGTCCAAACACTCTATGTAAGTGATTGCTGTCGGAAGATATAACTATTTAAGACTTATATTAACACAAATATATCACTTACTTCTGCTTTAACAGTAACACGGATGCTATTTACACATGAAACTGTCCTGTTTAGAATTTTACCTGATTTAATCACCTGATCCATTAGTCATGCTGCTAGATACCAGAGAAAAACTGAGCAAACATGAATCTTCTAACATATACTTGGGTGTTTTGCTTGCCTGCCACCACCCAAAATGTGAGAATTGACAAAAAAATCTGTAATTTTAAGGCTCCCTATAATCCATGTGGTTTTATGTGCTGTTCCCTCAGTTGTCATACAATGTCATTACTGTAGTTTTCGAATTTGCATAATATTTTGACTGAAGCATGTCACAGACAATGGTGACTTGTCATTAGGTCACCACTGATGACTTGTCAGTCGTCACAAGAAAAAAAAAAAGTGCAAACACATTATGTTATAGTTTTGATTGCAAAACCTCTGTTGGTGGAAATTACACACTCTCTATTTAAAGTGTTAAAATAGAGAAATGAATTTATGTTAAAACACTGTGGTTAAATGTTTAACAAACCCTGATTAATGTTTACTGTTCGATGTTCAGTGAATCGAATAACAGGTTTCATATTGCAGTCTAGATAGCAAGGTCACCATGTGAACCGAGCAGAATATGGTTGCTAATTGTAGAGGCAGCAGTTAATGCAGTGGAAGTCATTTGAAATTGTGACTTCACAGGATCTTTTTTTGTGTTGGTTCACAGATATTGTTTCTTCTGCAGGTATCAGTCATGCTCAAGAACAAGAAAAGCAACCTTCATTTGGAGAAAGTTGATTTAGTATTGAATGGTTTTTTGGTCATAGATTGCACATACACCTGCTGAGACTTGATGATTATAATAATAACCATGGCTTGTATTTATATGGTGCTTTTTCATGGCACTCAAAGCATTATACAGCTTCAGCCATGGATGCATCCACACGGTCACTGGTTAGCATGCTAACCTCATTCAAAGAAAAAAGATGATAGAAACCCAGATTAACATTGGTAACGCTTTGATGGTTTAGTGAAAAGAGCTCTTGGTGACTAAAGGAATTAAGTTTGATGCTGAGCACAAAACACGCTTCTAATGCTAAATTTAGCTATGTTAGCCTTAGTAAAGTGTACAACTAGCTCCTCTCAGGATCAGAGCCCATGTTGATGTCAGGTGGAAATGTTGTCTTTGCAACAGAACATTAAACTACAATTCATGGATGACATATATGGATGGGGAATTAATTATGTCAGAGTATGGAGAGTAAATAGATATGGTTACCTAATATAACGATGAATTAAAAACAGCAGTTTAAAAAAAAAAAAAACTAAATCCACACATCTTTCATGCAAACTAAGTGCACACACAAGCTCTGTTGTCTCTTAGTTACCCTGCTCCGTCTCCTGCCCACTCGCTCAAATGTTTTTGCGCCTATCTAAATAGGACACAATAATTCAAACTGATAAGCTTCTTTCCTCCCTCGCTCACCAATTAATTTGTTGCCAGGTCTTTTATACCAGCCTGTGTGGAATGAGTGCTTGCTTGTCTCAGTAATTTAGTGCCTGTGTTCAGCTAAGTTTAGATGTGTGTTACATAAGGGGTAGTTTACTCACTCACTTCATAAAACTTATGTGGTGGAATAATGACCTGAGCATTCCTGATGATGGCACTAATTCATATAAAGTACCTGATATTATTTAGAGGAGGTTGCCACTAGTACAGCAGGACCAGGTCTGATCCAGACTGGGCAGATTTACACTTGCAGGATGGTGCACCGCAGAGCCTCCATGGTACCTTTGGCATAGGAGCTTATTTATTGTGAGGTCTCACATTTCACCTGTTGACAGGCTGAATCTTGCTGTAATTACAGGCTGTATCTCAAAATAATTCCCTTGTCTAGCTTACTTTGGAAAATCAAACTAATGCCATGTAAACACTGTCAGAGTGAGTGACTTCACTTAATATTTTTCATGTGATTATTGGCTAAAATTAAGACTTATAGCTTGTGTTACTGAGAATGAGAAGATTATGTATTTGTTTTATTGTGCATCCACCAGCTTGAAACTGTCCTCCTGTGTTGGTGGATGGTGTGGGATTTCCATGTGAAACCCGCAATTTATTTGGTTTCTATATCATCCACAATCCTATCAACAAAGTAAACCACATAGTTATTGTTATAACCATGCCGCCAAAGACTGTGTATGTATAGTCTAATGATGAGTTTACTTTAACCCAAACCACAAATCATTGTCAAAACGTTACCAAATCATGACTGTTTATTATTGGCAACAAAGGTCCCGTACATTGCTGATTGCAATATGCATGCTTATCACTGTAAGCATGACATAACCAATGTCACACCAGTCAGGACAAGTGACCTGTGTTACTGTTCAGGTTGAAGGGTTTATTTATTGGCCATCTCCAATAACCTTCTTAATTGATTAGTCTATATGTGTTGATATATCATACTGTCAATTAAATGTCAACAAAACAACATGAAATGGATTCCATGCAATCTCTGAGTGCAAGGAGGGGTGTTACAATTGCTTGTTTTTTTAGCGACTGAGTGCAAACCTCCAACGATATTAAGTTTGTCATATATGCCAAAAAAAAGAAGAAAAAAAACAATCAAAAGAAAAATATGTCTGAATGTTTCTAAGGCTTGGACCAGTCATTGTTTTAAATGTGTGTTTTTATATTGCAAAAACAAATAATCAATTCATTTATTTTTCTACTCACCTACAGCTGTAATCTTTACAATCATGTGTGGGTGTGCATGTGCCTCTTAAAGCAGAAGTAAAGTAAGTGATCCGGTCGTTTTGGCTAATTTCTTGTCAGCCGATGGATTTAGCAGTCCCCGCCCTCGTCCCTACGTCACCACATTCACACGCATCCCTTGGCTGCACACACAGAGAGGACCGCCCCTTTATGCCATTCTCTCTCTCCTCATTGGATAAAGGTTGTAGGATACAAGGAAAGTTTTCTCCTCGGCTTACAGCAGAGCAGAGTGACTGACAGACCCGTGTTTAAGACCAAACACTCTATATAAGTGATTGCCGTCGTAAGATATAACTATTTAAGACTTATATTAACACAAAAATTCTGCTTACTTCTGCTTTAACTTACCAGTGTAATAGCAGCTTCACTGGGAGTGTGGGAACAGAGAACCACATGGTCATTGGATAAACACTGCACAACCAGAAATGCAGGTCTTTTGTTAACAGGGTCAGGGGTTGAACCTGTGATCAGCTACTGGATTTAGCAGTCGCAACTTCACAGTAATATATATAGTGGATTGTACTATGTGATCAAATTTAATCTGTGTTAAGTCTCCAGTGCCTCTGTTTATTACGAACACATTTGAATCAATAACAGCAGAGTGGCAGGAAAGGGAAGAGACAGGAAGCCCTGACACCTGCACCTGCTGATGGAGGCACTGGTGCACTGGTACAGCTCCACTGAAGCAGTTGGCAGTCTATGTGATTGGTACATGGATTCCAATTACTGAGTGATCAGGAGGCTCCGTCTTTGTTTCTCTGTTTGTGTGGTTCTTTTAGTCATTAGTTCATGTGTAATACATTGTTCCATTAGAAGTTCACCCTACAACGGTAAAGGCAGAATAGATGCAGTCGTTTTTGGTAGCGCAGCCACAGTTAAGCGATGCCTGGCGTTGCAAACCAAAGCATGGCATCCGGTGTAGAGTGATTATTTTCATCCACATGTAATTCAACACAAGAACTAAACACCATTAATTTGGAGTGGCAGACCTAACTTGAATTTCTGTCATCATGTAATCCACCTGAAGAAGGCACAGCATTAATGACTGTATTAATAGCCCAGAAGGTCTCTGATTCCTCCTTTTTATCTCTCTTTCTTTACATTCACACAGCAGCTAAATACCTTTGCATTAACAGGACCACAAAGGTTTTTTTTGCCACATGTCAACACACATTATGATTAGTTGGTTGCAGCTTTTACTTCTAGACAAAACAACACAGCCTTGTGGGAATTATGAGAAACTGAATTTTATACTTTTACCATTATAAATCAGTGTCAGAGGATGGATAAGCACAGGTGCATCAAAGTGAATAAACTGATGAAAAAGACGCCTGTGAGATGAAAACTGAAAGGTTCATTCCTTGAATTCCTGCAACAAAAAGACCATAAAATCTTCACAGTAACCAACCATCTATATCATGCTTCCACTTTCAGCAGAATAATGTCCGTGGAGCACAATAGCCCAGTCTATCTTCTTTCCAAGATAGTGGAGGTGGAGTTTGGGGGTTAATTTAGTCCTCCTGTGGCTTTGGCCTGCAGACACTCACATCTCAGGCTGGTAGCTTGGCGATTTTCTAACCACTAAATCGATGCCTAACTGTGTGATTTTCTTACAGCTGCTTTACACTCTGCAGTTATTTGCTGTCCTGAGATGACAGTCAATGTGAGAGAAAGTGATTTTTTTGGTCATTGGTCTAAAACGCTGGAGGCACATCCACCGGTGGCCAGTTTAGAGAACAGGGCAGACAGGACTCCTCACAGTACGATACATCGGCCAGTGTGACATTTCATTAGCAGCATGTTTCCATTTCCTCGATTAGGAATAAAAACATTAACACTTGCATAGTTCAGGCTTCCAGTGTTACCAGATGGTATTCATGGCTACCAGTGACGTCACGTCAACAGGACCACCGCTTGTGTCCGATTTGATAGTTCTCCTCAAATGACAGCATGCAAACCGCAGGATGGAAATGGCAGTTCTTGACAAATGACAGGGTTTCATACATCCTGAAGGGGTTTATTTCTCCATAACAACAGACTAACTCTACATTATCCCACTTATTAAAAGGCTTATGAATGAAATAATTGATCTGAGAGACGCAATGTTGATCAAAATCCGATGTCTGGTCACTTCTCCACTGTTTTGCTAACCCTCCTCACGGTCGTGTGCATTTGTTTTCAAGGAAGCCTTTGATAATCAATCAGTAGATTCAGTGTTTCCCATACATTCATTTATTCGTGGCGGCCCGCCACAAATAGATTCTTCGGCTTTTGGCTCGACCAACGCAATATTGTTCCGTTAATTAATCTCTGGATAGTGCTCTTTCACCGTTATTGCCGTACAAACACACACGCACACACAGAAGCACACATGCATGACAGCAGTGTAAATGCTCATACGGTCCGACCCCCCTCCCCATAACATGCAAAATCAGAGTGTAATTAATCAGAATGTAATCAGAATACAGCATTCAATAGAGCCATGTGATAAAAAAAAGTTAATCCACTCTTTTTGTGAGACTTGTTGTCACAGCCTATGGCATGACAGATAGGCGGCCTGTTGCAATTTAGTCCTAAAGATGGCACCACGACTGCTGTGACGTCACATATGAATAGCCAAACGGCTTAACTGATGAATGCAAAAATAACTGTCAGGGCTGATAATTACCCTGTATATAACCATTAAATTTAAGGCTGATTAGAAAATGACAGTGAATAACTCAGCAATTTAGCGGTGTGACGGTGCAGCGTGCCTTCCAGCAACACATTTTGAGCCATCTTCCGCTGATTATCTTCACTTATTTTGCCCACACAGCAAAGCCCCCGCCACACACACACGCACCACCTCCACTCCTGTGTGTTCTGACAAAAGGCAAAGCCACGGAGCAGCACCGACTTGCCTGGCTGCCGATGGTGACTGCTGGGGGGGCCAAGGGGGGTTAAACTCACAAGCCATGATTGGAGCTACTTTAGTGCTGTCAAGGCACAAAATTGGACAGAGCACCAGCCTGAATAATTACAGAATAACAAGGGAAAGGGGGTCTTTGTTTGGCCAGGGGAGAAAAATAATTGATTTATGAGGGGAGGGGCATTTTTCCGTTTTCTACATTTTTCCTTTTTTTTTCTTTTTCTTTTTTTTTGGTAACGACGAAAGGACATGCAAGGTCTCCCGCAGTGGCCTCTCGCCGTCCAAGGGAACTTCCAACTTACTAGAACGAAGAGCAGGGAGAGCTTGGGAAAAAAATGTAATTAATTGGATCAGATTAAAATTAATGAAGTAATTAAGGAGCTGCCTGCCCTAGTTCTTCCAGTGGAGGAGTTTAGAAGGTACCACTGGCAGCAGGAGCAGTAGCAGTGGCACTGTGGTGAGAAGGAAGGAGGGAGGAAAAGAAAGAGTGACTTTGATTTAGAAGCACTGAGAGTGCAGCGAATGGTAATGAGGAGAGAGAGAGAAAGAGAGAGACAGAGAGTCACTTAAAATAAACAGCACTAGGAAATTAAAGTGGTAATCTGTGGGATACCACTTTTCAATTTATTTCGTACATCTTTGGTGGTGAGTGCTCATTGCCGCAGTGTTTCGACACTTTTCTAAATTGCACTCTTTTCTTTGTCTGCTCAGCCAAATTGGCCACCGCGATCGCTGACTATCAAGTTCTCTCTTGATCTTCCTTAGCAAAGGCCCACCTAACAGGGAGGTGTAAAACACTTGTATAAAACCAGGTTGGATTACGCACTTGTTACACATCAGGTAAAACTAGTAATTTTCGAGAATATATTCTAAAAGCTGGGATAGGCTGTTTGATGCTGAGAAAATGAGTAGGTAAGTGAGGATACTGATATCTGGTGGATTAGCATCGGACGCTAAGCAGCAGTCTATTTTCATTGCAGCACAACAACTAGTGAAGGGTACACAGGTGGGAGGGGAGGCTCAAACACGTGGGAAGTTCCTACAGATCAGGCAGCCCAAAATGAGGCTTGGTGTCTTAGCGGAAAATTGTTCAGCCGACGGCGACGTCCTAGAGCCACGTCTGTTTGTCAGTCTGCTGCTTTTCCGGTGGCAAGAACATCTGTAAGTCAGTTTGCATTTATCTATCAATGAGTGTGAGTCTGTGAAGAGCTCGTCCTTCAGTTCATTAGAACACACAGTGTACATGGTGATAAACCTTCCACCTGTTAAATTACATACAAATGACACCAGGCACCATGTAGCACTGCTCAGAACCGAGAGAAATCCCAATCATCTAGCAGGGTTTACCTCCAAATGCATTAACCTCATGATATGGCACTTCCACGGCCTCTAGAACCATTATCCAACATTTTAAATAAAAGTCTGAAAAGCCGGAAAAGCATAATAGGTCCCCTTTAATAATCTGAAAGAATATTTCAGTTTGAACCAAATCTATCCCCACTGCTAGCATGCCTAGCACTGTCTACATAAAAAGACAACGTGAGATGATATATGATCAAGTATATACTGTCAATGTACTAACGTGCAAACAATATCTTGTGTTCCTTTTGATGCTATAGAGTTTGTGATATAAAGAACTTTCCACTCGGTTCAGTTGAGTATACTGTATGTTCACCAGTGCAGTGCTGTTGTGTTTCCACTCTCTTATCTGGTCATTTGTCATATTGTTGCACAGAGACGCCTTCTTTTTTTTCACATGAAGCTGCTCTACAGTGGCATGAAACTCCAGCTTCATTTGCATATCTGCTGTGATAATGTGCGGACAGAGAGGTTCAGGTAGTGAGGCAGTGGTATTAATATGCATGTGAATATATATCAGTGCTTCAAAGTTTTATCAAAACACTTGAGTCTCTTTTGTGTTGGTTGTTTAACATACAGAGAGTTTCTCTGACTGAAGCTAATACAAACACAGGAACCTCAGAGCCGAGCTCGGGCGACACACAAACTTCTGCAGGAACATCTGGAGGTGCAGCCAGACTTTAAACAAACAGAAAGCTCTGTCAAAAGTAGGACATAACATTTATAGGAGAGCAGTGTTCAGGATGCCTAGCGGTGGCAATTTTAGTGGATATGTCCACCTGCATTTTCATTTTTCCAAATTATATTGTCTACGTTGTGGAATTCATTCAGATGTGTGTGAGGATTCAAATGTACATGAGGTGATGGTACTGTATACCCTGAAGAGCGCTATCATGTGTATTGACAACTGCTACAAGTTAAGATTGATTATATCAAGTAATGATTCAAATCCATGGATTTTCTTGTGTGAAAATGAAGTCACAATTAATTTAGCGTCATCATGCAGTAATTTACAATGAATGTTAATATGGAAATTGTTTTGTGTTTTGTCAAAAATAATTCTAATAGATTATTTTTCTTATAATTTAAATGCTAATATGTCCACATGGGATCACAGATATTGAAGTGAAATGATAGGTCCCGTGGTACCTGCTTGAATTAACCAACCAGCACAGTCTCAGCAACTAACAATTACATCACAGGAACACAACTGATAATTATGTAACCACAAAAAACACCTGACATACCTGCAGAAAGACTAAGGAACAAGAGCAGCACAGAAAGAGACATGTGTTGTGTATATGAATAAAGTGTTGTTATCATTATAGCTTTGATTCCCGGTGGGACCACCCCTGCTATGAATGGATTTAATGAAAATCAACATCATGCACATGAGATTAAACCGCAAACCGAATGGTATAATTACGTTCTCATGCTCTGATGGGTCCAGTCTCGGTGTGTCCTGGGAGCAGACAAAGAAGCAGAGAGACTGACGTTTCTGTGCTGACTCAGTTATTTTATCTGGCGGCAACAAAGGACAAAAGACAAGATGAAAATAGAAAAGGCAATGTAGAGAGAATATTATATATAGAATGAGGGACATGGCCAAGACTGTAAAAACAGTGGCAAACACTTCCTGTTGTGCTTGTTGTGATATGATGTAGGTGCAGAGGATGAATCTTAAAAAGTCTGTAGCTTGATTCTTTGCATATAGGACGATGGCTGTGGCCTGACTGGATCCTAACAATGACCTAGTTTTTATGTTAAACCATAGAAACTTCTCAAACCAAAATGCACAATTAATCGCACTTACCGGACATTCAAACCACATTCAATGACCAGTAATTGATAAAGTGCAAACTCAGGTGTAAGCATACCATATACACATAAATATATACACACAAATGAACACAGTCGGACACGTTTCTGCTTTCTCAGCCATCATCAGGGTGTGGACAACAATAGAACAATTATAGTAGCTACACCTGATATAGTTCAGAGATTATCTGAATTCAAAAATGTCTTCCATTAAATTCTCATTGGAACACAGTTATGAATTTCTGAAATCTGAACATTTTGACACAAGCTAAGGATATGCATTTCAGCAGTTATCACCCTGATTATTTAAAGAGAAAATAGAAAAAATAGAAATTTGTAGTGATGACACATTGCGATCCCTTCAAAGAGAGAGGCTATAGTGGTCGCATTATTGGCATTTGTTTAAGTATAGTAGACAATGTATAGCGAGAGAGGATTTATCCCTCCACCAAGAGAGGCACTCAAAAATAATTCTGGCTACCACCTTCTCTCCACTATCTCATGAGATTAAAAAGATTGTTGCCAATCACTGGCATATTTTAAGAAGGGATCCTTCTGTTGGTCATGCTTCCAGTAATCTCACTATTTTTGCCAACAAGCGCTCTCCTAATCTCAGAAATATTTTGGTTATAGCTGATTGTTATGTTCCTCCTAAACATTTTTGTCTGGTCTGCCTGGTAGTAAATTGAACTGTGCTCAGTGTAATGCATGATCAAAGGTGATATTTGACATCCACATAGGGGTAAAATTCACAGCAAAATCACTTGCAAAACTAAATATGCCCCTGTGGCCTGTTTTATGTTGGTGACACAAACTGTGAATTAAAGATCAGGATCACTTAGGACAACTCACCGACAGGTCAGAGAACTAACCGTTAACTCACCGTTAACTCACCGTTAACGAACCGTTAACTCACCCTTAACTCACCCTTAACTAACCGTTAACTAACCATTAACTCACCGACAGGTCAGAGAACTAACCAGACAACTTAGGAAACAGCTCGTAAAACCACGTGGATTTCAACCTAGGGAGCCTGTACATTACAGATTTGTCAATTCTCACATTTTGGGGCCAGAATGCAGGGGAAACACCCAGATATATGTTAAAAATCCTCCAAAAGGTGATATTTCCATAACATGTCCCCTTTAAGTTGAGTCTCTCCATCGTCATGACCTGCCCCTTTAAATGCTTCAGTTTAGACTGTTTATTATTGCTGGTTTTATTTTGTACTTCTTTGTCTATTTGGTTTTATTTCTTGTCATTAGTTGGGTTTACATTAAAATGTAGTGCAAAATTGGACAGAATATTTTGAAATTTGGTAGAGAAAATGCACATTTTGTATGTTTCCATTCACTACTAGTATGCAAATATTAGGAGCAAGTTCACCGAAATAAGCAGTAGGTGGCGCAAATTTTCTAGTCAGTCGTCATTTACCAAAGCAGAAGAAGACAAAGCTACATGAGCAACGTAATAATGTGCTCTGCTAGCGAAGAGCACTGGCCCACCGAGATGTTGCTGAAGTAGCCACTTGGCAGCTCACTAGAGCTGCTCACTAGAGCTGCCAAGTAGTGGAGCTCACAGCTTCAATGCAGACTGTGAGAAAGGAGTGTTTTCATTCGCTGCCGCCATTGTCTTCCCAGTGCAGAGGACCGCTGTCAATGGAGTAACGTTTAAAGGCCTTTTATCCGCCCAAAATTGCTACATGTTTAAAACAAATTTTACCTCATTATACACTGATTCTGAAACTTTCGTGCGTCATTAAAGTTTTTGGAACAGGTTCGATTTTCTGCGTTTTTCGCATCTGTAAAACCACTCACATCAGTGTTTTGAGTCTGTTAAAGAGATCCCAGCTGAGTTGCCTGTGTGTGCCCTAGATGTACTGCCAGCCGCTGTTCAGGATCAGTTGGATTATGTCATCATTTGTCGATGCGCCAACTTTTCCACCTCCGAGCGTGAACATTTTATTGTGATATTTCGGGACTTTCTCAAATTTTTGGCGTTTCATTTCAGGCATGCGCAGATTGATAATGAGAATAAAAATAAGCTGAGGGAAACCCAGATGCTGTCTCTGTTTTCCCACTTTTTTGATTGTCTCACTCTCTGGTTGAAGTTGTGGTTGCTGATTGGTGTGCTCTTTTGCACCTGTAACCACAGAACAGTGGAGTCAATGTACTGGGAGACCATGAGTTCACCTGTGCACCACTGACCGCCCCCTCCAGGTTAAACCACTGCAGGCTTTCATGGAGTGTTGGCCCAGTTAATATTGAAATGGGTCTTTAGCAGCTCATTCCTTCATCTTAAATGCACATATTTTTGTGTTTAAAAATCTACATTATTCGAAGGAATCTGCATGTACTGAAATATGAAATTAGTTTTGTAGCGTTGGACTGTGTCTGCAGCTGCACATCTGAAACATTATAATCATTAAAGCTGAGAAAATCTTCACATTAAAGAGGAATCACTTTTTCCCATGAAGTTGAGTTTGAGTAGATTTTTTTCCCCCGTCTCCTTTCTGTCTTGCTATGATGACATCACATTAAAGGGTAAAACCATCAACCAAAGCATCACAGGTGAACTATAATCAGAGGAAATCTCTTCTTCCTTCAGACTTTCCCTCCTTCTCTTTCTCATACTCTTTTTCCGTTCCCCATTGATGTTTCCCTCCATAATGCTAATCCCCTCCATGATCCAATTCACTTTGTCCTCAATTAATGCCCCCACTATCCCCACCTTCGCTGGCTGTCCGTGTGAATGGAAAGCCCCAACAATTCCCTATTGTAATTCTACACCATCTTCTCAGCTACACTCACCATTCACACATCTCTGATAATGACAGCACGTGGCCAGTCTGCCACAACAGGCCAACTTCAGTTGATGAAGCAAAACATGAAGTGTGTGCGTGTGTGTGTGTTAGAGAATCTCAATTAATGGAAAGGAACGCTGGCATGGACAGGAAGAGCAAAATTGGGAATTAGTGGCTCTCAGTAGAGGAGTGGAAGCAAATCAGATTTTATGACCCCACGTGTATTAGAGCAGAGAAGATTAGCTGAGAGGGCAAGCGATGGAGAGACACAGTGTGTGTGTGTGTGTGTGTGTGTGTGTGTGTGTGTGTGTGTGTGTGTGTGTGTGTGTGTGTGCACGCATGTGTGTGAGATGAATGCTCAAGAAGCTGCAATTTGTTTTATTTTTGTAATTTCCTTTTCCTCGTGAGGTATCAGGGGACGCACTTAATAACCTTTATTTATCTGGGGAAGGCTTTGGCTGAGCACTTATTGCCCACTATCCCCCCCCAACCTCCTTCACATTCCTGTAGTTATATATATTAAATAAACATTATAGTTAACATATATTCAGCCATGGGTGCTGATTTAAGCAGCCTTTTTTCAGCCAATATCCATTTTGTTTGGTGGCAATTTGGCAGTAGATTGTTGTGGAAGGGAAGAGTTTTGCTTTGTTGTTGATTGAGTTGTTGAATTCTACATTGTAACAGACAGTAGGGTCACAGCAGAGTGGCTCATCTGTGAAAGGCCTTTTTTTTTAAAGAATGGCACTGTAAACACACCCTCTGTGTTTATGCTACTTTGTACATTTGGAAAGTAAGATATCTGCTTTGTCTGGCTTTGGTTTAAAGATGTTATTAGATCCTGCATTCAAGGACAATACATGAAGTGGAAATCATCTTCAACAAAAATGATGTTGAGGCAGGCATGTTTTCTTTTTTAAGTTGGAAACCCAGGATTAAAACTTTTAAAACAAAGAGCTGTGTGACACTTTTATCAAGCTATATAGCTCCAGTATAATAGTTTTATTTTCTGATTTCTGAATTCATTGCAGTTGACTCTGAGGTCATGCACAACTTTCAACAGAGCAGTTTCACTGTGTGAGAGAAACTTCCCGGGCAAGGTGTTTTTCTTCATGGTGTCTCTCCACCACAAGTAGAATAGCTAACACGATTTTACACTCTTATACTTTAATTCCCCAATATTATTTTGCCTGTTGAGATTTACCACAGCCGTTGAGATTATTTATGGCTCCAGGAGAGCGCAGCCTCTGAGAACAGGTTATGGAACTAAACCTTAATCTGAAAATTGATGGCTTGAAAACGGCTGTTCATGCTGTATTGAGTCTGTGTTTGGTGGTCTCTGTAGTCCCTCTGCTCAGGGACCCAAAGACCTCGTCCAGAGGCAGTAAAGCTATTTAGGCTCTCCTCAAGTTTCTGTCTGGCCCAAGGTCGAATGTAACCTCACACACAGTGCAAAATGAAAAACATAACTTCCCATCCATCACGCAGCCATAACACTCATGTGCATGCTCAGTCAGTACCTATATCATCACCAAAACTATCTCTGCTGTCTTCTTGGTTTTCCACTCATCACCCTTCCTCTGATTCACTCTCTTATATACTGTATATATACACGCACACATGCGCACACTCGCGCGTAGACACTGCCACTGCTCGTTAGGCAGGGTCATAAAAAAAGTGCAAAGTCTTCCTTATTAGTGAAGTGATGGTCTGAATTCAGCTAAATGTAAGAAATGCACCCTGGTGTAAAGTTCCTGCAAAACTTTTAGAGTAAAGTGTCTATTTCTCAAAGTGTGTTTTTTTTTTCCTCTCCTCATAAACACACAGGGTCAGAGGCAAAGCTGCGGCAAGGGTTTTTGGAGAAAATTGGAGAGAGGTTCTCAGAGGGAAAGTTGCAAGTAGTGCGAGAAAAAAAAAAATTCCTTAGGAAAAAAATGGTAATGAAGCAGATTTGTCAGATTGGTAGCGCGGTCCAGTTGAACTGTGTGACTTTTAACCGACTTGCTGAGAGTCCAGCTTTCTCGCTTACTGGTTGACTTATTAATCTTTGCTGCTGCAGCCCTGTGAAAGGACCCCATCATGCAATCTGCATCCAGCTGTGCAGCTTATGAATAGCAAACAGAGTCTTTGTCATTCATGTTATGCTCGGTCCAGCTGAGGTTAAAGTGGTGTAAATGATGTGAAGAAGCACTCAGAGCAGGCACCTGCTCAACCGCTCCATGTTAATGTCTCATGCACACGCATTTGCAAGCATCTCTGTCCAGTTGCTGATACACACACACATCCACTACAGCCAGTTCTAACATCTGTACATGTGTGTGTGTCAGAGACAGACTCACCAGCACCGTTTTATTAAAGGTTGATGCAAAGTGGTGGCCATGAAAAGGCATGGAGTGAACGCACCGCAGGGCAGTTTCAAAAATTGAAACCTCACACCAGTGAAGAGAGTTCATGTTTTATTAAAATGATCAATCACAGTAAAACATGGAGTGTGATGGTGCGTGGGCAGCTGGCCATGGGTCACCATGGCAAACTGTGAAATAGCAGCTTTTCTAGTTCATGATCCTCGACACAGATAAAGGTCCTCAGTCCAAAACACCAACGTGTCCACTTGTTGACATTTTTTATGCACACAATAAGCCATTACGCTAAAACAATGGTTTTAATGTCATGACTGTGTACCATTAAGTCGTGGAAAACAATTGGAACGACAAGTTTGTATTAAAGCAGAAGTAAGTGATATATTTGTGTTAATATAAGTCTTAAATAGTTATATCTTCCGACAGCAATCACTTACATAGAGTGTTTGGACCGAAACACGGGTCTGTCAGTCACTCTGCTCTGCTCTGAGTCGAGGAGAAAACATTTCTCGTATCCTACAGTTTTTATCCAATGAGGAGAGAGAACGGCATGCAGGGCTGTGTGTGCAGCCAAGGGACGCCGTGAATGTGGTGACGTAGGGACGAGGACTGTTATGGTGCCTTCAAGGCAACTCGTAACTCGTGTTTTTCCGACCTGTGAAGTGGTACCAGTTCGATCTGGTACGAGTTCACGGGTCGGAAGTTACGAGTGGCCGTTATAGTGACTTTCACCGGTAAAACAGGTCGGAAAAACACGTGTGGGTTGCCTGGAACGCTACAAAGTCGTAAGTCGTGACTTGAAGCTGTAATTTACGGTTTCAAAAGCCTGCCTGGAACGCAGCATTAGCCAAAACGACCGGATCGCTTACTTCTGCTTTAATATGTCTTAAGTGTATTTGTTGTTCTAATTTGGTAAAAAGGGGAGGAAAGCCAGCACACTCACAATCCCTTCGAAGAGTTTTATTCCAGGACCGGTAGGGCAAGCACAGACGTTTCAAGTCTTTTTCAATGAGAGTTTTCCAAAACTCTTCGAAGGGATTGTGAGTGTGCTGGATTTCCTCCACTTTTTGTTTTTGCTGTAGCCGTGCACCTCCTAAAGTTTAAACCCTTTTTTTTGTGTGTGCTCGCTTCTCCCTTTTGTTCTAATTTGGCAACACAACCATTTCCCTGGTGATCATGCATTGTCAAATGGCTAAAAAAAAAGAGGTTAAGATGTGGAGCAGGTGCGCATCCTCTGGTCTTAAAAAGGTGCTCAGCTACAAGGAGGGAATAGAGACACCGTCACACACAAAGAATACCAGTAGCCTTGGGCTCAGGTCTTAATCAGACTTAATACGGTTACCCATAGAGACATTTAGTCGGATCTCACATTATTATTACTGTTGCTATAATAATCTGACTAAATATCTCTATGGGTAACCATTCTTGTGTCTGCTCCGTCTGTTTACACTTTGATTATTATTAGAAAACTCATGACACACTACAAATCCAGACCTGTGCATGGGATTGAATGTGTTTCCTTATTTAGCAGTTATACAAGAAATAAAAATAAGTCTCTGAAATATTTAAAAATGAAATAGTTCCCCCCTTATGTTTTTGTGGATTTCTGTGGTCCTCAGATTTCTTAATAATCCATTAGTTTGGGCTTTAGATAACTCTCTCTTCCACAGTAAAAAAAAAAAATATTGATACTCTGGGCAAATCTGACAAGCAGATCTACCACTCACCTAAGTAAACTTATTTAGTAGGATACCAAATTACACTATGTTCCCCAGAGGCGTATTTTTTAATAAGCTATAAGTAATTGGTTTCCTTGCGTCTCCAATAACAACCTGGGAATGGTTGGACAGTTGAAATCAAGGTGACAGGGATGTAGGAAATGTCTATAGGAGGGTGTATATGCAAACAGTCTGCAAACACAAATATGCAAACATCCGCTAATATGTGCATGTGTGCATAGCTGCAAAAACACATTTACATTAATACACAGGAGAGCACACAGAATTTGCACAAACACACACACACACACACACACACACACACACACACACACACACACACACACACACACACACACACACACACACACACACACACACACACACACACACACACACACACACACACACACACACACACACACACACACACACACCTACATGCAGAGTCTGGGGAGGAAATGCATGCACTTAGCTGTGAAACACTTCCCACTGTAATTATTAATTACGCTCCCCTTCCCTTGCCACCTGTGTGTGTGTTTGTGTGTTTGAGGGAAGCAGTACAAGCACATTTTATTTTACCCTCCCTTCTCCTCTGCCTTGTTTTCTCTCTTCCCTCCTCCTCCTCTTGGTCCATCTTCACCCCCCCCCCCCCCCCTTTTTTTTTACCCTTTCCTCACTGTCACCCTCCCCCTCCATCTGACCAAACATAATGGCCCAACATCTCTTTACACTGTAAGGACTGAGCGCCGGCAGACAGCATCGATAATTAAGGCTGTAAACGGGAAGGGAAAAAAGAAAGACAGACAGGAACAGATTAAGTTTTACATTTTTTTTAAATGGATAGTGAGAGAGCGAGAGGAAGAAGAGAGACAGAACGGAGTGAAAGGACACATAAGAACCTCCACATCCCCATCTCTCCTGCAGGCTTCAAGCCTCAGGATATATTCCAGCCACACGGGTCATTTTCTCCAACCCCCTGACGTGACCCATAGGACCGTCTCCTGAAGTATAGCACCCTATAGTTGCAGCCTGGTTGCCATGGTTACAATCACAAACACACAAACTTTACCTGAGAGTGCCTACGTACCTCTGTCACCGTGGATACTGTAATAATGGTCATGGCTCGGATAGGTCAGAAATAACAACATGGATAGCTTTGTTGAAAGGTCGTGGATAAAAGAGACAATATTATAACTCCCAACTTCTCATGAGAATTAAACTCCACTCTTGTCTATCACATTCCTGTGTTACATCCTGACTCAGACAGAACAGTACTGTGCTTCCCTTTGTTCTTGTCTTTTTTGTTTTTTTATTTTGCTTAAATCATCACACATGACTAATCAATATGGTATTGAAATATAGCATGATTTTATCTATATTTTTATTGCAAATTACACATTTTACTGTCTACTGTAAAATAATTAGTCTTTTATTGCATATTAAAAACAGTATATATTTTGAGGTCATCAGGTAAGTTGTAAGATGTAGCGAGAGCTGCTGTGCCATAGTATTCTCTATTGACTAGCCACCACTGATTATAATTACTGTGGCTGCTAAATGTTGCCTAGCAACAAAGTATAACTTTGGGTCATCATAAGCTGCTGCACAGACGACCAATGGGCGAGTTTCCACTGTACAGTCTCAGCATAATGGAGCTTTTGTATTGTGGGTAATGTAAAGTGAAAGTGCTTGTTCCGTTTCATGCCTTTTTGAGTTTATCTATTAAGTTCTGGGTGACGGTGCAGTGAGAGTACTTAGGTTTTATTTCACTGGACCCCTGTACTGTAACTTGTCTTTACTATTACCAGAGCTGAGCAGCGTGGGGTCACACAACCTGTGACGATCTGTTCACACCAGCAGCAAACACAGGTCATTGCTCCGCTGTTAATACAATTTTAAATCACGGCTCTCATTAAAGACCAGTTAGCACGAGCCATATCGGTCCACTCCTCTGCTCAACTCCCCGTTTAATTCATGTAGGGGTCGGAAATGATACGACCAAAAAAAATCAATCCATATGGCCTCATTTATTTTGTCGTCAGCAATAGTTAACATGTTTTATCGTAATGGGAGCCCGTTTAGCTTCATCAAAGAGACTGATCTCTCCTCAGACTATAACCATTCACACCAAGCACCTAATCCCTCCAGCTGTCAACACTCACTACCTATTAAAGCTGAGGTTACACTGAGGGCTGTCGGCTTTAAAGAGTAATATTGGCTCCAGTTGCCAACTATTGGCACTGATTTCTAGGAGGATTAAAGTCGAATGTTGAGTCTGTTCCAGGGGGATGAGACAGACAGAGCAAGCTCAGGCCAGTAATTAGGCTGCTTTGTTCTGTGAATAAAGCCCATGGTTCAGACATGCTGGTGTATTTTCTTTTTCTTTTTTGATGAAAAGACAATGATGCTCTCTGTGACCTTATAGTGAGACAAACCTGGCAGCCCACGTTACCAAACTTTGTTAAAATGCATGCAGTGACAGTGTTGGTAAACGTAAGGCACTTTGGATTAAAGCTTCCGACAAGTGTTCTTCCTCTCTGACTCTTCTTCTTCTTCTCTTTTTTTTTTTTTTTTTTAACTTTAAGCACAGGAGAAGAGGGATAGAAAGGCGGTTGACATTTATGTGCAGACTTAGTTTTTTAATGTGACTGCTACTGAAAAAAAAAGAAATGTGGAAGCGTAAGAGGAGGCAGCAGAGGTGAAGGTGAGAGGGAGATGATTGTGTATGCTTGCTGATATATAATTTATTACACAATGTAAGGTTTTCTTTCATAATAATGTTTATATAGGGCCCGGTAGTAGAGTGGTGTGCCAATTAGACCTATGTGGTGACAGGAAATGTAATTACAGCTTGGGGATTTTTTTTCCTGTGTGCAAAGTGTCAAATTTATGAACAGGAGAGAAGCTGTGGTGAGGCCAGAGTTTGCATCCTGAGTCCTGCATGTGTTTAGGCAGTGGCCAAAATTATGAGTTGTTTGCTTTCAGTGCTGAAACAAACTTATGGTTGGAGGAATTAGCTGTACGTTTTGACCAGTCCAAAAGAAAAGGTTGCAAGTTCAGCATCAAACGTCTTTCGTTCACTCACCATCATCTGTCTCCAGTGGTGGAAAGCAACACATAAAGAACTACTCAGAGGAAATAACCACATTTGACGGCAGGGAAAAATTAC
Organism: Trachurus trachurus; assembly: GCF_905171665.1. Taxonomy (NCBI): domain Eukaryota; kingdom Metazoa; phylum Chordata; class Actinopteri; order Carangiformes; family Carangidae; genus Trachurus; species Trachurus trachurus. The sequence continues at coordinate 22,257,642 of NC_139896.1, read as the reverse complement.
AGGAAATGTTTAAATTTACTTAATGATAATTGGGGCCTCCGGATTAATCGTCTGACTGATTTAATCATCTGACCTGAGTCTTTCTCAGACATTTCAGTGTCAGCGTATGTGTTGGGTGATAAGAATCAATGTGAACATGTGATGTCCTTACTTTAGTTGATCCACAAGAGAAAAGTAATGTCAGTGTTATGTTTAATCTCATTTATATACAGTAGGTTTGCTCGTCACAGCACTGTAGAACAGGGGCTTGTGAAAATAAAGTTAATTATTCATTGTGGACTTTTTGCCCTATTTTTTATTAATTCTATTTATATTTTCCAAGAGTTAACTGCAGTGCTGCTATGAGGCCATTTTGAATTAAATTTGAGGTTATGTTTTGAAAACAGTACAATGTTGAGCCTCCAGTGCACATTTGTCACATGTTTTTAAAAGATTTTTTTTTACAGAATATCAGCCTATTAAATACTGACACGATACCTTAATTTGTTAGACTTTCTATAGTATAGTAGTAGGTGTACTTGTAATGCATAGTTTTTTCAATATTTTTCCTAATTTCTGTTAAATAGCCTTTAAATGATTTATCAGTGGACTGAGAGCTGAGAGGTTCGCCTCTGTCCACTAGAAATGTTGTTACAGTACTGCACAACTATCGGTCCATCACCACCATCTTTAACCTGAACCACAGAAATGACTCTGGATGTGACCCCCCGACCTCTGTCTTCATCGGCCCTCTAACCACCACAGCCCCTCCTGGCAATTCTGCTGCCTTTAGGAAATCCATCGCCTCAATCACATGAGAGAATGTGTTGCCGCCGAGCCTCATTCAGAGAGAGAAAACACACCAGCCCTCATTTATTAAACATGTGTACACCAAAAAACAAAAAAAAATGCTGGCACAAGGAGTGGCCTTTATCAATCTGAACGTGAGCGTAGCCTGCGGAAAAATCTCATGCCAGGTCTGACCAGGGATATGCACTTCTGAAGTAGCATATTACATGCAGTGAAGAGTATGGCTGTGCTGGACAATATTATTAATAAATCATACTGATGCAGCAATGTGGACTTCATCCTCATCATCGTTCTTATTTGTGAAAAAACGAGTATACTGCCACATGTTCATCGTTTCAAAATAGGAAACCTGTCTCTCCCTCTCTCCCCACATGTTTTCATCTGCCAGATTTATCAACGCCACACCAGTTTAACACCGAAATCGTCAACATACGCACCTTTCATAAATCAGATGTTGCACCTGGCGGACAGAGATTTTTACATCGGGGTCTACATTAGATTTACACCAGAAAGTTTGATAAATGAGGGCCACTGTGAGTGCTGCTGTGATTCACTTTATGGGCTGTATTAGGGCAATTATTGACTTGCGACCACTGAGGCGTCAGGAGTCTGTTAAAAAATGTAAATGCTTGAAAACACGATGGTTTCATCCATGTCAAAACCTTAATTTTGTATGAACTTAGTGTATTTTACATCTCAACAGGAAACAATGGATCTACATGTGATTTGCTTTGTCGGTGTTGACTTTTAATATGAAAGAAGCCCCTGAGACTCCCCTGTTAGCACGCATTACAATTAACCCCCTCTCCGTTCCTTTCAAACTAATCACTTGTCATTAATGTTCATTCTCTTCCTCTCTCTTCCTCCTCTCTTGTTTATTCCCTTCTGACTCACTTGTCTGTCTGTTGATCCATCTGTTCGTCCAAATGATTCCTTCTCTAACTTGAAATGCCTCAGCATCTCTCCTCCGCTCATCTGTCTCATTTCTCTTTTCTCTTTCCCCCTAAATTTATTTCAATGAGGTCAGTGAGTTATTTGTACATGAAGTGCACACAATTAACAGTCGAGCCAAGCAGCGCACGCACACACACGCACACACACACACACACACACACACACACACACACACACACACACACACACACACACACACACACACACACACACACACACACACACACACACACACTGTCTGGCCTGAAGAGCTGACAGTGTGTTTCACAGAGGCCTCTGAGGAGCGCTTGTCTATAAGGAGATGAGCGAAGAGAAGGGAAGAGGGAAATAAAGAAGTGAGGAGAGAGTGATGAGTGGAGGGAGGGATACATCAAAGAAGAGAGACAATAAAGTGAATCAGAGAAGGAAGTAGAGAGCAAACAAAGATGAGATGGGGAAGGGATGGGGAGAGAGAGCTGAAATGAGTTGAAAAAAGGGAGATGGAGAAGAGTGGGGGAGGGAAGAGAGAAGTAAAGAATGAGAGAAGGGGTGAAGTAGAGAGTGACAGGCAAAAAGTGGAAAGAGAGGGCAACGAGAGGGAGAGAGAGAGAGACAGAGAGAAAACACAAAAGATGAAGGGACTGAATGGAGGGATGGAGGCAGCAGCTTAGAGATTAGCATGACTATTAACTGCTGTCTGACTGCGGTGCTCATTAAAGTCCACTGCAGGGACTTTTCCTTTTTTATGCTGCTGCTTCATGTTGCTGCTGCAACCCCCCCCCACCTCCCCTCTCTCTCTCTGTATGTGTTTGCATTTGTGTAAACATGGATGCAGCCAAGTATGTGTGTATTTATGACAGCGAGAGTTTCTGCACAGGCCCTTATACAGCATTCTCGCAGTGAGGAAGGTGACACCAGGTGCCAGCAGGACCGGCACCCAGGCTGACCACTGCAGTATGGGTGGTCTAGGCTTGAGCTTGTGTGTGTGTGTGTGTAGCACAGGAGGAGACAGACGCCACAGAGCCCAGCATTTATATCCCTTATTTCCCTCATTCAAATCCCCTGACTACACCTACACACATCCTTTCATTCAGCTCCTCAACTCCTGATTTCCCAACAGTCTGCAAAACTAACTTTACTTTTAAGAGAGTCTTTCTTACATTTTTCTTCTAAAATAGTTCAAATTCAATATTTAGTAAAGTACTGTAAGTGTTAAACCTTCGCTTTGCTACAAAATGTATTGTCAAATTGCTGATATTAAAGTGTATTGGCTGCTCATGAGCAAAGACATATTCATTTGATTGCAAAAGAAATGTCCACCAGTGTAATATCACTTGTGTTTGGTGTCTGTTAGAACTCCTATGTGTAGCTAATACATTATAATGTGTAGCAATTTGTTGCTTTCAACCAAAGAGCACCGGGTGCTGCAGTGTCTGGGAGATCATGGTGCGGAGGGTGCTTCCATCTTGAGCGTAAACATTTATACTGTAGCTCAGATGACTCCTGTGGGGAAATAAGCAACAGCCTGTCAATGTGAGTGGCAGTGACCTTAACTCAACGTTTTCATGTCAAACTGGAGCTGCAGCTCCTTCAGTCACTCAGAGTGTTGGATGGCACTGACGAGGGCAAGCTGGAGGACTGACTGAGCTTTTAGCTTCACTGTTATTATTAGCTATTTATCAGTCCCTCCAGGATTTCGCGGGCTTTTTTTGTGATTGTTGCGGCCTAAAATGCCTGATTTTGCGGCCACATTTTGAAAAAATTGCGGTGCATGTTGCGATGTTTTGAGCGCTTTTGTTGCGATTAAATTGCGGGAGACAGCGAAAGTTGCAAAAAAAAAAAAAAGTTGCAGTTTTGTTCTGAATAATTAAAAATCAAAGGAAAATTGAACATTTTTAAATATCACAAAATAATATGAGGTCTTGTTATACCAGCAATTTTCCACTTGTTGAGAAAGGCACAGGAAAATTACATAGAGTTGAAAGTTGTTTTACTTTTAATTAAAATGTCTGTTTAAAAATCGTGGTAAAATAACAGTTTTAAAATGCCATTAAAACGGTCCAGTCTTTGAATAAAAAGGGGAGGGTGGCTACTCAAGTCCAGGGCCAGGGCCTTAGGATGGGGGGAGGGGCACCTGGCCGCCGGCTGCTCTGCTCTGGCCCTGCAGTGGCGCACTCACTGGATTCCCCCTCGGCGAGTGCTGCGGGGTTGACACAGCCTCGGGCGGTCAACCAGGACAACTCACACACTCAACACGTTCAACTCAGCTTGTGTTCCTTTACTTATCACTTTGTGCACGTTGTATCAAGTTTCTTGCCGTCAGCCCAGCCACGCTGTTCCTCCGTGGACTCACTTTCAACCACCGCTCCGTCCAGACTCGCACTCTCTGCTGTGTAACTCACGGAAAGCACCGACGATTGGTCCAATTTGCGGAAAAGTTGCGGTGATTATACAAAATTGCAAGATCGCAAAAATTCGCGGGGATTGGCTGAATTTGCGTTAATTGTTGCGATCGCAACATCGCGAATTCCTGGAGGGACTGATTTATTAGCAAGCTTAAGCCTGTGTTAGCAAATATACATTTCATAGTATAATACAGTAGGCTATTATGTGTGCTGATTTTATCTTCTCAATTGACCCTTCTCTAAGCCCCGCCCCCCTTGGTTACTGTTGCTACGCCGGTCAAGCTTTCACCAGCTCCTGGCATAATAAATATGGAGTTTTCAGTAATATTGGCATCGATTTCTAAGGAAATATCAGCAAATTTCTGGATAAACTGTTCTGAGATATCAGAAAGAAGAAGTCACAAAGATCATTCAGTGACGTGACTCGCGCACTCAAGTTTTTGGGCAATTAGGAACCAGCTCTCGCCTCTTACTTACGATGGCTAACGTAGGATTGGACAATAGCCGTTTGTGGGAGGGGCTTAGCGAAGGGTTAATTGTGAGAGTTTGATCTCATATAATTGGTCAGCCACATAAAATAATCAATCTAATCGTATCTATTATCTACTATTTTCTGATATTTTATAGACAGAGCAATTTATTTCTCAATCATTTAAGTTACTGTCATTTGCAGCACTAAAACTAGCCTGAAGCTAAATGTTCTCAACTGATATAGTGGAATTCAACACCATTTAAAAGATTTGTTTTCAGGGAAATAATTATTTGACCTTTTTTTTTTTTTTTTGCCTTTTAGCCTTCTTTTAAAGTCATTAATTCACTACATGGTCACTGCTCTCAGCTACATAGCAGCAACACAGAGCAATTATCACTAATAAACCCACAAACCAGTGGTGTGCAGTCAAGAAAATGCTGCTCTCCTTTTTGTCAACGTGACACTGTCTTCAACGGTGAGAGAAACGATCGATACACAACAGTAGTCAAGCGAGCTTCAATACAAAGACAGCCTGCTTCCACCACAAGAGGGCAGTAGATTGCAAGATCAATGTAGATAAAATGAGCAATTACCTTGTTGAAGGATGTTAACGTTGCCCCATGACTGCTAGAGGAATGATACATGTTTGCTAACATGTTTACAATAATAGACTAAGAGCAGCTATTTATTTTAAACTGATGTTGGTAATAAAATCATCACCACTGTGTTTACTATTAGTTATACATCTTTAGTGCTTATTGAAGCCCAAAATGAGTGGGCTAGCTATCAGAAAGTGAAGGGACGTGCTAGAGCTAGCATGCTAACTTAAAATAGAAGAAATGACGCATAAAGAATCATTAGCTGCAAATGCTAATGCTGCTAATGCTAAGGCTGGCTATTTATCTTCTTGATGAGTTGTGATTTCATTGTTTTTCACACTGCCACAGGAATTGCTTAAAAAAAAGAAAAAAAAATGCATTGTCAATTCACAGCCTCCTGTGAACAAAAACAAAAAGTTGGCCCAAGCTAGCATGAGCCAACCCAAACTTTTGTTACCGCTATGACCTGCCATCATTGATATCTGTTTTCCAAATCTGAACTTTCAATCTAGTTGTGGATATGATGCTGTGTTAAACCTAACAAGTGGTTTACAGAACTTGCAGTAAGGTGATTCTACTCTATAGCCATTTTCCCAATAAAATTAGCAGGTTGACCCGTGTTTTTTAAATGCGGGTCGACCCGCTAACAATCGGCATTTGGCTCCCATTGCCAAGATGAGCCGAGTCTGACCTCCCATCTGACAACCCCCCCCCCCCCCAGTCCCCGCTTTCATCCGCAGTGCGCGGCATGCCACAGCCACCCGCTGTGGAGTGTTGAGGTCCGTTGGCCGAGGCAGACCAGGCGTCTGGCTGAACTGCGGAGCACCTGGACCGCGGAGGTCAGCGAGTCTGCCGTGGCCGTATGACGGACATCCACGGTACAACACGTCAGTTAAACACACTGTTGCTTCTTTTTTTTCAATCATTTTTGGTCAGTGTTATCACCTAAATTAGTGGGTTGACCGTTTGACGCGGGTCGGTGCACCTTTCCCACTGCCACCAAAAGCCGATTGTTAGCAGGTTTCGGGTTTTTTGGCCAGTGGGAAAGGGGTATATGTCCATTTGCATAGGATCTCCCTCTCCCTTTAACTCCCCTGTTGTCCTACTTCATAAACCTAAATTATCTTATTTTCTTCTTATCTCCAGTCGCTGCGTTGTTGACTCTGCAGTCTCACGCTGCCTCTGTCCTCCTCTACCCACTAATGAACTAAATCCTCATTTAATCAATATTTCCTTCATAACACAAAAGCAGTCATGTAAGCACCACTGTACAAATCTGTGTTTATGTGAGTCAAAGTGAAAACAAACACACACTTTGTGATAATGTTGCAGCTGCCATTGTGTATGTGTGTGTGTGTGTGTGAACACATTCTAAAATGTTTGTGTCAGTGTGCTGTGTGTATGTGCTAGTCTCCCGTCCGATTGCCTCGGACGCTGTTTGCTGCTACTGTTACTGTAGTTCTAATAATACTAGCCAGCCAGGCGACATATTAGGGCAGGGCTGAGCAGCTTCTGACTGGCAGATAGACAGCTGCCGGCTGTATAGGTCAGGTTACAGATGAGCAAGACCACATAAGAAATGTAAAAATAAACAGGGAGAGTGAGTGAGAGAGAGAGAGTAAGACAGAGAGATAAAGTAACAAAGAGCAAGGGAGGGAGGGAGCGAGCAAGCTGGTGTGGAAAGGAGCTGATAAGGCGAGAGAGAGGCTGAGACAAACTGAGCACAGAGATAGAGGAAGACGTATAAAGTAGGTACCTTGAAGAAACAAAGGGCCAGGGCGACACAGACCATGAGAGAGACTGACAGAGAAAATAAGTTTACCTGTTTTTTGCACTTTTTTTTCCCTCCACAGCCTTATCAGCTGTGTGTGTCTGTGTGTGTGTACAGACACATTTTCTTGCAAGGTGTTTTGTGTTAAACTAGTCTCAAATTTTGTCAGTAGTAAGTTCAATCATCTGGCACATTCCACCACCAACATTAAGAATATATAAAGTAAATGATAAAATATGAACTTGAAAAGTGTTGCTGTTTGGTTTTGTCTTCAGACAGAGCTGATGTATTCACTGACCGGTGCACCAGGTTGAATCCTCACTGGGCAGAACAGTTTATATCTTTGCAATCTGATATTTTGAGCTGAAAACCTACCAGAGAGCTTTAAGGAGGTACAAATTCAAACAGACATGTCATTGATTTAAATCTTCAAGAACATGCAGGAAATAAAAGAAGCAATGATCTGGAAATGGACATATTTTCCACAATCATACTTTTTGAAAGGACTGGAGCCACGAGGGGAGGAGCTGGCTGTTATCTGTGATATGAACTTTCTCTTTTTTAAGCTGATGTCAGTTCTGATTCATCCTCCGGGTACGGCTATGATCCAGCGGGGGGCATTTGTTTTTGAGCAGTGCAATACAGGCTTTTGTCCTGATCATTTTCTCCTCCACTCTGACACAACTCAGGCCCCATCGGTCGTCATTGATCCCATCACATATGATCAGCTTCAAGTGGAAGAGTACTGTGGAGTTGAAGGCTGTTTCTATTTGATATAGTCCTTTTTTTCCATTTCATTATAAAACTGCGCTTGGACTACTCGGCATTCACACTGTCAACAGAATGTATTTTTTTCAGGTGATCCGATCACAGGTGTTCAGCTCTAAGTTCAGGTGTGAATGCAGCCATGATGCGTTCAGGATGTTTTTCACATCTGATAACTTTGATCACATCAGAGTCTCCACATTTCGTAACAGCAAAAGTGTCTTGAGATTTACTGCGAGATATTCGTTCATTGTTGTAAACTAATGGATGTTAGCGTTTTGACTCTGAAAGTTCTCCAAACCCTTCCTTGGCATGACGGTGAGTAGAAAATTGTGAATTACCGATTTTGGGTGAAGTATCCCTTTAAAGATGTATTTCCCTCACTTCGTCACACACTGATATTAGTTTAGTTCAGTTTAGTCATGATGAAGTTACATGATGCCATTTTCCAGATGTTGTAAAGTCACATTGTTTTTGTGGTGACAAAAAATAACACTTTAAACTATACAGCATTTATAAAACTGCTGTTCAACACTGTTACTAAACCTCTTTTTTTCTGTCTTCAAAATACTATCTTTAGACAAACACATTGGGGTCCTTGTTTTTTTTTAGAAAAGAAAATGAGGTTCTTCATGTTTTAATTCACTGCAGGTTTGTCAGTTCAGTCCTGTTCTGTCTACATGGAGCAACCTTAATTGCCCAAACTAAGAGGAACCACTCGGTACGTACAGGCCTGTGGACCCTCGGGGCTTAGACAGAGATAATAGAGTCTCTGTCTGTGTGTGTGTGTGTGTGTGTGTGTGTGTGTGGGGGGGGGGGGGGGGGGTTCTTGTTCATGTGTGTAGTGAGTGTGTCAATATACAGTGTGTGTGTGTGTGTTTGTGTGGGGTTTCTATTAACGCTGATCGGTATGCTGGGAATGTTTACCTAGATATGCCTCAGTTCGTCAGTTAGTAATTTAGTGGAGAAAGCCCACATTTATAAACCTGGTGAACCTGGAGTGTGTTGAAGTTTCACCTGCAGCACAGAGACAGGAGTCATACTCAGAGCAGAGAGAGAGAATCAAATATGAAACACAGGCCATGACATCGGAAAATTCAACATAATTCATCTAAACACTTGGGGAAAGACTCTCCAGAAATTGTTGCTACTATTGATTACTGGGATTATCCTGTACGGCCTGTGTGGAGGAGAAAACGTTGCAGTCTACCTGTCAAAACACGCAAACAGACAGACAAACTATCCATTCTCACACCCTGTCTCCTTCAGGTGTAAACCAATTAATACACTGCCAACAAGCATGTGCTTGTCAAAATTTCAGATCTAGGTGTATCAGATTAATTATCTCATTATGAAGAAGTTATTAACTCGTTTCAATCTTTCAATTCAGGATATCTTCTTGTTGATCATAAATATGTATTGTATGCTTGAAGAAAACTCCTTTTGTGGCACATTACATACATTGCCCATTTCATGTGTTTCTTTTTTAGGTTGTATGTTTTGAGATAAAGGACTCAAGTTGAGCAAACTTGTAGCAAGTAACAAGTAATTCAATTTTCTTTTTAAATATGATCATATGTTGTAGTTTTTTTGTTTGCTAAATTTAAGAATGCAAAAAAAAATTGTGTTTAGATTGAATTGAAAAATTGGGTTAATTTTTGTGAATGTGTGTCTACGTGTTATTTCTAGACAGATCCTGTTTATTTTAAGGTTTCTTGTCATGGGGCTCTTTTCTCAAATGCCTCTATACTGTACTTTATTTTTCTCACTGTTTCCTGCCTCTGTGTTGTTGCTGCTGTGATGTTTCTCAGCTGCAGCTTTTGCGTTCCTCTTCCACTGTGATATTTATGTTGTGTTTACATGTAGCTGATGTCACGGTCAAGTAATTTGCGCGTGTCCTTGCATGTAGCAGCGACTGTTTGAAATGACAACCCTCTGTGTTCCCGTGTTCAACTGCGAGTAGGTCCTGCATAATTTACACTGCTCTCTGACTCATTTGAGCTGTGTTATGATGGTACACCTTTGTTTTCACTGTGGTGAATCTGACATTTTCTGCTGCCGCTTCCCAGCATGGAAAAAAAAACCTCTTTGTTAAAAAAAAAATACAATAATTATGCAATTGATTTGTTATTCAAACTTTCAGACTTGGGTTAAATACACCGTAGACTCATCAGAGTGACTGAGAATATTTGGCAAATAGCTGCTTATAAAACTGGAATTTGTAGTTGTTTTTGCATAAGATGGATTGGATACTATTAAAGGTAGCACAAATACATGAGGATCAGGATCATGTACATTATATCAGCTGAACATGCATGCATCACACTCAGCAGCCCAGCTTTAAACTGCCTTATGCAAAACTAATCACTCCCAAAACAAAACCCTCATAACTAAACTACCAGTGACCTCCAACCCCAAACACTGAAAAAGGAAACTAAAACAACAAAACCCCAGCACGATTTGATGCCAGGGATGAGGAATCAGGAGGGATACTGCATCAGCTGCATCAAGTCACACTCCCTGTGTACAGGCTGCACATGAGCTGGAAAACAAACATGGCTGAGTTTGCTATATACTTTCATCTCTGCAAATCACTTTAAAGGGACAGTTTCCTACACAACGCTCTCATTGTGTCCCATGCGCGGAAACTACAGATTCAATATGCCAACCTTCATGCATTAAAGGGATAGTTCACCCAAAATTCAAATTTCACTCATTATCTACTCACCCTCATGTCTACTAAGGGCTGGGAGAATTTTCAGAGTCCTCCGTGCCTTCTCTGAGTGACGGGGGGCTCCGCGCAGCAGTATTTGTCCATATAATGGTTGTGAATGGTGCTCACTTTTCTTTGTCCAAAAAGACACACCAAAAAACATCCAAATACCTCCATACTGCTTGTCTGTAATGTCCCTCTTGTATTGAAGCCCCGACATGAGAAATTGTTCCGCCAGTCAGTGCATATTCCTTGACACAGGAATTCCTTGACACAGGAAGAGCAGTGAACTGACCCTTCGCGTAAGCCCCGCCCCCTTGGTTACTGTTGCTACGGCGGGCAAGCTTTCACTCCCAGCCAGGCTCCTGGCAGTATTTGGTATCGATTTCAAAGGAAATATCAGCAAATTTCTGGATAAACTGTTCTGAGATAATAGAGAGAAGAAGTCACAAAGATCATTCATAGTTTTCAGTGACGTGTGACTCGCGCAGGAGGATAAAACATCTGTTCAACGACACGACTGGACAATGTACAGAGCAGCAGTAAGGACCGGTAATTTTACCGTCTATCAACCCACGAAGACTTACGTCATCTCACTGGTCATGAAACGTTGTCAAACTGCAAGTTTTTGGGCGATTGTGAACCACATACAGCTTTCGCTGCTGTTTTGTTTTCTCCCACCGCTGTATCAGTCAGTGAAAGCAGTCCCTGCCTGGAGGATCCCTCGCCTGAAAGCCCAGGTAAAAGCCCTAAAAGTACAGCTGTCATTTCGGAGGTGAACATATGGTTATCCCCATATTTACACTTGCTCAAGTCGAAAAAAAAGTCCGCTCGTATCTGAACATCTCTATATTGCTGCTGCCGCCGCCGCCACCGCCGTAGTAGCAGCAGCAACAACAACATCCTTCTCTACAAACAAATGTTTTTCGTCCTAGTCTCAAAATGTGTCCACAAAAGCAAACGTAATGACTCACTGCGGAAAGCTTGCCAGGCCTATAGTTACGGTTGCTAACGTAGGATTGGACAATAGCCGTTTGTGGGAGGAGTTGGCGAAGGGTCAACTGAGACACTGGGAGCTTTTTTTTTTGATGAAAAAAACGTTTTTAAACTTCCGCTACAAACAAGCTTAAAATATGGACTTATTTAATTTTTTTCGGAACAATTTCTCATGTCGGGGCTTCAATACAAGAGGGACATTACAGACGAGCAGTATGGAGGTATTTGGATGTTTTTTGGTGTCTTTTTGTCTTTTGAAAAGTGAGCACCATTCACAACCATTATCAAATACTGCTGCGCGGACCCCCCGTAACTCAGAGAAGGCACGGAGGACTCTGAAAATTCTCCCAGCCCTTAGTCGACATGAGGGTGAGTAGATAATGAGTGAAATTTGAATTTTGGGTGAACTATCCCTTTAATGCATGAAGGTTGGCATATTGAATCTGTAGTTTCCGCGCATGGGACATAATGAGAGCGTTGTGTAGGAAATCATTAGAAAGGTTTAGAGAGGAAGAGTGTGGATGGAAGTTAAACATTTTTTTTTTCAAAGTTTGAATAAAACCAGTATCATGTTGAAATTGAATTCAGTGAAAGCCTGAGTCTGAGGAGAAAGAATAACCCACCACAAACACACATACAATGAAAAGTTGATATTTAGAGATGGAACTGATGATTGTGCGGTTGTGCGTATTGTTGTACTGTATATTAAAAATGATCAGTCGTGTTTGGTAATATGCCAGGATTCATATCAGCAAAACTGACTGAATTCATTTCTGTGGACGGAGATGTGTAGAGCAGCTGAATGAATGAAAATGAGTGGGGCAAGAAATTAAAGAGATAAAAAGGATGAATAAAAAGGGAAGAAGAATAAGAGAATGTTTCAGTTTGATGTCACAGCACTGGTTCTTAATATCGCTATTGTTATTTTGTTTCCTTCTTTTTCTCCCCTTTTTCTTTTCTTCGTCCTTCCTCAGCCAAGAGGAAACTGAGCTTGCAACCTTGACACAGGAAGAAACTTCCAAAACAAGAGTAATCATTTTCTGCCTCATTCCATTTGAGGAGAAGCACAGAAGAGTGGTAGGCGATGATTTTGACCCGGCAGCACAAGGCATCAATCTGAATCAAAGGAGGCAAAGTTGTGGGCAGTCCACACTGTCTGTTTCTAATGCTGCTCCACTCTCCGCTGCCAGATTGGGCGAAAAGGAGGGTGGGGGAGTGCAGGGGATGGTAGAAACAGCAGATAATTGGCGAGTGGATGAAAGGCAGAGGCATGCAGGAGGAAGGAGAGAGAGAGACAGATAAAGGGGGACAGAGCGGCCGAGAGGTTGAGATGAAGTGAGTTAAAAAGTGGAGGGTGGTGCGTGGAGGGGCTGGCGAGTGACTTCAGAAAAAGAGAGTAACCGAGAGGTGCAGGAGTGTGTTAGCGAGTGAGGGGGGAGGTGTGTGTATATGTGTGTGTGTGTGGGGGGGGGGGGGGGGGGGGGGGGGGGGACACTCAGAGTCCAATTGAGATGAAGGACAGAAAGGAGCAGGAGGTGAGGAAGATGCTTGCTGCAGATGAAATGTGTCAGGTACTTGAACACAACTGCCTGTTGTTCTGACAGAGAGAGAGAAAGAGAGATGTCCGACTCTCTCACTCTCTGGCTCTCTCTCTCCTCTCGTCCCTAAGTCCCTTAGCAGATGCTGGTTCAAACTGAATTTGTCTTTTTTTTTTTTTTTTTTTTTGACCGGTAAATCTTGTTATATTGTGAAAAGCGCGAAGGAACAGATGTGCCAGTACGGCCTGGGAGATATCCAAAATTAAATATCTTGATAGAACCAAGTCAAGTGCCGCAAAATGGAATACGGTATAACAACATTATAAAACAATTATTACGATATACAATATTATTTTTATTATGAAATCCCGAAGCAACACATATGATATACAATATTATTGTGATATAGAATATTTCATTAACACAAAATACAAAATATTTTATCACAAAGTACAATATTATTTCTATAAGAAAAATATATCAAGATATACAATATTACTGTGATATACAGTTTTAAAACATATATCACAATATATAATAGTATTGTAATATATATTACAATATCATATTATTGAGTATTTTCATGTCTGCTGAAAGATTACTCCCAGGAAAGATGGACGACACACTGAGTGTTCAAGACAGCAACGTGTGAAAGCTTTTAAGAAGTGGTCATGTAGCTCTGTATCCCCAGGGCTTCACAACCTGAGCTCACAGCTCCACCAGGGCTGCGGGTGGTGGAGGTCCTTGACTTTCATCAAGGAGATGAGCATCAACAACCATCTGATTTTTAATCACAGTTTCTCTCTTCACACAAACACCGGCAATTTTGTTGTCTTAAGCAGTGCATCTCTGTTATGTTTAGTCTTTAAGAGGAGCTAAGGATAAACCAACATCATTTCATCACCACTATCTATTCTTTACTAAAACAAAACAACAAAACACTATTGAAGTCACATCGACGTGTCAGTACATTATTGTGTCTAATCTGTTTTCTGCAGTGAGACCTTCAGCGTCTCCACACACAGTCACCATCTTTTCCTCTACACTGAGAGTTGATGTTTACAGTTGTGTCTGTCATGACCCTGGGGGTAATCAGATTTTTGCAGGGGCACACACTGTGGCTTAACCGTCTCTGTCTGTCTGTCCACCAAAACAGCCTCAGCCTTCCTTCTGTCTAATTACCTGTCCGTTAGCCATCTATCTGCTGATCTCTTCAGACCTTCAGCCTCTCCACAGGTGCCTGATTGTCTACCATCTTGTTTGTCTCCGTGTTGGACAAATGGATCTGTCCACCTACACAAGCTTTCCTTTGTGTTTCTTTTAAAAGCTGCTTAGAGGAAGTGATACTCCACGACACTGTCTCTAAAGACAGCTCTGTCTGCCAAAGTGCGACTCTTTGATTGCTACACTGGTCTGTTTAAATAGTCGAATCTGTCATATGTCAGAGAGGAGTTGTAATTTCACACACTAACAGTGACACTGCAGAAAAACCCCACCAGAGGAAATATACTTAAATAAACTAATCCAGTGTTTTGCAGATGTCCTGTATAATTTTTCAGATTCCAAAGGCAGTACGTAGTCGTAGTTGGGCCTGTGGAAAAGCAAACCTGTTCTTGGAGGGTTCACAAGTTGAACAATTATGAACCAGCTCAGAACTAACACCAGGTTCATCTTGGTGGAAAATAGGTAGCTGGTGGTTTTAGAGTTTCTTATGAAACACAGGAGAAGCGTAAAATATGGGACTTTAAGGTTAAATAACTGCTGTCACACAAATGACTGAGCCCGTTTACTCACTGTATTACTTCTCTCCACTTCACCACTTGTGCCACTGTTACAGTGATGGAAGGAAAAGTACGTGACAGGAGAAGAGAGAGGATGTAGTGCTGAGTTTTGCCTCCTCTTCTCTCTCTCTCTCTCTCTCTCTCTCTGTCTCTCTTTCTATACATCAGGACTTTGATCAGTAAACCTCGACTGTACTGTATGTGCATAAATGATTTCCCATGGTAGCTGGGCACGTGGCCCATTTGTTTCTCTGCAGCAAATGCACAGTGTGATGACGCGCTGTGGAGACTGAAATCTTGTTCTGACAGCAAACGATGGCTGAAACTTTTATTTAATTAACTGCATCATTTCATCTTCTCAGTCATCTCATGAGTCTCGGTTATTAATCGTGTCTTTAGAGAAAATCGAGCTGTGTGTGTGTTCTAACTCTGAACAACATAAACAAAGCATCATGTCGTGATTTAACAAACTCTAAAATCAAAATTATGAAAAATAATTTTAAAAATCCACCAACTGGATCGTAGCATATAAACAAACCCAAAAGAGCGAACTTTAACCTAAACAGTTTGTTCTGGTTTTAATATAGATTCAGAAAATAGTGGCATTTGAAACTTGTATCACTGCAGTCCCATCTGTTCATTCCTGCAAGATTAGATTGAAGGAAGCAAATACTTGTTTTTAAGTTAACAGAAATTATGGATAAAAGATAACAAGTTAATAGTGGATAGTGTGTTTATGAATTTGTGATGACTAATTATTACACACACACACACACACACCCTTGTAATGCTAATTATAAGCTAAAGTCTTAACCCAAGTCTTAACCCTCAAACAGCCCTTGGAAAAAGTGAGGACCGGCCAAAATGTCCTCACTCGGTTGGTTAAAAACTCTTTTCGGTCCTCACAACGTAGTAAGTACAAGAACACACACATACGTATATATTGCCATATGCTGTGTACTAACTTGGAACAGACAAGTACATTAGTCGCTCTCATGTGGCCATGGTTTGAAATTTACTGATTACTTCTAACACGACTGCACTGCTGTGATTCCAATTTCTGTTGCACTGCGTTGACTGCGATTTCTGATGGCATCATAAACTCATGAAAAAGTTGGTGATAAGTTTCTGAATGTCTTTCTTCAGGACAACCTTCCTCTGCATGACGTCAGCAGCCTCTTGTTTCCAGGCTTTACGTGGGCATCACACCTGCAAAGAGGTAGGACAACAAACACATACACTGTCAGCCTATACGGAGCTATGAATAGAGCTGCTAAAAGACACATGTCCTGGAGAAATTTCGGTTCACAGGTCACGTAATGTTTCATAAAAAAAAAATAGATATTTGGTCGCAATTCAGTTGAGGAAAGCATTCATTTCCCAGACCAGAAGTTTCCAATCTTTTTTCCAACTCATAGCCCTCTTGAAAATTGGTGTTTTTACAGTTATGGTGTCAGAAGTGGCACACCATTTACCGTAATGCTTTTTCAGAGCACTTTTTTTTTATTTTAATAACAATCAAACATTCAGGACTGAACTAAAGCAGGAAATCATGCAGGATGCTCCACAGTCTCCAGCAGCTTTATCGCAGTAAAAGGTCTTATAAAATAATATTTTTGAAAAATGTTTGCAGCTTGTTTTAGTTCATTTATTTATTTATTTATTTTGGGCCAAAATCATGCTTATTATTCATTGGCCCACCTCCATGGCGCCCTAGTAAATAATTTATTCACTTATTACTGCAAAGTTTCTGATTGCTTACTAAGATTTCATTTTCATTTTGTATTTCCATTATTGCCTAAACTAGATTTTTTTTTGTTTGTTTGTTTTGTTGTGTTTTGCTAGATCACAGCAGAAACAAATTCTAAACACAACTCTAGCCATACAGTACCCAGTGCAATGTCCAGTCCAGTGTTACCTGTCATTTAGCTCTGTGTTTGGTCTCCACCAGCTCCTGATGGAAACATCTGGCTCTTTAGCTGCTTAATGCTCCACCATGTTCACCAGCTGCTCTATGTCTGTTGATACTATAAGAAAGGTGAGAGTGAACCAGAGCAGTAACATTTAGTATGGACAGATAAACAGTGAACTGAGTCTCGCTGTTCAGCTCTGTGAAGGGGATCTGCAGACTCAGCTGATGATTCTCTGTAGCTTCTTTACTACATTGTTTTCCCATTTTCAAATATTGATTATAGCTTCTGTAATAACAGGTAACACATCCAAACTGCTTAGGGGTTATTGACTCCTCTGTCTTTCCTTCACTGCTGTCTGATGAAAGGAGGGATTGATTGCAATCAATTGATATTGATTACAGTCTATTATTATCTCTGACAAACTGCTCTTGAACTTTGCCATCACTGAGCTTCAAGTGTAAACAAACCATCAAAGCCGTCTGCACTCCATCAGTCCCACTTCCCAAAAAAGCCGCCTCACTTTTTTTTTTCCGTTTGTTCTCACTAAACAAAAATATAAACTAACGCATAATTAAAGACTGAGTGGGCAGATGGATACGGAAAGAAAAGAGGGAGGTATTGAGGGGGAGGGGAAGGAGGAGGGTGGGAAAAACATAATGACCGCTGTTGTTGTTGGTTACACAACTCTTAAAAGGGTCTGCAGCTATTTCCATCTCTGGTGGGCTGCTGTAAGTATGCAAATGTTATCTCCTTCCTCCCTGCCGAGCTTTAAGAATGCAAATATAACAGGAGCAGCATATGTTCAGATTTAAATATGCATGACTAATGAGCCTGAGGAGCTAATCACCATGGCATGAGGGCAGGAAGTGTGGTGGCTGTCCACGAGAAAGCTGAACTTTCGGCCTCTCGCTGTCTGGCAGCTATGTGCACAGGTAGCTTCCAACGAGGCCATGATGAAGCTGCTGATCTTATACACCAGCACCGACATGCACTGACTTTCTCAAGTGTTTTTAGATGGGCTTGTTTGTTTTCCTGTGTCGGTGCATGTGTGTGTTGTCCCTGTTAGTCCACTTAGCTCCCAGACAAGGAGTCTCATGGGTGGAATCCTCAACAAAGCCTGATTGTCCCTCGGGTGTCGTGATCAATGAGTTCGAGAGAAAGAAAACCAATGTGTGAGTGTGCAGCCACCGAGCAGCTTTGTGAGTCTGCAATGTGTTTCTTTGAGCTAATATCTGATGACAGCGTGTTAATATATTGAAAATTACAGTGGTAACACACTGATGTAGAGCAGATTTAATGTTCATTATGATCACTGTTTCTGTGCCCTTTGATTTTGTTCTCATTTTAATAGTTTTCTTGTTTACCATGACATTTTTTTTTCTTTGTCATGCTATTCATTTATTTATTTCTGATTCTGATCTATCACGCTCTAATTTGTATTACTGTCGACTCAGTTGGGTCTATTCTCGTCTGAAGTCCTGAGGGTGATTTGTGCCTTATTGTTTTTATCTTAAAGATTATGATTATCAATATAAAGAGAAGTAGAAAAAAGGTTGGCTAAACAACAAACAACAGGAAAAATGTATACAGTATATACAAGTTAGACCTTGTGATGGCGTTAGAGGAATGTTCAGAGTATTGGCAAAGTGATTGAAGTTCATCCTGAAGGGAGCATGAACATCTGAATCACATTTTAAGATAGATAGATAGATAGATAGATAGATAGATAGATAGATAGATAGATAGATAGATAGATAGATAGATAGATAGATAGATAGATAGATAGATAGAGTAGATAATCTTTATTACGGACTCAGGTCCATTATAAATAAAAGGAGACAATACAAAGACACATACAATACAAGATAATAATAATTCATCCAGCAGCTGTCCAACAGACATTTCACTCTGAACCTAAACAAGCAGAATTCATTATCAAAGAATCATGAATGTCTGTGTTGATTCAATCACCGGTGTTTAGACATTTCACTAAACAAGTGAAAATATTAATTCTGTATTCTGGCACTAGATCAAGCCCCAGACAGACTTCTGGTTGAGATGAACCATGAAATCTGGATAACAAGTATGATTAAACTCAGAGTTGAGTTGGTTGTTTGTTCATGCGTCTGTGGGTGTGTGACCATGTGTTTCTGAGTGTGTCCTGGCTGTTGTCTGTTGTGTTCTGATGCCAAGTCATGGATCAGCTGCTCAGGATGATTTATGTGTGTTTGACCTTCACCAGAAATCAGTGCTCTGACACTTTCTACCCGTGTTGTGGAAGTTCACAAGTCAGATGAGCAGGATGTAGAAAAATAGAGATGCAAGAGAAGTAGGAGCGAGCAGACAGGACGATGGGGAAGCGAGTCAAATCAAGGAATATTTGACTTTGTCAGTGAGGTATTTTGAGGCTGCTCTTCCCTGCTTTCCCGTTTCATTTTTTTTTCTCCCTTAGTTAAATATTTATCAGAGAGACATGCAGCCCCGATATGTAAACTGGACATGTGTCCGATTTAACTTTGTCAGTTTACATAGCCACATTGCATTCCTAGCTAAAAATAGTCTTGTGTTCAAAACACCTTCATCTGCTAAAAATAGATGAGCAGAGAAACACCTCCATCTGCCCTCTGCCCATTCACTTCCACTCCAGGCAGTGGGAGCCTTCTACAGACAAAACACTCTGTTATTTATGTTATTTATGAACAATCATAAATATCCAGGACAAACAACTTCTCTGGCGCGCTCACATGCCGGGTCGTCTGCAGCTCTGTAAAAATAATGGAGCATTTGTTGTGGTTTGTTTCTGAGTGGGGTTCATCCCCATGCTGTGTGTTCTGCACTCATACGATATATAGCCTACATAAGGAAGGAGTGGACTAACACAGGGGTTCTCAAATGTTTTGGGACTAGGGACCCCAGGAGATAAAAGTTACCAAGGACCCCCCCATAATCCTCACACTGATAAAACATATGTTTAATGTCATTTGTACCCCTAAATGCCATAGGAGTAGACTTATTTTGTTTTGAACTTTTCAACCTAAATATTTAAGATCTTAATCTTATACCATCATTATACTTATAAACACAGGGTAATATTTATTCAGACTACTTAACAAAAACTTCACCAAATTAACTGCAGTCACATCTGTGTTCAAAACAGAGTGAAGATCTGGTTCCATGTCTTTGGAGGTGAGTGCTTGCCGATGCAGCATACAGAATTAATAATTTATTGCAAAATATTCTTCAGACCCCCAAGCTATGGCTCGCGGACCCCTGGAGCCCGGGGACCCCAGTATGAGAACTGTTGGACTAACAAAACAGCAGTACCTCAGCTTGACCACCCCTCCCATCAGTTATTCTCTGTTGGAACCAACTATGAACATCCCGGTTATAGGACAGTAATTGATGAGAATAAATCACTGATTTTGTTTTTAAATCTGTTTAAATGTGCATTATATATGAATGAACGTGACATAAGGAAGAGATTCAATTGAACATGGCAATGTGCATGGACAAATGCTGAAGTACTATACTGACTAGCTTACTGGTTTCCTCTCAGATACCTTTCAACATTCAATTCAGTTTTATTATAGTGCCAATAATCAAGGCACTATACAGAGGAAGGTCAAGACCTTCTGATACGATTGAAAGAAATCCAGCTTTTACCACTATGAGCAGCACTCGGCAACAGTGAAAAAGGAGAAACTCCTGTTACAGGAGAGAAACTTCAACAGAACAGACAGACACTGAACACAGGCACGCAAAACTGACACCAGCCACCACAAAATACACTTTTAAGACCAGAATGTCCCACCTCACTCGACCCCCTGTTGTTTGTCCATTGCCCTAACTGTTGGGTGGCAGATGACACCGTAGCAGTTGCCCTTCACCTGGCCCTGACCCACCTGGGTGGGAATGACATAATGTCAACACGTTCTTGCTCAACATGATCTCCAGTCAGTCAGTCAGATTTACTGTTACTACCTGCAGAACCACAACAATGAACAGTGGAGATGCCCAGAGCTGGTCAGTCATAGCTTGTACTGCGTCATTAAGTTTGCAGAAAGACTTAAAGCAGAAGTAAGCGATCCGGTCGTTTTGGCTAACCTCTTGTCAGCCGATGGAGTTAGCAGTCCCAGTCCTCGTCCCTACGTCACCACATTCACGCACATCCCTTGGCTGCACACACAGAGAGGACCGCCCCTTTATGCCGTTCTCTCTCCTCATTAGATAAAGGTTGTAGGATACAAGGAAGGTTTTCTCCTCGGCTTACAGCAGAGCAGAGTGACTGACAGACCCGTGACACTCTATATAAATGATTGCCGTCGGAAGATATAACTATTTACGACTTATATTAACACAAACATTCCGCTTACTTCTGCTTTAAGAACTGATGTAGGAAAAAATATCTTCCATGAACTTTAAACTTAAAAGGGAAATTATTGTTTCAGAAGCTGCATGTTCCTCACCTGCAGGGTTAGGGTTAGGAACCACCACCATCCCATCTGTTTTATCAAAGAAAAGATGAATGGTGCTGCTTACAGTCAGTGTGTGGTCACCTCTGAGTTCAGCACCCCAAGAGTTGTAGCTTTAAACATCAATATGACATGATGAAGTTTTGTCAGCCAACTCGTAGCTGATGTTGAGGTTTATTAACAAATCTCCTTCATCATTAACTCTGTGGCTTTTCTCTGGTAGCTGATCACACAATAGCTGCAATGGTTGGAAAAATTTCAGTTCAGATCCCAACAGCAGCAGCAAATTGCGAGGCTGAGCCATGAATGCCAACAGCTCACTGTCTGAAAGCACCTTCAGGAAGGTGAGCATTACCTCCAGGATAAAAGAGAGTGGTTCTGGTTCAGCTGCATCATTGCCTGATACAAACCAGCAACACCTCAGACGGATCATATCATCATGTCTCGGTTTTAACATAGTAAGCACAGAATCTAGACTCACCTGAACTGAACTTCCTTTTCACCACTATCCATCTCCTGGAGTCTCAGTTTTGCTTCCGCTTACATGTTGGACTCATGCTGCTGTTTGCACAAAACAATCTTCCCCACTTGTTTTCACATTTCAACAGTCCCCAAGGAATAGAAATACTGCTCTTCACTGTTCACCCTCACCCCCACCCTCCACCCCCGCCTTTCTTTCAGTTTCCTGTTCCTCCTGTTGTAGATTTTCTGAGTGTGGAAGTCGTCCAGCGCAGTCGACAGTCTGAGAGGTTTTTAAACCCGCCGTATCGCTACTGCTGCTGTAACTAATTTGCAGATAGACCAGCTATTGATTTGCTTCCAGGCATGGAGCAGATGTTTGTCCGCAGTTTTAGCTAAATCAGGGCAGTAAATCCACAATAGTGGAGAGAGGAATGAAGAGGCTTTTCATTTTTTGAGGGGCAGACATAACCTGTTCTTTATTGTCTGTTTTTGTTGCCAGACAGAAGCAGACATGGTAGATTCCAGGGAAATTTCACAGCTTTGGTTTTTCCAGTGTAATAAAGCACAGAAAGCAGAACTATTAAATGACCCATATTGTATGCAGTGAATGTTCTGAATATAAAGTATGCTTAGATGCTATTTTATATGAAAGTATCATAGAGAAATGCAAACACCCTGCATTCAGAAACTGAGCCTGGCTGACCCACCTAGAGCTCCAGAGAAAAGCCTGAGAGAGGAGATGTAAAACCACAAATATATCCTCTTATAGATCAGCAATTGAGATTTTCAGAACCAGAAACTTTATGAATCCCCTGAGGGAAATTGTTTTGTTACAGTGTTAATTCCAAAATATACAATATCACAATAAAAAAAAGAATAACCCCTTCCCAGTTTCAAATAAATATACCCTCTTACTGTAATATATCAAAATATACCATGAATTTGGACTCACACAAATTATCAGTCCCGGTGCTACTGAATCTAAGCGCTCCTCATCCAGTTCCTCTGTGCTCAGCCACATGTTTATCCTACATTTATCCTACTGTGTGAGTGTATGTGTGTGTGCATCTGTGTGATGGGGGGTGGGGGGCATTGCTTTTTAACCATGTTAAGCACTTTGTGCTGCACACTTGCTGTGTTTTATAAATAAAGATTGATTTGATTTGAATAATAATGAATAACATTAATAGTTTGGTAACACTACATAATATGGCCCGTGTCTTGGTGCGTACGTATACTGTTCACTTACCACCTACTTTATTATTTATTTATTTTCAGAGTATGAGAGAATAGCACCTGCTATGGGGTTTCAACATATTCTTATTCCAAATAATTAAATTAAGTACAAGACAAAACATAATAAATCCCTGAAATATGGGTGAAGCTTGCCGGCTGATACGTCCAAGAAAATGACTGTCACATTACAACTGCCATGTGCAAAGAGCAAAAGCATTTTGTTTATATTGTACAGTACTTAATTCAATATACTTAAAATTATTAGTAGGTTACTCTTTAAGTTTCGTGAATTACACAGTTAGTGGTGGTGGTTACAGTACCAATAGTTTCATTCAAGTTTGGGACCTTTAAAAATTTGAACTGAAATATGAACCATGAACTTTCACTGTCCACTGCATTGTTCTATATACTGTTGAAATCTCCAACTCGGAGCTGTATATAATATTAATGGTAAAAATACATAACGTCTTTTCACCATTAATATTTAAATGCACAGCAAACATTTTCTGTTTGACAATGAAAAATCCATATTTACACAGCCCCTTGATTTAAACAAGCGCTATAAGGTAATATTGCTTTTTAATCCAAATTTTACACTTGATTTAGCATTTTATCATAAGAGTACAGGCTGCTCTGCCTGTACTGCAGCACAAGCCATCTGTTCCTCTAATTCATTCTCATTTACGTGGAGCAATAGCAGCCAGATAATACAATGGTATTTCCTGCGGACACACCCGGCGTCCACACTTTGATTTACATCTTGATTTATGAGCTCCAGAGAGACAAAAGTGAAAAAGAAAAGGAAAAATAAAAGAACCCACACAGAGTTTTTTTTCTGAATAACTGAATGCACAACAGGCAGAGATGTGCATTAGGGAGATTCTTTGGATAAATGCACTGTGGTTGTACTTGCTCTCAGTTATTTTCCCGTGTCATGTGGTTTAGTAAGTACTGGTTGTAAGTGGACCAGCGGAGAAGCCACCAAAGGGAGCCGTGGAGCTGGGCCGTTAAATTCAGCTCACTTTTTCATGAGTTTGGTATCTGGAACCGGAGAAGGCCGATAAGGTTTGTAACCCTCTGTTGGGGAAAGGACGAGATATGATACTGTCTGCAGCAGAGGGATTTTACTGCATGGGGAGAGAAACAATCACATGAATGGGGAGAGGAAGAAAATCAGATGATTAATATGAGACAGTGCTGGGAACTCCACTGTCTGTAAAATAAATAGAGAGGTACAGAGAGAAATCATGTCTTAAAATTAAATTTTATGAAAAGCAGATATGTATTGTGGACACGAACAGCGTGAAGATTACATCTGGGCACAAAAACGAATTTGTTGAATTAGTTGGAAATTGAACGCAGCATTGTCACTCAGTGATATGAATAGTTCAGCTAATAGTTGAGTTCAGGAAAAGTCAAATAACTTTGGATCAGATTTGACAAAGTTTTGGGTAAAATGTGGTCTTAGGCAAAATTGGGGGTGTGGGTGGATATAGGCCTGTGCAGTGACATTTAAAGTGGTTAAGTTTATTTTTTCTCATTTTAAGTTAAAACGCCACTCACAAAATGTGTTTGCAATGATAATTGGAGTGAAAGTCAAGCATCCTAACACTCAACACAGAGCTGGCTGCAGGGCTGAGGCAGCGTGAGCAATTAATGGGGGGAGGGGGAGAGTTGGATATGAGAAGAAAATGAAAAAACATCATAGTCATACATGCAATTTGTAGAAGCAAACACACTCTGTACATTGTCAATAGATAATGCTTGTTGGTATTTCTGGCTGACAAGCAATTTTCATCACACACATGCACATAACATTTGCATGTGTCTGATTCTTTCCAAAACCATCACTCACAGCTGTTTGTGAAGTTAAACATCTGTAGTCATCAGTAGCAGGGGCTTGTGTGTGTGTGTATGTATGTGTGTGTATGTGCGTATGTTGCATCTACATTCTCCACTTTATTGAAGCGCAGCTTGTAATCTCACTCCTGCATCCTACACACCAGGATCTAACAGTAATTGACTTCTTCACGTTTTATACGAACTGTTTCACGCTGCTTCAGATTTACACAGTGAGATTATACAGCCAGCGATTTCTTCTGGCCATTGACTGGTCCCCTTCCAGGGAGTTTCTCAGGTTATGTAAGTGACCGGATTGCTTTTTGTCACAGTATTTACAGTGGGGGGATTGTGCGATTCTCGTGCACGAGTGAAAGGGACTTTTTTTGGACGCTGTTTGAACAGATCTTGCCTGAGGCGCCACTTAGGATCTGACTTACAAAAACACAACCTCTGTCACAGCGCTTTATCCAAAGCCGGCTGACAAGCACTGAGATCATGTATGAAGCTGAGACACACGGACAACGCGAGTCAAAACTGTAAAACTGCCCTGGATGGCTTGAAAGCTGCACTGTCCCGCTGCGCTTGGTGCAGACTGTACCGCCTGTCTCTGCTTCAGCCTGATGTTATCTTCTCACACATGCTGCCTGATCCGATCTGCCGGCACTATCTGCTTTCAGTCTGCAGACACAACAAGCAAAAGCATTCAGAAAGTATTCCAACCCCCTCTTGAGAAAGTTGCTGCCCAACTTTTGAACTCCCATGAGATATGGTATAGCTTGGCCTTCCTTAGTCAAGGTCCAATCCCATCTTTCAGCCCTTTCCCTTCACATCAGCAGTAGAGTATCCCAATGCTCTTTCAGGTGATGGGGAATGCCTATAGGGATGCTAACAAAGCCCTTCAAATGAAGACTATAAATTAAGGCGTGTGATAAAGTCCCCTTTAAGGACAATTCCAGGCAAATTCAAACGGGGCAATAGTTTCCTAATATTTTAGGTCTAAAAGAATGAATCTGAAGATTTTCTTTTTAATTGCTATGCAGTAGTTCTGTCTGTCCCCGCATCGCCACAACAGCGTATAATGAGCCGACGGATCTTAGGCTGTTTAGATCTCACAAAATCACATTTTCTTCTCAGGCAACATCAGATGGCTATTCAATACACATACATTGAGGGGTTTGTTTACTTCAAGAAAGCCGACATGTCTGTAAAGTAAGGTAGCCTGAGGCGCTCCTGATTGTTTTATCAACAAAGGAATATCAACTCGGAGGCGTGGCGTAACTGTAAGCGTAAATCTGGCTATTGTTTATTCTGCCTGTAAACATACCGAGCGCGTCAACTTGACTCTCGCGTTTTAAAATTACAATGGCCATTTTATGTTACACTCAGTCTTGTGCCTCTTGTCTGCTACTTGTTGCATTCATTTGTGTGACAGTCCTACATTTTTACATATTTTCATGTCTGATGCAGCATCATGTCCAAAATTTAACTGAGGTCCAGCAGCAGAGTATTAGTTGGACTATTGTTTTTTTTTTACTGCTGATCTAATATCAGTACATTATGATGAGGATGGTGACATTTTGTGGTGGTCTAATTTCATGGGGGAGTCTTTCTACCCTCTGCCCCTTACCACTCTGTAGCAAGGGGTAGGGGTATCAGTGAGAACTAGGACTGGTGTGTCACTGAAGAGGAAATGTAGGAAAAGCCATAACCCAGAGATATTACGAGATACCAACAAATGTTTGTAGATCAGGGAATGATGGGTGAATAAATGAGTCAGTAAAAGTGCAGCAGACTGGATGTAAGTCGTCACTGTGCCAGAGACAGCTGGTCATCTGCCGTCCTGGAGGTGCTAAAGCCTGGAGCTCGTCCACATTCAGCAGCTATAAAACAATAAAGAAGTGTGAAGGAAAACAGGGGCGGAGGAGGACACATCAGGTCAGAAGGAGGGAGAGGAGGACGGGGAAATAAGACGAGTCCATGGCACAAATACAGAGAGAAATAATGAGAGGGCAAGGAAGAGGTGTGAAGAAAAATCAAAGTGAGAAGGAGGCAGGGAGTCTTTCCAGGGAGACGGGACGCCGATGCCTTCCAAGTACTATTTCTCTGTCCACTCAGCGTGAGGAATATGCGACAGAGGAGGCGGGAGGACAGGAGGGAGGACAACACCTCAGAGTGCTATTCTGCCACTGTTAGTTCAGACTGAGTGCCCTCGTAAAGAGACCAAGAGGCCGGGGGCCGTTTACGGTGCCAGCTTTTTTAGAAACAGATGTTTTACTGGATCAACCTGGCACTGTAGGGGGGAGGGAGGGAGGGAGGGAGGGAAGGAGGGACAGCCTGGTAGTAAAGACTGAAGCTGACAGACTGAGAGAAGAGCTGAAAGCCAGAGAAGAAGAAAGGAAGAGGGAGGGAAGGTCGAGATAATGAGGCTGGTGAGGAGTTGAGTTGATACAGACTGAGGGGAAACAAAGACAGAAAGAAAGTCGGGGGTTCAGGGAACAAACTGACACAAACAACTTTTCCTGCAAAGAACTTTGAGAAGTTTTTGTTTGTTTTTTTCTGTTTTTGGAGCAAATAGACTAATGTGCAGAGGGACGAAGTTGAAGTTATTATATTTGCGACCGTCACTGCATCATTTATTGTAGCAACTAATTAAGTGACAAAATAAACAGTCAGCTGTCATTCTAGTGCTCAGACAGAAATGCTCACAGCAGCATGCAGGCAAAATAGCAACACAAACGTGCTAATGTTAAGCTGTATTCACGATGCTAACATTTGCAAACAAGCAGCTGATGGAGTTGTCATTAGTTGTGCAGGTGTTTGGCACTCATCGCATATTTTTCTGATGAATTTGGTTGCGTTGGTCGAAATTGGTCAGCACGGTGCCGCAGGTGTTCACACTGTGCCCTCGCAGCAAGAGGGTTCAGGGGTCGAAGCTGCCGGCTGCCATGTTCTCCTCAGGCCTGCGTGTGGGTTTCCTCCCGACGTCCAAAGACTCTGCATGTTAGGTTAATTAATTAGCTGTAGGTGTGAATGTGATTGTGAAAGGTTGTTTGCCCCCTTCCCTCCCAACCCTGTATAGATAAGCAGCGTGGCTAATGAATTAATATTGTAGACTGAGAGACACTGAAGACACCCCAAACTTAAATGATCCATGGATAATTTCCAGGATGTTATTTCAGGATCAGAGAGGCTCGATCTCGTAGGGCTGGGTGATTATGGCAAAAATAAATATAGTGATTCATTGAACTTTTTACCTCAATTATGATTAATGAACGATTACAGTGGCGTCGTCCCCTGTCACCCCTGTGGTGAGAACATGAACGCAGAAGAAGAGGAAATAAACACTGTGCGTCTGCTCTGTCTGTCTCTGTCTGTCACTACGTAATGTACACATAGAAACCCTCCATTATCTGTTTTTGGGTAAACTGCTCACTTTACACAGTCAGCCCTTTATTTGAGTTTTCCTCCCTGTTGCTTCCATGTAGCGGACTGGATGGAGCGGTGTCACGTGACTGCACAGCCAGTAGTGTGTTTTTCAAGGGATGGTGCATATAGGGAGTTAAAGGCCAGGGGCGGGTGGGGGGCGAAATAACCAACGTGGGCAGGATTACGTTGGTTAGAAGCTCTAAATGTCGGTTTTGATTTTTTGACTAATTGCTATAGTTTGGGGTCAACAATCTGCTTCCAATTTACAACAGTTGCACACGCTCAGTGTGTGTGTGTTTTTTAGGGCCCGAGCGACGACAAGCGTCGGCGAAGGCCCTATTGTAATTGCTCTGTTTATTCTTCTTTCTTTATTATTATATTCTCCCTAAAATCGCATTTTTGGAGGCTTTTCCATGCCTCAAAATGTGTCAAATTTGGCATGCACATCAGGCCTTGCAAAAAATATGATATTTTAAAGTTGTTGGGAATGGGCGTGGCTAAATGGCGCCCCCCAAGAAATTTTCGAAACATCAGCCCCGCATGAAATTTGGTGGACTTATAGAACATGCCAAGACGCACAAAAAATCCTCTTGTGAAATCCCAAAAGGAAGTTGGCCATTTTGATTTGAATCTTTGACCTTTTTGAACAAACTCCTCCTAGGGATTCTGCCCGATTGACTTCAAATTGTCTACAGACCATCAAGATGCCATTCTCATCAAAAGTTATTAAAAAGAATGTCTGTAGGTCAAAGGGCGTGGCTTC
Source organism: Trachurus trachurus (assembly GCF_905171665.1). NCBI lineage: Eukaryota > Metazoa > Chordata > Actinopteri > Carangiformes > Carangidae > Trachurus > Trachurus trachurus. The sequence continues at coordinate 22,228,766 of NC_139896.1, read as the reverse complement.
TAGGGCCTTGTGAATTTTGGCAACTTTTCGTTTGCTCGCCATTTCACTTCGAACAGCTCCAACGGCAACAAACTTTATCGGAGCAACTTCAAACTTGCGGAACATGACGGTGGCTCCACCCTGAACAGCCTGATATATTAACATCCCACCTTACTCATGGCGCCCCCCGGTGGTGACAGGAAGTGACCAGCTTTTACTTAAACATGTACTGTTGGGACATAGTTGACCCCATCAACTTCATTCCACTTCTAATACATGCAGAACAAGTTGGTGAAGCTACATCATGAACGCTGTGAAGCTATGAGTAATGGCGTCCGTGTGGGGGCGACTTTCATCACTCGCCAAGAAATTACGTTTGCCCTTTTGATGGCTTTGATGAACTCATATCATCATGAAAATTGATACACAGGTCCAGGGTGGCTACCTCTGATATCCGTCACACCCATGGGGGGGGGGGGGGGGGGGCAAAATGCCTCTAAAGCACCCCCTTGAAATTTTCATATTTTTTGGAGTAGGAACATGAAAATTGGTTCACATGTGTAAGTTGAACAGACGAACAAAAAAGTCTCTTACACCATTGGTCTACTCCAAACAGGAATCTCACTCATGTCGCCCCCTTGTGGAAACAGGAAATGCTGTATTTAACATCAACATTGTCCGATTTGCTCCAAACTTCACGTGTGATTAGGGTCCGCCCCTAAACGCACCGGCCCATGTTTTGTTATGCTCCTACTGGCATTGGAGAAAAGCAATGACACACCAGACACAGTTGCAGGTTGTAATTTTTATATTTTAACACACACACGCACACACACACAGTGTTCTTTACAGACAGTCAGAATTTTCTCTCCAGACACCTGCCAGATTCTGTTAGGTTCACTTCCAGGTTTATGACTCCCCTCCCGCCCCTCTGCCCACCCCCACCACACAGAAGCATTACAGCCTGTTATTTACTTCTACTAAACTGTGCCCGAGGGCTTTTATTACCCACCAACCATCCACTCCCCCCTCTCGCCCCTGCAGGCACTTAACGGTACTCAATTTTGACACATCACCGGTGAATTAAGTTTAATCAAACACTTTTTAATTTAAAAAATCCATCTTTATTCATCCGCTGTTTGACCAGGTCAGACCATCAGCTTAATAAGAGTGTGAACTTTCGACCCCCCCTCATCCCACTCCCTCCTTAGTGAGTGTGCAAGGATTGATTGTATAAAAATACTGATTTTTGCCAACGTTTCTTAGATTGCTGAGTCGTATCCATCGCTTATGCGCATCGCCACTCAGCGTGTAGACCTCTTCACTTCCTTTGTGCTCTGACCCTGTTTTGTTACGACTCTTTCTTTTGCACAAACACAGACTTTCAGCCCCAGACACACACTCCCCAGTGAATGTGCACATTTCATGTTAAAACCTGCACTAAGTGGCTGCAGGTCAGTCTCGTCTCGGCTGAGCCTCTCTGAACATCCCTTATTAATGAGCCTTGGGGAGAAACCACAACACTCACAACAGCTTATGTACAGATGAGAGAGGGGTTAAGGGAGGACAGCGGGAAGAAAAGAGCTGGTGGTTGGGGGCGCGGGGGGGTGAGAAGGAAAAAAGGGAAAATAATTGGAGTGATGTGGATGGGGGCGGCTGGAGAGAGGGAAGAAGGCTGTGAGAGAGGAGTGGAGGACAGAGATAGAGGAGAACACAAAGGAAAAGAGGTTGACACAGAAAAAGTTAAAAAACAGAAGGAGGCGTGACGGAATGAAAGCAAGACAGCGTGACAGAGGAGACATAGAAAATAAAATATAAAACCATTTTTTATGAACTACAGCTATTACCTGAAGAATCTTCTGGAGTTGCAGCCTGTCCCACAGGTTGCAAGGCTCTCTCGCCCCTTGTATCTCGTCACACTGCAAAGCGGATTACAACGCCGAAGCCAAACAAAACCCCCGCAGCGCGTGCAGGCACACAACTCAGCAAAGGCAGGTATGAAAAGGTGTTTGCAAACGCAGCGAGCCAAGAGCTTAGTTACTTATCCATCGCTTATCTCACCATACCTCTGACATTTGACGAACGGTGCTCGACCAGTCAGGGCAGATGGAGGCAGTCAGAAAATAATTTATATCAATAAAGTTATGTGACATTTCTTTGCACTAAATCATGGAAACACTGAAATAAAAATGTTTTTAAAAAATCCTATAAAAGATGGAAGCGCCTCAGGGTTACAATGAGCATGAACCTTACCAATTAGATTTTAAATGCTTTTATTTGAGGGTAAGAGGTCGATAGTATTTGTTCTCTCAGGCGAAGTAATCAACAAATTAAAGCGTTTTAGTTTAGCTCCTTTAAATCAGCGCAGGTAAATGTGATTGGCTCCAAACTCCTGTTAAAAATCTGGTTTAATTATAGAATTATCCTAACAGGTTGTTAAAAGTTCTTTTTGATATGCTTATATACAGCACATAACATCTCTGGATTCCTGCACCTTTAACTTATGTCTCTTGACGTCGATATTTTTCAACTCAGCATTTACTTTATCCAAACTTTTCATCTCAATTAATTATATTCCCCCCTTTCCTCTGACCGCACCGACACTCTCTCTGCATGATTGTTTTATGGCAGCAGTAATAATGCAAAGACCATGAGGCCCTGACCTCCCGACCTTTGCTTCCCTCACTCCTGGAATGGAATCATATGTTTTAATGACAGGAAAAGTTTGTCAAAGGTTAACTCAGATGTTCCAGTCTGTGTTGTTCAATGAGCTTCACACACAAAGGGACAGGCATAATCTTTCTTTTGTCATGGCCAAAAAATAAAAACAAAATAATTTCCTAATGTCTAGATGTCCTCCAGCAGTATACCAGAGAGAAAATTGAAAGTGACACTTGAATTTGGTGCTTATTTTGTATAATTACGTCTGTGTGCTTTAGATGTGTGGTTTAGCAGTTAAGTGTGAGGAGCTGTGGAGTCTCTGTGAGAGATGACAACCTGTGACAGCTGCAGTCTCACACGAGCCGATCAGATGTGGGTGGAAAGTGTTCGTTGATTAACCTGCATCAGGCGGTTAAATGGTCTCAGACTGACAACTTTTTGCTTTCTGTGTCTGGCTTTCAGTTTTTTTCTTCTCTTGATTTCTCAGTTTTTTCCTTCTTGTCTTCAAACTGAAGAGGGCATTTATAGAAATGTGTATCACAGACAAAAGTGTGTTCAAATATGACAGGCCAAATATGTGGATTAAGATTTACTGTAGCTCTGGTGCTGTTTGTGGAGGGTTTTTTTTCCAGACACAGACCGGCAGTGTATATCAGGCACGCTGTGTATTTCAACCACAGTGCTGCAAAGGACTGCAGGCTGCAGTGGGATAAAAGAGGCATTAATTATTGACCATATTACTAAAAACCAATTCTTGTAAATTAAAATGTCGTTGGCCCATAGTTAAAATGCCCAGTGTTAAATAAATGGTGGGCGGCAGAGTTGTACATTATGATGGAGAATTAAATAAAATCTCAGAAAGATCACATTTGCACTAGAGTATTTTCTTAAGAGAGCTGATTTTGAATTTCTACCTGTGTTAAATACAGAGGAAAAAAGTCACAGATTCACATGTCTCCTTATGAAAATATACAAAATATATTAAATATGTTGTACGTTATATCTCAGCTCAAACTTGGTTTGTTTGCATTTTTTCATGATTAATTTGAAAACTTCATGATTATCTGAAGACACTACAAATTATACATGACCCTTGAACACCTCACACCCAGACAATGGTTAGATACAAATCAACACACATCAGATGGCAGATGCTAAAACTTTGCGATGTTCCCTCAACACCTCACTTGCTGACAATGGTAATAACAAATGTATTAATGGTGAAATAAATGTACAAATGTTCCCTGAACATATGCAGTTTCTGTTCTACCATGCCTTGAACGCCTCACATGCAAGCACTGTATGCACAATGTAATGTGATATTTGTTTGCAAAAATCAATATGTAAACTGTAACAGAAACACAAAGAGCAGTGAGTGAGTGAGTGAGTGAGGTGTGTTCATGGTGATAAAGTCATAATAGTTCCAACACATAATGTATATTACAGAGGGGAGACACATCAGATTAGTTACAGCAAGCAAACACCAGCTTCAATTATTTTACTAACGTTTCAGTTTGTTGCATCATTTCTGCATGACAAAAAAAACATGTTCCACTTCACGGGCGTGAAAATCTTGAGAAAAATAATTTATTGCATTAAATCAACAAATCATACAAAAAAGCTGATGTATTTTCAGCAAGGAAACATGTCAGTGTCTGTTTCTTTTTGTTCTCTCAAAATCTGTGACAACCTCTTGCTATATTTTTTCCTCTTTCCGTTTGTATCTTTGTCTGCGTTGTATTCTCCTTGTCTGTCAGTGTATCGCAGCCTTCCTCCTGTGTGTTTTTTTCTCTGTGTTGTAACTTCCCCTCCTCACACCGGCAGACGTATACGGCAGATATCCATGGAGACGGCTTGAAGAACAATACAAACCTTACATGCTTGTGGTTCACAGGTGAATTTAAGCACATGTACCGTTCATCTGGATGAGTTTGAAACTAACAAGAGCAGGAGGAGGTGAGAGAGCAGGGAAACGTGGAGAGAAAAGATGACAGAGGAAAAACAGGGAGAGTGGATGAAGAAAAAAAAAAACTGCCTTACACTAAATTAGTGCTGCGAGTCACAATTAGTCACACTTCACAGGAGGAATTTTGTTTGGAAATTGGATCTGTGAACACGTTGAGTTTGATCAAAATGGGATCAGGACCCTGTAAATCTTCAAACTGAAATGAAAATAGAGTCAGGCAGAGCAGCGGTGTCTGTGCAGTGCACTTGTGAGTGCATCTAAGTACAGTAACCGTACACACCTGAGTGTGTGAGGAGTGTCTGTAGAGTTAATCTGACGCACTGAGGTTCCTGTCTTCCAATTGAATTCTCTCTCATTCCTCATCCTCCTGCCTCTTCCATCGCTTTCTCCCTCTTTCTGAGCTGATTCGTGAATACTCAGATCACCACAACTTTTTTTTAATTATCATCTTTTCATTTAAAATACCAATTTAGCCAATCATCACTTTTTTAGCATTCATAAAACTTTGATTTGCCCAGGCAGCGAAATGCCTGGCCCATACACAACATACTGTATACATACATCCACAACTGGACCATTTCTAGTGCACAGAAAATCGTGTGGCTACTGGAATTTGCCCCGAAGTATCCAGGCATGTTGGGCCCTTTTTTCATCTTAATAACCACACAGCATCTATTATTCCTGATCAGACACTTACATAATGAATGCTCACCTCTGTAGCTCTGGCCCCACTGCAGGGTAGTGCAAATTAAAGCAGAAGTAAGCGGAATATTTGTGTTAATATAAGTCTTAAATAGTTATATCTTCCGACAGCAATCACTTACATAGAGTATTTGGTCCAAAACATGGGTCTGTCAGTCACTCTGCTCTGCTGTAAGCTGAGGAGAAAACGTCTTGTATACTTCCTTGTATCCTACAAGCTTTATCCAATGAGGAGAGAGAACGGCATGAAGGGCTGTGTGTGCAGCCAAGGGATGCGCGTGAATGGGCTGCTAACTAACAAAGTTAGCCAAAACGACCAGATCGCTTACTTCTGCTTTAAAGCATAGTGTGGAAACACAATTGTGAATCGTCTTTTTCCACTGTGAGAGATTACAGTATATGTGAATTAATCAATTTTCACCTCATAATTACTTTAGATGTAATGTTTAATGTGATTGTTTTCAAAATTCAGGTTTGTATTGCTTTTTTTTTGTAATTTCAAATCTCACATAAAGCAGTTAAATGAGTGATGTTGTCATAATATTTCCATTAGCCAGATCATGAGCCTCAAGTCTCTGTCAGCCTCTCTTTCTTTCTCCTCTTAAACTCTGTGCAGCCTTTAGCTTGTGATGGATTATTCAACATGTAGTCCATTTAGCCATGATGTAAACGTGACATTCATGTTTATATTAATGCTAATGCATCCTTCTATAGATGTATGTGGCGACTGGAGTCTGCTTGGAGTTCACTTCAAGGACGTAAACATTCAGGTTCAGCGGTACAATATTTATCGTACATACATACAGCGAGCTCTTGTATTTCACCTCTGTATGAACTCTATCATCATCTAAGAGTAAGTTCTACTGCTTTATGTGACTGAGTCCATGCCCACACAACTTTGTTTTGATTATAAAACACATAACCTTTGCTCACAATCAGTCACTACTTCCAGTGGTTGAAAAAAAGTGGATAAATGACTAAACTTATTTTCGTTTTGAGCAGCTGTTGTACAGTTACCTGTCCTTGTCGTTCATTCTCTCATTCATAGTATTTCTCTACCGACCCAGCTGCAGAAAAGACAATCTGCTCCCTGTTTGCACTGACATGCTTATGCTCATTGTATGTGTGGTCATGTCTTGTACTCTGATTTCAGGTGTTTTAGCGTGTACATAGATTATTTCTGACTTGCAGCTAAAACGCTTATGGACTCAGATTATTTTTTTATTTACAGTAAGATGTCATATTCGTGTGGGTGTAGTCTGAGTTGAGGGAGTCCGCTGCTGTGATTAACCTCTCATTGACAGGAACGAGCCATCCGGCGGAAGTCCTGCCTTCCTGTTGCAATTTTTCACAGTCCCCTTGGAGAAAGGAAACAACAACAGGAACCACAGATATGTTGATATGACTGTGAAGATATTCAAGAGTATGTTTATGCCATTTGCTATCCAAGAAGGACGTTCTGGCTTGTTTGCCGACCAGCTACGGCAAAAGTTTTATCTATCAAGCTCGGCCCATTGTCTTCAGTGAGCTAGCAAGGCTAATGTCTACTCCCCCCCCAGGCAATATTTTGCAAGTGCACCATCGCTGTGGCACCGCCCACAATGATTGTGTTTGGTTGAAAGAAATCCAAACAGCCGGGGCGTTTTTTATAGCCTTGTAAACCAGCCTCTCGCGGAAGTGCATTTAATTTCATTCCGAGGGAGAGTCTGGCCTCATCCCCATTCTAAGCGTTTGGACTGAAACCCTCAGAAGGCCGAGCCAATCAGTGTCGCCCGCTGTGATTGACACAGCACGTTGGCCAATCAGGGACCGACTGGTGCAAAGCCCCGTCACTACACCAACTTGCTGATTGGCTGAATGGGGTTGTCTGTCAATGCTACTACCAAAAATATTAAACCGTCTTTGCTACTACTCCCGCCCAGCTCCCGCCCACCCCAAACGCTTGCAGGGGGGATGAGGCCAGACTCTCCCGAGAAATGAAATGAAATGCATTTCCGCGAGAGGCTGGTTTACGAGGCTACGTTTTTTATCCTCTGATCTCAGAATCAGAGTCGGACCAGCCAGACTGTTCTTCTCAGGAGAAAGGTCTGGTGAGCGAGACTACTGTAGTGTGGGCGTATAGCAACTTCACATGTCTTTCTGCAGATTGACTTTATATTTATTCATTAATTGTCATTCAACTGTTAAGTGCATTTATCATCTCAGAAGGTTAGCTTATAATAAATAGGAATTGGAACAAAGTTCTTAACACTTAGCCTTTGTGAGTGTGAGTGTGTGTGTATGATTTTGAAGTGACATTTCATCGGCCTTTCTTACAAACATAATTGTAAGAATTAGCGGTGTAACGGTATATGTATTCGTACGGGGGTCACGGCTTGGTGCACACAGTCACACGACGAATACGTCTGAGTGAATATTAAAAAAAAGTCCTCGAGTCCTCACTCCAATCTAGGTGGCGGTAATGAGCCTCAAAGCTGCCAGCAACTGTCATAACAGACGAAGAAGAAGTGATGAGAGAGTGAAGTTAGAGGAGCTGCCTGCTTCATTTATGTCACTGTGTGGCTTCTCAATGAAACACAACGGTGGCGGCGACGGCTCGCGACCATACTGTGTGTGAAGTAGCTTGCGACTGGTCCACCGGACAAAGTCCGTCGGCGCTATTTCACGGATGCGCGGTGTGTCGCTAGAAACGCATCAAACACCGATCAACCCGACATGTCAATCACTGGTGCAGGGAAAAAGACCAGTTGTGTGTAATAACTTATCCCGCTGCTTTTAATTCTCTTGACATGAACACAGACAGATGAGGAAAAAAGGAGACCGCACACTATTGTCTGATGAAGGGCTAACGCCCGAAACGTCACGTGTGAGTGACATTAAACTGTCACGGGAGCTTTTAACTAGTGTGCGGTCTCCTTTTTTCCTTACCTGTGTCTTTCTTGGTGGTCCAGCACCTAGTCTTCAGTTTTTTTGGGATGTGCGTGTAGCTGCCTCTGTTTTATGAACACAGACAGGACCAGAAACACCAACAAAGCAACTGGCATCTAGTCTAAATTAACTGTGTGAACCAACATTGATGTTAGTTTCTTGTTTGTTTGTTTGTTTTTATAATAGTTGCCAGTTGTCAAGTGCAAGTTTTTTTCCCTCTAGAATTAATGAATGGCATTATAACACTCCTTTTTTTTTTTTTATTGTGAAAAAAAAACGCGACAACACAACACAGTGAACATGAAAAAAACCGCGACAGACAACACAGTGAACATGAAAAAAAACGCGACAGACAACACAGTGAACATGAAAAAAAACGCGACAGACAACACAGTGAACATGCATGCATTACATTGATGTGTACATAACATGTGAAATAGGGTAGGTGTGTGTGTGCGTGTGTAGGTCAGTTATATTTGTATAAATGGTAATCATAATAATAATGAAAAGGAAAATTGGTCACAAAAGAAAACCTTGGTCATAATAACAGTATTGGAAAAATAAATAATAAATAATAATAATAATAATAATAATATAAAAAATACATGAATAGATAACAGTTGTGACAGCAAATAACCACAAAACAAAATGAACAAACAAACAAACAAAAAATAAAAATAATAGTAACAGCGATGATTTTAGAAAATAAGAACCAGGGATTGAGGAAGAGTGTGGGAGCGGAGGATAAATGAATAACATTTTTGAATGAGAGAAAAAATAAGTAAATGAAATACAAATAAATGATAAAGTATATAGTGATAATAAATAAATAAGGGAATTAATTAATAAGTAAAAATGACAATAGTGGTAACAATAATAGTAAACATAATAAAAATTAAGTAAAGAGAGAGAGAAAAAGAAAATCAATTTGATAAGCGGGGCATTGGCCTGTGGTCCCACATCCCCACCTCCCCCGAGCAACACCCCACCCCAAACCCAGCCACCCCAGAGCGCCCGCAGCAGCCACCCGCCTCCCTGCCTAGATGGGGAGTTTTTTTTCCCTTTTACTTTGTTTGTGTATGTTTATGTAGTGCATTAAAAGAAGGGTGCATGTGGTGCATTAAAAAAACGGATAGGTGATGATACAGGGTGTTTTGTTTGTTTTTGTTATAAGTTGGTGCGTTAAAAGAGAAGCGGGCCGTACGGTAACCGCCGGAGCAGAGAGCCGGCGGAGCAGGGGGAGGGCTGGGGGATCACCGGCCTGTCAACCTACCCCGCCAACCAATAAAGAAAGAATGTGCTTGTGAATGTATTCATGTATGCTCGTCAGATTTCTATGAGGAAAGTGTAATGATAATGATATGGATGGTTGATAGTTGGTGATTGGCTCTCAGAGAAGAAAAAACAAGAAACAGTAGGTAGATGACCTAAGAGGTTAATAAATCAATGAGTTTAGGCCAGGTGGCTAGAGGTTCTGCTGTGCTGTTGGGAGGGGAAGGTGAGTATTCCAGTGAGATGTGGTCTATGAGTAAATTTTTCCAGTGAGTTAGGTGTATGGTGTTTCTTGATTTCCAGTTTATGAGGATAGTTTTCTTGGCGATAGTTAGAAGATGTAAGGAGCAATCTATGGTTGGTTTTATCTATTGTGGGTGTTGTTGTGTGTCCTAAAAGGCAGAGTGACGGGGATAGGGGGATGCGGCAGTCCATAAAGTCAGACAGAGATCCAATGACTTCTTTCCAAAAGTGCTTGATCGGGGTGCAGTGCCAGGTGGCGTGAATGTAGGTGTCAGGACAGTTTTGGGTGCAGTGTGCGCATGTTTCAGATGTGAATCCCATTTTAAACATTTTTTGTCCAGTGTAGTGGGTTCTACGGAGTATTTTATATTGTATGAGTTGCAGGTTAGCGTTTTTAGTCATGAGATAAATGTTCTTACATATTTGGGTCCAGAAGTCGGCATCGGGAGTAATAGAGAGGTCTTGTTCCCACTTGTTTGATGGTAAGACTATGCTATTGTCGGAGTGTGATATTATTTTATATATTTGGGAGAGGAGTCTCTTGAGAGAGTGGATATTAACTAATTGTGAGATTTCAGGAGAGAGGGAGAGGTTTGTGGTTCTGATGTTGATTTTGGATTGAACGGATGATTTGAGTTGTAAGTATTCCAGAAAATGATTACTCCCGATGCCGTGCTCCTGGACCAAGTAGGGGAATGAAACCAGGGTGCTGTTGTGAAAGATGTGTTTAAAGTGTGTGATGCCCTTTTCTGCCCATGTGCGGAAGTTAAGTGTTTTTTTGTTGCTGGTTAGATCCGGATTGTTCCAAATTGGGGTGAAGTTTGATGGTGAAAGAGTGGAGTTAGTGATTTTATGAAATTTATTTTGCATTATAACACTCCTAATGCACTTGTTTTATTTTATATTCTTTTTTTATTTTTTAACTTTTATAACACAAGACAGATTTTAGTTTTACATTCAATTAGTGTCTGTTGTACCAAACCATGACCCCTGAACTGAGGTACGTACCGAACCGTGACTTTTGTGTACCGTTACACCCCTAGTTAGAATGTTTACAATCATGTTTGAAACAGAATTTTTTTTAAAGTCTAAAACTGAGGCAGTTAAAAGTAGTTTCCTTCCCGATTTCCATCTTTATCAATTATAATAGATTATAGCCTATTATTTACCTAACCTAACCTAACCTATCAAGCCTATCAAAAGAGGGTTAATCATCACTATCTACCTTAAATGCCAGTGTAGCCTGGTATAAATTTCTCATCTTCATCATTCCAGAGGTTATGCTAATCATCCTCCCACGGCCTGTTTCTGCAGTAGAGGGGGTTGTGAAAGGGTTAAAAAGGTCTATTATCCGCCATTTAAATGCCGACGCGGCGCGGCACTGATTCCTCATCTTCCCAGCTCCACTGCTATGTCTCCGATGGCCGATTGCAAATTTATCCATTGTCTCTGTGTCCCGGGCCAGCTGAGCCAACTAATCGATTATAATCAGGTAACCAATCAGGGCACAGGTACACCAATTAGGGAGTGCTAGGGATCCTGGGAATATCAATTAGAAGACCTGATTTGGCTCTAATTTACAACAGCTGCTCCTGAGCTCTCTGGGTGACAGCTAGTATTCCCCTTTCTATGACCAAGGTGTCTCCGTCTAACCACACACACAAACACACACTCACAATTGACTACACACATGCACACCCTATATGCCAAATGCAAAGAAGTCATACATAAAGAGTCAGAGGAAGGAAACCAAAAACAAACAGAGACATGTGCGAGCAGAACGAAGTGCTGAACGCATACGTAATAAATTCCTGTCAGCTTCACATCTGTGGAATGAACACAGAGCACACACACACACACACACACACACACACACACACACACACACACACACACACACACACACACACACACACACACACACACACACACACACACACACACACACACACAGACACACACACACACAGAGTAGAGGATAATAATCCTGACTATTTGCTCAGTGTAGCAGTGTGGAACGGCTCCGATCTCATGAGGACGGCGTCCTTCTCTCTCCTCCTCTTCCTCTCATTTGTTCTCTGTCTCATTCACTCTTCCTCTTCTTCTTCTCCTCTCCGCCAGTCTTTCTCCTTTACTCCTGTTTCCTTGCAGCTTTTGTTGCCTCTGTGTCACCTTGGAGCACAGCACTGACAGCAGCAGACAATTAGCCTGCTTGCTATAAAACATATGGAGCACTGTGTTGTGTATGGTGGATTTAAAGATACAGCTTATTTGCAAAGAGGACAGGATGAAATGTCTCCTAGCGTCTAACTGCTAATAGGTTTGTACATGTGAATAAAATAAAAGGACAACTTTTTTTTGTTCTTTTTTGTTTTCTTTTACAGCAATTGCCTTCACAACAAGGTCAGTAAACATTACAGCTGTGCTCATTGGATACACTAAACTCAACCTTGGAGGGGCAGTGAATCAATGAGTGTCTCGTTAAAACAGATTCAAGCCTGGTACACAAGATTTTCTAAATCTCAACAGATTTTTTTTAAATCTGTGAGAGACCCCACACATGAAGATAAAAATTTTAATTTTCATCGAAACGGTCGGATCCGGCAATAGTAAGTATTGAACATGTTTAATATTTATGTTTTATAATTTAGACTCCGACCATTTTCCGAGCAAGTTGTCGGGAGAATTTGACTCTTAAAGCTATGGTCTACCATTTGGAAGATTGGTAATTATTATTAACATCGTTTATACGCCGATTATGGTCCTGTAGTCCGATCTACACAATATGAATAGCAAAAAGAACCAAAAAAATCAATTCAGTCCATCAGCCGTAGGCCTGCATAGAAATTGACCAATACTAACCATTCGTCACGGAAGGCTCCCTTTGGCTCGTACCCTCCATCCAATCCCCTCGTCTCCCCTGCTCCTCGTCATCCCGACTCGACCTGCCTCGTCCCCACCCCCTTCCGCTTAGAAACTACAAGTAGTTTGTAACCGCCTTGAGCTGCTCAGCCACAGACACATGAATTCAGCGCCCACTGGCCCCCCAGCCCCGGCCGGTCTGCCGCTGAAAGCCCCACTAAGATTCAGAGAAGCACAGAATGTGTTGCCGCCGTTATTACCTGTACCGGTGCCACGTCGACTCTCCCTGATCCTCTCCCCGACACACAGCCGCTTCCAGCTGCAGCCTGAGCTGGGTCTGCACACTGCACAGCCACACCGTGGCTCCGTAGAGCTACAGACCCCGGTCTTCCTGCTTCTCTCCCCCAGACACAGCCCTCTGTGCCGGGCCGAACGGCGAGCAGCCTCCCTGTAGCTCTGGAGCTTTGGAGCAACGGCAACGGGACCGCAGGTACTAGCGCCGCCGCAAAACATAAAATGCTAACTATTTTGATGAGTTTCTGATTCTGATCTGAACTCCTGTGTGTCTGATTCTCCCTTATGTTTCCTTCTCAAGTCATTTTAATACTCTCTGCTCTTTCATCTGTCAATTTAACACAGACATCTGTGGTGGGAAGGGCCTAATGCCTGATTCAGGTTTATCAGTAAGGACGTAAGAATATGTGCTCAAAATCTCAGTTTTTTATTTTATATTTGGCTTTTAAATGTATGATGACCACATAAATCAAAATAGTAATCATGACGGAGCGTTTTTAGAGAGTTTAACTAACATTCGAGCGAAACTTGAAGTCATATCCATTTATATTCAGAGGTGAATAAACATCTTGGTCACATTTCTTCTTCTTGCTCAAATTAGCCGTGGTGTGACATCTGTAATGGAGCGAGACCATTTGGGGGAAATTAGTCTTTTTTTCCTGCTTCATTGCCCATTACACTGCACTATCTCCATTCATGGATGTTCAATATCAATGGAACATAACAAAGCAGCCCGACGAGCGCTGAGACTAAATGTTACTCTAATAATCACTCTGTGACAGACGTGGATTCTCTAAAGCGACACTACCAACAAGAGAAAATTATCTACCAGAGAGAGAGAGCGATCAGAGGATTTAAATAAAAACACACAGCATGTTATCAGTGGAGAAATATTTTAGAGCTTTACTGTATAAAAACATAAAAGACCAAGCACCTGTGTGTAAATATGAGTTGCTGTAATGAATGAAAGTGGAAACACAAGCCGGGGAATGTAAATGCGTGTCACAACAAGCTGCTGCCGCTTGGTCTTACTTCATCTGAGAGAGACAAAGCACTTTAGCCTCGGCCTCGCTAATGGAGTGGAGATGCAGATGTAGAGCTATAGTGGTTACCAGTATAACAGACTGGCTCAGAGCCACTTTACCTCTGCTTGACTTTATTATGCCTAATGGTTTTGGCCTGTGTGCTGTGTATGCTGTGGATAAGTCCTTAATGAATCCCTACTGGTAGCTATTAGCCAGAAGCTTCAGGAAGGTATTTGACTTTAAAATGTGGAAATCAGTGAGGAGCTGTTTGTTGGGCTTTGCCAGAGTCCTTGGCGCCTTAACATAGATAATCAGCTTGTCTAGATAACCTCTATCAGTTAATTTTAGACAGCAGTGCTCCGCTGCACTGGATGGAGCGATGGCACAAAGTACTTGGTGCAGTTCCCACTGCATTTACCCAACTCTGTAAAAATGCAGGCAAGTGGGGACGTGTTTTACACTGTGAGTGTGAAGGTTTTGTACCTGCATATCATGCAACGAAGCATGTGTTGGTATTAGGAGGCCATATCAATTGTCCTGCAGACCCAATAACTTGAGGTTATGATTTTCAACACACATAAAATGAGTTTGTAAAATACAATTTATTTCTGAAGATTAAAAGTGCTGTAGGTAAGTATTTTCTGCTGAAAAACTTTACTGCAAGGAGTGGGTGGTGGTGATGGATGATGGATACCAGCCCAGAGCTGCAGCCATCATTGTGTTTACAGCCCAAGAGGTCATAGCTCACCCTGTGAGCAGCACTGGACTTCACACTGACACTGGAAAGTGAAGAGATGGTCCAACCAGGCCTGGGCTAGCTGGTTAGCATGCTAACTGTGAAACAATTTTAAAAAAGTGAAAGAAATACAGGCAAATAAGCAAAGTCAAGTCAAGACAAGTAGCTCACAATAGACTCGTAAGTCACTGTTAATGTTACTGATGGTTATGTATGTAGCAATAGCAAAACATACTTATAGCTCCTGTAACTTTCTTATATTGCACCTTTTTAAATGCAGTTTACAAAGTGGCTTTACAAAAACTTAAAGCAGAAGTAAGCAGGATGTTTGTGTTAATATAAGTCTTAAATAGTTATATCTTCCGACGGCAATCACTTATATAGAGTGTTTGGTCTGAAACACGGGTCTGTCAGTCACTCTGCTCTGCTGTAAGCAGAGGAGAAAACTTTCCTTGTATCCTACAACCTTTATCCAATAAGGAGAGAGAACGGCTTAAAGGGGCAGTCCTCTCTGTGTGTGCAGCCAAGGGATGCGCGTGCATGTGGTGACGTAGGGACGAGGGCGGGGGCTGCTAACTCCATCGGCTGACAGGAAGTTAGCCAAAACGACCCGCTTACTTCTGCTTTAACTTAAATGTCCATATAAATAGGGGCAATTGAATAATAATTAATAATAATGTATTTCCATCGACCTGCATGTACATACAAAAATTCTACTTCCAGCCATAACTAATGTGTAGTTCTTGTCCCTGGTCAGGCTTTAAGTGGCTGCATAGCCAGTTGCCAGTGTGTTTTTGTGTATACATGCAAGTGCTGCACTGAAACTCTTGAGCAGTTTCCACCACATAGATTTGTCACCCATTAACCATACAGCCTTCTGCTCCTGATATGTTATCTCAAGGCTTCCTCCTGCTGCCGGCTAAAAGATATGGCTGCTAAAGTATTATTAGTCTCTGATCTGGCTGCCGCTCGTACGCACACACAAGCACACAAACAAACACTCAATGATAAGTCACTTTGACTCTCAGCTAGCTACTTGCAGACAGACACATACATGCACACACACACACACACACACACACACACACACACACACACACACACACACACACACACACACACACACACACACAGATAGCTTTATTTGGCCTTCCTGCTCTCGCTGATAATCAGGGGGCTGATAATTCTGCAGGAGCCTTTATTAGCCTCATGGTGATAGCTTCTCCAAAGCAAAGCCACCATAGAATAACAACAGTGGCACAAACAATATGACCTTTATATTCAAAAAACACATCTCATTTAGGAGCTGCCTCCAGACTCTGTGCTGCGTCTTGAGCTCTGTGGTGTTGAGATGTGGGCTGGAATAATGTTTTCTTAGACGCATGAGCCTCCATCCAAATACATTGGCTTTTTGCCTTCAGTTCCTAAAATCCAGTGTGAGCAGAGCAAAGCACTGACAGTAAGCCTGTGAATATTCTCATTTGTCCAGGTCATTGTTATCCCCAAAGAAATTTAAATCAAACGAAACTGGACTTTGTCTAGGAAGTCGTTTCACCTCTCACCCAAGAGGCTTCATCAGTTCATGTATGCATCTGACCAGGCTGGGACTGAGTGACACTCCCAGTGTCACAGGTTTGATTCCCAGTGGAGCAACAGAACTGAGGATATACGGTGTAAGCCTCCAGTGCAGTGGCCTACTGAACGTCTTCTGTTTCTCACAGTTTTCAAACTATTGTGCATTTACAGTAATTACATTTCAGATATTTGCTACAATTACTGTTATCTTCATTGTGTTTGTTGGGGAAAAAAATAAAAATGCACACACATTATATCCTGGTCTGAGAGATTGTTTAAAGGGATAGTTCACCCAAAATTCAAATTTCACTCATTATCTACTCACCCTCATTGACTAAGGGCTGGGAGAAGTTTCAGAGTCCTCCGTGCCTTCTCTGAGTTACAGCGGGGCTCCGTGCAGCACTGCATGCCCATGCAAGCGGAGCCCATGCAAGTGGAGCCCACTTTTCTTTGTCCAAAAAGACACACCAAAAACCATCCAAATACCTCCATAGTGCTCGTCTGTAATGTCCCTCTTGTATTGAAGCCCCAACATGAAAAATTGTTCCGAAAAAAAGGCTTCAAGATAATGAGTGAAATTTGAATTTTGGGTGAACTATCCCTTTAAGGCAGTGTCCCAATACTCGCACTTCCCCTCAAAATCAGCCCGAGCCCTTGATTCTGCACATTCCCGCGGAGAGGTAGGGTGTCCCAAACTGCAAGATGAGTAAGGAAAGTGCTGTTCAGCCCTTAAAATCCCCACTTAATTTGAAAGGCCATGCGATGCACACTATGAATTGAGGGAAAGAAAATCAAGGGCTGCTCACAGGTGTGACGAGCTACTGGAGTCCTGGAAACCACTGAACGCAGCGAGCCAAGTTGGTAAATATTACACAAGTTATATAGGCTGGTGTTTATAATGCGACATGCCTGTCATCGGAAGACAGTGGCGTGTAAACCTGGGTTGCCAGGTCCAAGATGGCGCTGTGCGATGTCGTGGAGCTCTCCGAGTCAGATCCCTTTTTTTCCTACTTTCCTACTTTCCCTCGTATTTTCGGGTTCGAGACGAAAACATTTAATAACTCGGGTCGAGTCGGACCATGGGCTTCTTGTTCTTTTTTTTGTTCCTCACAGGAGAAATAAGATTTTTTCTCACCTTGTTTCTCTGACGCGTCAGTGCTCATGATTGTGATTGGTCTGCCGCCATTTCTACATCCACGGTAATCTTGCTTCGTGGTACAGGCTTCTGCTCTCACTTAACCATCACAGATTTAAAATCACACCCTGTCCAAAAATAAACATAAAGTTTATAGACACAGGAAGGTGACAAGGGTGACGCGAGGTGACTGTTCATTCCCCCACTGTCTGTTGTCATGTTTCCAGTCAGCAGGCAGAGAGTCAGAGGTCCCAAGATGCCTTTCTGTGTCTTCACGGGTCAAAGGAGAAGAGGGCAAAAAAAAAAAAAAACAACCTCACCATCTCTGTGACAGCAGCAGCCTGCAGACAGAGAGACAGGCTCTTAACTCTGCAGTTGGTCTTGATTTGATTCTTCAAAGAGTAATGCTGATTCCTCTCTGTGACAGATTGATGACTCCTCACACACACACACACACACACACACACACACACACACACACACACACACACACACACACACACACACACACACACACACACACACACATACTAAATACATAAATGAGTTCATTACTTTTGAAGGTGACACACAGAGGTTGTGACATGAGTGGAGGACTAATGGTGCTGTAGACTGCAAAACAGGGAGGAGGACAAGATAATCAGGTTCCAGTCGCTCTTTAATTTTTAATCTAGACTGAACTGTTGTCAATTACCACAGCACCTCCTGAACCCGGGCCCTGCACAATGGCTGGTTAATGAGAGCGCAGGTGATTGGAGAGGAATGGGCTCATGTATAACAATAACAACCAGGATGGCATTCATCACTGATTAGGCTGCGCTTTGCACCTAGCCACGTCACGCAAGTACCAATAATCACAGGAGAGAACATGTTCAAGGGTATAATGGCTCTCAGGAAACACTTGTACACATTTAACCTTCCTAAAAAAGTTTTTCATGCATACAAAACATAACAAAATCACAGAATACACTAACAACTCTTTAAACTCCACTCAGTAAGGTAGATGTGGATGTTTAGTGTGATTATAAAGCAGGTCTATAGTTCTGTGTTAATAATGTGAAAGTATCAAAGGCTTAGTCCACAGAGAAATGCACATAGCCTGTATTCAGAAGTCTTAAAACCAGCTGTTAGGAATTCTGTGACTTTGTGACGTCACAACAAAGCATTCACCAAGCCCAAACCACTTGGACCCATCATCCAACAATTTACAGGATTCGGTTTCTGAGGTTAGATTATGATGCCATCATCAAAATTTTCTGACAGCTGTTTATCTGCATCTGTAGCTATCTGTTTCTGTGTGATTGTTTAATTGTTTATTAAGGATCCCCATTAGCTGGTTCCGTAGTAACCTGCTAGTAGTCCTGGGGTCCACAAGGAACAACACAAAATACACACAGGAAATCACATTATTTTCAAAGTGTCATACACAAATACAAATACAATTAATTATAATATACCTGATATTGAAAATGTTAAAACAAACATTTCATAATTTCCTCAAAGAACAAAACGGAACCACTCGTATACAGCCAAGTCAACATTTATAATCTAAAATAAGATTTAAGTTTCTTTTTAAATACTTGTTTACTTTCAGTACAACAGAGATAGACTGAGGCAGATTATTCTACATGGTTATTGCTCTATAGATAAAAGATTGTGATAAGACATTTGTTCTTAGATGAGGCACTTCCAACTGACCAATCGCTGGACCCTCTAGTAGTGCTATAGTTGTGCACAGTGTTTCTAAAAACAGTTTGAGTAAATAAAAAGTCAGGCGCTTTACTGATCAAGACTGACTGAAACATCACAGCAGTGCTAAATGAGAGGGAATCATGCATGCGGTTAACGTTTGATCGGGTAGAGCAGCCCAATACCAGAGTGATGATGTCACTCTAATCTCTGCACTTGGAATCACAGGTCTAATACACATGTTGCAGAGTCAGTCAAGATTTTTTGAGTAATAATATTTTTAAAAGTTGGTATGATTTCACTTTACTTACTTTGAAAGTAGTGAAAGTTTGAATAGATTAGATTGGAGTTTGGTCTGTAACGCAGGAGCCCGGTCGTTCACATCCTCGTCCCCCCTGCAACCTGCACTGGCTCTCGCTTCAGTACAGCAGCTCACTACAAAGTCCTCCTCCTTGTCTCCAAATCTCTGCACAGCATGGCCCCCTCCCCTACATATCCCCACCACTCTTCACACACAGACACAGACACAGACACACACACACACACACACACACACACACACTTCGCTCCATCCCCTTCACACCCCAGCCCATCTGCTTCCCACTCCGCACTGCAGGCTCTGCTCCGTGGATGACAGGGTTTTCGCTGTTGCTGGCCCAGAGCTCTGAAATGCGATGCCTCTGGGTCTGCGCCACTTCACATCTGTTGCGTCTTCAAAAGGTGCAACAGCAAACCACCAGTCGACCAGTGTACTTCATCTGCATGTATAAAATGTATCCCCTGCTCCTCCACACATCCTGTTATCACATACGCACTTCTTCCTCTCATTCTCTCTTATCATTCATTCCAGTACGTAATTTGTACCATCAACAAGTGGCTTGGATGATACATATATTGTACATAAATTATATAAAAAATATAATTCATATTCAAAAGATGCAATGGTTAAGTCTTAATGTCTCGAAAAAAAACTGATGAAAAGCCATTAACGTTTCCTCTTCATCATAAGAAATTCATAGTCTAATTAAAATCTAACGTCTTGTCATCAGTAATTTAATATTCATGTGCGGCTCTGCTGAGGTCACTGCTGTGAATAAAGCCTGTAACATGCTGATGGTGACGTGTGCAGGCTGTTCATTATTTATTATGGCTTGTGGGCTGCTTTAACGTGTTGTTCTTTTTCAGTTTTTTCTTGTGCGTAATTATCGCGCGTGGTGTTGATGACAGATAGATGATCCCCTCCTCCTGGCAGCTGCCTCTCATCATCATATCTGTGGTGTATTAATGTTGAGCACTCTTGCAGTGAACACCTGTGTGATACACAGCTACAAACACATGTAACTAACATAGGGAACGTTCCGCCGTAGAGACTTTTCAACTCAATGACAAATGGATTGTGATTGTAACTTGAGGTATAAACCTACAAAACAGACCTAAAGCTCTCGCTGACAGTATTTTGGAGGTGTTAGAAGTCTCTCTTCCCTCCATGCCCTGGAGGTCTGGAGGTGTGAGCATCAGCAATATGATCCTTAATGTTGTTGTGTGTTTGTGATGCTTGTTTTAACCCCACCCTCGCTGTGTGTGAAGAGAGAGTCACTCTGTTATTGAAGCTGTGAGCACAGCCCTTCTGGAGGAGGCTTGATTTCAGATGAGACATTCCAGGTTGATGGTGGGTGGAGTCGGTTTCGCTGGTGGCATTGCCTGCAGCTCATCTTATGAAAGCCCAAAGTATCATCAGGGGCAGGGATAGTTTATTTATGATCTGCTCCGTGTCTGACTCCCTACTTTGTTTTGTCTTATTTTCTCTCTTCCTCACAGATGTTTTCTTTATTAAGCATATTCTTCCTCCAACTATTAAACAGCTTCTGTATTGATATGTTATTAATAAGACACTGGAGGTATAATGATGATGTAATGGTCTACTCCCTCTGAAGTCTGCTTTGCATATCTGTCAATCTGCTTGATAAACTCAAGTTCTATTTTATTCTATGTGATGCTCAGGTATCTGTGCATTTCAGGTGTGGTGGTAGCCTATTGAACACAGATTTATTATGAAAAGCAGCTAGAAACTTTGTCTGGATATAGGTTATTTTCGTTTTAAAACACTGTAGTCAATGTGAGTGAAGCCTAAAACGTCTGTGGCTAGAGAGTGAATATGCTTATTTTGTGGCCTATTAACTTTAATATCTGCTCTTTTTACTTCATAGGGCTCAGATTGCATCATTGTAGGTGAAAGAAACATGGAAACACATTATTTATTTACTTTATGAATTTAAAGATTACAGTCAAAAAAGCTGTTCTTCACTCAGTGTGAGCCTGACTGATGCTTGATAACAGCGGGGGATCTTACAGGCTGGAAGCAACCCAGAGGAATACAGACTTTCTAAAACACACTCATGCCTGATCCAGTTATAAATCATTTACATTTTTTTATTCAAATGGGCCACATGTGTGCAGAATGATGTGTCTGTTTCCTGTTCAGAGGAACGGCAGCTGTTTGACGCTGTGTCTGCTGCCACATGTCACTCACCAAGGGAATTGTCGCAGACTCATCAAAATGTGGCTAAATACTTAGATTTCCTATTTTTCACGCGCTCAAAGGGAAAGTCAAATATCACTTGACAACAGCATTCAGCTCAGAAATGCTTCGTGCTCTCTCGTCTGAAATGAGCCAGCAACTTGTCAGAGAAACGTCTCCATCCATCTCCAGCTTCCTTCATGTTTCCCTTTGTTGGTCTTCAGGGAGTAAGAGAGAGGTTCTTCCTTTTTTCTCTTAAGCTTTCATCTGTGCTCACGTCATGAGAGAGAGACACCGAGATACCTTTTATCTGTTCTTTTGGCCATGTCTGGATTATGCATGTGCACAGTTACCCGGGTACTCGAGTACCCGAGTAGGCAATCTGCTAATCGGTTACAAATTATTACCCGGTTAACCTAGGATTTAAAAAATGGCATGTTAGAGCACAGGCTAGCGTTGGATCAAACTACATAATTATGCCACGGTTCAGGTTTTTCATACTACTTTCAGCCTACAAACTTTCTGAAACCTTCCGAGTTATTTCCTGAGACAATGCGAGGCAGAGAGGAGCATAGTCGCCAAGTGTGGACTAATTAATAAGCACAGCTAATGACCAAAAAAAAAAAGTTTTCCCCTCCGAGGCAGCCGGGGCATAAATGTGCTCTGTCCATCAGACAGAGCACATTTATGAGTCATTCTCTTTTTATTAAAGTAATCGGTTACTCGAGTAAGACCTGGTTAGGTTACTTGGTTAGAAAATTACTCGAAATGCCCATGCCTAGTCTGGAGGTTACTCGTCTCTGTTTGTTTTTACCCCCACTTTCATTTATTGACTGCACAGTAACAGCCTCATCAGTTCACATGTGCATAGCGTGTAATCATCCTCCAGTCTGACAGGTTGTTGATTATTTGGACAGTCAATTTCCACTTTTACTGAGGTTCTTGCCTCAGTCTCATTTGGATCTGGTAGCTACTGCTCCAGGAGGAAGGATTTGCAGACAAGCAGCATCTGTTAACTAGAAGTCACTAAAAGGTTCTGTTCCACAACCTGAGATCAAACTACAGTAAGTGTAGATCAGATTTACTTCTTTTAAAACATGTTGCTTCACTTTAGGAAACAGTCAGACACTTCAATTCAACCTGTACTGAACATTAATGGGTGTTCTTACTGTGAAATAACATGTTTCCATGATATTATCAACAAAACTGGGAGAGCGAAAAACGTTTGATTTGTAACAGAGACATTGATGTGTTATGTGTGTTGCTGAAGAATTGAATTGAAGACTGAATTCAGCATGCTAACCAGCTACGTAGCTGTAGCCTGACAAGGAGTCATCATTGGATTCAGTCTGTTGATGTTTACTCCACTCTTTCCTGCTGCTACAACTAGACCTTCCACATGAAACCACCATTGTCAATCAATCAATCAATCAATCAATCAATCCGACAGTAAGATTAACCTGTGGGAAACACAGGTTTGACAACATGTCAGCCGTCGTTCAGTTCGTACACACTGTCTCTTTAAGTGACTCTGAATCTACCAGCACATGAATCAATGCACATCACACAGAGCTAATATGCTGATGTCCTGTTATTGTTCATCAGTGTGTGTTGTCGGGGGTGTTGACAACAACCAGGGCAGGCTGCCTCCCGTACATGCAGAATTTAATGAGCATTGATTGATAATTAAATGTATGTGTGTTGAAAGGTGTGTATCACACACACACACACAAACCCATCGCATCAGTGTTTACACACACACACACCAAGTATATCAGCACACATCTATAACAGGGCTAGGTAACACACACTGATGCAGTCATCAAACATGCAGCTTCATCTAATTACATCATGTTATTTATTGATACGCTGAATCAATAAATCAATCCTGAGTAATTTATGAAGGTTCGCAGCGAGAATCTCTCTGTTTGACCTTCCAGCCAAGTTTGATTAAATACTTTCTTTTTGCGTGTGTGCTCTCTCCACACACACATAAAGAATAAGGCCCAATCCCAGATCTCCTCCCTTAACTTTACCCCTTGGTTTTGAGTGCGCTCGCTAGATAGATTCCCCTCAATGACAAAGGGATAGTGTTGAGGGGTAGGGAATATTACCTACGAATTGGGACACCACTTCCTGCAAATTAGCGTAACAGACGTCTTAACCTACGCCACGCGTATCGTCAATGTACGTTCCTTGCCCTCATTTAAAAAATGCCAGCTCCAGTGGTGGTATTACCGATTTCGTTGGCTGTTTTTATTCTCCTTTGTCTGACAAATCAATGAATGTCGATCAAAAACAAAAAGTTCATGCAACAAATGCAGATGGAAACAGTTCTTTGCCAGATGAATGTGAATTGCGATCATGTTTTATGTCAGTTCCACTACGTATTCCCAGCTGTTCAAAGCCACGGCTGGCTTCATGTGAAGTGTCACGATCTCCCAGAACTGAAATCACACAGACCTTCAAATTAAGTTGGGATTTTAAGGGCTGAACAGCACTTCCCTTACTTGTCTTGAAGTTTGGGACACCCTACCCCTCCGCGGGAACCAAGGGGGCAGTTGTCGGTCTGAGAAGTGAAGCTCACTTCCGCATTCAAAAAGCTGCAATCCCCTCGGCTGTCGCTGGGGGCTGGCTCCAGAAGGGAGCAACTCCAATCGAGCCCCATGTTAAAATAGCCGATTTTACAGCTTAAAAAAACATATTTACAGCCTGGTACATTTTATTTTTTTGGTCTCAATCGATAGTTTCTACCCCCGCACACACTCTGAGGGGGGTGAATTTTTTTTAAACTCTACCGTTTTACTATTATTAGGGTTAAAGTTCTGGCCAATGAGGGCGCAGAACCTTTGAGTGACAGGTCCGGCGACCGCTGCTACGAGGCCAGTGGGCGGGCTCTCGGCCGGCCAACGGCCGCACCGCTCCAAATATGGCAAGTAGAATCCAACATGGCGCGGTTCAAACCCCCGTAGTAGCGGCACAAAACAGACTCCCCAAAACCAATGGGTGACGTCACGGACGCTACGTCCATTCTTTTTACAGTCTATGGCGGGAACGCGCAAAACCAAGGGCCAATTTTGAGGGGAAGTGCAAGTATTGGGACGCAGCCTAAGTCTATACTCCAGTGTCAGCCCTGAACAAACACAGAACACCATATGAATAGACCAAATAAATATTTTGTGCGTAACATCTACCTTTTCTTCTACAGAAAAACATTTCTACAAAAGAGTCCAGCTGAGAAAACCGTTACTGTTCCCACTTCTTGGTGTCCTCAGGGTCCTGGACCACGGCATCTCTGCGGCAGGTCTTTCTTCCATTTCATTTGTGGAGAGGATTTTAAGCTCCATGCTCGCCACCACACACAGCCATAGTCCTCAGGAGCCCCGTTACCTGCTCCAAATCTCACAGGTTCATGTTCAGCCAGCAGCCGGCCCCTGCTGCTTCAAAGAGAACTTGAAAGACACAACAAATGCCAGCAGCAGTAGGAGAGCTGCCGACTGCTGAATGAGTGCTTCCCTAACCTGACAACACACTACGGCTATGACCAGCAGAGGAATAACGTAATTTGCTGTGGTTATTATGCCATTGTACTGCATTGATTTGCAGGCAATTCAGAATGCTGCTGCTGTAAGATGAGCTACTTGGTGGAGTAGACGGCCTCATATTACCGCTATAGTCACGTCCTTTAACTGGCTCACTCTTACAGTTAGGGTCCATTCTTACTGACAGAGCACTTCATGGTCAATCTCCTGCCGATGTAGCTGATGCACTTCACACTTATTCATCAGTTCACTTTCTAAATGAGCTCAATTTACCATCCTATACTGGGGTGGTTGAGCTTTTAGAGGTTCTTCCTGCACCTTTGAAGATGTTTACTTTTGTGGACAGAGGCATTTGGGTAATTTGTCTGTTGCCTTTAATGAATTTACTCCACAACTTTACATTATTGCAAAAATAATAGTAATATATTTGTTTACCTTTATTTAACCAGGTAAAAAAAACCTTTAAAGAGCACTTTTTCTCACAATGGTGATGTTGCACCATCGCCATTGCCAGTAGCTACCTGAAGCCACCAAGGAGAGAGAATACAAAAATCAGCAAAGAGGGGGGCATGCAGAGCTGAAACTTCCCAACATCCATAATCCTAAACAAAAATGTAAACTGTCATGAGGGAGGAAATTAGCTGGTGAGACCAAGACAGTATTTGTACCAGGCTGTAAAGATGTTTATTTCTGCTGTTAAATTGTACGTTTTAACGTGGGAGTCTGACTCACCAATGGAGACACCAATGGAGATGCACTCTAGTGGTCATTAAAGGCCGCAGGTTTTCATTCTTCAGTTTTAGTCTCATTTCTCCACAGAGTGGCACACAGTCATTAGTTGCTAGTAAGAAAAATAAAAGCAGGTGCCTGCTCACCAATTGAAAAGATATCATAAGAAAAAATTGTAAAATCCTAAACATGGACCGGTCACTGTCGTACAACCTTTTACCTTTTATGTTGGAACCCAAGAAATTCAGATTGAAAATCAGTGACATTTGATGAATTGCATCCTCCCATCCTTCAGTAATGTTTCCAACAAACTGTCTTCTCTTGTCAGTTCTGGTTGTGAGGCTCTTGGAGAAGTGACCTAAGAGAGAGGGAGGAGGAGAACTGATTTCATTACCACATTTGCACAGAGTAATCCCATAGATCACATTTCTGACTGAGTTTGAGGCAGATAAACACTCGTCTGTGCCAGATTACATTCTGAGCGTAACCTTGCCAGCAGTGCTGCCTATGGGAGCTGCGCCTCCTCTCTCCTGTAAACAAGAGGACTTAAAAGGGATTGTAGTTATCCAGATTATCCAAGTGTGCGGTAGTCAGTTTCTCCCTCCCTCTCCCTCCCTGAAGCAGATTAAACAACTGGTGGTGAATTGCAGAACTGCTGAATGCACTTTAGATTTGTTTACTGTACCCTAAGAAATTAAAGCAAATCTTTATTGCACCGGGACAGAGTCTGAGATCAAAAAAATGTCCCAGGACATCACAGCTGCACTTTCACCCCAGAGGATCAATCCTCTGGGCTGCAGGTCGGCTCAAACTGAACAGTAACTCTGATCCCATCTTAAAATTGGCTGGATGCCCTTTTCTCTTGCCAAACTGTGGACTCCTGAAAAGATACCACTTTGTGTTGTTTACATCCAGCTTCTGGTGCGTGCAGTGTAATTCTGTGTAAGCACTGTAAAGGCCCTTTCACACCGCAGACGTATTTTTCGTGCAAATAATTTGTGCGTCAGTATTTTTTTCAGACACAATTTTTTTTCGGAGCGAGGTCAATTTTTCTGAGCTTTCGCCCGGCGAATAAACGCATCAGCCAATCATGTAGAGTGAAAAGGAGGTACGTCACAACCCCCACGTCAGAACACAATGACATTAGGTGCGTTTCCATTACCCCTTGAAATGCGCAAAATCTAAATATCGAAATTAAAAACTGGTAATGGAAACACCTACATTTCGAAAATACTCTCAAATATCGCAAAAAAGTTTTTACGCTCTCATGAGGTGGTTTTTGAGACGTATCGATACAAACGTGTATCGCAAAAGTGTAATGGAAACACTTTTTTCGCTTTTCTACACGTCACCGGCGTCACTGGAGTTGTGTGTGTCCACGCTGTGTTGGTTTATGTAACTTGAGGGGACAAATTAACCACATGTTTATTGTCATGCATTGCTGACCTGGGCATTGTTTCTCATTAAATTAGAAAAACCTTTCCTATCACTCCCCTTTTCCGTGCATGGTTGAAGGAGATTGGCTCGCATCCAAACTCCCACTCCCTCCTGCGCCGAAATGTCACCTTAAGTCACATAAACCAGTACGGGTGTGTGGACACAACCACCTATATTGTTGTCAGCGCCTCATCACCGCTGGTGTTTAAAAGGCTCCGTTCTTTCTGCAGTCAGGTTAAAGCTCACATCCGCCGTGTTGGTAAATCCCTCTAAACCAACGGAGGCAACCGTACTTGAGCAGCTTGGGTTCGAGGTGGTGTGAGTGCGGGCCAGCGGGGGACAGGGGTGGGGGCATTCGGGCTTCAGCGCGGTACGGAACAACTGGCCCTAGTGTGAGTGCGCCCTTATTTGTGGCCGCTGCCGGCGCCACACGGGCTTTGCAATAAACAATAACAGCAACAGCTGTCGGCAGCTGAGATCGCTGTAACGTCACCATAGAAACGCAAGACGCATTACGGCTCATTCGCAAAATACCTTTTAATGGAAACACCCGCAAATAGCAATTGCACTTTTTCGAAGTTTCAGAAATATCGCTTTTATTTTGCGAAAATCTGTAATGGAAACGCAGCTAGTGTTTCCCATGGGCCCGCCACAGTCTCTTGTACACACACACACACACGGGCGCATGGACAGGTCGAGCTTGATCGCTAATGTAAACAATGTAAACAACCTGTGTCTCTCACCAAAGACGGTTTAGAAATAGCAATGGAGTGTCAGGACGGTGATCAGATATTAATCAGTGATCAGACAGCGAGCTGCTGTGTTGATATAGTAAAGTTGGTAACAAGACAAGAGTGCCATAGCGAATACGTGAAGGATAATTAACGGATTGAAGACATGACGTGAGGCGAAGAACCACCCGTCGCAAAGCGAAAATTTGGAATATAATTGTCAGATCTGTCGCACATTTGTGTCACCGCTGGTGTGAATGGTTTCAATTTCGTGTTGTTTATTCGTTATGTCCGCGGTGTGAAAAGGCGTTCAGCAGAGTTGGATAATGACATGAAATTTCTGTAGTTGTTACAGGACATGGTCATGTCACCGACTCACACACACACACATACTCAGCAACTTTGAAGCTGGTTCACTGATGTACCTTGCCTCATTTAGTTTGACATAAAGAGAGCTTAGTTTTAGTTCCGGCATCAACTTATTGGCAGCAGC
Source organism: Trachurus trachurus (assembly GCF_905171665.1). NCBI lineage: Eukaryota > Metazoa > Chordata > Actinopteri > Carangiformes > Carangidae > Trachurus > Trachurus trachurus. The sequence goes on along the minus strand of NC_139896.1, from coordinate 22,200,249 downwards.
TTATTGGCTATTTGATTGGCTGTTTGTTTTAAAGCCAAGTCGTGACTAGGGCTGGGTATCGATTCAAATTTCAAGAATCGATTCGATTCCGATTCTTAAGATCCGATATCAATTTGGGTTAGTGTCATTAATACCGTTTTTTGAGCCGTTACCTAATTTTCTAGTTATGTAACATATTAATACCTGATTGTCTAGTTATGCAACATATTGATACTAGTATTAAATTAATGAAGTCGCCTATTGGTAGTTAATGATGGCTATAAGACTGGGGAAAATGGCAAGGACCAATCCCAGAATGTTGATAGACTATAATTTTACAAACATGCTGTAAGGCAGAATTACTGAACAGATCCAGGGCACCTGCAGCAATGGATTGCTATTGGGACAGTAACCTGGTGCATTATTAAAAATATGACATGAAGAATTCACCCAAGAGCTGTTGCTGTTGAATACAAAAGTATTTTAATTTTGTCATGGCCATTTGGCCCAAAAACAGCTGTGAACGTGAACAACTAAAGATAGTTAAGTGTAGGGTCACACAGTAAACTACTGCATGTTGTGCACGCTTCAGTCCGAATAGCAGCATCAGTGTGAAAAGCAGCATGACTGACGAGCGGTCGGCAGCGTGGAGCGGAGCGGGTCTCTGACTGCAGCAGGCACCGTGACCCTGCTGTGAGTGCTTTGGGACGGGGATGGGGCTCACGGCGGCACCGGCGGCTCGTTGAAGACGGTGCTTGAGACGTGCTTTCACATCGGAGTCTACAAACGAGAGACGTCTTTAACAACACCGGAAAAAGTCGTTAGATTTGGCGCTAGTAGCTATTGACAAAATAGAGAAAGTCGCCAAGTTGGTAGGATGAGAGAGTGGGGGGCGGGTGTGAGAAGGACCGAGCCTGCGTGTGTGCGTGCGCGCGCGAGAGAGAGGTGCAGAGGCTCGTTAGTAGAGAAGTTCATCTTTGTTGTTTTTCTTTCTTTTGGGTTACGGCCAACAGTAACTGTACCGTTCCTGAAATAATTGAAGGTTTGTTGAGCAACTCCTCCTCATCCTTTTATCAGGTCCGGTCGGACGCTACAATATATAAAAATAAAAAAATCGATCTTTGGACGTACGAATCGATCTGTAGGAATTAAGATGAGAATCGATTTAAAATCGGTGGATCGATCTTTTCAACCCAGCACTACTCCTGACCTTTGCTTGCATGTGGGCATGTAGTGGTTTTCTCACCATTACTGTGCTGATCCAACCACAGCTGCTGCCTCATATGTCCAAGTCTTGGTTTTGTTGGTTTACGGTAATTCATATCTAATATTAATCACCAATTTAAGGATACATCTGCAAATTTTACACATAAATGTGTGTTTTCTGGTGTTGGAAGTTACTGCCACACATGTGAAATAGGGCTGTGAATCCATTGAAAATATTGAGTATCCATTAGTCAATCACAATTAATTGGATGTTTTTTATGTTCTATTTAAAATGTATCTTGAAGAGATGTGTTTTTTAAGCAATATTTTTTGTGTTTATTAACGGACAAATCTGATGTTTTATGTTAATGGAATCTTATTATACATTAACCCAAAAAAGTAACAAATACTGTCCAGAAACACTTGAAGGCCACACTGCATTTGACAAATATGCTCACATGATAACTTGATAAAGAGTGAGTGGACAAATACTTGGGGTAAATATCCACTGTCAGTACACTGCTAAAACCATATAACCTTGTTTTTGCCCACAGACCTATCTGGTAGGATTTGTTTCATAATCTAACTGTTAACAAAAACGGTTTAGCGTAAGAGTTGAGCTGATTCATTTCCAGCAACTTTTTTAAACTATGGGCAAACATTAATATAACATAATGTGTGTTGAACAATAGTGGCGTTAAATGGAATTTGAATTAAGTGTTATCACACAATTGTTTCATACGTGTAACTTTGATGACCCTAGAGAAAAAATATTAAGTCCTCAGTGTCTCTGTATCAAGTCTGGTAATATGTGTCTTGGGTCTGGACACAAGTTTTTAAAAGCAAGTCTGCAGGCACCAGGGGGGAGCATACATCAGTCCGACTGCCCAAAAGTCCGACGGCTCATTTCTCCGACTACCCATTCTACAGTGTTAAGGTTAGGTTTAGGGTAAGGTTAAGGGTTAGGGCTACTTAAGTCGGAGAAGTGGGAGGTCGGACTAATGGACGCAAAAATAAAGAAATGTATGGTCGGAGAAATGGGTAGTCGGACAGACGTCATGCGCCCGGCACCAGGTTAGCATAACGTAACATAAGCTGCTAGCGATTGATTTGTCTCTGTGGGTGATGTAGGCACCAGGTTCTGACGACTAAGCAGAGCTTCGGTAATTCTGCTCCGTTGTCACTGCAGTTTTTGCTCTCAGTCTGTGTTTGGCATGGACAGGTCGACACACTGTGTCTCTCACAGTGGTAGCACCTCTACCATAAAGCCCTGATTGTTTGAGTCACCTTTGGCTTCTTGGTCACCTCCCTCCTGTCTCTACCTGTTAATCAATTCCACATTTCTTCCATTTCATATTTACTGAGGCCACTGTGCCCCTGGCAACACTCAAGGCTATAGAAATGGTGATATTGTCCTGAGATATAACTGCTCAGGTCCACAGAGAGCACCTTGGACGTCACACTTTGGGTTTTGTCATGCAGTGTGAATTTGTGTGGCTGCCTAAACTCTGTCCAATCAATTCAATTTCCCACTGGTAGAAAATAAAGAGGATGCACCTGACTGCAATTTGGAGTGTCACAGCAAAGGGTCTGAAGACTTAGAATAAATCCAAACTCATCTAAAAGCATCTTTTCATTTTGTTACTTTGGGCTGTTAAGTCTAGACTGATGAGGGAAATAGCAAATGTGTTGATTTACAATTAAATACTCAGTCAAGAGTGCAAACAGTAAAGCCATCCATTTATCCATCCATCCATCCATCCATCCATCCATCCATCCATCCATCCATCCATCCATCCATCCATCCATCCATCCATCCATCCATCCATCCATCCATCCATCCATCCATCCATCATATCATATGATCTATGAGCATCTACATTTGTATTTTTTCAATCAAAAGTCATGTGTTTCCATTTCTGCAGCTGCTAAGTGTAGTAAAAACTCTACCTACCTTTCCCCCCTTATCTCCAGGCTGATGGACATGTAAAATGTATCTGTAACATTGCTTTTTATTGAAGTCGGGCTCATCACTCCCCATCGTGTCTCAGAGCACCTCAGGTTTAGCAATTCTTTTAACATGTTTTCTCTTTATTTCAATGAGCTTTTGCATTTGTTGCATCTCTGAATTTGGAGCACATCTCCCGTACTGTTTGTGCTTTCAGTCTTGTACATGTTTTTTCGTCAGGGGCCACTGCACAATGCCAACTCAGGGGGATCTGTTCTCCCAGTTGACTCTTTGTTGCTGCAGAACCATTTCCAGCCAAATCCAACTCTTTAATCATTTGCTCTAAGCGTTCACTTCCTTGATGGAAGTTTTTTTTTCTGTGCTGAGCTTATTCTGTTTGACATATCAGTTGCACAAGCCAGGTCATGTTCCAGATCCCACATTTAACAAAAGTTAAGTACATATTATGTTTTAGGCCACAACATTGTTTCCAAACCAGCTGCAGGCCGGCTTTCAAAGCACTCGGCATCAAGATCAGCCTGCAGCTTGGGCCCAGAAGTAGCTCATAGTTTATAACCAGACTAAAAATATTTGATTTTCATTCTTGTTTCAACATCCAAATGTGTTGATTTTGGGTTCAGTTTTGACCTTAACTGCCTAAAATCCTCAGCCCCACACTGTGATATTTCCATATGGTTATGATTTGAATTAATTCCTCCTCATGGTGTTGTTTTCTCCCCTGTCGTCTGTTATGTTTCCCCTCCCTCCTCCAAGAATGAAAAGAAAAATAAAGCTCTTAGTTTGTGTTGTCTGAGCTTGAACTTCAAGGATTTTTGCTGTTGTTCTTGTTTTTTTTTTTGTTGGTTTGTCTTTTTCAAATGTAGTAATGCAGTCACCTTCATAAGCCAAATCCTTTTCACAACAACTCTTCTGGCCAATGCTGCAGCATCACAAACAACATTTCGCACAGAAAAAAAAAGGTGAAGATCTGGAAGCAAACACCATAATTAGCCACCGGCTCCAATCGAGGAGAAGACAATGCTGTGGTGGAAGTGGCGATGGCGGCATTGTTCGCTTGCCAGGGAACGAATGCAAAGTGGCCAGAGCTTAAGCAGTCAAGCTGCTAAAGAGGGATTGGGGGGGTGGTGTAAGAGGATTGGCTGTAAGTGACCTCCAGATCGCTGCCTTTGGTCTGTGACGACACGGAGATCTGTAACTACAACATGGCTTAGTTGATAATGAGAGAGAGAGAGGATAAACACACACACACACACACACACACACTCAGGGAGGGTGGATATGTAATGTTTAGCATCTTGATGTTGTTTTATGGCAAAAGAGAACAAAGCAAAGTGTTATCCAGCAAGAAGAAGATGACAGACACAAAGGAGATGACGTCAGCGTGGAGGGAGATCACCTGTCATCTGTGTCAAAGAGCTGCCTGTGCTCATTTTAAGTTAGTATTCAGTCAAGCATGCGCACGTAAATCATCGAGTCCAAAATAACAATGGAAGTCAACCAGCCATCTCCTCCCGTCCCTACACTGTGTGTGTGTGTGCATTCCTGGTAGCAGTGGCCCGTGGCATAGTGCCAATCATTCCTCACTTCGCAATTACAAAGAGCAGAGGGCTGCAGGTAATCATCATTGATCAGCGCTCATGTACACACACACACACACACACACGCAGGGGCCAGTAGCATTGATCCACCCGACCCAGCCTCCAGGGAAGATGGTGAGTGTGACAGCGAGAGGAGATACAATAGAGATACAAAAACAGAGACGGGGGAGGAAGAGGGAGCAAGAGAGGGGGGGAAGGGGGACACATATCTGGACGTGATAGAGACCTACCACTTCTTCTTCTTTTTCTTACAATAATGTGTGTGTCTCTGCTGTAAGAAACTATGGCCACATTCGTTCCTTTGTTAGTCATTCTGCCTTTTAGTTGGTTGCAGTGTGTGTTCACATATCGAGTGTCTGCTGCAACAAGCCCATTGATCAGAATCTATGGAAACACAAAGGAGCGGCTGCCACTGCGTGTGTATGTGCACACATTTCAGTGTGAGATCACTGGTGGGATTTTGTCGTCACGAGAGTTGGAGGGTCAGGACTTTGTTTCAGTGTCGAGTTTGAGGTTGATGGTGATGATGACGCTGTGTGAGAGAGTATCTGTGGTTCACAAATACCAGAGCAATGAATGCTGGGAGTTAGGGTCATTGGCGTCCCGGTCGGCCTATCAGTCAGTAGTGAATCTCAGTGTAATGTCGGCTGTAGCTTCAGGTGAAGAGAGACGGCTCCATCATTAAGTGGAGCGTCATGCCACTTCAGGCTGAACATGTTTATGTAGAAAGGTTGAACCAAGGTCGTCATCATCATCGCCCTGGAGACGCTTATGGGCGCTTATGCTTTGTCTGTTATGTTATAAACAACATAATTGTATTGCACATTAATTACTGCATTCCTCGTGTAGCCTGTGGCATTTCTCATTTACAGTGAGTGTTCAATATTTAATGAATGGATTTATATCATGTTAGTCTTTATGTGAGGTATGTGTTCATATTACTTCAGCTCAAGTGAGAGAGGAAGGTGCAGGGTCATCAATTAGTGTTTTATTATTTGAGTCAAACAACAGTCAAATTAGTGTTAATGAGCTCCATCTGCACTGTGTGGGATTGATTTGATTAGATGGGAGAGTGGTAACCAAATGATGACTCAGCTGTGGTCAAATATTAAAGACGATAAATCAGCAAACAATAAGAAACAAATATGTTAAGGTAAAAAATAGAGAAGAGAATCACTAAAACACTTAAAAATAAGGCAGATAATAGCTGATATGGGACATACAGTAGATGGAGAGAAGCCATGTGTCACTACTGGGTTGTCACTGACTACTACTATACAGCCCCGCCAGCGCGAGCCCCTGCTCCCCTTGAAAAACGGGGAAAAGACCTGTTGGTCTGACTATAGTCCAAAACAGTTGGAGCCCTCAAAGCTGAGTTGTTTTCCCCCCTTATTTTTTTTATTTTTTTTTTTTTACAATTTTCAAAGAAGAAAAATAAAAATCCCTGGGTGCTTGATCAGTGAGTGACATAGCATCTCACTGATGACAGAGCTTTGTTATGTTTTTTTCAAAATGAGAAAATTATGATTCTGAGCAGCAATGTGAGTGCAGAAGCCAAGCAGCACTGCTGCTGATGTTCTGTTCAGATTCATCACTGAAAGGTCACAAAGCACCTTTTGACCAAAAATCAATAGAATACAATGCTATCCTCAAACCATATTTAAACAATGTGTTTGTATTTAAAGACACTTTTAAGTTTTTTGGTTTGGATGTTTGTTTGTTTTTTACCACTTGGTGTGTGGTGCATGGGCAGCATGTGTGCAGTGCACGTCTGTCCACACACGCTTGGAGCAGAGGCATTGTATGAGTATGAGTATAATGTGATTTAACACCTGCGGGTTTTCCTGATGCATCAGAGAGACATCTGTCCTCACCACGCGTGTAATATCTTATCATCCTAATCGTCAAATCATTAAAATCTCATATCGCACACTTTGCTGTTGTGTCGTGAAAGAGCTTACAGACAACACACTGTAATTTCCGTTGTTACAAGTGGTGGTTGTAAAGTTGCCAGTGGAACAATGGCGGTGCTTCCACAGACACAGGCTCTTAAATTGCACATTGCCTCTCGACAGTAATCTCTTCTCGTATGTGTTCCCACCTCAGTGAAAATTACACAGGGATCCCGTGTAAATGCAAACCAGGCTGTGACTCACAGAAGCTTTCTTTTCAATTCCTCCCCAGCCGGGCAGGTCGCATCATGAAGGCTCTTAAAGGAGCCAGTTCAGCCATTGTTTACCTCGCACTCGGAAGTACAGGTCACTGAGCTCCCTCTGTGTAATTCTGGAAAGTCCCTCTGTACGTGTGATGACTGGGGTCAGAGCGATAAAATCAAAACACACTCATGTGTGTGTGTGTGCTGATAATCCTTATTCATTGTATTCTGCGGTGCATTAAAGTGAATATTTTTTAGTGTTAAACTACTTCTGCAGAATGCCCCCTACTAATGCATTAAATGTACGTATCATTTGCATTGCTGCTATGAACAACTTGTTATTCTCCCTATGCTTTGCTGCAGCCCACGCCTCAGCAACTTAGGAGATTGTTCCCTCCGTCTTCCCAGAGATAGAATGAGGACGAAGGTGTACACTGACTAATCTGCATGCCTGTGTGCAGAGTGCAGACGGTGGAATAAGTCTCCCTCCAACTCCTTTGTTACACACTATTAAAAAAGGCTGAACGTAACCTAAAGCACCAAGTCCACAGAGTTACGTACACACTTGACGGCCTGGAAACCTCAGGCCTCTGTAAAGTGCTGTATGCTGATCCATTACTGTACTGTAACAGACTCACACCTATTTAGCTGCAGTGCGAAGAGGTGGCTGAAATTGGATGGCTTCAGTCTCATGCAAGTTTTTGTTTTCCAACCTAAACCTTGTCTACATTCTGCTTCTAGAGGATCATAGGAGTTGTTGTCTGTACTAGAGGCTGACATTTTCTCAGGATTCCCGCAGGATTCCCGTGATCCGGAAGTCAATTTACCTATTGGGACGTGACCTGAAAAATGTAAACAGGAGTAAACGGGAGTCTATTGGGGTCTCAGTTGAGGCTAAACTCATAGCGATAATTTGACAGGTGGTGGTGTTTTAACCTTTGAATTGAGTGAATGTTTCCCTGTGCCTGTATTTTGTTTTGGTAGCCAATGACTGCCAATCACCCAACAGGCAGCTGGCTAACAGTTAGACTGGTTAGCCTATTACAGTAGCTCCTTCCAAATTCTGACTCACTTTGTAAAGTAGACCTGTACACGTTGTGATATTATGAAATTAGACTCTGTCAAGCTGTCATTCAGCCTGCAATGACAGGATCCGTCTGTCATCACAATCGTTAACATGACGAGGTAGGTAAGTAACGGGACTGGTTCGGGAGTGATTTATTCGGGATTGGGACAGGACGGGATTATTTTTTGACTTTGTCACGGTTTTTTTGTGGGAGCAGGACGGGACAGGATTGGAAAAAGCCTCTAGTCTGTACCATCACAGGAAATCAAGCAGACGCAGATTCACTGACAATATGAAGAACAAGAGTCATCAGGGAAGGTTGGGAGGCGAGATTGCTGCTCAACTTTGTTTGCATTTTTTCTCTGATAATTTAAGAACCAGACAATCAGGAAGTTTTTTACCAGCTGCTGAATTACCCAAAGATAATGGAGATAAGTCCTTGTCTCTAAAACAAAAGGATGAAGGAATTCAAACTTGCAGAAATGATAAATAAGGCAGTTCTACTTTAGAGAAAATATGTACTGATGCTTTTTGGCGGATCTTTAACACCTCAGAGGGCTGAACAGTGAGACTGCTTTTGTTTCTCTAGTTACTTATGAACCAGACTTGGAGGTTTTTACCAGCAGCCAAATTATCTGCAGAGGTGTCCTTGTCTCCATAACAAATTGATGAAGGGATAAATCAAGTATAGACACACCATATAAAATAGTTATTCTCTGATAACTTAAGGCCATGATGTCTGCCAAGGAAAATCCTTCATCCAGTTAAAACACATAATTGAAAATTAACAAAGTGTAGAAAATTTGTCTTAAAAATGTGACCTTAAATTGATTTATACCTTACAACTCCACAATGAAAAATAGTGTTTATTTAGCCACTGAGACAGGTTTCTCTATATTTATTTTAGAAATAACCTGCAACATTTTGTTTGAAATTAGGCACATTTGTCTTGACTTCCCAGAACCTAATATCTTTGCTTCTGTTTTATTTTGATTATCTCGTGCCTGTTTTTCTCATAATCTTAAAAAAAAAAAAAAAAAACACGAAAACAAAAGGCAGGAAAAAAGTCGATTTAGAGCTTCTGGTAAGTAACACACGGTGAGCATGACAAAAATGAGATGGTTTAAACAGTTTAATTTGGGAAAGTTATGTCATAACTTGGTGTTAGGGCGTAACATATTGACTGCATGACATCACAGATCAATGACAAAACGACTTGTGAATGAATGGGATGAATAAATCACATGAATGAACAGATGAACCCTGGTTTTTATGAAGCTTCCATTTCCTTGCTTCAGGGATTTTTCCTCTTCTGTCTTTGGATATTCTTATCTAAAAATACCACTAGTGTTTTATGCCCACAGCAAAGTGTTTCAGACCAGACTTTATTATTGTCTGTCTTCATTGTAATTGGGTCGCCAGTTATTAGTTTCTAGATGAACTCTTTGTGCTTTAGGGCTGTGAGAGAGAACGTCGAACCAGCAGCGGCTGTTCCGACCCATCAGTCCCTCCTTTTCTTTTCTTTAGACTCATTTGTTCCTGATTGTTTCCATCACAGCAGAGCACACAACAGAAACATTCACCTGCAAATTAGTAAAGCAGATGACACAATTTGATGACCCCTAAGCTACATGAAGAAAAAAAAATCTAATAGCTAGGTAAAAAAAAAAAAAAAATCTTGTAAAGCTTCACTGCACTGAGAACTTCTTGGGGAGACAGGGGAGCGTTCAAGTCGCTTTATAATGTTGCTGTGTTGCGAGTTTCCGCTGTTTAAACTTTTAACACCACACCCTCTTGGGGGTTTCACCTAATTAACTTTAAATGCTACTTGCTAAAAGAAAACAAACAGAATACATTTAGTTGCATACATCAGCTTCATTGCCGAGGCGTCCCGCTTTACTTGGGTTATCGCTGCAGCTCTTCGTCATGAGGAGCAGATGGATGTTGAGTTTACAAGTTTTTTTTTGTTCTTTTGATTAAAGTCAGAGGCGGGCAAAGTTCACAGCTCCATTACCTAAGACAAGTTAGGCTGTAAATAGTCTTGATCAAATATGACTGCAAAACAACTCCTCCCTTTACATGAGTTAAAGCACAGGAGTACTTGGTTAACTATTTAAAAGGAGATTGTATTGTTCCACATTTAGAGAAAAAATATGACTTTGAAACAGCCGACTGACTGACTGACTAACTAGAAGACCTGTAGAATAAAAACGGCATAAAAACCCAATGAGATCAACAAAATTGGACAACTATTACAAGCTGTCTCTATAGGTATATGTGGGATTAAACAAACGTTACAAACCTCGGCATGCCTTCTGAAGTTGGACAGTGATTTTTTTGGAGGAAGAGCTGAAGCTTGGTCGTGGTAAGACAAAGACAATGTTTCTTTGTTTCTAAATCTTCAAACATGGACTTCAGATCAGACCATATTTTCTGGTGGTGAGAAAGTCCATCTCCATCTCATCTTGATCTAACAAAACCAAGTTCAAAGTGAGCTGTTCAAACATGCAGTAAACGCATAACGAACAGTGGAGGAGATGACTTTTCTCTTTTAAGGACCACAGCAAAGTATAATTAACATTTTCAAAATAAAAGGCTAAAAGCTCTGCTTTAAAGTAACAAGTACCTACTAGACATATAGTAGAGTCAAACGTATAATACTTGTCAGTGAGTAGTTTTAAAAATGAATAAAGACGTTTAAAAGCATTTGGTTGTCCACCTCATCCTAAGTTAATTCACTGAAACTAGAAAGTATAAATTTTTTAACAAGAACATGAAATCTTTCAGTTTGTTTCAAAACCAGACACAAGTTTTGTTCAAACTTTAAAATTTTAGATAAAATCAAGAGAGAAAAAAAAGGTACCTGGAGGTATGTGGTGCGAGACTCCACCGCTGACACCACACCCCTGTCAGGAATCCCACATAATAAACAGCAACCCTTAATGACGGAGCGCAAGTTAAGATCAATTACAGTATGTTGCCTTGTGTCACTATTATTTTCCCCACTGAACTGTCCCTCTCTGTCTCGGCTGATCAATGTGCGCCCTTGAGCACCGGCGCAGATGTCTTCTGTTTTCACATTCCTTCGGCCAATATCGCTCCAGGGGGTTGATTTTTAGATAGGACCCCTCCTCGCCGGGAACAATGGATCAATGGCGTGACTTTGCATGTTCCTCTGCAATTCATTGAATGCCTTTAGTGACCTGGTCCGTGTGGCCTGAGGACTCATGGATGTGATAGAGACTGAGAGTGAAGAGAGAGCAGTGTAGGAATCCATACACACACTTCTACACCAGTCAGATTATATATATTAAGAGATCAAAGGAGTGCGGTTGTATATGTTTGTGAATAAACGGGGAGCAACTCTCCAATAGTCTCTGTATGGGCTGTAATTAGGTTTGGGAATCTGGGGTCATTGCACCTACAAATGGTTATTGATCCGGCAACAGGTTTAAAAAAAGAAGAAGATAGAAACGTGTTTGTGCATTGTTGTGTGAGGTGTGAGGCGTCCTATTCAAGTATCTGTGCACATAGTCTATGTTGATGCCGCTGCACCTCTGTGTGTTGCTCCAATGTGTGGGTGTGTGTGTTTGTGTGGATATAGAACAGGGGTGCATTACCTGGTGACATTTCTAGCTATGGTCTTATCTGTCAAACTGTGGTCACTCTCGGGGTCTTTATTTTGCTAATTAGACCACACGATGGCTGTTTGCTTCAAGAGACCACTGTCTAGATGCTTATCAGCTTTACAAGATAATTCCCTGACAGGGTGCCGTGTCATGTAGATCCCAGTGGGACTTGCTCCTGCCTCAGCGCATCCTGGCATTTGTTTTGGTTCTTTACAGGTCCAAACAAAGATATAAATTCTCGTGCTGTAGAAAAAGCGAGACTTAATTAACAGTTGTTGTTTTTTCTTGGTGCCAGTGGAGGAGTGACATGTAAATAAAATTAAACACAAGCAACAGAAAAAGGTTATTTGTGTTGTTGGCACTGACGTAGGGACAATGACTAAACTAAGAATTACACTGCTGTGCACAAGGGCAGACACAGCTGCCATTTGGTGCTGTGAGGAATGTATGTGTAGGAATATATTATGTATATTTACCAGAGTGACTGAATGATTCGTCTCTGCTCTGTGGAGCTGCTGGTCGCTGCTGCACATGGCAAACAAAACCAGAAGAAACATGGTCCTGTATTTGTTATGTTTTAATCAAAAACCCACTGTGAAAATCAAATGTTTAACCATGTTAACATTCAAATAGGGATTTTATAAAATACAAGAAACATGTAATTTGTGGAATAATCAGTGTAACTGTAGTGAACCAATGACACATAGACACAGATTCAGATTTCATATACAACAGCAAACTTGTCAGGGAACGACTGAGTCTCTGATGTTTCTTTTAACAATAAACATTTCTATATTTTTGGCTCTTTCACTTTCTAGTGTGAACAGCTTAAATGGTGTATGTGGCAAAATCCTGATTTCTCAAGGAGGAGGTAAACACAGATGTGCTCTCAGCCTCTTTTGTTGTTTCTTTTCTATAAATGTAAGCCACAATGAATAAAATGGTGGTTGCTTTTCATAACCCACCCAAGAGTCAACGCATAGCTGCTTGAAAGAGGCTTCAGCCATTGTTGTGTTTCCAAGATGAGATGTCGAACTACATCGTGTAAGCAGCGCTACATCATCTTCTTAAAGGGACAAGACAGCAGCAACTCATACATACAACTGAGAATTCAGTCGGATAAACAAAATGTCCGTCAGTGTAGTTCTTCGTGACGGCACAAAACTTATTCCAAATGGAGACAAGTGACCTCTTACTCGACTGCAGTGTTCAAATGTTTTCATCATATCTATACGATGGAGCTCAGACCAGACGATTCTCTTTGTACTCAGTGGAGCAGATGGTGTCATCAGTTCTTCCCTCATTAGTCCTCCTGCTACCAGTCTCCATCAAACCAAAATTATGTGTCATCATTTGATTTTCCAGTCATGGTTTGCTACATCAAATAAGACAAATGACTGTTAAGACTCCTCTTTGTTCTGGTGACACACTAATGATGGCTGATGAGGCTCCGCCGTGCAGGAAGACTCATAAAAACCCAGACAGGAGCGGGAAACTTGTCCCAAACCGCCGATCAACCAGGATGATGAAAACATCAAATGGCCAGAGTTTAATACCTCTGCACTCGGGTCGTGACCTTAAAGGCTGAAAAGTAAAATAGCCTGATTTCTGTAGTATTTCAGAAAGCACGAGTGAGCTCTGAAAGGACCATGGAAGCCAAGAGGTGCTCTCTGTGATATCTCCAGTCCTCCTCCAGTCAGAACATCAGAGTTATCTTCCATGACAGGCTGGAAACTCATCTCTTGGAGAAGAGCCTCGTCTCACCTTGTCCCCACTGAATCATATCCTCTCTCCCATATTTTCCCTCCTCTAACTGCATATAATATGCTCTTATCTTCAACTTAACAAAATCCTTTCTCCCTCCCCCCTTGGCTTTTATTGCTCTTATTTCACTTTAAAGCTCTGCCTTTACATGGTAATTCTCAGCTGACTGTTACATTATCGGGACACTGAGGCCCTGGCCATTGTACTGTAGCAGCCTAATGCTCAACAAATCCTATGTTTTCTCATGCTAATTAAAGCTGACGACATTCCATGATTTTAACATTTTAACTAAAGGGACAATTTAAACTGACTTTTAACGTTAGATTCTCTGAACGCACACACTAGACCACGTCCCAAGACACCAGAGGTCCATCAAAAAGGACTTTGTATTCTGCACTATCACTCACCTGTTACATTCAACAGCAATGCAGTTCCTGTCCACGCTTTTCCCTTGTTGACCCTGTTATCGTCTTCGATGAGACATTATACAGACATCATCCAACTGGTGATGGAATCATACATATCAAACATGGTTGATTTTTAAGAATAGACCCATATCAAATATGTTCTTTAGTTTTAAGTCAGCCAAAATTATAGAAGTTGAAGTTTATGAAGTTGATGTCAACCTGCTACACAACAGTACAGTCCAACCCACAGAATAATTTAAATAAGATGAGTCCAGTGTGAGGTATACCGTATGCTGTAAGAAGATAGTGAGTGTGTTGTTTGTTTTAATAAATAAAGCTGAACAAAACACAAGTTTCCACCTACAGACCTTAATAATTCATACACTTTACATTCAAGAGACAACACTCGCTGCATCAGATCACCTGTGTGTTCAGCTGTGCTGTGGGTGTCTCTGCAGTGATGGCGAATTTCAGCCCCAAATCTTCCCAACTTCATTATTAGTCCTCCAGGGCCTGAAGAATACACTTTTCTTATTTCTGCTGACATCCCTGGTCAGCTGGAAGTTGCTTGTGCCATCACCATGGAAACATAATGTGTTTTTGTCTGTAACACAGATGCCAGTCTCAACAGCTACAGGAAATTCAAATCCCCTGCAGCTAATTTGTCTCCAACTGTCTCTGATTATTTAAGGAGATTTTTAACACAGAGATGTCGCAGCATTTTCAAGTGTTGACAGCAAAAACGAAACACATTTTTCATCACAAGAGATGACGTTATACAAATTGTATGTGTACACTAAAATCACTGAGACATTTTTAAACTCACTTTCTTTTCAATATATCATCTGTGCTGTTTGAGAAGTTTCAAACTGTGAAATGAAAGTAAGAGTTTGAGTTTAGAAAAGACACTGTGAGTAGAGCGCACATCTGATTGGATTAAAGGCAAATCCAGGGTCAGCCGTCTGTAAAAAACATTGTTGACAGAGTGAGTGTATGATGACTCATCTGGCTGGTTCCAAATCCAAAATGTGACATTTCAAAATGATTGTATGTTTAACTGTCGTTTCAGTAATTTACTGTACAAAGCAGTGAATTAATAGATGTTTGCTTTTTACCTGTCACATTCTTTCCTCTGACTCTCTCACAGCTACACATTTATTTCTTTTTTTTGTCTGGTTTTAACCCAGCTCATGTATCTTATTTTGAAAGTCTGCCATTTGCTGATGTGGACAGATTTATTATTATTATCCACACCTGCATAACAATTAGATTTTTTTCTTAATGACGTCACTTCTCTGTCCAGGGGGTCACCTTCAAGAGAGACAACCAGGCAAATGCTTGGGGTCCCATTTGGAAAACTGGCCCCTGATCCCCCCTCATATGGGCACAATTTGCAATGAGAACTATAAACTCTATACTATAGTTAGCATTTGCGTGAGATGTTTAGGGGATATTTGTTAATTGTAGTGTCTGCTGTTAGGTTCCTCCATGAGTGTTACTTAACGGTTAGAGTCCTTACAGTACATAACACATGACAGAGTTGAACATTTTAAATTCTCCTGACATGTTACAAGTTGAAACTGCATGAAATGCGTTCATCTCCATCTCACTCCTGAGACATGTTTATTTAACTTCCTAATAATGCAGTGGGATTGAGACCTCCCCTGGAGCAGCTCAGGCCATGCATTTCTCATGTACACCACGGGCACACGTGAACACAACTATCGTCTTTGACAGTATCTTGGAAAAAATGTCAAATTGAGTTAACAACTGGAAAACAAACAGGCACACAGCTGTAGCAGAAGAGCACGCATGATATGTATAAGAAACACAAAGCACTCACATGTGCCAGGACAAATTAATGAGCGTGTGAAGATGGCGTATGTGTCGTGGTGTGTCCCACATGCATGTGATCATGCACATGTGTAGGAAACACACACAATGGTCTCTTTTAAACACATATCCAAAACAAAGAAATAGCATAACACAGCTCAAAATTGATGAAAACCAAACCATAATGTAGGTGAAAGAACAGTTCATAGTGATAAATACAGTTAACGTGATTAAAATGTGTTAAAAAAATATATAATTTGACAATATAAAGGATGTAAGACACATGATTTGATGACATACAGAGTTTAATGATACATAATTTAATTTAGAAGTTCATATAATGGTTAAAAATGTTAAAAACATACTAGAATTCATGTTTTATGTGATTTGGTACATGTTGATCAAAAAAGTGTACTTGCCCTTTAAGACCGTATACGCGCTATATTCTGTTGATTTTGATAACGTTCAGTCAGTGCTTGAGAGCTATGGAAGCAAACCGTTTTCTTACCTTCCTTTGAGTGATTAGTAATTAGTTACAAGTGTATTAGCCAGCCACATTCATTTGTAAATCAGTGGAATTATAACTTTGAAACTGAGTAATAAATCGCAGATTTTTAAAAATATTTGTTCTTTATACAACAACGTTTCTGAAGTTGACCTTTGTTGAACTGTATAGCTGGGCTAGCTACGGACAGATAGACAACCGAGTAAGCCATTACAAGATCTCAAGACAATTCATACCTCTACACATAAAAACACAAAAATAAATGAATAAAGATGTGCACACACATAAACACACATCCCCCCATCTTACAGAGTGTCACATTAGGCCTTGTGTGTTTCTCTGCCCCATTTCTTTCTGCCAGCTCTGAGATGAAATATTAACAAGGAGGACGGCACCCTAACCCACATACTGTATCCTGCACTGCCAATTTAACTGACTGTCTTAACAGGCACGGGAGCAGAACACACAAACACCCTTAGATACTCTCAGAAGCACACACACAAGCTCACTTGAACAACTTTACAATATGTATTTATACTGAAAAAATCCTTTATAGTTTGAATTGAGACTTACCATACATGCTGGTGCTGCAGAGTCAGTTGTGTATAAATCCAGACGCAACCCATGGGTTCATCCACCGCAGGATCCCCCGACCTGTCTCACATTAAAGCTATTCTGCTTCATCGACTTCTAAACACCCAGCGAAGGTGGAGAGTCTTCGCACCATAACAGCAGTTTATCTTTCTCGTAGATTGATTGAGTTCAGTGTGAAGTTTTCCTATCACATGCTCATCAGATAATCTGACACGCTCTGAATACCTGCCATTCAATAATCAATTTACTTGCTATCTCTCAAATTACACTGTCAAACCGTCTCCCTCTCCACCTCCCCTGCCTCCTCTCCTCGAACATCTGCCATACAGTAGCTCGTCGCTGCCTACAATTTTTCAGATTATTACACATTTAAAACCCATTTTCTCTCCTTCTCTTCCCCTCTCCCTGCGGAACAATTACAATATTTAAAATATAATAAGACTATATTGGCAGTACGTTTCCCCATAAAGTCAGGGCTTTTTGGAGGGGGGCACTCATTAGAAAAGCGAGGGGAAGATGAGAAGAGATAGACGGAGACTGGTGGCGATGGTGTGGGAGGTGGTGGCGGCGGTGGGGCAAGCAAATAGGATTTGAAGCCTAGCAAAACAGGAAGGCTCTCCGGGAGAAGGGAGTTGTCACTTTTCATTAGATACAGTCGCACGGATGAGGCCCCGGCTCGGCTGACGCCTTCCCTGCATTCATACCAGGAGACGAAGAGCTGTACAGCTGCAGAGATTTACCGCGTCAGAGTGCAAGTGTATGACTTTGCATCCATGTGTTTTGTACGCATCTGTCATTTTAATGTAACATGTCCTTCCCCCACTCCACCCCCCACCCGTGTTTGTGTATTCTTCATGTTGCCAGGTTGTTTTTTGTACAACTCGGCTTTTGTCTTTTGCTGTGTGGCGTTGCAGGAGAGGAGTTATTTTTGGAGGCTTCCACAGTGTTCATTGGGAAGTAAACATCCCATTCATTTTTTTTTTTGCACAGACAAGTTTTTGGTGAGTGACATTTGGAGCAGTTCCAGGGCTTGGATGAGCATGAAACTCTCCTGGTTGAATCAACATGACAAAAGAGGAGGAGCTGTATTAGAAAATATGGATCTTTCATATCAAGTCAAAATGTGCAAACTTATTCACATAACAACTTGAGGACAGAAGTCAAATGAAACATGCAATCCTGAAGGCGTATGTAGCGTTTAGGTGAGGATTATACTTCATGGAAACATGTTTACATTCTGTGGTTTGAATCCAGCCCAGTGTCCTGAGGAATTATCTCCATATTGGATGATCCGGCCGTGTCACTGTGTTTTGACACAATTAAACTGTTTTTAATTAGTTTTAGCTCTGACGTGCTTCCTGGTTTATTTATGGTATGAGCAGAGGAGGTTTTTGGGTATCAGAGTATTTTGTAAATGTCTTTTTTAAAAAGAAAGACTATTGAGGATATAATAACATATATGTGGTCTGCTTCTATACAGAGTATTTCTGGCAGGCTGTAGTAGTAGGCGGCGGTAGAGGATCTTCCACCTTCACACACTTTCTCTGTCTTTGTCAGCCTTGATATCACTTCTACCTTTTCTCTCCTGCCCTCCCTCTCCGGCTGCCCTCCCTCTCCTGGCTCTCCTGTCTCCCTCCATAGTGTTGGTTTACTCCTACTTCTCCTCTCATCAACGCTTCTGTCATGTACCGTCATGAATATTGAAACACCACCCCCTTTGGTAAAGCCTAGCCTGTCTGAAGACGTTAGGAGCAATGAACAGCCCCTCCAGCAGCCAGTCCGCTGCTCTGTTCTAAGATGTTTTCAGCAGCAGCGCTGAACAGCAATATCCTGCTACTCCATTATTACGTGTACAGTAGAGTTCACCGACCTCACTGTCTTATTCTATAATGTTTGTGAGCTTCAGTGAGAGGTTCCAGTTTCACCTTTGCGCCCTTTTCTAGTGCTGAACAGCTGATGGGAACCAACAGAATGATTATTAGAGTCCTTGCTCATGATTAGTTTGTCATTGTTTACCTGTGCCAGTGCTGTGGCTCTATTAATGGCAATGAAGTTGTGTTTGTCAGTTGATCACTTTGGTCCAGACTAAAATATCTCAAAACTATTGGATGCATTACTGTCGAATTTGGCAAAGACATTTGTTGTTACCACCAGGGACATTTGTTACCAGGTTACTGCGTTCCATTTACGTCACTTCCAAGTTGACCGCATTCCAAGATGACCAGGATTGATAGTTGTTAAAAGTTTGGAAAAGCCACCCTGCACAATACCGTTGCCACGACAAAGCTAATGTTATGACACAAAAACACTACTAAGTAGCTGATAAACAGTGTGATGTTCAACTTCTCTTCACTGTTGATGCACATCTTGAAATGTGATCTCAGGGTTACTTAAGTTCCTCCAAGTTTCCAAGGTGGAATTCTGACTTCAGGGGCGTTTCCAATGATGTAGCTGACTGGGAACTTGGAAAACCCAACTTCTGAGTTCTAATGGGACACATCATAAATAATCCTGTCTTCGCTGATCTGTGCTTCTGATAGCACCACCATCAGTATGACATTTTTTGGAGCAAAATATAGACAAGTGAAATATTTGAAGAAAAAAAAAAAACTGAATAAAGTGTCTTAATAAGTGCTGCCAGACAAACTTTGATGCACTACCTCAATGAGCTCTACCGGGGCGATGAACAACATCCTCCTCAAAGAAATACCCTTTTCTGTAACAACGAGTGCTGGTCCAAAATCTCTCATAGGTGTTGAGGTCTGGTGACTGTGAAGGCCAAATGTAAATCATTTTCATACTCATCAAACAATTGAGTGACCCCTTGTAACCTGTGGATGTACAGTATGTCTCGCATAGATTGCCTTGAAAGTGCAGAAATCGATAGTGCCCAGAAGATGGACGCCAATCACTTAGAAGATCACATTACCTTTCAGTTGGTGCCAACATTTTAATTTGTCCAATACCCTGGTTTAGGACCAAATATCAGTAAGCAGTTTAACTGAAATCAGAAATGATGGAGGAAATGTGGATCAGCGACAACTTACTGTAGGTATATTTTATAAATGTCAGAAAATAACTGTGTTTTGGGAAATTATATGTGAACTGTTACACCGATATAGCCCCGCTATTTGCTGTTTATATGAAGACTTAAAAAACAGCAAGTAAGAAAGCAATTACAAGGAACTGTAAAGTGTAATACAGATTCATTGATAACTTTTGATCGTATCTACATCATTCCGTTCACCTCAGCATTTTTGTTCCTCCTCACATGCTCTCATGCAGCCAATACAACGGCTGCTGTTGCTATAATGTATAGTCGCCCTTTTTCCTCACGTCTCTGAGTTGCTCATCTCACAGCCTCCCTCCACCTCCTCATCACCACCTCCCATCAAGATGACTCAAGACTCCACATGGTGGCTGTGTCAGACGCCCTCCTGCAGAGCCCTCAACCAGGATCTGCTCCTGCCGTGAACCTCGCCAGGTGAGACGGCAATCTAATGTCTTATTCATGGGTCGTGAACCAACTTCATCTTCAACTAAAGATTTTCCAGGTAAATAATTTAATAATTTATTAAAAAGACCATGGTAAGGTATAGAGTTCGTAGAGATGCAGGCTTTCCTTTACAGTGCGCTTTCTTTTTCACCTTTTACCCTGACTGTCATTTTCATTTTTTTTTAGTATTTTATTGGTGTGATAGTTTCGTAGAGGGTTTCATTTTTTATTCTTTTTAATTGGTCCTTTAAGGTACTCCCAGTGTCCTACAGAGACCTTCAGTGGCCACAAAAGTTTTTCGTTTCAAAACTGATGATGAAGTTGTCCATTTTTGACTTTTTTGTTTGACATTTAACAAAGTTTTTTCCAATTATCTGACTCCCCAGAGTCACAGAATATAATTTTTTTTTCTTTTTTCAAAAATACCAGCAATTTTAAAGGTATGTTTCACTCCTGTCTCTCCACTTCAGCTCAGTGGGCACTTAAATAGCATCACAGAGATGCTGTACACTGTCAATGCTAACAACATGACTAAGTCTCTTTACTATTTAAAGCAGAAGTAAGCAATATTTTTGTGTTAATATAAGTCTTAAATAGTTATATCTTCCGACAGCAATCACTTACATAGAGTGTTTGGACCGAAACACGGGTCTCTCAGTCACTCTGCTCTGCTCTGAGCCGAGGAGAAAACTTTTCTTGTATCCTACAAGTTTTATCCAATGAGGAGAGAGAACGGCATGAAGGGCTGTGTGTGCAGCCAAGGGATGCGCCTGAATGTGGTGACGTAGGGACGAGGACCAATAGATCCATGACGAGGGCGGGGGCTGCTAACTCCGTCGGCTGACAAGCCGTTATGGTGCGTTCAAGGCAACCCGTAACTCGTGTTTTTCCGACCTGTGAAGTCGTACCAGTTCGATCTGGTACGACTTCACGGGTCGGAAGTTACGAGTGGCCGTTATAGTGACTTTCACAGGTAAAACAGGTCGGAAAAACACGAGTGGGTTGCCTGGAACGCTACAAAGTCGTAAGTCGTGACTTGAAGCTGTAACTTACGGTTTCAAAAGCCTGCCTGGAACGCAGCATTAGCCAAAACGACCGGATCGCTTACTTCTGCTTTAACTGTCCACGTATACCTCTTGGCTCTGCTTTCCATTTTACCTTATGTCTCATCATGTGCAGTATCATCACTGACATGGAAACTACAGTTTTCATGTGCTCTTATCTGTTTGACCCAAGAGATCTTTAACCTTCATGACATGAGACACAGGAGACTTTGTCCTTCCCCCTAAATTACAGTGTTTAATAATGGTCAAAAGTGTTTTTGCAAAACGTTATGATGTCGAACGAAGTTGACCTTTGACACTCTGCAAATGAAATACAGTCACTTCATTTTATCCTATTTAATGCTTGAGGTATATATACCAAATTTAAAGTTGGTTCGTCAAAGTGTTACAGACGACCTGAAATCACAATCCTCCGGCCTTGGACAATGAGTTAATGAGCATTTAGAAATCAGACATACACAACTTTAACGTGACTCCTAAATTTAAAGAAAGACGTGGAACAAAGCTCAATCAAATGAAATCACTTTTTTTCTGAGGACACTGAGCCACTTACATCTTTGACGCAGAGACAAAGAGAAATAGAAAACCCTGTCTCCCAGATCCTCGGCTACTTGTGGACATACAGTAAAGTATGATTTAATGAAAGTACCACTTCTTTTTTTAAATAGCTCAGACAGACGTCTTTTCTTATTTTGCTTTTGATTCAATATATGGATACTCTGAAGAGCTGCTGAAGTGTCCTTGAGCAAGACACCACATCCTGTGCACCTCGTACGGCCGCCCGATACGACCTCCATGTATCAATCTGTGCACTTTGAGTAAGGACGCTATATAAATGCAGTCTGTTCACCATTAACCGTCACACTCAGACTGTCGCATATTACATATTCAGACATCTCCACCCTCACCAGCACAATTGCATGCTAAGTGCTCCGCTTGTACCTGCACAGTGATTGTTTTTGAAGAGTGTTTTCATGAGCGTGTCTGAGATTTTTTAGGGCCGACAGGGGGTGTGACCTTCCAGTCAGACTTTCTGTTTCTTTAATCCTGTCTTCAGTTTTGCAAATGGAGTAAAATCAATGTCAATGTACTATGAGGAACAACTTGTTAAAAAAAAAGAAAAAGAAAATGCTTGGGCACAATCTTTGCAAACTTCACCAAATGAAAGCAGGAGGTGAGGCAGTTCAGGCTTGAGTGGTGACCGTGAATCCCAGAGAAGCATTAAAATAATGAGGCTTTCACAGACAAAGAATGATTTTATGAATTCACCAAACACTTAGCTGAGCTTTTTTTTTCTTCTATTATTAATTTTTCATCCAAAGAATCCTTAATTCATGCAGTGCCACATGCGCAGGCACACACAAAACTACTCCAGGTGTATCCACAAAGTCAATATGAGCAAAGACACTTATTAAAGCTTTTACTTGACAAAGAAACATAGTTGAAAAGCTGCTTTTTGGTCACAGAAATATTGAAGGGGCAGCTGAACTCTTATAGTCTTGAATGTACTATCACTGTTATAGCCTATTTCGTTTTATTATCATCATCATTATTATTATTATTACGATTATTATATTATAGTTCATGCATGTTCCACTTCACTGCATCGATATTGATAGACACCTGCATGATGATCATTCACACCCTGGATCAATGTCATCATCATAACTCCATTGAAGGAGGCGTTGAGTAAACATATTGATTTATCTGCTCATGATTAGGGCGCGTGCCATTAGAGACACAATTAAGGTGTGGGAGCTGAACAGCCGGATATGAGCAGCCTGTATGGGCGACAATGGAAGTTGAGGTGGAGGGATAGGGAAGGGGAAAAAAATGGAGAAGGGGAAGGCGGTTTGGGGGGTGGAGTAATCCAGAGAATGCAAAGCACTGCCCTCTCTCTCTCTCTCTCCCTCCCTCTCTCTCTCTCTCTCCTCCTCCTCCGGGTGGAAATTCATCCTTCAGCCTCAGTAGCGGACATTTGTGTGCAGGACCTCGGAAGTGCTGGACGTGTTCAGTCGTGGAGGCTTCGAGGTCCGACAACAGCAGTAGCAGCAGCGGGTTCCTGGTTGGTGGCTGCATAGCTCCGCTGTTACCACCACAAAAATGATGTGATTTAATTTTAATATTTTTTCTATTTTTTCCTCCTCACTCAACCCTAACATTTTTTTTCTCTCTTCTTTTTTTTTAAAACACCGCATACAGTTTTGCGTCCACTGTGGGAATTGTGTGAGTCGTTTAATTACAACTCCGGGCACTAGTCAAACACGGTGCTTTACTTTTTTTTTCTTCTTTCGTTGCTTTTCTTTAATTTTTCGAAACTGTGACTAAGCCTCCACCTTCCGCTGAGAATACAAACTTTGGACCTTGAAGCGAGCAGCCTGTCGCCAGTCGGGAGGTTGGGACGAGGACCGAGAAGGAGGAGATTTGACACCGAGCACCGAGCCTCTATTTGTCCGCTCGACTCCGCGTGGAAAGCAGGGAGGAAAACCCGAGCTTCCCCGCCGCCACCTCCGCCACCAGCGTCCCCGCTTTATCTCCACCGTGCTGTGAAGACAGGAGAGAGGAAGCAGGAGGATTTAGCCTGGATAACGGGAAGAGGATATAAACGTGGAGGAGATTTACCGGTCAGTTTCTGCTTCTCTTTTTAAAAACCGCTGCTCGTTACGGTGGCATTTGCTTCTCTCTTTCTCTACGTGTGTGAGCGTGTGTCAGTTTCCCGAGGATGTGGCATTGAACGCAGCCTGGCTGTTCCTGCTCGGCTATGTGAGTGTGTGTGTGTGTGTGTGTGTGTGTGTGTGTGTGTGTGTGTGTGTGTGTGTGTGTGTGTGTGTGTGTGTGTGTGTGTGTGTGTGTGTGTGTGTGTGTGTGTGTGTGTGTGTGTGTGTGTGTGTGTGTGTGTGTGTGTGTGTGTGTGTGTGTGTGTGTGTGTGTTTTGCTGGAAAGAGAAAGTGCTTGTCGGACTGGGGCAGACATTCAAGGAGATACCGCCGGAGCGGAAAAATAACCCCCCTCCCAACTCCACAGCGATGTAGTGTGAACTATATCCTGCAGCCTCCACGGTCACTGTTGAAATCCTACACTCTAAAGAACCGGTGCGATTGATAAAACATCCGGGTGCGCGGCGGAGGCGCGGGGTTTGTGTGCAGCAGGCGCCGCGGTTTGCCGTTGCAGCGGCAGCGGCAGAGCTCTGTGGTCGAGGATATTTTTAGGCAATCGCTGTGTTATTAGCTGGCTCTCTGGGCTACTTATCCCAGCTACCGCTCTCCGCCCCTGCTCCCTCCTTACTTCCTCCTCTCCTCGTCTCCTTCCACCCTCCCTCCCCGCTTGTCGGTGCCCCAGCGGGTTGTGGACAGCTGAAGCTGCCCTCTAGCATTCCGCCCCGTCCCTCAACCCTGAACAGGTGCATGTAAAAGCCAGGCCGGGACAGGCTGGATGTCCGGGGAGGGGGTGGAGGGGGGGCACCGGGCCTCTTCACACTGTGGACTGACTGTAGCTCACCGACTGTCTCTGGGTCTATTTTTGGCACCAGTGTCCCCTGAGAGCGGACAAGTCCACCGCGAGCACGGCGGGGACATCTCACAGTGAGTTGGTGACCTTATTGTTCTTGGTACTATTTTCTCTCCCTCCTTGTGTCGCTCGTGCTGTTGCATGCGTGCGTGCGCGTGCGTTTCCAGTGGGATTTGAAGTTGACTACAGTGTAGCTATTAGACAGAGAGAAGGGAGTGGGGGTGTGACATGGACACAAACCTTATTATGAGCATCCCAGTCCCCGGTAACGAACGGAGAAATGGTCCATAGTACTACACGGAGCTCGGACTGAGCCCGACTATATCCTCCTCCTCCTCCTCCTCCTCCTGCTGCTGCTGCTGGAGGTGAAGTGAGAGAGTGTAACGTAGGCTACCGGAGGAGGATGTTTTCGCCCACCATGTCGTGATTCCTCTCACGTATGCTTTGCCATGGAGACGTTTGACAGCCTGCTGCGGTCTGGGTATGTCTCCTTTGACCGAGGGACAAGACAAAAAGAGAGGGAGCAAGAGAGAGAGAGAGAGAGGCTGCTGTGTGAAACGGAGAGGATGAAGTCTGAGAGAGAAAACTAAAGCTGAGTAAGGCTGTTCATTGAGTTGGAGAGGGAGTGTGTGAAGGGGGAAATCACTGTAAGTGTAAAAAGCCTGAGCAGTGAGAGGCCACTCAGGACCAGGACTGCCTGAAGGAGTGTTAATATGCACCTTCTCAGGTGTCCTGCTACTAGTTTTACTGGGACCAGTGTAGTGTGACCGTGGCTCCTGCCTTGACTCACTACAAAGCTGCTTTTTTCCAGACAGTTGGCTGTGACTATCTGACCTTTTGAGGTCCTGGTAGCGATTCGAATCATGTCTGGCTGCTTTCCCTGAGTATGATTCGGGGTGTGTCTGGGTGTGTGTGCGCTGCGATTCCACACATTTTTAAACAGCCAATCTCAGCTGTGGATTTCTCTCTCTCTCTTTTTGTTTAAATTTTCTTTTTAAATATGGTTTGATTGTTGAGAGAGTCCTGGCGGCTCTTATTATCCCACAGGCCCCTAAATAAATTAAAGGACTCGGCCTTTCAGTAAATGGGCAATTTGGAGGGCTTTGAGTGGTCCCGTGGGTGCCATTATTCTCTGTCTGCAGCCCCATCGAGGAGGCCTAGAGGATCACCTATTTTCCTATTACCTCCCCACCCTCACCCCCACCTCCTCTCCTCCAACCCCTCCCCCTCCCCGATGAATGTAAATCAATACCTTCTCAGGATATCACACAGGATTCTATTTTATTCTATCCTACTCCATCCCACTCAGCCTGTAGTGACGTAAATCAGCCCAGACCTGCAGCTGAGTACACTTGCGTGTGTGTGTGTATGTGTGTGGTGTGTGTAAACAGGAGTCATGTTGATAGGACTGGTGTGTTTTGTAGACAGGCTGTCTTTAATCCTCCACACAGAGAGCAGTGTTTGCTCCCCTTGGAGCAGCAGGGACACACAACCTCCACTGATGATGGCTGATATTTGTGTGTGTGTGTGAGGGATGAAGTTCAAGCACATGTACGTGACTTTTTGATGTGGCTGCATAACGGTCAGTCTGCCTCAACGGCCGCCGTCAGTGTTCCTTAAAGCAACGTATAACATCCACCCCCTCCACCCTCCACTGGTGTGTTGATGTTGAAATGAATATGAAGCTGGAGTCTTGCTGCAAAAAAAAAAAAAAGGGCAACAGCAATGTTCAGTCGACTTTCACTCGGATGAAAAAAAAAAAGGATTAAAAAACAGATTAGTGTCCCAGGCAGTTGCAGTAAATAACCCCATCTTGTCTTTTTTTGATGAGGAACAGAGCTACACACAGCCTGCAGTGCGTGCACACACAACACACACACACACACACACTAGAATCATCTGTTTGGGTATTTGACTGGATTTATTTGTGCAGCATCTCGTCACCCTGCAGCATGGAGGGAGAGCTGTATTAACACAGGGAGGTGAGAAGCTCTCTGCGTGTGGAGCCGTCTTCCTGTGCAGTAACAAGACGTCCAGTTGTTCTTCCGCTGAGCTTCAAGCGTGTGTGTGTGTGAGTGTTTTATTCATAATGCTTTCTATCATGTTAGCCTTTAAGGATTAAGTAAATAGTGTGCATTAGGAAGAGTGTGTGTATGTGCTGTGCTGTGCCTGGGTAGTTTCCTGTGCTATTTCGTGTGTGTTAACGTATCAAAGAGTCGACACCAGCCGAGCACTCCTCTGAAAGGCGCCTCAGTCTCCAGTTAAAAAAAAAAAAAAAAAGGTGTGCTTCTTGGCTTTAACAGGTTTAAATTACCACTAGAAGGCAACTGGGCTGCAGCCATCTTTTCAAGGTGATGGTCAGCTTAATAGGTGATTAACACTGTTGCATGGGATGTAGCGCACACTCTATGTTCGGCCTGCTGTGTGTGTGTGTTACAGAGGAGGGAAAAAACACGCCTGTGGCTCCATGTTGTGGTTTTTTATTTCTGCAAAGGGAACCCTGGAACGCCGCTTTGGGTTTTGTCTTATATAATCTTTAATGTGCTGAGCAACTTCTGACCCGAAATGAACCCTGAGACGTCCGCTATAGACTTACTTTATTGTGAAGACAGCAAAGACACATTTTCTGTTACTTATAAGGAGGCGACATTTTCTGGCAGTACCAATAACTTTTTGTGCCGTGAATGACAATGTTTGAAACATGCATAATCCGTTAAGTGCTCAGTAGCTCACAGGTGGCCTTTACCTGCCACTCAAAACTAAGAGCACAGTGTTTTTTTTGTTGTTTTATTTATTTATTTTCTTAACACCTCTGCCAATCATTCTCCTGATTTGGCTTTTACATCTTGGAAATATAATATATATATATATATTTAGTTTGATGCCAACTCCAATTCTTGGAATAAACCCATTTTAACCAAAAAAGCAGATTGGAGTCAAACATATTCCTCAGCCATACTCCTCCTCCTCCTCGCCCCACCTCTCTGAGGGTGTCTACATCTGAGCTACGTCCTATTTCAGAAATCAATATCAACCGAAATAGGATTGAGTTCCTCTGTTATGAAAAGCCCCTGTATCCTCCAAATGATGAGTCTAATCTTTGGCTCCCTGCTTTTCAAACTTTTGCTACAAGTGGAAAGGAGGCTTCTTTTTTCAGCTCAGAGATCAGGGTTTGTTTTTTTTCTCTCTCTCCTATTTGGGAAGCAAAGGTAGGAAAAAAGAGAAAGAAATCTGTTGTGGAATGAGCCTACTTTATCACACTGGGAGATGAGATTTAGATCCTTTAGGCACTTTCTCTCTTTCTCTGTCTCTGTCTCTCTCTCTCCTCTTCCACGGCCCTTCTGGGCTAAAATAGGGGGATGAGGCATCTACAGAGTTTCTCTGCCCACAGTTGGCTACGATTCTGTCGCTGTGAGTCACGCTCTCGCTATGACTGAAACACCACTCGTCGATGCACATACGGCACATTTGTCAGAACTCAAAAATAAAACAGTCATAGGATGTTTAAAGAGCCTCGCGGGCTTTGGAAAGGTGTGGGCTTGGGCTGCTGCTGTCGCTATTCTTGGTCATGCAAGACAACAGAAGGAAAAAAATAAATATTTAAGTACCAAAAAAAAAAATCTGGACTTGAGTTGATGACGCTGGCCAGCAGATCCAGAGATTCAAGTCGGTCTTTGAGTGTGAATTGGGAGTGCATTTGGGACATGTAGCTAAAGTTGGTCTTTTTGCTGTTGTCATGGTTTCAACATGGTTTAAAATAGAGGCCAATAAAAAAAAGAAAGTGACTAAACAGACAGCCTTTTGATTTGCCTTCCACTTCTGGAGGGTTTGCAGGGTTCATCCATAATGTGCTGTATACGACCTGGAAACACGACTCGCTGCTTCAGCACCTTCCTCCATCGTCGACCGTACGTCTCAACGTTGAGGCTGCGCTGCTTTCTTCTGATTGTAATCTACAATAGTTCCTGTCTCTGGCTGTAATTCTGTCTGAATGTGGTTCCTGTGTGTTACAGTGTCGAGTGCAGAGCCTGTCAGTCGGTCACAGCTTATGTTGCCCCCTCCTACCCCCCCCAACCACCCTTCTCTCTCCAGCTGCTGTTTTCACTCACCTGTTGGCAGCCAATCAACGTCACTGAGAACAAGCAAAGCATCATAAATCATAGCAACCAGATTTTATATCTTCATATTGCCCAGCCCAAATATTGCCGAGGGGATTTTTAAGAATAATTATATTGTATTTTATATTTCAGGTGTTTTATTTTTTAAATAATAGAAACACAATTTTATTTATTATTTCATTGTCATTTCATTGTAAACAACTCAGACTTACCAGCAGAGCTTATACAAATATTGCAATATTATTTAAATAATGGCCCATGTCGTGCAAATGACAAAACCAGGCCAGAGGTGTGTGTCCACTGCACTCCATCATCTGCAGGTGGTGAGTTCAGTTTCTGCACAAATTCATTTGTAAAGGCTTTAGCTGTCGAATTTCACTCAGGAATATTTGTCACTGTTAATTCCAGTCAGTGTGTGTGGAAATATCTGCTGTGTCAATGTTTATAAAAGTTCACAGCCATCAGAATTAATTTAGCATAGAGTTTTTTGAACACTCACCTGGACCTGTATCAATCCTGGGAGAGATCAAACGAGGCTCTAATCGGCACCTGTCAGCGTCAAACCGTGGTCACTGAAAATGTGGTAAATGTGCAGCGTAGAAATAATATCAGAGCAAAGATATCTCCCACAACCAGAAGATAATCAGTGATCCGAATGAATTGATCCTGATGCCAGTGATAAAAGGCATCATAGAGGAGGTGGATGGTGACACTTGCTTTAAGTGGGGGGGTGTAGGCGTGACTCCCTCCCTTCATCCCTCTAAAATCCATCTCCCGACACTGTTACAAGCCAAGGGTTCAAATATCTGACATGTTTAATACGACTTTTTTTTTTATTATTGATTGAACTGACCTGACGATAAATATCTGGTCAACATGCTGCATCATCATCACTGTGTCTTTAAAATGTGCTGAGTCGGGGAAAATTACATCCGGCAGCGCAGCGGTGTCGGTAAAAATTGTGTCGGCAGCCGCACTCCAGCTGAACGTCAATGTGTGGCGGAAATAACCGAAGTCAAACAGTGAACACGAGGTGAGCGTGACAAACTTTCTGCCGTGTGTGTGTATTATGTGGCCGTGCAGCTGCTCTGCTGTTGTCGCTCCTACCGGCACTTTTCCTGTGTAATTGCAGCTGACAGAGCTGTGTGCTGCTGCAGCGGGAGGTGGCGCACGCTGGCCGGCCCATTATGAGCGATCAGTGTAGCTAACTGCATCAGGCCTGTATGTCACTGATACAGAGGCCATTTTAGCGCCGGAGCTCGGGATGGCGAGGAGGAAAAAGGTTGTTTTATTATTATGATGCACATGAGCTCAGTGGATGAACCTGCGGCTCAGTGGACCAGCCCCATCATTTGCTTGCGGAGCTATTTTAGGACTTTTTCCTCAGAATTTCTTTTAATTTCAAACTTCAGACCGTATCTTTAATTTTCTAGCAGCTCAAATCCCTGCTGCCTTCCCAGAATTCCTGTCTCTACTTCTGCTTTCCCCTTATTAAAGCTTCCCTCTGTTGTCCAGTCACGTCTTTAAAACTGTGTAAGAAGCAGATAGAAGAGTGTGTGTGTGTGTGTGTGTGTGTGTCCGTCCATGTCATACCACTGAATTGGGAGAGAGAGAGAAAATGGGGTGGCAGTGCAGTAATTAGTTCTGGGGCATTAACTGCTTATCAGTGGACAGTTTTATTAGCCCCCTTGTTTTGGCTGGTTAGTCTTCTGGACATGGAGCCAAATGGTTGCTCTGAGTTGCCCGGTCAACCATGGAGGAATTCCATTCTACAATGCCATAACCTCTTAATGTGGCGAGGGGGACGGAGCTGAGCTGTGATTGGACTTCACCGCCGTCATAAGCGGCCACATGCTGTGAAATGTTAAACACTCAACACGGAGTCAAGATGTCGTCCTGTAATCCACGGCGCTGGAGCCGTCTGTGTACCACGGGAGAAAATAAACACAGAGCAGCGCCCGTTTGTTGCTTTGCTGATTTTCGTTTCCCCCCAAATGGCCAAACCATTTGGGTTTGTTTGAACCAAACATGGAGGAATTTCAACCCTGGTGCCACACACATGCTGAAAAGACCCAGTTTTTTGTTGCCATCTACTTTTTCAGAGTTTTCTCTATGTTCTTGAATGAGGTATATGTCACTTAAAGAACACAAGGATCTGTGGCTAGTTGTGTGCACATGCTGGAGACCGCATGTCTGTCCTAAAATTTGCTGTTTCATGATGTGTCTTTAGTTCTCTTCAAGCACTGGAAACACACTCCCATGTAGAGGCATGTCGCTTGGTCATCCATGAAGGAATTCAGGCTTCACCACAACAGCCACAGACCGTCAAAGCATTACTGGTGCAGTAACCATGGAGACTCTGAGTCTGGTTTACCGACTGGGGGTTGGTGTGGTGGTGGGGGTATTTAACAAGAGTTGGGTTTTTTTAAGCAGTTATGCTCGAGAGGCGACTTTAAAGCATGAGACGCTCACTGATGTTTGAATAATATTTGGTTTTACTGTCTTGGCCTGTGGTTTGAAGACGTCTCTGATAACTCAGACATGTTGGAGTAAAACACTGAGCGCTTGTTTTGGCTCCTCTGCCGCGCAGCATTAGTGGCTACGGACAATGAATAGACAGAAGAATCCTACATTCCTACGCATGGAGTTGCCGCTTCTTAAAAAAACTGTGTTGTGTTATTAAAAATTAATGATGGCCGAGTAACTCAAAGAACTGGAAAAGAGCAGCAGAGCTGAGGAAACGACACATGGAGCTGGAAGCAAAGATTAGCCCTCTGTTGCTATTTTACAAAGGGACACCACACGTTTCATCTGCCTCCTCTAACATGTGTGTGTATGTGTGGGCGTCTGTGTGTGTGTGTGTGTATTGTGTTGACTCAGGAAACAGCTTGGCCCTTCCACCCGACCGGGAGCCTTTAAAGCATTGGTGGAAGACAAATACAGAAGGCTAAGGAAATGAGAGCTGAGAAGCCTGACATGTTAAATCTAACAGTCAAACATCACCAGTGTCTGTGTGTGTCGGTGTGTGTTTGTTTGTGTGTGTGTGTAGGTGGGAGGAGGGCAGTGGCTGAGATTCTCAAAAGACGACATTGTTCCTGGCCTGGATTCAAACACACACACACCAAAGTCACACACTCGCACCAGCAGGGGCATACATACGTACATCAGGCGCTGCGTGTCAATACACACACTCTCTCACACACACTATACAATCCGGGACAAACAAGAGTAAAAAGGCCTCAGGTTACACAGATTCGACAAGCTGGGACAAGCCAACAGGTTTTGTAAACAGTGACACATTCCTCCACAGTGAGAGACACAGACTGATCACATGAGTCACACTGACACCCTGAGCGATGGGGTGACCACACAGATGGATAGATTGTTATTGAATATTACATTTTTTAGTTAGAAAATAGTAAAAAAAAAAAAAAAAAGACTCTACAGGTGAAATATTCATATTAGCATGCAGACGTTAACTTTTAGATCCAGTAAACATTAACACAAGGCCCTGGCTGATATTCAATAATATTGAATATAATCATCATCACTATTGAATATTGTTATATTTCCCACCATATTCAATATTTTTCAATTCACAATATCTGTATTTTAAAGGATTCTATTGAAAAATACCTACAATGTAACACTCACCCAGACTGACTTTTTTTGATCAATTTCTGTCAATCAATTAATTAAGTGGCTACCAGTTGAAGGAGTTTTTGTTTTACATCTTAGGTGGTCATCAGTCTCTTGTTTGGTAGAGGACATTCATTAAGTCATTATAACTCATGAACTCCAACATGTTCACTTCACAGTGACATTAAACAGCAGCAGGTCTTCTCATTACAGAAGCCACAACTAGTGAGTTTTTGCCATTTTCTTCTCGATCGACCTTGTTAATGATTAATTATTTATCAATAATATTGACCGCCTTAATCGTTTCAGCACTTTAGCAATTACTGGGGTTTATTCCTCTTTGGGCGAGTATGTATTGATTAGTTTGCGATGTGCTCTTGTATGTCCCAAATCAATTATATTCAGTGATAATTAGTTATAAATCAGCTGCAACCTGCAGCTTGAAACAACAGAAACAACGTTGTCTGTGAAGATAAAGCTGCAGAAACAAACCTATGTAGATGCTGCAACTCTGTGAGAGCTAAAATAAAAGCGAAAGTTGCGAGCCGAGCGCTCTACTGGAGTGCTGCTTTCCAGCTGACGCACCAGGAAGTAAACACTCGGGGAAATGTGTCACAAGGCATGAATGCTCATCTTCAAGCCTATTTGCAGATTTGTGTTACGGATCAGGATGTCATGAGTCACCCATTCATCCAGTTATTCACCCACCCATTTATCCCTCTATTCATCCACCCACCCGACCATCCACACACTCTTCCACCCATCAAGCCCATTTATTCACCCCACCCATTCATCCGTCAATCTGTCTTTTCTGATGGGCAGTCATTCAAAGGGACGAGAGCTGTCGTCTGCCAATGCGCTCGGATGATTCACGTCCTGCAGACGCCATAGCTGCGAGATTGTGTGTGTGTGTTGGTATGAGTGCGTCTGAAGCCGAGAGGGTTCTGCATTTGTGTGTGTGTGTGTGTGTGTGCATACAGGCTGTGGGGACAGTAGGAATTTGGGAGTGACAGGGGATGTAGTAATGGGATGTCTTGATTGATAGGGCTGGAGACTGCAGAAATACACAGACGGGGAGAAAGCAGGGAGGTGGGTGAGATAGAGAGAAACGGGGTTAATAGAAAGCGAGGGAGTGAGAGCAACACAGAAAATGAGCATGGAGAGAGGGAAGTGGGGGAGAGGTGCGTGTGGGGGGAGGGGGCGACGGTAGGAAGCCGGGCAGAGAAGGACAGGTGAGTAAAGGCAGGAGAAATGGAGCAATGGAGCAGATTACTGTTCCTGAACGTCCTTCAAGTGTTCGCTCTGACCTCCATTCACAGCTCTGGACCTCAAGGAGGAGGTACGGGGTGAGGAGTGTGTGTGTGTGTTGGAGGGGGTGGAGGGGGGGATATTGTTTACATAGTTGTGCTTCAAAGAGCATTACAATTTAATAAGGCAATAATCTTCAAGGGCAAATGGACTGTGATGCAGAGGGAGCCCACGCCCAGATCCCTGCTGTTCACAATACAGCAGCACAACTACACAGTCCTGCCGAAGCCTCACATCACTGACTGCAGCTGGAACAGTTTGTTTCCAAGGCCTCCAAGCTGTTTATCAAAAATAACACAATCATCTGAAGTTTATTATTAGGCAGCTTTAAAAATAACTTTTTCCCAAACTTTTCATTCTTATCTGGGGCTGTAACCTTTTGTCTGTAGTCGTTCACACAGAGTTCAAACGTGTCGGAGCTGAAGAGTGAAGTCCCGATCGTCATCTTATCGGCAGCTGGACGCGCTAATGATGAGACGTTTGGCTTTGTTCCTCCGCTTCAAAGAAACTAGAGAACGAACAAGTTGTGATTCACTGATTTCACATCCTTGCTTTTTTTGTCTCTCATTCCTGTTTATGTGCTAACACGTTGTATGCTAACTGTAGCACATTGTAGTCTCAAAATATTAGTCATTCCTTCTGTGTGTTCCTTTTTCAAAAGGACAGAAGGTCATAATAAGATTGTGTGATTTTTAACCTCAGCACTAGAATCACTGGCAAAACAAAAAAGATTGTTGTTGATATGTGATAACATGTAATATTGTGACATTCAAGCATGTTACATATTTAGATAACAGCCAAGGTTATTTCTTACTCACTTTTATATTTAAAAAAAATGCTACCACCCACATGAGTGTTGTACAGTATGAAAAAGAAAGTAAATAGACTCCTGATGCAAAAACTGTTTTGGTCTCCACAGGTAATTTCCTCCATTATGACCACTGTTTATGGAACTCACTTGTTTACATTTTATCAAGGACTAAAGTTCTGCATAACTGAAGGCATGGTTGTTTTTTATTAGCTTGAGGCGGAGTCATGTGCTGCCAAGATGGCGACAGTGGAGCAGCTCACTCTGAGCTTCCAGCAGCTCTTCAGAAACCCAGAGCCTATATGTTCACCTTACAGTCACAGACCAATATTAATATTGACCAGTGAAGTTTATCATAATGTGTCTTCATGACCACCAACCTTTGTGCATTCCACCTCTTTTCCTTCATGAACTTATTCGTATTTTTAGGTCATTCTCATGGGTCTGAATGAACTGTCTATGTGTTTGTCTTTGTGAAGGCTCTTGTCTTGTATTGCCATCTGAGGGGTGAATAAAAAGCATTTTGAAGTGAACTGAAGAGAAATGAGGCCAGTTGGTGCATCCTTTGTAAAACTGTAAAAATCTTGCCTCACAAAGCATTCCTTACCTGCGGGTGCCTGCAGGTTGTAGACAGTGAGTCTTACTGACCAAATCTATGGACAGTGAACATCTCCTAAGTTCACTTTCAACAGATTCAAAGTTACTGTGAGTGCAACTTGGGTTCAGCCTCGTTTTAGTGAGCGAAATATGGGATATAAGATATGGACTCTTTCCACCTCTGCCTTCTCTAAGAATGTTAAAGTCATCAAGGTTGTCAAGAAAATGTGATTTTCTCTAGAAAGGCCTGGGGGGGTCCACAGAGGTCTTTCGTGGGTGGCGTGTGTCGGGGGATTTTCTCACAGCTGCTTTGAAATGTTCACGAAAAAGGATGAGGCTGAAGTTCTGCTTTGATAACTTGCCCTGAATTTCTTTATATTTGACGAGTTCTCACTTTCAGGATGTGAACGTCTTAGAGGATGGTTATTTTCCTGCTTTCTGCCCAACAGGATTTTAACGTATAACCAGTCAAAAAGACGGTACGCTTTATGTCACTCTACGGCATCTTTTAACACCAGAAATGGCAGTCAATAAAACGGCAATGAAACCACAAAAATATCAGGAGTAACCTCAGAGAAAAACATTTTTATAACCTTCAAAATGAGTTATGCTTTTGCATCAAGAAAAATGAAAGAGCGAGAGAAAAAAGCAAGTCTCGCTGGAGGAGCCTGAAGGCGCTCTGCCATCATCTGCTCTGTGTTTAAGTCCTGAGACATCAGGTGGATTTGTTGCTGAGCCACAGCTTCTCTTGAAGTTCACCTCAAACCAGGTGTTTAGCCTCTGCAGCGCTTGGCCTGTAATCAGCCGAGCTCGGCTGGAATGATATGAATTCTGTTTGAACATTCAGGACGAGGCTCAGACCCTCACAGCCTCATGATAAAGTAAAGTACAGCTTGTTTTTCTGAGCTTTCCTGCTCTTTAAAGTGCGAATCAGCCATGGATGCCATTTTTGGTTCCTGACGCATTCTTTCTTCTCTCTGTCTCGTTGCAGCATGACCAAATATAATTGTACTCATCATCCGTGCAGGGATTGATGAAGCACTGTCAGTTTCAAAAATGAACAACAAATCTAATATAGTTTTTCGCGCAACTGTACAGGATTCAATAATTAAATGAAAAATCCTTTTGAAAGAAACAAAAAAAATCTGCATCTGTGTTGGTTTTCCTACTAATTTTCCAGTGAAGGAAGAAGACGAGGCGCCTCGCTCTGTTGTTTTTAGTTTGTTTGTTCTCGGAGAGAGAGAGAGAGAACTGCTCCTAAACTCTTCTTTGAAGTGCAGTAATTCATCCATAGCATCCTCCCTCTGCTTCGTTGTCTGAGATGCTAACCGACTCGCTAGCATGGCTAATACATTCATTGTTTGCTCAGTGCTATCAGAAGGTACAGGACTGCACTTAAAAAGACTGTCGCCCAGTCACGAGAGAGGGAGAGGGAGAGAGAGAGTCATTAGGGCAGTGAGAGAAGAAAAGACAGAGCAGGCGAGCTATCGCGCTGAGCAGTTGTGTGTTTGAAACTCTGTGACTCGCATTTACAATCCCTCAAGACACCAGACAGACTCTGTGTGTGTGTGTGTGTACATATGTATGCATGTGTGAATACTGAAGGTGCATGTGTCAGACTTGCTACCTTACACAATATTAAATACCGTTGTTATCCCGGGGCCTGCAGGAAGTCTCCTGATGCTTTGAATCCCTCGGCTTCTCATCGTCTCTCCCTCTGCTGCCGCTGCACGCTAACTAGAAACACCAACACCTCCTCTCTCATGTTTTTGTTTTTTCTCCGTCTCTGTTTGACTCACCTCTGCTGCCTGTACAGGTAGGAAGCACTGCTTCACCCAACTTGTGTGCATCATCCACTTGTGAATCTCTTTTTAGCCGCTGTTGCGTGCACGACTATCGGTGGAAGACTTTGACACCCCCCCATGTTATACTATCTGCCCCCCCCCCCCAGCGTACAGCCTAATGACCTGTGATCCTGTGACTTTTGGTTTTCCGTTTCAGTGTATGATTATTGATCATTGCTGGCTGCACTTTATGTTCAGGGCTAATGAGCAAATGTTAGCATGCTACCTACAGAGCAGCTGATACATGAGCTTTGAAGTTAATACTGACTTGAGACAAAGATATATACAGAGTAAAAATAAACTTGTTAGTGCTCTCACTGTTTCAGACCTACTTTGGTATTTCTGTGCTGCAGGATCTTGTTACGTCTCCCCGCCGACGCGCACCCCGATGCAGATCTATCCGAGCTAATCTAATAGCTGTAATGTTAATATGATGAGCGAAGACGGAGAACACAGGTAGTGGTGAAAACAAAGGCGTGTTAATATTGGTGATACTGTCATCGTGTAGGATATTATCTGCACATTAGCATTAATCTTGGTCAAACTGCACTTGTCTCAGCTCCCCTCTGCTTGCCCCCCCCCCCCCCCTCCCACTGCCATTCTCATTTTTCATGGCTTCCACGGGTCTCGCTGTCTATCTTAAATCTCTCATCCCTGTCCCCATGCACTCCTTTTCAGCTTATCCTTCCCCCATCCTTGGTGTTATCTGACTAGCCAGCGATAGTGTTGATTGAATGTAGATGGGCCTTCAGCTGCTTCCATGTACAGTATACAAACTGCATCTCTGTCCTCACTTGCCCTATGTCTCTGCACCCCTTCTTCTGATGAGCTTCTACAACCCCAGATATACTAAGACTCAAACTTTCAACCTTCTCCGTCACTGTTGTGCTCTCTTTCTCCCTCCATCTACACCTTCTTTAATCTTATCACTTTCTTCTGTTTGTATGTCCATTTTTTTTAGATAGCATGAGTACAGTGTCGCCTTGACTCGACCTTCTATGTAGCACAGTGCTCTTGAATAAAAACACTGCAAAGAGTATCACTTTTAATTGACTCATTAGCATCAAAGTCTCTTTCATGGAAAAACCTGCATAAAAGCTGAGGTTGCAGGGACAAAGAAAAATGACCTAACTGGAAGACATTTCTGTATTTTTTTTTTCTCACAAGTGCAACGTTTCATATTTTTCTCACCAATGGTTTCTTTCTCTTGTTTTGCAGCATTATTTTTTTCAAAGAGGCAAAAAGTCTTTGTTGTGTTAGAAACAAACTATCTGTAATATTACATCTGACATTTAAAGGTCTCATACTGAATAAAGTGAGACTTGGTTAAGATTAATTATTATTTTGCAGATGTGAGGAATTTGTTTTCATTCATTAAAAAAAAACAACCTCCGAGGATCAGTGTTGGGCCAGATTTCTCCATAATATAAAATATGCCAATGTATTTATTATATTGCGATATTTAGGTTGGACTGTATTGAGATATTTAAGCTCCATACAGTATAATGGTAGATGTCAATGTGTAGTGGGATTATAAAGCAGGTCTAGGTTCTATATTAGCCTATTACTGTGAAAGTATAAATGCCTCAGTCCAAAGAGAACTGTACACAACCTGTATTTTGAAACTTAGCCTTAAAACAAGTCAGAACTGCTGTGACTTTGTGATGTCACAACAGAAAACCTCCCACCATGCCCCAACCACACCCACCTGCACCCTGGCCCATCCCATCTGTTTCTTAAAACCATTAAACCTTTGTGTCTTATGGTTATCAGATCTTAAAAACAAAACACCAGTGAGGTGTGATATATGAGGCCTTTAATTGTTCCTCTGAGCCTCATAACCATTGTTAATGATATGCAACTGTTGCCGTGTCATTAGCAGTGCTGTGTTTGCAAGCAGAGAAAGAAGGCAGGCACTCTGGATGGCCACTGTTCTCTCTTGTGTCTTCATTTGCAACAGTTTAGAGGGCTTTCAGCTTTGATTTCTCGTGGCATTAACCTAAATCCCTTTACAGCGGAGCATTAAGTAATATTTAGCACAGAGGTGAAAAGTAAAACCGAGTGATAAATATCAGCCGGTTGAGGCTGCTGAACGTAGCAGCGACGGTGCTCGCAGTCTTGGTCTATTTGACTGTGATATATTTAGCAGATGGGGGACATCTTTAGCTTGGCACAGAAAAAAAAAATCCCGGCCGTGGTACCTTTAAAACCCTGCCAGAGAGTTGGAGGTCACATTGCTCAGTCCGTAAGGCTATCAGCCGTGGCCTGCTATTATCATAGAGATAAAGAATGGAGCCTTGGAGCTGAGACATCTGCAGTGACCGTGGAGGGACTTAGAGGTGGAGGGAGAGGGAGGGGAGATCCAAAGATACTGACTGGCTGGCTGCAGTGAATTATGGGCTTTGTGGGTTAAAAAATAAATAAATACATAAATAAAAAAAACTTGCTGACTGACTTCTGGCAGAGAAAATGAAATGTTGTAGGAGTGACTTGCTTCCTGCCTGCATCACTCGCAGCACAACTGGCTGTTACTGAATGACTCAGGAACACTAAATGTGTAACTGCCTAACGGACTGATGGAGTGAATAAGTGGCTCACACGCCGTCAGGCTGACTGGCTTACTGTGTGAATGATACCTTGCTGACTCGATAGATGAAGAAATGTTGTTGCTGATTACTGACCTGTTGGCCGGCTCAGACGTAGGTTTCTGATTAACAGTGGGCTGACATGACCCCTCCGCACAGAGTGACGCAGTTACCACGAAAAAAAGGTATAAAATGATCATTTATCTACTTAAGTATTAAGACTATTAGACTAATATCTCATAATGGTTTTCTTACATCCCTGGTCCCCTGGTTCTCAGCTGTATCTGCTCATGTATTGATATGCACCATTTGTTGAGAAGTTGGGAACATGCAGCCACAAACTGAAATAAGATTTTCCTTCCTTCCTGTGTGCACATTGCAATTCACATGCACATTTGAGTTGTAGATACTGGTTGATATTGAATATTGTGATGTTTCATGTCATGTGCTGTTTTTCATAATATCTGGGGAATGTCGGACACATGATATGTAACATATAGCCTAAATCAATATAATAAAAATGAAATATGTTAAATTAAGTGAATTAATAGTTGGGTTGTGGTGCACCTGGATGGTGCCTGTTGAAAGAGGATTTGAATTAAGTTGAAACATTTAATCAAAATATGAGCAAAATCACAATCTGGTTGAGATCTGTCAAAAATAATTGTAATACAATAACCCTAGTTTAAAGTAATGCTTACAGGCTGCTATTTTTTCTTGCTGGTATCTACAGTATGTGTATATATAAGTGATGCTGTCTGTTCCCTCTGGCTTATGAGCAGATTTTGCCGACTGGTTAGTTTTCTGCCTGGTTGTGTATTTATAACTCGGTGGTGTAAGCCGGAGAGGACAGACACGGAGATGAGAATTGATGACCTGCATCACCAGGGGATGGAAAGCGATGGCTATCACTGCAAACTCATCAGACGAATGTACACACACACACACACACACACACACACACACACACACACACACACACACACACA
The DNA here is from genome assembly GCF_905171665.1 of Trachurus trachurus. Taxonomy (NCBI): domain Eukaryota; kingdom Metazoa; phylum Chordata; class Actinopteri; order Carangiformes; family Carangidae; genus Trachurus; species Trachurus trachurus. The sequence goes on along the minus strand of NC_139896.1, from coordinate 22,159,589 downwards.
CACACACACACACACACACACACACACACACACAGGGACACAAAGTCATACACACACAACACAGATGCATGTAGCCTGGCAAACACGTAATGCGAGGGGACACAGAGCAAACAAATAAAGCAACAACATACTTGTACGTGTACACACGCACACACCCGAGGAATAGCTGCCATTTGTTGCAGTATCCAGGTCAGTGCAGCATGTGCAAACATGAACTATATTATCGGAGGTGTACCTGCACATGGCTGAGCCAGATTAGTTGTGTTTATCTTAGAGGAAGAGACGAGAGACGTGTTTACATTATGAAGTGAAGTGGAAAACCTGCCAAGGCTGAAGGGGCGGGGGGAAATCAAACTCGGAGCACCTGAGGGCTCATGGGAAAGATCTCAGCCTGTTTACCACAGAATATATATGTGCTTGAGAGTCTCACAAATCAGTGCAGTTATTCCTGTCAAATATTTAAAACTGACTAATTACAGTTTCTAGCATCTGTGATCATGACATCTCAGTGTGATAATTTTGCACTTTTTGACTTTTCAGAGCGACATGCAGCTGTGTTGATGAGGCTCCATCAACTTCCATCTGTTTGGTAAAAGCCTTACTGATCAGTCTAATGGATATACATAAAAAACTACATCCAGTTGAATTATTCTTATTGTGCGGTTTTAGCATCTAAAGTAAAAAGATGGAGCCCACATCTCCTCTGGCGTCTTAACTATGTGTAGGATGGATTCATCTGTCTGTGGCACTGAGTGTCAGACTGTTTCATCTGAAATGAGAGGCCTATTCCCATAATCACATTCATAATATCAAAATAAAGTGTATCGTCTTAGTCATCTCATGGAAATAGCTTTGTATCCAAGCAAAGAGCCGGCTGTGTTTCTGAAAATGGCCCCGTTTATGATTTACAGACCGGGATGAGTTTTTACTTTTGCGTAACTTACCACTGTATTTAAGTCAAAGTCTAAAAATAGTGGCTGTTGGGTTATTTACCCCGATCAGAGCTGTCAGAGGGAGGGAAGGCAGGAGCACAGTCGCAGGGAATTGGATGGCACCTGGGAGGGGAAGTTCACGGATTGAAGCGCACTCTCGGATTAAAGGGCACAGATTAGCAAGTCTGCAGTGCTGTCTGAAGGGTTGAGGGGTTGAAGAGGGGAAGGGCGTCAGTGTGTGTGTGTGTATGTGCGTGCGTGTGTCTGTTGGAGCATATAGAAGCTCTCGTGTTGCCCGGCTGTCATTTTCTGTCACACTAGCAACTGTCCCCAGCTGTCTGTCTCACAGACACATGAACACACACACGTGACCAGCTGCCCCCAGCTGTCAGGGTATCGCAAGTCTTAGTTGGTGGTCTCAGTAGGAGGAGGGTCTTTCTCTCACACACACACACACACACACTCTGATATCGTGCTCAGTTCAAGGTCTGCATGCGCTGTCAGTGCCATACCCCTGTGTTTTTGTTGAGCGCATTCACACAAGTTTCACACAACACACTTAAGTTAACAAGACAGACACACACACACAGAGATAAGCGAGAAAGTGCGTTAGAGAGAAAAACACAACTTCAGCAGTCTAATTGGAGTGAAATGTAATTACTCCTGCTACCTACACATTCTTTAACAATAATTGTGTTTCCCCCCCTCTCTCCCTCTCTCCCACCACTCCATCTCTCTCTCGGACTGTTAATTCTTTCATGTTTCATTTTTGCAGCCATTGCAGTGTTATAATTAGCCTTCTGAGATGCGCAAAGCATCGCGGCACTTTCCCCTCATGAGCTGTTAGCCTTCACATGCACAAACACACATGCACACACATACACACACTGTACACACGCATACATCCTTGCACACACACACACACACACACACACTCTCTGCCTCCCTCTCGAAAAGCCTATGAGCTTTGTAAGCGAGCGAGCGAGGAAAGCGCTGATGCTTCGTCGTTCCAAAACACAACTCTAATCAAAGTGGACGTGTGTTTGGCTGCGTTCGCAAAAGAACCGCAATTCCCATGATTCTGCCCCGCTGGTTTCATTTTTTATTTATTTAATTTTTTGGTCCGCTTTGAATGCAATCTTCATCTCGAAGAACTTCAAGCACGGCTGAGGCTTGCGGGGCCACAAAAATGTTTTGTAAAGACGAACGCGAAGCTCCACGCTACAGGAAATTAAATTGAAACCTTCACTTTATTATGAACTGATATTTTCAAACAGCAGGGAAGTTGATCTGTTTCTTTCATCTCCGCAAAGTTCACGTGCCGATTTGAATTGTTTCCCTAATGTCACACTTGAAGGTAACAAAGCGGGGTTCGGTCGCCACGACAACTGGAGCTGGTGCTGCATGGGCCTCTTGTGGAAAGACGATCCTGTTTGGAGATAAAAAATGATTATTTGATAAGGATCTTGTTTTTGCAGATAATAAAAGACATCCCAGTCACTGCAGTTGATCTGTGTAACACTAGACTACACACCCACACACCTCCCATAGTTGTATTTTTGGGAACACTGGGAGGTCCGGAAAAGCCGTCCCACCCTACACCCATGTGAGGCCACTGACTCCCTGTTGTGTCTTTGTTCATCTGGAGTTTAAAACAGCATCCACGCCTTGATGATGCTTTGATTTATTTATTTTTTTGAAGCAGAATGGAACTGAAAACACAGGAAGTAAGTCAAAACAAAAACAATAAATGATTTTGCCCCACTTACGTAATGTCCATACGCTTAACGTTCCACTAAAACATGAACAAGGCATTCACTTCACGTCAGCTCACTGGCTCAGATTTTCTATACATATGCAAATACATCTGTGCCTCTCATCATCCAGCATGATTGGACATCTGCATGCCCCAAAATGGATGCTGCACCCTGATGTGTGGTGTTAATTTCAAGATAGATCATATTTACAACATCTGAGCCCTCTCATGACCCCCCACCACCCAAGAGTCTGGTCTGAGGTGATGTTGGTGTTTTCTTGTCCTTCTGTTGTGTTTTTTTTTACCCAGAACTCCCTGTGTTTCACGAGGCAGGTTCACATCTGTTTCCAACTGTCCTTTGCCAAACGCAGATTTCTGTAACTCCGGTATCAAAGCCGCTGCCGACCAAGGAGCGGCCGGATGTTTCTTCAGGGAGATGTTATTTTAGTTGCTGCTGGATAGTTCCTTTAATTTCTCAGAAATCAGTGTTTTTAGTTTATGGTAGGATGTCGGTTTCTCACCTCTGACATGCCGGTTGTTTCTTCTGCTCTTATCTGCTACCAGTGATTTTTCTGGACTACATATTCTGTATTGCGATATTTAAGATTGATTGTATCAAGGTATTAAAGATCCCATATTGTACTGCGATGTCCTTACGTATATAGTGTGATAAAGAACTCCAGAGAAAAGAGATAGAGAGAGAGATAAAACTATGCTGAGATGATTTTTTTTTGTTCGTGAAACATCAACATAGCGTTATGAAGAAATTCTGTGGGAAAAGTGTAAAACTGTTATCTGTTATCTCCTCCTCTCCCTCCCTCCGCTACCTGCTTCCTCTCCTCGTTTCCTCTCCGCTTTGAACACTGTTGATAATTCACTGAGCTGTTGGGAACGTTTTCAGGCTGAGCCGGTTCAGTGCTGGCATGACACACAGGCCTTCTCCTCGTCGCCTTATGTTCACACATATGGCCCATCCGCTTGCCTTAGTAGCAACTAACAGGGTGTGCCCCCCCCACCCCCTCATCCACCCAGACTGGATGGTGGATTTGCAATATGATTGATTTCATTTCTAGGACTGTATTGCGTTGGACTGGAGCTGGATCTTCTTGGTTCCTAAACTCCGCCGAGCTAATTAGAAATGTCATTATGAGTGGGAAATCTGAATCTGAATTTATCCACTGTAAGTTTGTTTTAGACCAGGGGTGTCAAACTCATTTCAGTTCACGGGCCACATTCAGTGCAATTTGATCTCAAGTGGGCCAGACTGGTAAAATAAGAGCAAAGGAACCTATAAATAATGAGAATTCTTAACGTTTCTCTTTGTTTTAGTGCAAAGAAATACATTATTAAGCTGTTTATGTTAAATTAACTATCATTTTACAAAACATGTTATGAATTTCATGGGAAAAATGCAATTTCAACAATATTATGCCTATTCTGTCTGTAATTTTTACACTTGGCAAATTCATCACGCGGGCCGGATTGGACCCTCTGGTGGGCCAGTTTTGGCCCACGGGCCACAGGTTTGACATCCCTGTTTTAGACAAACATGTGTTTGCACAGATTGTTCAGTTGCTGAGGTCACAGGTCAACACTGAAATTCCTCCATGCATTTTCAATAATGAGGTTGAAATCAACACAAATACTCTCAAGTGTCTCCCTCTCTCTGTCTCCCTCTCTCTTTCTCTGTCTTTCTCCTACACTCACTATAAAAGAACAATGCTGATTCCTTCTATCCTCACACCACAGAATAATCTCACCCTCCTATTTACACATTTGCAAATCACTCCTGGTGAGAGAGCCAGCTAAGTACCTAAAGTGTGCCTAATCTCCGTGCTAAATATCTAAATCTTATTGTAAAGGTAAACCACAATGTAATCCCAGTCTTTTTTCTCTGATCTCTTTTTTTCTTTCATTGGCTGCAAAATAAATACAACCTGCTGTTTGTCACAGCGGGGGAACTCTGCAGATGCGCCGCTCCTGCTCTAAGAAACTGAAAAAATAATATTGTCTGTTTCATGAGTGTGATTAATGAGCGGGCAGATCTGAATTTAAAATTGGTGTGTGTGTGTAGCTGCAGTAGTATTTGTGTCCTGCATGGCGTCAGTGTCAACCTGTCAGTCTGCTGGAGCTTCCTCAGGAATGCGATCATTTTTAGAAACTCTCTCTCCCTCCCCCTTCCCTCAGTTTCTCGGCCTCTCTCGTCCTGTCTGAGCCAATAATAGAGGCATCAGCTGTGACTTTGGGGCGACTGAAAGGTGACGTGAGGAGAGAGGGAGAGTGAGAAAGAGAAAGAGAGAGCCGAGGAGTGTGGAGTGAAAATGAGATTGAAGGAGTAACAGAACTTTAAAGTGAGAGATGTCTATCTCTCTGATTGGCTGCCTACCTGGGGAATTCCTCTCCCCTAATTGGCTGCTGAGTGGCGTTTCTGTCTCCTTATTGGTGGTTGAGGGGATTTCCAGAAGAGCGATTTCCTCTGAGGTTTAAACTGTCTCACTGCTGCTCCTATGTTTGTGTACAGAAACCAGTGAAAATATGCAACATAAGTGATACAGTGGTACTTCTGGGTAATTTTAAAACTTTATTGCTGCAGTCTAACCATACAAGACTCCAGACTCCTGTTCAGTAGACTGTGAAGTTTATGTATAATCCATGTTGTTGTGTCCCTGTTGGATTAGATTTCATTAGATTTGAATCTAATCTAATCTAACAGGGACACGACAACATCGATAAATACATAAACTTCACAGTTTTCTCTGTTCCACTCCACATCTCGCGCTGTGTTCAGATTTTAGCAGCTGTCTAAGGTGTTGGACGTCCTGCCGCTCGCCCTCTGTTGAGAAAATGCTAAAGCTTCACAGTGCACTGAGCCTGTTAAGTCAGAAACACTGTGTGTGCGTGTGTGTGTTTTCCTCTCATGGGAAGGCATCAAAGCCTCTCCAAAGATTTTTACCTTCGGTGCTTCCAGACCTTTTCCATCACCTCCTTTTTCATCACACCCCAGCAACAGCATTAAAGTCTCTCACAAGCCTCATGAGGCTGCCCATGATGTCGCCTTTATCCCCCTTCCAAACTAACAGAGGGGAAAAAAGGACAGAGACTGTCACCACTTGGATGGAATGTGCAGTTTGGTCTCAAACAAACAAGCTCCAAAATGGGAAAATAAACGGGGAAAATGGGAAATATCTGGACTTATATATTACTATGTATGTATAATGTTGCAATACCCCAAAAAACTGTGAGTGTGCAGTAAATATAGGCAGTAAAGTTTAATGCATAAAGATGAGGAACAATGAAGTATATTGAGCTTTGAAAGAGTTAAAGTCATACTTTGCTCCAACATTGTTCCATAGCTACAGTAACTAGGACGCCTGTCTGTGTTGTCTGTAGACAGTTTTATTCGCCTCATGAGCATTAAACTTGGCCGATGCTGATCATGAAAAATGCCACTAATCATCCTCTTATGATACAGTTTAAAAACTTTAAAACCTTTTGAGTTTTCAAACTTCTCCAAAGGGACAGCAGTGGTGATACACAGTGTGTGCCACGCCTGTCTGGCCATCATCATCCAGTGGACCCACACTGACACCTTGAGCATCTTTTTTAGATGGTCGAACCCTTTCCTGATGCTCCTCCAGCAATAAAAATAAATATCCAGACATGACACCAGCTCCCCTGAAAACAGCCCTCCCCTCTCCCAACCTCTCTGCTATCAGGTTGCGAGGACATCTTTATAAATAAACAGTACACCGGACACTCGCATGCTTCTGCTGCCTCTCTTCCTCTGCGGGGTATCCAGTGGACTTGGACAGGGAAATGGGGGAGAGGTGGTCAGTGGTATAGGGAGGTAAAGGAGAAATGGGTCTGGGGGGGGGATTTTGGGGGATGAGATACAGGCGCTAAAAGCAGAGAAGGACTGGGAGGTTTGAGGGGATGATGATGAGTTCTCATTTCTAATCGGTTACAGGACGTGATGTGAAATCTATAGTTAGCAAAGTGCAGAGGTATTTCCCCAAAGATAGCTGAAGTGTGTTTTATGCCTCGTTACTCGCTAACATTTACAGCTTGCAAAAACGTCTGGCTAATTGGCACGGGTGATACCACACCCGGTTCATCCTGCAATAATAATCTGTGCCACTGTTACAAATAAAAGACTGCTGGGCTGCTCTCCATCTCTGCAGCCCGTGGCCACTATATCTACTGTGCTGTTACTATTGACTGGAAGTTTACAATCCATTAATTATTGAAGTGTTGTTTCTTGAGAAGATAAATGCCAAACACTTTCTGGAACCTTCAGAAACCTTCACATGTGAGGATTACGTAATTGAATTTTCTCTGTTTTGTCTCATTGTAAATTAAGACCTTCTGGGATCTGGATCGTTGCCTGGACAACTGGAAGATGTTGTTTTCGCCTTTGTGAACTTGTCACAGACGGTTTTCTGACTAATTTGTCGAAAAACAGGAACAAGTATTCAAACAAACGCCCAAGTTGTGTATACAGAAGCTGAGATTTTTGACTTAAAGTTCTGTATTTACTCTTTTATGCTGTGGTTTTAGAGCGAATATATTAACCTACAAGCTTTGTCTTTTTTTAAAAGAAAATCATCAGCTGCTATAAAAACACTAAAACTGAACATTAACTTTAACATGATTAAAACCAAGCAGCAGAAGTGTTAGAGGGTGACTTTGAACCCCTGTAGTGAACACGCTACTCTTTGTATTCAGTAGAAACATACACTATTTGTCTGAAACCCCCCCCCCCCCCCCCCCCCCCCCCAGCCCCCTCCTCCCATTTAATTACTCCTGGTTTTGTAAAGCCAAGATAAAGACGGACAATTATGGAAACGTGTTTGAACGTGCTGCTCAGCTCTCTGTTTCACTTGGACCAAGTGTGAGTTACTGTGTGTGACCACTATCAAAAAATCAGTCGTCTGAAGGACATCGCATCGGCTCAGAGCTCCAGGTTTCTCTGAGTGCAGCAGTTCAGAGCATCTGAGCCTTGCTAAGATTTTAGTCGGCTTTTCCCCCCACCCACACAAACATGGCCAACATGTGGAGAAGTAAATCTCAGCTCTCACCGGCCAAGTAATCACAGGGGGAGAGAGACTGAGAGAAGCCTGACCAATAAGGAGGAGAGTCACACGGACATCGTTAATTGCCCGTTGGGAACAAAGGTGTTGAGATGAACTAGTTTAAACCAACACACACACACACACACACACACACCCACGAGTGGCCCCCAGCTTCCTTGGGCTAAATGGTGATCTTTTAGCCATGGGCAATGGCCACTCTCTCTATTTCTATCTCACACACAACACTCGCACACATAAACACTTATTAGTATTTCTTTGATGTTTTCTCTCTCTTTTCCTTCCTCTTTCCTTTATTCTAAAATATTTAATTCTCATTATTTCTCTTTTGTATTTTTTTCTCTCTCTCTTCATCTCCATGCTAAATATCTCTCTTTCCTCGTGTATCTTTCCCTCCGTGTCAAAGTGATCAATGCCGTCAGGTGGGTGGAGAGTGTTTGGGGTGGTGGTGGGCTGTGTTGTAAGTGTCAAGGTAATGACAGCTTTCTGTCCCACTCTTGAGTTGGAAGATTTCTCATCTCCCCCCAGTCTTTTCTTTACTTCTCTTCATTTGTGTGTGTGTGTGCGCCCCTCATTCTCTGCGATGACAGTGCTTCTTTATCCAGCGGCACAGACAAGCTCAGCGGGCCCTTTCATAGCGACACTCCTCCACCATCATCAGTCCTATTGTCACACGATGAATAGACAGGGCTGAGTTTTTGATAGGTAGGTGAGAGAGAGAGAGAGATGGGAAGGAGGGGGGGTGTAGGAGAGTAGTAGGAAAAAAGGCCTTGAAGGAGAGAGAGGTGTGGCGTACCGTAGTCTCTGGAGGAAGAGGGGAGAAAGGGGAGGACAGGAAGAAAAAGAAGAAGAAGGAAAATGATTGGGTTTTTTTTTTAGACAGGAAAGCTGTGCAATGGAAAGAAAACAGCCAAAAAAAAGAACTAGAAGACATCCTGAGAACAAGAGAGACAGGGAGAAGCAATGGAAGAATGAGTGAAAGCATTAAAAAGGAAGGGAAGCAGAAGACAGAAGGAACAACAGTGGAAAAGGCAATAAGGGGAAAGGGGAGACAGGAGGGATGTAGCCTGTGGCAATGCAGTTGAAGGTAGTCGACATGAAAGGGATGGAGTTTATCCCTGTCAGCCATCTTGGACTACTTTTGAGAGAGCTTGGTAAAAGTTTAATGCCGTAAATAGTTCTGTAAATTCCAAGGTGACATCAATAAAAAATAAAATTAAAAAGGGAAAAAAAAAATCTTTGCATTTTGACTTTCAGAAATGTGTTAAGTCGTAGAGGAAGGAAGGAACATGATGTAGAGTCAAAGCTTCCTGAGAGTTGACTCCTGGGATAAAAGCAGCAGCAGCAGCAGGGAAAGAGAAGCCGCAGCACTTGTGATTAAAAACAAAGTTTTGTCCCAAAGGTGAAGCTCGGCAAGGACGAGCGAGCAACAAGAGAGAGTCTTTTTGTCTTCAGTCGGTCAAAAGCTACCTGGGAGGCCTTGTTGTTGTTGCCGGGGGGAGTCCCGTGGTGATTTCACTTTCTCCAGCGGGGCATCTGCTCCGGGGCAGAATGGAGTCACGGTAGTGGAGAGGGGGGTCGCTCTCTCTCTCTTGCCCTCTTTTCTCTTTCTCTTATTCTTTTTCTTTCCTGTTTTCTGTCCATCTCTGCCGAACGAAAGCCCTCAGGGGATCCTCTCCTCCATGAAAGAGCTGAGTGAATAACAAACCCCTGAGTCCGGCCCTCCTCTCTCACTCACAATGGACACTAACACACATGCAGTGGCTCGCACATCAACACTCGCTCTCTCTCTCTCTCTCTCTCTCTCTTCATCCTTCCCCCACTCACACCTACACACACACACGCACACTGAGTTTGACCCCTCGCACAATAGCGAAGGCATGCATTCATTAGCAGTTCCAAGAAAGCTTTGACTGGTTGGGCATTGTTCGGCTAATCCAAGGTCCCACCGTATATCACCTTCACTCTCTCCCTACCTCCATCCATCCATCTTACTCTCTCTCTCTCTCTCTCCATCACTTTCCCCTTTCTCTCTCTCTCTTTCCTCTTTCATCCACTGCTCTGACGTTAGTTTAAAAAAAAAGCAGTTAAAAGTGCGTGAGCTTATGGAAGAGAGAGGATGGAAGTGAGTGGGAGAGAGAGGCAGAATTGTTGAAAGAGACTAATCAGATTACCCCACAGCATTGATAATATTACCCCCACCCCATCCCTCGCCCCCTCCCTCCTGCCACCCCCCCCCCCCCCCCCCTCCTTCGTGATGGATTTCTATCGACAATGAGATTTGTGTGGCGTGAATCAGTTTAAGGGGCTGAACTGATCAAGAGGATTGACTCCTGATACAGTGCGAGGCATTTCCCTTCTATCTTTTTAAAATGTTTTTAAAGCCGAGGTGTTGAGGTTTTGAAGCTGAAATGTTTCCTTAAGTTAACTGTCCTAACCAATGTCCTCTGTCTCCCCCCCCCTCCTCCCTCCTGTCTGTCTCCTCCACAGATCTCAAAGGTGCCCGGCGCAATGGGACTCCTGAACCTCTGAGGGGCGAGGACACAAAAGGCTGAGGGGAAGAGGCAGAATAAAAGAGGACAAAAGAGGAGGAGGAGGAGGAGGAGGTGGAAGAGGAGAAGAAGAAGGAAGGAAGATTCTTCGCCTGACGCCAGACCAGAAGAAGAGCCTTTGGGCAGAAGGAGTGGGCGGAGAAGGACAGGGGAGGGAGGGAGATTTGAAAGGAAGGATTTGCTCTATCTGTCAGGGGTGCATGCTCCCCCCTCAGTCCCCCCTTCCCACGCGGACATCCTCCTCCTTGTTTTTTTTTTCCTAGTGACAGGACGACAAAAGGCGAAAGAATGCACAGCACACTAAGTTTGGGACGCCTCGGGGCGAGCGGGGGCCTGGATGTGAGACTACCCAGGACTAGAGCCTTGCTGCTGGGCTTCCTTCTCGCCATGTCGGGCCTTCTCCACGCACCGGTCCGCGCCGACGTGGAGATCGACGTGCTGGGCGAGATGGTGCTGATGGAGGCGGGCGACCGGGCGGGCGAGAGGGAGGGAGGACGGAGCGACCTGGAGGCCTCCATGCAGTCCTCGCTCCTGAGGGAGTTCCAGGAGGTGACGGAAGGTATCCGGGCGATGGAGGCCGTCGCCATGCGAAACGGTGGCGAGATGATGGCGGCGGCAACGACTCAGCAGAACGCGGCGACGCCCACTGCCTTCCCAGACTCCTCGGCGGTGGTGGGTCGCATCTTCCAGATGAAGGTGCCAAACAAGATGGAGGACATTTACCTGGGCGATATTGTCAAGGTGAGTCACAACCCTCCATGTTAACTGACTTGGTGACGTTGACTTCTCCTTCAAAGTCAACACAGCTTCTTCCTTTTAAATCTGTTTTCTGTCCTGATCTCACTTAAACTTCAACTTGAACGTTTGATGTAAGTGACAGAAAACTGGCTCAGACGTGGAGCTTCAGTTGCAGCCCAGAGAGGTCAAACTCCTGTCAGATCCCTTATGAACAAACTGTCTCCCATCACACAAACCCACAGAGATTTTTGTGGGTGCTTTGGCTTCAGCAGGGGAAGTACTGCTGAGTAACAAAAAAAAAATCCTGTCGATACCAATCAGAGCTACAGAGCCTGTAAGATTCCTCCAGTGTTTTTCAGCTGTGGTCCTTTAACACCTCCAACAGAAGTCAGGTTCTTCAGCAGCAGACCTCAGGAACATGTCAGCAGGGAAAGACTTCAAGTATTAAACTGATAAAAGTTATGTGGAGAATATTTTTTTGAGCTGCAAGAGAGGGTCTGAGTGTTCGCCTCAACATCTCAACATTTTAGTTTTCATGTCTGCTGTGAGAGTGGTTTAGTTCTGGAGTTTGTTATTAAAACAGAAGGAACTCCACTGAGCTTTTTTATTTTTTAACTGAAATACTGATACACTCACAGCTAAAAAACAAGCATGTATTATATAACTTAAGTTTTATTTTTCTTGTTTTGACAATTAGCTCTTTATTTCAACTGTGTTTGAACTCATTTTCTCAGTCTGTATGATCTACAGAGCAGCATGTTGCTCCTTGTGTTGTGTTCAGGTTTCACCATGAGTAAAGAGTTACGATTTAAAAGGCTCTGTCAGCTTTCACCTTTTTCTAAGATGTATAATTTCTAAGATGTAACATGAGTCCCTGTGTGGCTGATGTTTATGTGGTTTGTCAGATCACAGATGATCTGGCTGTTTATTTCAGAGGTATAGAAGAAAACCATGAAATAATGAAACAACCCAACTAAATTACATCACATTACAACACCTTAACCTGCGTTAGAAAGACCACTGCTCCTCTCTGAACGCACATAGAGCTCATTTCATCTTTATTTTGAGCCACTCGACATCCAGATATATACTGATAGAATTTTCATGTCAAGTTTAATGATTATGATGATAAAAACTATCCCAAACATAAAGACGTCATGGGTGTGTGTGCGTGTCTGGGGATTAACTCCATATGAACAAGAACAGGGAGGAGCCATTTGCCAAAAAAAGAAAATATGTCAGTGAAATAATGCAAGCAAGCGCCGTCGCTCAGAACCTGCCCCGAGGCAACACGACTCAGAGGCCGCTCAGAGCAGGCGCCCTTTTTTTTAATTGCACTGCATTTTCCACGATGGCCAATTCTCTCTAATATATGTGGCCACACACACACACACACACACACACACACACACACACACAGTCCTAACCCCACCTCTTCTTCCTCTTTCCTCTCTTATTAATTCCCTCTATCTTCCTCTCCTCCTTCGACCAGGCTCTCAGACTTTACCTCCAGCTACAAATTGAACTCATCCTTCTCCATCACTTCCTCTTCTCCACACACACACACGCACACACACCTCCACTCTCCGATTGTTCCAGACACACTTTTTACCCCCCAACATTATTATATTATTTATACTATTTCATCCTTCCTTTCTTTTTGCCCTCCTCGCCTCTCTTTCCACACACGCTGCCTCCATCTCCTCCATCCTGCCATCACTCGCTTCTTCATGTTTATCCATCCATCCTTCCTCTTTCTTCTTCTTTTCTTTATCACATGTTCACTTTTAAACCCCCTATCTTCTCTCACCCTCCTCCCTCCTAATCTCCCCCTTTATCTCCCTCCATCACATTCCAGTCTTTCATATCCTGCCACTTGCTTCCTCTCCTCCCAGCCTCCATCACCCCCCCCCCCACCCCCATTTTTTTCTTCTGCTTTTAAGCCTTATCTCTCACTCCACTCCCCATCCCTTCCTCCCTTGCTCCTTTCTTCCACCCCTGTCAAATCGCATCAGATCATATCAATCAAGTTCCCCAGTGACGAGCCCCATGAAAATACACTCGTACTTGAAACTTGCCTGAAGAAGGCGCAGTTCATTTACACACCAGCTACACCGAAGACGTTAAAAATATCACATCGGCAGCAGGCATTCGGTCTCTGTCCAAAGCGTGGAGTTTGTTGTTTTGTTTAGTTTGTTTTGTCTGCTCTTTGATTGTTCACTCATCTTAACTGTTTTTGTTCAGGTCACACCCGACTGAACCGGGATATTTGCAGAAGTTTTAGTTGATCAGAGCTGACTGGATACAGCGTCCTAACACACGATGCGTTCCGTGTGGACTCTGTCTGGGAATTTAAGGGGACACGTTGTATATTTCATGCGACAGCTGACATGAAACCCACTGGGTCAGTCGCCCGGCTTATGTAAGGCTTGTGGAAATGAGGATAAAAGGAGGATGAGGATGTTAGTTCTTATAATTTACCCGTCATGATGGAAGCCTTTTCTTTTTTTTTTTTTATCTCTGCCACTTCCTCTGATCTGCTCATCTCTCCTCTCACATTCCTCCCTCTGTCATCACCTCTCAACTCTTGTTCCTCCTGATCTGTCCCCACCTGCCTCCGCAGTCACGCTCCACGCCTTCTCCTCCTCTTCCTCCTCTCCTCTCCTGTTTTTTTTTTGTTTGTTTTACCCGGCTCATCTCCTCTTTCTCTCTATCACTGCTTCCACCTCTTCCTCTGTCACCCCTCCCTCCTTCTCCGTTTGTCCCGCAGACGAAAGCTGTTCCTCCAAACCTGATTATGTCTGTCTCACTGTAAGCTGTGGGGCCTCCTATTAGAGCCAATAGGAGTTGACAGCGTGGGCAAAAAAAAGGAAAGGCAGAAGGATGGGGCAAAGTGTTAGCGAAGGGATAATGAAGAGTGGAGGAGGAGGAGGAGGAGGAGGAGGAGGAAGAGAGATGGAAGACATGGAGGTGTTTCTTTTTGATGAGGGGAGGCTTGAGCAGGGAACAGGGTCGTGACCTTAGAAGCAGCGGGTTCAGCGTTTGTGAGACTTCACGATGTTGCAGATAAAAGGTCACAGATTAGATCTGGACAGTGTGTGTGTGTGTGTGTGTGTGTGTGTGTGTGTGTGAGAGAGTGTGAGAGACTCAACACCTCCACAGCTCCACTTTTCTAATTTCAACGTTCTTGCCCCTCCTCCTCCATCACCTCTGCTCACGTCTTCCATTACAAATCTCAACACCCCCCTCCTCCTCCTCCTCCTCCTCCTCTTTAACTGTGAGTTGCCCCCTCAGGTATTTCGAAGGTCGGCGCTCAAGGTTGTGGAGTGAAAGGCCAAATCAATTTTTGCGCTTGGCGTTGCGCTCATACTAATGGCCTTTTCTTATGAAAATCTGCCAGAATTTGAGAGGCCTGTCCATTCACCTTTTGCTGAGCAGTCTCAGCCCACCCCCCCCTCCCCGCCCTCCGCTTGCCAGTGAATACGGCGCCATTTATCCATTCACACGGCGTAGAGCTGTGGGTTCTCAGCCAGGGTGGGCAGAGATGTCAACCTCAGACGAGGAGGAGGAGGAGGAGGAGGAGGTTTTAAATAGGTTGTAGTGTGATTAAACCAAAATGAAAACAACCATGCAACACTCAAACACGACAGCATCTGTTTCATTTTGCCGTGTCCAGGCGTACGTGCCTGTATTGTTGCAGCCCGTGTCATTTTTTTCAGGGCAGTTTGCCTCATCGCCTCTAGCAGCAGCTTCACTCACCACTGACTGGATGCTGAGTGAGAACTGACACGTCCATTCAGTATCCACCATGTCAGCGTCTTCTAAAGAGACAGACACCTCCCTCTTTCCATGTTTCCCTCTCCCCGGTTTGTAGAGGGAGGACACAGGAAGACCTGAAAAGAGGCACACCTTAAAATGAAATCATGTTCTCCTAGTTTTTGTCTTTGTTCACCCTGAGGACAAGTTCACCATCAGCCACGTTAAACCTATCACCACCTACGAGTGGTGCTGTTGGCAACAGAAACAGTTGCGTGATTTGTTGCAATAGCTTGAGAGAAGGAAAATTAAATAGAGTAGAAAAACAGTAGAAAAAATAACTAATCGATGGCTAATGATGTCGTTCTCTCAGGTTTAAAAACATCCAAACATCGAAATGAATCAGATGAATATATGTGGGCGGCTGTTACCGGCCCAGGTTAACCGTTGACACGTGTTATGGTGGGACACTGATTGCAGTCGATCGGTTGATTTTATCACCTGTATGTGAACAAAACAGCTACATTTTGTGTATCATAAAGTATCATTGTGGTTTTGTCGTGCAGAAACTATCTTACCAGAAAAAATAAGGCCAATCTTTTTGTGTTTTCTACTGGTCTGCCTCTCTCTCTCTCTCTCTTGGAGAGGATCTGTGGTCAGTTTTAACCTTGTCTAAATGTTAAAGTGGATGATTTTAGACGTTTAAACGTCTTAGTCTTGTGATAAATAAACAAAATGATTTGATGAAATGATTTCATCTACAAAAAACTCAGAGCTGCACACCTCAGATGTTTCTAACCTGTCCTGTGTGGTGGTGGTGGTGGGTTGTGGGGGGCAGCGAGTCAGCGAGACAGTGGCGGTGCAGTGATAATTCACTCAGGTGAGGGGGCGGGACCTTTGCGGCTGCAGCATCTGTATGCAGGTGCTGCTGGGACTCACAGCCTGTGGCGGCTGCTTCCTTTACTGTTATTAATGGAAGTGGCGGCTAGGACGGGAGTTTCTGGCCAACAGATGAGTACTCTCCATAGCCTCATTACCACAATTACCAGCATAATTAGCTGATTGGCTGATGGGCTGGCTGGCAGGCAGCGAGCGAACCCCCTCCCTGCTTTACTCTCTCTCTCCCCTTTCATTCTAGGAAATAACTGACGTTAGCTGAAAATTTCTTTTGTACTTCAGTTCTCGGAAAAAAAGCAAAATTTACAGTCAGACGATGTGATGTTCAGAGTGTGTGTGTGTGCACGCGTGTGCCTATGCGTATGTTGCATATTCCTTTGTGAGTTTTTTTTTTTTTTTCAATTGTGTGTTTGCATGCAGATTAAAAAGGGAGATACTCACAGCTAACCGGTTTGTAATTATTCTCTGTAAGCCCCCCCACTCCCCACCCACCCACCCACCACCAATCCACTCTCTGTATCTTTGTCTTTCTCAATGTAACATCACACCCCAAAGCAAAAACCCTGGATAACACACTGTGTGTTTGGTGAAACACAGTTCTCCCTCTGCTCAAAATGACTGAGATCACACGAACACACACACACAAAGGAGATGGCTGCTATGTGCGCGTGTGTGTAAGAGAGAGAGAGAGAGAGAGAGAGACAGTCGGTGACTATGACACTAAGGCAAATATTGTGTGTGTGTATGTCTATGTACATACAAATGCACTCATGCACAGACGTATACTGTATGCATATTTGTGGGGTGTGTGTGTGTGTGTGTGTGTGGTTGTCAGAACACATTGACTGGCTGTTTGGATCGCTCTCCTCCTGATGAATGGAGACAGTAGCTTGCTGTTGTAAAGGCCTGTTCCCCCCGGGGGCATTTTGGTGGGAAAACTAACTTTCTCTTCTCCTCCTCCCCGCTGCGTCCTCCCCCCCCCCCCCTCCTCTCTATTCATTATCTCCTCCTCCTCCTCTGCTTCTCTGTCGTTCACCGTCTCTCTGCCTCTTTCTCCCTGTCTTCCTGGCATCTTGTTAAGCTTCCTCTCCTCTCTCTTCCTCCCCTCATCTTCTTCTCCGCCTCTAATTGAAGGAACCCTCTTTTTCCTTCCCTTTCTCTCCTTTATTGCTGTCATTCTCTCTTCCTCTTCCACATCAGCAGGCCGTTTGTCTCTGCTTTCAGCTTCTTCTGCAACATAAGCAACAATTATTTTTCCTTCTTTCTCTTTCTCCGTACTTGTCGCTTTTCTCCAAGACTCCCTCCGCATTTTTTTTTCTTCAACCACAACCATCACTCTGTTATTCCTCCCTCTTTTCATTCGTCTCATGTCTCCTCACAGTTTATTTTCTTTTTAAATTAAAATTTAAAAACTTCTTCTGATTCTGATTCTCAAGGCTCTCGTCTCATAATTCAGAGAGACAGACGACAACCATTCTTCCATTCTTTTGTCCTGTGTTAAAAAGTCCCTTTGTGCAGAGAGCTTCACCCTGCAGCTCCAGAGCTGTTAGCTGGCAGCGTAGCAGTGGAAAACTGGTATTAACAGAGCAGGAGGGAGGAGGCAGCCCAAAGATAAAAACACGCACACACACACACACCAGAACATATGAGTCACCCTAGCTGTATGCTAGCATGCTGCGATCGGTTTACTGCACCAGATTGGTGGTGGTGGCCATGTTGCTATGTAATTAAACATACAGCAGGCAAGCCCTTTTTTTTTTGGATTCATATGTTCCAAATTATATGCTCCCGTAAACTTCATTCATACTTTGGTGTTTTCTCAGCTCCTCAGCTGAGGGTCAGTGTGTTTGACATAAGTTTCTGTCCCTGAGCTGAGGCTGATTTCTGCTGCGACTCACATTGATGCCTTCATGTCAGTGTTGGATTTCAGGCTGTAATTTCCATTTGACCTTTCGCACACATAATTACTGCCAAACAGCCACTGTTTGACTCGCTAACCTCCATAAGGAAAGTAGGAGAGAAAGGAGGGAGGGAAAAAAAGAGCTAATGTGGTACTTTGGTGACCGTTGGATTATCGTAGAGGACGTCTCTTGCTGTTGTTATGGTGTGTCCCTCTGTAGCCTAGCAACCACAGCTTTTTGGACCAGCTGGTATACCCTCCGAGCATGTTTGGTTGTCACCCAGACGGGGGAAGCAAGAGTTGCAGCGGGACGAGCTGCTTTTCATTGGTTTTCCAGGCTCAGTGAGGCCGGCCGTATTTGGTGTGTGAAGGTTACAGAAGCAGATTATATATAGATGCTGGAGCCTCTAGATTGGCCTATTAAGGAAGGCAATTTGTTGATCATTACTGGATGTCTTGCTGCAAAAAGAAAAAAAAGAAAAACAGTGGCTAAAGGAGATCTCTGCAGTTTCTTTTTTTTTTATTCGGGGAACTCAGTGGTTTAAAGTCTTCTCATGAGCTGCAGATGTCTTGTAAAGGTGATTATACACAGCAGCACTTCTCCCAGAGTGACAAGCTGGCTGAATGAGTCTTAACTACGCTGCTGTGTTCAATACCGAATCAAGCATTTTTCCTACAGTAACATTGTTCTTACAAGAGTTGTGTGTTCAAAACGCTTGAAGTCTCAATTTGGAACGAAACTCTCCGCGTTATTCCTCTCATCTCAAACCATATTGATTTTGTTTCAAGTGACCAGCCTCCATCTCTTCTTCAGGCTGTAGCCGCCCGCTGCTGCATTTCCAGCGCTTCACAAAAAGAAAGAGAGGGCCCTTCTATATCATGTCTCTCATTATCCCTAAGCAATGTGTTTAAGATTTAATGGTTTGTGTCGGCACTATGGCTCGTTAGCCGGATAAAGATAGCTAATGTTTTATTCACACGGCATCAAAGGAAAGAAGGGGGGATAATTGCTGACCTAGGGACAAGTGAGGGCCCGGCCGAGCCCTGCGTCATGAGGAGAAATGAGTGTGTTAGGGCGCTGTCAGTCTGTCGGGTTCCACCGATGAAGACGGTTGGAGGGGAAAAGGAGTCTGTCAAACATCTGATTGTAAAGACGAGTAAATCTAATTGTTGTCAAGTCCTTTTCATTTGCTGGTCAGGAGAACTGATGAGGACTTAACTTTGGATGACATGTGCTTAATTGTCAAATTTTCCTCCATTGTAGTTTTGTCACAATGGATTTAACAGTGTAGTGATGTGGCCTGCTGCTACTTTACTGTACCGTGACGACCTGTCAGTTAGCTCCTCCCACCACTCACTACAATGTGCTGCGTCTGTCTGTCTGTTTGTCTGTCTAACCAACAAGGTTGGACAAACATGAAACATAAAGTACAAATGAAACCCACTGAGTCAATATGGTGTATTGGGATATTTGAGATGGACTGTGATATTAAATTGTGGGCATCGATCATTAGCCATGTTGATAATTTCAAGTAATTTTTCAAGCAAAAAAATTAGTTTGAGGGGCGGCGTTTAGCTCACTGGGTACAGCTGCCACCCCATGTTGAGGCTCAGTCCTCGATGCAGGTGGCCCCGGTTCGAATCCCGCGTCGGACGGCCCTTTCCTGCGTGTCATTCCCCCACTCTCTGCCTCCCCATTTCCTGTCTCTCTCTCGACTGCACTGTCCATTAAAGGCAATAAAAGCCCCAAAAATATACTTGAAAATTAAAAAAGAAAAAAAAAAATAGTTTGAGCTTCTCAGTTTGGCGATGTTGCTCCTTTTCTTTGTTTACTGCGACAGTACACAAATACAACACTGTGGACTGCTCTTCATAAAACTTCAGAAAACATTTTTCAGATCAGACAAATAATCAGTGTAGAAAATTAACACGAGCGGGAGCTGAAACAAATAGAAAAATAAATATTCATAACATAATAATATTGAAACTATTTCAATAACTGATTAATTAAATCATCTTTTAATTCATCTTGTGGAACTTTGTTTGGACTGTTGGTGAAAAAAGTCCATTCTTCAGGTCAATGCAGTTGTGTTGTTCAATCTCTGAAATCTAATGGACCAAACAAATAGAATCAGTTCGCTGAGAATGTGATCGAGGATTAATTGATTGTAAAAGCTGTGTAAGCAATCAGCTCTGTTCGGAGAGATTTGCAGAGAAAGAGATAATTTGCACAGCCATAAACAAAAATGAAAATCAGAAAAACACATTGATAAAAGAAGAAGAGAATTAATCATGTAACTTCTGAGTATTTGTGCAACGAGTCTGGAGAACAAACGGATTTGTCTGTGCTTGTTTACTGCAACAGATGCACGGCTTAGTCTTTATTCTCAGGAAATAGTATTTGTATGGGCGTGCCAGAAAAATAATGTGTGTGTAATGTGTATGCATGTTGTTACACCTTCCAGTGGGCTGAAGTTCCCCTCAAGATTGAAGATATTTACAAACATTTTCTACTGATGATATTTGAGGTGTATGTCTGTGTCTTGTGTGCTGATCATGATAGTGAGTAATTTTGGTGGGGCTGCAGCATTAGTCAGAGCTGAAGCTGAGAGTCTGCGGAAAATGAACCACTTGCTGTGACTGCGATAAATTGCATGCATACACACACACAAGCAGGTTTATACAAATATGCACATGCGCATACACATGTAAAAATACTATACAGTGTGCAGTTCTGTGTTTGTGTATCTATTTACTTAGTCTTATACTACATGTTTACCCATCATACTCACTTTCTCCTCTCTCTGCTCTACCATCTCTCTCTCTCTCTCTCTCTCTCTCTTACACATTCACACCCAACATCTGTCTTGCCGGGACTTTGTTTAGGCTCCGCTTTATTTGTCTTCCGCCCGGTGTCCAGTGAAGCTCTGTTGGTAGTGAGGTATCGCTGTGTTTGCTAAGCCAAAAACTGGTCCTTGGACGACTGCTGCATAGGCAGCAAGCTGTGTGCTCGTCTCCTCGCCTGCCTTCTAGTTGTCCTTGTCACAACAAAACACACACACACACACACACGTACACAAACACACACTCTGCTACAATTATTGTCCTCCTCTCACACATACACACTCCCCCAGTCTTTTGACTTCACACATTCACACTGTGGCCGGAGATGACTAGCTTCTGTTGGCCTTTGAGAATCTGCTCATTGTTGTAAACTGCACGATTAAAAGAGAGAGAGAGAGAGAGAGAGAGAGCGGTAGAGAGGCATAGGAGTAGGCAGGGAGAGCTTTATAAGTTTTGCTGCAGGTCTTGGCAACCACTGGATGTGTGTGTGTGTATAGAGAGAGAGTAGGACAGCACAGATTTCATAGCTAAGAGCCCTCTCCATCATCGTGCCTTAACGACAGTATAATGGGGTTGTATTTGTGGATGAGTGTGTGCACGTGTGTGTTAATGGGAGCACATGTACAGGATTGTTTGCTCTCCTTGTTTATTGGGAGTCGTTTTCTGACACCTCTACAAACGTCTCTCATACTGTGAACCAAACCTGTGAATGACTTGTTGGTTAACGTCGTCCTCCTGCAGCCGACTCCTGTGGACCTGACGCTGCAGCTTCCTACAATGGGGCCTATTAATAGAACAAGTCTATTTTTCCTGGAACGTATTTCATCTCTGGGAATCTACATTTCCATTCAACTGTATTACTGTGGAGTGAAAGTCTCATAACTCAAGTTCCACTGGTGTGCTTTTATGTCGGACGTGGACGGGGAAGTGTGCAGAGTTTTGGAAACGCGTTACGGGTTTTATGTTCGAGGACCCATTAATGCATAATAAAACGACTCTTTACTGTGCAGGTAATATATAATTACTGCGTGGCAGATGTTCTTATTGAAGAAATGGGTAAAGGGTCAATATTATACCTGCACGATTATGAGCACTCCCTTAAAGGGACAGTTCCCCCAACTACAGCCTAATGTTGAGGTTCTTGAGGATTTTGTCCCTTCCGATTCTTGTCACACCTCCACGAATGGAGATAAATGATGATACATTTGTTCATGGCACTCAAAGTAGTGAACACTTCCAATTTAAAACAGTCGGCAACAACATGTCATCCCAGAAACAATCTCCAAGGTGTCCTTGATAATCCACACCAATCAATCGCCAATTCAATATTATACAAATACTAACTATATCTGTAGTGCTGAACTGACCCTCTGGGGCGAGATGGTTTTGAATTAAAGAGAAGTTGCGACTGTGAATCTCAGAGTTAATGTAGATCTGCATGAATCAAATTGAATCTCCTCCAGAGCTCATTGTCAGATCTTTCCTTTGGTTGTCGTTGTAATACCTTCACACCACTGAGAGCCATGCTAGAGGAATTACAGAGTTGTTTGTCCGTCCTATTTTCATGAATGCAACAGCTTAGCAACACCGTAAAGAAAATATCTTTTGGTTTGGTACAAATGTTCACTTGGACTAAAAGACAAATACACCACTGGCCATCATTCACCGCTGGGTTTTTCTTTTCTTTTTTATACTGAGTTGACATTATAAAGCTGCAGGGCTGGGAGCCCTCGCTGATCAGATCATACATTTTCCATTCCTAGATTGCAGCATTAGTGTGTGAAAGTGCCTGCTGTGGACCTGAACCACGGATTAATTTTTAACGGTAGAAAATGGGCTATAAGATGGATTTTTTCCCTCATAAACATCCGCCTGTTGGCCACCCAAAGCCCCCACCCCATCCTCTCATTCTATAGCTCTTCCATCCGTCCATCCCCTCCCTATACACCTCACATTTTCCACTGGAAACACTTCACTATGCCAGCAATTCCCTCTCACTGCACTTCACTTCCCAACTCCATTTCACATTGTCTCTCATTTCCCCTTCTTTTTCTTCCATCATTCTCTTTTCATCGTCCCTCAATCCTTGTCCATCATTCCCTCTGTCTTCACATGCCTCCACCGTCTGTCTTCTCTTTCTCTATCTCCGAGGCCTCCCCGTTCTCTCCCTTCTCCCTGTTTTCCGTTCACCAAGACAAGTCATATCACAACGGTGCGCCCCGTCAGCACCTCCTCTTCCTCCTCCACCTCCCTCGCCTCCTCCAAAATATGAGGCTTATCTGTTAAAGCTGTCAGCCGGGTCCCCGGTAACAATGGCCTCCTTTCTCCATGTTCTCTTCTTGCTGTAACAATGAGCTGCTTTCTTTCCCCCGAAGGCTGAGAGGCTCGACGCCTCCTCATAATATCTCTATGTTTAGGAAATCTTTCTCTCATTCTTTCTCTCTCATTCTTCTTGCTTGACCTCCCTCTTTCATCCCCTCTTCTTCTTCCTCTGTGTCTCTGACAATGTCCCATCTCTCTCTCCCTCTCCCTCCATCCCTCCACCGCTCCCTCCTTGAAAGCTCTGTGATCACGTCTCTCTCGGGAAAATAAAGGTGTTTGTTGAAATTATTCATTGATAAGGTGATGCTTTACATACACAGGGCTAAATGAATTCTTGGATGTACGTGGTTTTAAAATTCAAAATGTACTCATTATGTAGTGAAGTGGCTGCTGTCAGTGTTATGTTTTTATTAGCGCCACCACAAGGAGGTTACATTTTCACCCATTGTGCATCAAATCGCAGAACCAACAGACTTTACTGAGGGATGGGGGAAATACCTGCAGGTGCAGATCCACAAGTCCTTATTTTCGACGTTCCCAACATATTAGGCAAATCCTCAGGAAATTATTTTTCAATCTTGTTCTTAAACAGAAATCTATTTATTATAACATCTGTGTCATCTGATGTTTAGGACTGATTTGTCCTGATGTGGTACCCGTCCTTCTGAAGGGTCATCACAGTTTTGTAATTATAATATTATGATATTATTGCTGATGCATTACTATGTAAGCAGCATTGTAGCAGGTGGAACTAATCTCTGTTACAGATAAACCCACCAGTCAATTCAATGTATTATATGACCTTGCAATATTATAAATGTAAAAAGTGTAAGTATATACATCAGAATAGCAAGAAGTAGAATAATCCCTCCTGACATGTGATAAAAATACAAGTATAAAAGGTAAAGTAGTGCTATACCAGAGGGAATGTACTTAGTTACATCCCAGCACTGAAGAAGAGACATCTGTCGCATCAGACCAACAGAGGAGGGTGGAGGGGGGTTTGAGCTAAGGCTAATTAAAGCCTTGTTAATTATGCAGTAGACAACCATGTTGACATGTCAAAGAACATCAAGGATATCATTAAATTAAAACTCCCAAATTTGATTTCACTGTGGTTTAAGAAAAAATAAAACACTTGCAGAAGTAAAAGCTTCTCACACATTTCAGCGCTTTGACACTGGACTCTCCATCTATTACATTACCCGTCAGCACTGAGGCTACTTTGCAATCTGTCTGAGTTTTTGTCCGGGCTGTAATCCTGTCTTACTTCAAAAAGCAGCAACTCTGAACGAGTGAGGACTGTAACTCTAAACAAAATAGCTGAGGAGGCAGAGGGAGCAGGGCCAGTGATGCGGAGTGAAACAAGGATGATGCCAGTGATATGTGATATTGTCTCCTAGTGTTTCATGCCTGTCGCTCATATAGACTTCAAATACGTTTCCAGCCCGAGTTTGTCGCACCACAGTGCCCATCACTGTATCTCCCAGTGCCGATAGTCACGGTGGATTTACGGCTGACGTGTGTACGCATCAGAAAGAAAGAAAAAAAAGATGATCAAACAAATCCTAACTTTGATCAGATTATCATTTATTTAATTCTAATTAAGAGTCTTTTATGTCGGGGTTGGTTGGAGGGGAAAAAAGGCTGCGGTTTGCTGCTGCACCCTCACTGTGGGTGACAGCCATACTCAGGCCTCTTTTATAATGTCAGCCATTCATGTTATTAAAGTCATCCATAAGGCTCTTATCTTCTAGTGCTTTGGGTTTTTAATGCCATCAACATTAACATTCATTGTACATGGTACTTAAAGTAATTGTTCCTCCTCAAAAGCTACATTACTCAAATTTTGGAGAGAGTTTTGAGTCTTTTCTAAGAGGTGAGGACGCCACAATTTTTCTGTTGAAAAGTTTGTGAACAAGTCATTTAACAAGGGCTTTGAAAAGTTCTCATACTGCTCAGTTAAGTTACTTGCTTCTATACGTCGCACCAAGTATCCTTTGAACTGTCTTAATAGCTTCTCAGAAAGTGGTCCGGTTCACGCTGCCTGGCCTCTCTGTGCCTTCTTCCAACATGCAGCGTTTTCCCCGGCTGTTTTTAGAAGGTTCCTCCGTGGTAACCTTGCCAGTGGTATGTGTTGTATGGGAGGGAACGGGGAGGCTGCAGGAGTCTGTGAGAGCACACAATAACCTTTAGGGCCAAAACATCAAGCTCCCTTGCACAGATACCTTATGCCTTGACATTTTGGGGGGGATTTGATGTATTTTTCATGTTCTTTTTTTGGGGAGGCAGGAGACAAGTTCTCTGCTGGGTTCATGTAGGAGTTTTTTTTTTAAAGGCACTATTTTGTTTTTGTTTGTTAACACTTACTGAGCCAGCAACATAGGAACATTGCTGTAGGTCCACACTCCGCAGCGTTGGTGAGCATATAGAATTTGTAAAGGCAGGGACAAGCTACTCCGGCACAGCCAGTCTCACCTCAGGACAAATTGTTGTCAACAGAGAGGGAACATTTCTTTTGTTCCACTTCTGCATGTATATTTAAGAAGGAATCCAAAGCCCTGATGATTTTTTTGTTTCCCTGTGTTATTCAGACATTGCCCCATATCTGTTGTAAGCTTGTGAAAAGAAAATGAATACACATCACCTATTTCTTCCCTCTCACCCAATTTTAATTGGCAGCAGATAAGAAAGCGATCATCCTTGTGCTTTCAGGACACAATTGAGTAATTTACAGAGCAATTATGACAGTTATGATGAGATTACTGCCTGGCAACTCACTTGTCCTTCATTGTCTCTTTGTGATTTAATTTGCAATGCCGTGTCAAGAGGCACTCAGTTTGAAGTTTTGAGACAGTGGAACACTGTGACAAATTAAATCAAACATTGCTTGAGGAGCCCACGTCTGAAGACAAGTATTTTTTCTTGTTGTTTCGTTACAGGCAAATATATGTCATCAGCACTTTCTCTGATACTCTCTGCTCCCAGTAATGGACAGTGTTAGTTTCCAGTTGGCATGGACAATCTGATGACATGGATTTTAATTCAGCCTAAGGTCATATAAATCATGTCATCAAAAGGTGCTATATTTAGACATTTAACTCACTAACTGCAGCTGGGGCGGGACTCTTGCGACCTAGGTGTAGCCGGAATCTGGATGGGTGCAACCTAGCGTTTTAGTTAAAATACATAGTGCAGCACCTCAGTAAATTACAGTGCCGACAACTCTGTAGTCAAAGTTGATAAACATCCAAAACAAGTGGATGACAACTTCTGGTCAGAACTTTCAGAATAAATCAGAGCAGATGGAGGATGCAAATATTAGTGAGGTGGGCCTGTAGCCTTTACTTTTATTGTCTCGGCAACCACGTTCACAACTACTCACTTGATCCGCAGGAGTCCAACTGAATCTGTGAAGATGCTCATGATCCTGCCCAAAAATATTTCCCTATCATCCTTTGGCCAGATCCTCCATCCCCATTCCCAGTAATAGAAAATATGTTTATTTATTTATCTGTTTATTTATTTTTTTTAAAGGAGACCAATCTTGGTTGTAATAGTCTCTGTATGTTTTCCACTCATGAAATTGAAAAAAACATGCTTGCTGCTCTTTTGAAGCTAATTTTCAAGCCAGATTTATAATCTTGGACAAGAATCAAGACATCTTCCTACATCACTACCCCTGAAATTAGCTTTTATCTACCACTGAAAGAGACTGTCACATTTTGATAATGCCATTTTGAAATTATGGCAGCAGGAAAGAGGGAAGCAGGGCAGCAGAGGAGGGGGCAGGTGTCAAAAGAAGAAAGTGAAACTGGGCAGGAAAAAAATATTTGAAAAAAAAAGGTAAAAATCAATGTGAATGTGATAGCTTGTTTCCATGATGTGCCTTTGTTGCTTTCTCTGCTTCTGGAAAAGGGAAAGATCCTCGTATTTCTAAGAAAAAAGACGGTTGAGGAGGTGTGGACGCTTGTCTGAGTCTGAGAGAAAATACACACATGATTTTCTATGTGTATTCTTGCGTGTGTCTGTCTGTGGCCTTGTAAGAGTGTGTCCATTTTTGTTCTATGACTGCATGCTTGACATTGTCTGTGTGTGTGTGCGTGTGTGCGTGCGTGTGCGTGCGCAAGTTTTCCCCCAGTGCTGCCTGCGTGCTGGTTAGAGCATTAATGATGTGTCTAGGGAGCACTGCCTCTACATAATTTATCAACCAGGATTTATTAGCCGCAGAATTAACTTGTAGGGGCTGGGGAGCACAGGATGCATTTGTTCTTGTTTTTGGATTTATGTGTGTAGATGCATTGTCACTCCCCTGTGATCCATTTCTCTCCATCAGCCGCCTGCCACGGGGGCGTACCCAGCCGTATAATTGGCCAAGTTATTTTAATTTTAGTCGGATTTAAATCACAATTCAGAGCACCACTTTTGAGCATGTCTGTATGCGTGCACAGAGTTGGGACCCTAGCGGATGCCAGTGCATAGCCACAGCAGTAAATCCTGTTTTAGCATGCACCCTTCATTTTAAAGTAAAGCACGACATAATAGTTTATCTTGGTAAAATGATAAAATACTGTCAGACAATAATGCTAAATTAATACAAAGAGTGAGGGTGACATCTAAAAGAAATGCATCTAATGTGTATACCACAGCTTTTGCTATTAAAGCACCAACTATAGAATCTATCAAATTGTTGTGCAGTAGAAAAAAGCTGTATACTGATTGTTGAAGTAACAACATAATAGTCAAGGAGCCTGTATGCCAACATAAACTTTTACTTTGTTGAAGTAAAAGTTTCCTTTGTGTATTTTGGTTTTCAATCTCCCCTTCATCATTCCCTTTCTTTCACATGAAACTGTCAAGCACATAACATTTCGGAATCAAAACATGACCGTTTTTTACAAGTATATTACCAAATATTCTGCCTTCTAGTTTTCTAGGTCTATGAAGCCTTTGATTCTTCATTATTGTTCTCCTTGCCCTGTTAAAAATGTAAAATGACATGCATCATTTTGCTTTCTGTTTCCTTTCAGATTACTGAGATGGGTAAAGACTCCCTCCCTGCCTGGCTGCACTGGGATGCCAGCAGCAGAATCCTACAAGGTCTGCCTTTGGAGGAGGACAAAGGTGTCCATTACATCTCTGTATCCATCTCAAACCACACAAAATCCTCTTCCTCAGAGGTCTTTTCCATTGAGGTGCACCCTGAAGATCATTTGGACCCAGATTCAGCCCAGCTGACGTCCAACCAAGCCTCCGCTGAAGATGACGTGCAGCCGTTCATGTGCGGCAACGAGGAGCCAGTCACAGTGCTGACTGTGATTCTGGACGCTGATTTAACCAAGATGAGCTCAGAACAGAGGGTGGGGCTCCTGTCTAACATGAGGAGCTTCTCTGGGGTGGGGCTCCAGCACATGAAGATACTCCCTGTCGTCAACAACAGGCTGTTTGACATGTCTGCGTTCATGGCTGGCCCAGGAAATGCTAAAAAGGTGAGTGAATGTGCAAACAAGCAAGTAAGAAAATGAATATGAGAATGAGTGTTAATAAGAGCATGCATGCACATATGGTTTTGTGTGTACATATGTTTGTGAATTATTTAACATATCTAATGTGATGGGTAATTAATGTCATAATGTCTCTCTAGGTGGTGGAGAATGGAGCTCTGTTGTCCTGGAAGCTTGGCTGTTCGCTGGACCAGAGCACAGTTCCAAATATCAGCAGCGTCCAGGGTCCTGCAAAGGAAGGCACAATGTCGGCCAAGCTGGGCTACCCCGTGGTAGGATGGCACATTGCCAACAAGAAACCCCATGTCCCTAAGCGGGTGAGGCGCCAATTAAGCAACACTCCAACACCTGTTCTGGCAGTGCTTCCTCCAACGACGGTCGTGGAGCCTCCTGTGAGGATTATCCCAACCCTCTCCTCTCCCTCTATTGCTGCACCGACCGAAAGCTCTGCTCCCCCTGTAAGAGGTCCCGTTCCCCTACCTGGCAAACCTACCATCAGACCCCGCGACCCCATTGCCCACACTCCAACCCTGGGACCTCCTCAGCCAACAAGGGTAATGGAGACCACCAGCACCATTCCCATTCAGCCAACCATGACCAGGCCTACATATGTGGAAGCTACTGCTACACCACCCACACCTACAAGAAGGCCTACCAGGAAACCTAAGAAGCCTAAAACCACGCCGGTGCCCAGAGAGCCAAAGACCACAACAGCAAAGCCATCCATGCGCACCACACCATCACCTGGTGTAGTTCCAGATCCATACAACACTAAGCCTTATTTGAGTAACCCCATCGACCAGGTCAATGCGCTGGTGGGCACATATTTCGAGGTTAAGATCCCACCTGATACGTTCTTCGATAAAGAGGATGGAACAACAGACAAGCTGCGTCTTTCCCTGAGAGAAAACCACAATGAAGTGGTTGAAGAGGGCTCCTGGATCCAGTTCAACACCACCAGCCAGCTTCTCTATGGTCTGCCTGATACCCAGCATGTGGGAAAACATGAATATTTCATGCATGCAACTGACAAAGGAGGCCTGAGTGCCATTGATGCTTTTGAAGTCCGTGTGAACCGCTGGCCTGTCAATGACAAAACCCCTGTGACCTTCACAGCACGCTTTGACGGTGAGCCACGTTCAGTAACCAATGACATCCACAAGAAAATCCTTCTGGTGAAGAAGCTGGCATACGCCCTGGGGGACCGCAATGGCAGTACAGTGAGTCTCCGTAACATCAGCAAAGGTTCCATTGTGGTGGACTGGACAAACACGAGCCTCCCACAGCACCCATGTCCAAAGGAACAACTAACAGTCATGAGCAGAAAACTTGCCAATGCTGACGGGCGACCCACACCGACCTTCTTGTACTCTATGGAGCCTGAATTCAGAGTACTGGATGTGAAGGTTAAGGGGAGGGCAAGCTGCAAAACATATTCATTCATCCCACCACAAGAGTTTGACATACCAGAACCTCCAGCAGTCACTCCAGCTCTGGGAACAGGGCGTCAAAGCACAGATGATGTCTATCTCCACACAGTAATTCCTGCTGTGGTAGTTGCAGCCATCTTATTAATAGCAGGTATCATTGCGATGATCTGCTACAGGAAGAAACGAAAGGGCAAACTGACCATTGAAGACCAGGCCACCTTCATCAAAAAAGGTGTGCCCATAATCTTTGCAGATGAACTTGATGACTCCAAGCCCCCTCCTTCTTCCAGTATGCCTCTGATTCTTCAGGAAGAAAAGCCCCCACTTCCTCCCCCTGAGTACCCCAACATGGCCACACCAGAGACAACTCCCCTCAACCAGGAACTGCTGGGGGAGTACACAGCTCTGCGGGATGAGGACCCCAACGCGCCTCCCTACCAGCCACCTCCTCCTTTCACCACTCCCATGGAGGGCAAGGGATCCCGTCCCAAGAACATGACTCCCTACAGATCACCACCCCCCTATGTGCCACCCTAAGACTTATTTAACCCTCCCCACGTGGGGTGGAGGGAGAGGATGCCTGAGGAACTGCAACGGTTTCCATTCTGGTGTCTGTCTGGACATTTACAGGGAGAGATGACAAGAGGTGCTAAAGTACAAAACAGCTACAAGGTTTGGGAGGGGGAGCGATGAGTTGGGTGGGGTTTTTCAGTAGACAGATGGGACGATTGGTTGAAACAGCTGGGACAAACTACTGTTTTAGTGGTAGCCCAGCTACAACAGTGGCCTAAGACAAACAAATTCTCATCACACTGGCTTTTTGGCTCGACCGGTTGGTCAGAAGTGACAATTGGGAGACATGCTCTCCCATCCCAGCATTTCATTTTCTTCCTCCGTTGATTTGGATACAGGCTTTTATTTTGTTTTTCATCTCTATCCCAAGATTATTATTCTTTTTTTTTGGTTCATTCTTTTTTGGGGGAGGGGACTGAATCGTTTGCCTAACAACTCTTTTGTCTTGTTTTTAAATGATACGAGAAGACAGTGAACTGCCATCAGACCACTGAAGGCGACAACTCGTGTTTTTAATAAGGAGAGTTCAGATTCTCTGAGTACAAAAAAAGCTATCATAAGGATCTCAAATCACCCCTGCAGACGACACAAGAGAATCAGAGGCCAAGGTCTGTTTGTGTGTGTGTGTGTCTGTGTGTGAGAATGTGTGTGAGTGTGTGCGTTTCTTCAGATTCAGTACGGTTTGCCTTTTAACACTAGTTGTCTGTTTCTATCCTTATTCACAATGTCTAGTAAAGATGACAATAACAAGGTAGCCTAAAAAGATTTAGAGATGAATAATAAATAATTTGTTTGTTTTATTGGTTTTTAAAATTCACTGTATATCTGGAAGATGTTCTGATAGATTGTGTTTTATTTTGTTTGTTTGTTTTTTTCGTTGTTGATGGTGGAAGGAGACTGCCTCACTAAAGTAGCCTGCAGGAGCTCTTTATTCCTCGACAACAGGCCATTAGATTAAAACCTCAACAGAGCTGACAGTGTCTATGAAAAGATGATTTCTTCTGACTGGAAGATAAAGAAGTTGATGTATTAATGCAAACAATTAATACCTTACAGTTAAAAAATATGTAAGCAACAAGAGAATGATGTACACAATACACAATTTAATTAACCTGTAATAGCAAAGTTGAATGTGGATTTGAATACACAATTAATAGCGGTTGTTGTTGTATTGAAGTTATCGTGGAAAGCTGTTTCTCTCCCCTGTTCCACCTCCAGCATGTGCCTGAACGGGAAGAAGAGCCCTACAGTTTATTTTGGTCCAGGGATAATTATTTTTTTTAAGTAACAAGGCAGTTCCTCTCTCCAGTCCGAGAAGAAAACATGTGCCAATGGAGACTGTCCCAGATGGGATTGTACAAATATTCACATTTTAGAGGTCACAGAGAAGAAGACAGAGGCAGAGAAAGAAC
This sequence comes from Trachurus trachurus, assembly GCF_905171665.1. Lineage (NCBI taxonomy): Eukaryota > Metazoa > Chordata > Actinopteri > Carangiformes > Carangidae > Trachurus > Trachurus trachurus. Next base: position 22,127,883 of record NC_139896.1, on the reverse strand, counting down.
CATAAATTTCCAGTTAATAGCTCACAGAAAACTGGTCAGAAAATCTTCTTCATTTTTTTTTTTTTTTTTTTTTTTACAATATTTTTGATACAGCCTCAAATTGTTTGATTATTAAAAGAACACATGATTAATGATTAGTCTTCTGTGATTTGTAAAATCTTAGCCTAGAACTTCAACTATGATTCAATTATGTACACATTATTTCAATTTCTTTCTTTCTTTTTTTTTTTTTCTTTTTTTTTGTCTTGGGTCACATACTTCAAGTGTTTTATTTTATTGTGTGTGTTTGCATATCAAAAATGTATCTCCCACTATAAAAAGATGAAATGACCCATATTTTATGTAATCACAAAGTTTATTTTTTGTCCTGATGTTTGCTGATGAGTTTCAACTGAAAGTGACCCTTTGCAATAATAATGTAAGGCTCAGTCCCGCTCAGCGACTGGTCGATGCAGGCTCTAAGCGAGTGACGCGTATTGTCATAATATTGTTGGTTTTTTGCAGGATGCCAAGGCTTTTGCTTATGGAGTGTGCATTGTCATAATAAAACCGACTGGTACGATAAAACCAACCCTTCCTCATTCATGCATCTGATTTAACTTTGTCTGTGCTGATTCTGTTGGGAGTTTTCCACCTGTGGAAAATGTCTTATCCTGTCATACCAGCCCCGCCCCAATCAAAACCTGGCCGATGTGGTTTTTGGTCACTGTCACTTTTCTACTGCTCCCATTTAGCCTTGAATTGATAAATCAATCTGTCTTAAGTCCACAAGAGGTTTTGCCTCCACAGATGGCTTGCTGCCTGGCAACCATCTTTGGTCTCTGGACTCAATGGAACGGTCACCCTGCTGTCCTTTTTGTACTAAATTATTCTGCTATTGAATGGCTGGTTGGACAACTCGGTTTGAAAGCTCTGCCCATTAAAAAGGCTTATGCTGTGAAAACAGTCTCTCAGCTCCATCTGTCTGTCCACACTTTGCACACAGATAATTTGCATTGATTGCTCAGAATATTGATTAGATGTAAACAATTTGTCAGTGCTGTTGTACCTCTGTTATAATTCATGGCAGACTGGAAGCTCAAAGTAGGTGAAGCGGTGATGAGCGAATCCTCAAGACACTGCTAGTTGCCAAGATGAATCAACAGATCAAGATGATGACTAAACTGATTAAATGATTGATTATTTGATTGAGGCAGTTCGTGTGGTGGCTGAATGTATTCATGTCAAGGTCTAATTTCTCAAGATAAAATCAGCATATGTATATGTATATGCTCATTTTCAAGGTAAAGGGGGTTGAATCAACACACCAGGCTGCAGTCTTATAGGAAACTGATTATCCACGATCCTAAGGACCAGTATGATCATTTAAGAACAACTCCCAACCATTTACCATTGGCCTATTGTAAGTTTAGGATTGCATAAGCACCTTTTTATCTCAAATGTGCAGATAATCTGATTGGGGATCCTTGTGTATTGCAGATGTGCTGATGTTGCATTTTACCAAGCCTAATCAGTCGCCCTCAGAGCACCAGACAAGCTCAATCAATCACGGGGAAGGTGCTAAACCAATTTGTGATGTCATGGAGTCTGCATCCTGCAGTGACATCACATCTTTCAAAGTTAACTTTGGTCCTTCCAGACTTTGAGGTAAAAGGAAAACTGTAAGCGATTAAACTCAGGGGTGTCGTGGTCGCTCACCTGAGAGTGCCTATACCGCTGAGGCTCAGTCCTCACTACGGAGGCCTTGGTTGGAGTCCAAGTCTTGGTCCTTTGCTGCATTTCATCCTCTCACTTCTCCCAATTTTCCTGGACAGGAAAAAAATCCTAAATTCAGGGAACAGATTCATTGATGATTCGCTCACACAAAGGCACACCGTGTCAGTTCTACACATTCATAATTATGAGTATGTGCACACCACAGTTTTCCAGTCCCACACCAACTAGGGTTTGCACTTTCTAAGGCCATTCAGAATAACAGAACTGTTCTTCTGCAACATTATGAATACTTCTCAGAATAGAATAGGATCAATTACCAGGCTGCATGACTGAACACTTAACAACCACTCTGTGTTCCCTGAAAACCCAGTTCTTATGTTTCTCAGCTCTGACACTAGCCAACGACTGGCCTGAACTCACATTGGAAGCGCGAACAGAACGTACAGTCACAATGAGAGAAATGTCTAAATTGACACATTATGCGGTTGATGTATTCACACACACAATGTTCACATCTCCTAAAATCACATTGGAGTGTTCATTTTAAAAGCTTAACATTCTTCAGTTCCAAGCCTGAACGTCTTGATCCTGTTTCAGGGAAAAGGAGAAGCAAAGATAAAGGACGAGGAGACAAACTGAAAAGCAGTGGTGGTGTTCACTCACTGGTTGTGTTGCCTTTGTGAAATGGCGCTTTTGATCAAATTACCTTTGTGTTCTGGTTGTTAGATGTGGGCTCTGGCTGCAGCAGAGGATAACAGAGAAGGCAAGAAGAAGAATTATATTAAAGTTTCGCTTTACAATGCCTTCGCAGTACCAAGCCTTTCTCAGTTAGTCTCTTAGAGAAGGTCTGATCGTTCTCAATCCTGTCAAATCCTCCTTTGGTTTCGCACACAACACCACGCAACACTAACACTTAAGAAAACAGTCTGTTTTATGCTTCAGTTAACAATGTCTGATTTAAAGAGGTGGTGACATGCTCACTTTTCATTTTTATATCATTTTGGATTTGTGACATACAGTAAACAGATCGCAAACTTGCAGATTTTCCAGTGGAAACCAGGTTAAAAAATAAAAAAAAGTGTGACAAGATTTTTTCTTTTTTCCCTGCAGTCAGCCCTCTAATGGATGATTAGTTCTCTCTGGAGTTGTGACAGACTTTATGAGCTGTAATTTCAGATGATTGAATTTACAGTATCTTTATACTCTCTCTCTCTTTCTCTCTCTCTCTCTCTCTCTCTCTCTCTCTCTCTCTCTCTCATAATTGTCTGAGGAAATAGTACAGTTCCAGTTCTTTTTGCAGGAGAAGGCTGATAAAAACCATCAACATCCATGTTCTGTGCTCATCAACAGTCACATGTGGTGGAGCAGACGGGGTCTGCCCATTTAAAGAGGTGTGGTCCAGGTGGAAGCTGCCATGCAGTCAAGGATCAGGATGAAAGTCAGTATGAACTTTCATCCTGATCCTGAGACGAAGGGAAAGGCAGTATGAAAGCCTTTCACTTTGTGTCCTGCAGCAGTGGCCATTATCCTCAAAGCCATGTGGACTCTCAACAAAAGTCCACAACAGTACAATCAACACAGCCGGTACACTTCATTCTACTCAGCAGAGTTAAGTGTGGAAATGTACAGTGACTCTCTCTGGAGGAGGAATATACAGCTGAAGAATTGTATCAGAATGAAAAAAACGGTGTCATGCAATGTGTCACCGAACACACTAGTGTTGCTCATTTATGTGATTTTAACTTTTTTTCTGTTTTACAGCAGTGGAGTTCTTTCGAGTTGAAGCGTAAGCTCCCCCCGCAGGTTTGACAGTGAAGGTTTTGTCTGCTGCAGTTTATTTCTCTGAGGAGGGTTTGTCGAGAAACTTAAAAGTTATTTTCTACGTCTTCATCTCTGTTTTTAGGGGATGAGATTATTTAACATATAATATACTATACATGAACTCTTAGATGATGATAACACACGTAATCTTAATAATTTGTGATGCACAAAATAATTATTTGATGAAAAATATGTAATGCTGATTTTCATTTGAATTTCAAACAAACCATCAATGTCTTACTGTGACAGTGCATACTGGTTATTACATTTTACAGTTTACAGTACTTCACTGACTTGGGCAGTTCCGACATCATTTTCACTTTCTGGCCCTTTTTGTTTCCCCCTGTGGCACCCCCACACCTCTCCACTGGTTCACTGAACTGGAAACACCAGTTAATTGTGAGTCTGTGTCGTCTGAGATGTCTAACTCCATCACAGATTCCTCTCAGACCATTTCAACTCTGTTTCTATGTTGTGTTGAAACCATGATTGTGGTCGTTTAATTTATATTTTCTTTCTCTCATAATAAGACTGAGCTAAGTAGCTGAACAAAAAAGGCCAGTATGTGAAACACTAGCGATAGCATTTTAGGCCTATAGAATAAATACTGCAGGTATGTAAAATGACCTTGTATAATTGAACAAAGTGATGAGGCTAAAGACAGTCTGACTAGGATAAGGGTAACTCTTACCATTTGAAAGCAATATCAGTATAGATATCAAAGATATCCTGCTATTAATATAAATCCATTTTGCACATCTCCTGTTGCCCTTGACAACAAAAACAGAATACCATCACATCTGTAAACCCTCAATAAATGCCCATTCCATTCCTCTGCACCGTCGTCATCCCTGTGAATCCCCCTGCTCCACCCACACATCTGTGAGGGTTCACCTGTAGTAAATTTTACATCTGTACATGTCTGCAAAGGTCTGCAAAGCCCAACAGGTGCAACTGTGTAGACTGTTTGTGGCGACCATGCATGCTGACTGCACATGTGGACACAACAACACTCTTTATTTTCAGTTTATTCAATTTGGTTTCACTTCTAATTTAATCTACACAAGTTTAGAGCAGCACAGTGAGTATTTTCTTCCATGGCTCTAAGAGCTCGACACACTGCAGCTTAAGAAAACACATGCAAACAGTTTAGCATCTGTATCTATTTGGATGTGTTGTGTATATTTGCAGGAGGTTTGTGTTTTCAATACACTGTGTGTATCGTCAGATTGATGAAAATGCTTGTTGTTTAAAAACATAACAAAAAACATTCTCTGATCTTACAGAGTCACAATCTTGCAAGAAAAACTCACAAATTTGCAAGAAAAAAATCACAAAAAATGTCTTTAAATCAAATAAATCAAATTTACAATATAACACTATTAATTCCAGAGAGAAACTATAGAGTGCTCCAGCAGCTCACATTCAAGATAAACACATACCAGTGTATAAGAATATAAGATTAAATATAGGAGTAATAATAATACTTGGAAAAAAATGTATAGTAGTAGTTGAAATGGGAATATAGGGTCAATAAAAGGAGGTATTGGGTATGTGTGATAACACACTAACCCCAATAGAAATGTAGGTTGGATTGTCCACAGCAGTAAATGCATACAGTGACATGCAAAAATTTGGGCACCCCTGGTCAGAATTTCTGTTAATGTGAACAGTTAAGCAAGTTTAAGATGAAATGATTTCCAAAAGGTAAACAGTTGCACATTCCACACTCTTTTGCAATATTTTAGCAATATCAGTGTATTATTTTTGTTTTCTACAATTTTAGAGTGAAAAAAGGAAAGCAGCAGCAACCTGCAAAATAAATGGTAAACCCAGGAGACTTGAGCTCTCAGATAACTTTGACCAGGGGTGCCTAAACTTTTGCATGCCACTGTAAGCAAATATTATTCCAAAGGCTTGCTACACATGCCATTGTATGTAACAGAGAGACCAGAGAGTTTTTTTGGAAACGTTGTGCATAAATACAGAGAAAAACAGAACTAATGCATCGCTGCATTTTAATTGGCCTTTAATGGGCCACAGCAGCGATCACACATTACCTGTTAGCACACTGTTTCCTTCCTCAATGATCAGAAAACAGGCAACATTTGTACAGTAAATGACTGAATTGAAAACTTCACACGACTGTCTGTCCACCTGTCTGTCCATCCAGATCTTTCTTTCTGTGATGGACAGAACACAACCAAAGTAGCTATACAGTATTTGTCTCTTTCCTGGCAATTTAATGGAATGGAGTCTGTTTTTAAGTCCAATCACTCATCTTGTCACACTGAGTGTTCTTGACCTTGCATCTTCCTACTTCCTTTCTCTTACTCACTATTTTTTAAAACACCCCCCTACACCTCCTATCACCCCCCCCTTTCTTTTGCTTTTGTAAACCACATAATGAGTTCTTGTCTGGTCTTACTGAAATGCTTGTTTTTCCCTCCTGTCTTTTTTTTTTCTTTTTTGGACTAAAATGCTGCAGCTATTGACAAGTCTCTACCTGTCTTCCTCAGACCCATCATTTCAACCGTGTGTGTGTGTGTGTGCGTGGCACATTTCAGAATGCCACACAGCTGAAAAAAGAAAATTAGAGGACACAATGTGTGTTTTTGGAAGAAAACTTGTCTTTGAAGATTTTGTTTCCACTCACCACTTTTCAGCATACCATGGATTGTACATTAAGTATGCATGTCACATAGCCCAAGTGCACACAAAAAGACACTCTTTTGCAGAAAAATCAGTCCAGGCCATTCATTAAACTCTGAAAAAGTAATCTGATATAATTCATATTTAGATAAACATAAAAATGACAAAATGAAAACAAAAACAAAGAAGAAAACTTGGGCAGTTAGATCATCTCTTTACATCTTCATTGTAAAAATCTAGATCAGGCCCTGTGCCCCGCCCACCACTGGGCTTACCCCCTGCTACTTGCCCCAGGTTGATCGGTGAAAAAGCAGAGAGCATCAGGATAACTAGGAAGTAATCAGAAAGTGAGACAGACTCAGATGAGGAGTCAGCTGAGACCAGAATCAGAGTGGTTATCTAATCTTTTATCTGTTTATGTTGCGTGTTAGCTTCTAGCAGCGGCAAATAAGGTGTTTAGTTTCATTTAGCCCCGCCCCCTGTACCCACAAGTTGACAGGATTGGTTCCTTAGCTGTAGGATATATAAAAACCTGGCTGCTTGTATTTGTTTTTATGAGCTGATCAAAGGTTCATTGCAGCTCAAGGTGGAAACATTCAGTCTTTGACTGATAATTTCACTTGTGATGTGTCCTGTATTAATATAAATGTATACAAAAACAAACAAAAAACCTGAATCTGGACACATTAATTCATCAGATGGGGAGCTGTTGTTATGATTCTTTCACCTTTTTCACGTTGACAATGTTGGACCTCATCTGGTTTTTCAAAGGCAGAGATTGGAGAAAGCAATTAAATCAGACATTTCCTGATCTGTCTGTCTGTCTGTCTGTCTATCTATCCATCCATGGTGATGTTTGTCTATATTTGTTCGTATCTCGCATTTATGTTTTCATCTCCTCTCTTGCTTTGACAGCATGATAATCGGCTGTTTCCCTTTCACAGATGTTTTCTTGAACATTATGTACAATGCAAACTGTGAAAACACACACACACACACACACACATGCAGACATGCACACACACGCGTTACATAGAAGGTGATGAATGATGAGATCCTTTCATTCTCCATCTCTTTATATCACACTACATTCCCTACTGTATGAGCTTCCCTTCTTGCAATCCACTGACTGAGGCATTATATGCAACCGTGATACTTTACATAATGGGAAAATAAATAGCCCCCCACCCACCTACATACACACACATATTTGAAGTGTATGGTGGGGAAGAATACATCACACATTGATAACTGTGAAATAGTTGAAGCATATTGCGACATCAATACCTCATCTATTTCATGAGTTCTTCAGGGATTCAAACCCAGGCATCAGTGTCTCTCTGAGTTTGTACAGCAATCATCGTTACCAATATCAATTCACGACAATTCACTGGGTAAATATCAACTCTTCTCTCACTACCCCTCTACACTGCCTCCTTCCTCATGGTCCACCTCTTCAGTTTTACCTCCTTGTCATGACCACCCTACTTATCTCACATTCTCCCAATCTAGTTGTAATAATAGTAATCTTTATTTGTAGAGCGCCTTTCAAAAACCCAAATTGCAAAGTGTTTCCCTGGGCAGCAAAATAACAGGCAGGTTTAGGAAATAATCAGATAAAAAAGACAACAGAAACAATTTAGTGCAGAAAACCAAGTCAGTGAAATCAGATACAGTACAAAACCAATTCTAATCTTTCTGTTCTACAAATACAAGTGTAAACATCTCAGCATTGCTTTCATCAGCCTGTGTTTTTTTTTCCATGGCCTGTTGACAAGACAAGTATATGACGGCCCATTTTGTCGAGGTTTTATCCTGCCTCTTTTCCACTGCATGCTGGGAAAGACTACAGGTATCCCACACGGCCCAGAGTAGATAGAGACCATATAGATGGATAGTGTAGTGAGCTGAGGTGCTTTACTGCAATGCAGCTGTTCTTGTTATCCTCTCACATGTTTCCTGTGTCAAGGACACTGTACTGTAAGTGATTAGTCATATAGATCCTATATAACACAAAACTAATGTCTCTGAATCAAGCTTGGTAGCAACTCCAGTTATCAGGATAATGAATGTTTACACAAAATCTATATGGAAAATATATGGACCGACCAGCTAACTGACTAGTGTTACCATACCAGAAAAAAATGGATACAATTATTTTATAGGTTCTTACTGATTTTTAGGGTGTCTTGGTTTAAGATGGTTGAACCCAAAACCTTCACCTCCCACAACAGATGCAGCTGACACAACATTTCTACCGTATTATTGTTGATGCCAATCTTTGTGCAACTTTTAACCAGAGTTATTTTTGTTGATTAAGCTTGAAGGAGCTGTTCAAAAGCACGTTTGGTGGACACAGCCGTTGGTTGCAGGGTGGCCCCTAAGTCCTGTCTTTATCACATCTTCTCTTTTACTAAGTTAGCATGCTAAGTGGCTAGCCCCACCCCATCTTGTCATTTTCCAACTCAGCCTCCAATGTGCCCTGAGGACATTGTGCTGCTCAGACCACATGTAATGGCGTCTTACAATTTCCAAAACTCTCATTGACCAACAATTATTTGCTCACACAAAACCACATTTAGCAGGAGAGAAAATGTTCAAACAGTCCCTTTATTCACAAACAGAATTCTGCAAACCTCATTCTCTAGAGTCCTGAACTTTGCACAAATCCATCAAAACATGACCAGAAAAACAAATTAGCTTTATATAGTGTAACTTGCCATATATGAAATTGACCGGTAGAACACAACAATTTTTAACACATCAGGATCAGTTTTTATTTATTTATGGAAAACAAATGACCTTAGTGAATCATTAAGCCTCTGTTGGTGGTGTAACTAACTGTGTCTGTCCTGACTGTGCTAGAGGTGAGTGCATTGGGTAACACTTTACGTGAATACGTGTTCATAAGACTGACATAACACTGTCATAACCATGGCATGACACCTGTCATAAACATTAATGAATACTATACTATTAATGCAAAGTTTACATTGTTTGAGATGTCCTTTTTATGAAAACTTGACAAAATGTTTGAAGTTTGGCAATTAGGTCTGGTATGACAGGTTATGTTATCAGTTATCAGTATAAGTTGTCATAACAAGGACATCTCAAACAATGTCAACTTTGCATCAAAAGTGACATAACTTAAATGACACTTAATGACAGCTGTCATAAGTATTCATTAATGTTTATGACATGTGTCATGTCATGGTTATGACAGTGTTATGTCAGTCTTATGAACATGTATTCAAGTAAAGTGTTAGTTAGCGTTAACATTAGGTAAATAATAATGTGTTGTCCTACAAGCTTAATCTGAAGTCTCTGGACTCGGAACAGAATAAATGCTGGTGAGCGTCAGTCAGTTTCTCCCTGTTTGATCATGGTTCACACATGTGTGCACACACAGCTGTACAACAATTCAGTGTCACAGCCATTTTCCTATCATCTCAGCCATGGTTAGTATTCTGTCACAGTGCCCAGTGTAGTATGAAGCAGTGCTCATTTGTATGTTGATAAAATGTAATCTCCCAGGTGCCTGGCTGAATTTGTGAGCATTATCCTTCTGACATTTGCAGAATGCCAAGCAACACATTGCGCTGCCAGCCAGGGTGGAAATGTGTGTGTGTGTGTGTGTGTCTGTGGTTTTGTGCCCAAATGCATGTGTGACATCAACTCTCTCTGTGTGACATGTGCCAGTCAGGGCATATTGACTGGTGCCTTTGTTTTTAGTTGTGTGTGTGTGTGTGTGTGTGTGTGTGTGTGTGTGTGTGTGTGTGTGTGTGTGTGTGTGTGTGTGTGTGTGTGTGTGTGTGTGTGTGTGTGTGTGTGTGTGTGTGTGTGTGTGTGTGTGTGTGTGTGTGTGCATTTGTTTGTGTAACGTGTTTGTGTGAGTTACCAGTGTGAGGTACTGGTCTTTGTACCCCCCTCTCTTGTCCCAAGGGGTGCGTGACGGATTAAGCCAATGTTTGCTCAAGACTACAGATAAGATGTTAATGCTCATGTCTGATAGGAATTACGTTTTACAATCTTCCACAACAATACTGAGAGTAGCTTAGCTGCCTTTAATGAAGAGTCACTCAATCCTTAGTTTTGTCTACCATCCACCCACACACAGGCAACGGGCTGGTATGCATTTTAGAAACATATTTTCTATAAATTTTCTGATCCTTTGTTACATAGTGCTTTACAACCGGACAAATAGAAATTATTGAAGTCACTGCATTTTAAATGAAAAGGGACAGATAGACCAGTTTCCCACTTTAATTTTTATCCAGGCCCCTGGGACTGACAGAAGAATTTGCCCAAACATTTAAGGTTGTCACTAGGAGAGACATCATGAAGGACACAAAAAGTGATAAATTAAATCTTAAAATATATTCTAAAACATATTCAGAGCCAGTGTAGAGAGGCTGAAATGGGATTGATGTGGTCATGTCTCTTAGTGCAGCAGAGTTCTGTACAGTCTGAAGATGATTTTTTAGAAAGATATAAGTATAAAAACAATTATCCGAATATGATTAAATGAAAGTAAAAGTAAAATGTTTTCTGTGTGCAAGTGTGGAATAAATGTCATTAAATTTCCATTCCTTTGGGGATTAATAAAGTAATCTGTATCGTATCGTATCATATTCGGTTCAGGTAGTAGAAAGGGTCATTCATTAATTAGAAGGTCAGGGGTTTGAGCCCCAGCTTCTTCGGGCCTCATGTCAAAGACACTGAACTTCGTCTTGCCCTTAATGGCAGATCCATCTGATGGATCACTGTTCAGTACTTGGAAAGTGCTACCTAAGTATACATCCATATTTTACTCTATATTCTTCTTTTACACCAGAAACAACAGTACAAATATTTGATTTATGAAAATGTCAGTTTTCCTTAACATGTCAGTGAGCAGAAAAAGTGAAATAAAGTCAACAAAAACCTTTCAAACTGTCAGAATCTCTGCATCTAACCTATACTTCATTTGACCAAGGATAACTTTGATAGTTTATGTGTGCATTTGGTTTTCAAAGAGCAATAACTTATCTAAGATAAATCTTCCCGTGCCAAGGACAAAAGTGTGGCTCTGACACTAACACAAGGTCAGTTTGCTCACTTGTGTCTTGAAACTAATTGTGTTATCAGGTAACATTGACCTTTAAAACGTGGCCTGTTTGTAATTTATCTGAATGCTGCAACTTTGTCATTGAGCAGCATGAGATTCCTCACACGGCCTTCTCACATCTGGGCCCTAAAAGCACTGACTGATGGTTTACTTGGCTGTCATTCAGCAACATACCTGAGGTAAAGTGGTGTGATGTTCTTTTAGACATTCCTCAACCCTGAAGCTGTACCGTGTTATTACTTAAAATTGCATTAAGTTTGGCATCCAGTTTGCGGCTGGTTTCTTCGCTGAAAACATCTGCTTGTTGGAGCTGGGAATCAGGTTGGTGACAGCAGATTTCACTGGCAAAAAAAAAAAAAAACTTAAAGCTTAAATATGATAAACTGCTCTGTCAAGTTAAGATTTATAACACCTAAAATGTGTTTTATCTAGGAGGTTAAAAAATGGGAAATGAGATCTTCAAGCTACAGACTGCTCCAGAAATACAAAACAGCTTCATACTGCATATTGATTGCATGTTACACTAGTTGCATGTTTATCAATATGTCCAATATGTCCATCAGTATGTCCAAGGTTGAAATGTCTTCTTAGTATAATGGATCAGCTCATGTTTCTGAGCATGTATAAAAGGTTCTTGTTAAGTGTTAACAATTAGGGATTCAGGAGAATCTCAATAATGAGTGTCTGACAGTCAAAGGCCTTGTTATTCATGATGGAATAATACAGAGATCGATCTGCATGGACTAACAACTGGTGAATATCAGTTTTTACTGATAAAATCTGCAGGTGACTGTTGAATGTTCACCCAGGTAAAAGTAGGTTACAAGTAAGAAAACAGCCTGTGATTGTCAATATCTGCCTGATAACCAAATGCTTTGGAAATGACTTAAAAAGATGCAATCCTATTTTTTTTCCTTTCCAGCACCTGAACTCATGTTTCGGCTGATACCGAGCTCTGATCTGACACCGTAAGCCTTATCCTGTATGGATGTGATATGACTGCTCTCAGTGTTTTAAATTAAACCTCTTTGTAAAACACAACCAGATTATAATGTCACTTGACTCACTGTCAAATAAAAATAATAATAATGAAGATAAGGATAATGATAACAAATAAGGAATAAATAGTAGATACCAAATCCTACACTAGTTGTCCTCATATTGTTGCCACTTTTGAAATTGAAACTTTTTATACTTTACACATTGCCTTTTTACTAGGACTTTCCAGTCTAACAAGCCGGCAAATTGCTGACGGTTAATGTTTGACTTTTTACTGGCAGTCAATTTTTCTTCACTGCTCTAAAACAGGAGTTGCCAGTGGCTGCAAAGTGCAACTTCCTGTCTGGGCTATTGCTTTACAGCTGCATTGGTGCACTGACTCACATACTTGCCACAATGCGAGCCAGTATTTATGGCCATATTTAAATAATATCTGATACTGATGTCAGTATCTGAAGAATAATTTTCATTGGAACCTTGACTACTACAAACAGATAGTCAGTTTTTAGAGAAGGGTATTGAATTATTCACTGATGAATAACCGTGGCTGTAAATGAGCCAAATTATTTTGTAGTTTGGACCAGAGAATATAAATGGTAAACTGTTTACGAAGTGCAGCAGTCATTCTGTTTCAAGCCTCTGTCTCAAATGGGGAGTTCTGTTCATCTGTTCTGAACACATATTGCCACTTGAAGTAGCGTGACCTGTGTGTCATATCGTGTTGCTACATTTCTTGCTATGGGCTGAGAGATACAGAGACCAAGTCATCTGTTTCAAAGACAGTAGCGTTTAAAGTATCAGTGCAATCTCAGTGTCCCTCTTCCTCTTCCTTCATCTCAGTCTCTCTCCGTCTCCCTCTCTCTCTGGGTACACTCATTCCCCCAAGGAGTCGTGTCAAACAGAGGAGCCGATATCAAAGGTTGTGTTAGCCCCCTACGGGTTCAGGATCAGAGGGGTCGAGTCAGGAAGAGGCAAAATGAGACGAGAAGAGAAGAGGAGCGGAGGAGGAAGGAGAACAGAGGAGGAGAGTGGAGAAGAGAAATTATTTTGGGGGAAAGATTTGCCATATTGCAGCAGGGCTGAGGGGGCAGATGAAAGGAGAGGAGGAAGAGAGATACAGAGCAAGAGGGGAAATGAAGAATGGGGAGAGAAGGAAGGGAGGAGAGGAGAGGACTGGGGAAGACAAATGTACTGTAAAGCTGCGTTAGAGAAGCAACAGCCACAGTGGATGCCAGCCAAGGAACAAAAGAAAGTAAAGCTGTCTTCTACTCTTGCCAAGGTCTTTTATTCGTCCTTCTGCCTCACGGGTCAAGAGATGGCAGAAAAGGAGTGCAGAGGAGGAGTGGAAGATATGAAAAGAAAAGACTGTGCTCAGAGGGAATGAGATGGAAGTAGAGTTGTCGACAAATAACAAATGAGAATCCGAAAGGGAAATCTCTTTCAATGTAAATACATGTACCACAAACATTAAAACCACAAACAAGCTTCAAAACCTCAAACATTATCATCAGTCCAGCTCGTAGATCACTGCACTTATTGCCTACAGTATGTCTTCTGGAAGTGATGTCATAATTCTTCATGTTTGCACAACCTTGATCCTGTTTGCATCACAGAACGTTCAGAAGATATATATGTTGCAAGACAGCGATCATCTCACGTGACGCAAATTTCACCGATATGGAACAGATCCCCCGATGATTAACTTCAGGGACTGTCTTGCTACAGGCACTGCCAGGATGGCGATGGAAACAACCCGCTGAGCTTCAAAACCACTCTTCAAAAAACAGTAGGTGACATCAGCCTGCTACAGTTTATGGTAAACCACACTCAGCTAAGATGGTGGACATGGCAAATCTATACCTGATGAATATCAATGCTGTGCGTTGCTAAGATCAACCTTGCTGTGCTTTGGAAATGTATATTAGTCTTAGTCTTTCTAAGATTATCAGATGCCATTGGTATTGGTAGATGGGTCATACGGCAAGGTGAGTGAAACCCAATTATTTCACAGGGATCACTCCAAACTTGGGCTACTTTTGGAGGTATTCAGTGTTGCACTTTGCAGCTACAGTGTGTGCAACAAAAACAAAAAAACAAAAAGGGAGATTCTGAGAAAAAAAAAATCAAAACCTATTTATTTTCTCACCATTTGACAGAATATTGCCAGCCATTGGAGGGGGCAGGTTTCAAGACACTGTTCCATCATCTACCACGTGATGTGATTGAAACATAGCGACGCCTTTCACCACAAAAGATCAGAGCCACCACTCAATACTTAACTCAACCACGAATTTGATCTTTTTATTTGACCTGTTTTTGATTTGACACTAGCGCAGATAAATGAGCACAGTCGTTAATGTGGCAGTTAGCCAAAAGGAATTATTTTTTCATCTGCAATTCCTGGGCAGATGATACACTGTTATCATATATATTGATCAGAATGGTGGAATTGAAGAGTTCGAGCTGGGATTGAGTTACTTCCATTTCCTCAAAGATGCAACTGACTGCCTTTATTTTGAAGTGTGCATACACAAGTAACCTGATCTGCATTGTCCTCCAATATATGGCCATTACATACTTAATGTGTCTAAGTATTGGTGCTATTATAATTATGTTAAACACAACAGTTAATGGAAAAATCTGCAATTTGAAAAATGTTAGAAAATTTTGCATATTATTTAAATCTAAAACATACTGATAAGACTTATGTTGTCAAAAGAATAAATGAAATGCAAGAAAAACAGTCTGCATTTGAACTGATGAAAAAAAGAATGATTGAAAACATACCTATCATCTAACACTGTCAAAACCCCACTTAACCAAATTAATGACTGAAAGAAAATATACATTTCACAGAACATATTCATATATTAATGATTGTATAGGACATAAATACAGTTGGCAGAATGATGGCTTTTGCTTGGCAGGATTTTCTTTAGCCCAGCTGGAGTGTTAGAGGTCAAGATAGAGCCAGGGAGATGTTTACAGCGCAAATTACATACAAGCACAGAAGCCCGGGGAGAGCTTACAGGCTCCAGTGAGCCTGACTTGACTCATTAGTTAGAACTGCTGCAGCTCCATCAGGGTGCAAGGCCAGGAGATCTGACGACAGAACTTCACTTTTAAGCAGCAGAGTTGTGGATTTCATTTTCATTGAGAAAAATGTATGGAATGTGTCAATGAAAAATTGCTCAACTTCCCTTGCTGAAGAAAAGTTTCTGCCCCTGCAAAAGCAACATTGATGAACCTTAGTTGAAGCTGCCATGACAATACAGACACTAACATTAACTAGGCAATGTATTCTTGAGGCAGCTCACGGATCATATAAAAACACATTAAGATAAGATAAAATAACAAAAATAAAAAAGGCAATTATAAAAGTTAAAATGACAAATTTTCAAACTAAATTCACTAAGTTTGTGCATAAGATTGATTTTGTGCAGTGTCGATGACTTGCTAATGAAGAGAAAAGATTAACAGACATTTTTTTTACTTTTCCTTTGTAGGTTTATTAATTGTACCGATACAAGCAAAGACTAATTTTATAAATAATGTATGTGGTTTCAGAAAACATCAGACTTTTAATACCTGACAGAAGGACGACAGGTGGGAGAACATGAGTAAAAAAAATCTTCATACTTACTTGGATGTGATCAACATGTAGGCTACTGTAACTGAGAACAAAGTGTTCCCTCATGATTAAGGAGAATCCTCCAACTGAATTTGCAGATTTCCACTCAACATCCACTTTATTGAACAGAAGAAAATGTCATGATCACTGATAGCCTCGTAATTGAAGCTATGTAAGCGAAGTAGAACTTTACCTTCTGTCTGAATGCAGGCATCGGATCAGTCAGTATATCCTTGTTATCCACAGAGGCTCTCCCTCCGTCAAACTGTGGTCCTCATCTCCCTGTCGGATTTCTTGATTACTGTCCATAGTTGGTTCTGTTTTTTCAGGATCATCTGGAGCAAAATCTGCCTTCAGGTGTTTGGATGTCTTCCAGACCACGTTGTGAAAATGTT
Organism: Trachurus trachurus; assembly: GCF_905171665.1. Lineage (NCBI taxonomy): Eukaryota > Metazoa > Chordata > Actinopteri > Carangiformes > Carangidae > Trachurus > Trachurus trachurus. Next base: position 22,111,562 of record NC_139896.1, on the reverse strand, counting down.
TCATAGGAAACTGAAAGATAACATGCCAGCCAAGCCTGTGAAACAAATCAATCACTTCCAGAAACTTCTCTTTAGCCTGGAGCTACATTTTGACACATGTCAATCACCCTCACTCTCACCTCCTCTTCTTCTCCAGGCAGACCACTTAGGCTCCAGATTCCACCTTCTTCGAAACTTTAACTTCCAACTACAAGATTTTTTTTTCTTAGCCTTGCTGACGATCACATTCTTCTTGTGTTTCACCTTTTATGTTTTGCATGTCAGCAGAATGAAAGCTAATGGACTCCTCAATAGGCTTTCTAATTGGAGAGTCTTGCCCTTCGTTAGCTTGAGCATATCTATCTTTGTCTCCTGTTTCTTGTTATATCTGTCTTTGAGCAGGGTGACACTGTAGGATCAACACATGGCACATCTTCAGTTCTACATGCAGTGTATGATGTTACGGCAAATCAGCAGATTAAGGGTGCACTCACACTAGGGCCAGTTGTTCCATACCATGCTGAAGCACGAATGAGCCCTCAGCACCACTTGCAGGTACAGTAGCAGATAGTGCTGGTATATAAATCACTTCTGTGTCCAATGCAGGTCACTAGGTTTGCAGGGCGTCAGCTTGGAGATAAGATGAAGTTACATGTTGGGCAAAATACTAACTGGTGGTTGTAGTATCCATCATTAGCACTCCCGTTTTGTCCCTTCACTTCATCTTGCAGTTTTAATTCTCTTAGATATGACCTTGTTTTAACTCTGACCAGAAAGTTGCTTTGCCCTTAGAATTTTTAAGTTCTCTGGAAACAACATCTTGTTTTGAGGCTGATAAATACAGTCTAGACACTGGGTTAAAGTCCAAAGCTTGTGCAGTGGTTACATTTGGCCTGTGATATAATCCGGTCAAGCACTTCATCCGGCTTGGTCACACTCACAACCTGTAAAATACTGACTATTTGATGACATGACCCAGAGGAAGCTGCTGCTAAGTATTGCCATTTGTATAATCTTTTATTGCTTCACCAGTTTCAGTCATTTTGTCTTGCATTGTCATGTGGATACATTACAAAAGAAAAGCATGGAACACAATGTATGCACTGACTGTTGTTGAGTTCAACACCGCATCTTAGCAGGGGTCCGTTTCAGAAAGCAGGATTAGTGGAAACTCAGAGTATGCTGAGCCTGAGATGAGGGAAACTCAGAGTTTTCCGTTTCAGAGAGCCGGATCAGTGTAATGCTGAGTCAGTCGCTATGGCAACATGTGCTGTGAAGCAAACCTGCTCCCTGGCAGGTTTGATCCATCTCAGCCTGAGGTTGATGCCCGCTGAGCGTGGAGCAGGAAGCAGAGACATCGTGCCCTTTAGTGAATGAAGCTGTGGATGGTGGAAGTGAAACTTATTTAAAGGCTGTTGAAGAGCGGATCATTACAGTAGAGCCTGTTGGAGGGTTTATTACCTCTATGACAGATAGAGCTGTTTCACCACACATCGTGGATAGGCTGAAAAATTCATTATCATCGGAGCAGATTTTTTAAACGTTTTTTTTTTTTTTTTCCACACTGGAGACAGTGAACGCAGCAGCAAGACAAGGGCTCGCCGGGCCGCATATTGCTCTGTTAAGACTGTGCAGGTTTTCATGTGGGACAATGTGAGTAGAAATCGTTACACATGATATTGAAGATACAGTAAACCTCTGTCGGCCCCTCGGTGTCCACAGTCTAACTATTCAGCAATTAAATGAACCGAAGCCAAATATTGCAATAATGAAGCAAGCTGAAAAAGTATATACTTTTGAGCTGGGACAACCTAATTGCATACAAAAACATCTGTCAAGTATACAAGATCATGCAGGGCTCAGCTCCTCCTCCACTATCCAGTTTAAAGTTTAAATCCTCAAGAACTACGCGAGGGGTGACAAAAAAAAAGATAGCATAATCCTTTTAAGGCCATTGTCTCTTTTCAAATAAACTAAACTGAAACTGTCTTACTGTTTGATTTGAAGTAGATTACAGCTGAACAAATCAATAGAGCTATCAAGTTAAAATGGGCATTTCTGAGAGGCCACAGATTACACACAACCACATAGGCTACTCAAATAATGAGAAAATGCATTACCGACCAAAATCCATAACTAACCCTTGGATTAGAACCCGCGCTGGCTGCGTAAAAACCACACATGCTATAGTGAGCTATATGACAACACAGCATTTAGTCTGTTAATAAGCTTCTGTCCCATTTTCACACCTTTTTAGAGAACACACTGCACTCTTTTTCCCATGTCAGCTCACGCGGTAACTGCAGTCTTGTAATGAATTGAACAGTGCTCCTCTGACAAAACTAAATATTGTGGCAATCTTTTTACATAATGTATAAATGGAAATATGAAGCCAACCACTTGGGGAACAGATAAGAGGAAAGAAAAAGAACAGAATATGCCACCGAGTCTATTAGCAATTAAGAATCCCAATCTCCTTGAACTGTATTGGACAGCAGAGACTGTATCTCAGCATTCAATTGGTCACTGTCAGGACACTGCGAGCCTGACTGTCCAACTAAAATCAGGATAGTGCTCAATATAATGGATCCCCATTGGTTTCTCCCGGCCAGACAAACGACATTGGAGAGGTGAGAAAAATGGCTTATTGATAACTGTCTGAAACTGTGGTGGAGCCTGGCATGCTCACAATCTATATCTCTCTCTCACACACACACACACATGCAGACACACTTTGAAAACTTTTGAAATTCCATCACCTTGCATTCATTCCTTGGAGACTTAACCTCAACATGACCAATGATTAGTGTTCACCCTACATCTTTAACCTTGTAAGAGACCAAGGTGTTGGGTAGATCATGTTGTCTAATAAGGAAGTGAACACTCTTTTTTAGTAATGTCCTCAGTGGACTTTTTGAGTCCTGTAGACCAGAGTGTGCTGATTGACAGACTTAGGCAGTCGATTGGTAACTGTCCTGGGTTCTGTTTTGTTTGGGTCGTAGATGCTTACCCTTGGACCACCATCTTAGAACTACCTCCTGTCACTGCCATGTGTTGCATGCTCAATTATACATATTTAGGCCCAATCCCATTTCACCCCTTGGCCCTACCACTTACCCCTACCCCTCCGTTTTGCGCGTTCACGTGTAGGGGTAGGGGTGTCCCAGTCCCCGTCAGGACAGAGGGGTAGGGGGAAGTGGTAGGGCTACATAGCCCTCCAAACGGAGATTTTTCAGAGGCACACTCCAAACGGAGGGGTATGAAAAGTTTCCCAGAATGCATCTTGCGGCAGCCGGCAGCGGTGGCTGTAAAACGAAAAGCTGTTTTATTTCTCACTGTAGCGAGGTTATTATCAAGTTTTAATATTTTTTCTTGCGAGAAAGTAACTGTTTAGGTCCCAAATGTGCGGTTAGTTTACCCAAATGACGGCGGGTTAGAAGTTTGCTCCGACGATTTTTCGGAGAAATGAAGCTCCAGGAGGAGCGGCTCCTCACAGAGGCAGCAGCCGGTCTGCAGCGCTGCTCCGCCGGCCAAATTACGTCCTCGTCCCGGTCCCGCCGGGAGAGAAGGCGGTCGTTAATTAACTTATCCGCGGGTTTTTAGAGGTTTACCACCGGCATGTTAAATTCTTTTCAGCATTTAAATGTTGGTCTCATTGATGAAATCTGACAATTGTGTCAGTAACATTAGTTTATTTGGATGAAAAGTGAAGCTTCATGTGTGTATCAGACAGAGGAGCAGGCAGCGCTGCCTCTGGGCTCTGTGTACATAAATCACCACATTTACATCAGCAAATAAATGTTTTACAATGAACTGATCAGCCTCATTACGTTTTATCTTATTTTATTAAGTTATATGGTACACGGCTATTTGCAAAAGCTCGCCGCATCAGCTTACGTAAAAGCCAGTGAGACTACGTGATGACGTATGTGATTGTTGAAGGGGTGTCCCAATTCGGAGGGGTTGACTTTCTACCCCTACCCCTTGTAGCTCCGTTTCAAGGGGCGAGGGGCAAGGGGTAGGGGTAAAAAAGAGAAATGGGATTGGGCCTTAAGCCTGAAATGTGGCAGAGATGTTTTGATTTCAGATATTTCTTTACAACCCAATCCAACTTGAAGAACTGAAAATGGGAAAATGTTTGTCCACTGACAGTGGACAGTGCCCCCACAAAAATCTAACAAAGCTTGAGAGAAACTGCAAAGAAAAATGGCAGAAAATATCCACATCCATGTGTGCAAAGCTTGTTGTATCATATTTGCTGCATGTTCAGCTCATATTATTGTGATACACACATTTTCATACTTAATATATTGGCAAACATTTTAGAAATCTGAAAGTCAAATAATACAGTATGTTTCAGTTACATTGAACAATACCTATAATGTGAGCTCCATTATTTTATGGGGGGTTAAACATATGTCCTATCTATTTATTTGTATTGGCAACCAGGAAACATGTGCTTTTGTCATCCAAATGTCCATATTTCATTACTAAATGTTCATAACTTCCTGGCTCCTTCCCAGCCTTTGTTTCTCTATAATCACTTGTTCCTATGGGGAACGGTAATGCAAGCTCACATAAACAAACTGCACAGCCCCAGGGCATGCTGAATAAAACATGCGGATGCTGTAATTCTATGCAATATTCCTTTAAGTATATTTGAAATTCCATGCTTATTTGTTATCCTAAACCACCCATCTTGTTTCTCATTACGAATAACTGAAATATTGTTGATTGACATAAATATAGCTGCTACCCCTGGCTGTGATGAATATTATATAATGAATATCACATGTATCATATGAACCTAAAATTTTATAAGAATGTGCACATGTGGTTCATAGGTTTCAATTACAGGGGTAAAGAATACATTTATGGCTGCATTAAACTGATGTTTGATTGGATACATGGGCATGAAACTGTAGGAGATTTAATAGGATTACAAGTTGGGGGCTCAAATAAGAAACCTAGTTATCTCACGTACTGGTTTTATTATCCTATGATACAGACCACATCTCAACCTCCAGATGAACACCACACTCCTCAGGGTGCTCTGAACAGCATATAAATCATTTCTACATCATAATTAAATTTCATACTCTGTGTGATTAAAAAGCGGCGAGGGTAACATTCTATTATCCATGTCATTGTCATAGCCACAATTTCTTGTTAAAAACATATGGGACTACTCAAGGATATATGTACAGCACCCTCCATTATTTAAATAAATGTGATGCTCTATGTGGTATTTTTATAAATGATATACTGTAGAAAGCATCCTCTGCCCTGTGTGTATATTTTGACAGTGTGCACTGTAAGTGCCTGAGGACACCATGCAGCCCATGATTCATAACATGACACATTGATGAATTTCATATGTGAGTGAATGTCAGAGCACAGTGGGATGCACTACCACTTCTGCTTCCTATATATTGTTTACTTTTCTGTTTCTCACACTGAGCGCAAAATATGCTGTATATATCATCACAGAAATAAATTGAAGAAAATTCACTAAGACAATAAATGATACAAGGATCAAATACTATGACATGAAATTCTGTTGAAATTCCCCTTTTGAAATAACAGTCACACCTCATTTCACACTTATATGTTTGTCTTGAACTGCCATATTTTTTCACTTCATGGTCATTAATCTATTCTAGCAGTTGTTAAGAAATTTCCCCCGTAACCAAAAATGTCAACCTCATGGTAGTCTGACCTGACGGAAGTGTGTTGCTGTGATTAGCCTCTGATTGGCCGGAACGAGCCACCCGGCGGAAGTCTCACCTCCGTGCTGCAGCTTTCACAGTCCGCCCGGTAAAGGGAAACATCAACAAACAACAACAGGAACCGAACCATGGATCTATTATAGTACATCCGTGTCATGAACTGAACAGAAGAAGAAATATCCGTCAGCGGTTGCCAATCGCCGTTAAACCGAACAAAAGAATAAATATCCATCAACGGTTGCTGAACCATCGTTACCGCAGACCCAAATCCAGTTTCCACCCTGCAATATTTTGCAATCGCACCGTTGCTATGTCGCTGACCGCAATGATTGTGACTGGTTAAAAGAATTCCAAACGGCCGGAGCATTTTTTTCTCAGATCGCAGAATCATAGGCGGACCAGCCAGACCCTTCTTCTCTGGAGGAGGGTCTGGCGAGAGAGACTAACCTCATGGTGACAAGTTTGGCAAAATCAAATGGAGTAAAGAGATGGGAAACTATACGCAACCGTGATGAGACTGTGATGATTGCTATCCTGCCTGTAACACAATGCAGCAGATCAACAGATTTGGTTTCAGGCCACATTGACTCTAAAACTTTCCCCATCTTCACATGTGTGAGTGTTTGGCTCATCCCTCCTTCCTCCCCAGATCTAGAGCCCGTCTCATCTTTTTGGCGCATTTTGAACGAGTTCCAAGGAACCATACTGTGATTTCAGATTCATCCAGCAGACATACACTCACCAACTCAGCCAGCTATCAGTTCATACCAAACTTTCAAACTAATAACTGCTGTCGCCAATGTTATTTTTTTACATCTCAGCTTTTGCCTGTGCCAGTTTTAGTGGCATGTGAATTTCCCATTTGATGCCCAGTATAATTCTTATTCTGCCATAACATATCACTCAGCTTAGACAGTGCTCTCCTCCTCATTACTCATAAGGTCAGTCGGACCCTCCAGAACAATATGGACACAGAAAGGCAGATGGGGAGAGACAGAGAAAGACTCAAATAGACAGAGCAGAGCAGTGTCAAACAAAAAGCTACAGCTTTGCCATTGCAGCATGAGGAACTATAAATGGGTCTCTTAATTAAGGTCCCTTAGCCCCCCACATGTCACCAAAGGCTGTTGCTGCAACTCACATCCAACTAATATGGTTTTTATAAGGGCCTGGAGGTAGAACGTGAGGGGCGAGAGAGTGAGAGGGACAGGGAGAGAAAAAAAAGGAGTGCACTTAGTGATGGACATACAGCATTAATGAATTCCTCAAAGTAAAACAAATAAACACTAGACTAAGTAGTAGCCTAACATAAATATATATGGATCTGGAATTATGTTTAGGTGTACAACCTCATTAACTGACAAACTCATGTATATAGGGGAGCAGTAAGCAGCTTCATAACTGTCAGAGCCCCCAAAGAGCTAAAAAAAAAAAAAAAAAAAGAGGAAACACACAAAGAGGAAACACACAAATGTAACCAAATAATGGTTTTAGATTGCAATTACTCTTAGTAACGACTAAGTTACTAAGATATCCAAAAAATAAAGGGGAAATGGTCATTTTTGCATCTTTTTTTAAACTGAAAAATATATCGTATAATGTATTGTTGCGAATCCAGCAAAATGTGTCTGGAGAGTATGATTCATGGCTTGTTGTACCACAATACTTTATTCATAGTATGCTGTTATGATATATTTTTACCTTAATTAAGGAACTCCTTGCTTGGCCACATTGCAACATTGCTAATAACTTTACAGCTCTGTCAGGATTCAACCTAGCAAAATGAGCTGAAAACTAATATTGGAAACAAACTAAGGGTAGTCTTGATTCCTGCCCTGCTATTGGTTATTAAGAACTGTCTGCTCACTCTCACTTTTAAGTGGAATTCCCGTCTGCTCGAGTCTAAATGAAGGCCAGGTAGCATGTAGGCCATCTGGCAAATGCAGCTACAAAAAAATCTTTTGAGAGTTGAAATGCACAGACGAACATACACATCTGAATGGCTGCTGCTGTTCACTCAGCACAAAATTATCACCCTGTCAGGGGCGCTGGCAGATGAGCCATACACATCACAATGCTGATGAGAGAAATGTTTACCGTGAATAGATAACAGATGTGATAGTGAATTATTTATTTCAATAACGTCTTCCATTTCTGTAATGTCACTGCTGACGGCAGCGAGGGACAGATAGAGCAAAAGATTTACAGAGAGAGAGAGAGAGAGAGAAGAGAGGGGAGCGAGACATGTGCTGTCAGCTATAGACGTGCTATTGTCACTCCTAATAAACCATGGCAGCCTGGTGACTAATTAGCCATAATTTTGCTCATTGGGGCTTTGAGAAATGTTTGAAAATCTCGCCCGAGTCACAGACTTGTTCTGCCAGAAGGAATGTCACAGCCAGGCTGGGGCTAAGCGATGCTGGCACGGCATCAAGAGATGTTGGCATGTGTCGTCGAAAAACTCTCTGAATGGCCCCTAGCTCTGGAAGAACTCGACAACAGTTGGAGAAAACTTCAGGGAGAGCATGTCTTCATCTGTGGCTGTGATTTCCCCTCCTCCTCTGACCTTGATGGGAATGAGACGCTTATTGGTGTGAACATCCCCCAAGGATGTCCCCGCGACTAATGTACACATTGTTTAAGCAGATCACCATTTAGGAATGCAGAGGTTATCAATCTGTTGCGCAAATGTTGGCTAAATCTTTGGAAATTAAGCAGAGGGGGGGGAGAAAGAGGTGGGTTTTTAGAACAATCAGCTTAATCTTGGCAGGATAATTAAGTGCATGTGTGTAAGCAACCCAAATAGCAAAATAAACCCATTTTGCAAATTGTTTCCACATTTAGTTTTGTGGTGGAGGTCCATAAATATGACGGTTTTGCAATCAAAACGTCTGTGACAGCAATTATGAAAAACTGTTTTAGATTGTATTGGGATGTAAACAACGATTTTGATGCTCCATTTACTGCAGCATAAATGAACCATCTCAGGAGAAGATTGATATTGGTTTCAGCAAGACAATACTTATGGGGCAGTTATATATCACAAAGCAGTGTTCAGGATTTTGGCATTTAAATGTCACCAAGTTCCTCAGTGAAATAAACAATGTAAATGGTAGGAATAAAAATCATGTACAAAGCATCATTTTTGATGCCTTGTTTTGTCTGTGTGCTTTCCATGACAGACTTTATCTTTATGATAAAATTGTGTTTTTCATATTTACACACAGAATTTGTTTAACCAGAGTTGCTTTGAGGCATGAAGCATTTTTTTTTCTTCCTTTTAATGAAGCTCAGCATTACATGAAACCGGTGGTGGAAGAAATATTCACATCTGATGGAGAAATATCAATACATCCAAGTAAAATATTAAAATGTATTTCTAGTTGTAATCTCTACTGTTTAAAACCTTCTTAAGAGGGGTCATAGGAGAGTCAAGAAGAAAACTAAGTTTCATTATCAATTCTTTAAAACTCAGACCTTTGAATTTCTGTCTCATAAATACAACATAGTGACAGAAGTTACATAACATACTGTAGTGACATAGGCTCAAGTAAAGTACAAATACTATGTACACGCCTTGAGCATGTTTCCTTTGTTACTTTCCATCACTGCATGAAACATCTTACTGCAAGTGCTCAGAAAGAATGGAAATTTACCAATCACATTGTGAAAAAAAAAAGAAAATAATGAAAAGCTCCAACTCGAGCTTGAGGTGAGATTGTTTTGTCCATTGCTGTTTTTGTGAACATACCTCTTGAACTTGGCGTCTTTCTTTTCCACTTTAGACCTTATTCTGCCTAATTGCCTCACCTCTCCCCGTTGCCTTTGCCCTAATTTGATCAGAGTATGCGTTGCTCCTTGAGTATGAAGAGGCCTGAACACCTTCTCCATAGTTTTATGCCAACATGGAGTAAGGCTGGGTTCATTTGTTAATACACCCCCTGTGTTCTGTATTTAAGTTAAACACTGCCTGGAGCAAGACATCATGTAATTAGACTCACAGGTGAGGAGACGTTGTGCAAGCCTAGCAAGACTTTGCCTAATTAAAACTGGAGGTTCCCGAGTTAAAAGGAACAATGTGCCAATCTTGCAACTGTGTGTCCCCAGGAGTCACCAGAATGTTGTTACTGACATATGCTTTCATTCAGGTTATTAGATTTTTAAAAATAGATTTTTTCCTATCCAATACTCAAATAAAAGCTGATGTAGGTAAAATTTCCAAGAAAAGGTGATTAATTCCCGACAATTTGAAACCTTGAAAATAAGTCTTCCACTGTGAAAGAAAGAAAGAAAGAAAGAAAGAAAGAAAGAAAGAAAGAAAGAAAGAAAGAAAGAAAGAAAGAAAGAAAGAAAGAAAGAAAACCTTCAACTTCATAGAAGACTCATGCAAGAAGAAATGCAGAGTTACAAAGTAAGCATAGCAGCTGCTAGCTGGGACAAATTTCAATAGTTATATTGGAGTATTTAGTTTACAATACGTGCAATTGTGTTTTTGTCAAAAAGCTCTGCAGAGCTTGGAACTGTGATACCAGAGATGAGGATACACATGCTGACTCTTGCATGTGGTTAGAATCAGACCACAAAAGCACTTTGGTTAAAGGTTTCCATTAAATGTTAATAAAGTTGACATGTGCTTCAAGTCTATGCTGACGTTTTCAATATTTAACAAAGACCATGGGTTTCCCTTAAAGGAACTTGAGGCAGGATTTGTGAATTAATACACATGCATTTGAAGTTTTTTACTGCTAATGGGTGATGAAGCGTTCAAAGCCAAAATGAGCCCACTCATGCTGCATGCACGTCCTCGACAGCTTTGGCTTGCCACCGCTCGGCGGATGTCTTGCACTTTCTTAAGTTTTAATATTTTTTCATGCAAGAAAGTGACAGTTTACAGTTTAATTTAGCCACACACGAGTGGCTCATCACAGAGGCTGCAGAAGCTGAGTTCATCGGCCGGTCAACCTCCGTCCTCCTCCCGGGGAAGAAAACGAGCTGAATAACTTACCCACAGGTTTTTAGAGGTTTACCGCCTGCTGGTTAAATTATTTTTAGAAGATAAATGCTGGTCTCATTGATGAAATCTAACAATTGTGGCAGTCACATTAGTTTATTTGAATGAAACGTGAAGCTTCAGGTGTGTTTTGGACAGAAGAGCAGCGCAGCCTCGGGGCTCTGTACGTACAAAAATCACCACATTTACTTCAATAAATAGATAAACATTTTATAATGAGCTTCATCTGTGGTCAGTTTATCCAAACAACGTCTTTATCCAAACAACGTCTGTAACATCCGACATTTTCGGAGGAGTGCAGAGCCACTAGAGCAGCCGAGCGGCACCAGTGGCTCACAGAGGCGGCGGCCGGATGTGCTGACCTGATGCCTGGGCGGTCAACCTTCGGGTGTCGTGGTAAACTGAGCACTGTACAATAGTGTTGTCACGATACCAACATTTTGGTACCGGTATCGGTACCAACATGTTTTTCGATACTTTTCGGTACTTTTCCAAATAAAAAGAGAAATGTCATTATTGGCTTTTTTTTAATAGAAAATCTTAGAACCATAACATATGCATCAGTAAATAATCAGTAAATCAGTAAACAGTTACTGCTGCTGCAGGATTAAGGCCCCGTCCAGACGAATACGCGGCTTCACCGAATCCGATCTTTTTCTTAATCGTTTTGAAAAAAATCTCTGTAAACACGGCATCGTTTTCAAAAATATCTGCGTCCACACGATCACCTGAAAACGACCCAAAACGCTGTAGTAGCCTACCTACATACTGCAGGCGTGTGTGTGGAGCGTGTGTGTCGCTGCAGCGCTGCCTGCCACACATAAACACAGCTGAAGAAGACGGGAAGTCCCCGCTGTAATTCAATAGAAGAAGTTCCCCGCTGTATTCAAACTCAAACATGGGATTAAATGTTGACAGAGAGTCGTGTCAGAGTAAATATGATGATCAGTGATGATTAAACAGACGTGATTCAGCCGCAGCGTCTGAGCGACGCGACGTTAGTCGGCCGTTGTTGTTGTTACGTGCATAGACTGTCAGTGTGCAGCAGCTGCTGCAGCGGTGTGTGTGTGTGTGTGTGTGTGTGTGTGTGTGTGTGTGTGTGTGTCTCAGGTTACAGGTAGAGCGGCGGGGGGCATGACATCATCGTTTCTGAAAAAGTCCGTATTGGCCGTCCAGACGGATACGCTGGGGCGGCGTTTTCAAATTTTCCCACTCTGGGACCCGTTTTCAAAAAATACCGTTTTCACCCCCTGAAAACGCCGGATTCGTGTGGACGCGAGGCCAATCCGATAAAGTATTTATCCGGATTCGAAAAAAACGGATTTGTCTGGACGGGGCCTAAATTTCCATCTATATTAATTTGAACTCTTCCTAAATTAAAACATTAGTGGTCTGTTTAAAAATGAATATCAACTTGTTTTCTTTGCATTATTTGAGGTATGAAAACACTGCATCTTTTTTTTTGTTATTTTGACCAGTTGTAATCTTTGGGAGAAATTGTTATCAGTAGTTTATAGAATGAAACACAAACGTTAATTTTACTCAAACACACACACCTATCGTTTCCCATACGTAGACCAAATTGATTCTGCTTTTTTCCCCCCCATCAACGCAATATCGTTCCGTTAATTCATCTCCGCGTAGCGCTCCTTCGCTGTGTTCACTCACTCACAGAGAGAGACAGACAGAGAGAGAGACAGAGAGAGAGAGAGAGAGAGAGAGAGAAAGAGAGACAGAGAGAGAATGCCAGTGGTGATCCGCGGTAAAAACGAAAATCAACCAGCAGTGTTTGCATTAATTAACGAGTCTGTGGCGGCCGTCTCTCTCGCACGCGCTGGCGCACACACACAAGACACAGGCACATGGACAGGTGGCGCTGTAACGGTAATAAAAAAAGCACCTTGCTTCGTTTGTGACTCGCTCACTCGCTCGGCTCAAATTACAATGCGGCGACTTCACGTGGCGACGTCACCGCTGCCGGCGGCGCAAAATGAAAGTACCGGTCCCATCTAAGCGCAGTATGGTACCGTTTTAAATGCCTCAGTACCCCGGTACCACTCTAGTACCGGTATACCGAACAACCCTACTGTACAATGAGCGTGGTATAGCACATTTACCGTTTATTAACGGCCAAGCGCGACCTATGTGTGTGTGTGCGGTGCGCCGCGCCCGCACACACGCGAGAGAGACGGCAGGTAGAGGGGCCAACTAGCAGAGATGAGAAATAGTGAAACACTGTTTTTTTGTTTGTTTTTTTCTGTGAGAGACTGCGGCGGGCCCAAATGAAACTATGGCAGCTAATTAATGGGAAACACTGGTATAGTATGCCATTTCAAATATAGCCACAGTGTCACTGTCACAGGTCACAGCATCAGCTGCACTGCTGTGGAGAGTTGCTTGGCTGATGGCTGCAGTAACCCTGACGGCCGCAGCGGCCATTGTATCGCTAATGAGTTTTATTCCTTGATCCTGCCTCAAGTTCCTTTAACCTTAACCAGGTGCTGGGTGCTGAAACAGACCACGAAACATAGAGCTGGTCAACAAGCTCAATTAAGTGGGCTCGCTAAAACAGCTTGAACCTTGAAAGTTCACGTAAAAGAGGCAGGGTCCTTAATTTGATTAGAATTGTAAGCCGAGTAATTAATATGACAGGACATTAAACAGCAGCAAAATGTGGTTATTTCAATGTGAGGAAGGTGAAATGCAAACAATATGAAATTGAAGAAAGAAAGCTAAAGAAGAATGGCAATTATTGTTTATCTTATATAGGCTACAGTAGTTCATTATAATAACTAGTAAGATTAATCCTGCTGTCATGATGTGATGAATGTTATGTTTATTTGACTGGGAGATGATTGATGATAAAGTCAGCAGTTAGGCTACATGTATATGACAACGCCTCCCCATGTTATCCTGAGTTGCAGTAATGGACTACATAAGGCATTTTGTTTGAGTGGACATGAGAGCCTGGAACAGCAAGGTAAATTCAGTTTTCCCTTAAAACTGACCAGTCAGTGGTAGGGCTGCTAAAGTCGACCTGCAGGTTAGCTGTGCAGCATGGGCTACCATGGTTATCAAACACGGTTCAAAGTTTTCTTCACCTGAAAACTAGATTTCAGCCAAGAGGCAGCAGGATCTCCCATTAGCCTCACTTCAATTCAAAGCCCTTAGGACCATGACGAGCCTAAGCATGAGTCATGTCTGCTGAACTGTGGGAGTAGTCAAGATGAATATTTTGCAAACAGCTGCTTATTACCACTGTCTCCTTAACTTAACCCTTTAAAAGGACAGTTTCTACTTCAATCTATTTCTTTGGGGATAGTAGGCCTATAGTACATTGTCTTTGTATAGATGTGTGCAGAACTTGTGCAGTGCCTCCTGTTTTGATCTCGTGATCCATATTGAGAAATCATGTTACCGTTAAACCGATAACCATCTCTGATATGAGTTGCAAAAATATATGCAAAGTAGCCAAGTTTCTCTGTGTGTGTTTGTTTAACAACAGGCAAGGAGGCTTTTTTTGTGTGTGACGGTGGAGGGTTTGTTGCTGTGAATTCAGTGTTTATTTTTCTCACCTTGGTTTATGCACCACCCACAGAGATCATAACAGTTATTTACATACTGTTTGCTCACTCTATGTCAGACACGTATTGCTTTCTTTTTTGCCTAATCAGACAGCAGGGCGTCAACAGACAGACACACACAAAAACACATTTCAATGGATGAGTTATAAACTAGTATACTTTATCTTTTGACTCCCAACAACTCCTAAATGTATAATGGGAAATGAACAAATAACATTTTATACTGGTCTTTGGTTCCATAAGTTGCGGGTTCAATCCTCAACTGGTGCAAAATGAACATTATAAGGTCAATCGTTCTGTCTTCCTATTCTCCTGTTTGTTGCTCAGAATTTGCCTAAATTTGCCAAAAAATAGCCTGGACCCGACCCATCGCTGCACGGCAGCTATAATTCTTATTATTATTATTTTAGTACTTGCCAGGCCAAGTAGAAATTATTCTGAATCCCTTGCCTGATAAAAAAAAAAGGTTGGCTTTGGAGCTCACAGAAATAATACTTGTCCTGAGACAGAAAGGGACACAAGTACTTGATTTTTATTTATTTATTTATTTTTGTCTTGAAGTGATTAATACTAGAAAAGTTTGTCTCTCAAAAGAAAACGTTGCTGTCCTATACTGGAAGCTTTTTCTACACCCGGGTCCCTATGGTCAATTCCCATAAAGCGGCCCAGTGCCAGCTAACATGAGAAGCAATCTTTTCTCTTTAATGCACCAGACCTCCAAGCCCCTCGACAGCTGGCTGTGTGACTAACAGGCTGATCACATTGAGGCTGGTATGCTGCGGCAGCTAATGTAATCCAGTATTGACTCACTGTAAACATACCAACTTAAAACTCCTCTGACTCCCCATGATTAAAACAATGCAGACAACGAGATGGAAATGGTATCAACTTTAACAATTCCCATACTCTGAATATTCAGTTTTCAGTGTGGTATCAACACTAATTGTGGTCTGAATAAGGTCGTTGGCAGTAGAGCAAGAGCTGTAATAAAAGGTTACAGGCTTAATGGATTTTATGTGTTGTTTTTTAAATTTAAGTTTAAAATTAAGTTCATTTAAGGTGCTCACTTTCTGTGGTACTTATACGTTCCCTCTAAATCATTCATTTTTACACAACAGGAGTCCAGCTTTGAACAAACCATCCATGTATCTTCAACACAACATAAATACAACATCGTACAGTAGGCTTCAATTTAATTTCTTGCCACACATGCACTCTTGAGCCTGTGCAGATGTCGTTTCTTTAATCCCCAGGATTACAGTATGTGCTCACTTTTCACCTACACTTTTCTCTGTCTCAACTTTTCTTTGGCTCAGTCTCTTTTCTTACTTTTTTTTTTTTTAAATATTTCTGGGCCTCCTCTCCTCTCCTCTCCTCTCCTCTCCTCTCCTCTCCTCTCCTCTCCTCTCCTCTCCTCTCCTCTCCCATCTTTTTTCTCACCCACCAAAATGTTTAACATCACCTCCCCATCCCCACCCACAGAAAAACAAAAACAACTTTAATTAAGTTTACTGCTCTGGAGATTCATCCTCTCTCATCTGTCTCTCAATGTTTTCCTTGCTCTCTCCTCTCATTCACAATATTATTTCATTTCCAACACTCCACTTCTTTTCCATTGCTCTCTCCCTTCACCAAATCACTCTATCATTCCCTCTCTTCTACCGAGTGTCTCTACATCTCTCGTTGACTCTCCATCTCACTCACATTTCCATCAGGCAAGCGTTCTCCTGGTTCTCCTCTCGCACTTTCTCTTCGTCTGCTCTACAGCATTCATGTTCCCAGGGCTCTGACTGGCACGCAGCAGATGTTAAACAGCTGTTGCGGAGCAGATAGATTGCTCATTTTTGCCTGTTCAGCCCCCAACCTCCTTGACTTGCCTGCTCCCTGTCTGTCACTGTCTGTCTGTCTGTCTGAGCTGTCTCTCTCTTGCTACACAGAGCAGAACGGGACAGGTCTTTCTGACCCTGTCTCATGTCGATCTCTGTCTTTGTAGCTTATCTATTTTATCAAGTCCACAACATGGACACTTTCACTCCTGCTCTCAACTGTTGAAAAGTTTTGATTTCTGTTCCCCGTGATGAATTGCTATTCTAAGGACAGGAACAGACTGGGCCCATTGCTCAGGACCTGTGTTGATGGTTTGTAAGTGGACACACTCCTGGCAATGACATGCACATTTCTCTGGTAAAATAAATGTCTTCTTTGGAATTGTTTAAAGCAATGTACATTCTCCAAGTCCAGAAAGGCTTTATATTTTTGTGTGAGACTTGTGTGTCATCTGTCTTTGGTTTTGGTCAACTCCGCCAAATACAATAGATGTAATTTACAGTAAGAGCAACAAAATCAAAGTGTAGCCAACCACATTTGACTGAATAAAATACAGGTTCAATGGGCTTAATTTTACAAAACAAGATGGGAGTTATCTGTTTAATAAGTTGTGCACACCAACAAATACAAAAGTAAGAGGAAATCTATGTGGGCATTCAATCTAGTTCAACAGTCCTGCACAATGGATAGTTGCATAAGATGTTGCACAATATTTAACCTGTTGACTGATTCACAACTTGGGATACAAAAGAATATCAATTCAGAATCTAGGTTTATTCACTCAGACAAAGGAAGCTCCAATGATGTCCAGTGTGAGTTTAATTGTATATTATATATCAGCTCTAGGCTATTCAGGTTGCGCAATGTAATAACTATTGCATGTAAGTAAACACAAGATGATCATTGGGAAAAGCCCATGATCTATTATACTTCTGCCAAGGATGCGTTATTCAGCTGACTACTCTGTGTGTGTATGTTGTGGGCTGCTGGTGAAGTATTTAATAGCAAACCAACCGTAGTAACCAATTTCATAAGGCAGGCTTTGCAGCTGTATGATTCCTCCCTGTCTTGGTTTTACATTTAACTGGTGCTTCAGCCCTGACAAACTGTAAAACTCTGTTATGTTTGGCTGCAGACTCACTCTCCACTTGAGTGGTCAAGAGTAAAAAAGGCAATTTGGAAAATCACTTTCAACCTCTTTCTTGTTATTCAACTGAGTCAAATGGTCCAGCTGAAAGTAAAACCACCAAGCGTAAAATCTTACACAGATTGCTTCATTGTAATCCTCCAACATGCACATCTATCTTCCTGTTGGGTTTTTAGAGTTGCCACTATCCACACCACACTTCTTTCTCTAATGATGTTAGTTATTGAATAACATAAGTTGTGTCTCAATTCAAGGACTGCATCTTTTTTTTATATACGTATATATATTTTTGGGTATCTTCGGCCTTTATGAGGTTGGACAGTTACATGCTGTCATTCTGACATCCCACCACACCACATATTTCTGATCATTCCAGATCAAAGTATCTATCTCTGAGGTATGACCATTTAGCACAGTTAATTAAAGCCACAGAGCTAATTGTGAAATGATTTGGTATTATCAAAATATAAAATCTGGAGCTGATTGACTTGAGGTGTTTGTTCCTGGAAATCAGATAGAACATCAAGGAACGGTTTTCTGAAGATTCTCATGTATTTGATCTTTGGTCTAAAGCTGTTGAAGATAATCCTAAACCACAGTGATAAAATATAATCTCTGAGACTACAACTGGTCTCAAAGACATATTTCTACAAAGGGTGACAGCAGGACATAACCCAGGGCTTAATTACATTCCAAAAGAAAATCTATCCCCTAGTTAATTGTTAGCTGTGTTCACAGAGGCAAAAAGAAACAAATGTAGACAGAGAATGAGAAGCGGAAAAATGTGTCAGTGGCAGTGCATTAAAGGGGAACGTCTGTTTCCAAGTGGTAGAGCATCCTGCTACATAGGCTATGTGTAAAAGGTTGTACTATTTGTCTCTAGAAGGAGTTGTGTGACCACTGATACTGTAGGCTAAATGTCCTCAGGAACTGCCAGCGTTGGAACCCTACAAGTTTGAATTATAAATAAATCTGTGGATGTGAAGTTAGAAAGAAATTGGCTTACCAGATTTCTGTAGCCCCCCTTATCTCTGCTGCAGACTACAGCAGGGGTCGGCAAGTAAGTCTGGCCCCAGGCCAGTGTTTTTCTAAACCATTCATTGGCAAGCCCGAACACAATCAAAGGCTAACTTTAAGAAGCTGACTGATTTAAAAAAAAAAAAAGTTAATTATTGTGTTAATGTTCACATGTGTAGTTCTGTGGTCCATAGTCACACATAAGATTAAATGATTTACTGAAGTGGTGTCATTTTTTCATACTACACTATTACCACACACGCTATTTCATGAGATTTGTCAAGCACGCAACATAACATTTGGAAATTTGGTCAGAAGTTTTCAGAAGGAAAGCACTGCTTCAAAAAAGATCTTTATTTTGTAGGGAAAAAGTGCCAAATAATAGGCATGTGACTGCTGGATATTTATTTAAAACCAGTCAGTGTCTGGCTGACAGCGCTGCTCTAATGTTGTAGAAATCAAATCAAGAAAATCAGGTGGACTTGATATTATTGGTCGCAGAATAGTTTTGGAGAAATATAGTTGGTGTTTGTGCATATTGTGGGTAATGTGTGTAAAAAGTTTCACAACAATTAGGGGGTCAGTTCTCCCTCATCAGTTTGGATTCTGTAGTATTCCTCTGCATAGAATCAGAAATTGTCCTTTACTGCACTGACACATTTCCCTCATTCTCTGTCTACATTTGTTTCTTTTCGCCTCTGTGAACAGCTAACAATTAACTGGGGGATAAAACATTCTTTGAAATGTAATTTAGCCCTGGGTTATGTCCTACTGTCACCCTTTGTAGAAGTATTTCTTTGAGACCAATTGTGTCTCAGAGATTATATCTTATCACTGTGGTTTAGGATTATCTTCAACAGCTTTAGACCAAAAATCAAATACATGAAAATCATCACAAAACTGTTCCTGATGTTCTATCTGATTTCCAGGAACAAAAACCTCAGCGTCTCTAAATCAGCTCCAGATTTGACTTTCTGATAACACAAATCATTCCACTTTTACTTCTATGGCTTTAATTAATTGTGCTAAATGGTCAAACGTAAGTTATAAGTTCTGCTTTGATTTGGAATAATTAGAAATCCCAATGTTATCAACTTTTA
Source organism: Trachurus trachurus (assembly GCF_905171665.1). Lineage (NCBI taxonomy): Eukaryota > Metazoa > Chordata > Actinopteri > Carangiformes > Carangidae > Trachurus > Trachurus trachurus. Next base: position 22,092,168 of record NC_139896.1, on the reverse strand, counting down.
TTATGTTTTGTCACTGATGCTGGTTTTGAAAATGCACACGACTTCTATAAAATCAACATGCTGCTTTAGTCTTTGTCAAATGGTGTTAAGTGCTGAGGTTGATAAGGGAGCTGAAGAGTGGAGGAACATAACTAAAATCAAAAGATTTGTGCTGTGGCCTTAGGGTAGGTTCAATTCAGCAAATATGTGGACTCCCTAGGATCAGAGTCTTATAATAATTTGACATACTCCCCACATCTGTATTCTTCACCCTGTGTTGCCCATTCATCTTGACTTCTATTCATTCATATTCCTCTTCTCCTGCTACAATATGGCTTATTTCTGTCTCCTCTAAGTCTGTCATGTTCCTTCAAGCTTTTAACAGATATTGGTTCTTAATTCCTCAACAACAACATAAAAAAAATCAATTTCCCCATCCTTTAAATTCCTACCTGCCTTCCCTTCTTCTTACCTTATTTTTTAAACTAGCTTTTCTTCCTCTGCCTCATCGACTGCCTTACACCACCTGTGTCTTTTGACAAACTGTCTTCAAGACACAACACCCATTGATTTGAAAAGAGGAGCAGAAAAGACAGAGTGGAAAATCTTTCGCAGCCTCAACAGTTTCTCTTTGATAGACATTGGCCCATCTAGAGTCCAAGGAGAGGGAGGGAGGGACAGAGAGGAAGATATTCCACGAGGGCACGCAGACCACTGTGTAAACACATGCTGCGGTCTTTTATATCTGCTCTGCTGCTTCCCAGGAACAAGCTCACTTCCCCTGAAGTCATCTCCGGGCTGTGCATCATCACACTCCCTAACCTCGCAGTTACTCCACTTACCATTCAAATCACTCTGGAAACTGTGAATTTCGTATGAGGCCTCAGCACAGAAACAAATCTCGCCCTCACCCTGCTGCTCTGATGCAGCGGTGCTAAACATTGGGGTTGGTACCTCAGCCGAGAATGTTACTCTAACAACAATATCCTGCCTTTACAAATGTTTCCAGAAGCGTTTTGTAGCCCATGATGTTTGTTTAATGCATTGTAAATTCAGGACCTCCTCAGACTTGTTACTTTTGAGATATCTCTTCACACTACACACAAGTACAGCAGTTCACAGAGAGGCCACAGCTGCATAATCACTTTATATGACAGTAGTCTGCAGGCATTTTTTTCTTTCACAACAACATCACATAGAAAACATCCTCTACCTTGGAGCTGTTTATCTTCTGGCACATAATCGGCAAATCTTTTAAATAAGCTAATTTAGGATTAATCACCAATCAAAGAGCAACAGGCTTAAATAGAAGGACTAAAACATACTGATGTTTATCTGTAGGTCAGAATTACAAAAACATTAATGGGTGACAGCCTTAGTTGCTACTCTTTACGACAGACGTAGGTTACTGGAAATATATGATACTATTGTAGGTACTATGATCCTGTTGTGGGTAGTACGTTTTTTGGCAGACACATTATTCTGCATCTGGTCTTACTTGGCCAGTTCCTGCTGGCAGAACTTCACTGTGCTATTTCAGAAAAGGCTAATGGGCTCAGTTGGCCTGACCACACTCCACTGCATAGCCGGGGTGAGAGGATTCACAAACATCCCTGCCGTCTAATCAAGGCTAGCTACCAGTGATGAGTCTTTGGGGGAAAGTGCAACTTTTGCTTTTTGCTGAGATTTTCTCCTCTGTGACGCAGTGCTTCTGCTGTTCCCATCATGCTTCACTTTGAGCGAGTGAATCTCAAAGGCCCTGAAAACATATTTTATCAATCATCTTCTTTCTCTGAGCAAATGGGTCTCACATGGAAACAACAATTTCTGACAAATTTACAACAATTTAGGTCAATTCACAAAACAGATCCACCAATTTTTGTGCTCTAGTAGTTGATGATTTTGAAAGGAGATCTGATAACAACTCTGATCAAACTACACACCCACACAATCCCCAATTAACTACTTTATAATGTTCACAAATAATGATGTTTTTGAACTGTGTCATTGCTTATTAAGAGCTGGTTGAAAGAAGTTTCATCATACTGCTGGACTTCACCTGTTGTCACCATATGTGATCAGGCCACATTGTACTGTACCTTATGTCCGAAAGAAGAAAAAGAGAGGGTTGCCCGCACACTCTTACAGGAGGTCACAGTGATTTATTTAGCACAAACGTTTTCGACCATGTGTGGTCTTCATCAGGTGCCCTCTCTTTTTCTACGTTACTTTTTATTGCCCTGCACCTCAATAGCCTACAGCATGATGTGCGTATAAAAACCTCCTTTTTCCACTGTACCTTATGTCCCACAGAAACCCTTGGAGGTGTGATTTACAATTCTTACTTACTTAGTATCACGATTGAAAGGTTTGTCTTGTTTCACTGCCACACTGTAATGTATCTTAATTGCTCACCCCCCCCCCCCCCCCCCCCCGACCGGCCATCGAAGCTTCGATTAAAATCGATTTTATGTCCACAAAGCTTCGATTATCAAAATATGATAATCGGGTCAGCCCTAGTTTCTATTCAAGCGCATGTCGATGCATTGTTTATTGTGCGTCAAGGATAAAAAAAAAAAACATGGTAAATACAAAGAACAAATGTATCCTTTCCTCCTAACTACCTGCTTGCCTTACCATATAGCTAAATGTTAACAGCAATTCTTTGACAGAGAAAATAACATAGAATACTAATAAAGTAGTCAACTTTGATATTTTCTATTATGAAAAAAGGGACAGTAGTGAAAGTGAGGCTGCATGTTATCCATGCATCTGCAGTGCAGCTACTCTCAGCTTGATTGCTTTGTATTTTCATATCATCCAGGAGAATGTGTCATTCAAATACATAAAATATATGAATATGTATATTAAATGTTTCATCCCAAATTCTAGTGCTATACAGAAACAGTTAATATATGCCATCAAAATGGAACCAGCTATTATCATCATCACATCATCATCGTCCAGCAGATGTGTTTTTAACAGCTGCTTAAAATAGGAGAGAGAGAGAGACATACCTGTAACACGCTTGGAGTGAAACTCTGGTTCCAAAGTGGACACATTCATTCCTGCCGTCAAAAACACATTGATAACCATTAGTCTACTGCACTGTTCATATCATAGTTGTCAGGTGGATACGTGCATCACCTGTGGTATTGTTCTTCACTGTGAACTGTGCTGTAATTGTGTCAACTTACAGCTCTGCTAGAAATGCTGAGAGCATGATGACAGAAAACATTTAGATTTACTACAGCAAACAGATTTTCACACCAGCATTAGTATAACCATCTACTGTATGCTCTGCACAATTTTCTAAATACAGTAACTGTCTTGCAGGATGGAAAACCTCATCTGAGCCATGTAATTGAATTCACTGGGTAACCTTGATACCATAACCCTGTTACCTGTTTATCTCTACTGACTGGGAAATGCAACGTGCAGAGTCCTCTAACTGATTCAATACTGTTTTAACGCTCCTACCTTCCTGTCAAGTGGGGAGGATTTCGGTAGGACCAAAAAGCAGACAGCAGGCATGGTGGGAAGGAATAAACTAATGGCAACTTTAATAACTGTTTACAAACGCAAAGCAACTGCAGGAGTAACCCAACAGGGGAAATCAGAAAGGCAGCAAGAACATAAGGACCTACTGTAACTTAGAAAACTAGCACAGAATGGAAACAAATAACTAACACATACAAATAACACATGTACTCACATGAATGAACCGACAGAGGGCAATGGGAAAACATGGAGGTAAAATACACAAATGGAGGAATCGCACATGGGTGAGGCAAATCACAGGAGGGAGGGCACAGGAAGACAAGAGAACAGGTAATTTCTAAATAAAACATGACATAGCCTAGAACACAAAAGACAAACCGTGACACAACTATTTGCAAAGTAGGGATGCACATTTTGAATTTTTTTTCTGACCGATAACCAACGCTCGTTAACCGATTATTAACCGTTAACCGATAAAAAAAAAAAAAAGTATCGCTCCAATTTTTTTTTTTTTGCCGTTAAATACACACGTGCGCTGCGACAGCTGATCAGTGTGCTCTGTCTCAGCTGATCGCGCTCATATGGAGGTTAGATCGTCCAACTGTTTTTATAAAGCCAAACAGGCTGAAGGAACAGCAGAGCTCCTGACAGCTCCTCTGTGGAGCTGCAGGAGAGCTGCAGGTGAACAGGCTGGAGAGCAGCGACGTCCTCTTTTTTTTTTTTTTTTTCCAGCGCCGTAGTTACAGGTGATGCACATCTACTGTATGTCCATGTAGGCTACATTTATTGTCTGACCTTCCTTCACTGGGGCTGCTGCTGCACATACTGTCAGTCCTCCTGTGTAACTTTTTGCTGGGAAATATGACTGAAGGCACGTGAACTCTGCACGTGTCGACACGCCCCCATGAGTTGACGACATAAGGAGCTAATAAAATAAATAAATAACCGATAGTATTAATCGGTCAAAGTTCTTGTTATCGGTTAACGGTTAAACGGTTAATCATGTGCATCCCTATTGCAAAGGTATATTTTAAAGGGATAGTTCAACATTTTGGCAAATTGGCCCATTGCCATAATTCCTATAGTCATAGCAGTAGGTTCGTTACCTTTATTTGTAGGTGCAAGCTATTTTTAGAACTGCCGAGCCAAGCCGCAAGCTGCTCAGAGCTACGCTACAGAGGCTAATGGGTTTTCTTGGTTTCCCTCATCAAACTCATCAAATACACAATCCAACAACTCGAAAACACTCTTATGGACAAGTTGTGACCTGCACATTCACCACGCTATGATATAATAATGTAACATTACAACAGAGTTGTTTTTGAGGTAAATTCATTCAAAACCGCTGATGTGCGTTCCTGTCGAGGGCAGTTTTTCGGCAAGCAGTCTCTGCATTTGCCTCGAAAAGAACTCTGTCTCGTAACATTCCGTTATCTCATATGTGCAGGTAACAAATAAAGGTAACGAACCTACTGCTAGGACTATAAGGATTATGGCAATGGGCCAATTTGAATGCAACATCAAGAACACGTTCCGATATGCAACCGCACCGCTAGATGGGGGTAATTCCTACATATTATACCTTTAAATCTGTATCAATGGTAACATGACGTATGACCTCATTCCTAATAGCGCTAGTTGGTATAGGCTAATGGTTCCAGCTCATACACATATCCCTCCCAGCCTTGCATGAGAAGTCCCAGTAATTTCAAAATTGTTTGTAATGCCTACAGTTGTTTGTACTCGCCACAACAGGAAAAACCTGTCGAAAAACATGTTTATTACTCCTCTGTTGCTCTTGACCATGAACTGTTGTAATGAGAAAGGGCGACGCGTCCTGAGAAGACGAAGCTCACTGCGCCCACTGTTACCTTAGCAACACAGACACATTTGCTGACCCTTCACCTAGATGGCAATAAAACTATCGATTGATTTGAAATGAGGGGCCCTCTCATATGCATTGGGCCCCTTAATGACCTGTTCTTCACTTATCACTTACATTAAACATATAGCTATAGGCCATATGTATATTACTTCCTTGCCTGGGGATTTTTGCATGTTAATTACATGAATTAAAATCTAATTCTAAAGAATTAAAGCAATTTGCTAAACCATTGAATTATAAGCTTGAATAGTTCAGGTCCTCTTCAAGAGCAGGGCATGGAAGATATAGTGATAGCTTCAAATTCATAATAAATGATGATGCAGGACTTCTGTGGCCCCTTAGAGGTGCGGGGCCTCTGGGCTGCCCAGTTTGTCATTCACACATAATAATATGCATTAAAGGTTTCACACCATAACGCAATGTAGTGTGATTGGTCTGTTAATTAATCATTACTGGGTCACTTGAAGGCCAGTGAGCAAAACAGACACATCTGCCTGCATCCCGGTACAATAGTGGTGAATGAAATGAAACAGCACTAAAAAATACAAATCACTGAGAAAATGTTGCTGCAGGACCTGCATATTTATATCAATAATAATTTCCTGGATTTTTTTCATTTTAAAAGATAATAGGATTCACAAAGTTGTTACAATTTATCTTGAGATATAATGCCTTTAAGAATGTCAAAGCATCCATCCAACATCTCTTTGGATTATCCAGTCTGGACCTAAGTGGTGGACTGGCCAACAGATAGACATAATCTCTGGGTATTTGTTTTGTTTTTGGATGGATAAAATAAAACTGTCAGATTTGTGCTGTAAATGATTGCATCTGTGACCATTTTCTACAGAATACTTGATTTCTCAAGAAAGAACCTTTTCAGTCTTGACAACTGCACAGCACTCAAGATGCTTGGTGCCATATAGTCAGCCAGGCTCTCAGTAACTGGGATGAAGCATGATTAGCTGTTACAACAGCCTGCCCATCTCCTCCTAATGGCATGTTTGTGCTGCCCCTCTCCTTGACCTGTTATTGTTAACCACCAGCGCAGGGGGAGGTGGCTTTCAGTGGCAGAATCTGATATTTTCTGCTCCGATACTGTTGTCTTCTCTTTCACACAATTTCCTTCCTTAGAGATAATGGTCTCTCTGATGAGTCTGGGCACCTCTCTCACTCTGTTTTAATATACCCCCCCACCCTTTCCCCCCCCCTCTGTCTCGCTCCTCTTCTCATATCATTTCTATCTGTCACTGCTTCTTCATGAAGGTAGCATTTATTTAGTTCTCTGAGTCAAAAGCACCAAAACTCATCTTACTGGCAGTTTTGGGGCCCTAAATACGGGGTCATTCCTATGTTCCCACAGCCTTATGTTCCCACATTTCTAACTTTTGTTGTCACTGAAAATTAGGCCCTATGTTCCCACAGCCCTTTGGTCCCACAATTGGTTAGGTTTAGGCAATGAAGAAAAGAGTTGGTTAAGTTTAGTAAAAAGACCCGGTAGAGGCTAGACAGGCCAGATAGATAGAGTCCAGATAGGTAGAGAGAGTCCAGTGGGAACATAGGGCCTAATTTTGAGAAAAACCTTAGAACTGTGGGAACATAGGGCTGTGGGAACATAGGGCTGTGGGAACATAAGGCTGTGGGAACATAGGCATGGACCCAATACAAGCCGGGTCAAAAAAAAAAACTCTCTCGCCTGGAACAAACTGACAACGATATGATCAGAAACTCCTTCAACTTTGTGGACTGTCTGCATGTGAAGACTGACTGGAGCAGAGGTTGCGACGGGCTGGGGGTCATAAAAAATCCGTAATAATCTATTTTTACCATTTAAAAAAATTATAATAATGACACATTAAATAGCATTCAATTTTAATTAATATCAAGTCCAAACAAGCTGAACAGAGAATGCTCCGGAGCAGCGTCGGCGTCAGAGCACATCTAACCAGGGGGCATTCAGTGAATGCGGGGGTCACTTTCTGCCACTCAACATCTGAATACAACGTAAATACATGATGACATTCTGTCAACAATCACCATGCTAATTCTTGTGTTATACCAAAACATCCAAAGGAGCACGTTTTCACACAGGCACCGCATAGTGCACCGGCGTTTTTTTATTTTATTTTATTTTTTTAATTACAGCCCTCTCACTCTCTCTCTCTCTCTCTCTCTCTCTCTCTCTCTCACACACACACACACACACACACACACACATGTGCCATTTGTCTTTTACGCACGCACGCAGCCATTGCGCATCACTGAAACAACTGAAGCTATAGACCACACAGCCAGATGCAGCATAAATTCAGACAGGACAAACCCCCACTCAGCTTTAAGTGTTATAAACAATGCCACAGCGGGCAAAACATATTAAAAGAGGCTTAGCGTTACCTTTAGAAGAGTTGTATGCAGTTGTATGTGGCCATTAAAGAACAGCGTCTTTCCACTGGGTTGGACATTTTCGGGTTCACTCTCGGGTTCACTCTCAAAGGCCAGCTGAAGCACCTGGACTTTTCTTTTATGAAGCATTGCACATCTGCCGAGACACACCGCGGTCTATGGACGTAACTTAACAACAGCTGACTACTGTCGGTCCCTCGGATACTGCAGCTGAATCTCGCCCGTTAAATCATTATCAATCGTCATATTTGCACTGACACGACTCCCAGTCAACATTTAATCCACTTATAATGTTTGGAGTTTGAATACTGCGGGGAAGCTTTGTGTCTTCTTCTCTGTTGTTGGTGTATATGTGTGGCAGCTACAGCGCCACACACAGGCCTGGAGTAGCCTATGTACTACAGCGTTTTCTGAAATGGAGGGAGTGAAGCGCTACAGCGTGTGACAGAGACCCAGGTCCGACAGCGCAGCGAGGAGAACAGTAGGCCTACGTGAGGAGGAAGATGAACTAATTAAGAATGAGCTTGGTCGCTAATGTGTAAAAATAAACTGAGGGGGGAAAAAAGCGTAATGCTGTGGGTAGCCTATAGAGTGCCGAAGCGGAAGCAGCCCCATGGGTCCTCAATTTGAAAAAAGTCTCCATACAAATGAACTGGACTCCAAGATTTATTTCGTGATCCGTTTGAATTGTGCCATGACAAAAAAATATGTCCTCTACCTGTTTAAAACCTCACGTTTCATGCCGAGAAATCAGCAGTTTATCGTAAAACGGCAACAGAAGAATGTATTTTGTGTGACGACGCTCTGCGGACTACAAATCTGGTGTCCCACAAAAAATACGTCACCAACTGACAATTTTATTTTACAATAGGTTTACAACAAACTGCTGATTTCTCAGCATGAAACGTGATGTTTTAAACAGGTAGAGGACATATTTTTTTGTCATGGCACAATTCAAACGGATCACGAAATAAATCTTGGAGTCCCGTTCATTTGTATGAATGGGACTCCCCCCCCCCCCCCACCCCTAGTTCCGACGGGGGGCGACCGCCATTCCGAAGGACCGCCATTCCGACAGTCTGCCAGTCCGAAAATTCCCGAAGGTCCGTCATTTCGAACTTCCCGAGGGGCCGCCGTTCCGAATGTGTTTTATTTTGAAAATTGACCGGATTCTCTCGTGGTTTGACTTCCTGCCCGGCTTGACACGACCCGCCCACTGAACTCGAAGCAACCAATTAATGGCCGGTAAACTCTCTGTGAACCTGTCACTCAACGTAATTTATGCACGAATTTGAAGCCTAAACAATACTAAAACGGTTGTGGTACAAAAAAATTCACCCCCCCCCCACAGTGTTCACAGAGGTAGAAACTATCGGTAGAGACCAAAAAAATAAAATGCAGGCTGTAAATATGTTTTTTTTAAGCTGTAAAACATGGGGCTCAATTGGAGTTGCTCCCTGAGCCAGCCCCCAGAGGCCATCGGGGTACTGCAGCTTTTTGAACGCAGAAGTGGTCTTCACTTGTAGAACCCACAACTCCCCCCTTGGTTTCAACTCAACAACAGGTTAACTTCAATGCACACTTACGCCGAGATGCTCTGTCCGATATCTCTTGTGCACACCCTCTTTAACCAGTGTCCTTCTCAATGTCTTTTCTGGCCGCAGCCTTGCTCCGCCATGCAGCTTCTCGCTTGCTCCGCTCTCCCCTCGTTGCTCTCTCGTTCCGTCTTCTCTTCCACCTGACTCCTTTTCCGAATCTGGTCGACCTATCACCTCGATCACTGATTGGATCTCCCCCACAGTAAGTTGTTTTCACTTTGAAATATTACTTTTCACATTCTTTCAACACCATAATATATATTTCTTACATTAACCATTTAAGAGTTAACCATTCTAATTTACAGTAGCATGTTAACATACTGAGGTGCCAATTAGCATTATACTGTAGCAGTAGCCTAGGATACACACTGTGGCTGATACAAATGTCATTAGCTTTAGTTGTTCTGGGCAGTTTAAAATGTAATTTTTGACCTGATGGAGACCATGGGGGGAAAGAGGTTCACCAAAATTGTTAGAATTCTATCTGGACCAACGTTGGCAGACTATCCATTGCTGAGGTCCCTGAAGACATGATGCCAGCTGAATTTATTCTGAATGTGGCATTTTTCCATTAACTTATACACACAAACTATTGCAAGTACAGTGACCTGCTGTCACCCCTGTTCCACCGCTTCTCCCTTTCCCGACCTTGAAACTGTATCTCCTGGCCCACATACATACATACTGACTGACTGCTACTTCGCAGTTTCTCCGTCAGTCTGTTAATCTTCCCATCTTTCTCTCCCAATCACATTCTTCCTTCGCATCCTTTTTGTTCTGCTCTGTCTCATTTCGTCACCCCCCATCCTCCCTCCTCCTCTCCTCCCCATTATCTTCCTGGGTGACCCCAGAGGTCTGTGCGCTGAGCTAACTTGTCATGAATCATTTGGTCAGATGCTTGAGCATCCCCTCTCTTCCTGTGTATCTTGCTCTCACAATCACCCCGCCTTTCTGTTCTCTTGTTCCCTATCCATCCATCTCTCTCTTGTTCTTTCTCTTGTCTAATCTCTCTATATATGGCTTCTCTCCCCTCCCTCTGTATTTGTTTTCCTTTTTCTCTTTATGATGCCGTCTGCCTCTCTTCACTTTATCTTTGCTTTTGTTTTCCTGATGGCTGGACTAAGATGTGCATCATTTACAGCACCATAACACTCACACCACAGGAAGTGTACAACAACCACATAAACACAACTCTGCCATAAAATAAAACCTTTTTTATTACAGTGGGGAGCAGATTATGGTGGATAGAACAAAAAGATTCTTATCACCTAAACAGCAAAAAATGATGATATGAGAGGGACCTTTTTACAGGGCTGTTTGCTCCAGTTGCACATTAATCTGACCTGCACTTTGTGTCGGAGGAATCATTCTAGACAATCTAAAGTGATAGTTAATGAAAGGAGCAAACAAGTCATTACCGGCCTGCCTGGCAGACAGTATCTGTTTTCACTGAGCATTTAGAAATATTCACAACCAGAGATGGGGAGCCTTGAGAATTTTGTTTTTCTATTTAACTGGACCTTGGTTTGTTTGTTTGCATTTAATACAATACTGTGCTTAGTGCACTAAAACAGACTTGTTTTCTCAATGCAAACTGATTCCATGGAGACGTGGCTGCAGGCAGACTGTAGACTGACACTGGACTAATATAGTGGGAGTGAAAGTGTCGAGGACGAAAGGGTGAGTGAGCAACACAAAAACATTTAGCTTGACCTCCAATGACTCACATTTACTTTATAACTTTTGATGTATGATTGTGGAAAAATGGCAGTTTTAATCACTTTAAATTAACCATTTGGTAGAAAGAATTCTCCTGAAAAGTACAATGTGTCACAGCTTCGTCCTTTTGGCACTTGTTATTTTATTACTTATTTATTTGCAGTTTTATACAGCTCATCTGCATATTGAATTTTTGTTTTGGATATTAATGTGTTTCATGTTCCAGGTATAAGCCATGCAGCCAAAAGTTGCATTTGCCACATGCAATTAAAGGGACAACGAGGAGTTTCTATTTGGTTATAAAAAAGTCTCACGTTAATGTGGATGAATCTCCGCTACCCACACTTGTTAATGGGCCCATTTTCGATAAATATATCGTTCTGTCTCTATCGTTATTTTGTTATTATTAGTGGCGGCGGAGATGCTGGTCGAGCCGACCAGCGTTTTTTACTTTCGGTTTCGCAACAAATCATGAGAATAACGCAGCTGAATCGCCGTTTATGGTCAGAACTATGACGGTATGTGAACCTCTTTGAACCTCTGACTTTAATTCTTGATGAATGAAAACATGAGTCCGTCTTGCGCCGGTCAAAATAATTTTACGGTGCGCGCGGAGGCTCATAAATGTAGTGTGAAAACGCTTCGCTTTTCCAAAACTCCTCGTTGTCCCTTTAAGCAAAATTGACAGATGAATGCATTAATTAATTAGTAGATTTAGAATATTTCCCCATTGAGGGACATAATATATCAAATATTGATTTATGAACCTGAATCACTCAGGTGAGCAGTGAATGTCACTTACAAGGAACCCTACAAGGAACTTTCAGACTGTGTTGATGTTGTGGACAAAAGCATTTTGCCGGAATGAAGACTGCATTTCCCATGAGCTTTAGCCCGTATTGTCGTAAAGACGCTTATCTGGCTCGCACGTCAGGGCTCTAGTCTACTCTTTTGTGAGCAGTTTAGGTAAATTACTTTGGAAATAAATTAAAAATACATTAGAACAGCCTCGCCGAGCAGGACAGCGGAGCAGGCTGACGTTACAGTATAACCCAGGACGGATGGACTTGGCTGCCTGGAGCATAAACCAGCTGCCTCGCTTTCACCTGCCAGGTGTTTGAAACTCGGGGCCAAGGAGGAGAAGAGAGTCTCGGTCAGCCGGCCGTGTCATCTCTCGGCCGCCCACCACGGATTGTGAGCTCCGATCAGCCAAGACAGACTCAGTCTGTGAAGCACCAGGACCGCTGAGGTTAGTGAGACTGAGCTGCCACGGCTGTCTCTGGTGTGGAGGAACTGCTCACTGACACGGTAGTCTGCAAGGAGTCTCTTGCTGCAAGAAGTTGCGCACCCTTTGTGTAGTGACAGTGATATGTGCATTTCCAGTGAAAAAACAAACAAACTTTGTCCCGACTGTGCCCCTGGGGTATAATTATCATCCTAAATACTTTATGGGGACGGCTTGAGCCCTGCCGTGTGTGCCGTCACTGGTCTGAGTGCCGTAAATTGTTTCATCCAAGGTCTGACCCGACCAGTGCCTCCTGGTTTCACTATTTAGAAATAGCTTATCTTCACACCAATGGGCTCATTTGCCGTTGTAGGTCACACAGAGACATCAGCAGAAACAAGAGACTTTTGCATATCCAGTAAAAAGTTACTTGTAGACATTGAAAACCCATCTTTGTAAGTTATACAGAAGAGCTATATCTATATTAATAGGCTAGGTCATTTCAATGAAGTGGTGCATTTGCTCTGCTTCACAATGTGGTGTAGCCTATAACAAGTTAAGGAGGTTGAAGGTTAATCTTCTCTGGCAGGATATATCTGCAAGGGGGTAAGTGAGTACTTGCCCCTCGTTGCTTATCAGTGGTGCAGTGCCCTTGTGCAAGGGCCTTAACCACTCCAGTGATAAACAGGTGAGGCAGTGGGTGTGCTACTTTGGCTGCAAGAAGGATTAGAAATACCCTCTAAATTATACAAATTGCATATAATCAATCATCTACCTCTGACCGGTGAAGTGTTTGTCATGGTCACTGCACTTGTCAGCGCACCGTCTTCCCTCTGATCACTGATGTATCGCTGTGCTCCCGTCCTCACAAAAGTTGCCACTGCACTCTGACAAAGGAGTGGGTGCAAAGTTTGGTGAAAAAAAAAGACAGACTTATATTCAGGACTTCCTTGAGAAGCAGATAAAGCAGTATGAACATTTCCCCGGGCACAAACACAAACAAGGAGTCAATCATCAAAATGGACTCGCACCCAAAAGTCGTGTACGGCCTGCAATGATTCAAACAAACACACACACACGTCTGCACATTAGTCACAATCGTGTTGCCGTGGAAGTTTGCAGGTGCAGGCAGAAAGCTCAGTGTGGAACCATGCAGCAACACAAACATTCCCCTTGATAAAATATGAAGTGGGTGGCTTCAGCAATCAGTTTCACAACAGTGAGCGCTGGGTAGTGTAGGTGCAGGCATCAGTGGAATTGTCTCCACGTTACTGAACAAGCCACTGCATACAGTTTTCTGCTTTTTGACACACACACACACACACACACACACATACACACACACACACACACACACACACACACACACACACACACACACACACACACACACACACACACACACACACACACACACACACACACACACACACACACACACCTCTGCTCAATCAGACCACAGCACATTCAGGGATTTAGGAGACCACCAAGATGCAACCTGAATCACACATACAGTACACACCCTGACACACACACACTCACACACATACAATGGAGGACCACCAAAGTGTGAGCAGGTGGAGGGCTTTACCAGATGGCAGCTCTTCTGTTCCACTGTTATGCACAGAGAGACATATACACACACACACCCCTACCTTCACACACAGATGAATCCAGAAACCCACTCAGCAGGCACACAAATCCGCAGACACACACACACACACTCACACTTGAATTCTGAATAACAGCTCTTTTCAAAGCAACCATAACAACCTCTCCCTGTTCATACAGCTCAGGTACGGGGTTCAGGTCCATCTTTACAACCAGGTACTGCAGTGTCTCCCCGTTTATATAGTAAACTCAAATGTGCCTCTTCACACCTTTTTTTAAATACAGTTATATTATGGAGTTTCTCAGGAAAACACCGTGGTGGACTGACTCTGTGTATTAGTGTGTACATATGACATATAGCTGCAAACTGAACATAAAGTGCTGTGAGTATCACAGATGAAGAATTGTTGCAGTGTAACAAACTTGGCGTGGGAGAACAGCTGAAGTGTAAAGAGCAGCGGGAGTGATAAATTGGCAAAGATGCATAAATGACAAATGTGCAAAATTCTGTTTGACAAATAGCCTTGGAAGCTTATGTTATTGTCAGCTTGGTGTATGGTATGAGGGTGTGTGTGAGTGTGTGTGTGTGTGTGTGTGAGAGAGAGAGAGAGAGAGAGAGAGAGAGAGAGAGAGAGAGAGAGAGAGAGAGAGAGAGAGAGAGAGAGAGAGAGAGAGAGAGAGAGAGAGAGAGAGAGAGAGAGAGAGAGAGAATGTGTGTGTGGGTAGGGGGGCGGGGGCAGAGATGGAGAGGTGCTGGTTGGAATGCAGTGATTGGGTGTGATAGCTAGGGTCTGGTTGCAGTTAATGGGGGGTTATATCATTATTTGTCTATTAAAGGAACCTTGTGAATGACTTTTATTATATAGCAAATGGAATCCCTGAATCAAATCTCCCTACCTCCCTCCATACCTACTACCTACCTACCTACCTACCTACCTACCTATACCTTCCAACTGACTAAACAAACCTAACTAACTACCTACCTGCATACTTAACTACCCACAAACCTACCTTGCTACTGACTGACTGACCTTGCAAACCAGTAGAGTCTGATTCAGAGTATGAGATATTCCATCTGATGGATGTTTTTGCTACTTTTTAATTACAAAATATGTTCAAGTTACACAGAGTTAGAGGTCTTACGGGTCCAAACATCTCCACCTCCATCTACTATAATGATCTTGTATCAGAGCTGAGCAAAGTCAGACACAACCCAAATAGACCTAAGGATAATTACACCCATCTAAGTAGATCAGATAATAAGTAACTCTTACTTTGTGTTTCTGCCTCTTTCAAACACCTGGTTACCTCTGCAGAGGATCTATCTTCCAGTAAAAACCAACTGAATGACCAACACTGAAGGAATCCTAATTGGGAGAAGGTGACTGCATCAACAAAAACGTTGGTGAAGTCAAGTCCGTCTCACCACAGTAATGTATACGTACTCCAACAAGTCACATCCGTTTTTTTCTTCCCATTACTTGATCAACAGCACTATAAATAAAACACAGCTCTTGGTTCACATTAGTCTGGGTTTAAGGTGCCAAATTCAAACTGGCTTGGTAGTACTACAGTATAAATCAGGCTGAAATAAATCTGCAAACCATGTTTGTGATCCGACTAGGTCCTATGTTAGTTTCTTAGAAAACAGTGGGGTAGTAAAGACTTCCATTGGAAACATTACAGCAGAGTCTTTAAGCAGCCGTACCTTTCTGTCCTTCCCCTGTGGTTTCAGTGCAGCAATGTTCCCATCAGGTGAACTGTTAATTGTTCATTTCAATCACCAACATTTGGCAACCACCCCTGATATTTTGTGGTCATACTGTGATTTTTAGAATGTAGAACCTAACCTCTAATGTGTTTTGGAGGTTAATTTAAACCTCTTGTCCAGCCGGGGGAGAGCTATTGTTGCCACCATTGTGTTTTATGATATTTCATACGGCGTCATTAATGCAAGCAGACACAGCAAGCTATTTCTTCATTTACAGACAGTTGTGTGAATTGTGCAGCTTTATCTGTTTTTGTGTTGAGAGGGAGGGAGGGTGGGAGGGAAAGAAAGAAGAGCAATATCTCCTTTTAATTCCGAGTCCAAATGTTCCAACAACAACCGAGGTCCAAGAAAATCATCCCCCCTCATCTGGAGTTTGTAGGGTGGACATAATTTTTTGTTTTTTTATGGGTGTGGGATTTATTGGTCGGGCTTTAAAGTTACAGTTAGGGAAATTAAATTAAGTTTGTACAGAGTTCTCACAAGCGTAATAAAAAAACAGGATGCGTATGTGTGAGTAACTGTCTGTGCAGCTTTATGCATGTATTCCTGCTTGCCCATGTGCATTCATCAGATGGATAAAGCATAAGGGCAGTAAAATAAAACTGACCAAGCACATTCCCAGGAACTTAGCTGTGACGAGCAAACGGCTGCCTCACTGTGCCTCATTATGAATGCTGATGCATGGCTAGGGGCTAAGTGTTAGGCCAGGGGAACAGTAATGTTGAATCAGACTGGACAAGTGGCATTTTATTATCATACAGACTCAAATACAAGCCTTATACGGACATTTAAAGTGCTTTTAGTGCACTGAACATGCTCCAGAGTCTTATGGGTTAGTCATATAGTGCACCCCCCCCCCCCCCCCATGTCTCAACCCCCCTACCCCTGTCACACACTTCTCATATTGTATGTTCTTGTACTGTGAACTGCTGTGGTTTCCGTCATTCCTATTGCACATGGTTTGTTGTATAGTTTTGTTATTTTCCATTTTTTAATAATATTTTTTATTGTTACATTGTATTGAAAATGGTTCCTATTTCTAATATTGGCATGACTTGCAACAAGACCAGCTTTGTCTTAGATAGATAGATAGATAGATAGATAGATAGATAGATAGATAGATAGATAGATAGATAGATAGATAGATAGATAGATAGATAGATAGATAGATAGATAGATAGATAGATAGATTTTACCTGCTATATTTATTGTCAAGCACCAACACTGCCTACTTCCTGATTCTGATTCAGATGTGGATCCTGCTGACTCTAGAGATCCCCAAACTATTCCCTCAAGAAAATTATAAAATTACCATCAGTGTTGGCTCACTGCAATTTTTCAACAAAGTGGGGTAATCACAAAAAATTTACATGAGCCCAGCCTCAGTTCATCACATTTGCATGAAGTGTCGACTAAGAGCTGATGCAAGACTGTTTTGTGAATGTCTGGAATAACATAGGAAAAAATAAAGTGTTTTAAGAACAGTGTCTGAAGAGAAGGCGTGTGAAACTGCAAACATATCGTTCAACACACAAGAACTAATGTGTGTCACTTCTCCTTTATCTTGAGTTGTGATGTTGTAAACCTACATTAGGCCTGTATGAAGGGTTCCTATTTGTTTCAGTCAGTGTCTGTGTGTAGTGCTAAACATAGTTTACTGTAGGACTGACCAACCACCACCTCGTGCTCTCAGGGTAATAAAGCCCAGACCAGGCTCATTAGTTGTTTCAGTGCATTTTGTCGTCCCTCTCCACAAATCTCCACCCACAAGGGTGTGACCTGACACTATTACTATTGTGCCCCGCTAATTCCCTGCCTTTCTCACTCATTCCCCTCCTTCAATTTCCCATTCATTTTCTCGCACCCACTCACCTTTTCCCCTCCTCCCTCCACTTCTGCTTCTGCCATCGTCGTCTGTCTCCCGCCCTCATTCTGTCTCCATCCTCACAGACTCTATTTCCTGTGGTCTTTTGCGGGTCACTTGTCTCATTCTTTTCACGGGTCATGCGGCTTTTGCCTCAGTCAGCCCTGAAAAAAAAACACACACACGCACACACACACAGATAGAAAAGTGGATTCTGGGAGTTTCTTTAATTAGTTGGTACCAGTCTGCGCTGCCCTCCCAATCACCCCCTCTATCACCACTGTCTTTCTCTAGTCATGTGAACTGAACATCTGGGGGAAAGGTTTTTACAGTCCCACAACTCTGTAATTCTTTAACAAAACTGGAAGCCACCAGAGTGATTGGGTTTGATGAGCTGTGAAAAAAGAAAGAGGTGGGGGAGACACGGAGGGTGAGACAGGGATGTGGACTGAGACTAATTTGTCTTTCAGAATGGTCAGAATGTGAGATGGATAAAACAAGGGCAGAGCGGTGAGTAAAAGTTTTTATACGTCTATGACAGAGAAGAGAAAGGGATTGACAAAAAGAGAAAAACAGAAAGTTTAACAAGGCAGGAAGGAGCTGCTGCTCTGACAACAGACACACACACACACTGAAGAGTCAACAACCCCATAACATAGACACAAAACACCTGACCCAGGAGTGTGAAATCTTTAAAACACCTTCAATATTTCAGCATCCTGTTGCCTGGAGGGTTTGTGGCTTGTTTTGAGAAGCTCATAGCACATTCATCATGTGAACCCAGATGTATACAGATATATCCCGGCTTTGGCATCTTCAGGGCACCACAAAAAGCTAACACTTGTCTCCTTATGAATATTTGAGCTCATAGGTGGTCTGTTCTTGTCTCAGGCCTTGTGTGTCAAATGTTTGGATATTTGTGCCCATTTCTTCATTTATCTTCTGTTTTGTTGTATCCATTCACTTTTTTTTTTCCTATTAATAACAAAAAATACATGGGCTTACACATATTGTATAGTCCTTAGTGAATATGAAATGTTTTGGTGAGTTTTTATACACAATACTTTTCTGACCTTTTTCAAATCTCACCTCTGAGAAATAGCCTACATCATATTCCAAATAAATAAATAAACCAACACTGAAACTAATAAAAACTAAACTTAAAGTTATGGTTGGTAATCCTGTTCAGAAACATGTTTTGTTATACTGGGTGAAATGGTCCTTCTATCCTGGTCTATCTGGCGGACCGCCATTCTGACGGTCCACTATTCCAAAAATTTCCGAAGGTCCGTCATTCCGAATTTCCGAGGAGCCGCCATTCCGAACTTCTGAGGGGCCGCCATTCCGAAGGTGTCAATTGCGGTGTTTTATTTTGAAGGGTTTGGGTTAGGACCGGATTCTCTCGTGTTTCTTTGCTTGGCTTCCTGCCCGGCTTGACGCGATCGCTCGCGGAAAATAGACCAGATGAAACGATCGCTGCAGGGCGCGAGAGGGAAAATTCAAAGTTGGGTGATAACTCTTGCTGGGTTCTTTAATTTGAGACGTGGTCACATTATGGCCATTGTCATTACAGAAATGCTCATTTTAAATATTGACCTTGTCCTGTGACTTTGTGTCCGATACATACAGGTGTCCTTATAATGTAGTTCTCTTAGGTGAACTTTATCAAAGAACTCCTTTTGGTTTTCACACTGTTAACTCCATAATCACAGTCCACCTTGTATGACCTCTCCCCCTTCTAACAGTGCAGAGGTAATTTATTTCTCATGCACAATTCATGCAGGGAAAAAAGCATCAAGCCTGCATGGACTTTGACAGCTTTGTTCAGACGCATGGTGGTTATTATGAGTCGATTTTTACATTAAATTGACATTCCCCTTATTTGTGCACATAATTGGACCTCAGTGGTGTTTCATTGTGGGCTATCTGGCTAACTTGTTCTCCGGTTGATTCAGCTGTTGCTGTTTTCTGTCATGGCAACCAAATGTCAGCGAGTTGCTAATAATATCAGTGACCTTAGCAGCTCTGGCTCTGTTTGCAGAGCTGTATTAGCGGGGGCTAATTTTTCCAAACGGACAGACTGGTGATTCTGGTGATTGAGGATTTTGAGGTTGAATCAAGTTAACTGACAGCATTCTGCAGCAGCCACAGCTGTTTCCCAATCAGAAACAAACAGCACATGCTCTGTGTGCTATGTAGCAGCTGGTTCACATTAATACACAGTCCTAATCAATTAAACAACATAATTATTTTCCATATGCAGACTAAGGATGACTGTCTCTTCTCTCATGAGGCAGAGAATGAGGTTGATAAACCCATTTTATTTGCAATTGAGAATCAAAACATGTGAGTGAGTTTATGGGGGAAAAAAACAATTTTGGACATGGTATGACTTTTTATTTTCATGTGCACAAGTGGAAACCAAGGACTGTTAAAAATGCAGTCACTTGATAGGAGAAGTCATAGGCTACAGCCCATGTCATCTTCAGTAAACAGGCTGTGCAAAATATCCGACATGCAAAGTCACTGCTGTAGCTTTAACTATTTGTACATGTACTGTGAATAAAGCATTTTTCTTTTTTGTTGTTGTTGTTTCACTGGGAACGACCACAGTCTAGAGTACTGAGACCAGTGCCAGAGCTGTCCTAACCTTAACCCTGCTGGCCACTCAGCAGCTCAGCTGGAGAGAGCAAGGGCCTTGCTCAAGGGCACAGTGCTGTTGTGAAGGATTTGAATAAATGCTATTCTTTCTCTTTTCCCACCCCAACCTAAGTCTTGGGAACAAACTGGCGACCTCTCAGTCACAGGCTTATTTCTCTGACATTTAGATGGGGACTGCACTTAAACATAGACATCATTTTCACATATATGCAGAATGCATAGAGGAATAAACAAGTAGAGTGAGACAGTATAAAACGAAGACTGCTAAAGAGCTGAGCACCTGTTGTTCTCTCTTACTCTGCCGTTGATCTGATCGTCAGGTCAATAAATAAAATAAAAGCTGACACCAGAGAACAGCTTCTGATTTCACAGTGGGGATGAGCGTCTTCTCCCTCCTCGAGGAAACTGATCGAGGATCAGCCACTTGGATCGACATTTTTCGAATGTCGCCAACTCAGACCAGCTTAGAGCTCGTGGCCCAGTGGTTTTTCACAACATGAAACAGCCGTGGAAAACATTTCTCCAAGCTCAGCGCTGACAAATCTGCTGTCACTGTTGAATTGTTTGCCATTGAAATACTCTCCATTTTCAATTTAGCGTTAAAATGTTTTTTGATTGCTTATTATTAGCATAATAATACAAGATTAAGACTGAATGAATTACAAGTCTGACAGCAGCAGCGTCTGAAGGAGGCAGCAGCAGATACGGCTTTAATTTGTCAGACGCTAACGGGATGGGTAGCAGGGCTTAGAGATGTACAGTGCCACGTGTCTGCAACTCATTTCATGCACAACGCAGCCTGTTACAGCAATTAAAAATAAACAGGTTGTTCAAAGCAACAACATATCACACATGTGCTATCGCGCTGTAAACTAATGTGTCTGTTTTTTTGTTACCGCTGTTGTTGTTATGCAGCCTTCATTAAGCCGTTGGAGGGAAGGGTACTCATTAACAGGATGTTTACCTGTTAGTGCCGCAGTGAAAGTGCAGCTAAAGAGCATTGTGTCATTTTCCAAAGTGAAAACAGAGAGTTGGAGACACTCAAAGCTGCTGAAGACGACACATTTCGATCACCAGCTCTGCAGATGTGCCACGTGATGAGGAACAATATGCTGTTATGTGACGGTAGCTGCATGGGTGGAGTGAATAAACACGTGTGACACAGTGCAATATGTGACTGTATGCACTAACATTAATTTGATTCAATAGCCTTGCCATCACTGACCCTGGCCTCATCTACGGTGGCCCTGAGAGCTCAATGCATTGCAAATTGAGAAAACACCTTCATCAAGGTGACAACACATGCACTGCAAAAAATAAAAAGAAGAAAAAACTCACAACACATACATACAAATAAACAAACACAATAGTAATCTGTTAGATATTGAATTCAGTTGGAGCTTGTTAATCTGTTGTCACTTGTTATTGTTATATGCATAATTATTTGGTTTGTGATGAGTAGTTGGAATGTTTATGATTGTAATGTCAACATTAAAACTGTAGGCACAAAGAAGGAAAAGGTGCTGCAATATAAAAACAAACAGAAACAGTCATCAATAAAGAAATACAAGAAAATAACTGTTATGATATATATATGTTTTATCTCTATGCAACTGTAATGGAATGTAATAACCCTCTGGGGATCAATTAAGTATCTGATTTTGATTTTGAATATGGTAATAAGCAAAAGGGGGAGGTCTCATATGAATCATTCATATCAGCTCTCTCTTTTATGTTGAAATACAAAAGAAATATATTTAGATAAATATTAGAAGCACAATAATGCTTGTTTTTCTCCCGGATCATTTGTAGGATGTAATTTGTCACTGGACAAATTTGACTGGCTTCTTCAAAAGCAGAGAACTGACCCATGTCAATATGAAAAGACGGTTTACCAGCTGTAATCTAGGATTATAACCAGTGACATTTTCTGTACAAGACTATAATTATGCAGCTTTGGTTTACTCCAGATCTCATTCGCTGCAGTCATGTTTAACGCTGTGAATCACTAAGGATTGTGATATTAATCTCCTCATCTTAAAGAAGCTGATCTTCAAACCTACATTACAGTAAAATACACAACATGCATGTGCCTTATATGCACTTAAAGACCTTCTTTGGGTTATCTTTTATCATTCAGCAGAGAGGTCCACTGTGTTCACACTGTGTCTGCACAGAGTGATATGTTACACAGGGAGGGGATGACAGGGTGGATGACATACAGAGACAATATGCTACATGAAGAATTTGTGTTTCGAACATGTGTTATGGCCTCCATGCCTCCACACCAATTTCCTGGTTGCAGGGGGGCGGCTCAGTGGGAGTGAAATAGGGTTGGATATAGGTTAGTATATTACATAAGAGTACATAAGACAGAAGATAGAAGAAGGTATGATAAGATAAGACAAGACAAGATAAGATAAGATAAACAAGATAAGGCTTTATTATTGACAGCTCAAGCATACAGTAGGAGGTAGGAAAAATTGTAATCAGGTAGTGAATATACACAACCACACACTATCCGTAACATCATTGTTCAAAATGTGTGCACATCATTGTCTGTGGACAATATTCATGTCAGAACACAGATTATGATGCTATTTGGCCAAATTTAATGCAGTTTTCCTGTAAAGAAATTTTTTTAAAAAGGACTGACACAATGCGAGTAAATCCCTTGAATGAATACACCTATACATTAATTCATCAATTATTCCCTTTTAACCATTTAAAACCACAAAACTGTTACATATAAAGTGCAAGAATAATAAAGTAGAGCTCAGTGTGTCAGTGTGACATTCTCCACCACAGCCTTATTCCCATACAGCCAAGAACAGCTCAGTCTGTGCCTCTTCCTCTGCAGGCGTGTGATCATGCACACACTCGACTGAGACCAAATTAGAGATGAAGTTAATGTCACAATAAATGAGTTTCCTGCTTCGTGTTTTTCTTTAACCAGACAGTTTTCACCTAACACCATGAACCCCTCCAGTTCATTAGAGCACAGGGTAAATCTGTTGAGTGCACTCAGGTAAAGTATGTTCTTCATAAATAAAGCAAGCATACAGAGATTCCTTTCCCACTGACTCATACACACTTACAACATACAGTACAACATTTTAGTCTTGTGCAGAGTAATCCCCTCACTCACACACACTCTCTCTCTCTCTCTCTCTCTCTCTCTCTCTCTCTCTCTCTCTCTCTCTCTCTCTCTCTCTCTCACACACACACACACCTACTGTATGTTCAGTTTTTACTAACACCACAAAAGCCAATGGGTATTATTTGAGTGGAGTATGTAAAGGCAGAGAGATTACTGAGAAGGCATTTTGTCTCTGTAACTCACAGACTGTTTGGCTAAGAGCAAGAAAACCTTTATGAATTGAACTAATGATTAGACACAGATTATGACATATCATTCTCAATATTTATTTGAATGAAAGAATTCAGATATTGCAACTGACCCAAACTGAACCCTTCTGACAGCAACACAAAGATACAATTTCACTAATTGTCTTTTCAATGTCCCAATGTGTCCCAGTTATTCCCAATATTCTGAATATATCCAATATTTGGGTGAGGGGGTGTGTGTCTTCCCTAGCATTTTTTTTTGATTGGTTAATTTGCAAATAAAATTAGGCTAAATCTGAATACATTTTCATCACCACTAAATTTTTCATGACTTTTTTTTTTTGCTCCACACTTTCTTGTATATATTGCAGTTTGTTTGCAACATTTTAAACAACATTTGTAAAATATATGTAGGTCCAAATGGCACTTCTTTTTCCTCTGCCATGTTGTTTTGTCTGTCTGATTGATTGACGTCTGTCAGGGAGTGCACAGCTGTGCATGAAGAATTTGTTCACGAGACACAGGTCACAACACTGACAGCAGCAGCAGTGAGAAGAGAAGTAGCATGCAGATTTACGACAACAGCATGTTTTTTGCACACACAGTTAGATTGTATTCTATTTTTTGTTTTAGTGGGTAACTTGCATCAGAGAACCTGAAACGAGCATCGCGCCCACCTATCTGGTTTCAATACCCACATGGTATCAATAATGTTTAGATTGATCCACCCACCTCTACATGGTGGTGAATTGTGAGGGTGAAATATTTGAATCAGTAACGGGTCGAAAATGGTCAATAAAAAAAAAGAAAAAAAAAAAACCCTAACATTTTTGACCTGTTATGGCTTTAATTAAATTACATACATCAACAATTAATTTGGTAGTATTAGTATAGCATTGACATTTTTTACACAAATAATTTAATTCTTTTGACATTTTCAGCAATCTCACAGTTTAAACTCTGATTCCCCCAAAACAAGGGTAAGATCTGACTTGACTTTTTTCCTTACATTTACTCACAGACGGCCATTAAGTATTCCAGCTGCAAACATCAATATACAAACAATTAATAGCCTACATGATTCACAATTAGTGGAGAGAGAAAGAAAAGACAAAATTACAGAAACAGAGTTTTGAAGATATCCCACTGCTGTGAAGGGCATGAGATCAACTGCTATTATGTCAGAGATCAAAAGTAACACAACAGATTAATTTATATGTAAATATAATGGATTCTTACTTTAACCCTAAACCCAGGGTGCAAGACACTCAGAGGGAAGAATGGACTTGCACAAATGACCCCACTTTGCCAAACTGCCCCTCTGCCGGTTTACATAAAGCTCAAACGGCTCTCAGAAGGACAGTAAAACAAGAAGAGACAGACACTGTAGCGCACAAGCACGTTGTTGGAAATGAAGTGTTGCCAGAGGCTTGGCTGGAGCAGACTGAGCACAAACCATATTAACATCTGTTGGGGCCGCTGCTGCCATCTTTGTTTGCCTTGTGTCCTGTCTTTACCTACCTGTCTTCTCTCTTGCTCCACCACAACATCCTTTCTCTTGTTTGTACTTCTTGTCCTGACTACTTGAGAGGTATCATGAACTTCATCTGGATATATCAAAGGCCGCAGATCACGTTCTTAGCCACTAAAAACAAAGTTGCTGATCTATTTTAATTTAAAGTCCAACCCATGTGTTTGTTTTCTTCTGGACTGGATTACGCTCCCATTTCATGTCCCAAATCTCAAGTGTTACTTACCACTTCTGTACCACTTCTGGCACACTCTGGCAGCCAATACCAGAGGACAACAGCTACCAGAATCTGCCCAGATATGGAAGTATTTGGGCCAGACTTGGACAAAGGATCTAGGCGAATGTTTGACCAAAAGTTTAATTTTGCTGTCTGACCCTTTGAAAACAATTCAAGAGCTGTGTCCTCCTCCTTGTTGAATATATAGGTCTGAGTCTGTGTTTACTGACAGATGTTAACTAAACTGAGAAACCAATCAGAGCTGTGGATGTGGGATTAAAAAAAGGTTACTTGTTTATTAAACCCCATATAACAAACAGCCAGTGGTTAACTCTACAGTGAGCAGTAAATTGAGATTTCAGTCATCACATTTTGAGTCAAAACAGAAACATGTGAAGTCAATTTTGTCATCTATAAAATATTGGGACTGTTAGCATAAAGTACACAGCGTAACATGCATAACAATGAAGTTGACACCTTACTGTAATAATCAGGTCTTCTAGTGAACTTGACATCACAGCTGTGCATATCTAGTGAAAATAATAGTATGGCTAGTCACTACTACTGCCAAAAAAATCCCAGCTAACATGAATTATAAATAATAAAATTTATGAAGAAAACAAAAATGGTATTTTGGTCTGATCAGAATTACTAGCTCAAAAAACAGTTTCAGAGTCTGAATAAAACCCATTAAGAAGGGAAAGTAGGCTATACATACATAAAAAGAGGAAAATCTCAACTGTTATATGTCTGTTATAGTGGCTCATGTAGGTACAAACCATCATATCTCCAAAACCTCAGCTTTTCCAAAAAATCTGTGTTAAATTGAAACTGATGGCTGTGCAAATTACACAGTCTATTTAAAGTGGGCTTACTGGTGCCTTGGGCCATGAAACCTAATCACCAATAAAATGACCATGTTAACTTTTAATTTAAAAAACATTTAAAAAAAAAAACCCATTCCCCCTGTAGCGACAATAATTTATAGTGCTGCACCCATAACACATATGCAACAAAATTAGAGGCTTGTTACTTCCAACATTCCTGTGTGTTCTTTACAGAGGGTTCAGAATCGGTGGCAACTGTGAGCGATACCCCTGGAGCAGGTAGAGACGGGGGTGACTCATGCAAGGACACTCTCACTGGGACGAACATAATGCAATTGAGCTGGAAAGCTTCTGGCTAGTGGATGATCCTCTTTAACCACCAGGCCACCCTGCTGCACATCTTCCCCCTCACAGGTTGAAAACCCTGGCGAGGTATGTAATGCATAAAACACTCCTGCATTGCCCCAGATAGCCTGAAGAATTAATAAGCTGAATGCATTCCCGTCACACACTGTATAGTTGTTCCCATTTCAAAGAGGAGCAGGGTGTGCAATGTATATTGGGAAGTGTCTGGGGGCTATTTTTCAGTGTCTGCTTCATAAAATTCAAACCTCAGAGACAGCTAGCGTGAAAGCTCGGATACCTGAATGCTGCAGCGGCTGCATAGACACATATACTGCACATTTACATACTCACCCTCTACTCTCTACATACTCAATTGAAACTGAACTTCAGCTGTGCTGATGAGATATTTTCCACTCAAAGTCCTGCAATGCTGACTCGAAGAATCTCTGGACGGAATGAGGTGCAGGGATAACAGACGAAAGACTAAGACTCTAATTTCTGGAAATTGGACACAAGCAAATTCAGGGCATATGGGCGTGACCAACTGAGTTTTGCAATTTTGCACAAGTCAAGTAAGGTTCACTTAAGAAGAACTTTATTTGTCCCCATAAGGCATACAATTATATAATACAATAAAAGTTTAAAGATTGGTACAGTTCAAACTAAATAAAAGAGGACTTTGCGTCGTGCACGAAAATTGCAAACTGTGCCTGGACACACCCAGGGCATGTCCGCCGTGCCTGCGCCTGGTCTACGTAATTAGAGCCGTGCCTTCTCAGAGTTACGGGGGGATCCGTGCAGCAGTATTTGTCCATATAATGGTTGTGAATGGTGCTCACTTTTCTCAGACACACCAAAAAACATCCAAATATCTCCATACTGCTCGTCTGTAATGTCCCTCTTGTATTGAAGCCCCAACATGAGAAATTGTTCCGAAAAAAATTAAATGAGTCTATATTTTAAGCTTGTTTGTAGCGGAAGCTCCCAGTGTCTCAGTTCACTGCTCTTCCTGTGTCAGTGCAAATCACCGGCGGAACAATTTTCTCATGTCGGGGCTTCAATACAAGAGGGACATTACAGACGAGCAGTATGGAGGTATTTGGATGTGTTTTGGTGTGTCTTTTTGGACCAAGAAAAGTGAGCACCATTCACAACCATTATGGACAAATACTGCTGCGCGGACCCCCCCCGTAACTCCGAGAAGGCACGGAGGACTCTGAAAATTCTCCCAGCCCTTAGTCGACAGGGTAAGTAGATAATGAGTGGAATTTCGGGTGAACTATCCCTTTAAGGAAAATTTGATCCCTCTGGGAATCCAGAGTCCGTATTTAGAAGCTCATTTGTCTTTCAGGAGTAGGTAGTCCATCTGTCTTTTCTTTAAAAAGAAAGTTTAACACTACATCGATTCTGAGCAGATTACATCACATTTGTTTAATCCACGCAACACTGTGTGTGGAAAGTGTAAAAATGGAAATTCATACTTGAATGTGGAGGTCATGTAGCAGGCTATTTGCCAGACAACAAGCAGCAGAGACTTTGGGAAGTTACTGTGCCTGACCAAGAAATAATCAGGCACTGCCAGCTGTGTGAATGTATTTGTAATTGTTTCTGGTCCCCTAATATAATATACTGCTAAATATTGTTGGTTTTCATGCACTGACCGGAGGTTCTGAGATGGTCTAATACTTTTTGACTTTTTACTGTTCTGTTACACTTCTGTGAATGACACTTATCCACAAATTAGGCACATACATACTTACATAGAAATATGGTTGTGCTAATGATCAGATATCATAAACATGCATCTCACTATGATCAGGTGGGATTTATGAAGTTAAAATGTTGGTGTATGAAGATAAATGCAGCCTCCATGACATCACTCATAGATTTCTGAAGAGTTTTGAAGCTCAGAGTGAGCTGCTCCACCGTCTCCATCTTGGCTACCTGACTCTAACTAAAATAAATAAATATATTGACATTTGTAATGTCCATCAATTAAGGGACAACAATTAAAATGGCTACTGTCAGAGTTGACTGAAGGAATAAGATATTTGGAGTGTCTATTAGTTCTCCTCAAATATGCATGACAGCAGTTGCCCGAAGGCATCGCCGGGATTACAGCTTTAGATTTGTAGAATTTAAACCGGGGCGGGTTTTAAAAGATTCACCCCCTGTGCAGCGTACAAATGAAAGGAAAAAACATGGAAGTCTATGAGAGTTGACTCACATTAGGAGCTGCAGTTGGGTAATGATATGATACAATTCAAAAAATTGTAAACGTGTGACAAACAAAATGTGTTTCCAATGTTTGCATCTGCTGCTGATACATTTTACCGACTTGGTGTGAATATTATTTTACACAGAACCACGGCAGATCTGAGCCCTTTCTGGAGATGCTAACAGAGGCAGAGTTCTTTCATTATCTCTCGGAGCACAGTGGAGGTTAATCTGGTTCTTTTGTTGTTTCCGGTGATGCTCCGGGGAAGAGGGCGGCATCAACGCTGGGGATGCAATCAGAATTAACAGACTGTTTAAAAGGGATGGCTCTGTTGTAGGCCTCAGCCCAGACGCCCTGGGGGCAGTGTCAGTGAATGAGCACTAATCTGAACTCTATCTGAGACAACAACTATCATCCCAGTGCATATTGAGCTGATTTAGCTGCATGGCATCCTCCATGCTTCAGCTTTCAACCCCTGTGGTTTCACTGTGGGGCTTTAGACTCTTAGTGCAGCCAGTCACCATCACCAGTCTGTCTGTCACCTTCTTGAGATATTGTGTGATTAATTGCTGTTTCTACATCACCTGGCACGATTTGAGATCTTTACGTTGCCCTTTCATTGTGTTCATTTTTATTTGTATCATACACCATGGAAAAGAAGCCAGCCAATTTGAGTGTGAGGTCAACAGTGACGATTTTGTTCATGCACCATTGCTCTGTGAGGTAAATGGGTCAGAAAAGCACAGCGAGTAAACAGATTCCACATTCTGCACACTGTGATTAGCACCTTGTCTCGGTCAGCTGTCGGCCTTATAAATCCTCAGGTGGCGTCTTTATCAGGCAATAAAAGTTCAGACCCACTGAACAAGAAAACTGAAGGGAAAGGGGGTATTTAATATTTTAGCTTTTCAAAACACGCATGACCCAATAATTTATGACGTGAGCATTTATCCAAATCTGCACCTTCCTCCCCACAGCGTCAACTCATCGATCTTCCAGTCGAGATTCTGTTTACTAGGGGGTGAAAGAAAAAAGATTTGGTATGCGGGATGTCTTTTTTCTTCATCACCTCACACCTCTCATATTCTTTTGATTCTCTATGAATAATTCAGGCCAAAAGGTGTTGTTCTGAAGCCTTGTCAGGTGTTATCTGCTGTGTAGATTACAGCTGAGGTGGGATATCAAGGAATTACACTCTATCCTGCACTGCTCTTCTTTGTTGAGCACACACACTACATGGAGATGGCTGATTAAATGTGTAAGTATGTGTGTGTGTATGCACATGCACTGAGATGCATCTATTAATTGTAATCCTCAATTTCAGAAAAACAAAAAAAAACAAACAGTTGATGCATTAAAATTGTAACCAAAGATGATTTTGTTCTGTTAAATTCAATTGGAGGACACAGTTTGCGAGAGTTCAGAGAAAATGTGAAGTTAACGGTTTCCCCACACATGACAGCACCACCCCGATATATTCAAATAAATCTCCAACATCGCAACACATTTTACAGCTGATTTTTCTCAGCTGCGTTTATCCACAAAATTTCGGAAAATGAATTGGATATGATAATTTGGTCTGTGCACCATGACCGCATGATGTCTCATGGCGTAGCGTGGGCTGGAAACTCATCTCTTCAGTAAGTGCTTCATGTCAGCCTCTTCACACTGAATCATATCCCATATTCTTCTGATGCTCGGCCTGATTTATGCTTTCATCCAAACTTTTTACCTCACTCTTATTTGCTCCCTCTTCTCGACTGCATGATCACACAGTCAGAGGAGATTTGCCTGAACGGTTTGATCACAAACTGCATCACTGGTCACTTGTACAGCTGAAATGTGTGTATGTTTGCTCACTCTCCATCTAACTACATAGACATGGTGCATCATTTGCAGCTTTGTTTCCTTGGTATGCATTTTATAGTTAGCTTATAGCTATTTTAACTTTTTTTTTTATTGATCTGAGTCTGATGATGATACTATACTTTGTTCTCTGACCACTGGGCCTGGCAGGAGTAGAAAACAGTACATCAATTACTTTATTATATTGTTATATTACTAGGCTATATTCTTATCAACTACAATAATACTTATAGTGCCCCCCCTGAGATATAAATGAGATTTACTCTCTAGTAAATTTGGGTCTGGCTTCCAAGTTTAAAACAGAAGTAACATGCCCAAGGATAATTTTTGATTTGAAAGCTCTTGTTCCACCACTAACATTCACTAACATCAGGCCTTTTTCTGCCATGGGAAAGGGTTCAATCGGCATTCACACAGGTGAACCCATTCATTTTCACCACTTCTCTGCTGTGATGTCTTTCAGAGCACAGACACTAAACACACCTGCCACCTGTCCATTGCTCTGCTGTTACACCAGTAACATCACGATTCAGCTTCAAGATAAGTTTGAAAAACATTCGAACACAGATTGAAGGTCTCACTCTATGTCACTTTTTACAGGAGCGCCTACCCAGGAATGAGACAGTACAGTGCATGTGATGACATCGCTCCTTGCATATCTGTATCTGAACAAAAAGCTAAACGTGAGTGGATAGGAGATCAGTCAGCTTTTATTAGTTGGTTTACCTGCATTTAAAAACCTGCTAATAGGGTGTTACATTTCACTTCTCACATATTGACACTAAATCTAAAACAGCTTTTTCGCACCGAAGAAATGTTGTCAAAAATGTCTTCTTTCTCGTCTTCATTCAGTTTATTCAAACAAGGAAGAGGAGCAAAACCTTCTCTCCACTGACTAGTGTCTTTTCTGCTCTTCTCACTTCAAAACTTTGTTACACTGCAGCCTCTCTTTTTTTTACTCCGTCATAAAGGGTTAGATTACTTTTACACACAAGATTTTTTTTTTTTTTTTTTTTTTTTTTTTTTTTTTTTTAATTTTTCTAAACTAATCTGCCAAGTGCTGTAAAAGATATTGGGTCTTTGTTGGAACTTATTTAAACAACAGCTGACATTTTTATTTTGGCCTTTAATAAATTCTTTCATATTTTACTATTCCTACTGATTTCTGTTCTTATCTTAATTTGAATATTTTATCATCTGCCTTTTATTGATCACATTTTCTTTTATTAAAGCAGAAGTAAGTGATATATTTGTGTTAATATAAGTCTTAAATAGTTATATCTTCCGACAGCAATCACTTACATAGAGTGTTTGGACTGAAACACGGGTCTCTCAGTCACTCTGCTCTGCTCTGAGTCGAGGAGAAAACATTTATCGTATCCTACAGTTTTTATCCAATGAGGAGAGAGAACGGCATGCAGGGCTGTGTGTGCAGCCAAGGGACGCCGTGAATGTGGTGACGTAGGGACGAGGACTGTTATGGTGCGTTCAAGGAAACTCGTAACTCGTGTTTTTCCGACCTGTGAAGTTGTACCAGTTCGATCTGGTACGAGTTCACGGGTCGGAAGTTACGAGTGGCCGTTATAGTGACTTTCACAGGTAAAACAGGTCGGAAAAACACGAGTGGGTTGCCTGAAACGCTACAAAGTCGTAAGTTGTGACTTGAAGCTGTAATTTACGGTTTCAAAAGCCTGCCTGGTACGCAGCATTAGCCAAAACGACCGGATCGCTTACTTCTGCTTTAAAAACACTTTTGAGCTATATGTCTTGTATGAAAAGTACCACTACTACTACTTTTCATAATTATTGACTGTTTCATGGATGAAAGGGAACAAAAAAGTGTACGGTAGTCAAAATGTAAACGGGTGCTTTAAAGTGAGGAGAGGGGGAAGGAACTCATCCCACACCTCAGAATGAGCATCACAGCGCATTTTTGAAAAAGTACAGTCAGGATTGACCTAGATAAATATGCTGAATAACCCCCCCTCCCCTTCCCCCTCACCACACTTAGGTCCATCAATTATTAATTCATGCTGCTTAATCTGAAGGCCACAGACTCTGCAGTGTGTCCTAAATGAGTGTGCCAGGACATAAACAATAGAAAAAAAGGAAGCGCCTGCTGCCTGGATAAGCCTCCCCTCCTGGACTCAGGTCACACTGATAGTGGCTTAAAAAACCGAGGAGGAAATGATTACGTTGAATCTCCTATCCACAGACTGCAACTTTGTCGTGGTGGTGAGGCTTGCGTACTCCTGAGAACAATGCTGATGGGGTCTTATTCCCCTGGTAGGTCCAACCATACCAGACAGGTCAAAGGGGCGGAGTCACATGAATGTAGTCCATGGTCCTCCAGGCTGGGCGGTTTGGCATGGGGCTAACTACCCCACCCTGTAAAAAGCGAGTTACGAATAATAATTTAAATTTAAATGCAGCAATCCAACACAACTCCAAGTCAAAGGCATCACTGAACGTCAGTTTAAGGATTAATTGAACTCACTGTTTCTCTGTGCTGGAGTTATAACGCACTGACTCACCACAGAGACCTTAAACTCACCACAGAGCAGAATGATGGCCAGCGATGCTGCCGTTAGAGACATGTTTACCGAATACGCAATCACGTTTATGTGATATGAACGAAACCAAGCTCAGTCCTGGTGGGTCCAGCCCATTATAGCTGCTGTTACAGTATGTGGCATTGCATAAATAAGCAGCCGGGGACAGCGCTAGCAGGATACTTGATGTTTTAGCCCAGTGCCATTGATTGAACACCGGCAAAAAAAGTTGCGATTAACGTGCATAAAAACACGTTAACCTTGACAGCCCTATTAAAATTCAACATTTTTCTACCAAAGTCAATACCAAAGTGCCATAAACGACGCCCCTGCCTTAATGAATGAAAACCAAATTGATGGAGGACATTCGTCATAGGCCTATTCACCCTGGAGGATCAATTGACCCTTTGTTGGCCTTCTGATTGGTCTGCTGTTCCACCAATCAGAGCGCTTCTCCCCATGTCACGTGTTGCGCAACATTCTAAGGTTGGACAACCCTGGAATGAAACCCTATGAAACAAGATAGGTAGACAGCAACTTTTGGGCTAAAACTACTTTATAATTTTTCAATATGGTTAAAATGTGTGCCTGGGGTTCCTGCAATAGCAACTCACAATATCTGGAACGTATTGGAGTCATTTTTATCCCATTCCCTAAACCAAGACATCAATAAACATACTTAGCCTATGTACTGTATATAACATATTAACTTTGACGTTCTGTTACAGTATGTATTTAGTTGAGTGAGCTTAATAATAGGGTTTGGGGGTGGTCCACTAGGGGGAGCTGTAGGCATAGGTCAGGGGTTAACTGCAAAGTTTTGTTTGTTGTTGTTGTGTGCAGTCCTCATGAGAACTGAGCCCGTTTTCCCTGGCTGTATTACTGAAGTGCTAAGCTCATTCATCCTCCAGTCCACTCTCTGGTCGTGTTCACAAACAGAGAAGATCTAATACCTTCAAAGTTATCTAGCAAACGTAACATTACCGCTACTAATGTCTTTTGAACTTTGTGAAGTTTTACGAGGAGAAACGGGAGATCGGCGGAGATTAGCTTGTAGCTAACGTTAGCTAGCGCCGTTAGCTACTAGCTAGTGAGTGACCAAAACAATGATTTTTCCCCACTTTTCGGAAAAGTCAGGTAATGCCGTTCAACCGCTCTTTAGCCACGTCTGTCTTCTATCACGGACACCATTTTTCTGATGTGTAAGTTAATTCAAATTTTCCTTACTAGCAATTTAAATCTGCCTAATTTTCAATGGTTTCCAATGGGAGTTGACCCTTCCGTGACCATTGTTTGTCCAACCTAGCAACAGTAACCGTGGGGGGCGGGGCCTTGACAAAGGGTCAATTGGCTTAAGAAAAGGAAAGAACATTGACAATGTGGATTTTACAGAATTCTGTCTACAAATGATGATGTTGAACAGTTACTTTCTTCCTCTCAGATTACATGGCTTTCCTCTAATGTTTTATTCAAACTAACAGCACATGTCCGAAACTTCTGTACAAATCCTGCAAAATACCATAATGCTGCATTAACTCTCAGGCTGTGTTAACTCCAGCATGGAAAAAATGTGACCCACTTCTGACTGTGTTCACTGAAGCTGCACTGCTTTGTTGAAGCTGCTGAGTGATGATCCGGCCCTTTGACAGGTCATGTCATGTCATGTCATGACATGACATCAGGTGAGACAAGACTTTTTACCATAGAGATAACAGTGTACTGATTTGGTTTCTGATTTATCACTGTTTGTACAATTTAAATCAGCCTTTTATCAAGATCATCTATTCTGTCCATAAATGCCCACTAATAAGTTCATGTGACTTATGTTGTCCATATTGAACCACAATGAAAAACAAAACAGAATTAAAAAAAAACTGCAGCTGCAGCTTTCAAACAAGGCAAAAAATAAAAAATAAAAAGTAACACACTCGACCCATCGGAAATGTTAAGCTCTGCAGACCACACACACCAAAGTTCCTGATCCTTTGGAAAGTACTTCCCCTCTGACCAGGGACTGTTCTGGCCTCCTGGGGGAAATTCCCTGTGGTCACAATGTGACTTGAGAGATGCACCTATGCCTGCTGCTGCAGTCTGGCTGCAGGGTTTAAACCTGTGACGTTAGATGAAGCCTCCCCCAGCTAAGCCCTCACCTCACACAGTGTGAACCACTGGCTCGGGTCCATCAAGCCACCTGCCTCCGTTTCTCCTTTGTCGTGCAACAGGGAAAATCCTATTATATTTTCTTTTGCTCTGTCTCTGTTCCCTAGATAATAAAAGAAACAGCCAATTGATTATGTATGCTGTTATCTGACTAGTTACACTATGGTGATGAATGCAGTGAGTATGCACAGGGATGCATTTTACCGTACAGACACAAACAGCTTTTGATGTAATATATTTTGTTTACAACGGTGGAATTCAAAGGACACATACTGTAGTGTCTGCATAGTCACACAGTATGGGGTGTGTGTGTCTTTGTGATCTTCTTTGCATCTTTATTTATGCTGACAACACAACACATTTATATTTATCATACACACATTACACATTCACTCAATGGAAAACATGCACATGGCTCAAATTTAGATGCACATATGAGGGTCTATATGGAGTCAGGTGCTAAAGTCTGAGACCACTTTCCTGTTGGAACGTGTATGCACACACACACCTGTTGGTACACACACACTGACGCACACACACACCCCAACAGATGATCCACTGGGGAGAGATTTATTTGTGGCTATGCCGTCCAGAGGCCCGCCTATTGAGGGTTGGCATGGCGATATATATCACGCTGTGACCTCATATCCTGTTTGTCGGTTTGTGTCTCAGCAGGTGTCTGTGAAGGACACTCCGTTAGTCAGGAAGTTACTTTGACAAAGTCCTTGAAAAGCAGCCCCACGTGTACAGCACCTGGCTCTGGGCCTGTCTCTAATTTAATTTACCCAAAGGTTATAAAGCACATTAAAAATGAAATAAAAGTGCATGTTATTGTTTTGGTGGAGCGCGATTTTCACAGCACTTAAGTCAAAGATTCAAGCATACCTGAGCTTAAGCCACGCGACCCACCATGCCAGAAAAAAGCTTCAAATGCAGCGATGAGAGTGGAGTCCTGCACATGTTCTCTTTAAGTGGTCTCCATTTGATTGCCTGTGAATATATCCACTATTAGTACAAGTGCGATTTTCACTTTTGTGTGTAGCCTCATGCGGTTAAGGGATAGCAAATAGGGGCGCAAAAGTAGGTTAAGAGAGTGTCACTGTCACCTCTTGCTTGTAAGCTGTAATCTAAACTGTATGCCATTAATTAAGGTGCTGTCAAACAGCTCACAGTTATGGCCGCCTCCTTGTGTAAAGATGATGGCAGCCACTTCACACGGGAGCTGCAGCAACAAGGGCAGAGAGGACGCTTAACACTCTCTGCGTGTGGTTTTATTAGCCGTGACGGCCCCCCACCCCAGTCGAGGGGTGTTTGGCTCGGTGTAGCCATGGTAACAGCAGAACTATGGAGTAAAATGTAAGACCTAATTTTACTGGTAATTTTACTAGGGGCCACAGCGCTGTAATATAACCCCTGGTCACATTATTGTCCTGAGTCATTATTTTTAATGCAACTGAATTGTTGGAGTGTTTTGTCCCTGGTGTCAGGTCTTTTCCAGGTAGGCTACCATGCGTTTTATTAACTTGATTATATAGGCCTACATTATTGTGTTGAGCTGTCCAGGCCTGATTTGTACTGGAAATAGCTGAAACATGTTTATAAAAGGCCACAGAGTTATGTCAGGTTCACGCTTGAATCAACTAGTTTGCAATTTCACGTCTTAAAATTCAGTATTTTGCAATAATTAAAATACAGCTGTGCAACATTCCTTATCTGCTACTACTTTCACTATGTGTGTACATTACCATCTTTATTTATGTTTTAGAAACAATTTTATTTTTCCATATTGACAGTTTACCGTCCATTTTTTATTTTTACGGTTCTTGTAGTTTGGACCAACAAAAATCTTACAATGAATCGTAATGATGTTATGTAATTATTATGAATTTTTTTCTTCATGGTTTCTCACATCTTCACTTGTGCTTTTTGAAAAAAAATAATAACAACCAAAAAAACAACAACCTTCCATCTACCTTTTTTCCCCACTACCTCTAGGCAATTTATTCACTGTTAGCTACTGTTTTTAATGTGTTATTTCTATTTGAGCTGTTTAATTATTTTATATACCATATCTTTCATGTGTAGCACTTCTAGCCACATTAAATGTAATGAAAGGCTATATAAATAAAAAAGATATGAATATGATATTTATTTCAAATGACTGGGAGCTGAGTGGGATATTAATTAACATAAATAATGAACTCAGTAAATGATTAAAAATAAGCACAGTTTCATTTTGTATGGGGAGAAACTGAATGATTTGCTGCCAAATGATACATGTGACCTCAATCTGAGAGTGGGAGTGGTTAAATGAGACTGGTGATGGTAAAAAGAAGAGAAAAAAATTGCACCGTGTGTAAGAAGTTTCAAATGCCACATTCTGCAATTCAAATTCATGAAAATCAGAAATCACCATACTGAGTCGCCAGGGAGCAAGTTGGCCTGGTGGTAAAGAGGCTGAATGGAAATCAGACGGGCTGCTGGCTCCATCCTGGCATTAACTGGGAACTCTCCAGCTGTGAGCCGGGGACCAGAAGGTGGTTTGTTTTACATTCACAGAGCCACGAAACATTATTCAAGAGCCTCTGAGCATGACACTGAGCTACCCCAGGAGAGGGGCAGGAGGTGTATGTGTGTGTCTATGTGTGTGTTTCTTGCAAATGACTAACAATGTAATTCACCCAAAAGATAGAAAGAGATATTTCCTTTTTCTTAGCAGAGCAGGCGTTGATGCACTGATAAAAAAGGAAAAGAAAACCAGAGTGTCTAGTTCCCAGACACCACTCTCAGAAATAATTAAACACGACAACAACTGTGTGAGAACATGAGACAGTAATGGCTACTTAAAACAAGTACAAGAGGGGGTTTTATAATGTTTAGTGACACGGTTCCCTAAATTGAGCAACCTGACAGCATCAAAGAGAGTGTGGGGAGAATTTTCAGTTCAAGCCATTTACACATTCAACACTTTATTTTCTCATTGAAGGAACATGTTTGGCTCTGAAGTCAGATACAGCCCACTTGCTCTTTGCTTCTTGTTAAATAATGTAGGAGTGGTGTATATATTTGGATCCCACTGTATACTCAAGTGCAGTGAATGGTACAAAGATAAGTGGTAAACTACCTAAGCTAAAAGGCTTAGGAAAACTGTAAAATCATAAGTGCGGATACACACTGTTTTCATAGATTCACTGCAGCAACAGAAACACATTAAGGTTAGAAAAGTTACAGTAAAGGGGCTATTTTTAAATTGACATATAGCCAGTTAATATTAATATTGCACTGCTTCTTCAGGGCTGCCTGGATGCTACAGTGACTCAGTATCCGGAAAATGATGAGACTTGGTTAGGTGGTTAACATATTTCAGTCAAATGGGATGAAATGGATACTGTACAAAATGACTGGGTGTAAAGGAATTAACTCAAATTATGAGTTTAAAACTTGAAAAAAAGAAAGACA
Source organism: Trachurus trachurus (assembly GCF_905171665.1). Classification (NCBI taxonomy): domain Eukaryota; kingdom Metazoa; phylum Chordata; class Actinopteri; order Carangiformes; family Carangidae; genus Trachurus; species Trachurus trachurus. The sequence continues at coordinate 22,053,428 of NC_139896.1, read as the reverse complement.
GATCACACCTCTACAATCACACATCCACTCTGTGCAGCTGTCCACATACCTTTGGTCATATAGGACAGATAGATAGATAGATAGATGACCAGGTTAATGTAGGGATGTAGAAATACATCAGCACTGGGGCTCACTTTTGCAGCTGGTCTGTTATCTGTAACAACTGCAACTCATTACACATGGGAAAGAAAAAGAGACACACACAAACCAAGTCTGAAGGTAGGAAGAAGAGGAAAGACGAAGATACACCCACAGTCTGTGATACTTGAAGACAAAAAAGTGGTGGTGGTGGTGGTGGAGGAGGAGGAGGAGGATGATGAGGAGGAGGAGAAACAAGTGAGAGAGATCGAAAGAAACACACCAGGGAAATTAAGATGTCATGTTGATCTTTGGTTCATTCACAGCCAAGTTCATTTTGGAAGAAACAGTTTCCTCTTTATTCACAGACTGGCAAAATAAGAAAAGAAAAGACAGAGAATGGGATTAATAAAGATGTCATCCATGCTTCAGTGTTGCAACCATGGACCAAAAACAGTCATGTGTAAAACCTTAAACTATCCCCCTGAATATTTGATATTTGAAAAACAAAACATGACATGCATCACCCTCTCCCTATGGGAGAACGCTTTAGAGTTCTTCACAAACCCATCTTTTATGTATTTGTGTATTTGTGTTGGTGGTGTTTGTTGTATATTAAATGAATCCACATCCCTCTGAAAATCAAAAAAGATCACTGGCGAGTTGAAAGGGAATTAATTGAGTCCACATTTTGTTCTGTCCTCAGAAGAATCTGTTGGGCACAAACCAACAAGATCTTCCTCGCATGAGAAAGAGAAACATATTTCTCTTCATCTGTAATTACTGACGGTTCGTTGAGCAAAGCACAGCACTTAACATTGACCTGCTGCAATGGAGCTGCTGAGAGGTAAAACGAATAGGTGAAGACTGTGAAGAAACGCTGAAAGAAAGCAAAGTGAGGCTGAAACCAACACAGATAATCAACCCTGTCTCCTAAAAACATATGTAAATGAAGTAATAAATTATCAAGTGCATTTTTCACACATGGTGCTGCATTTGTTCATAACAGTTTCCGACTGATAAAAAGGAAACATTCATATTTCGCTCAACTCTTTAACTCTGAACTGGATGATGATGAGAAAAACACACAGCAAACCAATCAAACTCAACTTGTTTTCCAACACCACTAACAGTCTTCACAACTTCTGTCACACTCGTCCATTGTGTTGTGGATTTTTGCAGCGGCTGTGTTCTTACATTGATGACATGTTATTTCTGAATGTGTAATGGGTTTGTACTGTATCTTTGCATGTGTTTTCTTACTCAGGGTGTTGAGCTCTCAGGGCCACTGCATCTAAGTCTTTTATTTTGCAAATGTTCATTAGTATTGCAATAATTATTTAATGCTTTATGTAGCTTGATGTTGCAACTCTTCTCTCATCTTAAACACACTGAAGTTGCCTGTTGAAACTACTGTTTTTTACTGTTGAAAGCAAATGAATAAATGAATGTGTTTTTCTCCGGTGTTGGTGTTGAAAGGGATTTAACGTGGATCAATTAGCTGAACAAATTCTGTTGCATTGGGTTTCCTTTCAAAAAGTGTGTTTTCCCAGCACAGACTTTTTGAAACGTGTGGCATTAATTGTTTTGGAAGGTCCTGATAATTGAGTCTCATATTTTGGCCAACATGGGCTGTCTAGACAGTGTTGGTATAATGTTCCACCAAGTGGAAAAAAAACCTCTGGCAGTTAGTGTTTATTGCCCTTGACAAAGTTTTCCACCCATTTGCATCCATCTCCTATTAATTGTCTATTGTTTATTTACACCTTGCTGTGCCAACCAGATGAGAGTTTGTGTCAGAGGGAATAAATGTTCCCCTCTTTACCCCCTGATGTCACTTCCTTTTTCTCCATCTTTATGTCTGGCCCCTGCTGTCTCTCACTCCTTTCTGTCTCTCATTTGTCTTTCTCTATATTTGCATTGTCTTTTTTCTTCCCCCACATTTCACTTTTACTCCCACTCCTTCTATCCCTTCATCTCCCCCTTTGTCTCCACCACTCAGGAATGAAATTAATTGGTGAGGTGTCGAAAATGCAAATTGTTTGGGTTGGCTAATTATCCCAACATATGCTGTTTGAAGTGTCGCAATTTGAGTTTTTCCCCCCTCAGTGTTGTATTTCCGGCTTTATGAACAAGACAGAAAATATAGGTTTTGAGCTGCTGTGGCAGCTGTAATGGTGTCTCATAATGGTGCTTCATGCCTGACAGCTGATGGTCAATATTAAACATCTGTGTTCTGCTCGTAATTAGATGGTTGAGAATTTACTCAGCGTTCACTGCTCTTTTGTTAAGTGGTTTACACTGGCACACACGCGTGCGTGCACACCAGGGCCACTACCAGAGATAACTGTTTGTCTTTCAGTGTGGCATCTTGTGAGGAGCGGATCAGGTAATTGGACTGGGTTTGGTCTCCACCAGTTCAACAGGAAAACATCTGGCTCTTTAGCGGCTGAATGCTGCAACACAATATAAGGAGCCCCAGAAGTGCTTCTTTATAAACATCTTGAGTCAGCAGTATTGACCCAAACATTTCTAATACTGTAAATGCCCAATTAAAAATCAACTTTCTATATTATATTATAGAAGTTCATTATGTCCAAATGTAGTTTCTACTAGATTCTTCCACATTTGATATTCCAACAACTAGACAGACAGACAGACAGACAGACAGACAGACAAACAAACAGACATTTGTAGCAAGCATTTATTTTTCTCATGGATTTCTCTGCTGGACTGACATCCACTGACTATCGTCTGTGACAAATATCACAATAGTGAAACCATCCAAAACAAGCTCAAGCCACTTCAGCTTCACACATTATAGCGTCTTTTTATCTCGATGAGCTTTTCATCATGGAAATGTTTTTCTGATGTTCACTCTGCTTTATGGTTTTAAGATTGTAGGATTCATTTGAAGAAAGCCTGTCCTCCACAAAAAAATACTTATTTATATATATATATATTTTTTTTTTTTTTGCTGTTTTAAAAAAAATCCATTTGAAGGCCTTCGGAATTATAATTCATGTCCAAAATTGAAAACTTCTCCATGAAAGCTGATGAGTTCCCTTTTATTGAAAAGAGAAATTATTAGAAACAGACCGTCCTTAAACCTGATATCACCCCAGTGATCCTAAATGGCTGATGAGGGGCTCTTATTAAATTCTCCATGGCTATAACCAGAGAATCAGCCATCATCATTAGACAATTGAGGAAACATCTCTCACTTTCCTTGATAAGGTGAGAATTTTTCAAGAAACCCAAAGAAGGTATTATTCCAGGATCTAACTGAGCTCTTCTGTGGACATACCAGCAGGTGAAACTACTTTTTCCTCTTGCTTCTTCAGATTAGGTTTTCAAAGCTGAGTTTTTATCTCACTGTTTGTTAACATACAGCCCCCCAGACTCCAGCTGAGGCCCCGAGAGTCCCACATTTAATGTCTATGAGCTGAAGCAGCCCATTTAATGGACTGAGGTGTGATTACATCCTGGAGAGCTTAATTTAGATAGCAGCCAAGTGATCCTCCACGCCTGTTGGGGGGCTGTTATTAAACCTATGCAGAAATCAATGTAGAGGAGTCCATTGCTCCGACAAAGCAACAGCAACATGATTTATAACGTGTTTGGGTAAACTATCGATTTATAATGTGGTGGAAGCCATCGATGTTGTTTTTCCTATTAGATGAGAGTAAACACAGCTAGCCGTGAGTAATGGATTGTGACCTCCCGCTCCCTCCCCCGCACTCACAGACACTGTGTGAGAGACACATGCACACATTCAATCGTAGAGAAATATGTAGCTACATGCGCTAATGCTGCATGAAGACAAAGGCAGAGTTACAGGGTGTGCAATTGGAAATGTATAAAAGACACCATGCAGCATTTAAAAGGAAATTTACCAAGCATGTAGACCCTCACAAGCATTTACACTGCAGCCCAAGGTTAGCTTGCATTAACATTGTTGCTTATGGACATATGCACACACCAACCCACATACAGTGCACAGACATGTGTGAGTATGCAGAAACACATCTGCACACTCTTATATCTGAATTATAACTTTTAAAACGCAGAGCATTAAAAGAGGGTGATCATTCAAAATCTACAGTAAACACAATACCACTCAAACACAGACAGGCCCTGCACGTATGCACACACACACACACACACACACACACACACACACACACACACACACACACACACACACACACACACACACACACACACACACACACACACACACACACACACACACACACACACACAAACGCCTCTGTTATTTACATTTTAGACATTTAGCTGATGCTTTTATGCAGAGCGACTCTGTGCTAGCAGCAGAGTAAGTCAACACTCATGAATCACTGCACGACCCAGGAATAAAGAGATGCAAACACACCTACTCATACAACCGCATGCTGATACATACAAACTGCAACTGTTTTAATTCAAGACCCAATAATTAACATAAATAACGAGGTACAGGGGTTTGGATTCTGGTGTGTTAATGCTGCTGATTAGTTATGACAATGGAGTTGTTTCTTAGGACTCACTGCTTTACACTTCATTTTTATTTGTGGGAACTTTTCTCGAAAATCGCATATCCATAATAAAATGAGTATATCTCTGCAACCACAAGGTCTATTTGAATACTTTTGGTGTCATAGTGAAGGGAAACAATTGAGAGATTGCTGAGATGTGTAAATTTCAGTATTACTGGTGAAGAGTAAATGAAGATGACACACAGCAAAAAATTTAATAAATGTAATGTTCGCCAGTGTCCTTCAGAATGATGCTGCTAAACCTCTCTCAATTGTACAATGTATGAACATGTATCTCTTGATTCTGATAAAGTGAAGCAGTACAAAATTATTGAGATTTTACTAGAGGCAAGCTTTCCAAAATGCAATTTTTTGGCACAACTTGGAACCACCTGCCTCTATAAACCATTGTTTAATCTTTATTTTCACATAATTTGCATAAACTAACTGAAAAAGAATCAAGCGGGACTAAATAACAACTAGGCCTACTTTATAGGCCCTCTGTGTCCCTCTGCGTAAATCTGCACTGACCCGGTTATTAAGGTGCAGTTATGCCGGGCACTATCTCTGCAGCGGATTGGCTGATTCGAGTGATTGACAGCTCATTAGAACCGTTAGAGCCAATAGAATGAAGCTATACCCACGTTGATGTGATCAAAACAGCAAAGGTAAGAGGAAATTTACAGCCATGTTTTGGCCAAGCAGTGTCTGTGTTTGCTGGACTTTGCTCGTTTTTGGCTTCTCTCTCTGCCGTGCTTCTTTGTAGCCACTATGTGTCATTCCAATCTTTGTAGCCAGCTATTTCATATGAGCGGTAGCTGATGTGTTTTGCATAATGTAGCCTACAGTAGTATACGAGCCAGAAATGTGGCGACTGGGTCCACACAGAGGTGCTTCATGAAGTTTGATGTTTAGTTGTTTATTTGAGTAGTTTGGGCTGTGTTTGGGTCATATAATTATGGTTTTTACACGTTGTAGACCAGCTTCTGCTGTTTAATTTGATGTAAGATATGACTATATTCTTTTATAATTGGTGCAGCAGTGGCTCTGTGCTTGTTCTGTATGTCTTCCAGTCCCTCAATTGGGGAACAGTGGCGTTTTGTCACCTTCATCAATTGTGTAATTTGTGTTGCCATCAACCCTGCCACAGAGTGATAGCTGGGTTATTGGGTCACTGGTCAGAGGCTGCAGGTGAAGAGATTGTGTCCAAGAAAGAGGGGGGGGGGGGGGGGGGGGGGGATTTAAACAAGAAGAAGCTCTCTCTTAACTTGAAAGTGGGTGATGAAAAACTTGTAAAACTTTGTCTGTATAAACACCTTAGAAAAGGGCCCCAACTTGGCCAGGGGCAGCCCCGTACACACACACACACACACACACACACACACACACACACACACACACACACACACACACACACACACACACACACACACACACACACACACACACACACACACACACAGCAAGGGACGTGATGGTGTGTAGAATATTACTTTCTTCACTGCTGTCATTAGAACTGGCTGAATGACCTCCATCAGCATCACAGTTCGTTCAGAGACAAACTCGTCATGGTGTTAACTGTGGGTCACCCTCTGACACGCACTCTTAAACACAAGTATGCAAGCTCATGTACACTGATCGGCACACACAAACATGCTGCATTCAGTAACAGTCACACACACACACACACACACACACACACACACACACACACACACACACACACACACACACACACACACACACACACACACACACACACACACACACACACACACACACACACACACACACACACACACATATACACACACACAGGAAATCACAGAGAAAGCCATAATAGGACTGAGCCGATATTGATACTTTCCAGGCGTGTCAAGAGTTTAATCAATACTGACCTTGGTAGGAAAAAAGACTTTCTCCCACATTGAACCAATGTGTGTTCATACATGCTGCCACTCTCAGCGTGGCTCATGTTTTGTACAGTAGGCTAGTTGTTGTGAAATACTTTTCTACTATTCAACGTCTGATTGAAGGAGTTGGTATCCTTGTTGTTGTGGCCATACAGACTCATGAGGATGTCTAGAAACTCACATCAGTGGTCAAGGGGTAGTAGTTTCCAAGTTTGGATGGTTGAGTACTCACTGTATTTAATTTCACCCACCATGTTTGGACATTTTTTGGGCTGTAAGCTATTCAGACATTTCCATTAGTTTGTAAATGGGCAAACAAATGCAGCTAATAGGCTTCACTGTTTCAGCAAGCTGATCGACTATCCAATGTGTCACGAACATATAAGCCCTGTGTCCTAAAATTACATTTATGCACCACTTCAGAAATTAATTTCCTTAATGTGTTTTGGGGGAAACATAATTGCTACCTTTATCATGTTCATGTGAAGTAAATGAACATTAGTCAGATGGTAGTGGGCTGGGTGGATGATCGGTGATAAGGTTCATCATCCAGAGACATGGTTTATATTCGACCACAGAATATCTGACATGATGTGGATATGATAAAAAAAAACAAAAAAACAACTGAGGTATATTTAAAAGGAAGCAGCTCTTTCACATTTTGACCATCCCCACTACAGAGTGGTCTCAAGTCAGGCATTTCACTCCAGTCTGATCCTGGAGCTGCTCACTGGGCGTCAGATTAGACTGTGGCTGGGTAGCCTCCAGGTGTGAATGTGTATAATTGTGCATTCATGGGCAGCCACATTAGAGATCCTCATTGGATGTGTTTTCATAAAAGGCACCAGTGGCGTGTTTGTTTTTAAAACTCCATCCGAATCAGCACCAACAGCAGCGGGGTCTCTCTGTTCACGCTGCAGAGTTTTGCTGTTATTTGGAGGGGTGTGTGTCCATATTTGGACCAGTTAATGTATACGATTTAGCAGCGAAGAAGCAGGTTAAGCTACATTGTTAAATAATAGTGTGCTCAAGCGTTTGATAATAATAATGTGGTGCTTTATGCAAAAGTAACTTTATCATACATTGTGACAAATAATGTCCAGATATCCTCAAAGGCCTCAATGCATTTGGCATAAGTAAAAATGCTAGTTGCTATTAGCAGATATGGTCTAGCTTGTCACTGCAGTTGATTCATTTCTAACAACTGATTTAAACTATTTGTTGGATCAAAGCTCTTAAATCTGTGTTAACATGTTATTATTGCGTTAACTTTGCATTAACCTTGGCGGTCCTGAGTAAAAATAAGTTATTATAAATTAAAATAAGTAATTTGATGGAATAGTAGTGAATGAGAGCACAAGACTCTATAGTGGGAACTTTTAGTAACTATGTAGCCTAGCCTGTGATCTTTACTGTACCTGCTGCTCCTTAATGGCAGCATCTCTGTAGCGACTGCTTCTGTCATCAAACTCTTATATATCCCACATTTGCTGCTTCGCTTCCTCACTTGTTGCTGATTATCAATGAGTGCAAGTACAACACAATCAGACTGTCACCCACTCTTTGATTGCTATTTTGATAATGTCACTATTTCGATGATAATCCCATCTCCATCTTCATCCTGTCTCGCTGTGGCTCGGCCCATGGGGTTTGTAGCACAGTGATGAATAGTGAAAAGACACCAATATGTTGCATGTATCAACACAAGGAGGATAGAGATAGTTGAGGATGTGGGGGTGGGGTCTAACAAATTCCTCTTTAGCCCACAGCTGGAAAATCGTTTCAGATGCATTTTGCGTGTGTGTGTGTTTCCTCATTTGCATGTTTTTGTTTGTTTGTGTGCCGTCAGTATCAGCCATTCTGTCACTTGCAGTCTGATTGCTATTTTGATCATGTCAAATCCCCAGTCAGTCACCGTGTGCATCTGTCTGGCTCTGAAACAAACCTCATGTCACTCTTTCTTTCATTCTTTCTCTCTCTCTGGTCTCTGGAATTGTTTTCTCTCCTTACAAGTCTGTCGTTTTTTGTCTTTCTCTGTTTTCTCAAAATCTGCCAGTGTCTCTTTCTCTCAGTCCCCTGAGAATCACCCTGATCACATTAGCACATTCTCTGCTGATCCTGTAACTCGGCCTTTTTACACTGGAGATTTTAGCTCATCTGATAAATGAATACAGTTTGTGATCCTCGCAGTATTCCTCACATAGCTTTACAATTCACGACTTTACTACGCTACAATAGGTGGCGATTGGATAAGCAAGACAAGCAGTGTTTTATCCAGTTAAAGTTAGAGATAGACATCAATTATAACGATAAGCTACCAAAGTGGAAGCAATATCTCTCCTTAAATCTGACCTCACAACAGCAACCTGTCTTAAAAAGGAACTGATACTGCCTGTTTGCATCCACATTATAAGCACATAAGCTTGCTTGACTTCCACCTGGCATATCTATAATTTCTGCCCATGTCCCTTTGACAAGGGCTGGAGCTTTTCAAGCAAAGAGGTGAAGCACTGGATATATCATTTTTGAACATTCAATGACTGAGGTAATGGATAATGGACTAGTAATGAAGTGGTGAAGTGTATCCTATCCTTCACTTGATTTCTGCTGTTCTGAGATCAGTTATTATATTGTAGCTTTTATCAAAATGACCGTCATATGTCTTCCTCAAAAAATATTAATTGACATCCCTTTGTTCTTAAACCAAAACAATCATCCGTCCTTGATCAGTATGTTCTCATATTTATACTATATTTCATACATTTGTCTGCAGGTTGAATGTGTGTGTGTGTGTGTGTGTGTGTGTGTGTGTGTGTGTGTGTGTGTGTGTGTGTGTGTGTGTGTGTGTGTGTGTGTGTGCTTTATATGAACATAAAATATAAAGAAAGTCAATATTTGAACAAATATAGGAAACATGTCCTTGTGTGTGGTTTATTGTGCATTTTCTAGGATGTGTGACTCAAACACTTGTCACTCGCAGCCTCATTGCTGTTTCCCATCCCGTCATATTCTTGATTCCTCAGTTGCTTGTCGTCTGTCAGCGTCTCAGAATAGGCCCACATTGTTCTCTTATCAGACAATCTACATGTGTCACTTTCATAGCTTCTTGCCACTGAAATAATCCTGACTGAGGCTCATGTGCAGTCCTGAAATACAATGAACAGGGAAAACCTTATTTCAAGTATAAATTACAGATGTGCAGAGGGTCAATATAAATACAAAGAGCCACAACATGTGAAAGCAAATTAAGATGGTCCACCAATAACAATAGTCCCCCAGGAGAACTGTGTTGTCAGCAGTGAAATGCCACCCATCACATGCACTTTACACCCTGTGCAATAAAATTAAATTAAATGCAATAAATCTGGCCACTGGCCACTCCATCAGGTTCAAATCCAGTGCATTTAGGCATGCAGACATGGTGAAAATTATTTTTAAACTGAGCACTTCAGATCATCTCAAACTGGGTTTTTGAACATGACAGACTCCTTGGTGAATCTACAACACCACAAATTAAGGCAGTTCTGAGGCAACACAGGGTCCAACTCAATAAAGTGGTCGCTGGTAGTGTACAGTGATAGTGACCTATCTACAGTACTGGCAAATGAAAGCCACTGGAGGTTATAAGGTTCTTCTGTATGACTTTCTTCCTGTGCACATGGAGGAGCATACAAAGTCAGTGTGATATGCTGAGCTCTAAACTATAAGAGGCGTGAGGCCGTTATACTGTGGAGACAATTTCCCAGCTGTCTGTTTGCTGTATTGGCCAGTGTTGGACCTGCTGTCAGCTGTTCATTTAGACTGCACCAGCTATTGGTCGGTGGGAATGTGTTGGCATCGCTGGATTTTTCCCAATACCGGCCCCTCAATTCTCTCTCCCCTCTCTATCTAAAGTGGGAGATCCCTCTATGGTGAATGAGATGAGACAGTTGTGTGTGTGTGTGTGTGTGTGTGTGTGTGTGTGTGTGTGTGTGTGTGTGTGTGTGTGTGTGTGTGTGTGTGTGTGTGTGTGTGTGTGTGTGTGTGTGTGTGTGTGTGTGTGTGTGGCTTGCTGGCTGGGAGAGTGGTTGGGTGTCTGATTTGGAGGCTCCCTCTCTGTTTGATTGGGTATCCGCCGCTGTGTGTTTGTGTGTCTGCGTGTCTGCCTGTGATTCTCTTTGATTGGCTGTCTATCACTCTGTGTGTGTGCTTGTGATATTGTTCAGCTGTGCGAGCGAGTATCTAGTTATAAACCCACCTTCCACCCCCCCTCCCACCACCACCTGTCTGTCATTGCTCGCATCTTTGTTGCCTGCCTGTCTGCCCCTCTTCAAATTTCACACCACCGCTGCCATTCATTTAAAATGATGCAAAAGAAGATTTGGAGGCACAATGTAAATACAAGCTGCATTCAGTGTTCAAAGAACCTGAAAGCAATTCTGAGCATATGCCTCCAAACATGCCAAACAGTCAATTTGCAACAGAATAATTTCCATGATGCAGGTATAGCAAATAGTGAGAAACCTGAAACATGGTGTATAACTAATGATGACAATAAGCCTCAGTGTTGTCAATTAGAAGCCCAGGTATCGTAAATGTGTGTTTGCTCCTGCTGCAATGGTTTCTTTTGTCACCTCCCAGCATGAAAGTTCAGGGCAGGACCTTTCTCTTTGTGGTTGGACAGAGGTTGGACGTTCTCCTTGTGCCAACTTCTCCTGTGTTCTGCGGCTTCCTCCCACCGCGCAGGACGTGCAGGTTAACTCACCACCCTAAATTGTCTGTGGGAGTGTGAAAGGTTGTTTGTACATGTCAGAGCAGTGATGGACTGGCGACCTGTCAAGGGTGAAGCCCGACTCTCACCTTTTGCCAGGTGGATGCAGTGATAAATCAAACTCAAACTCAAACTTTATTTATTTAGCACCTTTCATACAAAGAATGTAACACAAACACAAATCCACTGGTAATGGTATGTTTGCTAAAACAAGTAACTTATTTTTTGTGTTTACCACAGGCAACATGGACAGACAGATTCATTAAAACTCAAACTCAATAGGTTTTCATGAGGGACCTGACTGAGATACACCACTTAGGTCCCAGTTCTTATAATTATTAGTCTGTGTGACATTTTTCTAGCATGTTTCATTAAACACATAATAATCTTGTGATATAGAATTTATTGTCAACAGTAATTCTACCTATGTGTTTGTTGTAAATTTAATTTTAAGTAAGCAATTTCTTATGAGAAAGAAATTTGTTTGATAAGATCTTCCACTGCAGCATACTGCAAAACAAACCACAAATAATTGGTTGCCCCACCCCCCACCGACGTCCAGCAAATCATTTTAACCCACAGTGGCCCTATGGTTACATAATATTTATGCAAATTTTAATTTATCATATTTTTCTGATATTATTTAATATTAATATAATTAGTGTAGGTAACCAAGGCAACAAAACTTGACTGCTGAATGATGTTGATGCCGTAAATGTTGACATATTAATGCTATGTATCTAAATTATATTGAAATTGACACTACTCTTGTATTCCAAAGATAGTAAAAAATGAAACAGCAAACTGTATAAATGGCAAAACTTAATGCTGAAAGAGTCACTGATAAAACAGAATTTGACTTTGAGCATTCTTTCAGTTTTTCTTAGAGATCCACATTTCCCATTTCATCAAACACAACACCTCTTTTTCACATTCCTGTGGGACAAAGGACAGAGTGGTGGATCTATATAAATGTGACACATTTAATCTGATGCTGTCTGACCTCCTCTTAAGTCAAACAGGCAAGAGGAAAGAGGGAGGAGAACTGCGACTGTGTGTGACGACATTCAGACCTGCACTTGATGCCGTCACAGGTCGATAATGGTCACGGATTACTATACACCTCTTAAGCAGATCTCCTCAAGGCAAATTGTTTATGCAGGCTGTTTCTACTCCAAAGGACATTCACTGATCCTGAGGATATGCTGTACCTGGACTCAGGAGTTCAGTCCACTCATATGGAGTCTTTGTGCTAACTTAAGATAATCCTCTATTTACCTTTCAGATAGCAATCTTTTTACTTGCAGTAACTTTCCACCAGAGAATATTCAACAATTAACAACAGAGGTTGTGCATTATTATCCCAATTATTCATATAAGTTTGCAGCGAATAAGGGAGTCATCTTCAGATGGTATGAAACATTACCACATTTGTTCAGTACACAAATAGGGAAATATAACTGAAGCAAAATAGTTCTCCTGAACCTTAAAAAGGAGGAATTTATTTGCCAATGAAGAGGCTCTTCTGAACTGTTTCCTAACTTCTCTAAATGGCCTCAAAGGGGCGGCGATTGGCAAAGTGGACCTCAGAGTAAGAACGTGCTCCTTTAGCTTGCTATTACAAAGACAATCAAGGTGGATGTGAGTGCACACAGTGGACTTCTCAGGGCAGGAAGCATCTAAGCAGGGTGGTATGAGTGAGCCATGGCTCTTTTCAAATGAATCATAGCTAAGTAGCCCAGAGCTGAGGGACAAGTTGGCTCATGGGTAATTTGGCTCTTAGCTCAGGGGTCAAAACTTCCAAAAGCCCTCATTAGAGAAGCATAAAGGCAGCACTGGGATTCATATTTTGGCCAGACAGTGACAACACTGTAATATAGAAGATTTGGGAGACTGAACACATTAATGTTGGGGGAGGAACAAGGATGAGTGTGAGAGGGGATTCCTCCGCTGCATTATTAATATCTAACCAGTGAAACTGCGCTACATGGAATACTCTTAAAATATCCCCAAATAACTTGGAGTAAATAAAGTAAATAAATATATGACACTGAATATAAGATGCTGAACATAAAAAGTCAATGCACAATATAAAACTGACCTATGAGAAGTACAGTGAGATTAATACAGCCTGCAATGTATGGCATCATTTTGTTGGGTGAATCAGACACAGTGGAAGATAACAGCACTGTGGGGAAGAAAGGAATGATAGTCAAGCATTAGAAATATATTTTGCGGTAGGGTACCACTGTCTCTTTTCTTTGATTTATCCAAAACCACAACAGGTTGTTACACAGGGTATGGAACCATTTGTTTATACTGTATGTTCCTCAAAAGATCCACAATTTGATTTGCTTTCCCCAAAGGCCATTTGTGACCTCACAGTACCCTCTAACTTTTAGTACCATATCAAATCAGTGTAATATCTTTATATACTACAATTACACAACAACAGAAAGCAGTATTTTACCAGTAGCCTACCAATTTATGAAAAAGTATGGATAATGTTCTAGGCCTGTGTCCTGAAATAGCGCCTATGGTGGCAGGTATGGCTGGTTATTAAAGTTACCATAATAAACATACAGAGCGTATAGAGATAGCGAGATAGTCTCTGCCAATTTGTTCTTAGATGAAAAAAAAAGAAAAACCAAGACGTTCAAGACTTACAAAATGATGACATGTTCAAAATCCACAGCATTTGGTTTTATGTGGCTAAAACCCAAAAGAGTTACAGACACCTTGGTTTCTCACACTGTATCCTTGAAACGGTGCTAAAAGATCTTTGACAGGTGCACAAATGTGTTAATGTTTTTATCACACTCAATATAAATCATATTACTCACTTGCTTATCTGGCCATTTCAGTCACCACACCTGCTCATCTGGTTATGGGTCCAAGTGAATTTAGGAGTCAGTGTGCTAATGTGTTTGTGATGGGCCCCTGATGTGTCCTGTCATATTGTGGGGGTTTTGGGGGTCTACATTGAGATGTGCGTGAGTGGGGGGAAAGGGGGTTGGACAGTTATCAGTGATGCATCAGATACATAAGTTTTCCATGACAAAGGTTGGTGTTAAGATCGTCTTTATGCAGGTGTGTGCTGGAGAATGTCATTGTACTTCCATGTGTGCACACATGGTTTGGTCGTCAAAGGAGGAAGATTAGAAATGTTCCTGAGGAAAGTGGAAAGATAAGGGGAATCCTTCACATATAACTTGGCTGTGAAAACCGGATTATGGGTCAAGGTTTGGATTAAAGCGAGAAAGAAGAAGGTCAGGGTTAGACATGAAGACGGGGTTCTGTGACCAGCAGATATTTGAAGTCACTGTAGTCTATAGGGGAGTGTGCATTTCCTTTGATATATTCTGGTGACAGGTGGTGTTCATTGTGTCTACAGGCATCTGCTTTTGATCTCCCACAGTGTAAAATATTCACACAAAGAAAACAACCCAAACCAACAAGAAACCAAAAAAAACAAACCAAAAAATATAACAAAAATAAATAAATAAGAGTAAAAAAAGACTTGTTAGCAGCAGAGGGCTGAAATTACAAGTCCTATTCTCTCCAGCTGCTGCTCTCTGGCTTGCTTTTAGCAGTGCTGAACTTCTAACAGCGCCGCAGTGTTCAAGTACGCGCTGTCGCTGCATTAGTATCCTAGCCCATTAGGGAAAGGTCAGCCGTGCAGGCACATATCGAACACAGACATCCCACCGATGTCTCAAGCTGCTACTTTGAAAAGGCGCTCTTTCTTTCAATGGCTCGCCAAGCATTTGTATTACTGAGGAAATCAAGTTAAAAGGTCAACAATTCTACGGCCTCCTGTTGTTTTGTGAGTGCAAGTGGGAGGGTTTGAATGTTTCTATGTGTGTGTGTGTGTGTGTTATGTGTGTGTGGGTGGATGCTTGAGAGAGGAGGGAGCTCTGGCCTACACTACTTTTTTCCATCTTATCTTCGCCAGTGTCCTTGTCTACCTGTCCTCCCTCGCCTCCCTGTATCCAATAATCCATCACGTCATGTGACGCCCATTCATCTTTTTGTCATTTTTGCATCTGTCTGTCCTCCCCGCATTCATTCATTCCACAATTCATCTGTCAGCAGCTCACCTCATGCTCATACCTCTGCTGTCTTTTGCAGCAAACACAGAGCATGAAGTTATAACTGTATTTTATACCCGTCCTGATTTTTTGTCCAACCCAGTTTAGATTAAAACACGCCCACCTGGTTGGGGTTAGGTGCAGCATTTCAGTTGTACCGTCGATTCTTTTGTCAAACGTAAGTGGGTGTGATTTCATCTACACTTTATTTTCCTTATTTCCCAGGATTCATCATCTTCAGTTCTGTTTTCCCATATTGTCATTTATATCTGCCTATTCTGCACCACTGCTCCCTGTTGTGGACAAAATACTAATATGGAACAATGTAAAAAATAAAATAAAATAAAAAATCCCATCTACATTTTAATACCATGAAATCAAAGTCCTAATTAAGTGGATGTACAGATATACTGTCAGATAACTGGTACCTGAAGTATCAAAAATATCAAGCTTTAGGTCGTGTGCTGTTAAGTCCTGTGCAGCTTATTAAGGCTGAAGAGATAATTAGCACCACAAAAATATAAATACAAAAACAGAGTTATGCTATGAATCACACGTTTTATCTCTTGGGTTATTTAAATGAAACCATTGGGGAAGTTTTGAGAGTAACTGTCATCTCTTGACAAATGTCCCATAGACACCTGAAACGTGACAAGAGGCGCCAACTAGACACTGTTTTTTTTCCTATGGTTCACAAGGAAAAAATGTTGAGAACACTGTGGGCCCTAGTTTGCTGGCGCAGCGCAGGTGGCGCAAGGTAGCGCAGCCGGTCTAATGCAAGTTTCGACCAGCGCAGCCGAGCGCAAAGTCAGATTGGGAGATTTGTAGATCGCGCTGCGCTGAGATAGGCGTGGCCGCGCAGCAGGGGGAGGCGTCACAGATTCAGCTTGGTGCAGTGGAAGTTTCGTCCGAAAATGTCCCGCCGAAGTTGCGCTGAAAGCTCGCCACCTCCAACCAGGTCTAGTCTCAGCGCAGCGCGGAGCGCAGCAGGTGCAGTGCAAGTTTGGCTGACTGACCTGCAGTGCACACACGTCACCAAGACCTCACAGGCAGATCTCCACAGTTCCAGGCACATTTCAATGCAATAAATATCCACAATAACCACTATTTAATGCAACTAATGGAATCAACACGTGAATTTATATCTATATAGATTGTCCCGTCACATCTGACGTCAGATCAAAGCAGAGATCAAAGGCTGTCGGCGCTTAATGATAACTCCACCTGAATTAACACAGCAGGGACGAACTGGCACTGAAACGCAGCTGTGGATGTCCCAAGCAGGACTGAGGGTGGATGACTGCATGTCGCTGCCGTGTTGAGATACCACTCTGCCCTTGTGATGATCGCTGTATTTATTTATTTACTTATTAATTCATAAGCACGTGCGACCGCATCACGCAGCCGTAATGAAAAACAAAACACAAATCATCATCTCTCTTAGTCCACCACCACTGCCTCGGTATCAGATAGTCAGTATATAGCCTACTACAGTATATTCAGCATCTCTATCACAGAGAAAAAAAGAGAAAAAAAGAGACGGACAGAGAGAGAGAGAGAGAGAGAGAGAGAGAGAGAGAGAGAGAGAGAGAGAGAGAGAGAGAGAGAGAGAGAGAGAGAGAGAGAGAGAGCGCGTCCTTGCTGATTTCATCCACATGGTGTGTGTTTATGTTGTGATTAGTGTAGCCTACACCTCTGATCTTATACACAGGGTTTGAATAAATGTGAGTTTCTTTATTAGTTTATTAGTTGTTGTTTCTTAGATTGCGTAGGGGTTCTCAGTGTATCAGATCAATCCTGGTTAAGTATATTAGTAAACTCATTATTGGTCACTCTGAGCTCGGACCTCCGGGGAAACAGCTGTTTCCTCCTGGGAGAGGTTCGGCCTCTGGCGTCGCTGTTTCCTCCGTCCATGTCCAAGTATAAAATGACAAACTTGCAGCGCGCATCACCCGCCGCGCAGTTAAAGGTGAGGAGAGGAGCTCCTTTGATTGGTGAAGATCTGACTCGGCTGTGTCAAACCCACTCCACGCCTTTCTCTCCTCCTCCCGCCCTGTCTCCTCCCTCTTCACCGTTTGCGCCGGTGGGAGGGACGAGGGGAGGGGCTGCGCCGGTCTAAGTCTGACTGCGCGGCCCACGAATCTTGCGAAATGGACCTGGACCACACCCCGTTGGCGTGGCGAAGCTGCGCTGATCACAGACTTCACCTGGTCGACGAAACTAGAGCCCTGTGTCTTAAAGGGATATGTCAACATTTTGGCAAATTGGCCCATTGCCATAATCGCTATAGTCAAAGCAGTAGGTTCGTTACCTTTATTTGTCGGTGTAAGCTATTTTTAGAACGACGGAGTGCAGAGCTAGGCTACGGAGGCTAATGGAATTTCTTGGTTTCCCTCATCAA
Source organism: Trachurus trachurus (assembly GCF_905171665.1). Lineage (NCBI taxonomy): Eukaryota > Metazoa > Chordata > Actinopteri > Carangiformes > Carangidae > Trachurus > Trachurus trachurus. The sequence goes on along the minus strand of NC_139896.1, from coordinate 22,035,657 downwards.
ACTCATCAAATACACAATCCAACAACTCCAAAACGCTTTCGTGGACAAGTTGTGACCTGCACATTCACCACGCTATGAGATAATAACGGAATATTACGAGATGGAGTTGTTTTCGAGGTAAATACAGAGACTGCTTGCTGAAAAACTGTCCCTGAAGGCAACGCGCATCAGCGGTTTTGCATGAATTTACCTCTAAAACAACTCTGTCTTGGAGTCTGAATCTGAACACTAGATATCAGATATCATGTCAGGTATACGGTTTTACCTCCATATTACACACTGGACCTTTAAGACTGGAGTTGTTTTTAGAAGACAGTCTTGGACCACCATATTTTCTTTGAAAACTCTTCACTTCAAAAGCGCTTCATTATGTCACATAAACATAATGAAGGGATTAAAGGTAAATAGCATGGAATTGAAGCAGTACTTTAGTAGGCTACCGTACTTGGAGTAAACATGGTAAGTAACTCTCCATTAGTGTTGTTTCTTGCCTTTACCTCCCTCTCTTCTCACCTCACCTCCCTGACTCATATCTCATCCCCGCCGTCTTTGCTGATCTCACCTTTCTCCTCCTCCTCCTCCTCACCTCCTCTCACCTAACTTCACCTTTCCTCCCTCTCCTCCTCTCACCTCCCCTCCCTGAACACATCCATTCGCTCCTCAATTCGTCTATCCATCAAATTGTCTCCCCCCTTACCTCTGCTATCCTTTCCACCGCACACAGTATAAAGAATGGTAGTATTTTACACCTGCCCTCTCCTGTCTCCTCTCCCTCTCCTCACCCATCTTTATCTTGCCCTGTCCTCATCCCCGTGCATTTCATCTCCTCCTCTCCTCCATTACAAAAAGGGCTCAGCAAAACTAAACAAGCTTTGGCTTAGGTGGAATTGGGTTTTGTGTCTGCGCCGTCCTCCTTGAGTATAATTTTGCTTTTGTAAATTCTCCCCGACATTACAATCTCCATTGCAGACAAAAACCTATACCTCTGCAAACGCATAATAATATTATAATTACTCTCATTTGCTTTCATTATCTCATTTTGTATTATTTGCATATTATTCTATTTGTCTGCGGCATGTAGTGTAACAGCATAAGACAGGAGGCAGGGGAAGAGCAGGAGTTGGCAGCGTATCTGACTATTGATTGTAATGTGCCTGAAATTAGAGTGGAGGTGTGAAATGAATATTAGATTTGTTGCTGTTTGCTGTAATTTTCTGTGGTGGAGTGTTCTGTCTTATTTGTCCGTCCACTGCCTTGTTAAAGGCAATTCAAGGAGACAAGGTGGGAAATTGACCATGGGCGTCGAGAGAGACCCAGCTTTGAAATCTGCATTCAGCCATTGTTTCTCTACCCCAAGTCTCTTTTTCTCTCTCCCCCCTCCCCCTTCATCTGTGACAATCTCACCTTTCTATAGAGGTCCCTTGTAAATGTAAACCTCTCTGATTTGTGCTCTGTCTCTCTAGTCTCTTTCCCCTCTTTTATCATTTGTACCAATCACATACTCTCATCTCCCCCTCCACAAAAAAAAGCTTGTAGTCTCAAACCTTTTTCACGCCGTTTGATGTATGATTTATTTGAAATCGATCCCTCCCACACGGTCATGTTTTGTTGATGAATCTGTCTATGATGCCTGGTTGGTGATTTTACCTGATATCAGGAGGTGCCAGCTAACATGCAGCCTGAGGCACCAAGGCAGACAGATACTTGACTGTCATTGCAATGTAACAAAACTTTGTTCAGCAGCAATCCACTATATATGTAAAAAATTAAATAGATAGCATTAGAGGCTCATTGTGGTAATGACATTTTTTTGGTTTACTCTTATTTTGAAATGTTTGTCTTGTGTTGCCTCCTGTGGTCTCCTGCCTGTGATTACCTCATGTGTCTCACCTGTGTGATTACCTCACCTGTGCCTCGTTTCTCCCTCGTCCCTCTGCGTATCTGTGTGATCTATGTCGAGGTTGGACCATTTGTTTCTCCCTGTGTACCTGCTGGGTTTTGATTAACCTCTGAATTATTTTTGGACTTCTCTTTGCTGTCCTTATTTGTTGGACTCAATTTAACCCTTTAAAGCTGGGATAGGCAGGATTTGTTTTGAAAACAAGCCTATAGCTCCCGGTATCTTTGACCAATCAAATCTATTCTGGTCTGGGGGTTCCTGATTGATTGAGGGACCGGCCCTACTCTGTCCTAACAAATCGGGAGGACAGAGTAGGGCCTCCCGACAGAGCTGTGTGGTGTTAGTGAGGGTTGCATCATCTGTAGGCAAACTGATGTTAGTGGAGATCAGAATGCAGGTCTTGATATGGGCTCTCAAAACACTTGGTAACAACATTTATGATTAATCAGAGGCTATAAAGATAAAAGAAAATGTACATTATTTGCTGTTCAACATACTGACATGATAGATAGACATCATGTAACCTTTAGTTTTATTAGCATTCTATGTGTGACTTTTTTCTTTTGAGTTTTTGAATCTCTCTTTTTTTTTTTTTTAAATCTTGTTTGTTCTTACCTAGACTGACCTGGGTTAAGCAGAGAGCTGAAACCACTTTACTGTACATTTAGTTGAATTTTTGCTGCTGCTTTGGGAAACTTTGTGTAGGAGCGAAACACTTTTAGAAATCACTTAACTCTGAGATTGATCTTTATCTGGGAAACAGCTCTGTGTATACTTTGAGTGTTGAGATGTTATTTGTGTCTGAAAGCATTTGTGCTCTTTCTACATCTCTATGTTCTCCCTATGTGTCTCCTTTTGACTCTGCAGTGATTGATCCCATGATTTCACTCAGCCATCTGGATGATGGTGTTGCTGATGAAAGCATGCAAGTATCATCTTTGTGTGTGTGTTTGTTTTTGTGTTTTCCTCCCTTCCTCCTTTCATGCTCACTTTCACTTCAGCTGAGCAGCATCTGTCCTTCCCTCTGTCTTTGTCTTTAGTGAATGGGTCAAACCTCATCATATCTGCAGCTGATGTGAATACATGAATGTGTTGACATCGTTCATGGTTAAACTCTTCAATATAAGGGTGATCTCTTCTCTCACTTCTCGCAGCCACAAACTGTCCACATCTCGCTGATGACACAGTTAACAATTCTTGTCCAATGCAACGTGTAACTTTACAGTCTAGTGACTAAAACATCATTGTATGTGCAAGGACCAAGTGCTACATAACCTTGAACCCTAAGAATAATGAAAAACAAAAAGCTGCACAGACAAATAAAAAGCAAGGACAGAGGTGAAAGGAATTTCATTTTATTTCATGATGAGAGTATATTGGATTCCAGGAGGACAACGTGAGAGAAAAGACCATGACTCAGAGGGCAGAGGGGACGTACCTTTATGAGAGGATGTGTTTCTAATATCTCAACAGAAGATACAGAAGGCATCCATCCATTTTCTTTTTCTTATCTGAGGCCAGGTCGCGGTGGCAGCAGGCTAAGCAGGGTATTCCAGACGTTTCTCTCCCCAGACAATGCTTTTTAGCACCTCCTGGGTGATTCCAAGCTTGATGGGACATGCATCTTTTCAGTGTTTCCAAAAAAAACACCAACAAAACACACCCAGGAGGCATCCTTATCTGACATCCATTCTACTTGAACTTGTTCTTTTCTACTGTATGTGAAGAACCAGCAGCTCAATCCAGACACCCTGTAGAGGAAGCTAATTTCAGCACAATCTCTCAAAAAAGTTGGAAGGTACTTGGTTTGCATTTACCAGAATGGTCTGCCTGGTCTATCTCATGCTGCTCTTTACCGTCACTGGTAAATGGGATTCTTAATTTGAGGCAGCAACTCAACCAGGAGGGAGCAGTTCAGCGTTTCCAGAGAACCATGGTGTCAGACTTTGAGATGCTGACCTTCCTCCTGGCTGCCTCACATTGAGGCTCAGATCACCCAAGTACATGCTTAGTAGGGGTGGGACAGTTCACAAAATCCACGGTTCGGTTTGGTTCACGGTTTTTGGTTTGGTTCGGTATACGTTGAATGTTGGGAAAATCAATCATGTCTTGTATATGCGGGTTGAAACTGAAAGAATGAGGCAGTCTGACATCCGATACATCATTGGGACAGTCTGAGGTTAAAAGTAGGTGAGATTCTGGCACTGCAAGAAAGGAGACATTGCTAGTTCCAACATGCTTTATATTTAACAAAAGCTATTAGTTATTCACTGGATTATATATTTATCAATTGTGGTTCTTACAAAAAATATATATCTAATGAAATATAAAAGTAAAAATGTCTCTTAAAGCTCTGACCCTTGAATTAGTGCATACAAAATAATTTACCTTGAGCCTTTTACAACCACATTATTTACCAACAACATAAAGTGAAACATATGCTCCATACAGTAGGTTGCAGAGGCATAGGTGTCCTGCCACAGTCTGGTTTGGGCTCTCACCGAAAAAAACAAAACAAAACAATTATTATTGTCGGTGTTTAACAACGTTTCACCACCTCTCCTCTCTGTCAGTCAGCCCCTCCTCCTCCTGCTGCTGCATGCACAGGTAGCGATGGAGCGCTAATAAACGCTAAATCGCTAATTGGTCGCGGTCGCAATCATCACACACACACACGATCCCATGTATCTTCTAGCGCCGACTCTTTTCACTCGCCATGCTCACAAACATTTCCACAACTGACTGCTGTGCTTCTTCTTCTTGTTTACTGGTGGTGGCATCCTGTTTTAGGCGCACTACCGCCATCTTCTGCTCTGGAGTGTACTCACTTCATTTCGTTTATGAATTTATGAACCGAACGGGACACACGTGAACCGAACCGAGACAGTCGAACCGAGACAATCGAACCGTTCGTTTCCGATGGTTTTCAATCACCGTCCCATCCCTAATGCTTAGGACCTTGAGTTAAGATAATAGTATTTGCTCTCTCCTCACTGTGGCTGGATCATGAGGTCTTGTCCTCAAAGATCAATAATCAGAGGCAAAACCCACCAAAATTGTATATGCATATGGATATCTCTTTTCGTATACTGGATAGCTTGTAGTGAAAGATAGAAAAACCATGGAGGCTGGTTTGTCAAACTCTGATGAACCCAGCAGCACTCCCGTAAGAGATGGTTGTTTCTTGGCCAAGGTGGAATCTGCTCCTTCTGGATTTAGGGTTCAACAGTCAGACAATCTCCTTTCCACAGGAATAAACTGTGTTACCCTGACAATCGGAGTGAACCCTCCAAAAATGGCATCTATCACCAGTCTGCTATACTGCAGGAACTCTCCCTGAACTCCACATGACATTTTAAACTCTTGTCAGCTCAGACAACCCTACAATGTCAAGAATCATAAGCATCACAGGGTGAATCTCATCCACACCAGCTGGCACCTTGAGGAGCTTCTGGCTACATGTCATGTAGGTGTAGCCTGACCACTGGGTCTGCAGACTTCTTCCTCCTTCCCTTAGGGCATGAATTACCTTAAGTTGACAAATGAACACATGATGGCTCATCTTTGAAAAGCTACATCAGAATAAATCAGAAATAATATTTTTCATAGTTTGACTTGAGTTATAAAATAAATGTTTTTCCATCGGGGATCAACTTCTGCTGATCTGAAAGAACTGAGCAGACTTTTTCCAATTGAACTTTGACTGAATTGAACTGTTTATTGCCACCAGACACCAGACAGATTTACCCCGCTTGAAAGAAAAGGCACAATATCTACTAATGATGTGTTTGGATAGTTTACTCACTAAGCTGAACCGGGGCTGCAGACTACTATATGCAGATTGACACATGAACAATGCATAACACTGATTCCACACGGAAGGAAACACTGTTTCCCTGAACACAGGCTAATAGGTGTCTCCTGAGGTAAACCAGTGTTGACTCTCCAACACTGTATCCTTGGAATTTTGATTATTTTGTGAATTCAAGTCACAAATTACTGCCAATGCAGGAATCAGTCTGTCCTGTATTCTATGTTATGAGGAAGGTGTAGAGGTGGGATTGGTAAATGTGCAACAGTAAATGATAAAATAAATAATTGAATGAATACAGTAGTTTGTTTATTTCAGTGATACAATATGACTAACAAAAGTTGACAATTTATGTGGATAAACAACTTACAACACGCCATCATACATGATTACACCCAGTCATTTCACACAATGAATAGAATAGAATACTTTATTCTCATTGCATGCATGTGAACATACAACAAAATAGCTTGTTTCACACAGTGACTAAAAAAAGGACCAGGCGGAAGGCCCGCAGGGTTTATTTTTCCCTATCCTATACAATCCATGAAATAACCCAGAATTACTGCAGTACAAAAGAAAGAAAAAATAGAAAATGTACTCTAACTTGTAGTCCTAAATTATTTTACATTTTAAGGCTTTTTTGAAACTCGAGAGCTACACAGTTTCAACTCATCAACAAGATTATTCCATGGTTTGACTCCCAAAACTGAAAGACTTTTACATTGTTCTCACTTTTACATGTTTCAAAGATACATACACCTCTTAAATCATAATTTCCTTCTCTAAATTTAAATAACTGGAGAATACAAACAAGAAGGCTGTTATTCCTAACTCAAACTTGAAGTATTTCCAATGTTTTTAATTACACAATATCTACGATTTTTTTATGTGCAGGATTAGTAGATTCACGGTAGCAAGCTCTTTTTTTTAAATCATTCTTATTGCTCTTTTCTGGAGTTCAATTATAGGGTCTATATTTGTTTTCTATACATAATATTCATAGGGTAAAGACGGGGCACACCCAGGACATATTGTCAGTCTATGGCAGCATCGACATAGACACAAACAACCTCATACACTCACATTCAGTCTTATGGGTAACTTTTCAGATGCCAATCATGTGTTTGGGCTGTGAGAGGAAGACCAGCAAGAAAATGCAGACTCCACATGAAGGCCCCTGGGATGGAACTCAGAACCTGTTTGCTGCGAGGCACTAACCACTGCAACTCCATGCTACCCTATACAGAGCATAAAAGTTTCAAATCATATAACACACATTTACAATCAATTGAATTAAATGTGAAAAGAGACTCCAGTGACCCCACAAAAGAGAAGCAGTAGAGCTAAAGGATGTATTGATGGATAGATGGATAGATGCCAGTTGTACCAGACGCAGATCCACAAACACCACTGTGAGTTGTTTTCATCAGACTCTCACAGTATTTGAAACCTACTTTCACACTGGAGAGAAAAAAAAATGAAAACGCTGTTTGCTTTAGAGAGGATTTAATTATTACTAAACTTTGATGTGTGAGAGCAGAGAACAGCCCATCTGCGGCCATTTTCAGTGCACTTTGATGTTAAATGAGTTGTAAGGATTTCAGAAATTCAGAGCAAGCTAAATAATGTTTCATTTTCCACAAAGAAAGATCGAAAAGTCTAATGCAGCTTATTCACACATTACTTTTAAACGCTGAGCCTCTCCTCGCTGCTGAAATCTGTGTCTCTCAAATGGAGTTGACCTGAAATTGTGTACATATATTGTATAGCTATTAACTAATATCATTACTGTCATAATATAGGAGCACTTAAAATGTTAACCAAAACTGAGAACATCCCTGGTCAGTATCACAACAAATCCTGTGATTTTAATACAGTTGTTAGCCAAAGGGCAAGAACAAGGCCAATTAATTAGGAAAACTAATGCTTGACTAATTAAACTGTAATGAGAGCTCCATATTTCAAAAACAGCTGCAACTAAAGTCAGTAAACAGCCTCAATTAGTGTGACAACATTTTTTTTATTTTGATGCTCGCAGGTTGTCCATTTTTGTCTGTTCATATCACAGCATCACCCCAAGGGAGTTTCTTCAAAATTTGCAGACATTCACATGAATGCATTAAAGATGCAGTTGGTAAGTCGACAAAAGTGAAAGTAAAGTCTGTGAAATTTCAAGACGATACACCGTCAGGTCCCTCTATAAACCTTTGAACCAAACATTCATAAACATTCATATGCATTCACACGGGACAAGGGGGGTAAGGTGTCTTGTCCAAGGACACAACGACAGCGACAGTTGGGATTAAGTGGGATTCGAACCGCCAACTAGAGGTCGACCGATTAATCGTTTTGGCCGATTAATCGGCGCCAATAGGACGTTTTACAAACTATCGGAATCGGTGGAACTTGGCTCCGATAGTGGCCGATGGCTGTAGTTTTTTTCCACAGTGCCATAAACTGCTTCTTCTCTGCCCTGCTCTCTGATCACTGAACATAAAACCAAAGTAGAACAAAAGCCAAAAAATAGAAAAGAAAAATACTATAAAAAATGTAACTATAAAAATAATGTGACAGTTGACAGGTCCTGTCACTATGCCTCCAATTGATTACTTGGCCAAGGGGATGTCCCTTTGGGTGACTGGTAAGCGCGCATGACTCTTACCTGGGAGGTGTGGGTTCTATCCACGCCTGGGCCCTCTTCACTTTGCCACAATAACAAAATCAAGAAGATATTCATTCAGCCTCGTACCATGCCTCTGTACCTCCCCATTGATCTGTGTCTAAAGACCATAACTAGTGAATATAAAGAGCAACTGATTCAATAAATTGGTTCTGAAATTAAGTGAATTAAACAATTCAGAAAAACTGTGATATGTGCAGTGACTGACCCTTAAGATATATTTTTTTGTACTCTACTGTATATTTTTCAATCAAAAGCATGAATAAATGGTCTCCTTAAAGACCCCCTCCAATGAAAATCATGTTTTTTGTGCTTTTCACGTGTTCCCAGGTTCAAACTACTGGTTCTCTTTGGAGGCATACTATAAAGCATAACTGGATAATTGGATCTGTGCTTCATGAAGGCAAATGTCTTGACGCCTCATTATGTAAAACCTGCATAATCCTGCCTCTTCTGAAAAGGCCAGCAGTTGTCAAATTAGAATAATACTGAATGTGTTGTGAAAATGATCAGTTGATCAGCTGATGTACCAGTCTTTGTGATAATTTGATCAGTTTCTTTCATGAAGCAGACATGAAGGTTTTGATATTGTAGATGTCTCTATTGTCAGTTAAATGTGTATTTAAGAGCTGTTTTGAGTGGGATTTAATCACACATCAATATTTCATCGTCTCATTAATTGATTGAAATAATTGATTGAAACTGATTTGTAGTCATCAGCCCCCACTTCAATAAGACAGCTTCAGTAACAACCCTGATGAAGACATACTATACGGATAGGTGTAATTGAGAAGCCTATATTATTTTCATGTGCTTGCATATCATCTATTTATGCTATACATTTTTTCTCAGTCAACTTCATTTTGATTGTAGCTCTATTAAGCTGACCACTGACTGAATATTTGCAAATTTCTAAAGGATGTTATGAGGACGCCCAGTCAGTCACTAATTAAAAGTATTATTGATTATATGCAGCAGGTCTAGGTTCTTTATTAATACCGTGAAAGTCAAGTCTCAGTCCACAGAGACATGCACACAACCAGAGTTCAGAAACTGAGCCCTAAAACCAGTTGTCAGGTCTTCTGTGACTTTGTAATGTCACAACAAAGCAGTCACCAATCCCTGCTCACCTGGACCAGTCAAAACTCACATGACTCACACATGATTTGGTTTCTCTGAGTTTTATCTCAAATCTATAACTGAAATTTTAATTGGATCACTCAGACAACAGTCAGCCAATCCGAAGAGAAGAGGCTTTGAGACTTACAGTATGATTGGCTGACCCATGGTTACTAGTAGCCTGGCTCTCGCCAGACCCTTGTAGTTCTGCAACGCTCCACCAGAGGCGCTACGCTCAGCTTCACACAAGGGTCTGGACTCGAGGCCAATGCAAACTTCTTCCCCGGAGCAAAAAATAATGAACCAATCAGGATCGCCGGGCGGGACTTTCTGAGGTGTGACGTAGCGCTGAAGCGACTGTTTGAGTCAAACAACAATGGCGGCTCGCAGTGAGGAGTCGTGCGTTGGCATTGATTCTGCTATTTCAACTGTTTTGTCGAATCTATCGAATATTAATTCTTTGAAAGATGAACAGAGAACGGTTTTGAAGGCTGAAGTAGCACGTCATTCAAGATAACGGACAAGTGGTTTATCCAATCACATACAAGATTTTTTTTACAAGGCCCCGCCTTCTGAAATGAATGGCCTATGGAGCAGTCCCAGACCCTTGTGTGGAGCTCAGCGTAGCTTTGCGGAACTACAAGGGTCTGGCAAGAGTCAGGCTAGGTTACTAGAGCTCCAGAGAGAAGCTTTAGAAAGGAGATGTAAAAGTACACTGAGGTGGTTTTTGTATCTAATCATGTCTCAACACTTCTATCACACTAAACACTACACTAAACACTAAAATAAAAAAAACTAAACAAAATACAGAAGAAGAGTAAAACATAGAGGCTTAAAGTGAGGTCAGAGTCGAAACCAACACAATCTACTACTCACAATCACACAAGTTGTAGCATTCAACTCTGAGGTCACTAAAAAAAAAAAAAAAAAAAAAAGCAGCAGCAGACACAGCAGTTCTTAAACATTCACAGTTCCACTTCTTGTTTTCCAAAACTAAATTAATAAATGATGCAACCCAGGAAACAACATGACGCAACCCAAACTACTCCTGTTGCCGTTCTGCTACATGCTGAGCTAGGCTCCACACTGCAAACACAATCATATGAAGCTGTTTAAGCCTTTTTATTTTTCTTCAAATTAGGGTTTGCAGCTTTAAAACTTTAGCAGCCCCATGTGACAACAGGAGTTAGCTTTTTGGGAAAGCTGCTTGAGAATATTCTGTCTCTATATGAGCACTTGATTTAATTTCTTTTATTCTGTTCATGTCTACCCTGTTGGTTTTCTCCTTCTGTGGAGCATTAATTGTCCTTGTGGTGTAGGTAAAACTAGCATTACCACCTCCACTGGATTCAGGTTAGATCCCCTTTCTTATTCATTTGTGTGGAAAAAAAAATGCTGGGTGAAGTGTTGTGTAATTCCACTGATGTTGACTTTTGACCACAAAAATCAGTTGTGCCAGAAATCACTCACTACTCCCTCTATAATCCACTATAAAGTGAGTTTGTCATGTTGTAGTGCTGGCTGAATGTACAGTGAGAATTAAGGCCCCCACAGACTTGGGTGTACTGTGCGCGGACTCCGTGTGCACTGTTGCGGACGTTTGAGGTTTCATAGTCGAGCGTACGGTGTCACATTTAAAACAGGTCGATGTGAAGATTTCCCGCTGAGCAGTCTATTGTGTGACACTGAGTACGTGGAGTATGCGTAGTCCGCACGGTCGTAAAAATTGAGGTTTGCGCGGATGAGTCTGGCGGACGTCTGCTTTGGGTCCGTATTGAGTCCGCGCGAATGTGGGGTGGGTATGTGGGGGCTTTTATTGTGGACTCGTAGTATCTCTCAGTTAGCGTTTTTTTTTTTTTTTTACTGAAATAATACTGAAATAGATTGCTTGCTAGCACGGAAATTGACAATCATTGTGTAAAGCTCCTTACCACTGCTATATTCATTGTAGGCTCTTAATCAACTCTACACAGCAAACATCCTACAGTGTTCTGTATAGTAAATATAGAATGATGTAAGATTGTTATTGTTCCCAATTTCACCATTTGAGTCATGCTTTTTCAGGTTATTCTGCATACATTGACCAACTGTTACACAAAGCACTGAGATGTTTATTGTACCAAGTTGTGCTCTGACTACTGGGTAAGAGTATAACAGTGTTTCCCATACATTCATTTATTCGTGTTTTATTTAAATTTAATTTTTTATTTTTGTATTGGTGAGCTCATTATATAATTCTTTACTACACTCCTTGTGAAATGGCGCACAGAGAAAATGAAGTAAATGAGTAACAGAGGTATCCATAAGGGAAGTTATAGTGACTGGCAACAGGAAATAGGGGAGATGCTGGAGCTCGGAGTGAGCGAGGACTTCTGGTGGGCAGGTGGAGCATGACAGGGATCATGACATATTTGAAAGCAGCTCACTCCCAGATGTTTCAGAGGGTAATGCAAATTGTACATCATTACTCAATTAGTGGAACGATTTTCGGAAGTTTGCAGTGTGTCAGCAGGGTGAGGCGGGATGTTTAAAGAAGTGCAGCCCTCACTCATTCACTCAGTCATGGTTATTTTCTGCGATGAGAGCAAGAGCCCTTCTCGTGAATGTAAGTGGTTTAAACAGCAACCTCATGTCTCGCTGCCCCTCTGCACATCAGACCCACCGCAAGACAAATTACATTTAATGATAGGCTGCGTGAGATGGGAAAAAAAGGGGTTATAAAAAGGAAGGGGGCAGACAATGAAGAGGAGGGGTCAGACGGATGGATAGGTAAAAGAAAAAAGTGTCAACAGATGAAGCGAATACACATTGCAATAGAGTGGGTTTTTATTTCAACATTTATTAGTGACTGCAAACATGTTTGACGTGGATGCAGAAATAATCTGATAAAGTCGGGTTCAAATTCAGGTTGACAAGCGTTTTTTTTTTTGTGTGTGTGTGTCATGTAGCTAAATTGTGGGAAAATGTGACATTTAAGACACAAGTTGGGATGATTGTGATCAAACTGTGATGAGTTTGACACTAAATTGACTCAGTTGGGATTTACATCCCCAGCACGGCAAATATGGGCTTCACTGTTGTATTGCCAATAAGAGTATGTATTAGTAATGCAGCTAAAATTCAAATTTTCATGCATTTGTGAGTCTAGCATTTCTACTGTGTTATTCTCTGATAACCCCACAGCTCACAGTTGATTTTTCTTTTCAAAGGGGAACGTGACCTTGCTTCATAACGTTGGGGCAGTGTCTTTTTTTCAGGGAAATGTTTCACATTTAGGGCCCTAAACTGGAGCTAATTAAACCAGACCCCTATGTGATACGATTTTTGCTTTTAGACATCTATTACAGAACATGACATGCAAGTCAAATATTCTGTCGTTATGTTTCTCATGGATGGATGGACAGGAATAATAATAATCAAGCAAAGTGATTTCTAAAGGTGAATGGAATTCAAAAGCACAATCCACAATAAAAAAAATTAAAATTATTTTAAGAGACACAATACAAAGTAAGTTCAGAAATAATAGCCACAGGCTATTTCCTTTCTCGCTCAATATATGTCTGATTGACTCGTCCTCATTTGGACCTATCCTGGCTCATGTACCAAAGTCTTGAATCTGTCAGTCAAAACAGCTGGAATCTGCCCAGATGTGAAACTATGTGGGGCAGACTTGGGTCTACACCTAGGTGTATGTTGGACCAGAAGTTTGATTCTGCAATGCAGGTAATGCATTTAAAAAATGGGCTTGACAGGACTAGAATAAGAGTCATGCAGATACCACATGTTAAGAATAAGTTAGTGGAGACAGAAGAGGTGTAGAAAATGGAGACAGATCAGTGCATCACACAGCACAGCTCGGCTCTCCTATTAACGTCTTGTTAAATTTTAAGTGTGGCTGTGACCAAGACGGCTTCTATCAACCTGTCTCCACTGTCGGCTTTATCATCTCGTTTACTGAGAGAGCTAGAAGGACAACAGCTGTGTGTGTGTGTCTGTTATCTCATTCATAACCAGAAACTTTTCATGCAATACCTCAATAATATACGTATTTCCATAGGTGTATTTGTGTATGGCATGTGTGAATTTGAATTGTGGCTGATGGTATATATGAGCATTTGTCCATTAAGGCAGCAGTGTGTGTGTGTGTGTGTGTGTGTGTGTGTGTGTGTGTGTGTGTGTGTGTGTGTGTGTGTGTGTGTGTGTGTGTGTGTGTGTGTGTGTGTGTGTGTGTGTGTGTGTGTGTGTGTGTGTGCGTCTTTCAAGGTAGCAGACCTTGTGCCGTAGTTTATAAGGTTTACTTGGAGGTTTATGTGGTGGCGCTGGGCCTGCATATATTTCAGCAGGAAATGAGGTCATTATAGCCTCCCCCGACTCCAGACACACACACAAACACTTCCCAGAGAGGCATGAGGCTGCATACTTAAACAATGACACCTCTAAACAGATGTCTGTAATTTATATGGATAATCATTAATCCCAAAACAAACAGCACCCACACACATCCTGAATTACCGTCTGAAACACACACACACACACACACGCACACACATACACACACTCTAACAGTCCAAGATCTCCCCATGCAGTTGACCCAATATAACATGCTGCCCAGGTGTTAGGGCGCAGCTGCATGGCTATGCAGGGACTAGGAGGGACAGGTTCTCAAAGTTTTTAAAAAAAAAGGCAAAAGGGACAAATGCAACAAGATTTAAATGTATTCTCTTTCCAATTTTATTCCCCACCAACTGTAATAACTTCAATTGGCTGTAAATTTGTCAGTCCAACTACCTTTACTGATGAGAGCAAATCAAGGAATATAAACGTGCTATAAGGCGTATGCTAATATGATATGTGACAAAACAGCAGTCAAACAAAGCGCCTTCATCTTTCCCCTCCAGCGACTGCACCAAGACTTCATCATGCGTCAATCTCGGTGCCCACTTGGCTTTTATTGGCGTCTGCATTTGACCAGCTGAAGTGCTACTGGAAACTTGAACAATGCCGTCTCTTGTTGAAGTGGCCTTTGCAACACAAGGCCGCTGTCGCCTCTGCTTTGGCTGGAATGTTCCTTTTTACTGGAATGGAGGGGGACAGGGACAAAGACAGAGGCTGAATGAAAGTGATGAGGAGGGGAAGGAAAGAATCTGTGACATAGAGGAAAGGCTGAGCGTGGAAGGAGAAAGAGAGAGAGATGGTGCCAACAGGGTTTTCATTCTGGCCCACGAATTGACAGGGCCATTGCAGCGATTGCCTGCTTTTTTGGGTTAATAGTGAGCTCATGGCTGAATATGAAGGAGCAGAGATATGGAGGCTGGGGAGACAGAAAGAGGGAGGCGACACCGAGGTGAGGTTGAGGACAGAGGGAGATGAAGCATAATATCGTCAGAGAAAGAGAAATCTCAGCATTTGCAAAAAGGGTCAGCTGGTTATTTCACTGTTGCGCCTTTAAGACATAAAGCCCAGTATGACTTACGAATGACAGAGGTTAAAGAAGGATAGTGAAGGAGAAGAGAAAGAAGGACTAAGATCGATCAGCGGGGGTTGATGCGCCCACTGGACCATTAAACTGGGTGTCAGAGACAGGGTTTCTGCCAGCCAAAGTTTCGCCGCATCTGAATTTACAGCAGGCCTCACCCCTAAGCATTCCCATAAAACACTGGGGAGCCATTGTTGTACAGGCAGACCCTTGACTGAAGCAGCAGACCGGAGGTGATGGAGGATCGCTGCAAAAATACATAAGGCAGAAGAGAGGAGGAAAGGTGAGATCAGTACAATGATTCAGTCTGGTTCATTAGTAAATACATTTGGTTTTTGGAGAAAATTTGAAAAAATAAATAAATAAATAAATATATATATATATATATATACAGGGTTCAAACTTAACTATATATATATATATACAGGGTTCAAACTTAACTTTTTTGCTCACTGGCCAACTGGCTTTAAAAATCTACTGGCCAGAAAGATTTTTTACTGGCCAAAAATTATGTAGGCTATAGCTGTTTTGTATATTTTTCATTGTGTTGAACTGTTATAATACACTCATAAGCATTTTTAACACATATTAGCATATTTTTGTGTGGAATAAAGGAGTCAAGTTTGCCTTTTTTTCCTAAAAGGTTTATTTTAGGGATGCACATGGTTAACCGTTTAACCATTAAACTATAACAAGAACTTGACCGAATAATACTATCAGTTATTTATATTTATTTATTAGCTCCTTATGTCGTCAACTCATGGGGGCGTGTCGACATGTGCAGACTTCCACTGCCTTCAGTCATATTATTTAGTAGCTAAAAGTTTCACAGGAGGACTGACACTGTGCACCATGAAGAAAGATCAGACAATAAATGTAGCCTACACCGACATAGATGTGCATAATCTGTAATAACGGCGCTGCAATAAAAACATTTAAAAAAAGACGTTGCAGCTCTCCTGCAGCTCCACAGAGGAGCTGTCAGAGGAGCTCTACTGTTCCTCTCTCTTCAGTCTGGTGTTTGGCTGCACTTTCAATAAGAAAAGTTCCATATGAGCGCTGCAATATCTGATCAATGCCACATCCATTGTGCTCTGTCTCTGCTGATCGCGCTCATATGGAACTTTTCTTATTGAAAGTGCAGCCAAACACCAGACTGAAGAGAGAGGAATACACACATGCGCCGCGAGCGTTGTAATCGGTCACAAATCATTGCTATACAGCATGTTGTGTGTGTTGTGAGCTTTAAGATCTGCACGACACCGGCTCACAACCCAAGCGTCACAGCCGGGTCGGGAGGAACAGTAACAACAACGAAGTAGTTGGATTTTTTTCACTCGCCAGAGTGGCCAGTCAGCCGGCTTCCTTTACTCGCCAAAGCATCAAAGTTAGTCGCCACTGGCGACTGGCGACCGCTAATTTTGAACCCTGTATATATATATATATATATATATATATATATATATATATATATATATATATATATATATATATATATATATATATATATATATATATATATATATATATATATATATATATATATATATATATATATATAGTATATATTCGAGAAGTGATGACAAGCAGCAACAAATTAACTTTACTTAATTTGGATTTTTTTTAAACTAAGAACAACTGTGATATCCATTTTAAACAACATTGGATGTTTTCATGGGAATGGTTCCATAATAATGTGACTGTTAAGTTTAATTTTCTGTCCCTGAGACTTTTGTCTAACCACAGGCTTTGTTCAATTTTAGTATGTTTCCATTTCAGGCCCGACTGGATTTATTATTAACCACGTACATGCTGCATTTCAGGGACACTGAACTTAGAAAGGCCAAAACAACAAAAATAAGAGTCAGTTTGTATGACACATGGGCTTCTATTTAATCTACATCTACATAACTTCTACAGCAGAGAGCATTAGGTGAGTCATGTTGTTTTTGATGCGTGCCCTGAGGAGTGCTTCAATTAAGGGTAAAAACATCTCCCTGCTGACATCCATTAAGCTCAAAATCATGTTGACACAGAATTGTCCTTATGTTGGGAGAAATTGGAGTTTGTTATGGGACCCAAAAGGCATTTTTATACCCAAGTGTACTAGCTGTAAAGGTGAAAGTATAGACAACACCAAATGTACATCTAACTACCATTAATAAATAAATTTAAAGTTCCATATTTGAGATCCCCAGGGTTGAATTATTAGAATATATGGTTTAAGACCCAAAAACCATCTCAGCCTAGTTTTCTATCTCCTCTCTCAGCTTCTCTCTGGGGCTCTAGTAGCAACAGATCTTGTCAGGCAATCAGAGAGGAGGCTCTGAGCCTCTCTTCTGATTGGCTTGCTGTTTTCTGAATGATGAGAGAAACCAAACCTTGCAAGTGTTGGATTGTGGGTCCGGATGGGTGGGGTGCCTGTTTTGTTGTGATATCACAAAGTCACAGACCTCCTGACAGCGGGTTTAAAGGCTGAGTTTCTAAATACAGTCTTTGTGCATTTCTCTTTTGACTGAGGCTTTGATACTTTCATGGTAGAATCTAGACCTTATTAATAATCACACTACACATGGACATCTACCTTTATATTACAGCTTTCAAGTTACGTGTGTTCGTAAAGTCAATCAATGCGACTCCTCAATGATAACCCAACCGCCAGCCTGATCAGATACGTCTGGAAGCTTTTATGTTCTCCGTTGCAATAGACGTCAGATCTGTGATGTGAGAAAAGTGATGCACGATTTGAACTAGAAAGTCAACTCTCACGCAGCTCTTTCTCTGTAATAGCCAGACACGTTAGAAGCATATTTTTCCAAGTGTAAAATGTGTCTGGGAATAGAGACTATGAAAATGTGCTCAAGATTTTAATGAGGCAAAAATGTGAGCAAAACCATGACAAAAAGATGGAAAATGCTTTCACACAGATTGATAAATTATCAACACATGCTATCACGTTTTCAACAGGTGAGTGTTTGTGCAGATTACTCTTGATTTCCTCTCCTGTAACTGGGGGTGTGGCACCTGATTCAGTTTACGATCGCCGAGGCAACAGTCTGTCAACAGTGAATGCCAGGTGTCTGACTCATACACAGATTTAGCCTGCACCAACAAAGCCCTGCTGTCGTAAAGTGACGGATGAAGGGCACCAGTCCACAGGTTAACACACACACACTACATTACACTCCGCTGCGTATCATCTTCAAACTGTACCCGCGCAAAATCACGTCCATGTTGTCGGCTCAGTCCCATTTCTCTGGTTCTACAGAATTAAACAGACGCTACAGGCGTTTTATCATTTCACTGAGGATGATTCTGTGAATCGTCTGGACATCTACAAGGTCTCAGTGAAACAAGAATCTATTACCGGCTGCCTGTTCGTTTATCTGCGTTCACCGTTCTAACGGCTGATATTAGTAATTAATCATAGATACCTGGAAGACGCCCTTCAGCAAGGACGTGAAGGTCCCCTCTCAGTATTCAGCCCCTCACTTCAGCTGGTGAAACATTTATACCATCACTTTATTATCAGGAATCTATACTGTTCATCCCTCCTGACAACAACAGCCACATCAGAGAATCCACAACACAAAAAATACAACATTTAGTGAATAAAACACTCCCTATGTGATTAATGCATGCACACTGCACTTTAATTTCAGTATCTATGTGCCATATCTGATGTTTTCCATTAATTTCACCATTATTTCCCACGGTGTGAAGCTCTGAAAATCTAAACTGACCAAATGATGCTTAAAGGTGTACAGAAAAGAAAAATGAATTTGATTCCAATAGGTCATAAAATTAGTGTAATAACTCATCTATCAGACAATGTAGCCCAAACTTTGTGCAAAATTCTATTTTCGAGTAAATCCGGGATGAAAGTGGTGTAGTTTTTTTTTTGCATTTGATAATGCAGGCACACGGATTATGCGTCACGTTGCTCACGATTCATCAGCCACTGATATTGGATCCGTCATCCATCAATCAAACGTCTGAGACACACACACACCGAGCTCGGTCTCGCCCCAAACATTGAATATCCCGCCCGCTCGATAACGACCAATCAAATTTGTTTTCCTTACTCGGGTAAACTCATGTGGAAACTCGTAAAAGGAGGCGCAACAAACAGGACAAACAGCCATTTCTGAACACCTTTAATGTTGTGTACCAAAAATCAGGTGACATCAGGCAGACCAAATTAACAAAGAGATATCTGCAGTGTTCAGACCTGCAGAAATGATGCGATTCTGTTGTGGAACCAATGACAGGCAGCACAGAAGCTGTTGGAAAGCCATAAGAGACGAGCTACCCAGTGTTAGTAAGGTGTTCCTAATATACTGCTCACTGAGTGAACATTTGAATGTGAATAGACATTGAGACAGACAGATATGAAGTAGGTTAGTGAAAAGAAATGGAGAGAGACACTGATAGAAGGAGGAAGGGGAGAGAGAGGAGGGAAGTTATCAGCCACCATACATTCAGTTCCATTATCACCTGTCAAAAATACCTTGTCCTTCTGATGAGGTGCCATTCTGCTCGGTGGGAGTGAAAGCATTGGCATGCATGCCAACACACTCACACACTCACACACACACACACACACACACACACACACACACACACACACACACACACACACACACACACACACACACACACACACACACACACACACATACACACACACCCCGTCAGTCAGTCAGTCAGTCAGTCAGTCCACAACTGTTACAGCTTCCGCTACAGTTTGTCCTCAGCTGGATGAAAGAAGAAAGTCTCAGACATTGCAAGTTTCGGACTAACTTTACATTTAATACACCCTCCGAGACCAGAAGTACCAACTGCAGGTCCTCTGCTGCTGACCAGAGTGTGGCTGAGTCAGTCCCCACTGACTACCATGTTAAATGAATGAATGAGTGTATGTCTGCCACAAATCTGCATGTACCAAACTCTCAGCTCCATACATGCACCTACTCTCAGCCCATTTTTAGATAGAGGTTTTAGGGGCAGAGTCAGGCACTGCCAAGATGGCAACAGCAGAGCAGCCCACTCTCACTGCTCTACAGAGTGACATGTCCACCATACACAATGTGATCATGGCTCACTGGCTCTGAGCCTGTACAAGTCTATAGAGAGATGTGTCTATATATTAAAAGCATTGTAAATCTATTTCTGTCCACACAGGTTTTTTTTCACTTTGTCCCCTAATTGGACCTTCCATCCTTCTGTCATTGGAAACACATTGTTGCCATGGGTAATGTTATTTCCTACTATGTCAAGTGAAGATGAATGCTGTGATAAAGGTCTGTTAGGGTCATAAACACATAGACTTTGGTGACCTCATGCAACGCTGTGGATTCAGCCTGGTGATATGAAAAGGTCTGGACAGGAGTCATTTCACTATGCAATGATCTAAACAGTGATGATATGATGGTTTTTTATGTCTCACCTTCTATCACAAGTGGCTTGATTTGAAAAACCTCACATTTTGTGTGCTACAGCTCTCCAGGAGGCGGGTCAATCCCGGGCCAGAGGCTTCAGACTTGTAAATATGGTCAATATCAAAGTCAAACACTTCAAAATAAAGAAGTAGCTGAAAATCAAAGGCACATGAACAACTCATATCGGCTTAATTGACTCCCATCTCTGCTGTCCACACACATGATGTGACTTGTTGAGACCTGTGTTAACTGTGAGCAAACTGTGGTTCAAACTGCACCTTCGTTTCCACAACCTGAGCAGGTGTTTAAAACATCTGTGTGGGGCAGGGTCTAAACAGTGTGAGAAAAGGCTCCAGATTTATGGAGAATTAAAATGAAGAGTTGTCTCCTCAAACAAGCACAAACTCCTTCCGTCCGTTTCTAAAGGTGAGAAAAACTCAACTTTTATCAACAACCAGAGTGAATGCATCATTCTCAATACAACCTCATCAACTCTTCTGATGTTTGAATATTTTTCATCCATCAAGGCAGCAGTTGCGTATGTGTGTGTGTGTTTGCATGTGTGTGTTTGCTGTTTACTTTAGCGTGTTTGGATGCGTGTAAATATGTGTGGCATCCACTTTCTTTATATTTGTGTTTGCTTTCATCTGTGAATATATTTCATGTTTGTGCCTAAACTCAATGTGCGTGATTTTCTTTTTGAACTCTTTGCCTGTGTGTGTGTGTGTGTGTGTGTGTGTGTGCGTGCGTGCGTGCGTGCGTGTGCGTGTGCGAGTGAGTGAAAGAGAGAGAGACTGTGTCAGTGTGTGCAGACTGTGCATGCCTCTGTTTCTGTGCTTGTTTGGGGGTTTCTGTTCATGTTTGGGAACCTGTGAAGTGTATGCACATACTTGCATACACACATCTTGTGTGTGTGTGTGTGCGTAGGTGTGTGAGTGTGTGTGTCAATCAGGGGTAAGTAGGCCACCTGATCCCCCGCTGAATAATTGATGTCCAGTCAGGGAGAGAAAACGAGAGAGAGAGTGATGCTGATGATGGCGGGATGACAGGCTGACAGCGTCTAAAGGCGGGTTTACACTGCACCACTATTCGTCTGTTCACATCTCAAACTGCACAAGCTTCCCTCTTCAGTCCTTCGTCTCAGATCAGTCTCAGACCCCCACTAATTGCATGTCATTCTACGTGTGTGTGTCTGTGTCCGTGTGTTTGTGTACAAATATTCGATGAAGAGATGGGATGTAATGTGATTTTGAACAGTGTGGAGACTTTTGGGGGGAAAAACTTGTCGTTAGGGCTGGGTATTGCCAAGGACCTCACGATACGATACGCATCACGATACTTGAGTCACGATACGATACGATATTGCGATATCCAATTTTTGCGATATATTGCGATATTCTACATAGTTCACTGAAAAATGTAAAAGGCATTATGCATCTTAAAATCTGAGTTGTATGTACATCAGATGATAGTGATAATTTATGGGACAAACTGAGTCAAAACAATGTAATTCAAATTATCCATGCCATTTTATACAAGTGCAAGTTACAACAACATATTTGCATGTACAACACACTGTCTGAGGTAGCAGTACAGTGACACCTTGCGGACTGGATTTACGTCTGAAACATGATTTATTATTTGAAAAAAAAAAAATTGAAACATTTTTTTTTTTTTTTTGAAAACAAATAAATCGATATTTAAATATTGAATATTGATATCGTATCGCGGTATAAAGTATCGCGATATATTGCCATATCGATATTTTTGCCCACCCCTACTTGTCGTATGTGCAGAATCGTGACGTAGGACCCCATACATTGTCCGTCACAACGAGAAATTTTGTGGCATGTCAGAAATTTGTCGGCAGGTCGGCGACTCGTCTTTAGGACGTCGGGACGTGACGCAGAGCCTCACTATTATTGCGTCCCGATAAATGCTCACGACCCCGTGATCCCACTACAATTATGCAAATTATGCTGCGACTCGTCTGGGACGACAAAATCGTGGCAAAATTGTACAATGTAAGCGTGCCTTAAAAGGAGAGGATGTATTTTAGCATGGTTTACTGACTATAGAGAGAGAGAGAGATATGGAAAGGTTCAGTGTGACGGGATGTTTGATTATAAAGGAGGGTAGTAGAGAGGAAGAATAGAGCTACAGGACAGAAAAGAAGAAAAAGAAGCACAGTGTGAAGCCTGAGAGAGGAGAAGAAGCAGAGAAACATATTGGCACAACATAATGTGGAGAGGAAAGGTGTGGAAAGAGACATTAATGAGATAAAAGGCATCTGTTGGTTGCTAACATTAACATTAACACAAGCTCAGAGCAGTTGGGGACATGGAAAGAGAAGCCAGTGCATCATGGGACAGAGCATTTTCAGAGTCTTTATCTGACTAAAGACAGAAGCAGTGTGTAACACGGTTGGCACATGTGACTGTTTGTCCCTAAGTGCTTACTTTTGACATTTTGGATTTGATTTTTTTACTGTATTATTTTGAAAAAACACCTCATGTGCCTCATGTTACTTTCATGTTTCCCTCCTTCCTAATTGTTGGCCCCGCCCTAATATGCTCCACCTG
Source organism: Trachurus trachurus (assembly GCF_905171665.1). Classification (NCBI taxonomy): domain Eukaryota; kingdom Metazoa; phylum Chordata; class Actinopteri; order Carangiformes; family Carangidae; genus Trachurus; species Trachurus trachurus. Next base: position 22,012,645 of record NC_139896.1, on the reverse strand, counting down.
TGTTCAACCTTGCCCGCCTTGTGTTTCTGCCTCCCCTTTGCAATGGTAATGTGTTTATCCCAAAATTTCAGTTTCTGCTCATTGTGCTTCAGTGTCTTTTTTTGGGGGGCAAAAAAAAAACCTTTTCCACTTTGACTTGTTTGTCTGCATGTTGGGTTCAGTTATTCCTGCTTGTTTGACAGTTGATGGTTTGACAGAACAATTTAATAGTAGTTTGTCAGTCAGAAGGACTATGGGGCTCTAATTTCGCAGACCAGGCACAGGTAGTCTGGGGTCGTTGACTCGCTGTTTTGGTAAGCAACCGGATCCAGGGCAAGAGAGGCAGGTCTTTCCGTCAAAATAAAAGCACCAAGCTAATAAAATGCGGTGAAACTCTTTCATTTAAGGAATATAATTTACAAGAAAGAGCCATTAAGTTAACCTTTTGCTTTTATTGTATTTCAAGTTAATGTCTATTTTATAAGTTTTATGTTGGTGAACACTTTTACTTTGGTGAATTTGGTGATTTCCGGATCTGCTAGAAGACGGGAACCAGAATGCAGACAAAATTTGGAGTTAACAGAAACCAGGCTCTTCTCCTCTCTGAAGAGCCTGGTGACGCGAGGCTAGGCACAGGCGAAGCACAGCCCAGGTGCACGGTGCCAACGGGGCGTGTCCAGGCACATTTTGCAAGTTTTGTGCATTGGCGGAAGTAGCCTACTCCTCTTTCCCAACTCTGTCCCTCCTACCGACGCAAGTGGGAAATATGGAGACTCAGATCTTCACCAATCAAATGAGCTCCTCTTCTGACCTTTAAATGCGCTGCGGGCGAGGGACACTGCAATTTTGTCATTTTATATATTGACATGGACGAAGGAGACAACGATGCCAGACAGCCAAACTTCTCCCAGGAGGAAACTGATGTTTTGGTCTGGGAGGTCCAAGCTCACAGTGGCCGAATCTATGGTAACGCAAACAGACCTCCGCGGACTGATGAAGCAAAAGTAGTCTGGGAAGAGGTTACACATCGTTTAAAAAGTTTTCCCCTGACACACTGTGAATCGGTGCCCAGTGTAAAAAACACACACCCTTTTTCCACAAATAAAGACGCTCACATTTAGTATCCTATATTTAACCCGATGTAACAAAGATGAGTAGTGTGCACAGATCACAACATAAACAAATACTGTATCATGTGTAACAGTGATGAAATCTGAAGCCGGTGTGCATAAAGGACGCATTGCAAAGCTTTTTTTCTTTTTAATTTTTTGAGATGAGAGATGCCGAGCATCTACTCACTATCTGATGCCGAGGCTTTTTGTGGTTGGCTGAGAGAGATGTTAAGTTGTTAATTTGCATCAAAGTTTCAGCTGTGTTCCATTATGTGCCAACAGCCTTGTCTCATCAGATGTGACAGGACAATCGATTGAGGTATAAATGTATGTGCTGATTCAGATAGTTGCATTGAATAGTGGTTGTTGTGATTATTTATTGCATTGAAATGTGCCTGACCTTCTAGAAACCTGCCTGTGAGGTTTTGATGATGTGTGTGCACTGTGCCCCGGTCAGCCAAACTACCACTCGACCAGCTGCGCTCCGCCTGTGCCAAAAGTAGACAACGTTGGAGCTGTCGAGCTTTCAGCGCACTTTCTGGGCCAAGCTGAATCTGTCGGCAACTCCCCCTACTTCGCCGCCACACCCATCTCGGTGCACCTCGGTCTGCCAAATTGCCAAATTGACTGCCTTGTTGCGCTGGACGAAATTAGCACTGCGCGGGGTTCATCACCCTGTGCCACTGTGCGTCTCGTTACGTGTGGTACGAAATTAGAGCCCATATTGTTTGGTCAACCTACAAGTCAAGTCAAACTGGTTCCCTCAAAAGAAACACTGTGGGGTTTGTTTCTATTCCAATAAACTGCAATCAACACAAGTTTTTAACACTCATCTCATCATTAGGCGAAAAACAGTCACAACATCTTAATTAGTGCTGACATCTATAAAGACAGTTCCTTTTACAGTTACTAATAGTTTGCAAAGGCTTCAGTATAAGCACATTGAAGCTGTATAGTTGTACAGGGGAGAAGGTGTTTGTTTATTTCATGTTCTGCTTGATGGGGTTCAATGTCCCCGACAATCTCTGTGGCCTCACTTCACCCCTTTTTAGCAACTGGCCTTTTTTAACAGATGTTAAAGCTTTGAAAGCTTTTAATTATTTGAATATTTACAAATGTATTTTTCATCATAGAATAAAAAGTGGAAATGTCTTTAGCTGGTGTTGACCACAGACTTATTTTGGACATTTAATCTCAGGATGAGGGAACCAGAGGTTCAGGCTCAGGTTCCAGGACCCATCACTGCAGCATTTTTTGTGTTTGATGGCGTCCCCAGTGTCAGGTCTTATTTTCATTCAAATGCTGTGAGTTGGACTGACCCATGGATCCATGGTTGGACCTGGTGTCTTGTAAGTCCTAACGTACAGTACGTGTGTTTGAGCTGCCAGAAGTGGGTCAGGTCCTTATAGGCTGAACAGACAGCAGATATGGAGGTGATATTGATGTGACTCTCCAGAGAAAGCAAATAATATATATATATATATATATATATATATTTTTTTTTTTTTTTGGGGGGGGGGGTCGAACAGAAAAGTACAGTGCACTTTGCTCTTCAGGTTGGAGGACTTGTTGTGTCTCTCTCACCCTCTCTCTGCCTCCCTCAACCCCATGTCTCTGTCAGAGCTTAAGTCTTTAACAAAGCTTTAGTGAAGCACTTTGGTCATGGGTAGGATTTTTGGACCAAGGCTAATCCCCAGTGGATCTGCTGATTAGAGAGACTGACTGGACTTTCTGCACCAGGCGAGAAAAAAAAAAGTTTTACTGCTTCCTGCGACATCGCTGCTTCTCTCTCTTTCTAGTTCTCTCTCTTTCTCCTAGCTTGGCTTTCTTCTCATTTTGTCACAGCTGCCATTCTCTAGTTCACTCTTCTCCTTCAATAACTCCTCCCCTCTTCTCCTTGGCCTTAATAAAGTCCTATCCTCCACTGCATCTCCTCCATCGCCTCACATCCTCCTCCATTTTATTTCTCTCCCATCTCGGCCTCCTACTCGTCTGGCCTGGAGTGTTTTCCTCGCAGCTTCTCATCTGCCCTGCCATCATCCCATCCCATCCCATCCCATCGTATCCTTTTTTTTCTGTGTATCCATCAATGGCCAGAGAGGACTCCTTACTTAGAGAGGACTCCTTACTTGTGTCCTCTCCACTTTGCAGCACCTCTCTGCACCTGTTTCCTTTTTTTTATTTTATTTTTTATCTCTGTTGTTATTCCTCTTTCATTGCTTCATCTCTCATGTTTCATCTCGCCTCTCTCCTCTTCCCTCCCTTCCTCACTGATTCTCCCTGTCGTCTTTCTATACGTTCATTTTGCCATTACAAAATTATGATCATGCTCTTTACTTTAACCACCCAAAAAATCACTAATCGTTCTCCCTCATTTCCTCTTCTTGATCATTTTCCCTTTTTGCGTGTTCGTTTGTCTTGCACAGACTCCCATCGTTTTCCTCCCTGAACTTTCAAAATCTTCTCACTTTCAGCCCTATCCTAGCTTTTATGTCTTTTCTTGCCTCTCCCAGGCTGCTTTCCTGCTGCTGTCCTCCCTCTCTCTTATTCATACATGTAGGCTTTAGCTTCGACTTTCCTGTCACTTCTTCTAATCTCTTTAATTCGCTCGTTCCCTCTCTCTGTCAACCTCCTTTTCCTGCTTTGCATTTTCTGGAAATTCTTTTTTGTTCTTTAACAACTTCCTTCACTCCCCAAGTCTCTCTCTTGCTGACTTCCTCCCCACCCCCACCCTCCTCATCTCTCCCGTCTTCTCTTCCTTTACGAGACCCTACGAGACTGCCACTCAACCTAGAAGAAACCAAGAGCACTCGAACCAAGCACATGAATGTTAACTAGTATTTCCACTTAACCGACTCTGGCATGTGGGACGCTGTGGAAGATCAAAACGTGGTAAAGTTCCTTTTACACACAGACCTTCAGTCTTTGCTGACTAAGAAAAATAACAGAGAAGTTGCTTCCAGGCCAATGCTCCTGTGGATTACAAGCAGGCTGAAAATGAGACTTATATAATGAGAGCATGGCTGAGTCAATTCACAGAATAATTGGGCTGAATCTGTAGATGTTGTGTTTGGTGTTGAAGCGGTTCCTAAATTCATCAGTGGAGCTAATTGAGCAGACCTTGTTGCAGAGACTCTGATTGAGTACCTTGAATCTTACTTCAGAAACCCAGTACAGTGTAAAACAGTAAACCAACATCTCCCAGTGTGTTGCTCTGTACAGCATGAAAATTGAGTATCAAATTGGAACTGAACTCTTTCAAGACTTTAGTTGGAAAAAACATTATGTCTTAAAATAAAGATGTAACGCTTTTTCATTCGGCACTGATGAGATTGTGTAGCTCATTAAGTTGAAATCGACTTTGCTTTGTTAAATTACGAGAACTCTTCTTACTGCATCACACAAGCTCATAACAGACTGTTACGATGTGGTGCATTTAAGCATTTAGTGGCACAACATGTTCAACACCAACCGCAACCCAGACTGGGAACAAGAGAGAGAGAGGAATGACATGGTAAAGCTGTTGCTTGGTCTTAATTTGTAAATGAACATCAACACACTTAATTTAGTCCAAGCAATGTTTTAGTGCTAACAAGCTTCCTGAGACTTGGTTGTAGTAGAGAAAAAGAGCAGGACTAAGATGCTAACTGGGATGTTACAGACGTTGCACAATCTTAATAATATTAGCTTTCCCGATTTGTTCCATCCATCCATTAGATGGAGCGTATCACCACTGGGATTTCCTCGTTTCCTTGTGGAGGAACAACCCCAAATATGCCGCTATTATAAAACTACACTTATGAGTGTTTTTATTGTTTACTTCCTTTTAATGGCAACAGATCTATTGAAAATAAAATACATTTACTACCACACACACTGTTTATTGATGTCTGATATTTTCTTCTCATGTCTTTTAGTTTAAGTGTTGAACCATAAGAAGATATATTCATGGTGTTTAGAGCCAAAAAACATCTCAGTGTAGTTTTACGTCTCCTCTCTCAGGCTTGACTCTAGAGCTGTAGTTACAACAGGTTGGTGTCAAAATGAAATCAGAAAACAGTCAGCCAATCAGAAGAGAGGCTCGGAGGCTCTTCTCTTCTGATTGGCTGACTGTTTTCTGAGTGATCCAATAAAAGATACTTTAGATTTCAGATGATGACAGTGACGGCTTTGTTGTGACATCCCAAAGTCACACAAGTCCTGACAGCTGGTCTTAAAGCTCAGTTTTTGAACAGGTCGTGTGTGTTCCTCTGTGGACTGAGGCTTTGATACGTCCACAGTATTACTATAGAACCTAGACCTGATCTATAATCACATGGACATTTCACTTTGTATGAAATGGGACCTTTAAAAGTCTGACTCTCTCTCAAGGTCAAAGGAGCTATTAAACTCCTGAGTCACCACCACCCTGCCCATCCCTCTCTGCCATGCAGCACATCTGAACACTAGCACCTTCTGTGTCATGTGGGATGATTTTCTCCCAGGCTGGTGAAACTGTGGACCAAAGAAAAATCTTCCTGAAACCCACGGACATCAGCATAGCATGACATATGGTTTGGCTTGTTTATCAAACTATATGCCTGACCTGCTTTAGACCTCCTGCTTGCTCCTGTGATTATCTCTCTCTTGTGTATGCAAAGGACGTGGGTTTGTGTACCTTTCTGTATGTGCGTGTTTGACTAGCTGAGAGTGGGAGTTGCTTCACTTAACCGCTCCTTCATCGCTTCTGGACCCGGCACGACCAGGCACAACCAGACTCGGCGAGGCCGTAGCTCCACAGCCGGCCAGCTTGTTCGATTCGGCACTTGGCCCTTAGTTTATTTGGTGTGTGCGAGGTGTCGCCAGCGTGGTCTCTCTTTGCGCAGAGACCTCCCGCTCTTCTTCTCGAAACCCGGAAGTTGTCTCGAACCTCCGCCACCCCAGACCTGGTGACACAGATACTTCAACTCCACCCACTCACGGGTTAAGTGAGCTACTTCCCATCTTGTGATATGTTACTGTGCTGTGTATTTGTAGATCAGTCTACCGTGACCTCACCTGTCCCTCTCAGTTCACCTATTTTACACTCCCAGGGGCGTTCGTCACACCCAGCTAAGTGGAGCAAATCCTGTTTTTAAATAAATAATATAATAAAAACCTCTTGAGAAAATTTTCCATAACCACAAAATACTGTATGTCCCACAATCACATTCCCCAAATGCTCTTATTCACTGTCTCTTTCTCTTTGAACTGTTGCACAAGCACATTCCCCAAACTTCCTTATGATTCTCTTTGCCCCCTTTTTTCTCTCTGCACAATTATTCCCCCAACACTGATGATGAAATGTCCTTCCCTCACCTTGCTTCGCAGAAAAAACTTGACACGTAATTCCAACTCCTGCTTATATACCAGTCACAGGAGCAGACACGAGAGAAAGTGTAATTATAAATGGTATCGACTGCAGCAGAATGGCCTCGTACACTTCACTGTCATGGCAGCTAATTCCAACTTACACATATAATCATTAAATTGAGGCAGATAGCAACATGCATCTTGCAACACTTTAATGAGTGAGCAATGATTATTAGAAGATGAACCTAAAGACATGCAGTGTTCTTGCAGTGTACATATTGTGCAGCACCAGTACCTCCCCATGTCGGACCCCGTTATCAACGAACTGGACAATGAATCAGTGGAACCTGCACGTGTTTGTACATCAGTGTTTAGCTACGACAAAAAAGGAATTGAACCTCTGTTACAAAAATAGGCTCAGCTGCTTGAAATTCATCCTCCCATTGTTAGAGCAGAGATGGAGCTTGTTAGAGCTTAAGCTGTCACACCTGCTTCACTTGATCTTCAAACGACGGTTAAAAAGGACAGATATCCAACTCTGTGCAAGAGGCTCCAGTTGTATGGGAGAGGTTTCTCTGCAATAAGGAGAAATTTTACAGTGGCACTGAAGGCTCATAAATACTAATAAAACACATATAAATCAAATCAAATCAACTTTATTGATATGGCACTTTTCATACTTTTGGGAAGCACAAAGTGACTCACAGAGAATAAAAACAAAACAAAACATGAACAACACAGAGATACACAAATATACACACTCAAGCTATACATAGCCATACGCACAGACATACACAGCTGTCGCTGAGGAGACATGGCTGGGCACTGAGATCTGAGGTGAGGAAGAAGCTACCTTTGGGGGCCCCGCATACTGAGAGGAATCATGGTCCATGACTGCAGAGGGCGCCAACACAGGGACCACCCCAGCCCAGGCAGACAGGAGGCTCCACACCAAGGTCCGTCCACGGGACAGCACCCCCATCGGTGGACCAGAAGGAAACACTGGAAAACTGAGGGACTAAAACAGTAAAATAAGATAAAAGGTATAGAAGCTAAAAACTGAGGGAATAAAAATACGTGAAATAGAATAATTTTGTGAACCGACTAAAACATTAAAATAAAATAATAAAACAATAAAAACAGGATAAGCTAAACTAAATAATATAGAATAGAATGATAATAAAAAAATGTAAGAATAGGGGTGAGCATAAAAGCAATTAGAAAGAAATAAAATAAATCATATAAGAGCCTGATTAAAAAGGTGGGTCTTGAGCCTCTTTCTAAAAACATCAACATTCTCTGCGGCCCTGAGGTTCTCCGGCAGGCTGTTCCACAATCGGGGGCCATAATAACTGAATTCTGCCTGTGTTTTAGTTCTTACTTGGTTAAAAGGCCAGCACCGGAAGACCTCGGGAAATTAGAACGCCCAAGACCGTTAAGACATTTAAAAACTACAGACATATATAAGCTACAGACAAAGGACGCAAACATCAAAATTACATTTTCCACAAACCATGACATCCAAACTGAGTCGTTAGTTTTCTTCTTCTCTACTGTAAAATCAAGTGATTAAGCAACCCAAGCTAATGTCACTCAGCTCACCAACCTGGTCGGATGGCCTGTAGACTTTGCTTTGTATCATTTTTCCGACAGGTATTTTATTACTCCACCAACCATACTGTGCCGGGTCATACCTTTAATGAGGGCCCTGGCTTTAATGATAGCTGTAAATAAGTGATAAACATTGATGCTCTACTCAGTGTTAACTCTTTGAACCCTTTTCATTTACAGCAACTGGTTGCTCTGTTTTTTTTCCTCTTCTACTATTTTTCTCACTTTCCTGAATCGCTGTGTCCCGTTGTCCCTACAGGATGTCATAAACACGGTGTCCTCCAACCATCTGGATACAATCCCTGTTAAATTCTCCATGGATGCTGTTGATGCTCGACAGTTTTCACTTTTATAAATACATCCCTCACCTCTGGCAACTGATGCAGTCATGCAACCTTAACTTCTCCTTCCCTGAAAAACACAGATCCTTAAATTTCCATTGCCATCCATCATGAAATATGTCTACAAACACAGTCTTATGACAGCTACTCAGGACTTAGATATCAATGTCAGAAAACAAAGATGCACCACAGTGATTGACAGACTTCAGCGCCGGGTTTGTACCTCAATCAGCCCTAGAATGGTTTCCTGTTTGTTTGACCAATAAAAATTGACAGCCTCCACCAGGAGTAATGTTCATACTTGTTGCTTTCTTACATGTCGAATGCCTCAGGGCTCATACCTCGAAGCCACTTCTGTTTCTATAACATATACGTCCCTTGAGACACATAATTGACTTGGCTTGTATATTTCTTATACTTGCATTAAGTAATTACCATAAAATAATATCCACTAATCAGCATAAAGTCCTTGCAGAAAATAGCTCTCTGTGAAGGATTTTTGGGGTAAAATCCATCTGGATGATGCCTGTTGCTAAAAAGCAGCAGTCTTGAGTTTGTGAGTAGACCACACACTGGGCTCCTATTACTTCAGTTTTGGCTTCACTGCACTGGCTTCCATTAAATCCCAGATTAATTTAAAGATCACCTGCTGCATATGCCCAAAAACAGTAGGGCTCCTTCATATAGAATATTAAAAGAATCTTTTACCATGCGTGAAACCTCAACACCACTTAGGTGCCCTTACTGAGGAAACCCAGCTTTTACTGGAGCGGCTCTTATTCTCAACATCTTAAAACATATTTAATTCTGACCTTTCATGCCTCATGTTGTTTTCAGTTTGTCATAGTGCATCCAATAGAACACTATCATTGTAACTGAAAGCGCATTATAAATGGTGATCTAAAGAGTTGGATGTTTTTTGTGCACGTCAAGCTGAATTAGCAGTGGGTAATATAAACGTAAACATCTCTAAAGCTGGTCAACTCAGTTTTGTGCACTATGCTTTTGCACATTTTTTTTTATCTCTTTCTCAGAACTGTTCAAAATGAAGTTTGATTTCAGAAAATATCTGAAATCAGTGATAAATTGTTTCGGCACCAGTCAAAGAGGCCAGAGCTTCCTCTTTTGCACCATCATTCTGAATCAGTCTTCAACAGTAATGCAGGGAGGAATCCATCACAGACGAGGAGGAAATCATTTCTCCACTACCAACAACTGCAACGCTGCCACGAGATGTTGAATTTTAAGTGAGGGCCACGATGGGGCTGGGGTAATCTTTTCTATCATGATTAATCACTACCACTAATTGCTCTCTCAACTTACAAGTCTAATCTATGGCTGAAACTCAACAGGTTCGCTGATCTTCTCTGAGGACTGCTGGGAGCCATTCTGAGAAATGGAGGAAATCACAAGCTGAATTACATCCGAAAAGGAAAAGAAAAAAAAAGAGAAAAAGAAGATGTCGTAGCACAACATAACTCTCAGACTGTGCTGGAAATTGAAGATGCATAACAACATATTCAAGGGTGTGTCGCTGCAACATGACTAGTTTTAGGCATCTTTGAATTGGGATTTGTCACGTCTATCCAAACTCTGTGACTGGTGAGAAATGAAGCAAATCAAAAAAATAAAATAAAAATAAGACACCAGACAAATAATAGATTATCCTCCTAATGTCCAGATTAGAGTTGGGGCAGGGAGATTACATTGTGTCAAGCACAGTTCATTCACCTCTGAAGTCAACTGTTTTGGAAAATGAGCCAAATCTTTTGCCGTATAATTGCCTGTTACATCCACAACAAAAGAGAGAGAGGGAGAGGGAGAAAGTAAAGGGAAAGGACAGCTAGACATGACATGTAGACAGAAAAATGATTCCTTTCCTAAATTAAAAACAAAAATGTATTTTAATTATCTTTTCTTGTCAGGCTTCCTCAGGAAAAAAAAAAGATTCCCCCTGATTTGAAATCCCTCGCAATTTCATACTGCATTTTGTTCTAAGTATGATTGTCACATAATAAGACTGTTTGGGCAATTACCGCAGCTTTCATAAGGGAATTACTTTTGCACTTCATTAAAATGAAGCAGAGAATATAATTGCATCTTTTTTTTCAATCTTATCCTCCTCAATGGTCCCTTGCTTCCACATCTCTTGGTTTCTTTTTCTCTAAGAATCTGTCTCAAACACACACACATAAATTTATTTGAAAGCTGCAAATAGCAAAGAAGAGTAAGCCTCTTGCATCTCTGGGGAGACAAGACTTGCATTCACCGTTTTCACTGTAAAAAACAATACACATATTATGGCGTTTTGCCGGTAAAAAATCACTTCCTCCTTTCTCTCTCGCTCTCTCTCTCTCTCCCCATCACTCACTTTTTCCAATTCCTCCCTTTAGCAAATGACTTAAGGGCTTCTTAAAATAAAGGAAACACAATCAGAAGCATCTTTGCTTCGCAAAGCGTATGTTGTGTGTGTGTGTGTGTGTGTGTGTGTGTGTGTATGTGTATAAAGGTGTGTACGTGCAAGGATTTGAATGGGTTTATTGGTGAAGCCCAGGTGTATTATTGCATAGAAAGAGTCTCAGAGTTGGTGTGGAAGTGTTCACCTCGTAGCATGTGTGTGTGATGTGTGTGGATGCATCTCTAAAGACGGGAGCAAAATGCTCAGTGAGGATGTAACCTTTGCCCACCACTATTTTCCCCCCTCCTGTCTGCTGAGGGAGGCTGTTTCCCTTTATTTGCATTACAGTGGAGATGAAAAATAGGCGAGACAGGCTGCCGACTCAACACCACTAGTAAACACATCTTAGGTCCAACCTCCTGCAAATAATCCTCCACATCATACTCTGCTCTTTTGTTTCTTAGCGTTTAATGTCAGAAACTGTGTCCTGCAAAAACATGAGTGAGCAGCGAACTTTGAAAAACGGTTTTATTACTGTAAGATGCTCTTTTTTATCTTTTATTTTACCATGCACTTAACACAGTAGCTTCAGGCTGCTAATCCTGACCTCACGCTTTTCAGTATTTACTACATCTTGCTGCAAATGTATTCAGTGCAAAAAACCCAAAGCAAACTTGATCTGATTTATTTATGTTTTCATTTTAAATATTCCTGCTGTCATAACAAAACCAAGGTCAGTGCAAGGTTTCAGTGTGTGTGTGTGTGTGCGGTTCCCGAGATGTATCTCCAGACAGCAGACGACAGTTCATTGAAAACAGACGGTCTATTCATAAATGTAACAAGCAGCAAATGCTGTGATTGCATTTTGTGTTTAGACGCCTGTTTAAAGTGTTGTTTAAGACGGTTTACTCAAGCAAGAGTTCAGAACAATGTCTCTTTCACAATACTTAACAAACTTAACTTCTGCTCCCATCCTGACCTCACATCTGTGAACGTTGGTGGCTTTGAGAAAACAATGTTTTGTTGGGAGATTTCAATGCCACCCTCAAATCCCGGTAGCTGGTAATTACAGTTTATGGCCAAGACAACAAGGTATTCTCAAACACTTCTTCTCTCTGTGTTTTTTGAGGCCAGCATTATGCTTATCTGTATTTGCGGGAGAAAACCAGGACTACAGTTTCACAGAAATCCTGAGGACTTCTCAGATCCCACCCGGCATCTCTAACCTGTGCTGTCACAGGGTTTATTTGCTCCAATTTATCTGCTGGTCGTGACCTCAACTGGGAAGCATTCTGAAAGTGCTGATGATCAAACACGCTTGATATTTTCATAGTAGAATCAGTCTTCTAGTGTGTTATTTACTCCTCTTCAAGTGTCTGACATCAAGGAAGAACATGCATAGGGGAATTGTTAGATGTCGTCGAGTGCGCCGGTGTCCTGATAAGACCCAGTTCTACTCCCAGTGTTTCATATCAACACACATTCAGTACAATGTCATTTATTCTTAGCCACATGTTTATGTCTCAGTTGGCCCAGTCACAAATCTGATTGAGGTCTGTTTTTCCCCCAGCGATATGCTAATGAGGCTCACCTTTGCTCTGATTGATGGTGATTGGTGAAGCACCTGAAGTCCTCACAGCTCCACAGATGATCCAGTGTCACGCTGATGAGGGATCAGACACACACTGCAGCTTACAGCTTGATGCGTCCCCATCATGATTGTCTCTACTGAAATAGCTGGATGTGTTTTTCTCAGTGGGCAATTTCAGCTGCTGGAGGAAAAGACCCAGAAGAGGCTGTTTTCCCCCAATAGCTCCCAATCTATTTCAGAATAGATTTAAAAGTCCCATCTTCAATATTACACTGTGCTTTAAACACAGCAGTGTCTGCACTTTTTAAATCATGACCATGAGAATATGGGAATATCCTGCATAGCAATGAGATGTGCCACCATCCATCCTCTCAAAACACATTTATTTTCATTAGTGTTGTTCATATTATCTTCTCTCTTGTGTTTGTAGTTCATTATTGTTATCTGTTAATGTTTCGATTCTCTGCGTTGATGTTATTTTTTCTTTTTCTTTTTTTTTTTGAAGTTCCTCCAGCACTTTGGTTCATCTGCTGTTTTTAAATGAGCTCTATGAATATATTAGATTTCCACATACTTTTGTCCACTGCATGAGAGGGGTAAAGATTAGATACACATCATCAACAAACAGATGTATTCACACTCTTCCAACATCTGGCTAAAGGTTATTTGAACAATCAGTTTTCTTGGATGCACAAAATTACACTTTTTTTAAATTTTCACTCCAATCCATCCGAGAGACGGAAATATCCACACAGAGGTGTTGCTAGTATGTTCACACATTCAACACTGCTCCAGGGTCTTTAAGCCCTGAAAACTGAGATTTTCAACACCACTGCTGGACCAGTTTCAACTTTGGACACCTTTAGACTTACAAGCCCACACTTGCGTGGATGGGTCTACTTAGCCCATTACTGTAGGTACTCACTTTGTTAATTTTGCAAGCAGCTGTCATGTGGTTAAATCTTCCTTACCATGAAACAAGACTATTTGTGATACCAAACAAAAACATTCAGTGGATGGTAATCCTTATAAAACACGGTAGGAGGCCTGAACATCATTTGCTCTTCCTCAAACAGTTTTTGCTGTGATGTCATCGCTTCACGGCTCGTCATATTCCCCAGACTCATTTACCTACACATCCTGAGAAAGAGGCAGATATGGAGAGGGGGTAATTGAGGGCAGACACACCTTGCTGACCCATAAGCTCATCCTCAAGCCCCCCTCCATTTGACTCACATATCATTAATGCAAAGTGGATTTTAGATCACCGTTACTCCTGTATGATTTACTGTGCTATAATAAATGGGCCATAGTAGTGTTGTGAATTCCCCCAAATCATTTAGAGGTCCTTCAGAGCATGTCTCAAAGTTGCACAGAGGTAATGATCCAGAATAAATTATTGCTATAAAAATTTAAATTAAAAAAAAGAGCTGGGGCTTAATAATTCTTGTGATGATATACAGTGTTTGGCAATTTCAGCTAGTTATAGAAGAGGGTGTCGCTTAACTGAGGGTCAAAGGTCCACCCCGAGTGAGAGCCTAAGACAATGTAGGAAATTAAACTCTTCAAAAATCCACCTGGAATCCCAGGTGCAGACAAGAATAAACTCATAGCACTGCAGAAATTACAAAACATCCTCCGGCCTAACACTGGTCCACACAACCAGCCTCCAGCTGCAACAACCACACAGGTTGATTTCAGCACTCTGATATTACCCATAGCAGCATCTCCTGAAATAATGCCCAAATGATGACAGGCATACTAGACCTTGGCACTAAAACTACTTAATGGAGCTATTTGTCTAGGTACATAAACAGCTAATGATAACACTAATGCTAGCTATATAGCATTCACAACACTTCCAAATAGCTTCTATAATTAGATTTAGGCAAAATTACTTCCTCAACTAGTGCAATACTGTTATAAGGTGATTTTATGTATTGTCGCAACACAAAGTGTGATACAAGAGAAAGATCAACTGATAGAAACTTGAATGTTCTTGAGAGAAAAATATATTTGTCTTAAACATACAAACAGAAAGTTGAAACAGATGAGATTTTGAAAGCAGTAAAGTTCTTTAAAAAAAAAAGAAAAAAAAAGAAAAGGACATAAAAAAGCAGTGCAGCCAAACTAACATTTGCTGTGTTTCTGTAAATGGTCTTTACACCTTTGCCATTCCATGCATTTTGAGCACTTAGACTTGAACAATGTAGCAATGGCACTTAACACTGACTGGCCAGATGTTCAATATGAATGCATTCAGCGAGTTGAAACAGACCTCTCTGATTCAAAATATGACTTGAACTGCAGCTCTGCATTTTATGTTGGTCATTTTCTCAACTACTTTCTGAAATTGGTGTTCCCAGCTCCAAATTAACATGGCAGCATCGTGACCACTGTCTGTGTGGTGTGCTGTAATTTTTGATCGACAGAACAACTTTGGGGAGTTTTTTTTATTATTATCATTTTTATTTTTTCAGTAGCCTAGTGGTTAGCACTGCCTCCCCACACCAAGAGGGCTGTGGTTCAAACCCCAGGACCTGAATTTTGCAAGTTTCTTCCTGTGCCTGCGTGGGATCTTTTGCGAGGTTCTCCAGCTTCTTCTCAAAGTCCAAAGATGTACATTAGTTTCATTGGTGAATCAGATACTTATTACTTCTTAATTTCTTGCTGAAAACTAAGTGACATTACAGTAGCTCCAAGAATAGAGAGTAGAAAATTGTCGTAGGTGTGAATGTGAGTGTGTGAGGTTTTCTGTCTTTATGTTGGCCCTGTGATGGACTGATGACTTGTCCAGGGTGTACCCTGCTCTCGCCCTGTCAGCTGGGCTGCAGTCTGTCAATGATGCATGGATATGCAATACATAGAAAATGCATGGGTTCAACATGTGAATCATTTTTGTTGTTGTAAATTAGATATAAAGGCCAACTCAGCAATATTGTCATAATTTGCAAAAACAACTATAAACGTCCCCTAAAGACACTATAGCCTCCACTAGACTGCTGTTGCCCCAGAACTCCCCTCACCGATGATGTGTACTGCAGTTAAAATTTTTTCCAGGCATTTAGGAGACATTCATCTGCACACAGTTTTCATGTGGGGGAGTGGAGGGTTCTTCCATGGACCTATTTGCCTGAGGCCCCCCCAGAGTCAAGGAACTCCTCTGGCATGAATGTGTTTACTAAAATAAAATAAAAATAAATAAATAAAAAGCTGTGTAAAAACAGTCATCCCAGACAGCTGATGAAATCAGGGTAAAACAACATTTGGGTTAGATTAGGCATCACTAATGAACACATAATGAGTCCAATTACCATGATGCAATGCTTGCATGTGAGCGCAATACATCTGCAATTAATCAATAGAGCAGAACATTTTGAGATTAACAGACATGGGTTGAAGAAGTGGGGTTGATTGTCTTCCGTTATGATAACCTTGACGGGAGCTCTTGAATGTAGTCACACTGAGGAAATCTATACATCCATCAATCAACCAGCAACTTGCAGCAGCAGCTGCACTCCTGAAAAATACATAAAGTTGATTTCATTTCTGGCGTTTTATATCAAATCTCTCTTTGAGAGGAGAGGTGCTCTGCTGTCATCTCTGCCAAATGTTCTGTTCAGGAATCCCTGGTTTTCCGACCAGCAGACTCTATGCTCTGCGGATAGTTTCATGCAACATGTCAAATCCATTAATATTCTCACAACAATACACATTCAAAAACTCAAATTGTTAAAAGCTGTTAGTTCTCAATTTTCTGAGAGCTCAAAACTCAAAGCACTGCGACCTTGACACACTGAGGTGGAAGCGGGGCTGTGAATCTGGGTCTCTCATCTTCTCTGCTAAGGAAGAAAGAATGAATGCACATCCATGTGTAATCGCTGGTTTTACTGGTGTTTCTCAATGACACATCCCCACCTACAGGTGATTGGTGTAACTGCACCTCACCTGTGCAGCCAGTGACTCTGGCTTACTGTATCTAGAGATTGCAGGAGGAAACCGATGTATAACACTGTGTATGTGTGTGTGTGTGTGTGTGTGTGTGTGTGTGAGAGAGAGAGAGACTGTGTCAAAGACTGTGCATGCCTCTGTTTCTGTGCTTGTTTGGGAACCTGTGAAGTGTATGCACATACTTGCATACACACGTCTGTACTGACTGTGTGTGTGTGTGTGTGTGTGTGTGTGTGTGTGTGTGTGTGTGTGTGTGTGTGTGTGTGTGTGTGTGTGTGTGTGTGTAGGTGTGTGTGTGTAGGTGTGTGAGTATGTGTGTCAATCAGGGGTGTGTGTTTTGGTTCACGAATCTGAAGCCTTTCAGGAGAACAGAGAAGCTTGATGTAAATATTTGATCCACTCGCATTGTTTTAATTTGTGTGGTTAACATTTGTTGTGAATATGATTTTACAGGTTGTTGTTGTTTATACAGTAGCTGCTTGTCACAAGGAGGTGTGGTGCCAGCAAGGTGTTAGGCAGGAAGTGGGGTATGTTCTGGATGAGTTGCCAGAGACACAGAGAACTTTCACACCTACAGGCAGTTTAGAGTCATGCCAGTTTCCAAACCTGCATGTCTGTGAAGCCACACAGGCTCCAGGTGAGACTGGTCTGAAGCCCAGGACGTTCTCGCTGTGAGGGAGCAGACCTAAGCACTGCACCACTGTGCCACCCATTTTCTATATTTTAATATGTACTCTGAAAGCATCGATGTCCCAAACTGATGGAGTGCAATGTGGAATAGATTTTCTTATTTTCATTTAGAGAACTTGTTTAAATGCACTACCACTTTGATTGTTAGTGCAAAAAAAAAAAAAAAAAAAAAACTCTTCTAAAAGTTTTGTTCTTACATTTCACCTGACAGCGCAGGCCCGTCCTGACTAATGCTGAAAGTCTGAAAACAACAAAGACCATTTCAAGCTTTTGTACATTCACACTCTTTTTTCTGTTAACCCAGCCAAGATCATTACAGCCTGGCTTAGGAATGGGCTGACGCTTGCGTGACTCAGTCGCTGACTAAGGCCTGTGACTGTGAGAAACTGATGTGGGAGCTTCATTCACTTTTAATTCCTGCAGCGTGTTCATGCATATCTGTGTTATTTGTATGTGTACTCTATATATTATGTGGTTCTGTTTAGACACCACTTTGGTTATTTTGAGTGAACATATTTAACTTTATCACTCATTAATATGGTCCTGAGGAGATATTTTTAAAATCAGTTTCAGGTGTACAATTTACAATGTAATTGCAGCATAATGATTTTTCAGGTCTCGAGATGTGCTATTTTTCCATGCTCAATTCGTATACTTAACTTCCATACTTAAACTAAGTATCTTGAGTATGTAAGTGTGTCTCAATTCACAGGTATGTCAAAAAGCAGTGTAAAAAACTTCCTTTCATGGTATTAGTGGCTGTTTTTGCCTCATTGACTCCCATTATAACCACATTTCTGAATGCAGAGACATGACAATATATATATATTTTTTTTGCATCTTTGTGTGTGTGTGTGTGTGTGTGTGTGTGTGTGTGCGTGCGTGTGGAGAGGACAGGGTTAAAATAGAGGGTATGTAACTGCAGGGCTGTGACCTGACCTGACCTTGATATAATCAAAAAATCAAAACATGCACCCCATGCTCCCTCAAAGCAATTCAAAGTTAGTGGACATTTTCAGCCGCTAATGCCATGAAAGGAAGTTTTTTGAACACTGCACAAGGGTTAAACAGCTCTTCATATAAAATACTCCTCTTCGTCCCAGGTGGGACATAAGGCTGCAACGGTCTGTCTCCATCTGGACCTCGTGTGCTGCATGTTGCGCCTTGCCCCATGTATACTGTAGTAAAGGTTCATCTCCTTTAATTCCGCTGTCACGGTTCGTCACCAGGTTGTTTTGAGTCGGACTCGGGTTCGACTCCTTTTCCCATAAAAAAGTAAAGCAGAAGTAAGCGATCCCGTCGTTTTGTCAGCCGATGGAGTTAGCAGCCCCCGCCCTCGTCATGGATCTATTGGACCTCGTCCCTACGTCATCACATTCACGCGCATCCCTGCACACACAGCCCTTCATGCCGTTCTCTCTCCTCATTGGATAAAGGTTGTAGGATACAAGGAAGTATAAAAGAAGTTTTCTCCTCGGCTCAGAGCAGATCAGAGTGACTGACAGACCCGTGTTTCGGACCAAACACTCTATGTAAGTGATTGCTGTCGGAAGATATAACTATTTAAGACTTATATTAACACAAACATTCCGCTTACTTCTGCTTCACTGAATTAAAGATGACATTTCTTTTTTTTTTCACTTACTCTCTACTTTCCATTCATCTGACTTCCCCATCTTCCTCCTTTATCTCCCAGCCACTCCTTCTGGGTCGAGAGCAGCATATTATCTGATCTTTCTCCACTATTGTTGATGCAGTAAAGTCAGAAAATAAAACCCATAAAGGACTTTATGGCTTCGATGTCCCCGGTAGCTACAGTGGCCCACCCTATTCGATCGTGGGCATGCTTAAAAGACACTCCAGAACAAGCTGCTTCATGCACCTTGTGATAACCTGCCACATTCAGATTCTGGAAAAATTATTTTCAATAGCTCGGACAAAAAAAGAGAGATCTCCATCGACGGCAGAACAAATGTTGTATGTATCACAGACTCAAATTTCTGTAAGCTGCAAGGAAATATCTCCAGGGCAGCAATACACTGATCAGTTGGATCAATATTGGGGGCGATACTGACCCTGCGGACTGGGTGTCAGCCAGAAGTGATCGATGTAAATTAAATAGCTGCTTTGCCTCTGTCATTTCAGACTTCAGTGTTTCCACCATCAGTCATTCAAGTGAAGAGCTAAATCAGGTTTTAGTGCCATTCACGTGCTGCATGTTTTCTAACATAAAAATCTCCCAGTGAGATCTCTGTGATCTCCTCTGAGATATCAGAGGCAATTTTTCAACACAAAGAGAGATGACCATAATTTTACCACATTTATTTTTTACTGTGGCCCTTTAGTATATGTCCTAAATTGTCTGGAGATCTTTAAAGTGTAAAAACAACAGAAATGCCAACAGTTCAAAGTGAAACAGTAACACAGCAATAAAAGCCTTGTAACAAATAAGGGACTAAAGGGCTTTTATTTTGACAATGTTACAAGTAGTGTTGAGTTTGTATGAAGAAGTCACTTTAACATGGCAACCAGGAAACAAAGGTTGCACTCTAAGCGAAGGATGAAATAAGAAAGATATTCTATCCCTTCTAACTTTCTGTGTGTGATCATTTTATATTAAATCCAATTGAAATCACAGCTCAGTCTTTATCTTTAATTTGTGTTTCTGCTGATTTGGTCAAACCATGTTACATTTTTAGAACTGATTATTAATTTTAGCTCTGTGTATGGTCTCTACCAGCTCCTGAGGGAAACATCTGGCTAAATGCTGCACTGTGTTCACCAGCTGCTCTATGACTGAGTCTTTCTGCTGTTTGCTGCTGATTCAGGTAGTGGATTTTTACAGCGGTTTCCCTGAAAACATCTGCATGTTACACGATGAGAGCCATGTGACTGAACCAGAGCAGTAAACAATGAGCTGAAAGTCACTCTAAAGCTCTGTAGAGCTGAGCTGAGCTGCATTTTCAGCTGATTATAGGTTCATCACAGTGAGCGACATCTTTCACATTATTAGGATGCAAGGATTTACCTGACATCAGCAACATTATAATATATATGTGACACATTATTATACAGTATCCTGTAACTGTAGCCGCAATGCTGATTATGATACATGGCAGAGTGAAATGAAATAGGGGCAAAATCCGGAGAATATAGAATTAAAGGGATGAGATATGGGGAGAGGTGGGAACAAGAGAGGCAAGGAGGGAGGTAAGTTAAAGGACAATATGCAGATAAAATAGGGTAGGGTAAAGAAGACACTTGAGGCAATGGAATAAAGAGGAGGACAATTGAAAACACAAGATACATACAAAGAAAGTAGATAATTTAAAATGGCCAGAGGGGAAGTTTATGTAAAAGTGAAATACAGTACATACAGAGAGGCAGAGCCACATTCAAGGCCACTGGGAATGCTGAAGGTAATCACAGAGAAAAATATATGAAATACTACTTTTATGACCAGAACAAGCTTTCCTGTTAACATCCTCCCCTTGTTTTGTGCTTTTATATATATATAACAAAAAACTGTGATATTGCAGACTTGCAGCTTTTGGGGGGGCTTTTGAGAGATTATTTGTATTTATGAGTGCATATTAATAACGTAATTACTAGCCTAGATAAAAATGTATTTTTTCTTTAGTTTCATGAGTTAAATGGATACACCTGCAGCCATAGTCCTTATGCCAGGGACACACCGGCCCGACCGTCGGGCCTCGTCGGACGGCGCCGAGAGCTCGTCTGTTTGGTGTGTTCCTCTCCGTCGGGGAGCGTCGGGTCTTGTCGGGTCTCGTCGGGATTTAACATGCTCAATCGGGACTCGTCGGCCGTTGGGAGAGTAGACTCGTCGGGTACTCTGATTGGCTGTGTGCTAGCTATGGCGATTCTGATTGGCGGTGCCCTAAGCGAATCAGCGCGGTGTGTGGGAGGGACGGAAGTGACCACAGTAAACAAACGGTGTCCTAGCCTGTCCTACAAAATGGTATAGCTACAAAATAAAAAGAGGAGTAATATATATATTTAAACATCAAAGATGTTCAATCAAACCCACATAGTTTGAAACAACGTTCAAAACACACACAGCTCACAACTAAGCATATAAAGCCCGCTAGCTTAATGCTAACGTGTAATGTAAAACACCATAGACGGCCTAACAGAAATTAGCATCGGCTATCGCCAATTCGCGGCAACCGAGCCACAGTAGTAAGCTGCTAAAAACTGTTTTAATTTTGGCTTTAGCGCTGTTAACACGTGGCTGGTTAAATTGTTTTTGGGAGATTAATGTTGGTCTCATTGATGAAATTAACTGTGGCAGTGGCATTAGTTTGTTTGAATGAAAAGTGAGCAGGACTGCCTCTGGGCTATACGTACTGAAATCACCACATTTATGTAAATAAATAAATGTTTTACAATGAACTGATCAGTCTAATACATTTTATTTTGTTAAGTCAACATGGTTACTGTACATGGCAAAGATTTTTACTACCACTTTATGACTTAGAATTGGTCTGTATTTCTATGGGGGAGTCCTCACCACTCAATCGCTCTGGCAGTGTTTCACTTTTTCCTTTCTCCCGACGAGAGGCGACAGACTCATCGGCCAAAGCCGTCGGCGTCGTGACGCGCCGGGAAGCGTCGTGGCGGTGTGTTCCTGGCTTTAGTCTTGTTTTATGGAGCTCAGGAATTTTTCTAATACCAGTTCAGCATCAAAGAGCAAATTATCCATGTTTTTATCTCTTCTCGCCTGGGTTATTATTATATCTCCCTTTTTCCTGTTTAAGTGACACCGCAATTTCTTCATTGCAACTGGTTCAGAATGCAGCAACAAAGACAACATATCAGCTCCACACACCATCTGGCAACTTGGATAATGTTGAACAAAAGCACACATATGTATATATCCATATGCCTTGTGTGTTTGATGATCATCATTTATAATGAAGGTTTAGAGCTATGCGGTTGGGGTGTTTTCCAAGAAAGATAATAAAACAGGAGGCTGCTGGGAGATTACCTCGAAAAGAGACTACTGGGGAAAGAGTGGGAGTGTTGGCAGGTATGGTATAATTCAAAAGAACATATGCCTTATTGTCACACTTAAAGTCCCCCTCCAACGACCCTTTTTGGTTATTTTAAAGCATTCTCTGTGGTCTTTAAATTGTGTTTATGAAGTTTTTAGGCTTTCACAAGACCGATGATGTCACTGGATCCCTTTGTGCCCCATGTGCCAAGTCGTTAGAGTGACAGTCGTTGATGGGATGTTGGATTCATGAATTTTGCACCAAACTTTGTTGGTCCATAAAGAAGATGATGAAATATTTCACAGAGTGAATGGAAACTTTGACTTTTCTGGCACTGGATGGAAAATCAGAGGGATTACTCGAGTCATCCATCCTCTGGGCACTGGTGACATCTGCACCAAATCCATTCAGGGTTTATTTCATCAGCAACTCAATAGTTATGCTGCTAATGTGGCTAATGAAGAAAACCAATGTTGTGTATGTGTGTTAAAAAAATGTAATCTGTTTTCACCTTAGCTTATAGAGCTTATAACCTTCTATTGACTTCTATTGATGTAACACTGATATCTACCAGAGCAAATGGGTGATTCAGCCTGTGCTGACATCTAGCACAGACAAACAGGAGACAGAAACAGAGGTGGGAGAGAGAGATGAGCAACAGCATAAAAACATGTAGTGAGCTCAATAACTTAATAAAAGAAAAAAATAAACAAACCACAATCTGTTTGATTCTCTGAACCCCAAACACGCCCTCCAGCGTGTTATTTGCTTCCCAGCCTGTCGTCATATTAGCATTGTTGTCTTTACATATTTACCTCCCTGTGCCCTCAGTAGGATGTGAAAGGGTAGGAAGCAAGCTAGTGATTCATGCTCGACTGAGCCAAGTGCAATAAAAGAAGCCCTTTTCTGCACAGGACTGTCTTCACCTGGGGGCATTGGGTGGTTTGTGGAAATTGTAGAGATCTTCAGTGATTTCGATCCTCTCAGAACCTGGCATGGCTGTAACTGGTATAGGATAAATCCAGTGGAGATTTGCCCGTGGTACCTTGGTAAAAATTCATTTCCTTTGATGGCCTCAGTGCAATTTAGGGACGTTATTTCTTCTTCTTCTTCCTCTTATTTTGTTGCTAAAGAGGAGAAAGTATCACAGGGACTGCTGGAGTTTAAATCACACTTAAGATTTTACAGCTCATATTTTCAGAAAAACTCTGTGCTGCTTGTTTCACCCTGTATGTCATTTCATATTAAATTACTGTAGTAACAACTGCAGAGATTATGTGTACCCAATCCTGTGAAAAGCACTAAAGACTTGCACTGCAAAATTGGATTCTTAGCCAACTGTGATTGTGTGTGATTTTTATAGGAATATGTTTCTTTCTCCTCTAGGTTGGAAAATATGGAAGCTGCAGTGGAAATTATTAATGATGCCTCTCATAACATTTTGGCTGTAAATTCAAGAGGCCCATCTAGTGGAGCCACTCAGCATGGAGAGCCATTTGCAGAAGTGCAGATCTGTCAAAAGAGCAAAAAAAAAAAAACACATGAAAGAAAATGAGAAAGATGACATGGCAGCGCTTCGTAAGTAAAACTCTATATTTCAACAAACTTCTCAGGGCTGAGCATCGCTACTGTCTGACATGTTGACATTGTTCTCAACAGAGGAAATAACACTATTTGTTGTTTGTTCAGACATGCTTTTCCTGAGAAGTAGCCTCTCGCAGCGGTGAAAATAGCTGTCGCCAGCTTTAAGTATTGACAATGAAAGTAGAGAGACGTTCAGGTTATCTAGGTTCACATACCACCCTTCTACAGTACTATAGGGGGCATGTCTTACCTTAAACACAAGCTTTCCTAACTACCTGTTATCTATAACTAAATATTAATCTGTCCTATTTGTTTACTTTTCCACTGCTTATCTGACACGTTTAAACTGAATCATTAACCAAAGAAACAAGGGAAGAAGTCCAGTTGCTTTTTTACTACAACTCCACAAGAATGAGATGACTGAGAACCTTCACGGACATATAACCAAAGAAACATCAACAGGCTGAGCTCACCCAGATTCATGCCGTTTGTGGTCAGCCCACTCTCTGGCTCATATCTCCCAATTAATTAATCTTCCCCACAAAGAACATCATTGTTATTTTAGTTGCAATTTTTGTCTGTCTTAATGAGAAACCTAAGATCACAGACATAAATGCTGATCACCTCAACTGGATT
This sequence comes from Trachurus trachurus, assembly GCF_905171665.1. Classification (NCBI taxonomy): domain Eukaryota; kingdom Metazoa; phylum Chordata; class Actinopteri; order Carangiformes; family Carangidae; genus Trachurus; species Trachurus trachurus. The sequence goes on along the minus strand of NC_139896.1, from coordinate 21,988,406 downwards.
AAATATTTATTCTTAACCTGAGATAACATCGGAATCCTCACCTCTTCCTGTCTCCATTTGGTTTCCTTTAACCATGTCCTATGAGCCACATTACAGAAGTGGGCTGACATGGCAAAAAATAGAGTATCAAAATGGATAGCTGTTTAGCAACAGGATAAGTTAATGGTAACTTGATTCAAGTTGCCCATAAGTTGAAAACCAAGTAGCAGAGCTTACAGTCACACAGGTGTCTGTGTCTTGTCTCTCATCAGTCTACAGCTTTCATTTACCTTCTTAGGTTGCAGCAGTATAATGACCTCATACTGTTTTTATTAAGGTCAGATGGTGCAGTAGGGCAACAAATACTACATGAGGGTGAGGTGGTTGTATGATAGGAGACTATTCGTTTCCACTTTGAAAAAAAAAAAACCTTTACAAATGCACCAGAAGATTCGTGTGAACAACTTTCCCTACTAATAACCTACGCATTTCATTAAGGGCCCAGTAGGCGGAGGAAATAAGGTTAAGGAGTTCCATACAAAATGAGAGAGAACCTCAGTAATCAAGTGATGTAAAACATAAATGAAAATGATAATGAAATTCCGAGAACTGCACAGAAATTATGCAGAGAGCAGGAACCACGGGGGCAGAGAGAAACAGATGTGTTGACACTGTGCAGACGCAGAGCATGTGGGCAATTCACATTAAACTGGGAGAAAGAGAATTACAGATCTGGTAGATCCAGGGTGCAGTGATGGGCCAAGAGGAGGTGTCACCTGGCTCTACTCCTGATTAACTATTTACAATTTAAGATTAGAGACGGCATGAATTATTAAGATGGCGCTCACTGCTGAGATGCACTGGAGAAAAAAGGGGGTAAGAGAGAAAGGGAAGTAGAACAAAAGAAAGATGCTCATAAGGGAAAAGAGGAATGATGGCCAGCGAGGAGAGAGTGGAAAAAGAAAGAAGGCAAGGAGAGTAAAGAGATTCTTGGATGGAGAGAAGATTATAGTGGTGAGCAAGGGGGTAGGAAAGAGGGAGAAGGTATGGGTGACATAAAACAATGAAGTCATGGGGAGTGGGAGAAGAGAAGACAGGCCAAGTGGGCAAGACGAAAGAGAGAGGGAGCGGGCTGAGAGAAGAAAGGAGCAAAGCAAGGGAGGAATGGGAGTCTGGGGAAGGCTGACAGAAAGGAAATGATACAGGCTTAGTGCAGGGGAGGAGGGAGAAGCAGGGCAGGGATTGAGGCGAAGGACTAGCAGCTCACCAGGGACTCAGGGCGGACAAGACAGGTTTAGCTGAGGAGAGGGAAAGAGAGCAGGGGAGTCTGGGTGATAGCAGACAGGATTGACGCGAGTGTAGAAAGGGAAGATGGGTGAGAGAAAGTAGAGGAAGGAAAAGTGGAAAGGAGAGCAGGAAGTCATCGGAGAATTGGAGGAAAGAAAGAAAAAATAACATTGGCCTCAGTGGAAGAGGAAAAGGCACAGTGACCACAACTGCTAACTGGCTTAGAGAGATATAGTCCCTTAAGCTAATCCGTGACTCTGTGTTGCTAACATCATCCAGGCCTGATTTGATATAAAAAGGTCAGACTTTATGAATTCTTTCCAAAAGTTCTGTCTTATCTCTCATGACCCACATTTTCATTCTTTCTAATCAAGAATCTCCTCATGTGTTCATTGTCAGAGAGAACAATGTGAGAACAAGCTGATACAGAAAATATGACATGTGATAATATCAGACTGTTTCAAAGTAATTTAAAATGTTAAAGGTAAATGACTATATATGTTTTACCAGCTGCAACCCAAAAACAAATGGTTCATTGGCCAAAATGCAACTGATAGGGCATGTAAAGAAATTGATGGAGCCTTTAAAGAAACTGATGAAGCCCTTAAAGATACAGACAGAGCCTGTAAAGACACTGACGGAGCTGGAGCCTGTAAAGACACTGACATTGTCTTTAGTAACGACACTGACAATGACGAAGCCAATAAAGACACTGACGGAGCTTTTAAAGAAACGGACGAAGCATTTAAAGGTACAGGTCAAGGTTGTCAAGACACTGATGAAGCTTGTAAAGACACTGAAAGGGCCATAACAACACTGACAGAGCCAATGAAGATGCTGACAGAACTGTAGTAGGCTACCAATGTCCAGTCTGCCTATTAAAGGGAATTTAGCATTTTCATTTGCTCATTATATTCACAAACATCAACACAACTGTTAAATCAGACTTCTGAGTAATGCATCCTTTGGTATACATCCCTTCCCACCACCACTCCCTCTTCCTCCGTCAGGCAGCTTTCTGTCTTCTGCCTGCGTCTCCACAACCTCTGTAGTCCAGGTCCCTGGTGCCCTATAAGCCTGGTGTTTCAGTTTCCTGAGCCCAGCATCTACCAGGTCCCACAGCGTCAGCCTGCCAAACCTTCGGCAAATCAGCCGGAGACCCACCCTGAGTACCAGCAGGCATCATCTGTGAGCTCGCAGCTTGTCACCTAACCGCTTTTCACCAAAATCTCAAGTACGTTCCAGTTGAAAAAACACTCTTCTCCTGCAGTTTGCTCTCTGCCCTACTCTCTTAGAACCTCTAAAGCCCCTTTAGTTCCCAAGTTTTATTTATTAATTTGTTTATTTATCTATCATCATTACTGTTAATTCCTTCCTGATCATTTCAAGGACTTGGATTTGATATATGCACAAATACAGATATTCGTCTGAAAAGAGAGAGGGCGGTTAACACCAGCTCCTCTGGTAGGTTTATTAAACCTACAGTTGTCAGACGGTTCATATAGTGATGACTTGTCTTTCAGGAAATAAATTACTGATTGTTTAAAGTGAGTCAGAACCCTAGATTTAAAATATGAGATTTGTTTTTGCTCCCCACTAGGCCAGTTCTGAGTTCAGTTTCAGCTTCATACACCACCACGCCATTCTTGCCTTGTTGCCTTACAATGATAGGAACCTCAGTCAGTAGCTACTCAGTGTGCTTTTTAATCTGAAACAAATGTTCACTTCATGTTCTTCTCAGAGTACACCTGAATGCTTCATTTATGTGTTAAAATAAATAAAAAAAATTCTGGGAAGGCTGCCCCCAGACCCCCCTACAGGAGTTTAGTGACTCACCTTTTTCACTCATACTGAGTTTGCAGGCATACAGTATGCATCTATTCATCCCTACAGGGGTTTGGTCACCCATGGTCAGCCTTCTGGTGCTCAACAATTAAAACTGCTAATTATTTTCATTGTCCTCAATGGTAAACATAATCATTTATTGAATATCAAAAAACAACATTTTTAGAACAAAGTTCCTTCATCAGGTTTAAAATACAAGGCAAGGAATGATGACAATTTATATGCACACCTGGCGAAGAACCCTGAGTGGGTGGTGCCGGGTGTTGGGGGGGGGGGGGGCAACTGCATTGAACCAGCTTGGAGGGGGCCCAGTTTAGAAAAGGTTGAGAACCCCTGTCATAGAGCATAGTGATTTGTAAGCTAGCTCACAAAACATGTGTTTGATATCTGTAGAGGACATGGACAAACAAATTATTTTGAAGAGTTGTTGCTCTTTTCAGTTTCTCAGTGAAACAAACCTGCATCTGTTCTTCCCTCTGAGGGCCTCTAGCCTCTCTCCAAAGCCTGTCCGTCTCTCCAGCTCCGTGGCAGCACTCCCACACAGTCCCATCTCCATCTCCAGTGGCCATGTCCACTGCGAAGGCTGTCCAATACCGCAGTCCCATCCAAGTAAACAATCCCCTTTTCTTTTTCTGAGCCTATTTTCTCCAGACTACTGTTTGTAAGCCCACATTTACAGTATGCATGGATATACACCAACTTGTTTTTCTTTTTTAACTTCATACAGCTTTTGTTAGCTGCTGTATTATGGAATATGGAAAACAGAGGGAACTTTATTTTTTGTGTGAAAATTCGTAATGTAAATCAAGTTGAACTATGATGAACTATACGTTTCAGAGTCCTGGGGCCTGATTTATGATCGTGGCGTACGCACAAAACAGGTCCTGAAAGTGGCGTGTGTCACTTTCCTGCAAAGGTTGTGAAAAGCAAACTTGACCGAGAATGTGCGCACCCCTGCACTAAAATTTTAATGGCTGGGTAACTAAAAAATCCACCCCCATCCAGTTGTAACGAAGAGAGAAATTAGATGTAGACACAACATGTATATTTCTGATGTTAAGTTTTAACATTTAAAATGGGAGTCTATAGGGACTAACTCTGTTGAAGACACACTCTAGTGGCCATTAGAGGAGCTGCAGGTTACACCATCCATGAGACACTGAAATTAGCATAACTTGTCTTCTAGCTCAATATTCACACAGCAGCGCATTGATTTCTGAAGGATTCCATTATTTATTCATGCTACCTTGTTTTGCGGTGCATGTATATTCTCTTACACCACTGTACATCATCACAAAGGTGTTGACACATGTTAAGCCTAACCTTATCACAGTAACACTATTGGGCTGCTGAGTGCGGCCACTTGTGTTTTTTTTTTTTTTTTTACTGAAGAAACCCAACTCCGTGGCCTTCCAGAAATAAACACACAACACGAACATGTAATTTAAAAAATACCAGATACAACTATTTTCTTTAAAAAAAAAAAAAAAAAAAGTAAAACATCAGTCTACACACTCGTGGGACATGTAAATAATGAAAACAAGTTACTTAACAATAGAGCACTTATTAGGAGCCAAAAGACCTTTAAAGCAACATGTTTAATTAATTTCAAGTATCAGTCTCTGAATTATTTATTCTGAATAAAGGTTTGTCCCCGAATGACCTTTCCTGGTTTAATAAAGGTTAAATTATTAAATAAATGTGAGACTTCTTTTTTGCCCTTAAGACTGCTTTTATCTGACCTAGTGAATATTATTCACTACATTATCAACAGGCTTTCTTCCGGAACAATGCCTCTTGAGAGGATATAAAAAAAAATCAAGATGAGCGTGACTCCCCAACATAGTACTCTGTATGCATAAATGTGTGTGTGTGTGTGTGTGTGTGTGTGTGTGTGTGTGTGTGTGTGTGTGTGTGTGTGTGTGTGTGTGTGTGGATGCTGCATGCATGACTGCATTCACCTATGTGGATGTGATCATTCTTGGTGCTATGAACTTGAATAATAACCCACTGTCTGTGTGTGCATGTGTGTTTGTGTGCCCAAGTGTCTGTGTCTGCAATGTCATGACTCACACAGCAGTGCTTTGAACCTTTATTAAGGTCTTTTTTGGGTGTGTGTGTGTGTGTGTGTGTGTGTGTGTGTGTGTGTGTGTGTGTGTGTGTGTGTGTGTGTGTGTGTGTGTGTGTGTGTGTGTGTGTGTGTGTGTGTATGTGTGTGTGTGTGTGTGTGAGAGAGAGAGAGAGAGAGAGAGAGAGAGAGAGAGAGAGAGAGAGAGAGAGAGACAGAGAGAGAGAGAGAGACAGAGAGAGAGAGAGAGAGAGAGAGAGAGAGAGAGAGTTTATCATGCAAGGCTACAATGAATTCTAATAAATAAATTCTATTTGGCTAAGACCACAACATAAAACATATCAAATTTGTAGCAAACTGTGGCAAAACTGTGACAATAAAAAATTAGAAATATACAACATATTCTACCTACGTAAGCACCTACATACAGTAACCCCCCCCCCCATGTATCAATGTATGTATTATTATTTCATGTATGTATTATTATTTCATGTATTATTTCTTGGAAGAACAGCATTTCAGTGTTGATAAATAGACGCCCAGCGCAACGTTTACTCAACATGTCTGAAATAGGACCCCTTAATATCAGAAATAGCAGGTGTACCAGGTCATGGTACTGTACTGGTGACAACACTGGTGACAACAATCAATGTTAATAGCTCTGTTAAGTGTAGGCAAAAAAAAAGAGCAAATTATTCAATTTAGATTCAGGAAAAAAATGGAACTACTTCCTTAATATTAGATGGTCTTTGTTATCATGGTTATCATAACAACAAGGTTAATTTGGATGGTTGGGCATTGGTCTACTGTGTAATGTCCCTGTTTTGGTTCCCCTTTACTTTGTTTCATGTCACAACAAATGTAATGATGGGTCATAATAACTTGCTGCAAAGGTGACCTACTGTAGCCTACTGGCTTGTTTTTTACTAGGGCAGATAAACAGATGTTCTCTTGTGGTTCTGCTTCTTGAAAGGATATAGCCTAGTATATCTGAACACAATAAAAACACTGGGCTCTAATTTCGTAGACAATTAAATGCAATATGAACATTTCTCACCATGACTCATGATAAAGCTTTAAAGGCTCTTTAGATGTTGCTCACAGAAAACTGACCATTGCTGTGTGGCTGTAACGTCCCACTTGTTATTGTTATTGTTTGTTGGAGATGATTGCGATGAAAATGATGCCAGAAGCCCTCTTGTTTATGATAGCAATGACAACAGCAATGAGGATTATGGCAGTGATGGTGATGAAGAGCGTCTACATTCGTGATTCAGCAGTAATCATAATAATGAACAAGAAGTCATCGTCAGTAAACAAAAAGAAACTCTGCTTTGATTTTGTTAGTAGCGGGAAAAGAAGACACCAAACCACCCGCTGAGCACCAGGAAGCTGTGCATTTTAACTATTTAACATAAGACAAATGTGTGTCATCTGCGACAGATGTGTTCAAAATGACACTCCTGTTTTAAGATTAAATCTGCTGCAAATTGTTCTGTGTTATTCGTTTGGTGATGATGATTGTAGGGGTGGTGTCAGTGGCAATGACAGTAATCATGACAAGGATAACGTTGACTGTGACAGTGATTATGATGAAGAAGGCAATAATGGTAATGAGAATGGATAGTAGGAGCCTGAAAGGGGAGAGCTGCAGAGCCGGGTTTCTCATAGCTGCTGTGGAAAATAGATGAATTAATAAAATGTCTAATTTATTCTTCAGAGTACTTAGGAATAAACACCCTTTTCAACCTGTAATGGGCAATAGGAATATTGCACTTGATCCCTAATCTGACATGGAGACAGGATGACAGTAGCACTCCCAATAGAAAATAGAAAATGCATCATGACACATAGCTTTGCTCACAACCACCACCACTTTATGACACCATTGTAAATAATACACATTTTGATGAAATGTAACACAGATTTCCAGAACAAGATGTATGGATGTTTTCGGAGTCTGCCTCTTTAAAGGCGAGGTATCTACCAGCTCCTCGCAATCTAATTCTCACAAAAAAGAAAAAGAAAACTCTGATTCTGGCTTTACATTTTATTAAAGCCACATCAATAGTTAGATGGATGTCATAACATTTTGTGCAGATATCCATGGTGCCCAGGGGTTGAATCCTCATCTTTGATGATATTCTGACTTTTCCTCTAGCGCCACTATAACATTTGTTATAGAGTCTAATGTCTTAATTGTGTCTGCAGAGCCGCCTGTATTTTGGTCTTTTGCTTTGTTTTGTTGTGCACAGGGACGCTTCCGGGCAGTGTTTCCAACTCCTCAGTAAGGGAAGTCGTAATTGGCTGTCCTAAAGGTTGCTAGAAGTCGCTAAATGTCGTCTTTGTCCATTTTGCATAACTGACAGGTTTTTATTGAATTTTGAGCAAATCTTATGCTCAGCAAAAATGAAAGAAAGTCCTCCTCTCAAATCGTTTTATTGTCACTGTTTAAGAGTAAGGAAAGAGTCGGATCCAGAGCAACATTCATGTAGGCTACAAGTTTTATCAGCACCAATTATGCTGCGCCTCCAGCTATAGTCTCTGTCTCTTTCCTTATAGGTCAGTCAGCGTTCTCATCGGGCCGGCCCAACCTGATGTGGGTTCGAGTCAAAAATATAATGGATCGAGCCACTGGCTTCTTTTTTTTACTTAATTTTTTTAAAATGTAGGATCCTGTGTTTTTATGGCGCATGATCCACTCTAGGAACTCCTAATCATGTTAGCTTCAATAAATTTGAAGTCTCGAATTATGTGATTAATCTTATTTTACCTAAATTTATTGTAATTCCGTTGTCTCAAAGATCTAAGATTAAACATTGAAAGTACATGGTTTCACCTAGCTGATGAATTCAACCCCCAAAATGTTCCATCACCACAACTCTTTAATCTCAATAATCTTTGCTGAAGGAATGTGTAACCCCCGGTTACTAGACCGATAAAAATTACTAGACATATTAAATAAATAATAATTTTATTTAGGCTACTACTGGATTGATATTTAAGCTACATTATTTAAATTAATAAATAATTAAATAATTAATAAATAATAATTAATTTAGGCACAGTAACCATAACAACTGTCCCTGTATAAAAAGCCTGTGTGAGCCCGGAATTCTCACTCTAGCTGCACTTGAGGGACAACTAGAGACACAGAGACAGAGACAAGATCAAGGAAATAATAATCGATAGAGAGAAAGAAAAAAAAAGAGAAGAACAACACCAATCCTGGAGCAGTATCCATCCTGCTGCTAAAATTCAAAGAAGTACTTGGTGAGTGGAAATGTTAATTTGTCAGAAAGTAGACCAACTGTTAAAACGTTTTAGCTAACTGAAAAAACCCAGTAGCAGTGTCGCTACCCGATTTGCGACGCTACCCGATCTGTGACAGCCACGTACGGCAACTCCACTTGGACAAACTTAGTTGAATTGACTTAGGATCACTGCCCTATGTGCGTCGCCAGAGACGGTTTATCTTTTTATTTATTTTTTTAAATACTTTATTAGAAATGTAAATTGAGGGTTCGTTGTGGTGGTATGGATCTTGATGCTCAGAAAACAGGAACACAGGCGGACTTTTAATGTTTACTGTCCTCTTTTCTCGCCGGCCTCATCACCATGACAACCACAAACAATCACAACTACCACAACACTCACTGAATAAAGGAGTCTGCCGCGGCTGTCTTATGACGGACCTCCGCAGGTTTTTATTTTATTTTATTTTATTTTTTAATCATTTTCACAGTACCGTATTTTAAATTCACAGAACTTTAAGCATGTACGCAAATCGGGCAGTGCCCAAATGAAGTTTGTCCAAGTGGAGTTGCCGTAGGCAGCTGTCCAAGATGGCGGCCGGTCTGCGCATGCGCAGACCAGTTTTGTCACAGATCGGGTAGCGTCGCAAATCGGGTAGTGACAAGCAGCAGTACCTGCCGCCATAGCAACAGAGGTTGAACATTCCAAAGCAACAGTTAGGATGGGTGGCAGTTACTGGCCTTTTTGTATGGTGTGTTGTGGTGTTTCATGAATATTTTTTCTGTTTGTTTGAAATATTAATAATATAAATAATATTATAATCACAAGGTAACATAATTTAGAGTTAGCGTTTTAATAATTATTTGTACTGGCTGTGTATTTTCAAGGCCAGGAGCTTGTGTGTGTGTGTGAGCCTGATCATCACCCCCCTCGTCATCATCCCCATCATCATCCTCATCCTCCTCCTCCTCATCATCCCCCCTCATCGTCATCCCCCTCATCATCAACCCCCTCATCGTTACCCTCATCCTCCTCATCACCCCCTTCTTTATCGACAACTTCCACTTCTTGATTCTTCAGTTCAGATGGTCGGACAAGCAGTCTGAACTGAAGTGGCGAGCCAAACCCCACTGAACCTGGACTGTCAGAGAAGTTGATTTTTTATTTTATTTGTGATATTATTATTTTTTTGTGCTATTCATTAGCCTACTGTTACTGTTGTAACTATTTTTATTTAGGCTATCTTTGTTTATTGTTTTGATTGAGAGAGGGATAAGTTAAGGAAACCACCTGTCAGTAAGATACGCAATAAAATAGGATTCAAAATACAGAATTAGAAATAAATTAGACAATTAAAATAATAACTACATTAGCACTAAACTAAGAATTAGACATCAAATTATACTTATCTGACAGGTGGATTTGTAAGGGAAAAGAGGGAATAGTTTGTGTATTTCGATTTTGTCTTATGTGTTATTGTTGTTGTTATATGTGATTCTGAAAGAAAGAGATAAGAGAAAGAAAAAGAAAGAAAAGAAGAAGAGAATCGATTCACATTGAAATAAATTTGATTATTTACCTTTTTTTAAACATATAACAGTGACCTCTTGTTTGTTTTCTTTTCTACTCACACCCATTTCTCCAGAGCAAATCTAATCTTCTGAGTACTGGCCCACATCTAAGTTTTCATTTTATTTACTTTACATTAATAACGGGTTCTTCCTTTTAACCAGGTGTTACAAATGCAATAAAATATAGGCCTAACTATTAATCAGGTAGTTTATATCTGTACAGTGGTTCACACAGTGTCTTGTAGTGTAGCGTCTAATCATTACTGTTAACAGTTTCTTTTAGTCTGTACTGCTGTGATTTGTAACTCTTGCTCAATGTCGATCCTTCTCTATTTTGCACTTCTTCAGTTTCTTTCCTTTTCCCCCCATTTTCTGTCTCATCCCTCTGCCTCCACCTCTGACTGGGGATTTCAGTTTGGCCTTGAGCAGTAATTTGGATTCCCAAAGGGGCGGAGGTATTAGGAGTGGCTTTGAAGCAGCTCCCCACCCAGCCCCCATCCACACATCTTGAAAGCTGTTATCCTCATATTAAACATTGTTATGGAGCCACTGTGGCCTTGATGTGGTGACCAACCTTGACTCTTTGATTTAATATATCATCGGTTGATCACACACAGAGGCACCGCTGCATCCTGGTGTGCATGTGTTCTCTCAGTGCACCCGTGGATGCACACTCACCCTTATGCAATCCTCATGCACACCTATACGCAAATGCAGCCTCACACCCCCATGCGCACAATGACACGCACACATGCACTTCAAAGTGAATTAGGTTCAACAGACTTAGCACTTAACAGCTTCAAAGGAAGGAGGATGGCGTTTTGGATGAGACAAACTTTTATTGAACTTCATAATTTGATGTCTCATTTCCTTCCACTAACAGATGTGAGATGACAGGATGTTTTTTTCCTATGTAAATGTTCCCCTCCTCCACCCTCAGGTGATATCACAGTAAAAAAAATAGTAAATTAGTAATTTGATGTCACAAATCTCAACATTCAATGAGGAAATGAAAGTTATGCTGGTGTTGTAATTCTCAACATGAACAACACAACAGAGCGTTCCTTATGAAAACATGGCGCTTAGATTACCCACAATGCAAGCCAACTCAATTAACTTGTCCACAGACTTACGTATGTGCCAACTAACACAGTGAAGGAGACAAGTGCCTGCTAACAAACATGGATGAAATTGATAGGGGTTTCAAACTTTTTCATATTTTATGAAGCTGGAAATGCAACACATAGTTACACCTAGAACACCTTAAAGGGATAGTTCAACATTTTTGAAAATTGGCCCATCGCCATGATCCCCCTAGTAATAGCAGTAGGTTCGTTACCTTTAATTGTTGGTCCAAGCTGCTTTTAGATCGGGGGAGAAGAATACCGAGCGGCGCAGCTACACTACGGAGGCTAATGGAATTTCTTGGTTTTGCTCATCAAATTCAGCAAATACACAACCAAAAAACTCAAAAACGCTGTGGTGGACAAGTTGTGACCTGCACATTTACCACGCTATGAGATAATAGCGGAAAGTTAAGAGAAGTGAAGCAAATACTCGGAACTACTTTCTTCAGTGAACCACTGGTCGGAGGGACACAGTGTGCGCACCTCAGCCAGTGCCGTAGTATACGGACGTATCTGCAGTAAACAGGCGCTTTTGAAATCACTCCGCCGAGCAGCCGTCTAGAGTGTAAAGTCCGACTTTGCCTCTAAAACAACTCCATCTCGCAACTTCCCGCTATTATCTCATAGCGTGGTGAATGTGCAGGTCACAACTTGTCCACCACAGCGTTTTTGAGTTTTTTGGTTGTGTATTTGCTGAGTTTGATGAGCAAAACCAAGAAATTCCATTAGCCTCCGTAGTGTAGCTGCGCCGCTCGGTATTCTTCTCCCCCGATCTAAAAGCAGCTTGGACCAACAATTAAAGGTAACGAACCTACTGCTATTACTAGGGGGATCATGGCGATGGGCCAATTTTCAAAAATGTTGAACTATCCCTTTAAGCAAAGAAGCCAGATGAAGAATCTCCACCCACAGTCTGTTGGAAGACAGTGCATTTTGCCTAAATGCATGCATCATATGCAGACTAATAAAATTACAATTTACAGATGTTCCCTGAATGCTTTGTCTGCAAACATGGGAAGTTACAGTAAACAGCAGTGCACTGTATCGTTTCTGTAGGAAAAATAGGAGGTTAAAGGGGATTTAGATGTGTCACTGAAATATATGCCAAATTGAAGGGCCACCAGGGGCCCTTTATTTTCCTGAGGGACCCCAGACATGTGCTTGGTTTGCCTCCACTGGTGAACACAAATGTTGTTTATGTGGCAAGGTGAAGAGGGCCCGGGTGGGGATTCAACCCACACCTCCCGGGTAAGAGTCATGCGCGCTTGCCAGTCACCCAAAGGTACATCCCCTTGGCCAAGTAGCCAGGGCACATGATCAATTGGAGGCATAGTGACAGGACCACCACTGTCACATCTCTCCCCCTCTTTTCACAAGCACGTCCTCGTGCTTCCGCGCAGGCTGCCACACATGAGGAATCCATGGACCCACCCCTAGTGCTACATTGAACCCACACCTCCCGGGTAAGAGTCATGCACGCTTGCCACTTGGCCAAGGGGATGTCCCTTTGGCTAAGTGGCAAGCGTGCATGACTCTAGCTAGGGCGCATGATCAATTGGGGGCATAGTGACAGGAACCTCAACTGTCACATTTACATGAAAACAAGTCTGTAAAGCATCTTCCAACTGGACATAAGTTTGGTGAGCTCGTTCCATTGGTAGCGTCCTCTGGCTACCTCACCTGTACTGGTTCAGTCCCAGGTAAATAGTGGTCTTCCAGGTTGTCTCTTGCCTGAAGTCCATCTCAGACTAGCATCTCAGATGCACCTCTACAAACCAAATTAACTTAAAGGTGATAGCTACAAGTTTAATTCCTCCTGGCCAGTAGGTGTAGAACTCACACTGCCTGCTCTCGCTCCAACCTTCCGTTTTACTGGTTTCCAGTTACAGCAGTAGCTAAAGCCACAGAGATCATTCCATGCCCACGTTGCCAACGTAACCAGATGTAAATAATTGCATATTTAGGACCTGCCAAAATTTATTAAACAATTATTTGTATACTATTTAAAAAAAAATCTGTAAAAATAATACTTTTATTCTGCACCCCTCTAGACATTCTGTGGATGCATTATTTTTTTCAATGTATCCTTTTGATGAAAAAGTTGTAGCTATGACCTTTAAAGCAAATGTTGCAGAGCTACACAGACCTGCACCTGCACCTTAAGTTTTTCACAATCTTGTCTTTATGTCTTCCTGAAATACAAGAAATACATGTCACTAAATCTTATAAATTATTTCCCATTTTTCAAATCTAAAGATGGAGTTCATTATGTTTCAAAGTGGCATTAATAAGGGTAATTTTGTCAGGATATATTTCAGCTCTGTCAGTTTTTGAGTTGATTTTCAAACAGTGGGCATGTTGGAACAAAACCAAGACAGAAGAAATTAAAGTCAAAAGAAATTAAAGCTGTCTCAGGGTGCAGAGCAGAGAGGACATGGCACACTGGAAATAATAACTTTAATGATAATGAGATTTAGTGTAGTACTCTCTCAATAATATATCTCCGTGAAGTACCTGGAAATATGTCGAGAGCAGCTCACAGGAGCATTAAAATGTAACACCAGAAGTCATTATAACAATTTATTAGAACAAATCCATTATAAATCCTCATAATTTCCAGCAGGGTGTTAACAGACAGCCTAAGGTGTTCAGAGAACAGTGGAGCTGCAGCCACAAATGCACACTGGAGGGAACAACTCGCACATGTGGGGTTTTCACATTACATCCAGCAATTTCACAGTGAAATTTATTGTGACATAAACATAAGCATAAATACTATGCACATCAGGTATGCTGCAAGGAATGCTGGGTCCTCTGACGCTCTGATGTGTCTAACAATTAGCTCTTTAGTAGTTTCTCACAACTCTCAAGGTAACTCACTTTTTTGTTACTGTGCACTCTCTGACTTTTTTAACGCTGTATTGATCCACTGAGGGGATGTTTTTTATTTTTATTTTCCTCCACTGGCCACAGCAGGGTCGGCCATGTGCTGCCGGGGACAATGGGGACCACTGTCATGTTCAAGGACAGCTCTTTGAACTCTGCCCTTCTGGTTTGAAGAGTGTCCCCGCTCACCAGCTCTCAATCACTTACCATTGTTACTGGTGGGTCTGGAGGTGGTACCACTGGCTCTTCCTTAATGTTACTTCTGGGGATATCTGGGAATAAGATCTCAGAAGAAGCACAGAGGTAACATACTGTATATAGAATTGACGGAAAATAAAACCGTAAGGATAAGTGTGCAGGCAATGGGGCTGAATGGGAAAACCTCATAATTCTCTGCATGGATGATTAGAAATACACAGTGTGATATGAAGTTGTTCTCCCAAGGACAAAAACAAAGTTAGAAGTTGCAGCAAATGCCCAAAAACATGTTTTCACTGAAGTGATAACAGTGAGGAAGAAGTAGTGTGATGATCTTCAGAAAAGTGGGGTAAAAAGACTCTAACAGAAAATCTTAAAGTGCTACAGGTTATATCTTAATATTTAGCTCATTTATTTGAGGAAAGTCCTGCACATTGTCTTCACTTGAATATGGTTTGGTCCTCTCCTACACACCTGTCTTCTCTAGAGGTGTGCATAAGGTCTTAGTGTTTGAGGTCATTTATTTTAAATAAATGGTTTTGCCTTCCCTTTATGGCAGCATAGTGAGTCAATGCTATAATAATAATAATAATAAAAATATATATATATATATATATTTCATTTGTAATGCACTTTACATTTAAACAATCTCAAAGTGCTGAACATTTTATATGTGCCTCACCCAGGACTAATCAAACAAATATCTGTAACAAATGAAAAATTGTCTTGTAATTGGAAGGTTCCTGGTTTGATCCAGAGAGTTTGTTGAACTGTCCTTCAGTAAGACATTGACTCATCTATTCTTCACAAGGACAATAAGCACTGACGTTTCATTTTTGGGATTTTGAAGCAATAGAAGTGGTTGAAAATGGAAGCAAGAGAAAAAATCAATCAAGTGTCATCATCACTGAAGAAGCTGCAGATCTTCATCCCAAAGGTAACAAGGAGTTCTTCGTCTTTTCTTGCCTTTTGATTGCGATAGAGGTCAAATCTTTCCACGCGCTGCCTTCAGCTCAGCACACAACCTGAAAGAGTTAATCTCTCTCATGCGGCACCTTGTTGTCTGCCGTTCACGGAGCTGATGGGATTAGCAGGAAAATGATGAGGCTATTTCCATCACCCTCACATCTTTGAAGGGGAAGTAACAAGTTAACAAGGGTATCAGAGAGCAATCATCTCAGTCATGTTACTATGAGTATCAGAAAAAATCATTATGGATGAGGAGGCAATTGTCTTTGATCCCAAACCACTTAACTCACCGTTGTAGGGGAGGAAAAATTCCTCAATATTTAACAATATCTCCCCAATACGTGTCTTGTCTTTCCGGTGTTAAGCTGAGGTTTTCAAAATAAAGTAAAGTAAATACTTGTTTAATCTGACTCCATTTAAAAATAACTTTACTCTTTAAAAGTTAAAAGTTAATCAATCATTTAAAATATAAACATTTTAAGAATAAATTATATTGTTAAGAAATCTGGAATCAATCTTAGTTCAGTGATGGTATAGATTATTAAAACCACTCAGTGACCTTCTTAAAAAAACGAGCCTATTTTTTAGGCCTTTTCTCGAAAATTGCACATCCATAATAAAATGATATCTCTGCAACCACAAGGTCTATTTGAATACTTTTGGTGTCATAGTAAAGGGAAGAAAACGAGGAATTGCTGAGATGTGTAAATTTCAGTATATCTGTTACTGGTGAAGAGTAAATGAAGATGACACACAGAAAAAAAATTATAAAATTAATATTCGCCTAAAAAAAACATATTTTTGATGAGTTCCCTTTAGAATAATGCTGATGAAGCTCAAACTCTCTATAAAATCATTGTACAACATGTGAACATTGTCTCTGCAGTGGTTGATTCTGATTAATTGAAGCAGGACAAAATTATTGAGATTTTACTACAAAATATCCAGGCGAACTTTCCAAAATGTCCATTTTTGGCACAGCTTGGAACCACCTGCTACTATAAACTATTGTTTAATCTTTATTTTCACACAATTTGGATAAACTAACTGAAAATAAATCTACTGGAACCGATTGTAAATAACTAACATAGTGGATTCAGTGTCTCTGCGCCCTGCTGCTCAGAGCAGCTTATTTGGGTGGGTTTGGCTTTCAGCCTCTATCTCTGCAGCGCATTGGTCGATTCGAGTGATTGACGGCTCATTCTAACCATTAGAGAGCATAGAATGACGCTAGACCCAGGTCGATGTGATTGGCCGCACTGGCAGCCATGTGCCAGCCATGAACCAATCAGATCAGCAGATCCACGTGCAGGCCAACGTGGGGTTGTGTGCGCTCCGTGCAGGCTTCCCCGGGTCCTAAAGTCCGTCGGATTGCGGTCAGGCTGATTCAGATGTAAACACTAGGCTGAGTTCAACTGGAAATATTGTGGATTCACCCATAACACAACCTTTTCACGGCAAAACAGCAAAGGTAAGAGCAAATGTACGACCATGTTTTGGCCACGCAGCGTCTGGTTTTGCTCGACTTTGCTCGTTGTTGGCTTCTCCCTCTGCCGTGCTGCTGCTAGCTGCTGTGTTAGCCGCGGTTGTTGGGGAACGCCCCAATGTTTACGTTCAGATGAGAGGTCGCTGATGTGTTTTGCATAATGTACAGTAGTATACGAGCCAGAAATGTGGCGACTGGGTCCACACAGAGGTGCTTTATGAAGTTTGATGTCTAGTTGTTTGTTTGAGTAGTGTTTGGGCTGTGTTTGGGTCATATAAACATGGTTTTTTACACATTGTAGCCCAGCTTCTGCTGTTTAATTTGACATATAATATGACCATATTCTTTCATAATCAGTGCAGTGGGGGCTCTGTTATTGTTATGCATGTCTTCAAGTCCCCCAAATGGGGGACTCTGGATTTTAACAGGTTTTAACATAGAAGAATAGCCCTGATGCCTGGGTTGAAGTATTCAGAGGTATAATAACATGATACTCAATCTTATCTGTCCAACTCAGAGGTTAAGGGTGTGAATAGTGCCCAGTGAAACTTACCATATAACTAAGATCTTTTAGACTAACTTAGTTCAGGGATGGCAGATATAGACTTAAACTATTCAGTGACCTTCTTAACATAGAAGAACAGCCCAGACACCTAGGTTGAGATATTCAGAGGTCATAAAATATAACTCAATGGTTAAAGGACATGATACTCAATCTTTTCTATTCAACTCAGAGGTTAAGGGTATGAATGTTACCAAATGAAACTTACCATATAACTAAAGACCAAATAAATATCCAATAACAGATGAAATGAAGGGTTAACATGCGGAGTGTCCGTCCGCCGAGGCAGACTCTCTGGCTGGCTGACCTGGAGCACCAGGACCGCGGAGGACAGAGAGTTTGCTGCGGCCGGATGACGGACGTCCGCGGCACAACACATCAGTTAAACAGACTGTCGCTTCTTTTCTTTTCGTTTTTTCTATCGTTTTTGGTCAGTGTTGTTTGATCTTTTGATCCCTGTCTCGGATGAGAGCAGAGCGGAGCAGAGCTTTGTTTTGGTACGTGATATGAGACGCGACCGGCGCGATGACGTAGCGTCACGTAACGTTCAGTGTCATCATGTAAATTAGCGGGTCTGGCGTTCCCACTGCAAGCCGTTCGGAGCCAAGCCGATTAAAGGCGTCGCTTGCCGAGTCGGTTGACCCGCTTCAACGCGGGTCGACGCGGCTCGGTGCGCCTTTCCCACTGCCACCAAAAGCCGATTGTTAGCGGGTTTAAACGGGTTTTTTGGCCAGTGGGAAAGGGGTAAAAGTGAGGTTCTTGCTCTTTCCCTTAAGTATCCAACCAGAACAGAAACACCTCTAATTCACATAACAATTGGGACTTTGCATAGAGATACCATTCGCATCTGGAGACCTTTGATCATCAGGGGGTCTTTTTATATGACAATGAATCACCTACACCTTTGTACTTCTCGCACTGAGACACTTGAGAGTGATTAGAGACAGTCATCAAATGGTGAAACTCTAACAAAGATAATTGATTAAATCACTAATAACCAAAAGGTGTAAATACACAAAGAGGTTACATCCAGGCTGAGGTAAAACTTCCATTGTTTCAGAGACAACATTTCAGGGTGGGGGTCTGACTGTCTTATTTAGTATTTGAAACAGTTGAAGCCATTGGGCGTTTGTCGGGATTGAAATTAGTAACAACCCAAAAATGAATCTGCACTGTTCTCAGATCTAGAATTAATGATTGGCACTGGCTTCAAACCTTAAGGCTGGTTAAGATGTTTACAACAGACTACATGTTTGCATAGAGTAATGGTTAAGCAGAGCCTTTATTAACATAGAGTTATTATTTATCCTTTATTTAACCAGGTAAAACTCATTGAGATTTAAAACCTCTTTTACAAGAGTGAAGAGAGCAGTGCACAAACAATATATAATTTTATACAGTATACAAAGCAACATGAACATTTATTTGGAGTTGTACGACTGTTTTTGTACGACTATTTTTTTTTTTTTTAGCTCTGTTTAGCACCACATCCTGAGGGAAATATCAGGTTCTTTAGCTGCTAAATGCTCCTCTTTGTTCACCAGACTCTGACTGTGTCTTTCTGGGGTTTGCTGTTGAGCACAATGAGCAGGCAGCAGTGGACAGTTGACAGTTTCACAGCTGATCCTCTGCTGCGGACCAAAACAGTGAGGGAGAACCAGAACAGTCAACCTGCAGGCTGTAGAAGCAATATAGAGATGAAGAGGTGATGTGAACCCCAAGGCAGGGTATTAGCTGCCTGTTGTGTAACACCTTTCACGTACTGTATGTAATCTAGCACTACAGTAAAACATTGACAACAGCCACTTTAAACCCTTCCTTTTACCAAACAACCAAATTCAGATATGTTTATGAGACAGAGATTGTCAAACCTTTCGGTTAAATATCATCAACCTGATACACTGTGTTTTTTCATCCCTTAATCATCTGATATGGCACATGGGAATGTCTACCTCAATAATGTCCATATGCTTGCAAGTGTATAAAATTGCACATAGTATACTCTGTGATGACACCCATGGGTTTCTGAATAGCGGTGTTGAAGCTCAGAGTAAGCTGCTCCACTGTTGCCTTCTTGGCAGTATCAGACTCCGCCCCTAACTATCTGCAAATTGAATAATATTTGAGGAGTGTGTGAGGAATGTGGACTTCGGTGTAGCTATAGCATACATCGTTAACTTACCTTTCACTCAAAGTGGCCACACACTCAATTCTCCACAAACTGCAGTCATTGATTGTCATAATGAAGGAGGAAATTAGCTATACAAGGCTGTAAACATGTTTTTCTTTGCTGACATGGGGACCGACTCACTGTTGGTGACGTAAGGAACTTTCAGCCTTTGTTGCTAGTTTCAGCCAGTGATGGGAGAAACAGCATTATAAAATAATGGTGTTACTAATGGCGCTACTTTTTTCAGTAACATGCAATCAAAAAAGTTATAGCGTTGTTACCATTACTGACAATAAACCGTTACTTGACTCAAGAAGTCCCATCAGATAATAATACACCCGTGAAAGTGTTGAACGTTATATACACATTTTATTCAGTTCATCATCTTGTTCGGAAAAAGCCATTTATCTGGAATTAACCAACTCACTCAGTACTCCTCTGCACAGGCAGACGAAGAATACATAGTTAGTTCCAGATAAACGGGAGATCGAGGTTAGGGTTATGGTTAGGGAGTTAGGATGGCGAGTCCAAGTAATTTGACATATTGAAGCATTTTATAAAAGAGTAACGCAATAGTTACTTTTCTTGGTAATTAGTTACTTTTCTAATGTAGTAATTCAGTTATGAACTCAGTTATATTTTGGAGTAAGTTACTTGTAACTATAACTAATTACTTTTCAAAAATAACATACCCAACACTGGTTTCAGCCCCTGAAGCTGCAGCTTGTACATGACTTTGGTTGTCATGGTTTCATTTATAAACATGTAACTGTACTGCCAGTTTGAATATGGATGGATAACAAACTGCTACTACATCAAAAATGACACCACTGTGTTGTATTCATGTGTCTCATCACACATCCATCCACCACAACATCCTCCTAGTCTTGACTTTGCCCTTCAACTATGGGTCAAAATAATCTGCTCTACAGACAAGTTATGGCTAATCCTTTTTCTTTTTTTTTTTTCTTTTTTTTTACACAGGAGGACACTCTCTTCAAACAGGGATTAACAAACACCATAAATTATCCAGTAGCTTTTTCCAGATAATCTTTAAGTATGTGCCAGGGGCAGAGTCCTGTTTGCTTCTCCTTGTTGTGGCTCCAGCAGCAGAAAATAAAGCCAAGCAGGAAGCGTAAAAAAGTAGGATTTCTTACTGTCTTACATCTGTAAGCCTTACAGTGCGTGGGATGTCTATTTTTATCCATTTGTTGCTTGCAGCGAAGCACCTCAAAGTAAATGTGCATATTTAAAGAGTGTCATTCATTCTAGCAAAGGGCTACTGCTCCCACTAAGCCTCATTTCCCTTGAGCTAGCAAGCCCTGTCCTCTGGAGCGTGATCGACAGCGGGGCCTCACCAGTCGAGGTTATTCAACAACGAAGTCCTAAAGCAGATGAAGGGTATAACATCTAAACTGATGAATAAATTCAGCCACGCTTCAGTCTGGGCTGTTTGACACTGGAATCATCTGATGATCAGGTGGGCGCCGCTCTGTCTTTTGAGCTCGACTCACTCGGCTGACAGCGAAGTCTTTCAAGAGGGGATTGGACCCACCTGACTGTACTGCGCTCAGCGCCTCAGTTTAACCACTAATTGGTGGAGAAACGGTCTAAATCCAAACAGTGTGACCGGTTTAGAGGAGGACCGGCTGAGCTGCATGATAAAGTGTGCACAAACAAAGGCAGCACCTGGTTTGTTCTGTCAGTGAGGATGCTCCTCTTTGAAGCACTTGGACCTCATCATTATTGACAGTGAGTTTCCAGCTTCATTAAAGTCACTTCTCAGACTCTTCAAAGAAACTTGTTTTTCTTCTATTGTTTTGCACTCTGTTGCGATTTTAGATTCTGTATTCATTCTTCACTCTGAATCTTTTTCTTTTTTTGACATCATGGCATTTTTGTTATTTGTTTTTCTTCCTGTTTGTTTGAAGGTGATATGTTCTTCTAAGGCCCTTATATTTTCTTTGTTTTCAACCTGTGCAGAGAAATAAATTGTTGTTTTTGCTGCCTTTGTTTTTTTTCTCTCTCTCTCTTTTTGTATTTGAACATTGACTTTTGTGACTATGTTTGTTGCAAATTAATGGCACTCTATTTGGTTTTTGGGCAGGGAACAAAATACTAACTGAAAACCTTTGCTGGTGGCTCTCCTGTAGAGCATCACTCTCCATCACGTTACATAGTGTGTTTAATGATTAAATGAAATTTAACAATGAACTCAGAAATAAATTATCCTCAGGTCCTCAAACCTCTTCACCAAGTTTGCAAAGTTTCTGTTCAAGCACAGGTGGCATATGGCGCAATGAATCCAAGAAAGAAAGAAATAAAAAAAACCTGGCCTGGCCCTGGGGTGAAAAAGATATATGACAGATGAATGAACAAAAAACAAAATGATGAAATAGAAACATAAACATAACAGCAAGTAATCAAAGACGTTTCCCAAAAGCCATGAAACGAGTCACACTCAAGTTTTAAGACTTGTTTTCATCATACAACACATAAAAGACAGTTTATATTACTATAATACTTTAATAGTTGAAGGCGTTTTGAGGGAATTTAAGGGAATCCTGATAATTAATTTTGTTAAAAACATCAACTTAAAAACCAAATATTTTGTATCTAAACAACACTGCTTGGTTCTGACAATGTGTTTACATGCATCAGTCTCAACCGGCGGCTCCAGGTTTGTCGTGTTAATCTACATTTCAGATGTGGTGATTAACCCCAACCTATCAATGTGTGTGAATATGTTATAACATTTTTTTTACAACACATTCACACAAGTAAGTGACAACTATGCAATAAAACTATCTTAAATCAAAGGGTTAGGGTGTTCAGTGCATAAGAGAGGAAACAAAAATCTCTCTCTGATCACATTGATTTTTAATTTTAGAATGCCTGCGTCCACCCATCTCTTTACAATCATCAAAGGCCAGCCTGTAGAGTGTGTTAAAAAATATAAGTATCCTGGGACAGTCATTGACTCTAAATGAACCTTTAATAGGGAAAAATGGTCATCAGCTTTCGTCTTGCCTTAGAAAACTGTCTCGTTTGAACGTCGATGTAACCTGCTGACCCTCTTTTATCGAGCTGTTATTGAATCTGTTTGTCTTCTTCTCTTTTGTGTCCTGGTTCAGTAGCCTGTCTCTGCAAGACAAAAAGTCCTTCCACCAGCCCAGAGAGTGTGCAAGTAGGTATAGGTGAGTCTCAACTCAGTCTGTCACTGCTTTACTTCACGCAGCTTAAGCCAACTCTCTTCTTCTTGATTGTTCTCACCTTTTACACTGTAAATTCCTGCTGCATCGCTCTGTCACTTTGTGGTCCCTGAGGGTCGAACCAAGCACTACAGAGATAGTTTCATACCAGCAGCAACCGAGCTACTGAACAAATACAGTATACAGTATGTAATGAAAAAACATATGTAGCACTGCAGCACTTGTGGCTACACTGGGTTCCATGCTGTACTGTATTGTCATGAATTAATAAGCTTGCTTCTTTTTAACTTGTGTTGTATTGTTGTCTGGTTGGACTGCTGTAACCCGTCTGTAAAATAAATGTACCCTCAGGTACTAATAAAGAAACCTTGAACCTGAACTGACTTTTTTCTTCTCATTCTTTTTTTTTTTGATGAACACTGATTCGCTCCTCTCGTTGAAAACTCCCTCTCTTGTCTTTTGTGTTTTTCTAGCCCAGGCAGAATGGCAGATGCAGCAGTGATGCAGTGTCTCATGCCACACACTGTCAGCGTCCTGATTAAGATCCATGTGTAGATTACCTCTATTTTCAGTCCTGACTTGAGGGCGCATATCATTTACCCTCCACCTCCCCTCAGCCTCCTCGGTCTCTCCATGCCTCAGGAAAACAACGGAGCTGAATCCTTGTGTGGTCAGAGACTGCCATCTGCTGACAGCTGGAGGAATGCACAAGAAACCATAGAATTTCACAAACTTTTCAATGGAGCTGAGCTCAACTCTTCACATATCTCACATGAATGAGTGAGTGAATATTCAGGTTGTATAGTTCTTACTCACTGGCTCAAATGAATAAGTTATTCAGATAAATGGATGTGTTTCTGCCCACCAGCTCTCAGAGTGCAACTCTGTGTGCTGTCTCTTAAGGACAGTTGGTTGTTGTCGTGTTCAAAATTGACTGGAACTTTTGATATGAAAAAATAGAAATGGAGTAAAAAAAATAAAAAATAAAAAAAAATATATATAGGCTATATATATATATATATATATATATATATATATATATATATATATATATATATATATATATATATATATATATATATATACTGTATATAAATTATACTGTACTAAGTCAAAAACAGTAAGGCCTGTAGCCTATAGGGACACTACCTTTTTTAGTTTTTCTCAGAATTTCTTAACATTTGCTATAATAATATTGTGTAAGTAGATTTATTTTTCCTTCTTTAGAGGCAATCCCAGATTAACGCCTTTAAAGAGGATTTGATGGATAAAATAAAATTTGGAGCAAATGTTTAAGAACACCATTTGAGAATGTGTTCTAAATAATAATAATGGCTCTGATTCATATAGTGCTTTTCAAGGCACCCAAAGCACTTTTACAGAAACCTTTATTTATTAATACCACATTCACACTGGTGGTGGTAAACTATGGTATGTCTGTAGCCACAGCTGCCCTGGGGCAGACTGACAGAAATCATAGCAGTCTTGCAAAGTGGCATTGCAGTATAAATCTCTTAAAGTAGTCTTTATTGATTAATTAATTTATAATAAGAACAATACAACAACAATGTTATCTGTTTAAAAAGAAGCTTGTTTATAATTTCATACTGTGACAACATATTTGGTCTATAGAGGGCAGTCTTTCCCAGCAAAACACACTATCTATCTATCTATCTATCTATCTATCTATCTATCTATCTATCTATCTATCTATCTATCTATCTATCTATCTATCTATCTATCTATCTATCTATCTATCTATCTATCTATCTATCTATCTATCTATCTATCTATCTATCTATCTATCTATCTATCTGCCTGCCTGCCTGCCTGCCTGCCTGTCTGTCTGTCTGAAATATGTGCAGACACAAGCTCTCTTACACACACATTTCACCTCTGCATCTCCTTGCACCTATTGTCAACATAGTTATATTAGGAACACATTCCCCACCGTGTGCGTATGTGTGTGTGTCTGTGTAAGTGTGTGCACCATACACCTGTCTTTCCTACCTCTTTAGGGCCTCTTCAATATGTCACTGCCCCCCCTCACTCACACACACACACACACACACACACACACACACACACACACACACACACACACACACACACACACACACACACACACACACACACACACACACACACACACACACACACACACACACACACACACACAGTCCCATTATGTTGATGGGGATATAGCAGAGATGTCTGTGAAGTGTTCTCTCCTCATCATACAGTGGGGTGCTATTTTGGCAGTCTATTCATTTCAAAATAAAACACAAAATAAGTGCTATTGAAAGGTTAAACTTCATGTCCTGGCATGATATCGAGTTCACACGTTAGCCTGCAAGAACACAGTAATTCCCATGGTTCCCTGATTTAAACATTGTTGTGAAAAGGGAGGTGAATTTTTCTCAAGGAACCTGTTTCAGTAGAGCGGAGGCCTCAGCGAGCAGCCCACTGTGATTGGCTGTCGAAGCACGCGAGTCATCCTTGACAATGATAACGAGTTTCTACTGCACCTGCTCTCCCCCAGTGTTTGACAGCATCAGCTGAACGGTGTGAGCACTGTCAGAGTAAGTGAGGTGGGAGCCGAAGGGGGTCGAGGACAGATGATGAAGGTGTAAAAGCTTCAGAGCCTGGTGTCTTTGCTTCTCCTGAAAGCTTTTTCATGATGAGCAGCCACAGTGTTGAAACAGCCTTGAGCGAGACACGGACGAGACTTTCCCGACCAATAGAGAGTTTCAGGCAGGAGTTCAGGAAGAGGTTGTTTATCTGTGTGCCTCCCCTGCACTGACTTCCGCTCACTGACTGAGTTTATTTTGAAAGTTTATTTGTTTGTTGTTGAGGGACTAAGTGGGTTGTTGGGCCCCTGTATCTCTGACCCCCTGCTCATGCTTCTGCCTCTGCTGCTGAAACAGTTTACAGCTCCATGTTGGTGTAGCCGATGTCATATCTGACCCTCTGCGTTGTGTTTCTTACGGCCTGCCCTAGGTGGGGTTCGATCCCACGACCTCCCGCACCGGAGGCGACGATGCTAACCTCTTCACCAAGAGGTTGTCAACCACTTGGCAGGTTGGTTAGCACGTCTTTTATGGGTGGAGTGAGTGCACATCCGTTACATTGGCTTCACCATTTCTTTTTCAAACTGTAACTATATTTCCCAGACTGTGGATTCAGTTCAAATCGGTTGCTTTATAACTGCATGTTTTGTTTTTTTAAGTATTACAAATGCATTTATTTTGTTTTATTTAAATATTTTGTCAGTGGGCCTAGCATGATAAGTTAAGTCAACAAAATCAATGTTTTATTTCAGAATAACTTTTGCATGAACAAGTTTTGTCTGTCTAGACTGGATTTACAAAGCCACAGTATCTGAAACGTAATAAAAATAAAGGTTTTAGACAAAACATTTAGAGAAACCAAATCCTGTGAGAGCTGGGTGGTGGGTCCAGGTGGGTGGGCTTGATGACCGCTTTGTTGTGACATCACAAAGTTATAAAAGTCCTGACAGCTGGTTTTAAAGCTTAGTTTCTGAATACAGGCTGCATGTGTCAGTCTGTGGACTGAGGATTTGATAGCACAGAACCTAGGCCTGCTTTATAAACACGCCACACATGTGCATCTTAAAGAAAATATGGTGTCAAATCCTAATATTTGGAGTTTATTACAAGTTTCCACATAAGCACTAATTGTAGTTTTGTTCTGACATGAACAGGGCTCAACTCAACAGAGTCAGGTGGAAACAGTGATCAAGCAGTGGTTTTAGCAGATCTTCAATATTATGAACTAATAATTGAATGTTTAATATTCATTAAAAACTGAATACTGAAACTGAGTTTAACACCTAAAACAAAAGAAAGAAAAAAAAACTGTTGGTGCTAAGCCACTGTGTCATGGTTTCAAATGAAGTCAAGTGTTTAATTACTCCCAATTCCTCCCACCCACTGTAGATGGCAGCAGGTGGAGAGAGATGGTGAACGCTGGCAGCTCCAGTTTTGAATATGGAAATAGGCTGCACTAAATCTCATCTCTGCATTTCATCCAGTGGATTTGGCAATAGTCAAACATAAAAAATACAACAACCTGCACAGCGTGTCAAACAGAGGATCAGCTGTTTGTTGTCCCAAATAAAAACAGTTTTAAATTCAGGAAGCATTGCCACCACTCGTCTTTTTAAATGTTCTCGATTATTTTTGTAATTTAAAATGTCAAATCTAAAATGGCAATCTCTTCTAAGTAAATTGTTTTGTTTTTTTTTTGTTTTTTTTTAACGCCCTCCAGTCAAACAGTTTCCCTTCCTGACAGACTGGAGCAGCTCTAAACACTAACTGACTTATTTCCTGTGACAATCAATCCCACTGTTTCTAATTGGATGGGGTGGCACCACACACCCTCCCCACCTTCCTCCTCCTCCTCTCCGGTTTATTGTCACTGACAGTCGGATTATTCCCTCACAGTAGCAGCCTGCTCCCTCTCCTCCTCCTCTTCGTCCGACAATGCGGGTACCAACTAAGGATTTATAATTTCTTCTTCATCCACCCGCGGTCGTTTGTTCCTCCTCCTGTGCACGGTAAGAGAATCTCTGTTTGAACATTTGATGGCTTTCTCCAACAGACGTGTTTGTTGAGCGTCTGCGTCTGTCAGTGCTGCCTGGCTCGACCATGTGCACGTCAGATAAAGCGCAGGGGAAAGGTTTGTGCCGCCGGTGGAGTTAGGACCGTGTTTAGGCTCTCGGATCCACTCCCGGGCTTGTGTTGTTAAAGTGTGTTGAAGCTTTTGATTGTTGTGTCACTGAGGCGGTGATGATGATGGGAAGCTGGAGTTTTAACTTCCAGGAGAAACTGAGCTGTCGGGAGGGTGCTTGCTTGGTTGGTTGTTTGGCAGCGCAAGGCTCCGATTGTCTTGTTTGGCTTTGGCTGCGTTTTCATCCGCTGTGACCGGGCGCGACGTGCAGCGCTGCCGCCGGTCTCCGTAATAACGACGAGCCGTGGGTTTAAAAACAATGTGCCAGGCGCTGTCAGCCAGTCGGTGCCGGGGAAACACGGTGCGCTCCCCCTCTCTCCCCTTTTCTCTCTGTCAGAGCACAGCGGGGGGATGATTTCCCATCAGAGCCACGTTAAACCTCACATTTTGTAATGTTGTCACAGGAGGAATCCCTCAAACCCCCCATCAGGACCCACTGTGTGATGATGGGGTGGGGGGCGTTAAACCTTTGGTTAAATAAGTAATTCCTAAACAGACTGTGCTAAGTTTTTTCCCCCCCTGTAATTATTATCATTATTACAGCAAACTGAATTAGGCAGTAGTTGCACCTCAGTTATAGTGGGACCCCTGGACCCCCTTCCCCCTCTTTCTATTCCTACCCCCCTCCCTTTCTCTTAAAATTTGAGTAGCATATGGCTGCGTCTTCCCCAAGGCTTCTCTTTGGAGACAGAAGCCACTCAAACTACAGTCCACCTTCTGCCAGTAAAGTGTGTGTGTGTGTGTGTGTGTGTGTGTGTGTGTGTGTGTGTGTGTGTGTGTGTGTGTGTGTGTGTGTGTGTGTGTGTGTGTCTTTTATGGGAGACTGTGGCTCAGTAATTGGTAAGGTCTGATCGCCTCATGTTCTCACTAGAGGGCTATAATACTCAGCTGAAAGTAATCCCTTGCAATAAAGAGGCAGAGTAATCCTGTGATGTATATTACTGGGAATACTCGGAGTCTATGCAAATTTCAGCTCCTACAGCAGATCGAAGCACTGAAGATGCATAAAGAGCCAGCAGCGCTGTTCACTATAGATCCTAACTAGCTTTGCCATATGTCATGTTTGATCTAAGGCTGGACGTATAAAGCTACAGAGGCCTGCAGAGAGAAAACTATAAAATAAAATGATAGAGGGCAGCAACTAAAAATGATTCTCATCATCAATGAATCTTCTGAATTCATCTGTAAAATGTAAAATCTGCAGATCTTTGCCTTCTGGTTTCTCAGTCCTCCTAAGGACAAAATAAGCAGCAGTATTTCCAATATAAAATGGAAAAAATATTTAATCATTAATAATTTTACCAAAGATACTTGCAAATCATTTGATTAATCAGCTTTTTGACAAACTGTCTCAGCTCAAATAAGATATCCAACTGTCCATGAAACTGAGCTTTGACACTGATAAAGAGCTGTTTAAACATAATACACAGACAGAAAGAAGAAATAACATCACATGCTGTAGGTGACATTAGTCATTTGGGAGGCTGTGCAGACAAGATGAGTCTCGTGCAGCTCACGAGTCATACTGCAGTTGGATTATGTATAAATATAGTGTCAGAGTGTCTATATAGTGGCACTATAGACGCTAATGCTAACACTAACCGCCGGAAGTCTGAAGAAACGCAGTAGACCTCGGCGTCCCTGTAGTGTAGGACAGATAGTGTATTATGACCTTTCAGTAGAATGGATTGACTTTGACATATTGTCTGTCACACACACTGAGCTTCTGAACAGGAGCGGGAGGTGAATTGGGGAGAGTGACTGAGACTGAGACATCTGACAGAGCCTGTTGTACCTCAGCTTTTCCACCAATGTCATCATTAACTTTGACAGTCAGAAGTTTTATGAGTATGACAGTAGTTTAAAGGTGTTTCCTTGTAGTAGACCAGGAGAGTCAAGTCAATTTTTTGTCTTTATAAGTGATTTTTGTTGAACATTAGTTTCTTCTTTTTCTTTGGGAGATGTACACAGAATAACAAGATTATTTATGGAAATAAAACAAACTGGCCAACATTTTACATAGCTGACAACATTAATTTCTTTTTAAGTGCAGTTTAACTGGATGTTATGACGGCAGTGCAAAGGCTTTGCAGTTCCAGTGGTGGTCGTGAGACTTAGAGAACATGAGGCCAATTTCAAGTGAGGAAATCCAAAATGCTGGATTAGTCAAGGATCCCAAGTGATAGTGCAGCTATAATCTACAGTGCCTCATTGTACCTTTACAGAAAAGGCTGAAGAAGTTACTAAAGCTGATCTGCTGCACAGTGGCATGACGGTCTTCCATCGTATATGTCTTATAATGCTGAACTGTGACTACTAATCTGCCTTCAAAATCAAGCTTCAGAGCTGCTGTATATGGACAGCATTATTGTATATGGACTGTGTCTTTAGGGTCTATTTGTGCAAACAAGGTTTTTACAAGGTTAATACTCAATGTAAGTACATTGAAGGATGGTCATTTCCAGCCCTCGGTGTTGGACGTCACATATTGATGTTCAGAACAAATTTCAGCACAGTCCAGTGAGAAATGACTAATGAGGTTTTGAATATATCTGTGAGCGCAAAAATTCATCAGTGTCTTACTTAATTCATAACAACAACAAAAAAAGATTATGGACTAGAGCTGTGGGGTTTTACAAGGTCTTATTAATTTAATAGAAGGTTAGACATGAACCTTTTGAGACATAATAGTTAAAAACATGTGTACTTTAAAAAATATATATACAGTATATCAAAAACATTTTCATTAATACTTCTGTGCTTATACAACTAATTTAAAACATACTTTCCCTTCATGATGAAAATGAAAAACCTTGCCAAAAAACTTTTCCCGAGGAAGCCTATATTTGAAGAATTTATTAATTTTGGTAATGTGGCTCAGCATGTGCCAAAGTGTTCTGTTTGTGTCACTGGAAATAGAAAACGCATGCTGAGACGACATGTAGAGACCACTCTGGGGAGGTTTTTTTTTTTTCTTCTTCTTTTTTTTAAATAGATCATCTCAAACCCCATTGTTGTTTTTTCTGCACTGAAAGTGGTCTAAAAGGCAGATTTCAGTTTGACAGCTCGCTGAATGTGTCATCTACTGAATTTTTATGTAACTCACCTGTTTAAGTTTTTACTAAGGCTTAAAGTTCCACATGGATGCTCTCAGTGGCAGGAGGGTGCCATCACAGTTGGGTGTTGGTGCCTCTTTGAAAATCTTTATGTAAATATCAGATAATGAAAATACAGATGATTTGACTCTTTATGTCTTGAATTTACAAACAGAACACAAAGAAGTCTTTGCTCTTCTCCACTTGTAGTTTTATTTAGTTTGTTTAGCAGATGTCTGCATTCACCGCCAATTGTTAGTTTGTAGCTTAGTTAGGGTAATTGACAAGCAAATGATAGCCTATAGGATAGTCCAGACATCCTGTGCTAACAATGGTAATGAGAGTATATTTTTGCAACGGTTGTGGTTCCACACATGCCCCCACCCACTTTTGGGTCAGCCAGAAGGTGGAGTCAGGCACTGCCAAGGTGGCAATGGTTGAGCAGCTTACTTTGAGCTTCAAAACCATTCTTAAAAAACCTGTGGGTGATGTCACGGAGGCTTCGTCTGTCTGTGATGATGACAAATCTGCAAGTGGGAAACTTAACTTTGTGTCCATCATCACTCTGTTCTCTTTATTCTGTGGTCCACTCAGGTTAAAGCACAGGTTTTGCTCTCAGTGCACTCGGCTAAACATCACAGGCTGCATATCAACCAGCCACATCAAACAGTGTGATGATGTTGCCCCCCCCTCCACACTCCCCACACACCTCCTCCACTCTCTGCAATGTGCTTTAAAGAGGAGAGTTTCATCTGTCGCTGGGTTGGTTGGTTGCTCGTCTGTGTTTATGCGTGTGTGTATGTGGCTGAGGGCGAGAGCTTGGAGTGAGAGGGGTGGGGATTTAAGGAAGCATACTTGCATTTCAAAGTAATGGCCTATTTATAGGGCAGACGAACAGCGGCACAGCGATTGAGCAAGAAAAAAACAGTCCAGTGCCGATGGCCTGTTGTTGTAGCATCGAGGAATGCACCAGTGGTTGTTGTGATAAGGATAAAGTCGAGGGGTTCTCGACACCGCTTGTTAGAAACGCATGTGACCACACATGCTAGTACACACACAAACACACACACACACACACACACACACACACACACACACACACACACACACACACACACACACACACACACACACACACACACACACACACACACACACACACACACACACACACACACACACACACAAAACAATGGCTGAGTTCCAGCACATACACTTACACACACATAAGATGGAATATCTGCAGACACACACACGGCTCCATTTACTCACAGTGATTGGATGGAGTCTAACACAAAGGCCAACACACAACAATGCACCAACGCACACCAACACACATCCACAATCTTGTGGATTAATGCTAATTTATGCTGTTTTTCATCAACACTTTGGAGTTCAAAGATGATGGTGAGCTCTCAGCCCTGCAGCTGGGAAATGCAGCATGCCTGATCGTGTTTGTGCGCGTGTATTTTATGTATACGTGTGGTTGTGCATGTGTAACCAATTGTAGGCAGGCTCCTCTTTCTAAACTTGTGTATGTGTTCAAGCAGATGTATACGAATGAGTGTGATCATCAAAGCCTTAGATATTGATCATAGGCTTTAATGCGTGGCAGCGAGGGCCCGCGGTTAACGATGTGACTGCTTTAATACACGCTACATGTGTAAGAACCTGGGTGATCGCAATTCTGCTGCATGTGTGAGTGCGTGAAATGTCAGGGACGCCCTCTGTTCTCCATGAAATGAAAATGCCCCCCGGAGAATTCAGATGAAAGTGACGATTCTTTTATTGATTGTACTGATTAAGTCCACTTGAGTCCAGAGGGGGAGATGGAGAGACAACAGGACAAGGATGTAGAGTATATGATAAGTGAAGGTAACTAGGCCAGCCAAATTTCAAACTACAGTGAAGTTGTGAACCAAATGCCTTGAAGCTTCAACCAATACTTCAGTACTCATCATCCAATCAGTATTTGGGTGATTATGTGCAGCACCACAAAAACCATGCGCATTTTGTATCAAATTCTTCTTCCATTTTTTAAAGTGCCCTTGACTCATGTCTCTTTCCAGTGATGTAGTTGTACTACACTGTCTACTAGTCTTCCATAATGATAACAGAAAACCCCTTTTCATGCACATATCTAATACGTCCATGTTTTACTTACATCATCATGAATCATTCTGCCAGACAAAATGATTCTTCAGTGTTTGATAAATGTGCCATGAGGAGCTGATGTGAAGCATTTAAGACACTTTTTTTATTTTCAGCATCAGTTTCAGTTTATTATTGGGTAAACAGTAAGCATTTTTGTTGAGGTGGCACCGGGGGGTTCCTGCAGGAAATGCTTCAATCTGTTCTTTTTTAAAATACATTTTTTGGCCTTTACGCCTTTAATTGACATGACATGAGAGAGAGAGACAGGAAACGGGAGGCAGAGAGGGGGGGAATGACACGCAGGATAGGGCCGCTCGACGTGGGATTCGAACTGGGGTCGCCTGCAGTGAGGATTATAGCCTCAACACATGGGATGGGTGCTCTACCAACTGAGCTAAACACCGCTTCAATCTTGCATGTACTTTAAGAGATAACTAGAGAAGTTAAGTTCATCATGATGGAGGCTGCAGGATGGTGTTGGAGGGAGTCGGGGGGTGTTGGTTGTTGTTGTTGGCTTTGAAAACAAATGCTGATCGATGAGTCTCAGACCTCCTTGGACAGCACAGCCGCATGTTTGGATGCTTGACATTTTATTTTGCTTTTCAGACCTTTATTCCATTTATCTCAAAGTTAGTGTTCCGTGTCTGCAGCCTGCAAACTCTCCCGTGACTTCTCTTTGTTGTCACTGGTTTTCATGGCTCTACCTTCCTTTCTTCTCCAAAAAGCCAGAAAACATCACTGTCATAGACATGCACTGTTCACCCATGTCTCCGACTTACCTGGTCACTGTCTTTGCTCATGTATTGACTTTCACACAGCTGGAAACCAGAGGGAGAGGCATAATAGGAGAGATCACAGGCAGTAGAGGTGTGTGAAGTGTGTGCGCCAGTTTGCACCATGAAATTGTTTAACTGCAACACTGTGCAATGTAACATAACATCACTACACTTAATGGTGATATCGACACACCTGACATTTATTATTATTTTTCAAGGGGTGATTTTATTTTCCATTCTATGGATGTTTTGTACTTTACTGTACTTTATGTATGTGCATGTGATGTTTTAACAATTGAGGTTATTTTTATTTCTCATGTGTTATATTGTTGTACGGTTATGTCTTTGGTCACCAGTGCTGAGGAAAAGTCCTGACATGTTATAGTAATGAATTTTGAATCTTGCAACCACATACTAGCCACAGGTAAATGTTATTTTACTCTTAACAGAAATACTACTACTACTACTACTACTACTACTAATAATAATAATAATAATAATAATTATAATAATAATAAAATCCTGAAATTATGTCAAAATGAACTTTTGTAAAGTTATTTTTAGGGCATTTTTGGAATCACATGAGTATTTAACTGGCAGAAGATGACAGAACAATTGGAGCTTAGAGCCACTTTATGAAGTTTTTGTGGAATGTAACAATGCTGTTAAACTTGGCATGACATTTCCTGGCGTTAGAAAAGAAGTGCAATGTGCACATTTTTGTTTAGCAAAGAGCTCTGTGGCTTAAGAATTTTGTCTTCAACTGGAAAATGGACGCATGGAGCCATTTCATCTCCTTATTATACCTCTTATCACAGTCATTTACATGCATAGCTTAATCGAGCTTGTCCCAATTTACATGCAACTGAGAAAATCGAATAACTGACGGGAACGTGTCCTCCTCCTCAACACCAGGTGGTGATTATGCATTGTTTCAGTGGGTTAATACGGCCCCTTTTCTGGTTGACCTATTGGACAGGCGGCAGACCGGCATTTTCGAACAACAGCAAGATGGTTAATCGTACAGCTTTGATCATCTCTTACATAATGTGCGCATTAATTACTGTGCGGATAAGGTGCACGCTGTCCCTTGTGGTCACGAGAGGCAGGCAAAAACGCCGTAACGCTACAATAATAGCTTCTGCGACCAGCTTCCTTGGATGTTTTTGTTCCAGGGTCTTACACCAGTGCGGGGGGTGTGGAGCATGCGCACATGCGTTGTCCAGTTAAACTCTGATTAATGCCGGAGAAAGTCAAATTCCAATTGCATTATCTAGGTGTCTTAATCGGAGTTGGAGAACTCCGGTATTAGTTGGACTAACGCGTTTACATGCACTCAGTTGTCCAGTTAGTCAGATTAATAATATAAGGCCATAATGTTGTTTTCTCAAGTGTCATGTAAATGTACTCAGTGTATTGAATGTAAATACAGTTGAGACTCATTTTGGGTCTGATCTGCTGCACCAGCTCTCCCATCAGGCATAGCTTTACTTTACATTGTTCATTTTCTGACACATTGTCTTTGTAGCGGAAAAGGTCATCTTAACTTTCGGAGTGTCTCAGCCACACAGAGCAGAAAGCTGCAGATCAAATAGCTGCAGACTGAGGTGCTTATTCTCAGTGGGATCAGCAGTACTTGCATTTTGTTTTTCATGGCACAGGCTCCATTTAAAGAAACAGTAAATGCATTATCAGCCATTCAGAAGAGATACGTCTGAAGGAGGAGATGTAAAACTACACTGAGATGGTCAAAATCACAAATGCATCATGCTATCAATTTTAAAACTTCAAAGAAAACACAAAGAAAAGTATAAGACATGGGGCATGTTTAGCTTGAAGAATATGCTTGAAGTATCCTCAATTCATCAGGACTGTGTGGGAGGGATTGACCGTAACAATTAATCAGACTAAAATGTTGCTGAATATCATCCTGATTGGTGCATGTATGTGATGTCACCTATTCCCATAGCTGCATTCCCTTCAAGTCAAAGAGAAAGAAAAGGAAATACAACACAGTATCTGTGTTTATGTTGAATCTGAAGAAGCAGATACAGCAGAAAAATGTTTCAAACAGTCCCTTAAGGTGCAGATGCATTCTGGGAAATGTAGGATTTGAGCCTCAACTAGAAGAAAAACAACAAAAAGCACCACAAAAATGTGATATAATGTGAAAGCATGAGAAGATGAAAGCATAGAGTGGACAATGTGCACAACGTAACACAACATGATGAACTGAGCATGAGAGCATTACTGTGCAGCAGTGTGAAGTGTAACACTACATGGCTAGCTCCTCTGTTACACTTGCGTGGTACAACACAGCATCACACATCGAAATGGCGGTGCAGGGAAACAAAGAACTTATGAAATAATGTCAGTGAACACAACACAACACAACACAATGCTGAGAACAGTGGCGTCCAGACTGCAGTTCACACCGACCCAGCGCTGAAGAAAGGAAGCTTTGTTCCTATCAGTGCAGCGATGGGGAAAAACTAAATATTTTCCACGAAATGCACCTCTTACGTAAGTGGCCCCCTCTTTTTATTTTTTTTATCATCATCATGTTCTCCCTCTTGTTTTCTCTCTTTCTCTCTGAAAACGAGGTCAGCATTAATTGAAATTCAGACAACTTTTAATTAGTGAGAGGATTTCTCCCTCTCTCCCTTTGTCTCTTTTCTCTCGTTCTGTTTTTTCTTCTTTTCACTCTTCCTCTCTCGCTCTGCTTTCGTGAGTGTCTCCTGTTGATTCTCTTTTGTTTTAACCGTCTCACACTTTTCCTCCTCACTCCCCTCACATTTGGGGCCCTTCTTGATGATTGCCACGTTCATCTCAGCTCCTGGATCAAGCTGTTTCAGTTGACGTCTGCACATGCAGCTCTGAACAGCCGCTCTCTTCGGGGAGTTTCGCGAGTCGTTTTCCTCAGAGATGGAGTTGGCTCCGGATTAATCTGCATCAAGTCTAAATCATGCACAGCCTCGGCTTCTCAAGCTGTGATCTTCTGATTATTTATTAGACAGCCATTCGGCTTGTTGTCAGGCAATTTGTTAATAGCTCGGGTGGACTGAGTGTGTGGTGGACTGATGATGAAAGACAAGTGACAGGAAATATGGTTTGTTGTGATGGCTCTGCAGTTTTAGCAGAAGTATGGGGATCCATATGACTTCACAACAGGCCTCACAGTATACCTTGTCCTGGCTTTACCTCAGGTTGCATTTCATTTGTGTCCTATACTTTCTAAGCTAACACGGCTGTTGCAACAGTTTCCTTGGCCTCTGTGTCCTCTGTCTTCAGATTGTCTCCTCTGCTTTAGATCTCTCCACTTATCAACGATTAGTCTGTTACAAATGGAAAAAATCATGACTAAACTGATTACTGAGATTATGAATTTAGTGCGTCTTTAGTGAGCATGGAGTCACTGTCTTAATATTATTCTCCTGTACACAAACTGATTTTTTTTCACTACAACAGTTTCCTGGAATGTGCTAAAACCAGAGATATGCTGCTAAATTATTCAACGTTATAGCAAAGATGAAGAATCATAATTTCAAGCAGCTATTAACTGAGTTACTATCAGGGAAAACTTTACAAAGGTAATATCTAGACATCATCAACTAAATTAAACCAAAACTTTAAAGTATTAAATTAACTATGAAATAAAACAAAGAAAACCAGAGGAGAAGCTGAATCTAGAACACGTTTTTACAAAGTAACTGATTATCAATCTGCATGTCAGCAGCTTACAACGTATTTTTGAAAATGTCAAGGAACCAAAAGCTATACATCATTAGGATGTAATATAAAAATCAATAATAAACTGAGAGAGCCAACAGTTGTCTTTTCTTTTTGGCACAAAAACAGCAGATACCAAAAAGGCTGGTTCTGGCTCGGGGCTGCTCAGTCTGTTGTGCAGGACTCTCTTCACTTGCTCCTAAATATCTCATGATTGTTTGTTGTATGTGATGTTGCCCTGTGGAAAGAAACCCTTGCCTGTCGCTTTTTTTTCCTGGTTTATTGCTTCGTGTTTACATAGAGTATGTGTTCTGAAATTATGTCCCCCAGCTTGATGTTGCTGAGAAACATGTCATCATTTCGCTCTTTCTTCTTATTTCTCACTTCATCTGTTGCAAAAAAAGAAAACTTGTAATAAAAGTTGCTGAAGCTTTGTGTCCCCTCAAAAGCTTTTGTGGATATTTTTGCCACTGAGCTCCATCGGCTCAGATTGTGAGTGTGGCAGAATGAAGCACCTGCCGTGACAAAGAAAGCTTTGATGG
The DNA here is from genome assembly GCF_905171665.1 of Trachurus trachurus. Lineage (NCBI taxonomy): Eukaryota > Metazoa > Chordata > Actinopteri > Carangiformes > Carangidae > Trachurus > Trachurus trachurus. The sequence goes on along the minus strand of NC_139896.1, from coordinate 21,950,743 downwards.
TATCGACTGTATGTATGGTCACTAATGGATGCAAACACTCTGATCATTCTGCTGTGTTCAATAGACGGCTTCATGAAAATACACTCAGAGACTGTGCTGCTGAAAGTTCTGCCCTCTGATGTGTGTTTGAGTGTGTGTGTGTGTGTGTGTGGACCTGTGAGCTGCAGAGCCTGAAGGAAGTCCACGAGAGAGGTAGAAAGCCTCTTATCCTAATGGAGTCAAAGTCTCCAGAGGAAGCCAGAGAAAGGAGTGAGGGAGGTGAGTGGGGGGCTGCAGATGGTGGTAGGAAAGGAAGCAAGACAGATGAAGCTTGAAAGAAAAAGGGAAAAGGAGCTGTGATCACTTGCACTGATGCACTGTGTGTGTGTGTGTGTGTGAGAGAGAGAGAGAGAGAGAATGCAACACCTGGGCAAGACAAGGGAGACAGACACAGAGAGAAAGAGAGAGAGAGAGAGAGGTGAGATAAAGTCGGAGGAGGTGGGGTTGGGGTTGGGGCGAGCCAGAGAGTAATGGCGATGGTGCGCCATCAGATAGTGAAGGTTGGAGGTTAATAACTCACATTGGTGAACGATGGAGGGGAAAGTCTGAGTGGAGGGAGGGAGGAGGAGGAGGTGGGGGGGTTATGACGAGTGTCGAGTGACGCTGGAGATGTAATCCAGTAAAAGGAGGCAGGAGTGAGTGTGAGTCTGCAGCAGCAACACAGCTGGATCCCAGTTTACTTCAATTCATGATCCACTCATCAGTAGACACACAATTGTGTTTTTAACAGTTTTCAAAACAGCTTTTTATCCAGATGTGCAAAATGCAATTCATCATCCTTGGCTCTCTTCAAAGATCTTCTAGAGAAAAATAGAGACGCCATCATCAGACATCAGTTAATCAAAGATTTAAGATGCGCCCGAGAAACTTCCCCCACTGCAGACAAGTGTGAAAAGAAATTGTGCACACACAGATGTTAAGGGAGGAGACAAACCTCCATCAAGAACCATGAATAGAAAAGTCCAGACTGACAAAGATGGTGGTTGTATGAGACATGGCCTGCTCCTCTCCCAAAACTGCTTCACATTGACCCAGTTGTGTTGTTGCAATAACGCTGGAGTCAAAGGATGTTGGTGTTGTGAAATTATCCTGCACCTCTAGTGTAGTGTAAACACGTTACCAAACCATTTTAAAACTCTGTATTTTCCTCTTCAACTGTGTATTATCTGAAGTGTTGAGACATAAGAAGATGAGAGACTGAGAGCACGTGTCAGTGTTGTTTTACATCTCCTCTCTTACTGTAGCTTCTGTCTGGAGCTCTAGTAAAAAAACAGGTCAGTGTCAGTTAGTGTTGTCACGATACCAACATTTTGCTACCGGTATCGGTACCAACATGTTTTTCGATACTTTTCGGTACTTTTCCAAATAAAAAGAGAACACAAAAAGTGTCATTATTGGCTTTATTTTAATAGAAAATCTTAACTATAACATATGCATCAGTAAATAGTCAGTAAATCAGTAAACAGTCACTGCTGCTGCAGGATTACATTTCCATCTATATTAATCTGAACTCTTCCTAAATTAAAACATTAGTGGTCTGTTTAAAAATTAATATCAACTTGTTTTCTTTGCATTATTTGAGGTCTGAAAACACTGCATATTTTTTGTTATTTTGACCAGTTGTAATTTTTATCAGTAGTTTATAGAATGAAATTGAAATTTAATATTGTTTCCCAAACAAGTACCAGCACCACAGTGGTTGTGAAGAATTATTTAAATATATTAATAAAATAAAATAATGAATAAAACAAGCAAAACATAGCACATCAACATAAAAACACAAAGCTGGAGCCTGAGCACATGTATATTAAAGTGTTAAACAGTGCGATTAGTCTAGCACTTAAACAAATATGAATTATACAGTATTCATCGTTATGGTATGTAGGCCACACCTGAACCAACAATACAACATCAAAAGCACACAATCAGAACAGGGTTTTGTCTGTTATTGTGCCAGTTACAATTTAATTTGAAGGTATCACTGTGTAAACAGTTGAAGCTTTGCTTTGCGCTCTGAACAATGAAAACAGAAGTGACAGTTTATGAGAGTGTGTGTACAGCAAAGAGAGACACGGAGGACATATGGGTGTGTGTGTGTGTGTCTGTTATCTAGTAGATGTGAAGATCTTTGAAATTCCTCTGTTCACCACTTTACTGTATATCACAGGCCCGCGGATCATATCTCTTATTTCTGGCACACATCAGCAACTCTCCGATTTCTGAAGCCCAGTTTTGGTAGCCTCATTCTTGGAGCGCTCTGTGAAATGGAGTCTTGTTCTTTAGCTTTTTTTTTTTTTTCAGCTCGCGGCTTTCAACTGCAACAAGAAGAAGGGCATATCTTCCTGCAGAGGATGAGGGCGTAGCGTGTCGAATTATGCCTGAACCCCCCCTCCCCACTGTCTGCCCCATAACACAAACAAGTCACTGTTTTCAGCAATGACACTGTAGCACTCAAGTCATCTTTGTTCTCGCATTACAGCATACTGATGCATGTATAAGAACAATTGTCATTGGAGGGATTTTGCGTTTGTGTCACAGCAGGGCTAACGAGGGATTTTTATCCAGACCGTTTGTGTTTTCTTCTGCTTCAGCGTCGCCTTTTTGTGTTGAATGAAATACAATTTTTCTTCCTTTTCTTCTTTGCAACCCCCCTTTGTTTTACCAAATTATTGCATAAACACACATTCACATGTGGATGAGCTCATAATGTCATCTTATGTTTGCCAAGATGCTCTTTTATGGTACGTTGAAAAGCTTGTTGTGGTTTGTCTTTGATCTTCAGAATAAGATGTTATGTGATGCTGCTGCTGTCTGTGTCCTCCAAGTACATGGCTACTCTACAGTTCGAGCGCGTTCCCGAAAACAGATCCCAGTGCAGTAAATGTTTGGGGCGTGTTGTAGCATGATCCATCACAACAGTTGTTTGCTGAAGTGGATTTACATTTCTGTTTAAAGGAATCACACGCTCTTCCCTCTCGCCTTATCTCTGCAAGCAAACATCAAATAGGACTCCAGTTTACTTGAGATTCTTGAGTCCCTGCTGCTTGGCCTATAAAGTCAGCCATGCTCTCCTGTCATCCGCATAATCGAGTTGAACACAAGCACGGCTTTCTCATATCTAATGTAGGACCAGGCAGCCACTCAGATGCTCACACAGCCATGGGATCTGGGTCAAACAGCACGGGCGATAAGACAGAAGGGGACAGCTCGCAGTTTTGTTTTTGCCTTTTGAAGTTAATGCAAGTCACTGAGCCTCCTCCCCCTGGAGAACATCAATAATGTCAAAATGTGTTTGTAAGTGGAGCGGCCTCACTGCTCAGAAATGATCAATCCAGCACTCGCAACAATTCGTGTCCTCGGTTTGTCTCGCCTGCAGTCAATTTGGACTGTGGAGATGTGACAGAGAGGAGGATGACTGGGGGAAATTTGTTGTTTTATTAATATATCGTTGCACCATTTGAATAAAGGGACACTGACTGGATCCTCTGGGCTTTAGAGACACAAAATCATAAGCTACTCAATGTTTATTATAAAATAAGAATGCTTGAATATGAACAATATCACATAAAATAGGATTCATTTAGTGCTCAATCTAGCTTCCCTCAAACAGCATCATCAAAGGTCCCACGTTGTGCAAAGGTAGATTTCCATGCTTTCTCTGATAATAAAGCAGGTTTAGGTGATATTAAAGCTCTCAGCACCATTTGTCAGATGCACATGCACTCCTTCACTGTCTTTACAATGAACCTTCTTTCCTCCCTTTGGTCTGTTTTTGTTTTACATCATCCTAGATTTCCACTCCCTGATATCTTCATTTTGGTTTTTTAAATAGAAAAAGGGGATACACTTTCAATCACACAATGCTGCACTTACAATCATTATGTGACCATGAACCAACATGAATTTGAATATCATGAACACTCTTATATATTTTGGATGAAGAATCACCCAGGAAGTGCATCTGAGGGATGAGATCCACATGTAACGGTCCCATGTAATATAAAACATAAATGTCCATGTCTAGTGTGATTATAAAGCAGGTTTAGGTTCTTTATTGATATTGTGAAAGTATCAAAGCCTCTGTCCACATGCACACAACTTGTATTCATAAAATGTTTTTAAAAAATGTTTGCCAATGTTTTTAAAAAAAGAGTCTGTGTATATCAATCACTAACATAGAGATGTTAGTGCTTGTGTATATATATACAAGCACTAACATAGAGATGTAAATACAAGTAGTTAGAATCATTAAACAAAACTAAAGAGAAAGAAAAACACTAGGTGTAGAGACAAACAATTTAGAATCAATTTAATGTGCATGTGTTTTTCTGTGGGGGGAAGCCGGAGAACCCAGAGGGAATCATGCAGGAACAGGGGGAACATGTAAACTCTACACAGAAGAGATCCAGCCCCAGGGAAAAACAACAACACAAAAACAGGACCTTCTGACTTTGAGGCAACTGCACTAACCACCCCCACTTAAAAGTTGCCTTGGATGAAAGCATCTGCCAGATGAGTACATATGTGATGTAAGCATATGACAGGAAATAAAAACAGGATTCACTTCAGAGAGGAACTCACTGATGCTCAATATTAACTCAGAATTTTTGCTCTTATCACCATCGCTGCACCTCAGTTCAGGGGAAAAAAGATATTTGTGCTTAAGTATGCACACACATACAACACCCACAGACACACGTTGCTCTGTCCGTAATCCAAATGAGCATCGCTTCACTCCAGAGGTCCTTTAATTAAAAAACTGAATCAATGGCTGTTTCTCATCTCAGCTCTGTAGAGGCTTGTGACAGTGCACAACGCTGACCTGCTTCTCACCACTGTCACACACACATCATGTGCAAATTCACACACACACACGCACACACAGAAGAACATGTGTACATATATTTGCCTGTGTCACTTCAAACTCCTGAGATTAGAACAAGCGTGATCGATGACATCCACAGGAGCTGTGTCAACCATAGGTCAGACACATCTTACACAGACACAAATGAATGCACATGCAGGCACGGACACACACACACACACACACACACACACACACACACACGCACTAGCTCTGTACATTTTTTACTTAAAAATAAAAACATGTGTGAATGGGCATAAGGAACCCATCACAGGGCAAACACAGGAGTATCCTCTAGGTTCCATGCAATTGTAGCAAATTCCCACAATTCCATTGCATAAAAGTGCATATTGCATTTTTTTTTTTAAACCCACTGCATAATCAAAAAAAGTGGAAGAACTGACGAATCAAAATGTCAGTGACCCCTGAACCTCCTCTGGATGGGTCCACTGTCATCCTGTGTCTCCAGGGTCTTCCTTTAACTTGTCACCACATTTTTGTCTAAAAAGCATTAAATTTAATCACATTATACGTAGCAACATTTCATTAAAAAACATTTTTTAATTTAGTTAACGCAAGACTGGGGAATCAGTCTGGTGGCCTCTCCTCCACCCAGAGACTTTACTAAACATTAAACCACTGCAGGAAAGGTCATCGTACATCCATCATTTAAATGTATGACTGAATGTACACCAAATGTAAAGATTATAACCTATAGAATCAAACTGTTATTCTGTCTGTCACTGCTGCTGAAATTAACCAAAGGCTTCTCCTAAAGGTTGTTGGTTGTGCTTATGGCTCAAACTGTGATGTGTATAGTCATGTCACATGACTTTGCTCAGAGGAAATGAAAGGAGTCATTTGTCGGCTACAAACAGCAACTGAACGAAAGTTCCTTTTTAAGCCTTTTAAATTACCCATGATGTTTTTCGTCTCTCTTTCTCTCTCTCCTTCACACACACACACACACACACACACACACACACACACACACACACACACACACACACACACACACACACACACACACACACACACACAGAATGCAAGACGCATTTAAACCTTACGAAGTTAGAGTCAGTGTAAGGCCCTGGCAGAGTGGATGATGATATTAATGCATGCTATTAGAGAAGTGCTTTAGGTTCCGAGATTAACCTTCACGTTTCTATTTTCCTCTCTCACACACACACACACACACACACACACACACACACACACACTACTACTGCTTTAGTGAAGGCATTTACAAAGCCAAAAACAAAACCACACAGATGCACGCTGTGAGGAGATGTAGTGACCATAGTGCAGTACACGTCCACATGCCAGAAATGTGCCAATGTGTGTGATTGTGAAGATTACAGAAAGTGACATACATAACTACTCACTGATGCATCACAGGAATTCATGCATTTCTACACACACACAGACACGCACATTTAAAACTTTTTGTATGCAGGGTGTTGATGCGTCACTGCAGTTAATAGATATGCACTCAGACGAACACACACACAGTGGTCTACTGTGTCCTGATGCCTCCTCTGCTGTCACAAGGCCGAGCTTTGTGTTTCTCTCTCTGTCCTCAGTTTTCGTCCTCCGTCACTCAGTCTCTGTCTCCCTCTGTCTCTCTGAATCCTCGATTAAATATCCATTTATCTTGTTTTCTTCTCTTGCACGTCTTTCAGGGACAAACTGGGACAAAATCAGTTTATCTTTCTTGTTTGTTCCTATGAATTACACTTTACACATTTACTATTTACCATTCCATCTCTGAGACATTCTTTTTCAAGGAGACAGGGTTGGAGATGGGTCTTGGCTGTATTTATGCAGTTTTAGCAGAATGGATTCTGGTTTTTATACATAACCAACTGCAGTTTTTAAGACTCCACATTCTTAAAAGAACCAACTCTACCTAATCGTAACCAAATAATTCAGTTTCCTAAAAACCTTAACCACTCAAGGTGCTCAGGGTTAAAACATTGGAATCTTCTGTTGAAGTCTTGAAAGTCTGAACTTGACTGACCTGCATAGAGCTCATTCCTGTGAGCCAGACCTCAGCAGCAGCATCATCATCATCATCATCAATACTGGACCTCACTTGTTCTCTTGTGTAGCCAGCTCCCAGAGTTGAGGCTGATTGTGGGTGTAAATGTTTTTTTCCTTTTAAATCCACCTATCTCCCTCTCCCTCTCTCTCTCCCTCTCTTTTAAACACTTCATGCATTTCTCGTAAGATTCCCTTGATTTTGCAACTTCAGTTTTAGGACCTTTGCTGAGTCACTGTACATATGACAGGTAGATCTTGCTGATTGCTCACTTCAGTTCCAGTGGTATTTCAACTCGCTGAGTTGTCATGTTACACAAAGTGTCAACTACAGTTTTTGAAACTGAGCTGAGTTTCTGTAGCCAAGTAACAGGAAACCACTCAAGGTGGCCACTTTCTCTGTCAGCCGACAGATATAGCCAATTTTGGATTATATCATGTCTCAGTCAGTATTTCCTGTAATTTTCAACGTGTTTCATAACCTTTGTTGGTGTATATGATATGGTATATCACAGTATTTTTTTTTTTTGAAGTATCGATCCATCAAAGCTATATAACAACCTCACTATACTATACTTTTGCATCTACTCTTTCAGGCTTCTGTCAGGAGCCAACAACAACAGGTCAATGTCAGCCAATCAGAGGAGGAGGCTATGAGCCACTTCTCTGATTGGCTGACTGTTTTCTGAATGATTCAATAAAAATAAAGCTTGTTTCAGGTAAAACACTGAGAGAATCCAAATCCCGTAAGTGTTGGATGGTGGGTCCAGATGGGCGGGGCCTAATGACTGCTTTGTTGTGACATCACAAAGTCAGAGAGAGTCTGACAGCTGGTTTTAAGGCTCAATTTCTGAATACAGTCTGCGTGCATTTCTTTGTGGACTGAGGCTTTGTAACTTTCACAGTATTAATTTAGAGCCTATCTGATTTATAATCACACTTCAAATGGATAAGAAGATTTAACATAAACATCTACCTTTGTACTGTATGGATGCTTTAAATGTTGGATATCACCTAAGAGCCCACTTACAGATGAGCCTCTTGTGTGAACTTCATCCAAAATGTCAAAATGTGTTAATGATATATGTGGTTCATATTCACATAATAGCTTGTGAGTGCCGCTGTGTCCCAGTTTTCTCTAAAAAACAAAATTAATATTTCATTCAGTGGACATTGAGGTAAATGTGTAGAAATAAAAACAGACCAAAGGGAGAAAAAGATTTACTTGAACAGCCAGTGTGTCTGCAAGATGAAGGGAAATGTGAGGTTCAGTCACATAGCTGAAGTGAGGGAGGAAACAAGGGGGATGAAAACAGATAAACTGAACAGCAGGGGTATGGAACGCAAAAGCTTCTGAGAAAACGAAAGTGAAGATGTGAGAGAGAGAGAGGCAGACTTAGAAAGGCAGAGATGGAAAAGGACGATAAGAGGGTCGGTAAGCTTTTATAAATTTGTTAAAAGAGAAAATGCATTCCCACTGAAATCTAACAGACTCTTTGGGGAGAAATTAAGAGAGAGAGGGAGCGATAAAAATGAAAAGTAAAGAGGAAGATGGAGGGAGGAAGGGCCAGCAGCTTGAGGGAGTTGGCACATGGACAGGAGGTGCTTCATCTCTCCTTTTCTTTTTAATCTCCTAATGCACTCCATGAATCCTGCAAAAGAAGATGGGAGGGGGGAGGGAAGGCAGAAAAAGGAGAAAAGGAAAGATGATTTGCTATAGAGAGCTAAACATCAGCTTTCGTAAAGGAAGGAGAGGAATGAAGGGTGGCTGATGGGTGGGTGGATAGACGAGTGAACTAATGACGTGGAGGGTTAATGGATAGATGGATGGATGAAGCTGGGTCAGCCCTTCCTACAAACAAGGTGTAGTGAGGATTATTTGGAAAGGCTTGGTCTCTAGATGGATTTAATGGTGCTACGTGCAGCGTTTTTACATCAATAAATCATTACCACATATATTTTGAGACATTAGTGTAATTGCTATGAATAAACAAGGCCATGCCTGTGAAGGCTGGAAACAATACTCTTTGTTTTAGAACCAGACTGCTAGGGTGACACCGTCCAGATAGCACTGATACTGTGTTTTTAGGTGTAGGAATAACCAGAGGCCTTGCAAAACTATATTATCACGATACCTGTGTCTTGATACAATATGCAATAATATATATATTTTTTTAAACTGAAAATTATGTCTCCAAATGAAAACTTTGTAGACATCTGTTTTTATCTGAAGATAAACTTTTGAATCTGTTAAGATCGATACTTGGTGTTCGTATATCGATACAATATTGCCATGCAAAACATCGCAATATGTTGTATTGATTTTTCCCCCACCTCTATGTGTTTTTTTTTTTGTTTTTTTTTAAACACATATACAATTTAATTAGTCTTTCTTCACTGGTAATTGTGGAAACAATTCACTTTTTAATTAAACATATACACACTGTCCAAAACTACTGTATGAAGCCGTGGTGATAATAGATGCCTGACGTCCTCTGCTTTGCTTTCGCAAGCTTTTAGTACCACCACTGTGTTTGTTACAGGATGTTGCTGCTGCTTTAAGGAAGCAATTAATATGTTTTACTATTGCTAGCTGTTCACTCACTAGTCTTGACAGAAGTTCAAGTAAGTGTTGTGTTTACAAGACAAGATGTTAAAATAGTACCCTATGAGCAGCGCTATGTCTTAAAAGCAGCCTGGATGTTACAATGACTCTAATGGTGTTCCCGATCATCCTGTAAACTACAAAATTGTCAGGTAATTAGAAACAAAAAGACGTATTGAACTTACATGGGAGTTTTTGAAAATAAATTCTGAACAAAGTGGTTAGACTATTAAGACAGGGTGAGTGGTACAGTATGAGATACCAGTCCTCTCTTAGCTACTTTGTTAGGCTGTTTTTACACTGCTCAAAAAAAGCACTTCTTATGACCGATAAGAAATGCCACAATGTTGCTAGGATACGCCTGGCCACCTGAGACTGCTGGAAAAGAAAAGAAAAAAGATACAAATGCACAGAATTGAATGGCAGGGATGTGTGAACGACCATGTGCACAAGGCCAGCTGCAACATCTACTGCCAGCTTTGCAGGTAGCAAATCAAAGGAGAGGTAGAGGTAGAGGTAGAGGATAAAAAGGGACAGAAATTCAAGTAAAGTTAAAGGGTAGCTATCCATCCTCAACTCATGTTCGGTGCTTAACTCACAACGTTAGCTGTTACTGCTAATGCCGGCGCTCTAGCACTAGCTCTAGCGATGTTCATGATTTTTTAAATAAAGGGCAGCGGAACAAGCTGTAAATGAAATGTATTATTACTATTCTCGCCTGACAAAGTCAACATGGAAAATAAGGTTTTTCCTTTTTTTTAATGGTATCCACAGTCTCAATTATTCTCCCTTCACTGCTCTCAAATTTGTAAGGATGGAGGACACATGTACACTACAGCCACAATAGGTATGGTAGTACATATACAGTAGGTTTAGGACCTCGACTTTTAATCACCATATTCAAGCTTTGACAGGTTTATATCGCTCTAGCGCTTGAGAATAACGAGTCTGAGCCACTGTTTGTTCAGAAGCACATTTTAAAGACGATTTGCATGGAAGGATCAAAAATTAGCATGAAGATGGATTTAGTAATGACATCAGGAGAGGTTGAATAATGTGGGTGAATGAGTAAGTGGGAGGCAGAGGAGGAATGGATGGATGGATGGATGGACAGCTGACGGATGGAGAGGGAGAATTAGAATTAGAGCCCTTCATAAATAGCTGACCGACAGACTGACCGCTGCATGCACTTCCTAGAACAGATCAATACCAACCTGCCTCGAGCACTGGACAGGAGAGCCTCTGCGTGTGTGTGTGTGATGTGTGTGTGTGTGTGTGTGTGATGTCTGCCTCTAAGTGTATGATGTCATCTTAAACAGGGCGTACACGGCGGCCTGGAGCCACACAGCATCTGTTCCAAAGATAAAATCACACAAATCCGTCTGTCTTACGCTTCTCTCATTTTCCTCCTTTTTTCAGTCCTCCTCCTCTCTCTGCATCTTTCTGTCACTCTCTCTGTTTCTCCCTCCTTCTCTCTGTCAAGCATGCTCCCAGCATCTCACTGTCTCCCAGTTATTCTCAATAAACTCCTGTCTTTCTATTCTTAGATCAGAGCGAATGTTCGTGTTGATAAATTGATTATGCTGACCTAGATTTAACACATTCTTGTAAACTTAAGGTGTGAGAAAAACATACACACACAAACACACTCTCTCTCACACACACTTTTGCATGAAGCACTGTGAAATTGGCTCATTTATGACTCATGCAGCAAAAGAAAACTCATACTTATAAGGCACAAGACTGTAATTGATGTAAAACATGTTCTTCCTTTTTTCCGATTCATACAGCCAAAAGAAACACTTTCTTTCATTATATTATTAAATAAGCTTGGTGTTCCCCAGCTTCAGCTCCAGGAGACTGGTGTTAGAGCTCTCGTCTCTGCAGCACTGCAACACAAACGTGCTCTGTAACCCTCAATCTCTTGTTTAAGATAGACTACACAAATATACACGTCATAACATTGTTAATGTTATATAACAGTGATTCTCAAACTGTGGTACGCGTACCACTAGTGGTACGTGGGCTCCCTCTAGGTGGTACGCAAAAGACTCACCGAATTAAACATAAATAAAATTAAATAAATTTCAGATGCATCAAAAAATCAGGCAACCGCATATTTTCGGCCGAAAATGACCAAAAATGCATTTGCAGGATGTTGTGATGATACCATAGAATAGAGACTGTATAAATACAAGCAAAAACCTGCCGAAAATGCCGACATCATTATCAGCAAACGAGTCCAGGCACCGCTCCGACCACACGTGTATCTGTTTACCTGTTAGCTCCGTAGCTCCGTTAGCTCTGTTAGCTCCGTTAGCTCCGCTAGCTCCGTTAGCTCGGCTACAGTCCAACTGGAGCGGCTCGTTGAGCAGCGCTTCAAATAACCTGCGTACTTGTGCACTGCGTACGTGTGTCTTTGATGTTAAAGTTTAGTGTTACTTCTCAGAGTTTTATTTTTACGATCGGGGGTTATATAAACATGAGGCACTGCTAATCTTTTCCGGCCAGTCGTCATGGAAACATGACGCTCTGTCAGTGCTGTGGCTTTTGGACCCGAGTGAAAACAAACGTGTATGAGCTCAAAAATGAAACGACGTATCATTGTATACCGCCATTATAATTAGTAATTAGTAGGCTAATTATTATTATTATTAGGGAAGACTGGGGATGGTTGTAACAGCATCACTTTCACCAATAAGGGATAACAGTGTGTAAATGTGCTCAATACCCACTCCCTCCCTGACATTGCATGTGAATTTACATGGCTGTGTCAGTGTGTAGGTTTTACAGCTCAAAAACATTTTTTTTTAGGTCAGAAACTAATATATTTTTTTCAAGCCTAAATTTTGACTAGTATTGATACCGTTTAAGTTTAAATTAAGTAACTTGTATAAGATGAAAGAGCAGGTTTTTGGGTGAAATATGAGTCATTTCTTACATATGAATATATGAATATGATCTTTAAGACAGCTTTCTAATGTTAGGACTTGGTGGTACTTGGAGAGGCAAGTATTTTCTGGGGTGGTACTCGGTGTAAAAAGTTTGAGAACCACTGTTATATAACGTTTACCCACTGCTCCACGGATTGATTTTACACCGGCGTTATTGACAACAAATGCACATGGCCAGGCGGAGGGTTAGCAATACAGCGGAAAAGCAACCAGGCATGCATACATCATCTTTAAGCTAAATAAAGTGTTTTCTGTTGAATTTCTTACAAAAAACCAACTTAAATAATCATGTAGGTCACTGTCTATGAAAAACATGTCTCCAAATCTGTCCAAGAGCTGCATTGTGGGTAATATAGGCACCAGGTTTTGAATGGAGGAGAAAGAAAACACTGTTGAAGTTTCAGTTTAGTGGCCGCAGCCTTCATTGCTTCATGCATGTATGCTGCACAATTTATGTCAGAGCAAAGAACCTGGATATTTCGCCATTTAATGTCTCCACACTTGAGTTTAATTGGGAGTCTCTTTAATGGAAAATAAAAAAGAGCTGTTGTTCTCAAACACTGCGTCCATCCATAGGTGTCCTGGTAAACAAGTAGTTTTCCAGCATTTTTTGAAAAAAAAAAAAAAATCATATTTTAAATGATATTGTCAGATTATCATCATCGGAAAACTAAAAAAGAAATCAAGATTTATTTTTTGCCCATATTGCCCAACCCTAGCACAATGCTGATGACAATAATTTCAGTTCTTAAAACTAAAGGTCCTCAAACCTTTTTCTTAGTTGCATGTTGTTGAGGTTGCTGTTGTTGTGCCTCACATCATTTAAATTGGGGAGATTGCTCACAAAACACAAACTCACACAGACAACGCCAATTAATGTTGCACTTCACGCCTGGGCACCATAAATGTTGTGCTCTGCCTCACGTTGAAGGCACTATTTACAGTCCACTAGTGAGTGTTATTGGTTGTCAAATTTAGTGAAAATATTAATGTAAAAATATTGACTACAAAAACGAGTAGGACTTATTTCATATTAAACCCACCTCTGGGCACCAGATAGCCAATTTACAGAATCAGTCTCATAAAAGTATACTCACTATTAAGTCGCGACCCTGATAATTAAATTAATAATAAGGTCTGTGTTGTCTACTCGAGTGACGCAGCCAGACATAGTAACTTAACGCCAGCAAATCCTCTATACGTTTCTATCCGTAGCCAACCCCTATTTCCAACTATAAAAAACATTTCCAGCCCCAAAACCAGCAGGAACCCAGTGCTCCATTAGATTGATGGGGTGAGGAATGTGGTTTTGGGATTGAATGAGCTTGTACAATTTAGATTCTGTGTGTGTGTGTGTGTGTGTGTGTGTGTGTGTGTGTGTGTGTGTGTGTGTGTGTGTGTGTGTGTGTGTGTGTGTGTGTGTGTGTGTGTGTGTGTGTGTGTGTGTGTGTGTGTGTGTGTGTGTGTGCAGGGTAATGTTGTCTGTGCCCAAAACACGGCAACTGTGGCTTTGGCAGCTTTAACTGTAGGTTTGTTTTTTTTTAAAGCAGACTTTCCCTGTGTTATTTTCTTTGATTCTGTCTCCATCTGAGTGTCTGTGTTTGAGTCTGGCTCAGTCTCTTTATACCATTTCTCCAGAAGTGTGAGAGAAGTGATTGTTGAGCAGAACAACTGGAAACTGAAGCATAGTCGCTCCAAACGAGAGCAAAGATCAAGACGTTCATGATACAGCATCATAATCATGATATCATGATGCTGCTTCACTTTTTCTCTCTATTTTTGCTGCTTGATCACTCAGCACTTGTGTGTGTGCCGGGCTTATTTTGATGTTTTATTCTTTCCTCTCTCTCTCCTGCTCCTCCTCCTCCTTATGCTGCCATCTGAGTTACTGAAATATTTAACAAGGCCTGTGCTATTTTGGGAACGCCTGCCATTCGCTCTGTAGCTTAGAATCGCAACGCAATGACTCTGGACTTGAGGACTGACTTTGTGCACACACACACACACACACACACACACACACACACACACACACACACACACACACACACACACACACACACACACACACACACACACACACACACACACACACACACACACACACACACACACAGAGAGACATACACTTACATGAAATCCTAAATGCTAAGGTCCAGAAGGTGAAACGTTGTCTTGTGTTTGTGAATCAGGAAACACAGTCAGAGACAAAGAGCTCAGTGTTCTTGGTTACAGTCACAGTACGTTAGTGTTTCTGCTACCGATTAGCTTTTCTCATAATCACAGTCTATTCATGCTCAGACCTACAACAGCAGGGGTTACTGCTTAAATATTTAGTTATTTATTTAAAATGGGAAGTATACAGTATGTTTGACTTTGCACACAAGTAAGACGTAGTAGAGGCTGTTAACAACCAATTTAACGGACAAACCATTTATTTTTGGATAAAATGTGGGATTAGATACGTTTTTTTCTTCTTCCGACTCCTTTTTGAATATGTCATGAAGTTATTTAGTGTTTGATAATGACCTTGTTTTATGCTTTTTTAATTTTTGCCTGTTATGATGATTATTATGATGATTATTATGATGATTATTATGATGATTATTATTATTATTATTATTATTATTATTATTATTATTATTATAAACACAAACATGAACAGGCTTCTTAAATAAGTGTTTATCATTGTGAATCTTTGACAGTCTGCTGTTGATGCTTTCCACCAGGGATGTTAACAAATTTATTCTGAACAGCAGCCAATTGCTGGCAGTGATATTGTATTGACCAGGTGAAGTCCATATTGTATTTAGTATTTTCATTTTACGCTTCTCAAACATCTTCTGCTTAAAGCTCCCAACGTCCTGCACAACTTATTTTTTGAATCATTTAACGAGGTATTTAACAACATGATAAGGCAATCCGTGGATCGATGTCTACCCGTTAGCAAGAGATTGCAGATTACAGGGCGTGTTTGTGTCTTAGTGCCGTAAAGCAGTCCATGTTTCTCACGAGACGAGATCTGGGACAACGGGTCGAAGGCGCTGATCTTGCAAGGGTTGGTTTTTGTTTAATTAAGGTCAACACATCACTGTGTCACACAGTGAGAGAGAAAGAGCCTGGTGCTGCAGGAGAAATCACAACAGAAAACCTGTCTTAACATTATCATTTGTTGCGAATTTGTATCATCAGAGAAATGCTTGACAAACAGAATGAAAGAGAAGAAAACATGTTTAAGGAGCACTATGGCACACTACTCTGATGGACGCATTGCTCGACACGTCTCTGGTACCTCAAACAGGGTCAAATAATGCTGCAAGAAATGTGCAAATATTATCTAATCCTGGGCCCATGTGATCAGAAACGAAATGTAGAGCAGGATTACAACCGGTGAGTCACAGCACTGACTGAGCAGAATGACTCATCAGATCCGCTAATGCCACATCCGGCATATTATGTCATGAAAGTAAAACAAATGAGTGGATACTCAGTTTGAAAGTATATTAGCATATGTATTGTAAATAGTTTGATGACTGCACAGCCTCCACAAGGACGCAGACATAAGATGAATGATGTGATGCGATAATAAATATTAAGCACAGATGTATAGTCTTGAGATGCATTCAGTGACATCTTCTACAGCTTGAATAATGCTTTGATTTTTAAAGGGAGAGAGAGTGGTGAGTTTATATTTACACTGCTGAGTTATTTGTTTTTGATGTCAATTACTGAAAATAGTTTTGATTGCAGGCAATAATTCTGCTGATTCATTTGTTCCTTAGTGCAGATATTTCATTTTATAACCTGCATTACTTATTTCAGTTGGCAATAGAACTGTTACATATAAACTTCTCCCCTCACTGTATAAAGGTAGATGTATATTTTAAAGCTCCACAGACAAACTGAGCCTTACAACCAGCTGTCAGGACTTCTGTCACTTTGTAATGTCCCGACAAGGCAGTCACCAAACCCACCCACCCCACCAGGACCCACCATTAAACATTTGCAGGATTTGGTCTTTATTGGATCATTTAGGAAATAGTCAGTCAATCAGAAGAGAGGAGACATCGACCTGTTGATACTAGAGCGCCAGAGAGAAGCCTGAAAGAGGAGAGACTACACAGAGACTTTTTGGTTTTGGTTCCTAAAACTACCATTATATCTTGTTATGGATCAATACTTCAAATAAAGCGCTGCAAAAAACAGTGGAAAATATGGGACCTTTAGAACATGCTTTGTCGATGATTGATATATTTTAACCAAAAGTGATTATTTTTCATAGAAAAAATATGTTATTTTTTTGTCTTTATTTATTTCATGTATCTATTTTTTTCCCCAGTTTTTGCACAACATTTCCCTACCGAATCTGAAACATAAAACATAATATTTTGCTTGTGTATTACAAAAACAACAACAACACAAAAAACCACAAGATACAACAATATAACAATAATGAAAAATATTTTAGACACCAACCAAGCCTAGTTTTCTCAAGTCTATTTAAACTTTATAAAAAGGGGAAAATCTCCAACAAGCTTTATTTGAAAAAGCAAACAACAGTCAACAAACACTGTTCAACAAAAGGCAGCAAAAATAGCTCACTGGGGATGTTGTATGCTTTATATATAGAGTAAAATGGAATGAAGTGAACTGACATGTCCTAACCTTCCCATCATGTATGTTCACAATCATTCACACACAATATGAGATCCACATAAAAGCATTCACTGTGCATATAACAAGGCTGGACTCTGCTGCTTTCAGAAACTCCTTCACCTTCCACCTCTCCACAGTCCTCTCACACTTGTGAGTTGATTCTGAATGTTTCCGTACATACAGTATGTTCATGTTGAGCGAGGCTCTGCCTGCAGCTCTGTGAGCTCAGCCTCAATCTGTGTCGACCTTACTCGTGTTTTGTTCCAAAGCGAGTGGAGTGGAGTGTCCACGTTGAATTTGGAGGGAAAGAAATAGAACCACTTGTAAATGAGATGCATTAAGGATGAGGTCAAGGTGGAGGTGGAGTTTGCCTTAATGGAAAAAAAAAAAAAAAAAAAAACCTCATGCATGCATCTCAGGGCCAGATGCTGAGTAGGTAAATATGTATTTGAAATTATTCTACAATGCAGGTGTTGTTAATGCTGCTGCTGGTTTTTAAAAACCTCCCCATTGAGTGGCTGGCATTTAAGTATCAGTCTAAAAATAAATACAGAGGGATTATTATAAATGTATTTTGGGTTTCTTAAAGAAATGGCTGTTTGGTTTCATTCAGCTACAGTGGTTAATGGGGGTCTAACTAACTAAATAAAGTACTTATAATTTGGTGGTCAAAAGTTAAAGACACTCTGCCCTCATAAAAGCCATTTTTGGCATTAATCACAAATTCATATAGCATAATGTGAATTAAATGACTAAAGGAAAAAATAAAGTGATGCCATTTTGTATAATCAAAGGTCAAAGGGGAACTTCACTGTGACGTAATTTCCACAGTGTGCCTGATTGGTGGAGTGATTCTTGTCATTTTGTCTTTCCAAAGTGCTAATGTATTTGTTTTCTATTTGAGAGAGATTCTGAGTGAGGGAGGGAAAAAAATACTGTATGCAGCAATGCATAGTGACTGATCCAGCTGTTGATCACACTGACAGACAGACGGCAGCTCAACTCAGTGTCTTTATATCTCAGATTAAAGTTCAAAGCTCAGTGTGACAGATTCTGCTTCATTCTCATTTTATCGCTCTCTTTCCTGTTTGCTTTCTTTTCTTTTTAATCCTCTCTTTCGCCGTCTCTCCATTTCATTCTCATCAGCTCGATTTGCATTATACACCAACACCTCATCCTGGCTGGTATTAGGCTCATAGCCCAGTCAGGTGGGTAAAGGTGGGTGGGAGCGGAGACCTGGGCCGGTTTGATTACTGCTTTTTTATAATAACAAGGATTTTGAAAGGCTCATGAATTATATTGGAAAATGCAGATATCACCTGATGTTGCTCAGCGGGTGTGTTTTGTTTTGATCTCACACGTTGTGCAAATAATCCTGCCAGCTCACCATGTTTGTTTACGGACAACTGCTTGCACATTTGAAGGTTCTGAATATATCCTGCTCGTTCAGGTGGAGCAGAGGTCTGACTTTTTCGTGGACAATGGTTTTGTGATGCAAATGTAACCTATTACTCTTTTGAACTCATGATTTGCTTATTTTTGTTATAGCCTACCTCAGACTGGTGTTTTTCATTTTTATTTTAGACGATGTAGACTGGACAAATGTTTATTTTTTTGCATTCCAGGATAGTTAAGAGATTAATAGTTTGTTGTGTTTTTTTATTTTTTTTTTATTGTGGACTGGTCTAAAGAGAAGTGTTATATTTAAGTTAATATAACTTAAAGCAGAAGTAAGCGATCCGGTCGTTTTGGCTAACTTCCTGTCAGCCGATGGAGTTAGCAGTCCCCACCCTCGTCCCTACGTCACCACATTCACGCGCATCCCTTGGCTGCACACACAGAGAGGACCGCCCCTTTATGCCGTTCTCTCTCCTCATTGGATAAAGGTTGTAGGATACAAGGAAAGTTTTCTCCTCGGCTTACAGCAAAGCAGAGTGACTGACAGACCCGTGTTTTGGATCAAACACTCTATATAAGTGATTGCTGTCGGAAGATATAACTATTTAAGACTTATATTAACACAAACATTCCGCTTACTTCTGCTTTAAGTAATGTTCATGTTCTTGATATTGCAATGCAACAATCCTTTAAGAAAATCATTTTTTCTGGAAGTTTTCCAAAAGGTTTTTCAGTATGTTTTTAAAAACTGAGGTTTGAACCGAACTGTGAGTCAAAAACCAAAGTTCTAACCGAATCGTGGGTTTGGTGAACCGTCACACCCCTACACTCCACAGTCGGAGCCCTTGAGATCGAAGTCAATGTGTTTTGCCCCTGAACAGAATATGAGACTTCTCCTTGATGGCCACTGAATGTTGTTTGTGTCTCTGTTCAATACAAATCCTCGGCACAGAGCTGAGCTGTGACAGGCAGAAGCTGCTTGTCAGGGTCAGTTTGTGTGTCCTGCTGCCTGCAAAAACCAAACCTGCGACAAAAAAAAAAAAAAAAAAGTACAGAAAGAGCAGCATTTCTATGACAGTTTCCGTTTCCTGCAGGCTGTTTGCGTTTAAGGACTGAGAGTCAGCACATTATGCTGCCTCTCTACTGAGTTAGCATTTTCAAGCTGCTTTCACTTTTGTTTCATCTCCTCTTTCTCCATCTTTTTTTGCTGGAAGCTCTCTGTTCTGATAATGTCTTTCTCTCAGAGCTCTTTTTATTTTCCTTTAAATTTTTAAAATGTCTCTGTACTCAACTTTGAAGTTCAATGTCAGAAAGTCATAGATATTCTGTCCTCACACTGATGTCTGACTACAGTAAATGGAAAACAACAGTGGGGCCAGCCATCTAAACTGACCGAATGAATGATGACAGGCCGAGTGTTGGAGTTTCCTCACTGCTTGTTGCAAACAATTTTGCACTTAACTGACTTCTCTGACTCGTGTCATATGGCGTCTACAAACAACAACAATTACAATAGCATCAAAATCTGAACTACTTTCCTTGCAAGACAGTTGACATCTGCCACAATTTTATTTTATTTTTTTTAGAAATGTGTTTAATTTTTATGTACAGTAATGGAGTGTTTCCTGCAGTCTGTCTTTCCATTGAATCTGGCTGTGGAATGATAGGCTACATCATCTAAATATTGTTTTATCAAAAAATCACCTCACACACTTCAAATATATTTTGCGATATTGAGTTTTATCAAAAGTCATTATTCGTCCATGTTTCCTTGTTTTTAAGTAGATTTTTTCAAATTGCATTCAGACAATAGTGTTTCATTGCAGGCTTTCCCTGTCGATCCAGATTAAATCACAGTCTTTGTCTTAAACTATTGACAGTGTCATGGTTATAAAATTGTGATTTTAGCAATTGCAGGATTTTAGTTTTATGTGCTGTATTTAAATCCCTGTTTTATACTTTCATAGTACTGTTGTCTGACAACACCAACATAAAACATATAAATGAGAAGAGCTTCATTGTCAATTCAACTGTATTAAAACACTGAGCACAGAGAAAGGAAGAGAAGCAGAAGAAGAGATAAAGGCCTGAAAGCAGCTGACACTCGGCAGAATGCAAATAAGCCACAATGTGCTCCAGCCGTATATGAGGTTTTGACCCAGTCTTGTTTCCTCTTGTCTCTCTGCTCCAGCGGCGCCAGCTCAGAGCTGCTAAAATCTACTAAAAACAGTCACTGGCACAAACGCACAAAAATCTATTACAGGACAAAAAGCTTGTTTTGTGAGATTTTTACAAGAATCTGACATTATGTCCACGTCATCGACGCAGCACTGCCGGAGCAATTTGCCCCTTGGTTGATTTCATTCCCCAACTTACATAATTGCACATCTCTGCAAAAATAATGAAGCGTAACTAACAGAATTGATAGGACGCAGGACGACAAATCAATGCAGGAGGTGCTACGCTAAATCACCACAGACAGGGAAAATGAGATGTAACAATGTAGCCTGTTATTGAGTGAGAAAACGTTCTCAATGTGCAGGAGCTTTGATATTTCACAACTATGGTTCTCTAGCATCCTCCTTTTTTATGTTTTATTTACTTCATAGTTTCTGCCCAGGTAAAATATTAGCTGAATGCTTTTTGCAGACATAACAAGATTAAGGAGATAAAGAAGATTTCAGAAGACGTTATTAGACTCAGCACATCAGGAGTTTTTCCAACTTTGAAATTAATCTAAAGCATAAGAGAAGATTAAGAGAAAGGATCAATGAAAAATCGTGATTCAAACAGAGCTTAAATGATCTCCACAACCATGATGATGAATAGAAATTCTAAACATGGGAGGAATTTTGTAAATATATGGATTTCAAAAAGTTCAAAAAGCATTATATAAAACATCAAGAGAGTGAAGGTTAGAAATGATGGAGGGAGCTCTCTCATACACACACACACACACACACACACACACACACACACACACACACACACACACACACACACACACACACACACACACACACACACACACACACACACACACACACACACACACACATTTACATTCCAGTGGACAGAGACAAAGCTGAGCAAATTCCCAGAAGCACCAAGCTCTGTGTGTTTGTGAGAGTGTCACACCTAGAGATGGATATGCATATTTTGAATTGAAAAGTGCATCTGTGTGTGTATGTTTTTGCCTTTTTAGACGTGTGCAGTGTGTCGGTATGTGTGCGAGCATGCGTGTACATGTCCGCGCGCGTGTGCATGTGAGTGTGTGTTTCACAGATCTATAACCTGAACTGAGAGCACCCTCCCGTTAAAAGGTATTGATCTGTCCATCCCTCTCTCCTCCCTTAGTTCCATCTCGGTCTCTCTCTCTCTGTGTTTCTGCTATCCTTCTTTCCTAAGTCTCTCCCTCTTTATTCTGCTCTCTCTCTTTCTCTGGGGTGGTCTCAGGTTCTCTGAATCATTACTGTATGGAGACATAGGGATGGAGGGAGGGAGACTGGGATCATATGACCCACCAGAGGGGACAAAGTGATTGGGGAAGGACACAGAGAACTGATAACCAGGTCATGTAACGGAGTGAACGGGACGGGGGAGCTGGAAGCATAAAGACAAAGATGGATTTATAAGAGGGATGGAAGGCTGGATGTATGACTGGATGGTTGCATGGATGGATGGAGATAAAGTAAGAAGTGAGAGGAGTATGAACAGTGCGTATGGAGAAAGAGGCGAGTGGTGAGGGGGATGATGGGAATCGACAGGATGTCATGTTACACTTTTGATTGACTGGGGCTCGGGAGGAGTCCTGCAGTGTTGTCCTTCAACCAGACATGAGGTCAAAGACGTGACTGACAATCACACAGACAGGTTCATGTTCATTAAGTTTTAAAACAATAGTCGGTAACACTTTACTTGAAGGTATCGTCATAAGAGTGACATGACACTGTCATAAGACTGACATGACACAGTCATGAACGTGTCATAAACATTATGTCAATGTTATAACATTGTCATTAAGTGTCATTCGGTTAACCCTAACCCTAAACCTAACCCTACAAAAACCGAATGACACTTAATGACAACGTTATGACCCTGACATAATGTTTATGACACGTTCATGACTGTGTCATGTCACTCTTATGACAGTGTCATGTCACTCTTATGATGATACCTTCAAGTAAAGTGTTACCCAATAGTCACTTGTAGATTACACTGGGTTTTAGCTGCTGTGATCATTCCTGTCTGTACTGGTTATTAAGCCAACACACTTTAACTTTAAAGCCCCATACAGAGGTACACCGTACATGTGTAGTGTGATTGTAAATCGGGCCTATAATAATAATGTTAACATATCAAAGTCTGAGAAATGCAAACAGTCTGTATTCAGAAACTTACCCTAACCTCCTCTTTTCTGATTGGCTGACACCGACCTGTTACCACACTGAGAAGGTTTTTGGGTCCTCTTATAGAGTAACACCTGAGGATTCAGCAGTCAGGCCATGTCCACACTGGTAGATTTTTAGTTTTAAAACTCATCATGATCTGATCTGATCACCTTTGTTACATTCATGGAGAGTGTCTACACTCTACTAAACTTTTGAGCCCTAAAAACAGAGACTTTTGGAAATGCTGATACAGACACCCACGTTCACTTTCTGACTTGTTCTCATCAGTCATAACTTGTTGCCTTCCCAATTTCCCTGCCACCATGATGCCTTCTACTTTTATTTTGAATCATTGGTCCAAGCAAAGGAAACACGGGTTAGTGTTCCTCTTTGGTTGTAACATTTTACACAACTTAAACAATCACTGCAGACTTGACACTGTTTCCTGTTAACATCACACCAGTATGGCCACTCCATGGATGGCCATGTGATATGCATTTCCACATGTGTTGTTTCTGAGTCTGAGCTAAAACAATAAAATGTAAAACATGTTAATGTGGGCCTGACACAGGCCTAATGTGTGTAAGTTTTAAATTTAAAAGACATGCTTCACACACAAAAAGCAGTGCAAAACATTCCTCTGGCTGGACATAGTTTTTTAGTAGGGGAGTCACGATTCTCCAAATCCTCGATTCGATTTGATTTTCGATTTTAGGGTCACGATTCGATTCGATTCTCGATTTTTTTTCTTTTTCTTACAGCACAGACGCCTATGCTATTTTCAGACTAGTCTAGTCTACGATCATTGGTTTTATTCATCACATTTTGTACAGTAAATCTTATTTCAAAAGATGGACTACATATAAGTGATGCAATTTCCATAATGTATCACATTAGGCACTAATGGTCACATTTAAATAATTTCTTTACAATATAAAGGTAACATGCCCCCAAAAATCATGATCCAGGGGCCAAAATTGCCCCCAAGGTTTTGAAACAAATATATTTATATCTGTACATTATCATAATTTTATTTAATTTACCGTCGTGTCTCATTATTCTCCTGATGTCGGCTTAATGTAATGTAAACAGATTGGCTGATACGCGAGAGTCATGTGACAGACAGCGGGGCAGAGCTGCAGCTGCTGTGCTGCCATGGACCTGATGATCAGGTCCCAGAGGTGGCAAAAGTACTCATATTCTGTACTTAAGTAGAAGTACAGATACATGTGTAAAAAAAAATACTCTGGTAAAAGTAGAAGTACTGATTCAACTCCTTTACTTAAAGCAGAAGTGAGTGATATATTTGTGTTAATATAAAGCCGCGTTTCCACTACATGGTACCGGCTCGACTCGACTCGACTCGACTCGGCCTTTTTGCGTTTCCATTACGTAAAAGTACCTGGAATCTGGTACCCGGTACTATTTTTTTAGTACCTGCTCAGCCGCGGTTCCAAAACGGCTGAAGCGGTACTAAAATGTGACGTGTAAACATTGCGGACTGCTGATTGGTCAGAGAGTCGTCACGGGTGGCCGCGGGTCATCAGATATCACCACATTTCAATAAATAAATGTTTTAAAATGAACAAACTATGCAACTCTGGTCGCTTTTCCGCTGTCGCTGTCCCCCCCGCCCCTCCCCTCCTCTCCCAGTCTGGCCATGTGGGTTTGTTGACAACGAAGCCGGCGAAAAATCAATACGGAGCGGTGGCTAACTTTATATAACACATGATGTTACGATGTGTAGTCTTAACTGTCAAAAACAAAGGCTTACAGTTACGGAGCTCGTTTGTGTGGCGGTGCAGCAGAGAGGAGAGGAGAGCTGGGACACCGGGGGGCTGCGGCCAGGTAACGGATGTTGCAAGGTTGGTTTTCAGTCGTGAGAGGCCAGGTGAAGGCAGAGAGCCTCCGCTCTCACTCGTAACAAGTCACAAGTCATGTAGTAAGCTATCAAATTACTCCGGAGCTTTTTAATTAAGGTAAAAATGTGGCATAACCACGGGGAAAATCCTGTTTATAGTTTTGTTTTATTTTGTTAAGCGCCGCCGGTCGCTATGACGACCGGCCACTCTAAAGCCGGTACTATCCTGTAATGGAAACGCTCTCTAGAATAGTACCTGGTACCAGAGCCGAGCCGAGTCGAGTCGAGCCGGTACCATGTAGTGGAAACGCGGCTTAAGTCTTAAATAGTTATATCTTCCGACAGCAATCACTTACATAGAGTGTTTGGACTGAAACACGGGTCTGTCAGTCCCTCTGCTCTGCTCTGAGCCGAAGAGAAAACATTTATCATATCCTACAGTTTTTATCCAATGAGGAGAGAGAACGGCATGCAGGGCTGTGTGTGCAGCCAAGGAACGCCGTGAATGTGGTGACGTAGCGACGAGGACTGTTATGGTGCGTTCAAGGAAACTCGTATTTTTCCGACCGTGAAGTGGTACCAGTTCGATCTGGTACGAGTTCACCGGTCGGAAGTTACGAGTGGCCGTTATAGTGACTTTCACCGGTAAAACAGGTCGGAAAAACACGAGTGGGTTGCCTGGAACGCTACAAAGTCGTAAGTTGTGACTTGAAGCTGTAATTTACGATTTCAAAAGCCTGCCTGGAACGCAGCATTAGCGAAAACGACCGGATCACTCACTTCTGCTTTAAGTAAAAGTAAGAAAGTACAGGTTCTGAAATGTACTTTCAAAGTAAAAGTAAAAAGTAAAAATGAATTTTTGCCGTTAATGAAACCTACATCATTTGATAATTTTGTTAAACAAAAAAAGTTCAGACAGAATAATCAAGATTGAACTGACCAGAGGCAGTGTTTCCCAACGTCTGGGCCGCCACAGACGCTCACTAAATAATAATAATATTTTTTAAACAGCGTTTCACCACCTCTCATCTCTGTCAGTCACTCCACATGCCGTCTCTCTGGCATGCGGTCGCACTGCACGTACACGTACGCGCGCACACACGCACAGACAGAGGCACATGCAGGTTGCGCTTTGCCGCTCGTAAACGGTAAATGCGCTATATTGCGCCGATTGTACAGTGTTCAGTGTTGTACAGTGTCCCCCCCCGTCGGACAGTCCGACCACCATAGCTTCCTTCCTCCATGCAAGCAGTATTCCTTGCCTCCATGTCGCTGCTACAGTACAAGTTGGTAACTCGGTTCTCTCTCTCCCTCCTCCCTCTTTCCCTCTATAGTTCGTCACGTCTTTTACCGGTGCTTTTACGTCGTGTCAAAAAAAAAAAAAGTAACGAGCCTGTTTTTACAATGTAAGGAGTAGAAAGTACATATTTTTGCGTATAAATGTAGGGAGTAAAAGTAAAAAGTCGTCAGAAAAATAAATAGGCTACTCAAGTAAAGTACAGATACCTGAAAAATCTACTTAAAGCAGAAGTGAGTGATATATTTGTGTTAATATAAGTCTTAAATAGTTATATCTTCCGACAGCAATCACTTACATAGAGTGTTTGGACTGAAACACGGGTCTCTCAGTCCCTCTGCTCTGCTCTGAGCCGAAGAGAAAACATTTATCGTATCCTACAGTTTTTATCCAATGAGGAGAGAGAACGGCATGCAGGGCTGTGTGTGCAGCCAAGGAACGCCGTGAATGTGGTGACGTAGCGACGAGGACTGTTATGGTGCGTTCAAGGAAACTCGTATTTTTCCGACCGTGAAGTGGTACCAGTTCGATCTGGTACGAGTTCACCGGTCGGAAGTTACAAGTGGCCGTTATAGTGACTTTCACTGGTAAAACAGGTCGGAAAAACACGAGTGGGTTGCCTGGAACGCTACAAAGTCGTAAGTTGTGACTTGAAGCTGTAATTTACGATTTCAAAAGCCTGCCTGGAACGCAGCATTAGCGAAAACGACCGGATCACTCACTTCTGCTTTAAGTACAGTAACGAAGTATTTGTACTTCGTTACTTGCCACCTCTGTCAGGTCCTGATCAGACTGGCGGTGGCCCACAGTCAATCAGTCCCGGATCCTTCACCGTCACCAGATCCCCCGAAATCCCCCGCAAATAATACATCGACAAAAAGTGGCAAGTTGCACCTTTTCGTCGGCTTATTATTTGCGGGAGCTGTGTCTCCCTCCTGTTCCCCAGGTAGGAGGGGGACAGTAGCCCCCCTAGGGCTGATAAAACGCTATAGCCTAAATTGTGAAATAACTTTTCTTCGATAGAAATATGAGACGTGGTCGATAGTTTTCATTCATCCATGTTTTGGCAAATAGCCAATGATATTGAGAGTTCCGCTGCGCCGAACCAATCATGTGGCTGGAATAGAGCCAGTCAACATGTGCATTTGTTTGGGTTGCTGCAGATGTGCACATCAGCTGACACCGCCGGTAAAAAAAAAATCGATCCTCTCTTTGACTTCGATGCTCGAGATCGTGACGTAATTTCGATCGATTTCGATAAAAAATCGAAATCGTGACACCCAGCCTTTTCCCTAATTCACAGTCATTCTACAGTGAAATGCCCTTTTTGTATTGATGTCTGTGCTGCAGCTCATCACAGAAATAATGTATGTGAAAACAGAGCACATTCTGTACAAAAAAGAGACTGAACTCTCTCTCCTGTTAATTTATCTACTGATCGCAAATCCGTCAGTTGACTGTCACTGGAAAATTTTCACATTAGAGAAGCTGCACCCAGTGAATTTCAGAGATGGAAGACAAAGAGAAGGGGTCACCTCATGGTCAGTGTGAGCAGGAAGAATGATTACAGCGAGCAGAAACTATTTCACTGCACTAAACCGGCTCCTGGCTTGTTTAAGGACAGACTCTGCAACAAGGACTGTCAGGATCACACACACACACAAAGTCAGACGTGCACACACACACACACACACACACACACACACACACACACACACACACACACACACGCAGTCACAGCGAAGCAGTCTGTGACTTCAACCAGCAACAATGGATGGATTTGCAGGAGCAGTTGTCTAATTGAAGGACATGTTTTAAGTGCTCATTAAACTGTATTACTCAACCCTGTCGTTACACTGTCATCAACACCTCACCTCAGTCTGAATTATTAGATGTGACATGCAATTTTCCACTGTGTGTGTGTGCTTCCGACTCCGTGCTTCTAATCATAAAATTTAATCTCTGCCGAGGGGAACAGTCGAACTCGTCCTCTTCAAATCCTCCTCGCTGTCAGTCTGCTGTGATGCAGCTTCAGAACACACACTTCTCAGAGAACATCCATTTGAATAATTCACACTCGTCATATTTTCCATCCATTTAGGACAGACTAATTCCACTCAAACTATTCTTAAAAAGTTTGTAAAAAAAAAAAATCAGTAGCTAATTGTTTAACATGTTTTCTGTGAGTTTGTTTGATATAGTGCAACAAAATGCTGCACTGGACATAAATATTGAATATGAAAAAAATAAAAAAAAGTTGCTTAATTTATTTGGAATTTGAATAAATCAAAATATATCACCTTTGCCCATTTAGACCTAATATGCTGTTTTGTGCAAATGTAACTTCTGTCCATATTAGACATTAACTAAAAACAATGACAATATCTAAGTTATTAGACGTACTTAGGTATGTGACAGCTCTATCAGAATGGTAATGGTTAAGCTTTAGACCACAGCTAATCAATCATTCATTCATTCATTCATTCATTCAGCCCATGGTGGATGCTAATCATACAGTAAGTGTCAATTTTACTGTGAAACAAATAGACAGAACCAGGCTTGGGGAGGACTACATGTAACGGCGTTACGTAATCAGGATACAAAAAAAGGGTAGTCCGTTACAAGTACAGAAAAAAAAACCTGTAATCAGATTACCTGTACATTTGATAAAAACTGAGATTACTTGGCTGATTACTTCACATTTTTAAAATCAGCCACATAAAGCGGCCATAGAAGTTGTATTTCAGAGGAGAGGCACAGAGCTCCTCTGCCTCTTCTGCCCGTACTTAGGTATGTGGCAGAGGCTATGCTGCCTCATTGTGTAACTCTACTACATGTGTGAGCGGCACGTACATTCACGTTGCTTTCGTGAATTGTAAACAAACGGACGCCCCTCGGTTTTAGCGTCCAGCAGTTTAGCGGCTAATTCAACTGCAGTGATGGATAACTCTACCAGAGAGGCTAAACAACTTCACGAGCTTCATTTGAGGAATAAACGGCAGCTTTTACCTGACGGGAGACCGACGCCTGAGCTACGGTAGCTAACAGCTAACAGGTTACAGACTCTCCCTCTCTTTCTTACGCACACACACGCGCGCGCGCACAGTCGCACACACAGACACAGCCCAGGTTGTCTGTCATATCTGTTGTAAACCTTGTAATAATAGCTTGTTGAGTACAGTTAACATTATTGTTGCTTTGGTTTGAATGTGGATTAATTGTTAACGGTTTGTTGTGTAGCTAATGTGAGCGGTGGTCCAATATCATGGTCCTGTTATTGATGAGTTGGGTTTTAACAGCTGATCTGTGTAGCCTACTGTAGATGGCGTGGATTGTGATGAGAAGGTGTTGCAGTGCACACATTTTAAGACTTGTCTGTGCAAAGTGTAAACCACTGTGCAAAACCTGTTTGTTGTGACTTTCTTGCGTGATGAACTGTGTCTGTGATAAGCTAACCCCCGCTAACCCCACTCGTGGTTTGTGCCCCGGCGGCTGCCACTAATGTTGATAAAGTGATGATTTACAATCGAGAGTTTATCCATTGTGTTTTATTTTGAAATTTAGCGCATGCTTGGTGCGTTTCATTTCCTGTTTCCTCTGCGTGGATTGATGCGTGATGGATGCGTGACTGAATTTGCATGTTTGGTATTAAAGTAATCCAAAAGTAACTAAATGTAATCCGTTACATTACTTCAATTTTGTGATACTTAGAGTAAGTTACTACATTTTCTAACAGGTAACTTGTAATTGTACTGGAATAAATTTTTAAAGTAACCCTCCCAACCCTGGACAGAACCACAAGCCTCCCTGTCCATGTAGCAGAAAGACTAAACATCTCCAATCCACTCACATTAACAGAACTTGAGGCTGTGGTTTTTCTCCATGGTTGGCTCCTTCTCCAGACAGCTGACTTCACCCACCAGAGCTGAATTAGCGAACAGGACGGAAACAGTTTTACTTGGGGCTCAGCTCTGTTTTCATGCTTCGACAACACGTCAACCTGAATCGGAGAAGTTAAGGCCATTTACACATGCTCTTCTTCTGTCTCACTGTGAGAAGGGTCTGGCTGCGGACAGGGGCGTTCCCGTCATGACACGGGAACGCCTATGGGCGTTCCTGGCTGGTAGCCTTTCATGTGACGTACTTCCGGTTGAAGTAGCATTCTAGCGAGCGGCTAGCTGCTGCTAAACTCTGTAAATATATAACTTTAGCAACATTTGAAACATTTTCAGGCGAGAAAGTGGTCGTTTAGATCCCCACTGTGTTGAAAATCTGACAAAATACCCGCTGTTTACAAATTTGTTCCGACGAAGTCGGCGTTCTCTGGCGCTAGTAAAACTAGCCGTAGTGAGCAACGCACTTCCGGTTATTTTCACAAAATAAAATACCCGTTGCCTTTTATCGCTTAGGTGCTTTTACTTTGTAAACAGGAAATGAACCTACCCTCGCTGTAGCTAGCTTGGAGCTGCCGTTTTGACTGCTCTCTCGTCCCGTTAACGGCATTTAATCGTTCAATATGCCACCGGAGAGTCTTGCCAGCTCTGAGACAGGCCTGGCTCGTTTTAAAGTATTTATTTATTTATGTAAATGTGGTGTTTTCTGTGCGTAGACTGACCCCAAGGCAGCACTGCTACTGTCCAACCATGGTTTTTTATTCAAACAAACTTCTGCTGCCACAGTTGTTAGATTTCATCAAAGAGACCAACATTTATTCCCTAAAAGAAGTTTAAGCAGCCGGTGGTAAACCTCTAAAAGCCATCGGGTAAGTTAATTAGCAGTCTTTTTCTCCCCGGGGTGACGATTGCAGGCTGGCCGGCGGAGCACGTCAGGAGCCGGGCTGCTGCCTCTGTGATGCCGCGGTCACTGCTCGGACCTGGAGCTTCGCTTCGAGGTTAACTTCTAAACAGCCGTCGTTTGGATAAAATAAATATTGGATAAATATGAGCTGTGACCGGGACATCACAGAGGCAGCAACCCCGTCTCCTGACGTGCTCGACCGGCCAGACTACTCCGTCACCTCGCGGGGGAAAACGACTGTTAATGAACTTATCCATAGGTTTTTAGAGGTAAACCACCGGCTGGTTTAACTCTTTTTAGGAGATAAATGCTGGTTTCATTGATGAAATCTTATTGTGGCAGTTGCATTAGTTTATTTGAATGAAAAGTGAAGCTTCATGTGTGCAGCGTTATGGACACAGCAGCCCTGTCTGGAGGCTCTGCAGCCTAACGTGTGTACAGAAATCACCCTTTTTGAAGTTATATAACATGGCAGCATTTTTAATTTGTAAATTTTATGACCTAGGCCTACATATTTCCCAGTAGTTTCACTTCCGGTTGGAAACATGAAATACACACGTTACACACTGTATTTATCATGTACACAGGGATACTGAATAACCGGGTTTCTCTAAGTTCGTTAACGTAATGAGCATGGATTTATTCGGTAAAGAGCTGTTAGCGGCTAGTCAGCCGCTCATTTTAAAAAAATAAATTAAAAAGCCGTTAGCGGCTATTAGCTGCTCGGTTAAAAAACAAAACAAAAAACGCCTCTGTTCCTGTTTTCTGAGTATCAAGATCCATTCCACTACAACGGACCCTCAATTTACATTACTAATAAAGTTTGTCTTTAAAAATAAACAGATAAACCGTCTCTGGCGCCGCACATAGGGCACAGAGATAGGGCAGTGATTCTAAAGATTAAATTAAAATTAACGTTCTTTATCTTGCTTAGCTTACTAATGGTAGCTCTACGCTACCTGTCGTATAAACTGACTAGCGGATGTGGCTATGTTAACCCAGCTATTAACCCCCGGATGTTGACAAGCGCGGGTAGACGAAGAAGAAGGGGAGAGGGGGGGGGGGGGCGTTCCTGGCTGCGAAGGGGGCGTTCCTGGCCTCGACAACGGGGCGACAGTAACGCCCATTTGTGTCCGCAGCCGGACGATATTGCTCACTGTCGACCAAACTGTTGCTGGAAATGTGCAACAGCAAAATCTGGTGAGCAATTCAAACTATAAGGAATTTGCAACTCAACTGCAACAGCCAATATGTTTTGCAGGATATGTAGCCTACCTGCAGCTGGCTGTGAGGGGTGCGATCATGCTGTGATGTTAATTATGATGTGATGTTTGGCAACTGACAAAAATGTTGATACTTAACACATCAATGAAATGTTCACAGATGCTGTTTAAATAGTCTTTGAGTGTTGAGTGTGATGATCAACAAAAAGCCATTCAGAGGGATATAATCAGACCCGAAGCTGCTGCTCTGATCCACCATTCGACCAAGTCTGTCCTTTAAAGGGCAACTTCGGTTTTTTTCAACCTGGGCCGTGTTTTCATATGTTTTTCTGTATATGTGAGTGATGGATAATACTTTTATTGAGGTCGCTGCAGTATTGAGCCGGGCAGGCAGCCTGCAGCCCAGCTAACGCTATTCCACGGGGCAAGTGGCTCCCGTCAAAGTTCGCCCTATAAACGGGCATTTTTTTCACACTGACAGGCTCAGATAGTTACAGTGAGTGTCCGACAACATACTAGAAAGGAGAAATGAACGTATGTCTCTACCTTTAGCACGTCTCTTCTTCTTCTGACTGGCAGTAGTCATCCCCGATCAAAGTGGTCACAGCAGACCCTGTGGTCGGCACGGCGCAGTGCATCGACAGGAGTGTCAGCATCCATTTAGCACAGCTAACTGTTAGCCCTAACTTGTGAAAGCTGCGCGAAGAGCAGCCCAACATTTTGTTGTTAATTTGTAAATGCTCCGGTCGTCTCTCTTCACCTCAGTCAGGTAACAGTATTCCCCAGTGTTTTGTCGCGAGTTATTGCGAGATTTCAGAACGAGATTTCTGGCGTGGTGAGATTTGGACACAGATCACAGCAAACAGTGACCTCCAGCTAAAGGTAGAGACTATTACGTTCATTTCTCCTTTCTAGTATGTTGTCGGACACTAATTGTAACTATCTGAGCCTGTCAGTTTGAAAGAAATGCCTGTTTATAGGGCGAACTTTGACGCGAGCCACTTGCCCCGTGGAAGAGCGTTAGCAGGGCTGCAGGCTGCCTGCCCGGCTCAATACTGCAGCGACCTCAATAAAAGTATTATCCATCACTCACATATACAGAAAAACATATGAAAACACGGCCCAGGCTGAAAAAACCCGAAGTTGCCCTTTAAAAGCTGAAACACAAAATGGGGACGGGAGCTTCCTCCTATAAGAGCAAACGTTTAGAGCCGGATGTGGAGCTCTCCTCGGTGATGGATCAGATTAGTAGTCCCTGAAGGTGTCTGTGATGTTGTTTAATCCTTGGATTTAAAGGTAGAAACTGAAAAGAGAAGAGACAGCCGGCCGCTCGGGAATCACTGAACTCTCCTTGACACCTGGGGTGCACATTGGTGAAAATTTAGGCACGGCGTCAGGAATCTGTTTCCATGATCTTGTTCATTAGTTTTCTCCAAAAAACCACCTCTAGCCTCCAGCCAGAGCGAGGCAGTTTAATTTCTTGCCCCGAGAATATGTTTTTCATCTGAGTTCATAACGAGCTTGGTGTGTATTAATAGACCTGTCCTGTGATCACAGTGGGTTTGTGTACTGATGTTGTTGTGTGGAGCTACAGGCCGACTGGTCATGTGCTTGAAAAGCAAACCACAGCATTCCTCTTTGATCTAATCTGGACAGGAGCAATCGACTCATTACTGAAACATAAGGAAAGAAAAGAAGATGTGGAGAATTATAGATTCAAAAAGACACTGTCTGGTTTTTGATATGTCAGTAGAGGAAGTAAAAGAAGAAAAAGAGTGAGTAAGACAATCAGATGGAGGAGGAAAGAAGAAGTGACAGAGGGAGGACGAGAGGAACAAAGAAGGAAATGTGTATAAAAATAAAATCTCCAGCGACTTCATTGAAGTGGGCTCCTTGAAAGCTTCCAGAGCCCGACACAGAACTTATGCATGAATGCAATAAGGAAGGTGACCCAATGATTTATTCACATTATACGACCTGCTCTGTGTACAAACTTACACATTCGAACACACTGCA
This sequence comes from Trachurus trachurus, assembly GCF_905171665.1. NCBI lineage: Eukaryota > Metazoa > Chordata > Actinopteri > Carangiformes > Carangidae > Trachurus > Trachurus trachurus. The sequence continues at coordinate 21,916,602 of NC_139896.1, read as the reverse complement.
CAGCACAGCACATACTATGTGTGTGTATGTACTGTGGATGATGCAAAGACACAGAGGCAAAGGCTCCTCTGATAAGATCTACTGCTGTGAAATGAAGCTCCAGAAAACTGAGACAGAAGTAAATGTAACTCAGAGTTTTTTTTTTTTTTTTTTTTTTTAAGTCCATTACTGTTGAGTGAATTAGGAGCCGCACACTTTCAGATAGAAAGCTGGTGTAGATGCAGAAGGAAAAGTAGAAGAAAGGGACACAGTGAGAATAGGTCGTGAAAAGAAGACGGACGATGGAAATCTGACATTTCTCTCTGTTTCATGTGCAAATGTGATGAAGGCTCTGGTCTCCTCATCATTTCACCACACACATCTGAGCTGTAGAAAGGCAACAGTCCAGGTGCTGGAGGCTCTTGAAGATTCTTGAGAGTCGGCGGCTTCTAATCTCTTGCAGGGTCATTGAATGCCTCAGTCAGTTAGATCTTCAGAGGCTGCATCCTCAGTTTTGAAACTTCTCTCTCTCTGCCTGTGTTCACACCTGATGTCCACATCGCTCCAACTGAAGAGACAGAGACTTTTCAGTTTGGACGACTTGTACAGGTTGAGATGCTACTGAGACCTTTGGAAATAATGACATTGACGCCCATGTTCCCTCACTCCCTGATTGGGTTTCAACAGTCAACACTACCAACGATTAATTACCATGTCGTCCTTTGATCTTGTTATTTTTGTTAGCATCTGTCTGCCTAACAAACTTTCCCTGGCAACCATGAGTCTTTTGAGGAACTATATGTGTTTAGACTGTTAGAGCAAATCCATATTGCATCCAACTCATTGCCATGTGTGACAGATATTGCACCAGAAAGCTGTAAAAAAAACAAACACCCTGAAAAGTATATTAACAGAAAATTAAATAGCTCCATATTCTTCTTTTTCTTTGATGCCATCGTGATTTGAACTCTCTTCATTACTCTAGTCTGGGAGTTCACTCTAATCAGTTTATTTATATGCATGTGAACATACTGGAGAACAAAGTAAACCAAAGGAAATAAGATGGCAAATTGGGTTCGGGAGGGGTACTGTATGATACAAGAGAGTGAAAGAAGAGATGAGGGAAGAGAGGTGTAAAGAAAGTGATGCAAGTTATGAAGAAATTGTTGATGCTTTCTGCATTGAAAACAGAGTGACTTTAGCTCTTCGTTCGCTGGCTTACCTTTCATTTTGCATGACATCATCAAAACGGGGAGACAAAAAAAGAGGAAGAAAAGCAGAGAGAGGGAGGGAGGGAGGGACGAGGCTTTCAGAGCTATTGATCTGAGTAAAGACAATCTGCTGTTTCCTTCTGCTGGGTAAAACATGGCCGCTGACCTCAGAATAACATCATTAGCTTTGATGAGAAACAAACAGAAAATGACCAAGACAACGGTTCGTTATTAGTGAGGCAGAAGCGAAGTGGATAATCAGGGAGATTTTTGTAGTTGTTGTTGTGATAGGAATCTAGATGCCACTCAAAATAATACACTGCTGCCAGCATGTCAGATCGTTAAGGGGGCTGGGGGGTGGGGAGAGACTTAAAGTCAAGTCTGAGCTGGATGAGATCGATGGTTGGGATTCGTCCCAAACGGCATCAGCTCGCCACCAACAGCAACAAGGTCATGAAGAATTAAAGACACCTGCACATAGAGATGATTTATTTCACATTGGTGACATTTTAAATATCACCTTAATACCAGGCTTTTGGCTTTTGTGTTCACTGCTGTCAGACATGTTGCTCATAGCAAGATGATGTGTCGGAAAAATTGGAGTGAATAGTCCGAACAGATCTGCAGTCAGTGTCCTCTCTTAAGCCAACTGACTGATGGAGCCACCGCCATCCCCTCAGGAACCAAACCTGTGTGTGTGTGAGAGAGAGTGAGAGAGAGGCTTGACTGCACACACTTCTCCGTTCACTAAACTCCATACTTCTGAGGACCTCCACTGACATAAAACACTCAATCTCTGATTCTAATCTCTACTAATCCAGCTCTTTAACCTAACAATCAAATCTTTAACCTTTAACCTTTGTTGGCCTCCTAAAGACCATAACGCCACTAAATCCATGCTTATATTTACTTCCCTTACTTTTATGCTTTTCTTATTTAACCCTGATTTTTGAGCCCACAGCAGAAGACGACTCATGACTATGTTACCAAGAGACAGCTGCTATAAAATCTGGTTAAGTACAACAGATTTTCATTATGTTTTATATCTACGCTCGGTGCTCACAGTCATTTTTACACAGCGCTGTATCAAAAGTCTATTAGGATTTCTGTTATTGGAGTTTTATTACTTTTCCTAACAGTTCAAACAGAGAGTTTAAAGCCTCTGAACTGACTGAACTGATGCCAAAAGTAGGTAACATCTCTATGACACACTCAAAGTTTCTATGTCTGCAAATACGTTTTTGGCAAACAAAAGACAAAAAAAGCGTCCAGCGTCCAGCGTCCAAATTCTAGATTGAACTATTATGTTTCACCTTATGTTTCACAAACGCACCCCGCAAACTGTTAGCTCTTGTTTATGACCGATAAGACGACACAAATACACACGTCGTAACATGTATATGATAATCCATCTACTGTTTATCAAAGGCTTTGTTGAAAACAAATGCACACGACCAGGAGGAGGGTTAGCAAAACAGCGGAGAAGTGACTTGCAGATGCGCTAAAGTATGCAATTTATAAATCGATAAAAGTCACATTTTGATCAACATTATGTTTAAAATGAATTATTTCACTCGTAAGCCGTGTAATTAGCGGGATAATGTAGGGTTGTTATGGAGAAATACATACATCCTGTCGGCTCCCTTTCTTTTATAAAGAAGCATTTTATGGAGCTAATTTATTCCCTCATTCTGGGAAAGACGTACTGGTGTGGGTGGAGCTTGTGTACATACATACTGTCGGGGTTTATTTCTCCATAAGAACCTCTGCTAAAGACAACAAAAAAAAAAGGACAGTGCTGCGCTTCCAGCCGGTTCACCTGCAGCTCCATAGAGGAGCCTCTGCTGTTTCTCTCTCTTCAGCCTGGTGTTTGGTTGCACTTTGTATAAAAACTGTCCAACATTGGAAGGTCTAGCTGCCAATGCTGCTCAGCTGTAGCACTTTGTGTGTGTGTGTGTGTGTGTGTGTGTGTGTGTGTGTGTGTGTGTGTGTGTGTGTGTGTGTGTGTGTGTTTTATAATGGCAAAAAAAAACATTGTTGATCGTCCTCCAATAGACGATCAGGTTGCTGATCGACACAAGCTCACAGACACTCAATAGAACGGTTGAACCAAGTTTGTCCCCTTTCGGCTACTGTATTTAAAGATGGCGATGCAACATGGCAGCCACCGCCACCTATGTGGCACCTTTGTAAACAACTCATTCTAAGCTTTCATTTGTATATGATTGTGATTAGACTTCAGTAAATACGTAATTATGAAAGAAATATTTGAATTTTGCTAATAAAAAGCCAAATAAGTTACACACTGTACCTTTAAATGTCATCAGTCTGTGCAGCTCTGATTGGTCCTCACAAAAATAGAAGGACAAGAACGCACACACTGTCTCTCTTAAAACTGCCCAGAGGGAGGATGTCTCTCTGCCCATCCCTGTATCCTGCACACACACACACACACATACACAAACACACATAAAGTCTAGCAACTTTACTGCAGCAGCAGCAGCTGTCCCAATCACACACTCCCAGACACGCATGCAAATTCCCATGCATTTCATCATCACCCCTCTCAGCCATGATTGATTCTTATGGGACTGACTGTATGTGTGTTACTGTGTGTATGTGTGTTTGAATCAGACAGCTGCATTCAAGCACTTGCATGTGTAATAGCATTGCATCTGTAATTTGCTGTCCCTCCTCCAGCTCTCTTCAACAAGAGAGCTGATTTTGGTTTCAGTATTTCTGCTGCAGTCAGTTGACCAGCAGGCGACTGATTATTGTTAATTGTAACAATAAACTGTCAATAATAATAATAATAGTAATAATTACCTTTGTTTAGAGCACATTTCTTAACAAGGTTTGAAAGTGCTTAACAAAAAGGTAAAAACAGTCATGCTGTTATTAGGTACAATTAAGATTAAAATTCAGAGAAAAACTAAATATATAAAAAATAAATTTAAAGTGTGATCAAAAAACAATAACAGATCTCAGCAGGTAAATTGTTCCGGACTTCGGGGGCTTGGATTCAAACTTCCAGTGACCCTGTAATAAATCTGTGAACAATAGATTTCAGGTGTAAAACCAAATTTCTTGTGAAATCATAAAGTTAAAAGAAGTCCTGATGGCTGGTTTTAAGGCTCAGTTTCTGAATACAGTCTTTTTTGCGTGCTGAGGCTATGATGCTTTCATATTTTTTGAATTACTGGTGAAGCCGAGACCCTCTGCTCTGAGTCAGTGTCCTTGTTTGGATGTAAAGAAGTGGCCCCACTTGTTATGTCTGTGCTCTTTAACAATGGACCATCATTTGAAGGCTTTCACTGTGATTGAGTATTTACTAACAGCAAAATCTCTCCATTTTGTATTCAAGTCTCCTGTGAGTCCTAATCAGTCCTAATCTGCCCTTGTAAATATTCAGTCTAGTATCCATGGACATTATTCTTATCAAACTTGGCTGAGGGCTAATTCAGTATGGGCACGTATTCAACTGACACCTTATTATTTCTCTCGTTATGCAGGAGTAGCATTGTTAATTTGTTTGCTGGGAGTCCAATATGTTTTCTGAGTCAGCTCTTGCGGGTGCTGTTGGTGTCAGCAGCGCAAAGCTTCCTTTCATTTAAGCAGATTACAGAGATTGTTCTTTTTTTCTGCTTCGTTAACCTTGAAAGTGCCGTGTAAATATAGCTGTTATTATTATTTCCTTAGAAGGACCAAGAGGAAGATGAAATACCCACTTAACTGAAATTTGCTTGTTACTCAGACACAGGCATTCTGTTGTAGTACTGACCTTGCATAAGAAATGTGAGTCTTTGATATGCGGATGGTATCCATACACTGTCTATTGCCATTTATAATGCACAAGACCACCGCTGTATTTAAGCTGTGGAGAGAGTTGGATTCTTAGATTTTTCATATTTCTGAATATCACCTGTGTCAAACACTTTAATCATGATACTGATGCCTTCTGTTCTGTCCTCAAATTATTTAAGTTTCTCTTCGAAGCTGTTTTTCAGCTCAGTGAAGAAATTTAGTCTGTGTACTGCCATTCCAGAAATGGGAACATGTTCATCCAAAAGAGCAGAGTGACAGAAAATAAAAATCCACCAGGGAAGTAGATGGTAAAATGTACTCTCATATACAAACCACCTCTGAAGTGGTTCAGCCTGTTTGCAGCTCTTGATATTCATCTGTTTATGTCTGAAATAAGCCCATCACATCTACAAAATGTGATTTAAGGGTGAAATTTAAGTATAAGAGTCAACAGAAGTAGTCTTGTTTCACTATTCTCACTATTGGAGCCACTATCACTTCTCCATTGGGGTCATGTTTCAGCAGCTTGACACAAGTCAAGTCAAGTATAGTTTATTTGTCCCAACTTGGGCAATTTGGTTGCAGTCTAGGTTTGTGAAAGACATAAAAACAATACATTCCAACACACATACAGTACATACAACAGATCACAAGTGGATATGTAAACTATAAAATCAGATGTTTTGGTTGAAAACATGGCGCTCTGGTGACTCACCTTGGATTCAAGGTAGAGAATGATCTGGCTGCAACTATGTATTATCTCTCTGCAATCACAGCCATCTTGGGTGATGCTGATAAGTCCGGATGTAGAAATGGCGCCCCTTGAAAAGTGTGTATCCATTTCCACATGGGCAAGTGAACGCTGCTTATTTCCTGCACAAAAGGGAAGGTGTACTTTATATTGACGTGTTGTTGTCAATGCTGCTGTTGTTTCCTGTAGTGAAGGGGATTTTAAAAATGGCAACAAGCAGGTGAAGTGGAGGCGGAGAAAGCCACCAGAAATAGAAGAAACATTGGTGTGTGCGCACACATGCGCATGCATACCCTCATAGCGGAAGGAAAGCTGGCATCTCAAGATGGCTCTTTTTATTTGTTTTTAAACACAAAAACAACTATGAAAAGACATCAGGAGGAGGGGCAGACAGTCTCTCTCTCACAGTAATACGCCACATCTTTGGTCACTGATGAACCAGGTCCAATTGTAAGTGTAATAAGTCATGTGGATGTGACCTGGTGGCAGTTTATTTAAGTAAGAAATCAAAATAAGTCTTAAAATTAAGATTTTGTATGAAATGTTCAGAGAAAACCAAGACAGTTCCCTCCAGCGTCATTATCATTATTATCATCATTATTTATTTATTTATTATAGGAAGCTCTGACAATAGAATTTTTCGATGACTGCCTTCTCCACAAGACAAAGACGAGTGAAGTCTGCTTCTTTTTACATCTGTGGGGAGATTCTGCCTCTTAATTAATTTCATTCATCCCAGTTTTTCACCATGTACACTGGATGAATTAATTTCTTCTCAGTTCAATGTGCTTTATTGGCATGGATGTCAGGTGAACAACATCGCCAAAGTACTGCAATTCAGTAACGAGATGAGGAGAAAAAAAATACGATGGATTACACAAAATCACACCAAGACAAACAAAAAGGAAATGGCAAAGAAACTCAAATCTCTCTCTCTCTCTCTCCCTTTGTCTATCTGCTGTCTCTCGCTCGCATTTCTTCTCATATTACAGTAAAGTGAACATTGAGCTTTCATTCAGACCTCGCTACCTAATTAGACTCCCTCCATTCTCTGCTAATGGTGCCCTGCTCTTTGACTCTAAATTGTAGAAGTGCATTACCAGCAGCTTTGTGTCTGTATTTGTTTCTGTGTGTGTGTGTGTGTGTGTGTGTGTGTGTGTGTGTGTGTGTGTGTAGGGTCAGGATCCTGGCGTGCATGTGAGGTCGGTCAGAGACAGACAGAAGGGCCTGCAGTCCCCCAAGACCTCATTATAGCACTGAGGGGAGACACACACACACACACACTGAGCATACTCAGACATCTGGAAAAGGGCAGGGGGCGCACATACACACATCTACACATGACGTGGCACCAACACACAGAACCATGTGCACTCAAAAGTCCACTTACACAAGTCAAATGTCTGAAAAAGGGCATCAGAGGGAGATGAGCAAGAGTTAATTCCATGTCCGGGGTGAAAACACACACACACACGCACATACACACACACACACACACATACAGAGCAGTGAGCGGTGGATCATGCACATAGCAGCCATACAGAGAAGTCCTAGAATTCCTGTCTACTTTGTTAGTTCACCGCTGTCGTCGTTTAGTCTAGTCATCTCTCTCTCCCTGTGCAGTTGTCCTGTGTTAAACAGCTGAGTGTCCTCTCCAACATCAGACACGCGTCCCGCCTTGTGCTTCTTGTACAGCTCACACACACACACACACACACACACACACACACACACACACACACACACACACACACACACACACACACACGTCAAACAGACATTAATTCCATTCAGCTAATCCCTCCCTGAACACAAAATGCTTTTTGCTTTGCTGGGGAACTGGGAAGTAATTGACTTCATTTATAATAATAATAAATACTTTACATGGGTCAAATATAAAACATTGCAGTATAGAGACAAGTAGCTGAAAACGGAAAAAGTTATCATTTGTCTGTTTGACCAACATTGTGGAGATTTCAGGTTTTGATTACAGTAATAACTTCTTCTTTTACCTCTACTACTGCTGCTACTGTACTTCTAGTAGGCTATTACAACCTCTGCTGTTCCTGTGTAATCTAGTTGTAATGAAGGGTTGTGAAGGTTCATACTGACACATATTTGCATTAATACCTGTTGATATTGTGGTGTTGTAAGTAATGGAGCTGTAGACACTGTTATGTGGAAGTATTAGAAAGAATCAGGTGCAGCCAGTAGGCTATGTTCAAACTTATGTGGGTTGATCTTTCTTTTGTATATTTTTTTGCCTTTTGCCTTTAATTGATAGGGTAGTTGAGAGAGACAGAAAATGTGTGTGGGGGGGGGGGGTACAGTAAATGGATTCACACCAGGGCCAACTGCAGCGAGGACTGTAGCCTGCTTAACCCACTGCGCCACATGGCAGTTTGCTTTGTGCTGGATTACCATGGGCAAACCAATGGTGTCATGGTGCAAGCCAGTGCAAATACTGGGTTTCGGACCATAGTGGTGCTGCTACTGAGTCCTTCAATACAAGTTAGTTTACTTTACTCTTCATAACAAGGAGCTTTAAAGTCTGATCTTCTACCTGTTCTTCTTCTTTATTATTAATTTCTTAATTTTTTCATATGGTAGGTCACATGTTTTCATTTGGTGTTCATTTTATATCTATTTCATTGTATCCCCATTGTAAATGTCTTTAGTTCTGTCACCCAGGAGATAGGCTACATACTTAGAAATTCCCACCCTCACATACTTCTCATTCCCACAGTCATGCCCTCCCACCGCTACCACAGCAGCCCCCACCCTCCTCACTTTTCAGAACCTACCTCTTGGGGCAAAATACATGAGTGTGATCTTGAAATGAACTTGAAATGTTTGATGTGGATGGAGATGTGTGAGGGTGTCAGAGGGGGCAGACAGCTTCTGAAGCAGACCTGCCGTTTGCTCAGCTCGAGGTAAATCAAAGGAAGTTGTGGAGAGTGGCTAACAAGCTAGCTCTCCCACCAGTCTCACAGCACAGCTGTTGGTTTTTATAAAGTCAGAAGCCATTATCATCGGAAAGTCTTGGAAGCTGATAAACTAGATCTTCTGCATGAAGTCCATATCTGGCTCTGATCTAGAAATAGCCTAGACTATAGGAATGTGATACAAAGGTATGGGTGTATAATTAAGCAACACATCATGACAGATCGTGGTATACGCTAATTATACCACAGCTAAGGGGCGTTGTTCAGCCTGACGCAAAGTGCAGGTTGAATGTTGTGTTTACAAACTGCAACGGACAAACCTACAGACTCTACCTTCAAGCTAGGAGTTTGTGGTCGTCAGGCACAGAGTGATTTGTTAACTGGCACAGCTGTGGTATACACTCATTATACCACAGTTAAGAAATCAGATTTGAATTCACCTTTATAATTGTTTGTGCTTGTGTAAACACATCTACAGCATGCCTTACTGGACATTGGAAATAAAGCTTAATACTAATCTACCGAAAGGTATGTAGGTTATTTAGGTAAAAGGCCACTGAGTTTTAATGTGTGTGAGGTCAGCAGTAATTGCAGTGCTGGGAGGAGTGAAGTGTATGTTGTGAGGGAGTAGTCAAAGGGAAATGTTACAGTATCTTACAGTCTCATGGCATAATAGAAAAAATAGGCTACTCATTAGTTTTAGTTCTAAATCTCTTTTGCTAATGATGGCTTGGGTTATCACTTCTCTGTTAACCCTAACCCCAGAGCAGATGCCATAACCAACTTTTTTTGTTTTAGGCTACTTTAGACCAGACTTATCAGAACTGTGACCGCACTAGTTGGCATCCCATATGCTAAATGTAATGTCTTCTTTTTGCTTAGTGTTTGTTTCCGCCAGTGACCATTGAATAGATTAGATGAGTTAGTTCTCATCTCTTATTTGCTGTATGTTTGCTTGTACTGTAACTATAAGTGGCCGACACTGTGTTAGCGGCTGTACAGACAACGTTGGTGTACTTAGCTCTGTCCCTCATTCTCATAAGTGGATGGGACTGGTTCCTTAAGTTTGTGATGTCTTACAGTCTGAATCTGTTTATGAAATGATGGCGTGGACTGTTTATTTCACTCATAATTCGTCTTGAACGATAAAAAATATCCAGTGTTTCTTATTCAGGTTGGAAACTCTATTTTCATTAGAGATCTCTTTAACACACTCAAATCTTGTCCTACTTCAACGTTTAATTTCAACATTTATTAGATGCTGTTTGATGTTTTATTTCGATGAGACTAACTGATTAAAGAGCATGATAATAATATAGTTTTTAACCATTATTTCTGTTGAATATACATTTCTCAGACTGAAATCTGATGTAAGTTAAATATTTAATTATCTAGGAAATGCAATTTAATGTGGGTCCCACATTAAACGGGTTATATTGATGATCTGACCACTATTGCTTCTTGTCTTGCAGGACTTGTATCAGTGATGTCGCCACGTCCACAGCTCTGAGACACCAAGTAAGATACATTTTACCTCATGAATCTGTTTTTGTGAGTTGCTCTGACTCTTCCTCTCTGACTGTGTTAAAGTCTGTCAAATTTTACTACAACTGTTTGTCTGGGTAATGAGGGGATAAACCATTGGATGAGAATGCATGTTAGCTGAGTACATATGAAGAAGCCTGAGAGACTAAGCTCACTCTGAAACAGCAAAATCACAGCTGTGTCTGGTACCTGTGGGGGAAAAAACAATTCAAGCAAAACTGAGTAAATCTCTCTTTTTTTAAATGTATCTTTCCTTCCTGAGAATGATGGGTATTCTTTGAACATAAGTATCTGTTCCGGATGAAATAACTCAGCATTGTCCAAGTTTGTGGAAACTGAGATCAATCCATAATCATACATGATTAACTGTACCCCCCTGTGGAGAGCAAAGCTCGAAGAGCTAACGTGCTGCTATAACTCTTCATTACATTCAGACCTCACGTCTCCTCACTGCATGGAAAAATAAATAATGAAAATTATATGCGGAAATGCTTGATCGTATGAGAAATCATGAGATGTTACTTAAACAGTGTGTTAATGGTAGGGGTGGGCGATATGACGATATCAGATTGTGAAGGATTTGACACTTTGATGATCTGCCAAAGCAGAAAGATCGTAGTATGGTCTGCTTCATGCCCGTGCAACGGAGGGTCCAGGTGCACTCACTCACCCATAAAGGACGTGCAAACCTGACTGCAAAGCGATAATTGATCTCTTGGCAAAATTATTTGCATCATCGCCCGCCGTGCGGAAGACCAGGGTTTGAACCCCACCTGGGGCAGTCTGTACCGAAACACAACGCAGAGGGCCAGATTAACATCGGCTACACCCGCCCTAGAGACACAGTGATCAACCAATCCTAGTGTACTACAGGGTAGTACCTTGGGTTTATCATTCCCCAGCCTGTTTGAGTGTAGCAGGATGATTTATGATCTATTTTGAATGAACCGACAATATGAAAAAGAAATCCCTGGTATCCTAGTAGATTGACTCTATTCATTTACCTTCATACTTCATATTGATGTGACATCTTGTCCAATCAGACGAGTTTAGAGTTTAGCTGAGTGAGGAGTGACCCAGCCCGGGGTGAGATCAGCTGTTGCACCCTGTGTTTGACAAGCCAGATGGCTGTTTATTAACTCGGTTCATTGTCTGTACAAAATCTTTCGCTCTACAGATAAACAATCGTTGTTTTCTACAAATGCATCAATTAATTCACAAAAGCAACAAAAGCAAACATAATGCATCATTACAGCATGAGTTGAGTTAGTTTACTCTTAAACTTAAAAAATATTGATATGAAGGGCTGGATTTTCCATTCAGGCTGGCGTACAAACATGGCGGTGCAAGATGACACTCTCTAAAGCTACGAAAAGCAAACTTATTTTATTGTATAGCGATTATACTGTACACTTATACAAACATATTCATGGGTAGTATATTCAGATTTTGCCAATAAACCTGGCCAATTATTACACACTGAACCTTTAAAGTTGGTGCAGAAGGTTTTGGGGAAAATCCCACTGTCGTCTTTGCTGAGTAATGTTGTCATGAACCATGTCTGCAGATATAATCAGTTGTTGTCTCAAATACAAATCAGCTGATTTTCTGACTCTGTTGAGATAAACCCTGTTGTGTTCACTTGCCTGGAAGTGGCTTCAACTGTTGGAAAAAAAAAAAAAAAAAATCAACTTGAGTGAACCTTGATTCACAGCACCTGCAGTGAAGATTCAGTCAGTTCGCTCCATTCATCCAGCTCTTCCTCATGACTTTGGTGTTGCTTAAACTTTTAGCTCTGAGAAGCAGTGAGCATGAAGTAACAGCAAAGTGCTGGTCTCTAATCTGTCTTTATTCTCTGCCTGGTACCAGCTTCCTCTTTTGCAAGTCATGTGTTCACACCGTTGTCAGTTTACTTTGGGAACAGGCGGTGGAATCCAAGCCCCTCAATTTGTGTGTGTGGGTTGGTGTGTGCGTGTGTACTGTGTCAGGACGGATTTGAGATCTTTGTCCTTGAGAGTGGGGACACTTTTGGAAAGCAAGGCTGGTCCTCTCTCTTTCAAATGCATGTTAAGACCTGGTTGGAGGGTTAAGATGTGGACGAATATGGATGAAATTGATATAGCATTTTATATATAAGACTTCAGACCTCCACACCGCACATTTTATTAACAAAATCTGAATCTATTATTTTGTAATGTTTTTATTTAATTTGGTGTGTTCTGTCAAACCTTGGATTGCTTGATTTCTTTTTCTGGAAAAAGGAGAAAAAACTGGGACCAACAGAAAACACTGACCTGTGTAATTTACGGACCAACTCAAAGAAGTGGATTTAGTTATAGGTTACTTTTTAACATTATGATTTGTGTTTGCATTTGTGTTGTTTTAACGGGGCATCTGAACCCAACACACACACACACACACACACACACACACACACACACACACACACACACACACACACACACACACACACACACACACACACACACACACACACACACACACACACACACACACACACACACACACATATATTTCTATTGTCTTCATCTTCCTTCTCCTTTAGCTTATTTTTATTCCCCTTTCTCTCTCTTTCGTTCTCTCTCTCTTCCTTTATCCAGGCTGTCTCATCAGTCTCTCTCTCTCTCTCTCTCTCTCTCTCTCTCTCTCTCTCTCTCTCTCTCTCTCTCTCTCTCTCTCTCTCTCTCTCTCTCTCTCCCTCTCTCTGTCCTGCTGCATCTTTCATTTCCATTTTTATCTCTCTTCCATCCTTGCCTCTCTGTCCCCCTCTCCCCATCTTTCTTTTTAATCAGCTTTGCTGTCTTCTCTCTTTTCTCCCACTCCTTTAAAAAAAACCCTCTCTGCTCAGCTACCAATTAATGTGTAAAATGCAAAACCTCAAACAGCCTTGCTTGTCTTCATACAAAGAAAAAAAAAAGGCGGAAGAAGAAATCAGATGGATTTGGGTCATCAGTGCACAGAGCTCACTCAGAAATCATTGTATTATTCCACCCTGGCTTTATTTTTAATGCTTTAACTAAAATATGACATCCAGCTGTCAAAAATGTTATTGTCGATCCTTACAGATACTGTGTATTTAAAAACAAATTCTGATGAACTGATCTGACAGGGATTGAATGTTATATTATACTTTGAGTTGGTAGTTTGAGAAGTTGGACAAACAACAAAAAAATAAATAAATAAATGAGATCTCCTTTGCCCCAGTTAAACTTCTTTACACTTAAAGCTAAAGGGCGTATTGGGGACATCCGGGATGGGATTAGCTTTTCAAAGGGCACTACAGTGTGTGACTTCTAGCTTAGCATTTGATAAGCCATGCATTGTAAATGAGACTTTTCTCTTTATTTTTTTATTTATTTTTTGTAAAGCTGCTGTATCCCAGTCGCTGTGTTTAATGTGTTCCTGGCATTTTATTCATTGGGTCCCTTCGTTCCGCTGGTTTAATTTTGAGACATCACCCGGAGTGTCAGTGCGGAGGTGGGGGTGTCGGTGGTGGGGAGGTCACAGGGTCAAGTGATAGAGCAATGGTACAATATGAGCTCATTTCCTGCTGACATTGCCTGTGTGACCAGCTGAGACTTTGTGGTGCATATGTGATATGAGGTGCATGAGAGTGTGTGTATGTGTGTTGACTGTCTGTTTTGCACTCAAATCCTGTGCCATAGTCTTTCATCTTTCATCACTGTTAAAATGGCAAAAAGGCAGCAGCTCTGAGCATCCCACTCCTCAGAAACCTGTGCGTGATGTTCACAGAGTCCAAGTCCATCGTTATGTGTGGTGTTGTTAGTAGAGCCTTGCACAGGCCCAAAACCTAAGCCCCAACCCAGCCCTATAGCCTGGCCTGTGGTATCCGAGCCTGGCCCGGCCCGGCCTGACACGAGTCCGCAATTGCACGGCCCTTACCTAGCCCGAGCCTGACACATATTTTAAATATTATTAACTACTGTAGACTGTCTGACAGACCAGTTGTTTTTTTTCCTAATGTAAATACATTAAAACTACAGGTCTCTCAGTCCAGGACTTTGCCTAAATATATGTGTTTAATGGTTTCTGAAGCCTACAACTTAATAAAATGAAACACACTTGATTTCTGAGCATTTATTCCTCATACTGCCATAGCAGTCATATTGACGGGTGGCTTTATATGAACAGCTGTTACAGGACCACTGTGAACACTTCGTATCTTCACAGGAGTTATTACAATGTTTCCATATCTTGGTTTTCGTGCATCACTGGTTGTTTCCATATAAAATGTATTTCTACAAGTGGATCAGGGGAGAGAGAGAGTGCAAGCGCAAGAGAAATGGCACTTCACAAACTTGATTTTGTAAGGACAGATGAGATGTAGATTTAGTAAACAGTGACATGTTGGTTATAAACACTAAGCACCTTATATTTAGACTCATTTATAATGATGATTATGACGTAACCTAATAAATCTCGGCTGCTGTCCAGACTGTACAATCGCAGGTCTCTGTGGGTGTTCAGGGCTACATTATGTGTTGTTAATTTGTCATGCCTCACACAACGCAATGCTGAGACATGCCTAAATACCACTGCAGAATGCTAAACGAGAGTTATTAATGTAACGTGGGTTCAATGAGCCAGAGCGGCCTGAGCCTGAGGTATTCATGAAAAAAAGTCCCAAGCCACATGACGGGCCGCTGGCTCCCATGGGCTTGCGGGGCTCTAGTTGTCAGTTGACCTAAAGTGGCTGTACTAATAAAGAAGCATGCAAGGGAGGGAAGTCAAGGGCTGACAAAGTTTGCAGTGGGAGAAAGAGATTGACAAGACTTTCAACCAGGAAGTCTCTGCTGTTAATTTTCTATTTTGACCATTTCATTACCATAACCTTTTCAACAAAGGACTTCTTACAGTATCTTACGAAAGCACGGAAGCAACCCAAACAGTGTCACATCTTTTCCTAAACCCAACTAGACCAAGTTTTATTATTGTGAACAACAGAGTTATATGCCTGCCTCTGGTCAGCTCCTATGAAATGAATCTAGGGTTCCAAACAAATTACCTTTATGGCTATTTAGGTTTCTGTAGCAGCTTTTCTATGTTTTTAGGCACGCTAACAAAACGCTAAACTTACTTAGTTTAATATCTCAACATCTGCAAAATGGAACAGCCATAATCTAGTACAAGGTTTAGTCTGAGATGTGATAATAGTGTGTTCTCAGATGATGTAGCTATTGTGTGGGTTTTTTGATCCCCTGACTTTTAATTTTTCATTGAGATATCAATCCATCCATCAGTTGTGCTGTCATTTTCCTTCCCTGCCACTACTCCCTCTGTCTGTGCATCTATGTCTGGCTCAACCGTGCTGTGAAAAGAAATAGGAGAGGACAGGGTTAAAAAAAAAAAAAGAGAAAAAAAAATAAGAGGATGGCTGTGTGTTAAGTCTTTGGGAACTGAATGGAGAGAAGCTGATGTGCAAGCAATTTGCCCGACAAGTAATCTCGCACACCCGTATCTCTCTCCATACCTCGTTTCACTTGGGTCTCAAGCACTGAAAAGACACAGTGCAAGTAGAGGTCTGCTAAAACATGCTGTTAGAGCAAACCGCGAGTGCTCCAGCATCTGTCTCTGTGGACAGAACACAGACTTAAATGCTGCTAGGTCTGGAGGGAGGGGTTCAATCCCACTGAGACCCATCATAACGGCTTTACGAGTGACTTCAGTGTAGGTGCTGCTGAGTGCCGTGCTACATCGTTAGTGGAAACAGTCAGTCGCCACAGGAAGTGATGCTGAGAAAAATTAGTCCACATTTTATCTCCTGTCCTGCCAGAGGTTGTGTTGGTTCTCCAAATCTAGAGTATGACTCATCTCCTTTGAATGTTTTATGCTTGCCGGAAGGAATGTGCTGATGTGGGAGAGATTGTTATTGGTCCCTGTTGAACTCTCTTGTCTATGCTGCCTGTGGTTGAAACTTTACTGGCCATTGGTTGGGGGCCTGTGCAGCTTCGCCTCCACACACTACATGGAATTAGCCTGATAATGGCCCAAGTTCAGTTCGGTTCATCTTGTTGTGACTTCAAGGAATCGAGGGAGGGCAACATTTCTCCAGCATCCGATGTAGAGATTAGAAAAGAACCAAAAAAAGGCACTCTACTACAGAATTAGATTAAACTATTGTTGCATTTGTGTGTGTGTGTGTGTGTGTGTGTGTGTGTGTGTGTGTGTGTGTGTGTGTGTGTGTGTGTGTGTGTGTGTGTGTGTGTGTGTGTGTGTGTGTGTGTGTGTGTGTGTGTGTGTGTGTGTGTGTGTGTGTGTGTGTGTGTGTGTGTGTGTGTGTGTGTGTGTAATATGTAATTCAGGTATTTCTCATACCCCTATTACCTATTTCACATACACATTGGTACTGAAATGCACATTAATAGGGACATATTGTACAGTACATATATGTACAGGTTGTAAGATTGTGAGAGCCTCACAGTCAGTGGACTATTTCCTTTCCTGAGCATTAGAGTGTTTGGACGCCTGTAGCATATTATATTGATTGTTGGAGTTTTATCCATTGCTGAGGATGCTGAAGGTAGTATAGCTAAGGCACCCCTCAGTGCCATTTTACTCCGTCATTGAGTGACTTATTCACAGACACAGACAAAGACTCTTTGTTTTCTACTTTGCTTATCACCACTGTGTAGTCTTTGTCCTTTAAGGACATAGTGTAAACTCATGAATCAGTGGTTAAACAATCACAAGGCTGATAATATTTAAAGCTAAAAACCACAAAATCAGACTCAAAACCTGAAATGATAAATGAATGTCATTCAGAGCCACAACATGACTGCAAATAAAAACAAGTACAAAAAACAAGAGAAAGGTAGATATTTTAAAATGCCTTGTGATTAATGGATGTGCAGCCAATCGGGTTAATGGATCCAGTTATCAGTGGTTGTGTCAGGATCTCAGCAGGATAATAATGACTGCTCTGGTTTTGTGGAGCATCTAATGCAATAAAGAGTCCATTACTTCCTGCCAGTTAGTGCCCAGAAGCCTCTGCTCCCTACCTCTCTGTTTTCTTCTCCATCACACCAGCTGCTGCCTTTTTGTATGTTGGTCTGTCACTGTTTTCTTCCAGTGAAATGACTGGAGTGGTGTCATTGCTAATGTTAACTAATCACACCATCTAGGCCTGAGCAAAGCTGTTACACAGAAACCAGATATAGTGTGAAAGAGTCTATGCAGTGTATTTAAAGGAACTGTATGTAAGAAATGTACAGTAAGTAATCATACAATTAAGCAATATTACCCGAGAGGGTGTGCTTTAACGTCATTTGAGCACGACGGTGATGCGGTCAGGACCGAGGCGCTTGCGCCGAGGTCCGCAAGCATCACCGAAGTGCTCAAATTACGTTTAAGCACACCATCGAGGGTAATATTGCGATTATACAACAATTACCAACAAAATAGAGCGTATAATTAAATAAATATTCATGTTGATGGACATTTTGCTCTCAAAATTTAAAGTTTTTTGCGAGTGTGCTTCCCGTTTCCATGGAAATAAATGGGGTCTGACTAATAACTGAAACACAATCAGTCACGTCAGTAGACTCCTATGTGTAATGGAACCTAGTTCACCTCTACAGCAAATAGTCCGAACCTTAGTAACGACCTAGCAACAGAAATGATTTTCTAGTCCCAGATGAGTGAACTCTGAGCTGACGTTCATGTTTTAACGTGGTCTCGGACTTTCCCGAACTATATCAACACTGCACAAATGATCGCCCAAGTTATAACAAAGATGCCGTTTTTTTCCTTTCACAGATGTAGCTTCTACAACCGCAAACTCTGCATGTAAATGAAGTTATAGCGCCGTGTCGCCGACACAGCTGATAGAGAAAGCCAAACGATTACTCCAGATTATTTAAAAGCCCAAAAGGCGCCAGCAAGAGAGAGGGAGAGAGAGAAACATACAGGTAATCACCTCCGTTTTATCCAATGAAATATTCAGCTCCAGGACATATTTAAAAAAACATATCCACCGCGATCACAACTCTCCGACTTTGTAACGTTACACACACGGGAGGGAGACAATCCTCTCTGCTGTAACGGGGAGGTTTACAATATATTAACAAAAAATAAAATAAAATAATTGTTCTATAAATGTGACTTTGGCAGCTGACAGGAACAACCTACAGGAGGGCAATGTAGTTTGTGATTTATTTTCACGAGTAATAAATCACGTTTCTGAAAATAAAAGGGGGAAAAAAATCCATGTTGCCATGGAGATGTATAAACAACATGACATGGCGAAGTAATATTTTCAGTGATAAGTCAGCCGTGCTGTAATGCTGATTTGAGCACGTTCTAAATGTCTTATTGACCAATCAGATTGCTTGGTCGGAACTACTTGTTGTATAATCACTCAATAAGTCACCAGAGACTACGAAATCATGTTCATTCGAAATACTGATTTAACTGACAACAATAGTAGCTTCAGCCAGAATATTTGCATTTAAAAAATGTATTTGCAGCCTGCAAATCATGTTTATGTTTTGATTTTGTGTTTTGGCCTGTTGCGCCACCCACCGCCCCCTCTCCCAATTACAGCATCAGTGGCATTTAGGCCTCCGGGTTGCCAGTTAAGCTACCACTAAGCTGCAGCTACGGCTGGGAGATAAAGCGACTTCCAGTTGAGATTGCGATAAAAATAATAAAGAAATGATCGATTTCGATTATCTGTTATGGTCATATTTCCTTGATATCACACGGGAAAGTGAAAGTTGGAAAAGAGAGAGGAAATGTGGTGAAATGGAGCCGATGGTAAATAAAGTGATGGTGAATGTGTGGAGCGGTTCATGAGACGAGTCCGGCCGGTCAGGTCGCCTGTCTACAATGGTCATAAAGAGCAGGAGGAAACTCCAGTAAAACTTGTCATAATATGTTGGCGCATGTACAGTATGGCATGAAGAACATGCACATAAGGCTCCTATGGATGCGGGGTAACAGTGTGTGTGTCTGTCAGTGTGTCAGTGCTGCACACACAGACACAGACAGCGGTGAAGTGAAACAACCTGCAGATCACCTGAGTTGACGTGAACTTCGCTTTACGGTGAGTCAGAGCAAACAGTCAGAGTAAAAAACTAAATATTCATCAACAACCTGCTCATTCAGAAACGCAAACACATAGGCTACTGTAGGAAATGTACTATGATGACAGAGATGTAGGCTACTGCTGCTTCGTCCCTATGACTGCAGGTAACGAATGCAGTCTTCCATTTTTAGAGAGGCATATTTACCTTAAGACCAACTGTGTGAGTGAGCAAGCAGAGGTTAGCATGTGGCTATCTGGCAAACTCCAGTCTGGGGGCGAGGGGAGGGGAAACGCGCTGCAGAGGTTAGTAGGTCAACCTACAGACACCGGATGTTGATAACATGCCACCACGGGCTCGGAGGGGAATAGCACTAGTGTATCATAACAAAATGTTGGTGAAATGAACGAGTTACGTGGCAGATAATGTGTTATTTAGAGGCTGCATTGCGTGCCCCGTGTTCTCGCATTATATGGATATATGCGGCTCTCGGCTGGATCCAATTTCGTCGGAACGACTTGTAATGACACCAAAGTTATCTGGGTGAGTAAATGATCATATTTTATGCTAGAAATAAGGTCCAGATTGTAAAAAACGGAAATTATCCTTTAAGTGCGAAGGGCAATTATTGTTGTGTTGAGGCATGATTTACTGTTCTGCTTCTCTTGATGTTTGCCCTTTTTTCCCCATAATGTCTTCTGAAAGTCATTCATTGCATTTGGAGAGTCACTGCACTAATACCATAATCAGGGCTGTCAGTCTGTGGTCCCCCTGTACATCCTTGGGCTTTCTGTTTGTGTTGTTTGCTGCCATATTATTTCTAATCCTGGAAGAGGTGCTGCCTTGAAGGATCTACCTGAAAAGAGGGATCCATTACTCTGCTGCATTTTCATGAGCTTTCAAATCAGAACAACCTAGGCCCCTGAATTGAGATACAGCTTGTGTCGAATGCTGCAATTGAAGTTGGAAAATTGCAACCTCTAATTCACAATGACTGGAGTTTGGAGATTGGAGTTGTTATTAAACTTTTTTCAGTAATATTCTAAAGGCTATTTAATAACTTTTAACAAGTTATTCACTATTACGTGTGACATTTACATGCTCTATCAGTGATGCTACACCTTGTAATACTTGATGTCAGCCTACTGTTTTACTCAAGTTTCATTGATATCAACATGGTTAGCTGCTGATGTGATGATGTTACTGACGTTCACTCAGAAGTTTCCAAGTTTACTGCTGTCTTGAACGCAGCATTAATATAGCTTTGTTTGTTGCCTTGGATTCTGATCTATCGTGGCCTATGTGGCTGAGTAAATAAACAGGATTTCAAAACTGTGGCGCAGCAGAGCTTGGACAGGCTGCGCAGTGGGGGAGAGGTGGAGTTAACATGCTGCACAGGTGCATGCAGGTGTTCTGGAAACAACAGGAAGTTTGTTCTTCTAGTTTGACCCACTGATTTGTCCCCATTCATCCACAGCCAGCAGCTGCAGCTGCATCAGTGGCTGTGACACATAGCTCATGGAGGCAATGAATTATCAGCCGAAAGCCTCAGTTTGTGTCAGAAACCACGCCCCTGTGAGTCGCACCTCCATCAGATCTGAAAACAGACATGAAACACCTATTTTTAGATTCACTGTGACTCACATTTCACAAGAAATTATCATTTTTGTCTTATGTCTTATGCTAATAAAACTGGTTAGAAATAGCCTCTAAAAATATGCTCTTTAGCAGTGGTGTTTGGAAACGGGAACTGCTAGTAGCTAATTCAACTATTGGACCAAGCCAAATGTTTCAAATCCCTGTGCTAGGCAGACAGTTTTATTGACTGATGTCAAAATATTTTAAGAGCTTGCTTTTTACCTTGTATTGAACCTTTTATTGTGATTGACTAGAGTAGGGGTTCAAAGCTCGGAGTTGTGTAGTTTTTCCATTTGAAAGTATGTTAATGTTTCTTTCTCACAGTTTGCTGTCAACCCTTTTCTCCCACATGTTGCTTCCCCTCTGTTCTCCTGCCTGTCTTACCTTCACTTGTTGTTCGCTTTGTCTCTTTACATTCATATCTGTCCAAATCTTGTCTCCTCGAAATTACATTTCCAAACTAAACTGCAACAGCGTAAGTGTTTTTATAGGAAACATATTCTCTTGCTGAATTATGTTCACTGGCAATGTATTTTTTGAATGAATGAAGCATGATGTTTAACAGCTGTGGAGTCAGCATCCACTGTCCCATCTCTTCTTTAGATAACAAAATCTCTTTGAATATCAGAATAATAATAATGGAAAACAACTTTATTTATACAGCACTTTTTCAAGACTTACAAAGTGCTTCACAGAAATATGAAAAAAAAAAAATTAGACCAACAAGTGTGAGCACAATAGAAAACGTCCTAAACAGCATTCAACTTAGAGGATCTGACAATAACTGTAGAGGAAAGACAGGGACTATGGAAATCTAATGTGGAAAGATAACTGTGGAACAAATCTGCCATGTAACTGTGGGCAAAGCCATTTAGAGCCTTGAAAATTGTGATTTTGATTAAATGTGAATAAACTATTATTTTTGATGTCACTGTAATTTTTTTTTGCAAATTAAAATGGGGCCAGAATCTTTCTGTGACCTCAACCAGAATCTGCAAGAGTCTTAACAGAACTATGAATGGTTTAATAATGCTGGAGCCATGATTGTTTTACTGTATGGAATTCAGTATCAATGTATTTGCAACTTGGAGAAAACCTTGTTCTGCAATGTTATTCATACTACGTTGTCACTCTGTGAAATTGCGAATAGCCAATAGGATTAGGGGCCTGGCATGAAAATATGACAGAATTTATTTAAATACTAATTTCATACTACAAATAAGGACACAAATGCAAACACATTCACGTGAAAATAGGGGAAATATTGTCTTAATATTTGCAAAGGCAGAAGCTACCGGCGATTTCACATAACCAGGAGGTTTGAAAGTGTTGCAAGGATGACTGGTAGGCGGCTCTTTATTCATTTATCTCTTTGGTCCCTCTCAAACATTAAGTGTGTGTTAATTTAAAAAAAAAAATAGTGAGTGGGTTGGTAGTGGATTACTTGGGGCTCTCGGAGGCCACCTGAGGCAGGGGCCCTATCTAGGGAAGCAAATTTGTAAAGATCAACAGAAGTCAGAGAAAGATGGGGCTGATCTGCCCCCTCTGCTCCTCCTCTTTCTAATGTTCATAGGTTTCCCGGTGGCCAGTGGTCTCTTCAGTGAAATAGAAAGATGATATCCATGCACACTCAGAGATTAGAGAAGTGGCTCTTGAGCTAAGGAGACAATTAAAGCAGCACAGAGAGCAAATATGTCAGAATGAGACTTTCATACAGAGGGAAAGGCACAGGAGGGGAGGAGGATGAAAAAAGAGCAAGGGCCACTAAAGACTGAAGAGGGTTCTGGGTTCGAACCCACCAGCCGGTTGGGGCCCTTCAGTGTGGAGTTTGCATCCCTGTGCATGTGTGGGTTCTCTCCGGCTTCCTCCCACAGACCAAAGTTAGGTTAATTAGCAACTCTTAATTGCCCGTAGGAGTGTAAATGGTTTTCTGTCTTTATATGTTAGTTCTGTGATAGACTGGCGACCCTGCCTTTCGCCTAAGTCGGCTGAGACAGGCTCCAGCTCACCCGCGATAAGCAGTATAGAAGATGAATGAATGAATGCATTACACAGCTGACCTGTTTTATGGGCAGCCATGATAACCTTCCTCCTGTGCATTATGTGCTGTAACCTGGAAAAAAGAATGAAGAATACATGAAATGCATCAAAATACATTCTGCATTTTTTAGTCACGCTCAAGCGCAACACATGGCTTGTGTCGTAATTAAAACAAGCCATGTTACTATAAATTAATTAATTAATTAATGCTGTTTTTGTTAAGTATCCGATTGTACATATTATATCATTATCTAATATGTATCTCTATCTTTACTCTACTTACTAATCTAATAATTGAATATTGACACACTACAATAGCAGTTTCTTTTCCCACTTAAATGCTGTATTATTGTGAATTGCTCCAATGTGGTACTAATCTGATGTTGCCTTGATTAATATGAATTACAGAGATTTGATAACCTCTGAGGTTAAAGTGATCCAAAAAAGAATATTATAACAACATTAGTGGCTTTAATTATTTCTCAGGCTGATTTCAAATCAAACCTCAAATAGAATAGTTTTGGTGAAACTGTGAAAACATCTTCACAAATATAGAAAAAAGTTCAGTTTGAATTTTGCTGTAGAAATGAAACATTGACATTGTGGAGAGACATAACACCAAAGGCAATTCATAAATATGAAAATATTTATCGAACAATTATAAAACCATGATGTTGTAGCCCCTGTGACCTCCACACATTCTCTCGTCACGTCTTCCAAGCAGAAGCATCATGATTTATAAATGGCAGCAGAATAAATATTTCCGTGTCATGATATGAGAGAACGCTGCAGTGTCCTCAGCTTTCTCAGCCAAGGCCGGGGCAGTTAGAGGAGATTACACGGTGACCTGGCATGTAACCTCATCAGACACACACACACACACACACTCCCCCCTGACACATATGTAGACTACAGGGTGCTGGTTGGTTATCATGTATAACTCATGATGTACATCTATGCACACCTATAACTCACACTGTATCTCAGTGTATGCATTCCCTTTTTAACTACCCCCCTCCACACACACACACACACACACACACACACACACACACACACACACACACACACACACACACACACACACACACACACACACACACACACACACACACACACACACACACACACATATACCCACATCCACGCCCACACGGACTTGGACACCCACTGATGTAATGCATTCCCCAGCCAGCCCCTTACCCAACACACACTGGTTCACACAAAGATAGAAGTGCAACCACACACTCACACACACACACACACACACACACACACACACACTGGCCTGAGTATTGATGTAATATAAATGACGCGTAGCTCTAACCCTGGCCAGTAGTAGTCAAGGCTAATTTAAGACGTGCCCAGGCCCATAAAAATCAGATCTGTGGTTGTCTGCTGCATTCAGTCTGGACTGTCTTTCTGGCCTTGTGACAACCCCCCTCTCTGTTATTTGCTAAATAGAAGTGTTTGTCCACTCTTGGAAATGAGCCCTGGACTCAAAATCTGTCTTACAATAGCAGTTAGGTTTGAGTGAACCTACATAAACAGCTGTTCATGTCACATCTGCTCTTGTCTTCCTCTATAAAGCTGAGAGAGCAGAGTTTACGGTTGATGAGAGCTCGCCCTCTGAGGTAGAAAATATTCAGGAGCCAGATATTAATATACAGCAACAGTTTATTAACATTGTGAATTGAAATGAAGATATTAATACACACATTTGACATTTATCGTGCATGGTCCAACATATGTTTTCAAGGGCAGATGGTGATGAATTTATATTGATGAGCCACAGCCTTAAAACAGGTGACTGGTTTTAATGTCATGACTGAGTTGAGCCATGAAGCTGTAGAAAATAATTTAATCTACAAATTAGGTTTCAAATCAAATCAAATTACTAATGATTCTGAAATAACTAAAACAGATGCACCCCAATCAGTCTCAACAATAAAAACAGTCACCGATTTTAATGCATGTTGCTGATTGGTTCACATTTCCTCTAAGATTAAATGACATGCAGTTGCTCCATGTCCTCCAGTCATTAAAAAAAAGTGTTTATATAATGTGATAAAGGTTTGTTTACGTCTAGGCACAGACACAAGTTTATTGTCGTAAGGTTTCAATTATTACTTTGTTAAAACTTCATCATGGCTGTGATAATAGGAATTGAGCTTGGTCGTGGTTAAAATAAAACAATACTGGCTGAAGATGGGAACCGAGCTGCCAGTCTAAGAGTTTTGTCGCACAGTTACTATTTATGAGTTTTGGTAGACTTATTACTGGTACCAGAAAGATCGACCATATCTCACCTGTACTGGCTACTCTTCACTGGTTACCAGTTAAATATAGAATTCAGTTTAAGATACTTTTATTTGCTTTTAAAGCATTGCATGGATTAGCACCTGATTACATCACAGAACTCCTCACCCCCTATTCCACTTCTCGTCTGCTCAGATCCACTGACAAGTCACTGCTGTTTATCCCACCTACAAAACTAAAAACAAGAGGTGACAGAGCCTTTTCAGCTATTTGGTCCCAAACTATGGAATAGTCTCCCACAAACAATCAGATCTTCACCCTCCACAGACATCTTTAAAACTCAGCTAAAAACTTATCTTTTCTCTCTGGCTTTTAATTCAGTCTCATGAGAACCTCCCATAGGCCTACCATTATTCCCACTCACTTGTTGTTTTAATGTTTCTTTGTGTCTGTCCTGTCTTTGTTTTAACTAATCTTGTATGTAAAGCACTTTGGTCAACATCTGTTGTTTTTAAATGTGCTCTAGAAATAAAAATGACTTGACTTGACTTGACTTATTATTATGTTGTTGTACTGTCAAGAAGCAGTTGCCGTAGTTGTATCTAGCTCAGGCATTGGCAATTGAGTTTCACTTACATCAGTTCAGTTGTTTCTTGAATTCATTTGATGGCAGTCAAAACATAAACCGTGACATGACCGAAAAACCAACTTGCAAGATCAGCGCCTTCGACCCGGTGTCCCAGATCTCATCTTGCGAGTAACATATGGCACTATATGACACAAACACGCCCAGTAATCAGTAATCTCTTGTCAACGTTACCCGCCTCGGTAGACATCATGGATGAATGCGCATGGCCGGGGGGGAGTGTGGGGGGTTAGCGGTGAGTTTTTACGGCAGTGAAAATATGCACTTCGAAACTGTAGGGGGAGCTCCGTAGAGAAAATAAGCGACCAAAACAGCAAAGTGACCAGACTTGGAGAGTTCCCCTTTAAGAAACTGAAATTGCAACTGGAGTTTGTGGGTTTTGAGTGATAAATTGAACTTGTGTTATGTATCACCCGTCATATGGCCTTAAAGTCTGCTGAGTAAGTAAAATTTGGAACCTTTCAGAATAAAGGATAGCTGCAGGTTGAAATGGAAACCAGGTGCTGTCCAGCTGATACAGAGCAGCCTGATGTGACCCTGTCTGTTGGTCACTCTCAACATGTGGGTGAAGGTTTAGAGATCCCTGTTTGATTCCACCGGTGGCCCTTTGCTGCATGCCATCCCCTCTCTCTCTGCCTTCCCATTTCCTGTCTCTCCCAACTGTCCTATCAATTAAGGGCAAAAAGCCTTAAAGAATTTTTTTTTAAGTTGTAGGGGCTTCTGTGTGTGTGTGTGTGTGCGCACCTCTGTAGGTCTGGAAAACACAAGTAAACATAATCCACTGCCAATACAGAAACTGTGTTTGCCTCTGCAATTTGCATGCGTCACTTTTCTCTTTCTCCCCCGCCCACTGCCCCCCACCCCCACACATACACACACACGGCACATATAAAGTCATCCCTATAGCCCCTCTGCCCCTGCCGCTTGTATAACCATGAGTATCTGTGGGCCAGACCAACAGAGGCTGCTGCGTACACAACCCGGGAGAACTGACAATGACTCATTTAGAAAGAGAAAATTTAGACAAAACTTAAATACGCTCCGTAATCAAGATGGATGTCTCTTTCCCTCTAATTGAGACCCTGCAGATTTGCTCCATTTTCCTAAATTAAATTCTGGTGTCAGGTATAATTACTGGTGGGAGATCTTTTCAAAGCACGAAAATCATGAAAGAATATAGACTCAAAAAATGTTTCCAAAACAACAGAAAGAAAAATCCCCACCACCCCCGTCACTCGGGAAATAGAGGAGATGGAGTGAATTGTGCAGCATCTACAGCGACCCTGTTTCACTCTGCAAAAATTAAAGATTAACATGAGTAAATATCTAGATTTATAGAATTAAAGATCAGAAACGATGCAGATATTTGGAGATGTAGCTGGGGAAATTAAATGTTGCTCTCTTTTTCGCAACCATCATTTCAGTGGCTTAGCAGAGTAAATGTGGTTGATTAGAAACATAGCGACTGAGACACCTGTAAAAAAAAATATGGAGAAAACTCCTGACACCTGTGCTCTGCTGCGCAACACAGTTCACAGCAGATGAGAATAAAAAGAAAGTATTAAAAAAAAGTCTCCTTCTCAGACCACAATTGTATTATGAGCGAGTCAATACCAGATGTGATTCAAAGGTCTAAGCCATGGCGGGGCTGTTTGTGCTTTAGTCCACAGCAGGTGATATGCATATCCTGTTATGGTATTCAAATGTTCCCTGGCTGGCAGAGAATGGCATTTGAATAAAGTGTGAGCTCTGACTCTGTCTGACTCTCTGCCTTTTCTCATTCAGAGGCCTGAGAGACAGCAGAAATGTCACAGCTGCATCTTTTTATCATCTTTTTCAAGGATTTTCCCGTTTATCTTACTGCCTTTGTGGCTCTTGACCTACATAATTTCACATAAGTTATAGAAGAAAAGTGACTGATTTATGAAAGATGTACTATACAGTAAATGCTATGTTATATTTCAGCTGTTTGAGTCCAATTATGCAGGACTGGTTGTGGTTTTTGGTCTGCATGTGGATTTGCTCCAAGGCTCAACACCACAGCCTGGGGCATTCTTCCACTGGCTCCGCAGTTGTTCCTCATTCCAGTGTTTTCTCTTCATTATAGCTTCTCTGTGTCTTACAAAGTCCCAGTTGTCTGTGTAATAGCCTACTTGCATTTAACATGTACATGCAGTAGTCACCGAACAAGATCTCTGAACTGGACCTGAATGAAAGTAAAGATCTACCTGATGTAACGCTTAGTAAAAAAGACCCACGCTGTATTTCACACTTGAGGTCTCTTTGTTTTGGCTATCTGTGAATTACATAAAGTGTTAACGTCCAGCTTTAAATTGATTCAAACATAAATTTACTGTAACTAGAACACAGTTTTATAAAACATCACGCTTTCAAATCTAACTAAATATAGAATTTCATAAGGCATGAAGTCTATTTTTGCAGTTTTGTAAGGAAACGTCTTTGCTCATGTTGGACTTAAAAAGATATATGATAATCGGGACCATTGTTCTGCTTATGAACTGAAGCTCGGCAAGTTTCAACTCGGCAACAAGGTAAAAATAATTTCCTGTTCCTGTTCTGAGTGTAAATTGTACATTTCATGGGGCCTCGTCCATTTTGGTTGGGCCAAACCTGCAAGGCCATATTTGCTAATTGGTTTGATTGATTCGGTCGTCAAGTAATAACGGGTGGCGCAATTCTGCTGTTGCAACCCACATTGTGGTGGGCCCCTGACCTGCAGCTTTAATGAAAGATATAAAGCCCCGCCCCTTTTGCATCGTTATTTTTGGTGCACTCAGCTACTAGTTTTTCTGTTGTTCTCCATACTGGAAAACTGATAAAGACCTACCAGACAGGTCGACAACCCCCGAATGTACAGTATCAATGGATTTGTTAGTGATAGAGTACAGTGCATATGGTACACACATTAACAACTGTGAGGAAACTGGGTCACTGCAGGAAAAA
This sequence comes from Trachurus trachurus, assembly GCF_905171665.1. Classification (NCBI taxonomy): domain Eukaryota; kingdom Metazoa; phylum Chordata; class Actinopteri; order Carangiformes; family Carangidae; genus Trachurus; species Trachurus trachurus. Next base: position 21,887,755 of record NC_139896.1, on the reverse strand, counting down.
AAACAAGCAGAAGCTGCAGTTTTATAAGATGTATTACATTTTGAGCATTGTTAGCAGCATAAGTGTTGTGGTGCTACAGAGACGTCTGGTGAAGAGTGAAGGAAATGAGTGAGAAGAAAAAACACATCGCTGCTTCCTTCAGTTTTTTTTTTTTTTTTTTTTTGGAACTCTTTATTTCTTTTATGCGAATACATTTTTTTAATCTATTTTCTTAACCACTTCTCCTCAAACAGGGATCTCTTTTTTTGAACCTCTTAAACATTAAAAACAACTTAATGAACCAACAGAGACCCACAGCAGAATGATCAATAACAGAGCATGCTACTTCAAGAAAGATAGTCCGATATACTTAGGAAGTAAAGAAGAAAAATCAATAGATTATGAATATATAGATTCACTATAGGATAAGACTGTAGCTCTGCTCCCCTATCGTCTTTATTGTGTCTTTTTGTTCACATCTTCCCACTGGCCCATGTTTCCGTATCGCTGTCTGTCTGTCCGTCTTTCCGTCTGTCAGGGGGCCGGCGTCTGATTCTTTGAGCACATTGCGCGACTCTTTCAGTGACTGCCACCACTCGCTCTGATTCATTGTCATGGAGTTGCTGAAGACCTTTTTAAAAGCAACTCAAAACTGGGATTCAGGCTATTTTCCTCAAACTCACCGCTGCTGCTCAGCTGAATTTTAAAACCATTTGACTCCTCAGTGACTGTTTTCTGCACTGACACTGAAAGTACCTAAACAGTACGTGTCAACAGCGTCGTCTCCACTCTGCCTTCCCTCCCTCCCTCCCTCCATCCTTCCTTTCTTCCCCTGTGAACATTAACAGAGAAATTATGCCAATATTTCACGCACTCACATGAATGCCACAGCACTCTATTCAGCTCACAATTACAGGGGAGGGCAAATGTATGCAGCCTCATGGTTTTGCAGTCTGCTCGCTGTTGCAAGGCTTTCTAATCTGGCACTGCTGGCCAGGAGGAAAACCCTGTCTCTCCCATCTTAAGGCACTGAAAGGGAACGGAGTCAAGTGGCGCAAAGGATTTTGGATCAGCTCTCGTGGCCGTTCTGAGGGTCATCCAAGTTACTGAAACATCTGATTAAAGGATGTTTTTAAAGAAAATAGAATTGTGTTTTCATGCGGCTCGGAAACAAATAAGCTCATTTTCCTCCCGCCTGTGCAAACACTCCATCATGTGAATGTTTCCCTGTTTCTTCCTCATTTCTTTTTCTTAGTTTATCTTCATTTGACTGACAGAAGAGTCGCACCGTGTTTTGTATTGTGTGTGTGTGTGTGTGTGTGTACGTGTGTGCCTGCTGTGAAGAAATGGAGCATCACTGAGCTTCAGACACAATTCATTCTCATCACCATCCGTTACTAATTCACCAATGTTTCTGTTGTTTTCTCTCCACTTGGATGCTGTTCATTTAATGGATGTGTGTGTGTGTGTTTGTGTGTGTCTCTCTGTCCGGCGTCCTTTTTTATATGCTCATGTCCAAGCGACATTTGTGACAGTGTGTATGAGCCAGACGGAGTCAGCCTTTTCCGAGTCTCTGTGTGTGTGTGTGTATGTGTGTGTCTGTGCGTGTGTGCCTGTCTGTCCTGTAAGCCTAGCTGTGTGTAAGTGGTTTTGGCAGGCCTGTCTGTGTATGCAGGCAGCACATGTTTTCCGCTCTATTTGTGTCTGAGTTTGTGTATTTGCCTGTGTATGCATGCCAACGTGTGTGTGTGTATGTACGGCTGTGCTCACACATTGCTCTGTGCTTCTGCTTGTGCACGTGCAATTTGTTTGTGTGTGTGTGTGTGTGTGTGTGGTCAGCAGTGACTAAATATGACAAGGTCACTACTGTCATTTTACCTGTCACGCAAAACAAACACAAACCCTGGGATCTACCAGGATGAAATATATACAATTTAAAGCATGAAACACACACACACACACACACACAAACACACACACACGTTGACTGACTGCATGTAAATGTTAAGTACACAATGCAAATAGCTCAGCCTCCTGAGGGATTGGTTTGCAGGATGTTCGTTCTACACACAAGGAACCTGATTGGACAGCAACATTGTTGTCAATGCTAAACGTTTGTCAGCCTCTCTACATTGTTCTCTAATGGGTGGGTGGGAGTAGGGACAGGGGAGGTGCCTTTGGAATGTCAATTTATAGCGAACAGAAAAATGTGCAGGTGTGTATGGCTGCCCATACGGGACAAATATAAAACCACCCTTCATCATATGCAAGAGCATCCCCTACTTGTGAACATGGCGTCCAATTCTGGTGGTTAGACGTAAGTGTAAGCTCACAAAATATTATTCATAAATTCCCACACTTTGTATGACCCAGTTTCACACAAATTTCTATACAGATTAGTGATGCTGTTTCATATCAAAAGGTCAAAGGTCAGTTTTACTAGAATTAAAAATAGTTTGCTTGTTCACAACCTGGTGATGTGTATTTTGCCCTGGTAATGTTGTCATAGTAAAATTCATCTCTTCTGGAGTAAAAAATAACTACTGATAGAATTAACGGTGCGACAGCCGTCAAAAAGACTGACACGGGACACAGCCTCTATGTTTAGGGGGTCTTTTCTAAATTGTGCCACTTTTAGCCCTCAGATGTTCAGTGACGACGGCCTCTGCTCGACACTATACCGTTGACGCTTAGTGAGTGAATCAAGCCGCTGACGCCAGCAGCAGTTTAACCCGGACCTGAATCTCAAACACTGAAGGCATTAGCTGAAGGGGGAACTTTATCTTCCCAGTGCCTGCTTTCTACAGATACTTTCTATTTTAAGCTTTGTGTTGCCGTCGTCAACACTTTGGCTTTTCCTTGCAAAAAACTGCTGCAGCTTCAGCATCCTGGCCTCACTTCCCTTGGCAGCGTTAGCCATAGCATCCTAGCATTAGTCCGTCCACGTAATTACAGTGATTATCAGGAGCGGCGGTTGGATGGAAGAGACTTATGGCAGAAAATGACCTCCCTCTCCCTCCCTCTCTCTCTGTTTCTGCATTTCGCTCACTCCTTCCTGTTGTGTGCTCCCTTTCTCTCGCCCACTCTCGCTCATCCCCTTTGTCAGAGTTTAAAGGGATAGTTCAACATTTTGGCAAATTGGCCCATTGCCATAATCGCTATAGTCATAGCAGTAGGTTCATTACCTTTAATTGTAGGTGTAAGCTATTTTCAGTACGGCGGAGCGCAGCAGCTGGCTGCTCAGAGCTACGCTGGAATTTCTTGGTTTCCCTCATTAAACTCATCAAATTCAACATCCCAAAACTCCACAGCGCTTTTGTAGACAAGTTGTGACCTGCACAACCACCACGCTATGAGATAATGACGGAACGATACGAAACGGAGCCGTTTTCGAGGTAAATACAGGGTAAATACGGAGACTGCTTGCTGAAAAACTGTCCCTGAACGCAACGCGCATCAGCGGTTTTGTACGAATTTACCTCGAAAACGGCTCCGTTTCGTATCGTTCCGTCATTATCTCATAGCGTGGTGGTTGTGCAGCTCACAACTTGTCTACAAAAGCGCTGTGGAGTTTTGGGATTTTGTATTTGATGAGTTTGATGAGGGAAACCAAGAAATTCCCTTAGCCTCCATAGCGTAGCTCTGAGCAGCCTGCTGCTGCGCTCCGCTGTACTAAAAATAGCTTACACCTACAATTAAAGGTAACGAACCTACTGCTATGACTATAGCAATTATGGCAATGGGCCAATTTGCCAAAATGTTGAACTATCCCTTTAAAGAGTCTAAATAGAAACATAAAATTTAAAACCACTTTTTATCTTTTCTTTTCTCCCTTCTTCCCTTCTTCCCTACGTTCTCTTCTCTCTCTCTCTCTCGCTCTCTCTCTCTCTCTCTCTCTCTCTCTCTCTGTCTCTGTCTCTGTCTCTGTCTCTGTCTCTCACTCCTCTTCCCCCTGCCTTTAAATAGAGGCTGGTGTCACTGAGACATCGCACACGCACGCACACACACCAATAATGACATCACTCCTCCCTCTCTCTCTCGTTCTTTCTCTCTTTCTCTCCCGTTCCACCATCCCATAGCCTACTATGACATCATCGTCTGATGCCATTTGTCACAATATACACACACCCATGCCAGCTGCACTTACACACACTTGGTGTATTAAAAGCCACATGGACACAGAAACACACACACTGTAGCACACACACGCACAAACACACACACACACACACACACACACACACACACACACACACACACACACACACACACACACACACACACCACTTGACTAATGCATGCATATAACACCCACTTAAGCAGGATATGGAAAACTAAAGTAATACATGGGAATGCAAAAAATATAACTAGCTTTTTAGTGGCCTTAAGTAAACACTATTTCCCATAAGCCCACAGGGCGGACATGTCTGTAATAACAGCAGAACACAAGTTATTAGACAGCAGAGGTCACAGCTGAAGAAGGACTTTGGTGAGTTTTATGGATGTTGGTGAAACCAAGTTACTGTGATTGAAGTAGCTTCATTATTTGAGTAGCCGGTTTTATGGGAGCTGTAGTTTTTATGTGAAAACAAATGATGTGTTGTTTAACTTCATTAGAATAACTAGAACTTGGAAAGTAAACCTCAGGAACAATTCTGAAAGAACAATTAAAGCTAAAGCTAAAGAAGAAAGTAACGGCCCAAGGAACTATATGAACTGACATTATCACTTTGGCTCTCTATCAGAATAAAATGCCCATACGCAGCTCTCTCTCTCTCATGGTGGTTTGGTCTTGAATCTTTATATTAGAGAGAGTAAGGAAAGGGGGAGTAAGAGAGGGGGGAACAACACGCAGCAAAGGGCTGCCGCAGGGGTGGAATTGAACCCATGGGCCACTGCAGCGAGGACGATAGCCTCTGTTCATGGGGCGCCTGCTCTACCAACTGAGCTATATGACGTCTCTTTCTGTCTTTTTTTTCAGATCTTACAAGCGTGTCGACCTTGACATGGCCGCTGACCATTAACCGGTGACATGATTTAAATCACCCGGCCGTAGTTTTTAATCCAATCAGCTTCCAAGAGTGAGTTGTTGGCTCAGTGTTTTAATCCAATCAGGCTTTAGAGAAATGAGTTGTTGCCAGCCAGAATCAATCAGACCCTGCCCACCAGGTAATCAAATCCAATACAATGATTTACCGTATGGCCTTGAAATAGAATCTTGTGCCTCCCTTTGTTTTTCTCCCATTCTCTTCTTTTTCTTATTCTTCTTCCCTCTCCATCTCTTTCTTTCTCCTTCTTCTCAGTTTTGTATTCATGTACACGCAGACTTCCCCTTTCTCTCTTCAGAACAATTTCCCTCACTTGTTTTCAAGGCAGTGACATGAGTTGGCTGATGAGTCCTGGGGGAAGCAGGTCATCACTGAGAGGGAGGACAGCGTGCAGACTTATCAGGGGGTAATTTAGAAGACAAGTTCTGGATTTTGTCCACAACTATCCACTGCTAGAATATGTGTGCTGAATCAATATGGTGGTGACAGTCATGGGGGACGGAGAGCACCTGATGTTCCTTTAGGGGCGTTAATAGCGGTAATCACAGTCTGAGATTATATCTAGTTTTAAAATGAATCAGAATCAGAATCAGAATACTTTATTGTGCCAGATATCATGGTATTGTTATTTCTTTCACTGGCTCCTCTCACAACTGTATGTGTTTATCAGCATAAATGTTGTTAATGTTTCTTTCTATAAAAAAACAACTTTCAGATAAACAGGTCATCTACGCAGCAGGATGATATGACCCATAGTTACACTTTGTTGTTTGATGACATCTAGTGGCCATAGTAATAAAGACAGGAACAGGGAAAGGTCGTTAGGGGTGACGACGCACGAAGAGTGACAAAATCCTTGCTTGGAGGAGGATGGGTCAGCAAAACTCAAAAAAAGAATGACACAGTAGAGCGGTGTTTGACTGAAACCAACGCTTCAAAGTTGACCACTTTGCTATTGTTTTGTCACCATGACAACAAAGATCATTTTAAGGATGAGGACGTACTTAACCCGGTCCACACTCTTTTCTGAAACATAACCAAACCATGCTGCTGTTGTTACAGATGTGTGGTAATAATGATAACTGAGGTTTGGTACGCATTGACAGCCTGTAGGGGGCAGTATTTCAGGAGACACTCTCATGATCACATCGTAGGGTTCCCACGTCGTTGTTCAGGTAGAAGGACAGACTTTTTCTGCTCATCTGCCGAACTAAATATGAAGCACACTACACCAAACTAGATCAAGGGTAACCGGTGATCTGCTGGTAAGTCTTTACGACTAGAGAATAATATAGAAAAACCAATCCATCCTCAAGAATATGTGCGCTGTACATAAAGACTTCCGTAACTGCTGTGAGAGAATATAAAAGGGGCAGAGCTTTATTTCTGTCATTCAATCTTCTACTCCACCTTTCACCACAATGTTGGTTGCATTAGCAGAGTAGCGCTGTCTGTGGTTTTATTCACTGACTCCATAGGCAGTGGAAGAAGTAACAATAGAAAAATCAGGACTGTACAAATAAACAAACATATTATGCCTGGCGGTTTTAACCCAACCATAATGTAGGAGGCCCCTTGAAAATATGAGAAAACATATTTCTTATACCTGCTCTGAGAGTTTAGTTGTTGTTTGCAGCATCACAGTTGTAGCCTACTCCCTGACAATGCTGGAAAATGGAAAATGTGATCACAAGTTAAACCTTTACAAGTTTCAGTGACTAAGCAGCAGAACAGTTAACAATGGAACTGAATAAGATTTCAAAGTGCAATTGTTAAAACAAGAAGCTGTGGCTTTCAAATTGTGGTTACAGTCCGCGATTGCATTCATTTAAAACTGGATTTGAACATTTGTGATTCAAATACAGTTACAGTAGTCCAAAGAAAGAGGCCTCAAGTTAAAAAGGACTCTCTGGGTCCTTGTCTCTTCATACAGTATCACAGCAGATCTTTACGTTCGAGGTCAGGGATTGTTGGCTGAAAAAGGTCGGTGATCACTGTTGTAGATAATGAGCAGCGTGTCAGCTGAGCCAAGATAAATGAACAGTCATTTACAACAGTGATTAATATTGTAGCTCCAGCTAGTCAAACACAGTCATGTCATGTCATCTCATCTCATCTGAGCTGAGGCTGTTGAAAGCTAAACAATTTTGTTTTCTGTTGGTTTAAGTGATCAAGGTTGAGTCAACAGAAGCTCTTTGCTCTCTGTCTTGGATTAGGGAAAGATGTTGGTTTCTGATACATGTAAACAAACAGGTTGCATCTGTATTTCTGTATGAAATCAGACCAAAATTTTTATGATATGGTTTAATCAAGCTACAGTCACTGCATTTTTTAAAGCAAAATGTGTATTTTGAATGTATTTTACACAATTTGACTCCAATCCTCTGCTTTCTGGAACTTTAGCCTTTTTTTCTACTTCTCTAGGTAGTAGCCTATTTTTTGATGTAGTGCTTTTTCCTTCTTGGATGATTTATGAGATTCCTGCATTTCATTTTACTGAACTGAATCTTTAATGTATTAGTTTCAATATGTTCTTGTATAATATATATTTTTCTATTTTAGCCCTTTCCACAGAGGCATGTATCTCGGAGCAGCTGAGAATAGGCACAGTTTATGTTGCTTTTTGTGCTCTGTGATGTTTATATGACAAGGTTGCGTGGAATGCAAACACTGTATGGATGTGTAGTCTGACCTTTGTCCTCAGAGACTAATCACCTTCCCACTCAAAGGACAACTGTAAAAATTGAATGATTCACCATGTGAGGATGAGCTTTTCTGAAAGTTGCCATAATGTGACCGAATGAACATATTATTTTCCCTGCAATGTTAGTAATGCAAGCACATAGAGGCTGACCTCATGCTTGGCTGATTCATGGCATATTCCCCCGAGTCCATTTCTACAAGGACAGGTCCCCAGGGATGTTGACTGTTGGTGTGTGTATGTGTGTGTGTGTGTGTGTGTGTGCGTTCGATCATATATGAATTTAAGGGGGATGGGTAAGCCAGGTTTTTAATGCCATGCTGAAGCATTTGAAAGAGGTTAAATAATTCATATGTCCTGTATTTGTAACTCTCTTTCTCTCTCTCTCTCCCTCTTTCCACCACACAAACACACAGTCTCACACACAGAAAAATGCATAATATTTCCTTTCAAATACATGAACTCATGCGGCCAAGCTCATGCACACACTCGAGTGCACACAAGTGGACAACACACAAGAGTGCAGACAGTTTTCCATACAGTGACATGGTTTGTGAAGTCCACACACACACGCACACACTTGACCGATGCTCTGAAGAAATGAATTCATGTGAAAATGATGAAACGTTTGTTTTGACACCTCCTTCACCTTCACTGTCTCAGACCAGGCGGGCATACGAAGACTCTTCCTTCTTCTCCTTTAGGATTCGTCTTTCTGTCACTCTCTCTATCCCTCTACTTTTATCCTCCCTCTCCAACTCTCATCAGCTTTCTGTTGTTTCTCAGGTGGTCTCTCTGAGGTGTGTGTACATCCGTTGGTGTGTGTGTGTGTGTGTGTTTTTTTGTGTTATGTTGTCGTGAGGAGCTGCTCGTCTAGTGTGCCAGACAGCCCGCATCGCGTTTGTGACCTACTTTGGTAGTGTGTATTTTTTATGAGCCGGGGAGATGCAGACGCTCACACTGCAAATGGAGATGCAGACATAACGCGCCATAGATGCGCAGAAATACTCATTTCAGCGTGTGCAAACACAACAACACACACACATGCTCATATACTCAGATGTTCTAATATGAAGAAAACGCCCATTCACATACACCTCTGTTTATTCATCTGTATATCACCTTATGCCAGTTGGGCTCCCGGTTGGCATAGAGACAGATGCCTGAAAGAATTCTCTCCAGACTGCACACGCATAGAAACATAAAAACACACACATTGCTAAAGGAAAATAGCACAAGCTTACACAAACAATGATCAGAGTGTTTGACACACATGCATGTACAGATGTGTACATACATACACCTCAACAAAGACACACTCACAGGAGAGAGGAAACATCTCTTTAGTATGCAGCAGCAGCGACTGAAGTCCACTCTCCTTTTGCTGTTTTTCCTCTCAGTTTTCAGAGGAGGGGGTTCGGGGTAAAAGGAAATTCTTAAGCATCATCACGCTTGAGTGGCATTTCCATTGCCAAAAGCTTATTTAATTCAGGCCTCTAAGCTTTTTTAAACAGAGTTCCCAATTATTTTTTTAAATTACCACACTGACTTGTTGACTAGCTTCTGACACTTGAGAAATTATGTTAATTTCCACACCTCTTATTGCACCGGAGTCGTTTTACTCCTGCGGTGCTTTCTGAACACCGCTCAAGATGTTGAATCAATGAAAAGGCTTGTAGGCCTCGTGGCTACGGAGCCAAACACACTGGTAGTTTACAACCGAAATAATCTAACAGCGACATCACGCACACATAAATGCACTCGGCTCTGAGCTTCGGCTGCACTTACACACACTTACACACACACAAATGCAAATGAGAGCACATCAATCAATGGCCATTCACCTATATGAAGCTTCACTACAGTCTCACTCTGTGCCTGACCTCAGACCTCATCAATATAAGTCTGGTACAAACATAAACTTGAGTGTGGGCCTGTGCATGAACTAAGAAATGAGGAGCAGCATTCACTGAAGTCACCATCGGGATGAAGTGTGTGTAATAATGCACATACTGTATCTGTAAAACGAGTTACCCATAATTCCTCTCAGCCTTACAGTAGTTGTGTATTGTGGTTTATATTATTATATTGGTTTGTATGGCATCACCATAGTGGCGGAGTTGTGTCCTTCAGTGGGAGGAGACCCGCTGCATGCAGGGAAACGGGGAGCGGGGCGAGCCATGGCAGCAACTGAACTTTCAAATATGATCTCAGTCAACAAATTAACTTAACAAAAAAATGAGACTGGTTGTGATACAGCAGCCTTTGTTTGTGACAATAAAATAAGAGCACAAACAGGGTGTAGAGACTTATCTGTGGGGCCTTTTAGCCTTGAGCTGAAGTGACAGGTCTGAGCAGTTGTATGTCTGTAGAGATTCAGATCACAGATTGTGATACATCTTAAAAGACTGCATTTAATTTATTGATCTGTCAGTATTTTTCTGATCTTGATGTTAAGGTAGTTTGTTATTGCACCAGAAACCTAGAAAATACAAGTAGTCTTTGACCCATTGAGCAGTAATTGTCTGAACCACTAGCCAGAAACACATTAGCTGGAGTTACTAAGTCTAATCTATATTATGGAAAACACTGATTGACATTGTGGATCAACAGTAGGCTGAGTGTTAATGCTTGTGGATCCAGTAGAGTTTGATTAGCGCTGCCTCCATGCTGGCTTTGGGCTCCTTTGTCCTGCTGCGCTTTGTCCCATTTTTTCCTCTAATTTCTTCATCTTCGTCTGCTGAGTCATATTCACCACATCACAACATGACACACAAGCTCTCAGACATTGAAAGGCTATTTGTTGCATTACATGATGTACGACGCTGTCGACACAGGTGGTACAGTTGTAGAGATGGTGTGGATTACATAACATACATGTCATAAATACTTCCTCTCATATTTTTTCTTCTTTCTATTCCCCACAGCACTGAACGAGAACGAGGAACAACAATAAAACCTGCCCCTGACGCCAGCTCCGCCAGTACCTTCCCGCTGTCCAACCCCCCCTGAACCCGGCCTCCCCTCACCCCTCTCTGCAGCTGCCACGGTTCCTCACCGGGTTCTCCGAAGGGTTCTCTGTGGTGTTCTGGAAAGCTCCATACGCCTCGGGGCCTCAGACCTTCATGCGTCTCCCAGCGGCAGATTCCACCCACACCTCCACCCACCACACCACCACTACCATGAGCTGTGAACGGGAGTTTGGAGACGGGGCCATGGGAGTCACGCTCACACTCCGCCTCCTTATGCATGGAAAGGTGAGGAGGGAGGGAGGGAGGGAAAAAGTAGGAATGAAATGACAGATGAACAGATGGAATTCACAATACTTAAAGGATCTGTCATGAGATCATAGTCTAGATTTTTCATCTTATTTCCAACAAATCCCCTTGAAAGTCCAAAACAACACTGAATTACTCCTAGTAACAAATAGGCTACTGTGTTTGTACAAAGCCTGATCTGATTCCTCTGAGCCATAGAGCTCCACTGTTTTCCACAAACTATTTAAGCTTTCTATTCTTCTCTTCTCCTGTGTTTTATTTCTATATTTCTATATATTCTATATATTTTATAAGTGTTGATCCATGGGAAGATATAAAAAACCATCTCAGTGTATGTTTACATCTTTCTCTCTCTCAACAAGTCAGTGCTTGCCTATCAGAGGTGAGGCTCTGAGCCTCTTCTCTTCTGATTGGCTGACCTCGTGTTAGAAATAGAGATGATTTCAGGTAAAACAGAGAAACCAAATCCTGCAAGGGTTGGATGGTGGGTCCAGGTGGGAGGGGCTTGGTTCCTACTTTGTTGTGACATCACAAAGTCATAGAAGGTCCTACGGCTGGTTTAAAGGCTCAGATTCTGAATTCGGGAAACTAGATTTAAAATGTTTAAAAACCACACAAGCCAGATTTTAGAATCTCTGTGACATGTTCCTTCTTTTACTATCAACACCCACACACACAGTAGGATATCAGTTAGCCTTTATTTAATGAAGCTGTATCGTTGTGTTGGTAGGGAAAGTCTATAACACTTTGTTGGTCTTGGTCTTCTAATGGGATTAGCTGATGTTGAAAAATCACTGATTAATGTCTGACCTTATCCTACATACATGTGAAAAGCAAAGTCAAACAAAACAACCTAGTAAAAAGGCAAAATAGAGGATTTATTTTCAGCACTTTACAAAATTAAAATCAAATTTGTAAAATTTCTGTGCAAAAATTTGATTAGATGGTGTAATACATGCCCTCATGACAACACGCTGTTTTTGTAACAATAAAGATGTGATAAGAGATTCTGTTTGTCTCATTTTATGTGTTCATCTGTTACCATAGTAACATTTTCCATTTGTGTTTCTTTCCTCAGGAAGTGGGAAGCATTATTGGCAAGGTGAGTTACTCTTTGTAGCTTTTCCATCTGTTCTGTATCTGTACAAAACAAAACAAAAGCATTGTTTAGTGCATGCAGAAGACGAAAGCATAAATATCAGGCAGTTAAAATGACCACACACTGTTGATTTTACAACCGAATAAAATAAATCAGAGAGGATCTGGGTAACTGCCATTAATTAGAATTTCTGAGCCGCATTAGAAATCATTGTAACACATTAAAGCAGAAGTAAGCGGAATATTTGTGTTAATATAAGTCTTAAATAGTTTTATACCATGGTCTGGGTGAATCCTCGATTCTGATTGGCTGCGGGGTGTCCATTAAAAAGTGATAATGGACACCCATAAAGATGTTCCGGTCAAATTGCCTGATTACGTTCTAAATATTACTGCGCTGGCTCAAACGCTTGTTGGTAACCACGGCAAAGGACACTCGGACCATAACAACTTTTTTTCAGCGCATCACGGCACTGGAGTCTGTAAACACACAAGCGGTAAGAAGTGCACTGGCCCTCTGAAAAACTTTGTGTCACGTAACATTTAAGCCATCACCTCACCATCAGGCTGTGGCAGAGTCACTGGCTGCACGCTGCGGTCACAGCGGGTCCCTCTTTTTTTTTTAATATCGCCGACGAGAGTTATTAAATAGTCCGCTCAGCCGCTTATTGTGAAAGAAAGACATGATTTTAACGGTAAAAACAACATTAAACTATAAGTAATTGATTTAATATGTATTTATCTCGTAAGTGACCATGGTATAAGCGGGATAATGCCCTTCGAGGTGTCCGATTATCAGAGATTAATGGACTTCGTGTCGGACGGTTCACGCCTCCGCGTCGTCCATTAAGTAAGTAACCCCGACAGGTTTTTCATTGCTGCTTCGCGTCGGGGTTCCATACAACATGAAGGGGTTTATTTCTCCATAACAACCGACCAACTATACATTATCCCGCTTAGAACACGGCCTACAACTAAATCATTCAATAATGTAACACAAAATAATGATAAAAAGAGATTTTATTCATGTAAAATTAGACCGTTGCTCGGGACGCCGCTCTGATCAGCGCAGCAAAAGAAAAGAGAAAGTATGCAGGATATTTACTTTATGTTTCACTTTTACCGTCATTAAATAGCTTCGGACTAATTGTGATGTTAGATAAACGACTTGTAGCCTAACCTGTTACAGGGAGAGTGGAGGCTCCTTATTTCCACATTGTGGCTGAAAAGTAAACTTGCATCAGAAACTCTGACCGTGTCACAGCTCCTCTCCTCTCTGTAGCTCCGCGACACAAACGCACCCCATAATCTCTTGTTTATGACAGATACGACTACACAAAATACATCGTAACGTGTATGGTAATCCATCGATCCACTGATTGATTATCAAAGGCTTTAATGCACGAACGGGAGGAGGCTCAGCATAACAGCGGCCGTGACCGGACATGCAGAGTCAGCGTTGCTATGGAGTCCCTAGCAACGGTCCGCTCAGCGGTGGTCTATCGAGAAATAAACACCGCAGAATATTGGTGATTGACCAATCAGAATCGAGTATTCAAGAGAGCCGTGTTCTAATTTCTGATAATGGACACCTCGTCGGGCATTATCCCTTACATATCTTCCGACGGCAATCACTTACATAGAGTGTTTGGTCCGAAACACGGGTCTGTCAGTCACTCTGCTCTGCTGTAAGCAGAAGAGAAAACTTTTATTTTATTTCCTTGTATCCTACAACCTTTATCCAATGAGGAGAGAGAACGGCATGAAGGGCTGTGTGTGCTAGCCTCGTAAACCAGCCTCTCGCGGAAATGCATTTCATTTCATTTCTCGGGAGAGTCTGGCCTCATCCCCCCTGCAAGCGTTTGGGGTGGGCGGGAGCTGGGCGAGAGCTGTAGCAAAGACGGTTTAATATCTTTGGTAGTAGCGTTGACAGACAACCAACCAACCATTCAGCCAATCAGCAAGTTGGTGTAGTGACGGGGCTTTGCACCAGTCGGTCCCTGATTGGCCAACGTGCTGTGTCAATCACAGCGGCGACGCTGATTGGCTCGGCCTTCTGAGGGTTTCAGGCCAAATGCTTACAGCGGCAATGAGGCCAGACTCTCCCTCGGAATGAAATGAAATGCACTTCCGCGAGAGGCTGGTTTACGAGGCTATGTGTGTACAGCCAAGGGATGCGCGTGAATGTGGTGACGTAGGGACGAGGACCAATAGATCCATGACGAGGGCGGGGGCTGCTAACTCCATCGGCTGACAAGAAGTCAGAAAAACGACCGGATCGCTTACTTCTGCTTTAAGCGTTAGTTAAGCATAAATTAAAGGGACAACAAGGAGTTTTGGAAAGCAAAGTGTTTTCATACTACATTTACCATGAGCCTCCGCGCGCACGGTGAAATTCTTGGACCGGCGCAAGACGGACGTCTTGCCAAGAATGTTTTCATTCATCAAGAATTAAAGTCAGAGGTTTGAAGACGATCAGGTACCGTCGTAGTTCCGACCATAAACGACGATTCGGCGACGCTATTCTCATGACCCGCCGGGCAGCGCCCGCAAAACCGAAAGTAAGGAAACGCTGTTCGGCTCGCCCAGCATTTCCGCCACTAATTAAAATAACAAAATAACGATAGAGACAAAACGATGTATTTATCGAAAATGGAGCCATTAACAAGTGTGGGTAACGTAGATTCATCCACATTAATGTGAGACTTTTTTATAACCAAATACAAACTCCTCGTTGTCCCTTTAATACATAATTCATCATTTATTAAGTACAGTATTACAGCAGAATGTAATTTCTAAACAGAGTTGTAAGTGTTTAACTCTCAATCGAAAAACTAAATTGTGATATGTTTGATGATTATAGTTTCATATTTTATCAATGATGAGCTCACCATCTGATGTCTCCTAAATAACTAGTTTGTATGAGGTATGAATATACAAACATTAGAGTTCAATATGTGTATTTGAATTGCATACTAATTAGTATCAATGTTGTAAGAATATCAGAAAGTATTTAATGATGCTGAACTAATGCTTAATATACTATTATAAAGTGTTACTGAAAACGTTTATTTTTATACACACAACCATTTCACAGTGACAGTGACGTGGGGTAAGAAAATCCCCCCCATCTATAAACTGCGTTTGAAAATCTGACTGTGGTTTTCTAAAATTGGCATGCTGCTGTATGATAACGTTTGGTATAATCCCACCACAGCAATATAAAGTTGCCATGAAATATGCATTAATAGTGTGTAAAATTTCCAGTCAGGCCATGTCAGTCCAATCTGAATGTGCTGAAAAGGAGCCGCTCTCCAGGGATGCGAGTCAATTTAACCGAAGACATGTTAAATAAAAACCCTGTTGGATTTTTTTTTTTTCCGCAAATATATCACAGCTAAGTGAAGTGTGATAATGACCGTTACCCTCGCAGCAAATTCACTAACCCATGATTGGGGCTGGTTTCCGTTCGCATATATTTAGACCCCCCACCTCCCCTCCTGCCCTCCTCATCACTTTCAGTGTGTGGTCTATTAACTTGCAGCCTCTGACATAAAGATGGCATGAAAATTACATCAGTGTTCTAGTTGGGTCGTGTCAGTGTGTAGTTGCACCACAGGAGCTGCTCTCCAGGGTTTCTCGTGGCATTAAACGAGGCAGCCAGGCGGCAGAGCAGAACTGATGTTCGCTAAAGCCGAGCTATCTGGCTTAAACACGCTCGTGTTATAGACACAGGTGTCAAAATGTGATGATGTCACACAGCTCAGTTTAAAAAAAAAAAAGGCAAACAAACAAAACACGTGACAGCTGATTTTTTTTTAATGTTTATTGATCACAGGAACATTTCTTTTCCTGAGCACATTTTCCTTTAACAAACCCATATGTCACATTCATTATGAGGTGAGATTTCTCTTATAAACCCATCTGGATTTCTTTAATCTCACCTGCACAACTGGTTTGCTGTTTTTATGCTGTTTTTTCTTCTTTTGTTAATTGTGCAGATAAATAAAATCAAAAAAATCAAAAATCATTATGTTAGACTCTCACATACCTGAAAAACTGCACCAGTGAACGAGCTCCAGGGCATCCCGCTGGCTCAGAACACCACATTCTCTTTACCTGGATTCTTTTCCATTCACTCCTGCAGTTATACAGTTTTCTTTTGTCTCTTACAGTAATGGGAGGTCTCTCCCTCGTGAAAAGTCATAAATATTTATGTGACCTAACCTTTTTATGTCAGGACTTCTTCAATTAAAGAAATTTGACACAGAACCCCACCCCCAAAAAACGTATATCTCATCACCATCCAACCCAGAATATTATATTTATTCTATTTTTAAGTAGAATTTTTTATTTTAAATAATTTTGATATTTTTATAATGTATAATTATATTGTTGTATTTAATTTTCTGTTTTCAAGTAAGTAAGTTATCTGTCTGCTGAAGTACAATATACAAGCAACGCAAAATAATGCACTATTCAGTCATATTGAAATTATTGATATTATCGAAAGTATCAAATGTCAGCCGCCTTCTGTTGAAATGAAGTAAAAACAACTTCACAAAGCTGAACTCGGAATTCAAACTAGACAATATGACACTCCACAAATTGGTCAAGAAACTAACATTTCCAGGAAGTAATGGTCTCATAAAGTAAGCAGCAGTGACATCATACGTAGTTGGACTAACGGAGGAGGTGGGTCAGGTGAGGTACAGTAGGTGTGCAGGTGACTTTGACTCTACAGGCAGAGGCTCCTGTCCAGGCATCAATCAAAAGCTAATGCTGGTTTCTTAAATGAAGGTGATCTTCAGCAGCAGGGCGTGAAACACAGCAGTTGCAGCTCATAAAAAACATGTCTCTCCAGGGAACCTTTAACCTAATCAAACCTGCAGGCACAAAGAACTGATCTCAGCTGAGGATTACTGATGACATTACTCCTGTGGTACCGAAGGAAAGCATCCAAGCCTCAGTCTTTAGGGAAAGACTGAGGTCTGGATGTTTATCACCTTAGACTGCTCATCGTCCATCTCATCTTTAAGGTGCTCCAAGTATAAGAACTTCCTGTTTAGGGCTATAATTAAGTCAGGTCTGATTTTAAAATTGCTGTAGTGCCTTGGACAGACAAGGAAAATTAACAATTGGATAAAAAACGAACAAAGGGTCTGTTTCAATAATTTGTGTTACATGATGCAAAAGTATAACTTGAGCTTAAAAATGCTTTAACCACAGAGGAGGCAGAGGTGATATGGTCTGCTCTAAGTTCAGGTGTGAACATACTCAAGATGCATTCAGGACCCATTTGAGATCTGATCACTCACATCCCACTCAGTGCACACATTCATTCAGCAGAGTGAACGCAAATGTTCACCTGGTCACGTTGACGGAGCGCCCACTCTGACATCTTCTGAGAGGCTGCCCACTTTACTGGTATCTTCTGAAAGACCATCTCTCTGCTAGTGTCTTCTGAAAGACTGTCTACTGTACTAATGCCCTCTGAAGGGTCGTTGACTCTACTGTTCTCCTCTGCTACGGTGTCTCATTAACATGCACATTGACAACAGACTCCTCTGTTGATTGGCATAAAACAGCAACTCCCACCTGTTCATTTGCTTATGAAGCAGGAGGTGAGATCTGATCACAAGTGGGTCACTGGAGACAAATATGGAGAACTTTTACTGAGAGTGTTTTCAGAGGTGACTTCCTGTGATTGGATCTCTAAAAATGCCTTTTGACACCAAGTCTAAACGAGACCTTTGAGAGGCTGTTGTAGCTATGACAACCTGGTTGCAGATACAGGCTAATTTTCAGACAAGTTCAATTTATCTTGGATTGTGATTTCCATTTTTTTTTCTTCTGCATTGCACAACTTATGAATCTTTTGTACAACATTATTGTTACAATAATCAACAACAGTCTACAGAGGATGAAAAAAACTAACCTTGAGTACATTTCTTCTTTTTCCACAGAAAGGAGAAACAGTGAAGAGAATACGAGAAGAGGTAAGTCTCACTCCCCTACCCCCATCCTGCACATTCTTTCATCTTCTTCCATCATCCCCTCTGCTTTTCCTATTAATCCATGATAACCCTTCAAATGCAGCTCACATGCATCCTGCTAATGACGGCGTCTTCAGACAGCAGCACAAATCCATACTAACACTGTTAGAAACAGGACGCACGGGCACCGTTTAATCTGTGTACACAATGGCAGCATGAAAATCAGCTGTATCCAACGTGATTATATATATTCAGCTTTTTTCTGCTGTAATTACACTGTATATAAAAGGCTGCCTTCATCAGGAGCTTTCATTTGGAATGGAAAATAAGCAAAAAGAACAAGGGTCCCATCACGTCCACCTATTTTTAGAATGGCAGTTTAATATGTGAAGGTGTACTTTGTATTTCTGGCCGCCTGCTGGGACGTTAGCCTTGCTGACGTTTACATATTTAGCTGTCTTTGCTGTCAGCAGCTTGCAAAGTGGTTTTACCACTTGAAGCTGTGGGTGTGGAGTGGCTGTGCTCTCTGCCCCTCTCTCATCTCTTCAAGGAAACCGAGACACAAATAACTCAAGTTACAGGAAGTAGGAGATACCACCTGTGTGGCCAACGTAAATTCTCCTTTACTGCTGTGTAAAGTAGTTAATTTAGAAAACTATGACGACCTCTCAAATTAATGAAGTAGCGCAAGTGTTATCTGTTATAACGGAGAGACGAGATGTTTGTGTAAGAACCAGTTTGTGCAACTTGTCTTCTGACCATGTTAGAAGGCAACAGAGTTTATATCTGTTCCACTTGACCACACTAGAGAGATAGTTTAAATATGAAGATAGCAGCTCCAATTTTCAGAGGTGCACTCAGCCTTACACTAGAAAAATGACAGACAGAGTTCTGTAAAGAATAATGAATGAGTGCAGCAGATCACACCCTCGCTCATTTCCTCACTTTCAAACACTGGGCCATTTCCTTCAAGAAGTAGGTGTTAGTTACCACACAAATAAAACATGAGCTCTTATAAAACGACTCTTTACCAACTGCAACAACGTCGCTGCATTCCTTTTCTTGTTCCACATTATCCCCATCTGTTACATTTACAGGAATAGTAAACTGACTTCTTAGTTTCTTAGTACACAGTAAACTCCATAGTTTTGAAAGAAAATAGTGTGGGTGTTCGCGCAGGTGCAAATATGCATTCTGGGTGAGGCATGAGCAACCGGAGCGAAATTGGAGCGAGATATAAGAAAATAGCTGCTCCTCACTCGACACAAAATCCTTCCGCTCCCTTGTCCTGCTCTGCCCCGCTCATATGCTCTGCTCACCACTGAGCTCCTGAGCCAAACACAGAGACAATTTCAATATGGAAAAATATGTTGTTGGATATAATTTGTTTATATGTTTGTTCATCCAACGTTCTTCTAATGGATACACAACAAAGATAGTGACCGTTTCAGCCCCACAGAGCGTAAAACATCCCAAACCTATACTGAACTGCACATAAAAGACTCTAAATTGAAAATTGAAAAATTCCAAGGGATAAAATTTGACTACAATAATACGTTAGATTAAAATGTGGCGATAATATGAACCTTTACTTGAGTCATTCCCCTCTCACCTCTCCTGCTTGGATGCTACATGTGTAATCAGGTTGCCTGCAGCGCATGAATACTTAAACACGTGCACGTACACTTTCAGATGCTCTGCATTCATCTCACTGACTCCACAACACAGGCACATCCCTGACTTGTTAATGTATGCAACACCTGATGTGAATACCAGACTTTTATATAAGTGAGCAAAGACGTGGGGATTCCCAGAGGAAAGTTAATGAAAAGCCCAGATTATCCTTGTCCAAACATTCACAAGAAAGAAAGAAATGTAGAAATGTTTCTGTTGAACGTGTGTGGTATCACGAGGATGTGTGTGTGTGTGTGCGTGTTTATGGCTACCTCACATTACACTGGAGAAACAAGGATGAGGTGTTATGTCACCAAATCCTTATTGTTATGTTACAAACGCTCTCCCGAGTCCCTGCGACATCAGGCATGCGGAATGAAAGCCTCTACGTCAGTGCAGCTGCTGCATAAAGGGGAAGAGTCAAATATGTGGGATAAGATTAAATTCTTTAACTCAAAATAGGTCACAGAACTCCTTCCGGTGTGGTTCAACAGGAAAAGAATGCAATGCTGTATTTTAATGAGCCTCAAATTTACTCAATTTAGTTCCCTGCTCGCCTGGAAAACACGTTAAATAATAACCCACAAATATGTTCTGGAGGGAGAAATTATTTTGGAAACGTGTGTCCTCAGAGAGATAGTTTTGACGACGACTGCACATGAATCAACACTCTAGAGAGCAAGAGACAAAAGAGGGAGGAAGAGAGGGAGAGAGAGTGAGGCAGAGGAGTTGTGTTTCCCTTTATCCGCTGGGGAATTTGTGAAATGTCACCAAAAAAAATGAAATGTGAAATTACCAGATTTTAGAGGAATCAGTCAGTCTCCTGGAGGAGGATCAAGCTTCCTGCAGAGATATGAGAAGATGAAGATGATTTCATACAAAGGAAATATATTTTAAGATCATTTTATAAGCCATGTTTATTATTTAAACTTTCACATCTTAG
Organism: Trachurus trachurus; assembly: GCF_905171665.1. Classification (NCBI taxonomy): domain Eukaryota; kingdom Metazoa; phylum Chordata; class Actinopteri; order Carangiformes; family Carangidae; genus Trachurus; species Trachurus trachurus. The sequence goes on along the minus strand of NC_139896.1, from coordinate 21,867,038 downwards.
GTGTTTGTTTTTGTCAAACAAAAGGGTTAGGAAAGTCTTATGATAAATTTTGCATAAAAACCCACGCGGACGGCCGCGGACAGGGCCACGCACGTTTACATACGGCGCACAGCCTGTATTCAGAAACTGAGCCTTAAAACCAACCGATTTTGTGAGGACACATAAAAAGCCTTTATTGCACATTCAACTTCTTTTCATATTCTTCCTGTACTATTATGGGTTTTCATCCTTTTCATTCGTCAGGTGTCAGGGCTTGATTTCCCCTCCTTGCTCCATGTAGCGATGTTTCCTGTCAGTCCACTGAGTGATTTCAGGATCTCTTGCTCTTGTTTTGTTTATAATGAGTCAATTTTAACGTGAAACAGACCAGAACTAAAAGGTAACAATACATCTTACTCTCCTTGGTCTAATTAATGAGTTAATTAATCAGATTAATCACCAGCGTCACCTTTTAAGAAGCTTGGGTATGTGTTGCTTAACAGCTCTTTCAAAGAGAGTAATCGATATGAATATTTCATAATTGCTCCAGTGCACTGCTGCAAATGCTGCCCTGGATTTAAAATATTCACAATTTCAAGATAAAACTACTGCAGTTAAAAGGGAAACTACAATCAAACTATGACAAACATCCAAGTCAAAGTCGGAACCAAAACCAAACTGGAGTGAAAAAGACTCAAAATAAACATCTAATTAAAAATCAAAAGCTTGACGTTCACCTCTATGGGGAGACGGAGCAAACAGAGGAGGCAGAGGGATGAACAAGAGGGAGACTGATGAAGACGAAAAAACAACACATTGTTTTCTAGCCCAAGCATTTCTGTCTGACAGCGTAACTCACTGAGCAGGAAGCATGAATATTTAAATGGATATTTGCCTCTCAAGGACAAAACCACAGCACCGGATCTACAGTTTACTGGATTTATAAGATAAGTCTTCCTCTCATTACTCTTCTTTATTCCCTCAACAGGCTACCTCATTGGCACACAAACACACATATACATTATATCCATCATAATGCACACAAAAACACACCCATTGTTGACTTTAATGAACAGTTTACTGTTTGAGTCCAGAGTTTTCAAGGCTATGTGTTCCAGGGTTTTGAAGAGCTGAAGAATCACCATGTGGACGCACACACACACACATACACACACACACACACACACACATAAAAGGAAAGGATGCAGCATGCAAGAGGTCCCTTTTCATAGAGTCAATAAAAACATTGATGTCAGGTTGTAGCTCTTGGTAATGGCTGCACTCACACAAACACGCATGGTCTCTCACCCACTCTTCTTACACACACACACACACACACACACACACACACACACACACACACACACACACACACACACACACAGAGAGAGAGAGAGAGAGACTCCCTGGCAGCATGACTCTCTAATAAAGCGGAACAGAGCAGAGTAATCCAGTTGAATGACATGGCTGTCCATCCTTCCTCCACTCCAAATGAAGAGTAATGAAGACAGCCGCTCCACGCTGCAACAGCAACACAACATACTGCCGCATGTCTCACTCATTAAAGTGGGAGGGGAAAATCAAGAAGCGTGGGGGGTAGAGAGGAGGGGAAAGACGTGGAGAAAGTGACTGGAAAGATTTGGAGAACAGTGAGTGAATACCTAAAAGAATCTGTCTGGAAGACGCCTCGAAATGAAACAATGTTTTAGGTTTTTAATTATTATCTGCTTTGTGTTCATTCTTAATGTGATAGAAGAATAGGACAGACACTTTGAAAATCTAGTGCTGCTTATCGACACCACTTTAATGCTTCTTCACACAGTTATTTGACTTTAGTTCAGCCATGTGTGATAAAAAAGCCATGTGTGATAAAAAATGAAAAACACACAAGTATTAGGGCAGGTTTCAGGTTGGGTAAACTTCTGAGTTTAAAACAGAATTTTAGTTTAAAGTTTTAAAATTAGGAGAAAAGATACATACTATATGTACACAATACACTCTTATTCTGCCTATTATTTGGATAATAATCAATTTAATCAAACCAGCTGTTCTCTGTGGAGCACTGTATCTAAGTGTTACAACTTAAATGTCCAGTGTGTAGTAATTGTTAAGGTATGTTGGCAAAATCTGAATATACTACCCATGAATATATTGTATAAGTGTATTATAGCTATAAAATAAACTTTGTTTGGTTTCCATAGCCTTATAATAATACACATACTTTGCATATACTATACTATTGCTTTAGAGAGTGCGGCCATCTTGCACCGCCATGTTTGTACGGCTGCCCGAATGGAAAATCCAGCCAGCCAGAGAGCATGTTTCGCAAGGTTTGCGTTCATAAATCAACCAACAAAGAAGAAGGCAGAAGGAAAGAAGAAAGAGTAGGAAACAGCAGACATATTGTAAAATGGTTTAGATCCTCACCTCATCGTTGATGCTCCTGAAATACTCCCAGTCGTCACAGTTGTGGTAAACAACAACTTTTGTCCTTGGAGGCCGCCATCACTTTGGCGATGGGTGGGGTGAGTGCGAGCGAGCAAGTGAGCTCTGCAATCTAGAATCTAAATGCTAGATTCACTCTATTTTACTCACTGAGCCTTTAACATTTTTAGTCGTGCTGTTGAAGAAGTAGACCCTTTTGGTTCTCTGGATATTTGGAGAGCTGGATGGTCTGTGAGTTTTATTTTGATGGTTAAAGCAGAAGTAAGCGATATATTTGTGTTAATATAAGTCTTAAATAGTTATATCTTCCGACAGCAATCACTTACATAGAGTGTTTGGACCGAAACACGGGTCTGTCAGTCACTCTGCTCTGCTCTGAGCCGAGGAGAAAACTTTTCTCGTATCCTACAGTTTTTATCCAATGAGGAGAGAGAACGGCATGCAGGGCTGTGTGTGCAGCCAAGGGATGCGCGTGAATGTGGTGACGTAGGGACGAGGACTGTTATGGTGCGTTCCAGGCAGCCCGTAACTCGTGTTTTTCCGACCTGTGAAGTCGTACCAGTTCGATCTGGTACGAGTTCACGGGTCGGAAGTTACGAGTGGCCGTTATAGTGACTTTCACAGGTAAAACAGGTCGGAAAAACACGAGTGGGTTGCCTGGAACGCTACAAAGTCGTAAGTTGTGACTTGAAGCTGTAATTTACGGTTTCAAAAGCCTGCCTGGAACGCAGCATTAGCCAAAACGACCGGATCGCTTACTTCTGCTTTAAGTTATCCTTGGGTTGAAAGAGTTTGATCTAAATGATTTTGTGTAATCCAGCGTGAAATTCAGGCAGCACTGGCAAATTATAGCTGTATGTATGTATGTGTTGCTAGCCAGCTGGCCAATCAGTTCAGGAAGGATCAAACTCAAAAGCTTCACAGGGTAAATCTAAACTACAAAAAATAAGAAACTAAACAAGGAACTCACCTGCTTTCAGGCTTCGATGAGGGGCAGAGAAAACAGGTGGAGAGGGATTAAATCGCAATAGAAAGCAAAGAAAGTTGGGAAAGAGAGGGGTGATGGAGGGGATAAAGGGAGGGGTAAGAAGAAGTAGGGTTGGCGAGGGTGACTGATGGCACAGGGGGTTAAGTGGGAGGATCAGAAGGAGAGGAGACGCATATGAGAAGTGATTGCTGGACCGTCATATGGACGGGGAGCAGCGGGAGGACGTATCAATAAATTAATGATAATGAGACTCATGAGATTAAAGGATAAAAGGGAGGGGAGGAGAGGTGGATGAATGAATGGAGAAGAGAGGAGAGGAGGAGATAATGGTGATACTGGCCCTCATTTATCAAATGTGCGTACACCAAGAAAATGTGTTCGCCAAATCTACCGCCAGGATCGGCATTTATCTGAACGTGAGCGTACAGTAGGGTACGCAGAAATCTCACACCAGCTCTGAACCAGCGTAGAACATGCAGGAGTGAGTGCGGCTGTGTCAGAATGATTATTAAGCAGGAATATATCGGGCGTGACATTTAAATTACGATCATTTTCAGACGTCAAATTTGTCAACGCCACGCCAGTTCTACACCGAAATCGGCAACCTATACACTTCGCGACAAATCGCGTGACACTTGGCACACGCTGATATTTACATCAGAATCTACGCCAGGTCCTACACTAGATAGACAGACAGACAGACAGAAACAGCGGAGCAGAGGGAGATGCCAGCTAATACATGTTTATTGAGATAATAAAAGGTGAAAGAGCACCCCCCCCCCACACACACACACACACACACTTGTGTTGTATTTTCACGACAATGAGGAGACTGCAGTCTATAGAGGCTGCTGGGGGAACAGCACCGGACAAGTCTCGCTATTAAACACACACAATTTGAAACACAGTTGCACAAAAGCAGGTGTGTTGTTTGGAGAAAACAAGCGGAGACAGCGCACAAAATAGTACCATAAAATATGAATACTCTGTGTGCTTATCAACACACACACACACACACACTACACAGATAACGGGTTTAGAAAGTCTTGGCTCAAACACACATGCATTTGCACAATTCAACAGATAATCCAAATTAGTGTTGGAGGTGTGCTCCAGTGAGTTAATGCTGCACATCCACAGTGAGAGACAGATTTTAATGAGACCTCTTCTACACTCACAGCTCAGTGAGGCTGCAGTTGAAGTCTGAATGCTAACACACTCACAGTAACAGTGCTAACAGCATGTTAGCATGCTAGCATCAAGTCAAGTGTCTTTGCAAGTTTAAACCACAGAATTTGACAAAGTAGAAATGTGACCTCTGACCAGACCAACGTTAGCATCCACACCACCACACCTGATAAAATCCATGCATCCATCCATCCAAGCTGAGGTGGATGGATGGAGATTGATGGATGGATAGATCAGGTGTGGTGTGGATGCTAGGTCACAGGTCACATTTATACTTTGTCACGGATGGACTCTTTCATTCTTTCTTTCTGACATGAGATCACAGTCATCTCTGTTCACCTCAGTTACTCTTACAACCGGCTTGTTTGGATGCATATTTTCTAACACACATTTCTTGAAGTGATGAACTAAACAAAACATTGTTTTTGACAAAGCTGGTGAGAAAGCAATCCATGCAGTGGTGGATAATGTGCAGTGTTCCGATTTGTATCTTTGTGTAGTCTTATCTGTCATAAACAAGAGATTATTGGAGAGATTTGTGTCGCGGTGCACAGAGATGAGGGCTGGGACACCGAGTCGGAGGCTCTGATCTTGCAAGGTTGGTTTTCACCCAAGAGACACTTTGTGGAAGGCAGAGAGCCTCCATTCTCCCTGTGACTACAAGTCATTTATTTAACCATCACAATTACTCAAAAGCTGTTTGATTAAGGTAAAATGTAGCATACAGTAGCTAAGTTTAAAAACCTGCATAGTAGTCCCTCTTTAAACTGTCTCTCGCAGGACAGGCTGTGTGTTAGCGTTCAGACTGTGGGCGACGCTGTGCAGCAGGGACAGTTTGATGAGAACACTTGAAACCAGAGTTAAAGTCTCATGAACCAGAGTCCAGAGTCAAACCCTCATTTCCCCATAAACCCAGCACCAGGCTCTGATTCTTATCGTCTCTGTTTATCTATCCCCCCACCCACCCCAACTCAAACTTCAATTTTCTCCTGACACCCTTCCTCCTCTCCATCCATCCTCTATGGTTATTACTGCACCTCTTTATCGTCACCTTCTCCTCTTATTTTTCCTCAAATATTTGCACCACCTTGTGTATCTCTTCTCCTCTCCTCCCGTCCCTTTCCCTCACTTTCCTGTCCTCCTTTCTTCCTTCCTTCCTTCCTTTTAATAACTCTCTACCCACACTCTCTCCTCTCCTCCATTTCCCTCTTCCTCCTCCTCAAAATCATCTTAATCTTTCTCTCCCTAATCTCCCCAATATTCTCATCGCCTTTTCATTTCCTCTTCTGCACTCCTTCCTGCACCCCTGCCCCCCTCCACCTCCTCCTTAAAACCTTGATTTACTGTATTGCTCTTCTCATCCGCCTTGCCTCCTTCCCCCGTTTCCTCTTTCCTCCCTCTTCCAGCCTCCTTGTAATCCCTCTCTCCTCCTGCATCACAGGTGAATCACCTTTAGGGAGCGGGAAGTAGTGTGGCGAAAATGGTTCTCCTCCTCTTCTGTCTCAGCCCACATATCCCACCCTCCACTAATGTGTTCTCTCTCTCCTCTGTTCCTCCCCTCCCTTACCCTTCCTCTCTCCATTAACCTCCATATCCCCTCCCCCTTCGACGCAACCCTCCCTCCCCATCATGACTCACCTCTACTTTGCTCCCCACCTGCCTCCCTTACCTCCTGATGTTTTTCCTCATTGTTTTGCATTATCCCCTCATTCCCTTTGTCCCTTCCCTTTCCTTATCCCTCCCTCTTACCTACCTCCTCCTCCCCTCCCTCCCTCCCTCCCTCCCTCCCTCCCTCCCTCCCCCCAAAAATAATTTTCCCACAATCCCTCTCCTCCCACTTTCCCTCCTTCCCTCCATCTCTGTCTGGACCCACAGAGCAGCGCAAGGATCAACATATCAGAGGGCTCCTGTCCGGAAAGGATCATCACCATCACAGGGCCGACGGACTGTGTGTTCAGAGCCTTCACCATGATCACGTTCAAACTGGAGGAGGTACACATACACACACACACACACACACACACACACCTCTGAGCTCCCAGTGGTGTTCCCGGGCGGTCCGGAGTGAAGTGTGTAACCTTTACTTCTCTACAACATGGCTGCTCTCTGGCAGGGAGACATCTATTATATGTCTAATGGGATTGTCTGACCTCACACACACACATACACACATACACACACCACACACACACCTACAAGTGAGTGTGCCCCATGGGGAATTTCAAACTAGCACTTTGCGCTATCTGTACATCTCCGGCTGCCTCTCACTCTTCCATTACTCGGACACATTTGAAACCCCAAAAAAATAAAAGGAACACAATGACTTTTCTCTTCTTTCGTGGACAAACGATCGATGAGCGTTCGAGGGCGACGCTAACCTCACTGACGGATCCATGGTGTTTAGTGTGGTCGTAGGCAGCAGCAACTGGAGAAAATGTAGCCTTAGCATTAGCACGAAGTAAACAGTGGGGCTTATATTGATCACTTCAATTGACAAACATTAACTGCTGCCTCGTTTGCTGTCGACCCCTTGTGCACAAGAAGATGATTTGGATCCAGAGCACCACACAGAGATAATAACAGAACCTGAACATATTTTTTGGTATTAAATCGATGTAGAAGTCATTTGGTAATGCAAAATTCATTGCTCCATAATGTATTCAGTTTGTGCCCAACAAACAGGGTTATTAAATGAAATCACATTATTTTTGCAGCACATTTAAAACAAGCAGGTTTGACCAAATTTCTACATGAGAGGATAACATGCAGTAAGTAAACTACCACATGGTCCGTGACACGGTTGGGTTTTAAATAAAAACTGAAAAAGTAGAAGTAACCAAAACCACATGGACAATTAAAACCCAGAGACAACGTGTGGTGTTTGAGTTCCTGAAGATTGCACACAGGGGAACCCTTACCTCAAAGATGTGAACTGGTCATGCCATGGGTGGTCTTCAGAGTCCAGGTGGTCCACAGGTAGAGTGGTGCTGTACAGTTCTTGACCGCATGTTATTCATTTTTCTAGTCTTGGCAAAAAATTATGGACTGACTTTTAATAAATTACAAGTACTCGTACCCATCCCTAGTGCATGCTGTGTATCCAATCATTGTTCAAACTCATAAAAGTGCATTTAAATTCACTCTGCCAGTCTCGTTTCACAGCCACAGTAAACATAGTGGTTATTTGTGTATATATATACTGTATATATAGATGTATACAGTTTATATGGCAACAGTGTGCACCAAGTCATGGGGGAAAGACTGTGTCAGCACCTTAAAGTGAGATAGAAAATCAATGAAAATTGATGATTTACCTACAGAATTAGTTTAGCTCCATGTTGGCCGAATTATACCGAAGTGGTTTTTGCTGTGGAGAATTGAAGTGTCTTGTTGTCATTTAAGAACATGTCACATGCTGGGAAATTAAATCCAGGCAGCTGGTTTGTAAATCTTAGTGATCCTAATGAAAGAAAACAAGATGGATATGAAATGGGAAGGGGGGAGGAGTGGATAGACGCGACGAGTGGAGTGGAGTCTGGAGAGCGGAGAGAGCGGAGATTTGGAGAGTGGTGGATGAGTTGCTTAAAGGATTATTTAAAAAAAACACTATGAAATAGGCAAACTGTGAGAGATGGATGGAAGAAGATGGAGAGAGCAAGAGGGGTTTAAAAAAAGAGTCAGGAGAATGAGAAAGATACAGAGATGGGCAGAGAGTAGGTGCTATAAAAAGTTAATGAGATTGAAAAAAAGAGAGATTATGAAAAGAGGTGGGAAACGTGTGATCAGGGAATTAAATAAGGAGTGTAATCAGAGAGAGTGTGTGCAGCATCAATCATAAGACCTACAGAGGCTCAAGTGTCTGTCCTCAATGCTTCTGCTCTCTGCTTTACTCTGATTCCTGACCTCTCAGGCGAAGCTGCAAGTAAAGCAAATACATAGAGCAGAGCTTTCACTCACACTCCTAATATCTGATCCAAGAGCTGCTGGAGTTTGTGAAATTCAGACAAGTCTGTGCTGTCAGGGAAAACTGCTCTCGCTCTTGTGGAGCTGAAAAGATTAGTCGACTAATCACCAAGTTAATTGTTGTATAATTTTCAAGCAAAAGGATTGACTTATTCTCCAGTTCTCCTTTTTTTTTATGTAAAAGAGAACCGAATATTTTCAGGATTTAAAGGTGTGATATGTGAGAATGTGAAGCACCCTACATGTACCAATAAGACTTTGAAGAAAATTTAAATTGAGATTTTCTGACTTTCTCTGTTGTCTCTACCAGCCAGAACTAATTTGTGCATAAAGGCGCAGGGTGAATTTTCTGACTTGCTCCCTCTCTTCCGCTCTCTACTTGGCTCGACTCCCACCCGGCTGGACTCTCACTCCCCTTCTCACTGTCATTTTCAAATCTGACTCATGGCCCTTTGCTGCTTGTCATCCACTTTATACTTTCTGTCTTTAACTTCTCTGTCACTTTCTCACTGTCCCAATAAAAATAAAAATAAAGGCCAAAAATGAATCATTGGTGAAACCATATAAAAAACATCATATTGCAATTACAGTTGGATTTCAATGTGAATTGTCATTTTGACTTTAAAATTGATGGTGTGTACTGAACAAACATATTATGTCAGTCCACAAACACTTCTGACAATGCACAACAATGGTGTGGCACATTTTCTGTAAAAAAAAAAAAAAGAATACAATTATAGCACACTGTGATTAATTGCACAGGTCTACATACAATGTTTGACAAACTGTGTAAGTTTATGGAACTAAAGGTAACTCTCGTAAAATGTTGTGGTACTTAAGACCGGTCCCAACCTTGGCCAAGGTCAAGGTCAAGGTCAAGGGGTCTTGTCTTGGAATCGACTACATTTTTACTCAGTCTAACCTAACCCTTACCCACTTGGTCTTCACTTGGTCTCGACCCCCTTAAAGCCTTGGTCTTGTCTTGTTCTTGGTACTCTATGCTTGACCCGGTCTTGGGTTAGATGGGGTGCTCATGCGTGTGCTGCGTGTGGATTCCACAGTGTTACCATTGTCTATAGACAACCCCACATGCACTTACCATCATTGCTAATCAATCAATCCCATTCAAACACTGCATCAAGCCGAGAAGAAGGTAGACTGCTCCTTCTTCTTCCCCTGTTAATCTTTAACTTGGCTTTATCCAAGCTCAATACAAGGCTGAATTTCTGTTCCATTCTGACAGTCACCTCACTGTCCTGGCCAATGCCCAGGGTGCACAGTACAGTATATGTGAGCAACAGATGCTGACTGCACCACACGTAATGCTTTTCCCGAAGGTTACACCTGGAAACTCTAATTTAGTTTACTTTGGTCAGATAAAAAAACAACATTTGAAGATGTCAGCGTGAGCTTGAGGAAATTGACATTTCTATTTTAAATATCCTAGAGTAGACAAATCAATGAGAAAAAAAGAGTTGGGGGGAGGCTGCATGTATTGACAAAGAGGGATAACATCTAAGACAATGCTAATACAAATTAAGAAAAAGGTAAAAGCAGAATGGCTGGTGAAGTATCTATCCATATAGATGAAGAGAAAAGCTGTCAAAGGAGAGAAACCGTTAAGAAAAGGAAGTAAAAAAAGATGAGATAAAAGCGAACCGAGTGTAAGATATTCAAAAGAGAAACTAGACGAGTGATATACTCTGGAATAAATTAAGAGAGCATTTGAAAAAGGAGCAGAGGATGTAGTGAGGATTAAAGAAAATTTGTAATGAGAGTCAGATGGAAAGACGGAGGACAGAGAAAGCTGTACTCGGAAACGAGGAACAGTCATTTTGCATGGTGTTTATGGCTGTGCTTTCTCTCTTCTGCAGTTTACTTTAGAGAAATTAAGGTGGAAAACACATCTTTATTCATCCAAAGCAACACACCAGGGACTCCAGCAGCCGGCTCTGTTCAAAATAATCCCCAAACTATCTTTCACATCCAAAGCCACAAACACAAACGGTTTCATACGGGGCATCAGCAGACGGAGGGGATGGTGACAGCATTTTGACATTTCTGTCTGTTTCTTGCAGCTATTTTTTGAGCCAGTGTGTCCAAAATTTATAAAAATAGTAACATGTGTCTGCTATTAACTGATGTAGCTGTTATCCCTGCAACGCTAACAGTGGTGAAATATGACAATACGACATCTTATAATTGTTCAGTATGACAACTTGTCCCTAAACGTCCCTAGAATGTCTCGTTTTTTGGCTTAGCTTTGTATAGCATCACAAAACAGTGGGACAGTGCTGGCTGTCAATTACTGTGACGAGAACATGCAACACAACAGGAAGAAGCATCTGTGAGAGATTTTTTTGTTTATTTTTATTGCATGACGTGGTGATGTGAATGAAAATGCTAAATATTCCCAGAGAGAAAAAGGGGAGGGAGCGCGGCGAGAGAGTCATTTTATTCAGAGCATGTTCGCGTGATGGGCAGAGCAGACAAGACGGTGCTGATTGATATGATTGAACCAATCATATTAAGACCAGGTGATTTAGGCCACCATTTATTACCTGAGTTAATTAAAGAGAGAGGGATAGAGACAGGGAGATTTAGCAAAGAATGGGGGTGAAAGAGAGAGCGATACGAACAGGAAAAGTGTGATTTAAGCAGCCAAGGGAGATAATATGTAATGAGAAAAAGGGGGAGAAGGAGAGGGAAAGAGAGTTAGGAAATGAAATAAAGAAGAAAGAAAGAGCTGAAGGGGAGAAGGAAAGATGCAATTAAAAAAGTGAGAGAAGGAAAAAAGCTTTTTTCTGACTAATGGACAGGAAAGAGCAGTAGGAGATGGTAGGATGGAGCTGAGGGTCGTGGAGAGGGGCAGAGGTGAGAGAGAGGTGAGGACAAGCGTGTTGTGGGTTCAGCTGCAGACTGCAGGCCAGACGCAGCGGCAGGTTTTCAGGCAGAGGCTGATTAAAGCGCTCACAGCTGGATGTTGCTTCGCTCACCTGTTGTTCTCTGTCCTTGATCACCGTGGATCTCTTCAAAAGCTTGACTACAGATGGGGCTGTGTGGGTATCATAGAGGGGTAAGCAGGTTATTGCTGCGGTCGTTTCCTCACATTTCATTTGAACACAGATGATGAACAGTTTCTCTCTGAGATCAGGAGGAGAGTCAGGATGCCTCCAGTCGATCCTGACATCTTGCTTATCAGCAGATGTTTGACAGCTGTCTGAGAAGCCCCACTGTGCTGTGTTAAAACTCTGTGCACAGCTTCATGAGCGAGAGAGTTTACAGTAATAACAGTGTGCGATCTCAAGTAGCAGTGAACAGTGTCATTGTGTGTCTATCAGTGAATGTAAGGAGTTACTGTCGGGTGAAAATGTCCGAGCTTTCTTCCAACACAGCGCACAGATATGATAGAAGACAGTACAGGGAGCCTGTCACATGTCGTTCACCTTACAGAGCTATTCAGCCGTAAATCATTTCATTGCATGTTGTGCAATGAAAGAAAAATAAATGTGAAATTGACTGTAATTATGTAGTCTCATTACGTACAACACCACTCCAACACTCAAAACACTTTCCACAATAAACCATATTATGCACAGTGCTTTTCCTCGCACACTGATGGGGCAGACTTCATAGACATTACAACAAGGGCACTAGAGAAACTGACGATTGAACCACTGACCTTGTGAGTCAGGATGAGCCTCTCTACCCCCTAAACCAGAGCTGCTCCACTGAAACTAATATTAAGTTTTAAACCTGAAAGGCTAATGTGAACTGTTGTCATGTGAATTACATGAATTTCTATGGGGTGCCATTTGTAAAGCAGCTCATGCTGAAAATAACAGCAAGTGTGCCACACTCCAGTCTTGTGAGTGGCAATGTAGCTCTGATAACGTGCATTGGGTGTCTGCGCCCACGTTCGCGGAAAGGTGAAGGTGTGGCTTCAGAGAGCAGTCTGAGGAAAGGGGCTGGGACTTTTGACTGTATTTTCAAAATGTGGCCTGCTAGTACCGTTTTTCCAGAATTCCCAACCCTATACCTTTAATGTCAGTGTCTTCTGAAATTATGATGAAATGTTTGATGAAACCCAGTAAGAATAGTGACTACTTTGGTGGTAGCTAATATGGATCCAAATAATCGGAAATGCAAATAATCAATAATACAAGATGTAACTGACTTGAAGAAACATTTACATCGTAAAAGTGTGTGTGTGAAAGAGAGAGAGAGAGTTGGAGAAACAAAGAGAGGGTCAAGGTCGGAGAGGGAGTCTGTGACAGAGACGTCTGACCAGGGCAAATATACAGTCTGTGATCTGCATTGACAATCAAGGAATGACAGACAAGAGTGGAAGTCGTATGTTCAGTCAACAACCTCCCACTGGCTGGAGCACCGACCCGACAGCGGCGAGGGGAGGGGCGAGGCTTGAAGACATTTGGCGCCTGACCTGCGCAACCTCAAAATTGTACTTTTCTTTTAATGTATGAAAATACAAGAGTCAGTTTGTCTTTATGTAAAATTTACATTTACTTGCACTTTACTTACATGAACACTTGATTGACAGAAAACCCAAGTGTCATAGATAATTGAGTGTAATAGATGTAAGGAAATTTAAGAAAAAGTTAAAAAAAAACAATTAGCTGAAGTGTCAAGTGTCAAAACATGAAAATAGCATTCAAAAACAAGAAACACCATAACTTCAATTAAATCTTTGAAGATAGAACAAAATGAAATGTATACATAAAAATGGACAATTAATCCATTTTAAACATTTCTTCATGCTAAGCTAACTCAGCCAGCTGCTGATGTTTGTGAGCATCAAACATGGTCCAAAACTCATAGAAACATGTAACCTCGTATTAGAACAAAAAAAGGTGGGTTGTATGTGCACTAATTTAGGCCATAAATCCCAAAATGCAATGCTGTGCTGGGGCTCCAGAGATGACAGACAAGTAAATCACAGTTACGCAACATGAAAACTCATCAATAATGATGATGATTGATGAGAGTCGAGGATCCACCGGGAGAGTTAAAGAGCGACTGTGAGCTCCAGTCGAACACACAGGAGCTGGATTAGGGGGAAGCATCAAAAGCTGGAGTTATTGCTTTAAAACCTTTCTCTGTGTCTATTTTCGTCATGCACTTTGCACTTTTTTGTTTGACGACACAACATGATACTGTGTGGAAATGATAAACGCTGTCATGCTGAACTGTTTTTCCTGTCCTGTTTTTTATACACATATATATTTAAACATCTTTTCCTTTTGTAGTTGGCAAACAGTTGCAGTCACTGGTATAAAATAATACATTCATTGCTGTGTTTGTTGTTATTAATAGCTGAGATAATACACTGAGGTCCAAGTTGTTCCATAGCAACGCAGTTCAAATGAAGATGGCTCCCTGAGTTTTAAAGTGTGGAGTGGTTGTTTGTGTTTTAGCAGAGATCTAGTTTGCTGTAGTCTTCACTTAAAGGGATAGTTCAACATTTTGGCAAATTGGCCCATTGCCATAATCGCTATAGTCATAGCAGTAGGTTCGTTACCTTTAATTGTCGGTGTAAGCTATTTTTAGAACGGAGGAGCGGAGCGTCAGGCTGCTCAGGGCTACGCTATGGAGGCTAATGGAATTTCTTGGTTTTCCTCATCAAACTCATCAAATACACAACCCAACAACTCCAATAGGCTGTGGTGGACAAGTTGTGAGCTGCACAATCACCACGCTATGAGATAATAATGGAACGTTACGAGACAGAGTTGTTTTAGAGGTAAATTCATGCAAAACCGCTGATGCGCGTTGCGTTCAGGGACAGTTTTTCAGCAAGCAGACTCTGTATTTACCTCGAAAACGGCTCCGTTTCGTAACGTTCCATTATTATCTCATAGCGTGGTGATTGTGCAGGTCACAACTTGTCCACGAAAGCGTTTTGGAGTTTTGGGATTTTGTATTTGATGAGTTTGATGAGGAAAACCAAGAAATTCCATTAGCCTCCATAGCGTAGCCCTGAGCAGCCTGACGCTCCGCTCCTCCGTTCTAAAAATAGCTTACACCGACAATTAAAGGTAACGAACCTACTGCTATGACTATAGCGATTATGGCAATGGGCCAATTTGCCAAAATGTTGAACTATCCCTTTAACTGACTTTGTACCTTGTCGAAACAACTTAGTATTTTTCAAGTTTTATTTATTGATTTATTTTTTCTTATCAGTAAAAAGTTCTGAGAGGCAAGTGCTTTAATTTTTAATCATTTGTTTTTTTGGCGATGATCATTCCTCCTTTATATTCAGAGAAGAAAGGGAAAATATATTAATGTCTTACAAAGATATTTTAGTAAATTAATATTAGTATTCTGGGGCTGAAATCAGTATTACAGCAAATAGGCCTACTGCTCTCTTTCTAAAGTATACGTCATACAAAAAGTATTTAAATCATGACTAGACAGTGTCAAGAAAGAATCGAGGATTTAATCCTGACTATCTTCTGTTGTGTGCATATTTCAGCCTTATTATTAAATGTATTTTTCTCCCAGTTACATTTAGTCAAGCAAACATTACAATTTCTCTATCTATTTGTATGAACTGTGATTTGTTTTCTTGCACCACAGCCCTCACCGGGCTAATCCTTCCCCTCACCCTGACAGATGTTACTGATTAAACACGATGGAGTGAAACACAGCATTTATTGTGTTTCCTCCGGCAGACTGAGCAATGAAGCCACACATCAGGAAATACCTTGAGCACTTTAAAGACCTGTGTAACCCCCCTTCCCTCATTCTCTCTCTCACTCAGGACCTGGCAGCCTTGGTAGCCAACGGCACAGTGACCAGCAAACCTCCAGTCACCCTGCGGTTGGTGATCCCGGCCAGTCAGTGTGGCTCCCTAATCGGCAAAGGCGGCTCCAAGATCAAGGAAATCAGAGAGGTGAGGGGTGGAGGAGGTGGATTATTTCCGCTGGGATGATTTCAGTTTCACATGATTTCATTATAGGCTTTGTATGTTTGCACAGTTTTGCAGGGAGATAAGAGAGAGAACAATAGATGATTCCCTATTTTATGACAATGTCTTGAACTGCTTGTCAGACTGAAACCTTGTGCAATAAATCAAATAAAAAAAAGTCACTGGACAAAAGCAGTTCTGCTTCTCATATTTAAAATCCAAGGACTGAGCAGGAACAGTAAGACCCTGAAAACTGGAAAACAGTGGCAGCTCAGTAAAGTCATTGTTCAGGAACAAAAGTAGCAGTCAGTCGCTCACAAGCTTCTTTCCATAGCAACATGAATTAACTAACTGAGGCCTGAAGGAGACAAATATTTAGTGAATAAATTAAATTCAGATGACCTGAAATCTTGAATTATTTGATTCTAGAGGAGGATGACTCCAGGATACTCACTAAACGCTGTAAAATTACTCACTTTGACTGTTCTTTATTCGCTGTGTCTATTGATTCTATCGATCGATTTTTTGACACAAGAGTGACACAAGACCTTCTCTCTCTCAGTTTTCTGTTCAGCCTGACTCTCAGATGCAGAAAATCACCACTTGTGTGTTAATACTGTATTTGTGTTTGTGTATAGACGACAGGTGCCCAGGTGCAGGTGGCAGGCGACCTTCTCCCCAACTCCACAGAGAGAGAGGTGACGATATCGGGGAGCCAGGACTCCATCATCCAGTGTGTTAAACTCATCTGCACCGTCATCTTAGAGGTACGTGTCTATGAGGGAGCAGCTGTGAAGATTGATTGTCATTTCAAAACGTGAGGTACATGAAAGTGAATGAAAGTCAGCAATGAGGTCCTGGAATGCAACAATTAAATAGAAACAATAGAAACTTATAAGAACTCACAGATAAAACATTTACCTCAGGCTACATCCACACATCGACATTTTTGTTTTTTAAATCTGTCTCTTTTGCCATCTTTCTTCCTCCATACGTACAGTTCTGCCAAAATCAGAGAGATCAGTGAATATCAAGCCTTTTGGAAAGGATTCCTCTCTTCCACCAGTGGTGAAATAAACACCAAATAACAAAATGAATTATTTTGATTGATAATTATCACTGACCTTGTTTTCTTTGCTGCACATATCATCTAATTCAATTCTATATTAAACTCTGCAGCTGTTCCTCATTCAAACTATTTTTGCGTGCACTGGCTCGCACATGCTCAGTGTTTGTGAGTTTTTAGCTGTGCTTGTCTACATGCTGCTCATTTTGATATTATAATGTGTGGATGTGGCCTCAGTCTATGGATTAAGAATGACTTTTCATAATCGCATTCATAACAAACAAAATGTAAAGCTGTTTCTCTTATTTAACCTGATGCTAATTTTAAAATGGAGAAAAGTCGACTGACCTCAGTGATTGTATCTACCTGTCTGCTCCCAATTAACACCACACTAAAGTGCTTTTTACGAGCTCCCGTCCACCTCTCCTATAATCTTCTGAATGGAAACACTGAAATCTATAATTCATGATTGTATTATAATTAATCAGCAGCAGCAGTCATTAAGAAGAGCTTCGTCTTGGAGATTAGAGGCAGAAACAGTGGAATCAAAGTCTCCTGCTGCTCATTGGTATGCCAGGCACCTTAATCTGGGATGAGGGAGGGAGAAGTGAGAGAAGGAAAAGAAATAATAAAAAACGCTGACCTTAGCTAAACTCATTCACTTTCAAGTGCTGGTGCAATCAAAGAGTTTACTCTGCCGACGTGAAGTTCCATCCCTCCATTCACATTTTCTGTTTGATCTGAAGTAAGAAGCCTTTTGATCTACTTATGCCCTCCGACACACTGTTGTCTCCCTGCCTTCCACCCAGTGCATGCTGGGATAGGATACAGCCTGACCCCCAGATCAAGATAAATGAATGAAAGATGTATTTTACTGCAAGGTCCTGCTTTCCATGCACCGTGAGCCGTTGCGGCATCCCAAATTTAACTTTCTGTCAGTACATTGTTTGATAAAAACCCAAGCGTCTCCTGCTGAAGGAGCTTAAAAGGAGGGAGAGTTTATTCATTTATTGACACCTTCTCTCAGAGCAGTGTCCAAACATGACCCACACACAGTTCATATATTATTATTTATATTTGAGATTTTACATGTGATACTCTATTATTTTTGTTTTAGTGCATTTCTGATGCTTTGAGAGCATGGACAACCAATGATGTTTTATATATCTCTTGCAATAGCATGATGAAATAAAGTTAAATTTAAACCTAAATCAACTTAACCCCAAGTATCAACTTTAAAATAGCCAAATTGTCCAAATATGTTCCTGACACAGACAGACAGTTCGGTCACTTTTTAATTCAGTTTATTTTCCTTACAACACAACAGAAAATTTAATAGTTGCTAAGGGGTGTATTGTAACTCGTAGAGACTAATAAAAGGAACAGGAGGCAATTAAAATATGATTTAAGTGCAATTCATTGTGGACAGAGGAAAACACACCTTGATTCTTACAATGGATTGCATTGAAAATGATCCATAGGTTTTAACTCCAGTTAGAGGAATCTTTCCCCCGCGTCCTGACGCTGGTGGATGTGATGATGGGTGGAGGACGTCCTAATGAGTAAAATATTTGATTGTACAATAATGAACCTGAACAAACACAAACAGTCACAATCAAACATTTATTCAAAAGGTGAGTGTAACTTGCAGCTCGAGTGTTAACTTGTTGCTTTAGATCATGCAACGCAAACTCAGTTACAGCTCCCAGTGTGAAGAATGTGACGTCAGGTGGAGCTCGGGGGTAATAAAAACCACTCAGACTACAGCACGGGAAGTAACGACTTCCCTCGTTTCAACCACATTAGCAATTCAGACAAACACAACCATCCAGCTGTAAACAAGAGTTGCTCATAAAAGCATCCTGCTCCTGCTGCTGCTTATTGGATGTCTCTTTTATTTAAGCTCCCCCCCAACAAATGACATCAGTTGACACTTGACGACAACATCAGTCACATCAGGCTGTGGGCTATTTTTAGAGCAGATACAGGGTGTGTCAGTATGAGGTGAGATGTGACACAAAAGAGAAAGAGAAATAGAAGACAGAGACTCAGAAATACTGAGCTTTTGGTGACAGCATGGAGACAGCCATTAGAGCTGGGCCTGAACAATGTTTTTATCAGCTGCTGGTGAACCGATCTTCTAACACGTCTGAGACATCCTTCTTGTTTGTTAATCAACAGCTTCCAGGGGAGAAATGTAACCTGCACCATAGCAATACAACTATTTCTGTTCTTGTTATTTCTGCTCCTGTTTGCAAAATTTATAATTTTACAGTTGGTTCTGCCATTCGGTTGCAGGGAAAACCGTTTCCCAGAATTCCCTCTGTTGGCAGGGTGAAAAAGCTGCAAAGGAAACAATTAGATTGTGGGATAATGAGTCTTTATAGTCAAAATAAACACAACTAATGCCACTTTTAACACTAGTTCTAGTGCTGATGGTCATTGTTTTATGCAATGAAAAAACATGTTCTGTATGTTCTGTCTTTCCATAAATATGCATGCAGCCCACATCAGATCTGTCATATTATAGAGATAACAACACTGATTGGCCAAATCAGATTGGGCAGATAAAAAATGTTTCCTCATTTTGTCAGCAAAGTGATGTATCAGTGTAATTTTACCGTTTCTGCTCCTTCAGGATGAATTTCTGCACATTCATAATAATAGTTCTAAGCACGTACTTATCAAGAGTCCCAGAATCGCTGCAAGGCATCGAGCTAAAAGTTCAACCAGGACTGAAAAACATTTGCGCCAGAGAGGAGGAGGAGGAGGAGCTGAGCATCATTTTTGAAGCTTCTACACTGACTTTTCCTTCAGGGGAAAGACTGAGACGTGGCCATTTTACAACACTCAACAGCCATAAAATAGAAATTAGGATGATGTGTTGCAGTTTTCTGACAGTTTTTTAAGGATTACACAAAGCAGCAATGTAGAGAATAAAGAAAATAGCACTTTTTCTCATGTAGGTTTTATGTGTGATGACAGATAATTCTGAAAAAAAGATTATACATGCAAAAATACCTTTAATCACACATTAACCAATGATCTAATATGAAAGTTAAATTAAGAAGGTTTTCTTTTCATGCTTAATTTTTCACAAGGACACAAACAGATGAGCACTTCAAGAACTCAACAGGGAAATCTGTTCACAATTAAATTCGAATGAAATATAATTGTCTGGAGATATTTCAATATTCATAGTATTTTAATTTGGAATTAATTTAGTCATCCAGTTCTCTATTAGGTATCTCTATTATCTATCTGATTGTCAAAACATGCGTCAACTTTTGTTCCTGATTTGGAGCATTTATATTATAGCCTATATATAGTTTTTCTTTCACTTGCTGCGGGGTGAACTTTTCTCTTCACAGGACAAGAACTTGGAACCTCATATTCCAACATATTTTAAAAACATTTACGCAATTTTAACCTCATCTTTGTGCACCTCCAGGATATGTGTCCTTGGCCTCACACAAAATTAATTATTTGACCCAACTGCACTTTATTAACCCATTTACCACATCGTTTTATGATAGTTATGGCATCAGTTATGTGTTCATACAGTAATAGCATCTCATTATAGTAAAAACCCAGTGAGATCACAGCTTCCTCTTCATGTGTCTTCTAGGTGATACATGCCGTAATGAGGTTTATCAGTGTGAACAGAGACAGAGACAGTAGACATAAAACCAAAGAGTTCTCACATCAAAACAAGGACGATCTGATAGCTGATGTAAAAATGTGAAATAATGTGAAGTGAAAATTT
Source organism: Trachurus trachurus (assembly GCF_905171665.1). Classification (NCBI taxonomy): domain Eukaryota; kingdom Metazoa; phylum Chordata; class Actinopteri; order Carangiformes; family Carangidae; genus Trachurus; species Trachurus trachurus. The sequence goes on along the minus strand of NC_139896.1, from coordinate 21,846,712 downwards.
CCTGATGGAAAAAAAAAAAAAAAAGCTGGGAGAGACTTATTTCTGTGTTGAGTAATACGTCATAACAATGTGAAATATGACAGTTCTGATATAATTTGAAACTGAGTCAGATTTTACCTGTTCACAATAAAAAACATAGATTTAGAATTAATTTCCCCTCAGTTGAGCACATTATATTCATGAGGTGATGAACGAGAGAGGAGTAATTTCCTAACTTAAGTCAAGAGAGTTTATACTGTAACACACAAACTAACTCTTTTAATGGATGTGGGCCCTGATTCCTCATCTCTCACTTTCCCCTGTTTCCTTTTCTCTTTTCAATCCTCCTATGTCTGTGCAGTCGCCGCCAAAGGGAGCGACCATCCCGTACAGACCAAGCCCGACCCCGGGAACTGTGCTGCTGGCAGGAAACCAGGTAAGAGTCTGCACAATGATCACAGCTGACCTGCGATCAGAGTAGGAAATCATATGGCGTCATCAGGAGTGCCAGATAAGACCTAACAACACGGGGGGAAACAAGTTAAATCAGCTACAAGAGCGCAGAGAAATGATGGATGGAGTTTACTGACTCATAGGGAGCCGAGTGATGATAGAAGAAAGGTAGAGAAGAGGATTGTAGGAGAGTGTGATAGTTAATTGGATGAATAAAGGGAAAGATGAATGGAGGCGTGTAAAATCTGATTTGTAGACAAAGAGAGGAAGGAGGGATGACAGAAGGAAGCACGAGGGGAGGAGAGGAAGGGAAGGTGGGGAGAAAGGCATGGGTGGATGGATTAATGGGTCAGATAGGTGTGGGTGTATGGAGGGAAGGAGAAATGATGGATGGATGTAGAGGAGGACTGAGGAGGAGATGGAGGAATGGATGGATGAATGAGCCAGTACATAATTTAGTGTCAGAAATTTGCTTTAGTTTGCAATTTGAATGTTAGAGAGAGAGAGAGAGAGAGAGAGAGAGAGAGAGAGAGAGAGAGAGAGAGAGAGAGAGAGAGAGAGAGAGAGAGAGAGAGAGAGAGAGAGAGAGAGAGAGAGGGAATGACCACTTGGATGCTTTGGCTTTATTCACACACACACACACGCACACACAACAACAACACACACTTCTATGATGGGTCATGCATGGTGAGTGGCAGCTCCTGTCACCGCCCATCCAGCAGGATACAAACGAGGCTTTTTCATGTTTATTCATTACTAATCATGACTATTCATCAGATGTGTGTATAGATGCTGGAGAAGAAATGTCATCTTGTGTGTGTCTTTTAAACATGTGCGTGTGTGTTCACACGATATAATATGACAATCTTCTCCAGCATGAATGCGCACCATTTAGCACCTGCGTCTCAGCATAGAGCTGTTTACACAAAAGGATTAATATGGATTTATCACAGTGTCAGTATAAGTGCAAAATGATCTGAATCAGACTTTCAGTTTCACGTAGGATGAGTCTTAAACCTTTGAATTTCCCCAAAGAAAGTTTAAAGAAGAAACCTCAGGATTTAATAAATGTTAAAGATGTGTTTTGTAGAGTCAAATGTCCTATAAAAGTTGAGTTTCTTTAAAAGCTTATAAATTAGATTTGGAGAAGATTATATCTAGAGTCAGTTTATTGTCTTAAATTAAAAACTAAGAAAAATTACATTCTGCAGTTCTATCTCACACAAAAACATTCACCATTTGCTTTTTATTTGTTTCCTCCGTTTCTCATTAACAGTAGCCTAAATGATAACTCTGCCAATACTTTATTTCTTGTTATTACAATCAGAAATAATATAAAAAGTCAAAGCCAACAACATGTTAATCCTTAATGCCTTCTGACTTCCTTCCTCTGCCTTTGGCTCTCCGATCTAATCCTGCTTTTAATTTTTCACCCAAGACATAAATCTGTAAACACAGGACACAAATAGAAAGTTTTAATTCTTAAATAAATCTCAGTAATTTCTTCAAACAGTTGATCACTGTAGTTTTTTGACTAACAGGAGGAAATGGTGCATCTGTTGGACTATTTTCAGATGCGGATTAATCCAAATTTGGTTGTTAGTGTATTGAGTGTTTCCAGCCGTGGGATGTTGTTCATGGAGACGTAGAGGAACATGAGCATCACTCTGTTGCCGTGCAGTGAGTCTGCACAATGAGCAGACTGTTGAATATCAATAGTGTTATCCTTAAAGTAAATACTTGAAATGCTATAGCTGCTGTAAGATGGATGTTAGCAAGTGTTGCCATGGAAACGCTCTCAGGACTGATGTGCCTGATTGTTTTTCTATCTTCATGTAGTTTCCTACTTCTACACACACATTTCTACAGTGAATAAACTGAGGAAAAATCATAAACAAACATGAAAACGACTGATGTTGCTCTACCAGGATCCAACCTGAGGCTGCTGCCACGGTCTATCACTATACCCACATTAATTCTGTTGATTACAGTATCATACTGTGACATTCTGAGCAGAAGCTAATTACAGCAGTGACTTCATTTATTACCAATTGGTAGTTTTTAGGAACTAGTAACTTGAGAATTGTAGTCAGAGAATGTAAAAAGAAAATCAAGGTTATCTTTATTTACATCAATTTACAATGCCAATTATTTTGTGCGCCAAATGTTGTTGTACAAAATGATTACCACACATCTTTCAAGATCAAATAGGCACAAGGAAACCTTTCAGACTCTCTGCTTTTCTCTACATCAATATAATACGATATATTATGATGTAAACAATGATGACAAAAGAACAGATTCTGAATCAGATAATTAGAAATATACAGTATAGGCTACAATGTATTGTCAATAGGTCACATAAGCCAGTCAACTATTGATTGACTTTCATACCGATTCTTAAATGTCCTTTTTTGTCTAGTCTTGTACGTTATACAAGTTTTATAAAAATCCATTTTAACAACAACAAATTACAATACACATATACTTTGGTGGACATTGGTGGTGTTTAGCCCTTTTCTCCAAGGCCCCCGTGTAGTTGACATTATAGTCATGAATGATCTTTTTCTTTCTTTCTTTTTTCTTTTTTTTTTTTTTTTTTACATCAAGATGATATATCCGGATGAAGTGCAATAACTTTGGTGGTCAGGTCAACATTTAACAACATTGGTTTTTGACTACATACTGAAACATTCCCATCAGCTCCAGCTCTTCCTTGTGTTTACTGTAGATACTTACATTGTAAACTAAGATGATGAAATCAGCAAACATACTGTACACCTGTGAAACATCACCTTGAGTATTTTGGTTTTGCAGACATGATTGCATTATCACAAAGCCTGACAGAGCCAATTCTGAATCTCCTGCCTTTTTTAGCTCATGGGAAATAAGGAGTTAATTAATATCAGGTTGATTTATATCAACAGGGATGAAGAAAATTAACTTGATTCATTTTTTTTTTGTCTTTCTCTCGTACATCTTCCCCTGATCTTGTAAAGCGCTGCGAGACAATTAAATTGAGGTTGAATTTGAGCAATCCAGATATACTGACTGTTAGAGCCCTAATTAGCCCTTTCTGTACTCAAATATCACAAAAGTTAAAAAAGAAAAAAGAAAAAAATCCTTCATCGTTAACGATTTTTCCCTCTAGGTTTTTCAAAGCACCTTGAGCTCTGAGGAGTTACTAGAGATGGAAACCCGGATGCTTAATTGGTTGAAGAAATCTTGCTGTGTGCATTCAGCGGTGCATTGAAGCTTAGCGCAGCGGTGCAGGTTGTCATTTGGTCAGTGTGAGCTATGGATGATTTTCCCTGTGAGAGTGGCACAACTGAGATCTGTCTGTACTTGGTCACACATCATTGAACTGTAACAGATATTGTTTGGAGGTTTACTCGCTCGTGGTTGGATGTCTCTAGGCGTTGTTGTCTGGGGGCATTTGGCTGTTTGTGGATGAATGCTATGAGGCCCATAGGTGTCACTACAGTCAACTGTGGAATAAACATGTCCCAAATATTGAGAACAAGTTCAAATTGCGCCTCAGCAGCAAAAAGACTTAAAAACCAGCCTCACATCTCCACATCTGAAAAAGGCAAATCAATACGACACCAGAGAGGATTCAGTAGAATAGGTACACATTTAACTTCATGGCACGTTGCAAAGTTTCAGCTCTTTAAAGTCTAAAGATTAAGTTAGAAACCTTGGTGAGTGAATCGACTCAGATTTGCCATGGTCAATGTTTTATGATCTCAACCAACAGTAGGAGTCAGAGGTGTCACGTCAGGACCAAGTGCAAAGGAAGTTTTAACAAGAAACAGGAGAACTGAGCACATTTCTCCTGCTCCTACATCTTCACATTAGTTTCCAGTTTGTAATAGAGTGAGGTTCAAAGTGGTGCAGCGGGTTAATAAACCACCTTGGCCCATTTCTGATATGATGTGTGAATGTGATGTGGTGCTCACTGAATGTAACTCGGGTCAACGGTGTTGAAAGGAGAGAAAAATACGGAACAGTAGCTCAAGGATGGAAACAGATCTGCGTTGGTTCCTCATGTTCACACATTCACATTCACACATTCTTTTGTACTGATCCCTAAAAATATGGTTCAAACACATTTGAGGCCTAACATGTTACTGTTACACAATAAACGTATCGTTCAAAATGGCTCCAGTGTAGAACTGACACACTGGCAGTCCAACAGTGTTGTGTGGAGCTACTGTTTAGAAAAAGTAAACACAAACTTAATTTGCAGAACACTTAACGTTATTTTTGTTTTGTGGGTCAAACAATGCAAGTTAATCACTTCTGTTGTAAGGCCAAGTTCCTAAATTGGTCAACTTATTCATTGGTCTCCTTGCTGCACTTTGACTTCCTTTTTTAATCTAAGTACTGTATGATCTTATCACTGCACTGCCAATGAACAACAATAATTTCACAGTTCATTCCCTGACTAAACATATTGTTGACAGAAGTGTAACCCAAACCAAGTCATTTAGGGTTTATAACAGTTTTATAGTAATGATCACAAACACCAATGTCAGCTCCACCCTCATGAACTGTGGCAGGGATCTGTGAATGACTTGGTTTACTGGCTTCTTGGTTGTTTGATTGTGATGAGTGCAGCTCTTAACTCCTGTGCTGACTGTGCTTGTGTCTCTTTGTGCCGTCTGAAGGTATTCGAGGCATCGGACTTTGGCTCTCACCCCCTGTTCTCAGTGGCACAGGGAGGAGTGGACCTGCAGCAAGTGAGTATGGCCGCCTGGGGGCAAGGGTTGAGGGGTTAAAGGTCATCTCATATGTGCTCTTAACTTTTTGACCTGCCAACAAATTGTTTTGATGCTTAAAAGATGGGAAACCACTTAGACTACCTATTCTGTGTTTGGATGTCAAAGATAAGAAAAGAACACAGTAATACAAAAATTTGGCATTAAAATATACTTCAAAAGTAAAAGCAATAATGCTGAAAAAATTATCTTCTTTATGTTTTATCATAAATGTTAACTACACGATTGCTTGTAAAAATACAAACATGAATCTCAATGCCATTATTGTTATAACACAAGTGCAATGAGGTTGATGGCTACTTGTGACAGTAGAGTTAGAGAACAAAAAACACACGCACATTCATTAGGATAATGTATACAAAAAAAATGTACATAGATTAAAAGATTTAAGAGATACAAAACTAATCATAAGGGGTGGTAGCTGCATTATGGAGGAAAAAGTCAGAAGAAGTTTTCTGGGTATCACATTTCCTATTTCAGGGTTTGACAGAGTGGAGTGCCGTGATCGTGCAAGAGGGAACTGTTGCAGTCACATGTTGCAATGATTATTTCTGGTTAATGCAGAACAGCAGTGTTGTAATTGAGAATTGTTGAACTTCACGTACCACCTCAGTGAGAGTACCGTGTAGAACATGTGACAGCAACTCTTTTAAATCACAGGTGATAAATGAAGGTATTTAAAGGCCTCATTTATAAAGGAAAAACTGCCTGGTGATACAAAACGATGTGACAGGTTCATGTGTCGACTCTTAACATCTTGTCTGGATATTTAGCTGTGCAGCTCTATGTATGATATGAAGAGATTTCTTCTAAAACCAGATAAACAACAACCTCCATCAAGCCAGGGACAAAACCACAGGACCCAAGTTCAATCACATTCGTTAATACAATGTCACTGTAAATTCACACATGGCTGATCAGAGTGGTCAAGGATCCCAGATGAACATCTCTGCACCAAGAAGGTCAATAAATAAGACACCTCTTCTTTTTCACATGAAAAAAGCTACAAAATGCAGTTATGTGGAAAGGCTGAGTGGAGATCATGGCCATGAAGGAAAGAATGAAAATAAAGAGATGTAAAGAAAAAAAGAAAAGTGAAGGGATGCTGGCTTGACAGAAAAATACTTATGTAGGAAGATAAGGCAGGGAGATAAAAACGTTCTGAGAAACAAAATAAGTCAAAAGAGATCAACAAAGGCAGCAGCACCTCCTGTCGTATCAGTTTCATTCTGCCTGGTTAGTTTAAAGCTGAAAAATCAGCCGTCAAACACCCAATACCTCAACACACCAGAAACACATCTGTTGGGGATTACTGACTGTGTTTATTTTCCGACTGGTCTGAAATCAGCCTGGTAGATCATATGAACATGGAGGAGATTGTAAAACAGCTGTTCAGAATTTCAACTATGACTGCGAAGATGAAATGGCCAATTCATAGGGTAATTTAATGCGCACCAATCTGAGGTACAAGAGGGAGAAACCGTCAAGCATGTTTAAAAATGTCTTCAGGCAGCACAGGAATTGGGGCAAAAAAGAGCACCAAGTGGATCTTGTACTGGTGCTTTATGAACACCCAGACGGACTAGAGACACAGGTATCCATGTTAGTCAAGACCAAGCAGCAGCTTCCTGAAAAGCAACGCTGACACTGAAGATCCAGAAGTTCAGTGTTAGATTATACTGACATTTTATACATGCACGCCTCAGCAGTGACTGAAGCCCCTGAAGTCAATCCACCGTTCTGCCTTGAGATTTATCACTGGTGATAGTTATAGGCCACCGTGACCAGTATGCCAAGGCTGGGTGGCCCTCTCTCTTTGTACAGCCTGAAGGATACTGGGTTTTATTCATTTATAAAGCTCATGCTGGTCCTTTACCCCCTGACATTTCTTCACTGTTTTCCTGTAATCTGGGCTCTTATCAGGCACCATCATGTGATTGGATCACTCATCAGGTCTTATTTTGCTCCTGCAACAACTGACGTAGAATTATAATCTAAAACGTTCTGCACATCATCACATCTTACTCCCAGATGATCCTGTTTTAGCTGATCTGCACACCTTTACTTTCATATTTAAATTATTGTCAACACTTTTTTCCTTTCCTGACACATTTGTGTATAAGCTCAACGTTGGTGTTCTTTGTGTCAAGGATGTTTTAATCTATCTTTTGCTCAGCTACATTGTAAACAAGGTCTCTACCTCAATGTATTTCTGAGTACTTCCTGATTCAGTTCCCATGGACTCACATGTTATAGCAGAATAAGACATGTTTTACTGTTTACATCCAGGACTAAAGTTGTGGCGAATTTCGGGTGTGGCTTCTGTGAGTGACAGGTGGGTGAGGGTATCTCGGTCTCATTAGCCGAATGTTAGGAGGCAGAGTCACACACTGCCTCGGAGACTGTGTCGTTGGTTTCTTGGTTGCAACACGTCCCTCCACCACAGCTCAGGAGTCTGACCTCAGCATCTGTTCTCTCACAGTCTGGTATCGTGTTGCTTCCTGTGGCTGCAGAAACTTCCTGTCCTTTCAGACATCCCATGGTTGGTTAGCTCTGACTGTCAGCACAGCAGGAGGGCACTTCGCTCTCCATGCAGCTTTGTTCAGTGATCAGTGTCCTCGTGTCCCCCCCCCACGTCCACCTGTGTGGTTTCACTCTAACAGATGTTTACCGCCCACCACCCAGGCCTTTGATGCATTTTTTTTAACAAGCTGGCAGTGAGGATATCAATACTGTCATGCAATTGTTGTTGATTTTTCAGCATAAGTCAATCAAGAGTTTATTTTTAATACATCTTTTTGTTTTTGTTTTTTGATTGCACCTGAGCTGATTTTATGTCTATCTGTTACCATATGGTGCATTTTCTGGATAGTGACAGAACATCACAGTTTGGATCTGCTGTTAAACCCACTCCTGTGCTTCCTAAAAATATGTATCATAATGTATCATAGAAAAAAGATAAATTAGATATCAGCTTAAAAAAAAATACTGATTCCCTGATAGTCTGATCTTCCTTTGTCAGCTTTATGTGCTTGGACATCACCATCTATATTTTTGAGTCGCCCAATACTCATAGAAATTAGCATATTGGTTTGCATTAATCAATGCATTTTGCACTGCAAATAAAATTATTTACTCTTTCGCTCCTTTCATTTCATTTTTGCTGCAATGAACCGTGTACTGTGCAAACATTGCCTCACAAATAGCTGTCATGTGAAGGCCAAGGCAGGGTGTTTAGATTAGACTCCCCGTGACTGAACATTGTGAGGTCTGTTTCCTACAGCAGAGCGTGTCACCATCATTAGCTGAGTGTCCTTCAACCAGGCAGTGAACCCGCAATCATTGCTTACACATTTATTCTATTTTAGACTGAGAGTCAAGCCCGGGGCAAAAAAAAAAAAAAAAAATCCATGTACATTAAAATACTTTTCATGTACAGAGTCATCAGAGGGTGTTGGTGTGTGACGGCCTCAAACTAAATGCAGATGTCGCCCATTAATGTCACTTTCTCACCCTGATCGCACATTTGTTTTTTCTTGTCCTCTGTATTTATTTGTGATTCGTCCATGATGGTACTCATGGCTGATATTAGCGAGATAGGCTAAATTGGGCAGGTGTGTGGTTGAAGGCACGGAGGCACACTGACTGTAGAGAGGAAAGGACAAACAGACCTGATATTATCTGAATGACTGGTTTTTAATCTCTACGAAACAATATGTTGAATTGATTTACTTGTGGATTTTAGCACGAGTTCTAAACTAAAGTTGCATGGATTGTATTTTTACAGTAATCTTGAGAGCTCAACTGCACCTTAAAAAGAGGTGTCATAGATATATCGGAAATAAACTTTTTTTTATTAATTGTATATGTGCATTATGATACATCCATGCACATGTGTCCCAAACAGGTTAATCATTTTATTGTCCCGTTTGAAACACTTCTGCTGTGTTGTGATCGTCTAATTGATGTTATTCTCTGAATGTATTTGTTTTGCTTATTTGCATGTGTTTCTTTAAGCTGCAGTGTGTTGAGCTTTCATGGGCCACTGTACATTTTACTTTACCTTATTATGGCGACACGTTGGTGCAGTGGTTAGCACTATCACCTCACAGCAAGAGGGGCCGACTGGGGCCCTTCTGGGTGGAGTTTTCATGTTCGGGTGCAGGTACTCTTAACTTTGGCTTCCTCCCAAATACATGCAGGTTAGGTTCATCCGCGACTCTAAATTGCCCGTAGGTGTGAATGGGAGTGTGAATGGTTGTCTGTCTGTATGTGTTGGCCCTGCGAAAGACTGGTGACCTGTCCGTGGTGTACCCCGCCTCTCGCCCTAAGTCAGCTGAGATAGGCTCCAGCTCCCCCGTGACGTGACCCTAGTGAGGAGCAGTACAGAAGATGAATGAATGAATGATCAAATTATTAGTATTAATAGTTAACAGCTCCTGTCGGTCTCCCTGGTTCCTGGTTAAGGTTAGAGATGTTTTAGTTCAGCCCTTCTCTGGTAACTACTCCGACCTGAGCTCAAGCCGTTCACTAAACAGCCGACAGCATTTAATGTATCAGAACCCGTGAGGTTGTAAAATACTAGACGGCTGCTGACATTGATTTTAATTCCTCTAACGTCGTCAAATAAATCCAAGGATAAGTCTGAAATTTCATGAATATATTACGATCTAAACCCCCTCATGAGAACGTGTTGCATTCCTTGATTTTACTGTAACATTGATTTACTTTAATTGTGTTGTGTTCACTTCAATTACTGAATTAAAAAGGTGAAGTGACGACTTAGACCTATGACTTTGGTTTAAACCTGAGTTACAGAGCGAACAGTGGGACTCACCACAGGTTCAATGACCCTGGGACCCTCACATGGACACTTGCGTCTGAGTGACTTAAGTTCAGATGCTTGTCCTGAGAGACACGTCTCTAGAGAGAGAGACGTGCAGACAGACTTGTGACAGATGGACATTTGGATTAAAAGACTGAAGAGGAATAGAATATCACTTTACTCTATTACACACCATAGTGCACTGACAGCTCAGTGTGCTCAAGACCCAACATAGCTAAGTGGTCTATGTGTGTACGAGAGACACTATTTGTCAGTCTCAGGGCCTTGGGAGTGTCAGTTAAAGCAACAGTAACACTAGCTAATGGAAGCTCTGCGGGACTGATGGGGGGAGAGGAGGAGGAGAGAGAACATGACAGGTAGAGAATGAAGAAGAGACAGGAGGGAGAAGGAGACAGCACAAACATTTGTGGCTAATCTCTTTCACAAGTACTAAGTACACAAATATTTCGTTTTAAAACACGCTTTTTAAAAAAATGACGAAGATGAATGTTGTATCAGTAATAATCTGCTTCCACACCAACACAACTAAAAACATATAATAACACATAATAATTGTTCCCGAGTCTCGCTATAAAGTGAACTTTGACCTCCAAACACTGACACTGTGCAGTGAAGAAGTTAATCTCTGAGTTCTTGGAATTTAATAATCCCATTTCTTTTTCTGACGACACCTTCATGGAAACTTTCACAGTAAAGAAACCTTGTGGCGATAGAATGGCCAGAATTAGAGTCATGGGCATGTTGAAACCATTATTGATCTGTCTTCCTCAGCCTTAGGGTGTCTTTCTTCCTTCTGTCACGTTACTTCATCGTTTGCTCCAGTTGCAAATCCATACTAAGGCCAGATGTGGTTTCAGCAGACAAAGTACAAATGAAAAGCAAATTTTCATTAAAGAAGAAAAGGAAGTAGATGGAGTGAAGAGGTTTGGGTGAACAACATGAAGAGAGTTACAGTAGTGCAGAGTTAAGTGTCTGTGCGATGTGATTAATGTTTTTTATTCATTATTTAGTCCACAGTCGGGGGCTGAAAAGAGGGCATGGTCTGTTTATATGGAATTTCTGGTAAAATCACTCATTTGCTCCCTGTTGACAGATTCATCAGCGGTCGTTTCCTCTCATTTCTGGGATTTAACATTAATCTTATAATTTCAAGATTATACTGTAGTAGTGAGAATTTCTCACTGATGCCATTGGATGGAAATTTGCTGCAATGACGCATTTGAACACGAGTAGACACTAAGCACACTGACTCAGTGAGGAAGTAAACAAACAAGCGAATGAGTGAAAGTTTGCAGAGTATTAAGTAAATGTATTTATTTACATGTAAAACAAGCTTGGAAATGAGAGGAACTAAGTCGAAAATGATGGGTCAAATATATACTGTAAATGCAGTGCATTCGATCCAGTTAAGGAAATCTCTGCCTATTATAATTGTTTAATATGAAGATTTATCTGAAAGTGAAACATGCAGGTGTAGACGGTTCAGTATTGAGACATTTACAGAGTTTTATCCTTGACATCTTTCCATCAGTATTTTTTACAGATAAAATCTTAGCTCATGTTCCACACATCTCATTTTCACCTTGACACTTATTCTAACATGCTGTGCAACTTGACAATAGAAGGAGACTGAGCAGCTGAACCATTATGAGTCCACACTGAGAGGCTAATGGAAGCTTTTCAGATACTTTTATCAATAGCTTTCTTATTCAAGGAAATGAACAACTTTATTTTCCAGTAATATGGCCTCAAAAATCTATTATGGGCTGTTTTTTTTCTGAAGCTCTCATTTGTTTTCATCTGACATGCTTCAGCAAAACAGTTAAAGTTTGACCTGGGCAACCTTTTGGTTTAAAAGAAAATACTATTATTTTTTTCCCATCCTGTTAAAAGCCTCTTTTCTATTCTATCAGATTTATCTCTTTGTTATTTGACTACAGATGATGAGAGTAAATGTAGAAGATGATTCAATGCAGACACAAAACGTCTAACTTTAAACTCCAATTACTGATGTTTGCAACAGAAACACATAGATTCAAATAGCAGATTTGCATCTCTTCCCTACCCCATATACAAATCCTGATATTGGTAATTTGGTGGTATTTTTTATATTCTAAATATTCTCTTTTATAAATATTCTAGGTTCCATATTAACACTGAAAATATCAAAGCTTCAGTTCACAGAGAAATGCATACAACCTGAATTCAGAGACTGGGCCCTAAAACCAGCCGTCAGCACTTCTGTGACTTTGTGATGTCACAACAAAGCAGTTACCAGGCTGCGCCCACCTTGAGTGTTTTACCTGAAATCTGCTCTATTTTTAAGTGGGTCAGTCTCAGTCTTTGACTGGCTGACATCTAGAGAAGGAGATGTTTATACATATATATATATTTTTTTTTTTTTCATGAATCAACACTTCATATAAAACATAGGAGAAGAGGAAAATATGAAGCTTTAAAGAACTTTTGACAAATAATTGAATTCCAGCTTGGTGTTCATTGCTCAGATGACACTTAACACCTCATCCCTGATCCCTACTATATTAAAGAACTGATGCATATTCATGAGAACCTTGCATTGTTAATTAATTTGTGTATTAATAACATTTGAGTTTCAAAAGAGTAATTAGTGTGTTTGCTGTTTAGCTCCACCAGCCATCATTAATACTGAAGAGCGGGCGGTCCTGAAGGCCGAAAAGATCCATTATAACATCCAGAGGAGCAAACAGCTGTAACATGGCTGAACCCGCAAGACAAGGCAGGTTTAAAATTTTAGGCGATTATGGCTTCAGAGGGGGAAACTCTGTCATTACTCATTACACAGACTTACTGCAGAGTGGAAGGCCACTCTCAGGAGACAGCACGGCATTGCTCAACACTGAAGAGTCGTGATGATGGAGCGTTAGAGTAAAGGGTAAAAACCAACCGGCAGATAATAAGCAAAACAAAATTCATTTAGGTTGTATGTGTCAAGAGAAACAACTTGAGTAACTACAGTACCTAACAACTTTGTACGCAGAAGCTTTATCACATTTCTGTCTCTCCAGCAGCGTTATCATGATCTATAGTTGGGTTTTGTTCCAAGGCGACACCTATTGGTTGTAGTAATTATGGCAGGAGCTGTGGTAATTGCGGTGCTATGTTAGCTGAACAAACAGGATGGGTAGCGTGAGGGGAGATTAATTGATCACACGTAGCATCTTGCTCTCGCCCAAGTGTGTGTGGGAAACACTGATCAAAGAGGAGTCCTCCCCAGGAGGCCTCTGAGGACAAAAAAACGTGAATGGCGCGACGCGAATGAAGCGAACACGCAAATTGAACTCACGTGAAATATTTGTGCGAATGCCGTGAGTAAAAACAAATATTACAGTGGGAAAACTCGAGTGAGTAGAGCGAGGTGAATATTTTACTCGCGCCCGGTGTGAACGCACTGTAAGGCTACGGAAACCAAAAGAATTTCATTTTATATTGTGTTTATACACTTATACTACTGTAATATATCCATGGGTAGTATATTCAGATTTTGCCAATAAACCTTGCCAATTATTACACACCTTTAAGGTCACTGGTCTTTGAACAGTTGTTACTGCTGAACTGGGCTGAAACCCAACACTTTCTTACCTGCGGTGTTGTTGCTGCCACGTTAATTTTATAACCAGCACGCTATGAATGTTGGGATACGTCAGGCCACACATCTGTCTGTAGGAACCTTTGTTGCCAAGGTAAAGCATCACATATTTGATGCAGCCTTGTTACACAGCTGTGATGCAGTCACTGTTTTTTAGCCTAAATCTAACAGAGCAATAAGCTTTTATTATTGTAACCATGGTGACAGAGGTCGGATACATCGATGTCTGTATGTATTTATTATAGTCACCACAGCAGACTTGTGAGCACTACGTCTAGCAGACAATCTGTGGGTCATATCAGAGGGTTAAAACAAACAACCGTTAACCTACTGTTTGTGATCTGAGTTCTATAATGGCAGTCAGGTGAGGTGATGCCCAGCCATGGGGATTTGGTTGTGTTCAGTCCACTCTCACAGAGAAATGTGTGAATCCAGCTGGATTTCTTATTGCTGAGGTAACAGAAGCATCACTGTTGCACAGCTGCATCCCCCCTGTTAGGCATGAGGTAAAGAGGACAAAGTGTGACTCGGCTCCGTACAGGTTTGAACTCCTCTCCTAAATTTCAGCACAAACACAGCAGGAGTCTGAAAAAATAGGCGCTTACAGTCTGAGAAAACCTCAGTGGATTTCTCTTTGGTTAGACGTGACGTTTAATAAACGCAGCTGCAGAAGTGCATCAGCGGCTCCTCCTGGCTGCGGCATCTGATTCATGCTGCATTAGGCTGTTCAGTTGAATTATTGCATGCATGGACCATTTGGACTTGGGCATGTTATGGAGACTAACATCTTTACCACCGTGCATAAATATTTAGCAGCGTATCTGCAGATGAAGGCGAGAGATATTAGAGAAACAAGGGGGGCAAGCACACCCAGGTCGATTGAGCTTGTAGTCGCCTGTGTTTTTCTTTCCTTTTTTAATCTCTTTGTATTTCTTGCTGCTGCAAACAGCCTGTTCTCCACATCCCTGAGTTAGCATCGGGAGTCAAGAGTTCAGCAGCAGTGGCAATGCAGACTGCGTCAAGGATAACACTGTGAAATCTGTGTGGTGAACCTCAGGGAGACACACAAACGCACAAAACATCTCTCTCCCATACAAAGTCCTCTGTACCCAGGCACACCAACTTTGTCCCTGTACACTTTAACACACACAAACTCACAACCCTTCAGCCTGTAACCATGCGTTGCCTATGGAGGCGTTTGTTCTCTTTGAAGTTGGGTCTGGGATTTGGAAAGGCCTCTAAAAACTCTCTGAATCGTGATCTCGGTGAGATAAACATAGACGCTGTAACGAGGCAACAGAGGGAGAGAAGTCACGGGAGATTCAGCCAGGACGGTTGTTGGAGCAAAAATGTTTTTAGGAACTTCTCTATTGTCTCTGTGCTGCAGAGCGGAACATTAATCCTACTGATATTATGACAAAAAAGGTGGTTCCCTCCGTGCTCCGTGCAGAGGTGAGATGTGCAGTGGAGAGACTTTAACTGACAGGCTTTATACTGTGTCTTTTAAATAGTATTATGAGCTTTGTGTTATGAGCTGTCATTCTTATCATCTAGAGATGAAGCTGAGACGGTTTTATGGGTGATCACAACATCTGTATCTATATTAAAAATCTTATGACGTGGGATGCAGGTACAGCCAGGAGAGTGGGTTTGGTTTTAGAAGAGGAGGAGGGGCACAAGGAACAGAAAAAAATTGAAAACAAATGAAATGATGGAACAAGCTCAAACAATCAGTGAAGCAATCTGATAACATAAACCAACAGTACTGGAAATTGTGTATTTTTCAGGAGTTTTAACCTCAAGATGTTCAAACAAAGACTCTTAATACAGAAGGTAATACATTTAAGGCAATGGCACAAAATGGTCAACACTTCCTGTCTCCCAAGTGGGCATGGTCAGAAGGTCTTGTTTTTCTCCACTAGCTTAATATCTCATCAGCCCAGTACAGGAGCATAAGCTTTTTCGATCAATCAGTCAAGCTTTATACTGTATAATATACAGTATAAAGCTTGACTGATTTATCTGATTGATAGTATATTATACTATACTATACATGTAGCACCTTACAAATGCATTTCAACAAGTGCTTGAACGAAATAAAGAAAAATTACTTATTTACTTCAGCAACAGCCGTCATATATGAATAAATAATACAAAGATTAAAAAATAAATGAATAAAAGGGCTAAAAATAAAAGCACTAAAATAATTATATCAATGTAAGTAGTTAAAATAATAAAAGGTTAAAGAGGTGGCCCAGAGAGCTCAACACACGTGAGAATACTCACAAACTGGGAAATGTTTCCAGGCGACCCAAAAAAGTGAGGAACCAGGATGCGACACACTCACATGGATGGTTTGTGCCCAATAGAAACACCTGCATCATCATCATTGCTGTTTGTACAATCGCAAGATTTCTAAAGTTGAAGTTGAGCTCTTAAGGCCGTTACCTGGGTGCTGTTTTTTTTGTCTCCACTGTCGTCTCTGTGCAGCCTTGACTACAAAAACAGGCTATTTTACTTTAAATTTGTATATATTGCCTTTTCTCTTTGTGATTTTGACAGCCGACAAAATATTCTTAATCTTAGGGAAGCTAAAACTGTGAGCGTTGCTGCATAAACAGGATTATGAGAAGTTCCTCCCCCAGTTGATATTACGCCCTTGGGTGCAGGAACATGTTGCACGGATACAGAAATCTCATTTTTTTCATGTAAGCCTTGACTTTACTGACACCTATGTCTTTTTTTTTTATTCTCTCCTCCAGACATATGCAGTACAGAGCCACTACGGCATTCCACACTCAGAGGTAAAAATGAAACACACTTTTATGATTTAGTTAATTTCTGTGAGCAGTGTGTTAATGATGGTTTTGATTCTATCAGATGATTAATTAGCGTTAGCGTCACTAATTCACACTGGTCTTCTCCCTCTCTCAGTTAGCGAAACTCCACCAGTTGTCAATGCAGCAGCAGGGCCTGGCCCCCATCAGCCAATCAGCCACACAGGTTCTGCCTGGTAGGTAAACACACACAAACACAAACACACACACTCACACGCACGCACACACGTTATATGCACAGTTCAAACTCTGGTAAGAATAAGGGAAGGTACAGTAATGCATGGAAATGTCAGGGTCCCCATGAATGTAGTTAAACAGGGATGTGTGTGTGTGTGTGTATGTGTGTATGTGTGTTTGTGTGCGTGTCAGTGGAGTCAGGCTGTCAGCAGCTGATCTGTGTTCAGTCTGTTCACTTTTGACTTTGAAGTCACTTTGTTGTCACAGTCTTTCTTTTTTCATTTATTTATTTCTTTTTTTGTCCTTTGACAGTAAAAACTACAGAAACTTAAAAACTTAAAACAAAAAAAATGTATTCAAACACCTCATTCCTACTTAAGAGGAAAGCCGTTACTCTGAGTTTCATCATTGAACTCACACGTATTTGTAGAAATACATTAACGTTATCAGGCCCGACTTTGACTTCATCTCTGTCACGTCGACCTCTCGTGCTGTGCGAGCTGTTTTAAGTTCACGTTGGATAATAAACCTTATATAATCAGGACCGCAGCCTACGGCTCTGCATTATAATCCCTGTGTGTTTGAATCCCAGCATCCAGCTGGGCGCACACGGCGACTATGGAGCAGCTTCTCCAGTCAAAGTTTGCTGCATGCTACTCTGAGCTCTGCTAATTAACTACAAGGTGAAAACCAAAGGTGTGATTGGTTTTCATTGTTTTTAAAGACTGATCAACAATCAGTGCAGTGAGAGATGTCGGGACAGTTTTTTTTCGTTATTTTCAGAATTAACAAAGCAAAATGTGTTAGTCAACATTTAGCTCATCTGTCAGCAGAGCTCCATCTGTGGTGCCTCATCGATGGTCTCCTCATGTTACCTCCCCCTCCTCTTCAGAGGGGTCAGAGTTCACGGTTGGCTTCAGGGCTGCAGCCCCAGAGATGACAGGGGATCAGTGTCTTGTTCAAGGACACGTCAGCAGAGCTACTGTCACAGAGAAATGAAGCATGTTCTTCTCCCTCACGGAGCTCATATTTGTCATAATTGTGATTTGATTCATGTATTTTTTAATAAAATCACAGAGATGACACAAATACCAGATTTATCTCTGCTGGAGACGTGATTAATCCACATGTTCTTAAAACTCACTCACTCAGGAAACAAAACAAACAAAAATCAAACATAATAGATTCATATCTGCAGTTGTGTCATGTTAATAATCAAAGTAAAACTAAGAATGCTTTACACAGCCTGTCAGCAGCTCTGTACCAGCCCTGTCATTCAACATACTCAGATGAAACAGTGAGTCAGAGGTCACAGATACACACAGTCGCACTGAAACAAATCTTAAATTCATCATAGAAATCGCTAAGAGTCTGGCTCTTTTTCATGAAGTTGAACGGGCCACTCTGTATCTTAAACACAAGAAGCCCCATGTGAAATTTAAAACGATGTGCTTGCATTAAATGTTTTCATTGGATGAATGAATTTATGCAGGAAACTAAAAGACACGGTCCAGCAGCAGCAGCAGCAGCTCTTCATCATCACTTTAAACACAAACAGCGAGGGAGGTGACTTAGGTTCTGAAGGTTTTGTTATTGTGTTTCTTTTCACACACACACACACACACACACACACACACACACACACACACACACACACACACACACACACACACCTACACACACAAAGACAGGATCGCTTTGTCACATCATTTTTCAAACAAATGCAAACCGCACGTGGCCAGCAGAGAGCGAGAGAAGAGCAAATTATCATGTGGGGATATGGATGGCTGATTATTCCATTATGTCCCAGGTATAAAACTCATCAGTTATGGTAACGCAACTTCACACACACATACACCACACCACACCACACACACATTTTCCAGTAGATATTCTCACACTGTATTAGAAGCAGTGTTGGTTTAGCTAACTGTGACCAGAGAAGTGAGGAAGGAGGAACAAAGTATATCCAATCAGAGGGCTGATGTTTCGGCTCTCTGATTGGTCTGTCAATGTCCAGTCAGATTCAGGTGTAAAAAAAAAAAAAAAAGAGCTAAAAATTGGTTCTTGTAACTTCAGTGTCACAAACACAGAGTTGGAACTTGAAGCAATGAGTTTTCAGTGACTGGAGTTTCAACCTGTTTATTTCTCAAGCTGATTTCCAGCTGAAAACTCATCAATTACGTCACAAGCCTGGAAACTTTTTGACACTAATTGGAGCTCATAGTCATCACTTCTGCTGCTGCTGTTTACAGTTTCTGTCGCTAACAGGATGAAAATCTTCAAATTCTTTATTTAAATTGGGTTATGTTTTATGTGCTCCTCAGGTGTAACTGTAATTCTCTCTCCCCTCTCTCTCTCTCTCTCTCTCTCTCTCTCTCTCTCTCTGGAGGGGTGGAAGCCAATTCCCAAACCACATCTCAGGAGCTCCTCATTCCAAACGATGTAAGTGCTCAGGATATTGATCAATATTTTGTTTGGATTTCTGTGATCAGTCAGCTTTGGTCAGATGTAGAATACTCTGACCTCACTGGCATCTGGAACTTGTCAGTAAGGTTCAGCCCAGTAACCAACATGCTGTCAGATGATCGACCCAATTGATATGATTGGCTACAAGCATTGTGTCCCCTGTCTTCAGAGTCATCATGACTGAGTCAAATCAAAACACTATAACCTGTTGTTTTTACACTGTTAATTGATCTGTCATTTCCTGATCAAGGGTTAAAGGGATAGTTCACCCAAAATTGAAATTTCACTCATTATCTACTCACCCTCATGTCGACTAAGGGCTGGGAGAAGTTTCAGAGTTATCCGTGGCTTCTCTGAATTACAGGGGGTCTCGGCATAGCAGTGCATGTCCATATAATGGTTGCAAATGAATACCAACTGTCTTCGTAACAAAAAGACATACCAAAAAACATCCAAATACCTCCATGCTGCTCGTATGTAATGTCCGTCTTGTATTGAAGCCCCGAAATGCGAAATTGTCCGAAAAAAATTTAATTAGTCTATTTTTCGAGCTTGTTTGTAGCGGAAGCTCCTCTTCCCAGTTCGTCCAAATTTGACAAACCAGGAAGAGGAGCTTTGAGAAGCTTCCGCTACAAAACAAGCTTGAAATATAGACTTATTTAATTTTTTTCAGGACAATTTCGCATTTCGGGGCTTCAACACAAGACGGACATTGCATACGAGCAGCATGGAGGTATTTGGATGTTTTTTGGTATGTCTTTTTGTTACGAAGACAGTTGGTATCCATTTGCAACCGTTATACAGTATGGACATGCACTGCTATGCCAAGACCCCCTGTAACTCAGAGAAGCCACGGATAACTCTGAAACTTCTCCCAGCCCTTAGTCGACATGAGGGTGAGTAGATAATGAGTGAAATTTCAATTTTGGGTGAACTAATGAATCAGTGTAGAAATCATCTAGGAAGTAACTCCTCATACTCAAAAACTGGATTGACTGGATTTCTTCAGATTAGTTGTTTAATGCAGGACTGAGTTTAAACAACATCTCACAGGTCAGATCTGTGCCTCACAAGCTGATATTGAAACTGAAACTGTCTAATTTATTATTATTATTATTATTATTAATAATAATAATAATAATAATAATAATAATAATAATAATAATAATAATAATGATAGTTTATTTGCATATCACTTGTCGTTACAAATGACAAATTGCTTCACATGAATCAGAAACAAACATCAAAACCAATCACATGCAAACTGCAAATAAGATTAAGAAGATGTCACATGAAGCTTGTTTATTAAAAAAAAGTAAGATATGCCTTGACTGCAGAAAGAAACTAATGAGCTGAGTTGCGGCTTTATGATGTTTATGTTTCTCAACAAATTCCAGTGAGTTGTTTTTATATTCCGGGGTTGGTGATGTGAGCCACTGTAGGTGGAGTAAAAATGAAAGCTTTGTTCTGCTACTGTGTGTTTACTAGCGTTTGTTTACATGTTGGTCCTGGTGGCAATGTTGATGTGTGGTGCAGCAGCAGATACTGTACGTCTAAAGGTATTAAGTCATAAACCAAAGGAAGGGAGAGTTTGATGTTTCAACCTGAGGATGGTGCTGCATGAAAAGTCAGAGGATCAAATTTATAGTTCAGCCTGAGGGAAGCGCAAATGTGCTGAGATGTTTCAGCCTGGATCAAAGCGGTGGTCAGAACCTGAACGTTCTGGTGCGTGTCTGGTCTCCTCAGTGTTTTGCTGAAGGTTGGCTCTGAATCTGATCAGAAAATATGAGAAAACAAAAAAACAACATACTTCAGCCCTCGGCCTCTGAATGAGCTGCACTGCCGAGCTGCTGAGCAGCAGTTTAGTGTCGTGCTCAAGGACACATGACATTTGATGGACGTGTTGACTGTGGTGAGGTCAAAGCAGTGGCTTTTAGTTTATAAGGAAGCCTCTGGCCACCATGTCTCCTCCCTCCCTCCCTCCTTCCCTCTGTCCATCACAGGATGCAATCAGCTGTCTCACTACTGACGACAACCCGGTTCCTTTCAAAACTCTGAATTAAGCTTCAGAGTAATTAAGCTGTTTACACAACTCTGTAATGTGAACCCGAGCCTAATAATCTGCCTGAGGAGCGATAAGCACTTATTGTGAGTGTTCAGAGGAAAGTAATGAAATAACGCAGACGGACCCGGCTTGACCGCACATGATGAAAACACAACATGACATTAAAGCAAACTGTGGAGAGCTTGGTTTGTTCTGCGACATCAGAAGAAAGCTGCCCAAACTCATTAACGTGAGAGGCAGGAAACGTGTTGGAGCTTCCATCCTGCTGCACACTTCATCAACAGAGACGAGTGAAACTGAGCCACAAACATCCAGTTTTACTGAAATAAAAGCTCAGTAAGTTCTCATTGTTTAAATTCCCCTGTTCAACACAAACGTTCAGCTGAGTTTCATTCCTTATTTTTCTCCTAGCCATCCACACACCCCTGCCAAGACTCTGCGCCCCTCCCAACCTGCTAACCCAGTGCAACTCAGTGCAACTTTTAGAAACATCAGAAAATGGAAAGAGCACAAACAACTCCAGCTATATATGTATTTGAGGCGACTTAAAAAGTCTGAAGTAGCCTACATGTAACAAATTTCTATTTCATGGACATAAAAAATAAGTTGCTGCACCTGTCCCATTGTTCACAACGATTAATCTCTTTATTAACATTCAGTCAATCAGTCACAGTCAGAGCCCTATACAGTACCCTTACACCTTAGTGGATTGATGTGTTTCACCCAGAGTTAGTTTCTATTTATGGGGAGCATGTGATGTAAGCCCCAGTAAGTGTATCATGACTGGCATTCAAGACAATATATCATTTTTGTTTAATATTAAGCAGCATTTTATGTTTAATAGTTTATTGTTCTGCTAAATCCATCTGGATTTGATGACAGGTCTGATCTCAGTGAATTAGATGAATATTATATATATATAATCAGTCTCTATTTACTGACTTGACCTGAGGTTAGAAGAATACCTTGCAGACATTTGCACAAAAAGACCCACAACCTTACAGCCTGAGATCAGAGTGTTTGAAATGCTCCAGGTGTGTTCAGGGACAGCTGCATCAAGTCTGAAAAACAGACACAGAGTCTGACCCTGAAGTCATAACTGTAGAAAGATGGAGGAGAGGAGACGGTCAACACAAAACTCGTCCCCTTTTTTATCCACTGGCAAGATATTTCTAAAGACGCTAGGACTAATTTAGATGTGTTGGACAAACTTTACAATGTTTTTATCCAACTACAGCTGATTCTCCACCTCTTAATCGACAGATGGACACAGTACAAGACAATTCAGTTCACTCCAGTCAAATACCAAAACAGCTGCATGAAGAAGGAAAAGATATCTTGATACAAGGAAAACAATTTCAAAATAAAAGAGGGAGTTGTAATCCACATTTTATTTGAACAGGGAAGTCCATTGAGAGAGAACTCTCTTTTACATGGATGCCCTGATGGCATTACATTTAAAATCAACAAACCACATTACAGTAATGTGATCATGACCAGCAATGTATAACAGATACAGTTTATCACTCAAAGAAAACCCATGGATTCACTATGTCTATAATTAGAGTATCTCATTTTAACAGCTTCTGCAGATTGTTCCACGTGAATGGGGCATTGTAAACAGATTTGCTAATCAAATCAAGTGATAACTGAGATTAAGTGTAATTCAACTTTTGTCTAGTTAAAAAGACATAAGTTGTTTGCCAAACAGTGCTTTATAATAAATATAATTTTAGTGTTGAGTTACAAACTTTATATAATATAATGCACAATTTCAGAGAGTAAAAAAAGGCAAATGTGCGTTTAAAAAGTGATGATGAATCTTTATGCAGTCTATGCAGCATTTGGTTGGTACAGTTTAAGCAGAAAAAGGTGGTAAGTTCACCACAGCAGACTGATTGTAGCACACTAAAACAATGTTAGAAGAGCAATTATGACCTATAACAGTTAAACAGATGGTGAAGAAGTGGTCAGTGAAGTGTTGAGGTAAATGCTGCAGTCGCTCTGGAACTGGATATTTTAAACTAAAAGGAAGAATCACAGCGCACACCTCTGCAGGCCGACAGGCCGCAGCAGCCAACTCCCTCACACTTTCCTCTTACTCACATTACAAACCTCTTCCCGTTTAACCGGCTGCTGACGACAGCAACAAACAGAGCCCGAATGTCGGCATCATGACAGATTAATGAAAACCACTAAACACGGGTTTGAGTTTCGTTCACTGACGAGCCACAGATTTGTGGCGCTGGACGGAAAACACGAGAGGGAGGGAGGAGTGTGGTGAGCGAGTGTGTTTTTCCTATTAAACACTCAGACGATGTGCGACTCCCCCTCACTTGAGTCTGAGTCGTCCTCTGCTCTGGCGCTCTCTGTCCGTCCATCATTGGCTGTTAGTCAGTCATTCAGGCTGTCACACGGTGGGAGTCTGGAGCCTGCAGCCAAAACACTGGGTTTAAAACAGAAGTGGATACCAATTTTTCTGCAGCACACTGATGTCACACACATGTCTGATAAGTATCAAGGCTCACAAACCTGAACACGCACCATGCCTTTATTACTGTCAGTGAGTCAGGCTCAAGTTGTTGTTAGTATGCCATTTAATAAGAAACTTTCAAACAGCACATCACTGAGAAATGTCAAGAGCATCTGCTTAAGTGAAAATAAACTGACACCATGATCATTTATTAGGATAAAATGACTCACAAATGACATCAGTTCTGTAATGCACAGGAAGAAGAGATGAAATTAGAAATGTTACATTACAAAATCTGTGTTCAAAAGAATTCACATGTTAATCATTGGAAAAAGAAACACAGTACTATACTATACAGTGAAAAACCTCAGTCCACGGAGAAGTGGACACATCCTGTATTCAGAAACTCAGTCTTCAAACCAGCTGCCAGGACTTCTGTGACGTTATGATGTCATGACAAAGCATTCACAAAGCCCTGCCCACTTGGACCCACTATTCAACACTTGCAGGATTTGGTTTCTGGGAGTGTTTTACCTGAAATCGTCTCTATTTTTATTGGTTCACTCAGAAAATAGTCAGCCAATCAGAAGTGAGACTGAGCCTCTCTCCTGACACTGACCTGTTGTCACTACTGTTAATGTTAAGATTTGGTTTTTAGTTCTCAAAACCATAGCTATATATTCTTATGAATCAGTTCTCAAAGAGGTCGTGGGGTCGTGATTGAGAGCGGTGACTGTTTCATTTTGACACCATAAAGTGACAGGAACTCCTGAGTTCTTTTGCTTGCTTTTCATAACTCAAATCTAATTAGCCTAATTTTCAAAGTAAAACAACAAAGATCCTGACGGCTGGTTTTAATACTCAGTTTCAGGCTGTGTGCATTTCTCTGTGGACTTTGATACTTTCTCAGTATTGATATAGAATCTAGACCTGCTTCATAATCACACAAGTGGACATCTACCTTTATACTGTATGAGACTTAATTGCCGCAGGCAGATGTGCATCCTTTCTGTGCATGCTCACTTCAAAAAGACCTTGTTCAATCTAAATTATTGATGAGTCAGGAACCTGAAGCTGCACATTGACCTATATCCATAGAGCTTAGAGTGTGAGAGGTAAAAATCAACAGTGAGGTCTTGCTCATGAATGGATCGAGCTGACCCAGGACCTTAGTCGTAAATTTAGCTAAAGAGAAGTTATTGTTTCAGTTGTCTTTGAGCAGAACCTGTCCTGAGAAGGTCGTCTTGGACTTTCTTTAATTATCTCCAGGTTGGTTCCTCCTGCGCTCAGGTCGACCTTCCTCTTTCAAAATGCATTCATGCATGTCTGCTCAGGTTCTCTCTGGGTCAGTCTGGGTTTAACTTTTTAAAGATCTCTAATAGCCCGTCTGACTTTCATGTTTCCTGTCACAGACCTCAGTCTCTCTCTGACCTTCTCTGAGTGTTTTAGTTACTCCATAACTAGTTTATACCTAGAGTTTATTAGGGTTTGAAGTCTGCAGAATCATCCACTTATTTGTCTCAAGGAGAAAAAAAAACAGAAACTGCACATATCAGAGTTGTGGGTGGTGATTCAGAGATCAGATTCAAAGGGAAGTCAATTAGACACGCTATAATAAACAACAGAATACAGCAGATAGAATATATACAGCACTCTTGCTGCACCGAGCTCTCAAACCAAGGGCGCAGTGTTTTCCGAGCTGTTTGTGCCCTGAGGCTTCGTTCATTCCTTCGTTTGGCTCTCTCCTCAACCAATTGTGTTCAGTTCATGTCTTTATATATGAGCTCTCATTGGCACAGTAAAGGACAGACGGGGGAGCGGGAGGTCACGGTTTCACAGGAAACTCTACTCTGGAGCTCTGACAAGATAATCCACACCTCTGCAGGTGCCACCACCTTTCATGTACAAATTAGCCATCAGTTTCAACTTCCATTCAGGTCTCTGTACAGTGACTGTACATATATATGAGCATCTCCGTAACAACACAACACTTATGGGGCTAACAATGCACAACAATGATGTGACACATTTTACCTTTGAAAAATTGCAGCCCTTGTGATTTGGATATTGCACACGGCCACACTGCAATTTCGATTACATTGTGCAGCCCTACGCGCACATACACACAGCTTACATGTGTATAATGGAGTGAGAATAAGAAAACCAGTAACACAATAAAAGCTTAAGAGACTGTGTATGTGAGTGTGTGTGATGTGTTTGTTTGTGTGTCGGGTTGTGTGTGTGTGTTTCACTGAGCAGGGCCAAGCAGAGCAGCTTAATGACATCCTATAGCTCTCACAGTTAGAGATTTAACAGCAACCCTCCCTCTCTCTCTCTCTCTCTCTCTCTCTCTCTCACTTTACCCCTCTCTCTCTCTCCCTCTCTCTCTCTCTCTTTACCCCTCTCCCTCTCTCTCTCTCCTTCAATAAACCTTTTCCAAATTACAAGGGCAGCAGGGAATCACCCAAAAATAGCCCTCTCTTCGTCCTCTTCCTCCTCAGCTTCAAGCTGATTTTTACCCATAGCACTTACATAAAGCCGCTTGGAGAGAGGGGACTATACCACTGTACACAGTCCTGAAAAAAAAAACCCTGTATCTCCAGAGCTGTCAGTCTTGCAGAAAGAGTAAAAAGCCAAAGCTTGTTCTCACAGTGAGGGCTACGGCGTCTATTTTACCGCAGTAGAAAATTGGGGAAGTCAGGACTTAGATATGTAGTGAAGCCACGATGTTCCTGATTAAACATTTAGAGCCAAGTCACAGTTTTAAGTGTGTCACAAAGAAATTGTTTTTTGTTTGTTTTTTTCAATAGACATTTAGATAGTATGTGGTTCTGTGCAGCTGATCATTATGACCCATAGTTAGATTTTGTTGCTAGGCAACATCTAGTTCATAGTCATAACAGGAGCAAAAGAGTCTGAGAGGGGTCATGATGAATGGGTGGATCAACAAAACACGGATTTCCCTCCCATATGACCATTCAACATCTATTGCTGCTTTATTATCATTGTAACCATGATGACAAAGATTGTATGTTGACAAAGTTCTTATTTTAGCCCAAGCCACACTTCCTTTTTTTTTTTTTTTTTTTTAAATCTATCCAAGTTGTTTTTGTGCCTAAACATAATCAAGCTACAACCATTTCTGATTGTAACCATGACAACCAAGGACCAGGACACCTGCCACCATAACGGCCACTATTTCAGGAAACGCTGCTATCAGAGACTTGGGATGAAAGACTTGTGTGGATTGTTCAGGTTGGAGACTGGTTAAAGAAAAGTGCACAAAAAATATTAAAAGAAGATGACTTTTTTTTTCAGCATTAATTTGATTTCACAATTACTAGTAGGCTTCTTACGGGTTCTTCAGCTTCCTTCCACATTTCATGTAGGTTAACTTGTGACTTGTAAGTGTGAATTATTATTCATCTCTGTATGTCAGCCCTGTGATAGACTCGAGATCCCGCCCTCACTCACCATCGGCTGGGATTGGCTCCAACGTCCCCCTTATGACCCTATAAGGATAAGTGGTATGGATCATGGATGGACAGACTATAATAACATACAGGCTAAACCTGGAGATATGAATTTTTCACAGGACGGCTGACTGGCGCCTCTGCTGTTCTAACTCACCGCCTGTGATTCAATGAGGCCGTTTGAGGGGTCGAACGGTGGCTAAAGGTGGATTTCACACAAATGGTCCTGACCTGGTTGTTGTCAGCTGACACTTTGTCTTCTGTCTCCTACATATCATTGTAGCGCTCTCTCATTATCAGGCCTCTTTCCATGAATAGCCCACAGAGCAGATCTCCTCCAACAGAGCCCGTTACTTGTGGGGAGTGGAATGTTTTTGCAGAGAGAGGAGGAAGTGGAGAGAGGGAAAGGTAAAGATTACAGAAGGAGAGAGAGAGAGAGGGGGGAATAAAGGAATGAAAGGCACAGAATGACAGAAGCAGTAAAAAAAAAAGAATCCAGTGAGCTAGAAGAGGCAGAAAGCCTGACTAAGAGAAAGATCTGGGTCACACAGATAAAAGTGAGAGGATCAACGGAGGGTTCTGCATCAGAGTCCCTGAGTCAGTGTTTGTAACGGAGAACTTTCATTCAGAAATTATTGAGAACAGAGAAGAACCCTCCACTGCTGAGGAGAAACACCAAAACCTGGAAGACTTGATCCCAACCAGGTCTGCATGTTTGTCTGAGACTCTGACCTAAACATCTAACTAATGCAGATGCTTCCAAAGATACATAATCAGTCACATGCATTGGTGTTGCATGTGCAAGCCGTTTGAGTGACATTTTAGCATCATCACTATCAAAACTAAATTAAAGAGTGACTGGCTTGAATCACGACCTTCAGGTCTCTTGACATATATGAATGTATATTATGTCAATTAACAGAGTGCAGAAATTGACTCTTCTTTGGTGACTCAGACCTGGACGCAAATGCAGCAGACTTGGACCTTCTTTGCTTCTTTATTTATTTCCTGTTTTATATTTCACTTTCCCGAATTTACTAAATTTTTCATCTTGACAGAATTAACTCTCTTTATTTTGATCTCAAGAAAAGAAAACTTTTTCGAATGTTGAAATCAAGCAATGATTTCACTGTGAACACAAGGAAAAAAAACACTCATAAGTAAAAAGAGAATTACATTTCAGGTCATTAACTTTAAATGACTTCCCTCTTAAGCAAAGTATTATTACTGTTCTTACCGTCTTTTAATTTTCTTTACAAGTAAACACATAATTAAGTATAAATGCCAAAGTTAATTAACATTATATGTTCTTTAATATGATGGATTTGAGGCTAATGAGCTGTAACAAGGGTTAATGATGATTCTTTACACCATACCAGCCTTAAAGGGCTCAGACAAATCTACCATTGTTTTTCTGTTTTAATTGGATTATATTTACATCCCCCCTCATTATATTCCCCTCACTCTGCTGTCACTGCCTCTCATAACATTTAAGTCATTTAAATACATGTTATTTTAGAGCAGAGGAAGAAGTGGAGGAAAGGCATCTTCATGTTGTTGAGTCATTTGTCACAAGTTTTCTCCTGTTATTTGCAACTTTGAATTCTGTCATTATCAACCACGGACGTAATTTTAGGGGGGGACGCAGGGGACATGTCCCCCCCACTTTTTCAAAACGCCGTTTTTGTCCCCCGCTGTTTTTACCGTCCACAAACAATGTTACACTGTATTAACACTAGCACCGCCATTGCACACTATATACCTATAACCGCCATGAGTCGTTCATTGGACGAACTGTAATAAAGCGTTAATTAGAGCTGTATAGGTGTTACATTTGTCTTAGTCTTTTAACAGCTACTCTGGGCCATGAAGTAGGCTGCACCCCGCAGCCTCCGCGAGGCAGGGGGACGGGGGGGGGGGCATACCGTAGGAACCCCGCCCCCGCCTGTAAAGCCAGGTTTCCACCGTATAAACGACCTTTTTTTTCTCTCTCTCTCTCTTTTACGGCAACATCCATAGTCCTTAGTGATCTTTGTTTGATATGTCAGGTGGAGCTGCCCCCCCCCCCCCCCCCGCGTGCTCACGTCGGCGCTTTACATGAAGAGCACAGCGACTCTGTTTTTACACTAGTTTGCTCCTAAATACTGGCTTTATAAAACGAATTTCGTTTTCTTTTGATATCATATTGATATTTCCCCCCTGAATGTAGGCTACACCTCTTCTACAACTAGTCTGTCCAGTCTGGAAAATAATTTCTGCACCGTGCGTGTGTGAAGTGTGGACGTGAGTGTGCATCTGCGCAGCCTGCGCACGTGTACACACAGAGATACACATTAACACGCACGCACGCACACACACACACAATCACACACACACACACACACACACACACACAGAGAGAGAGAGAGAGAGAGAGAGGGGGGGGGGGGGGGAACTGTAAGAAACTGAAAGAGTTTGGGTTTTATTAAAATATGTCCCCCCCACTTCTAAAATCAAAATTTCGTCCATGTTATCAACTTCCTGTCTGGTTTGTGTGCAGACACCAGGTTTTATGGTGTTAAGGGCAGTGGTGCAACCTTCACATGCAGGTGGTAATGAGAGATGTTTATATTCTGGGGCTGACACCACAGTAAATATCAGTCTGTTGTTACGGTGACACCTACTGTATGACAAAACCCCTGCCGGGCCAAGTATAGCACATACACACACACACACACACACACACAAAGCTCCTGGCGGACAGCTGAGTTCACCACCTGTTGCTATTTTATATTCTTAGACACAGAAAAGGTAACAGGATGGAGGGGTGGATGGATGGAAAGGCTGAAAAATGAACCACAGAGATAGATGCAGTGTAGGTGTGGGTTCAGAAGGTCTGACATCAGCAAAGAAAATAAGTTAATGATGTAGCTTGTTCTGTTCAGGTTGTGTTGAGCCTGGGTTGGTTCAGTCACTGCTGCTGTGCTGGATTGTGATGCATTCAGGGGTGTTTGTTGTAGCTTTCCCACATGTGTCTATGGTCAGAAAGTCATTGAAAGTACTAGTAAAAACACACTAGAAATGCTGATTTACATCTGCAAAATTAAATCAGGTTGGTCGGTCAGTTGGTTTATTGGTCAGTGGGTCTGTTGGCTGGTCGGTTGGTTGGATGGTCAGACGATTGGTCTCTCGATTGGTTGGTTGATTGGCTGGTCGTTGACAGTCTATCGGTTGGTTGGTCAATCCACATTGATCCAGACGGAAATATCTGTATGTCTATCTATAAGTCCTTTTGGCATATGGTCTCTAATCTTAAACCCTCTCTCCCATTCTTCTCATAGCTGATCGGTTCAATCATCGGTCGCCAAGGCACCAAGATAAATGAGATCCGGCAAGTATCAGGAGCTCAGATCAAGATCGGCAGTCAGATTGACAGCACCAGCGATCGCCACGTCACCATCACTGGCACACCAATTGCCATCAACCTGGCCCAGTACCTAATCACTTCATGGTAAGTATCAACACGGGAGAGGATCTACAAAGAAAAGGACCATGATTTGATTTAATGGTCTGAACTGAAGGACCCACAGCAGGTTCCTGGCTCAATAACTTTTCCATCAGAGAAAATTTAGATCTCCTGATCCCTGGGTCAGTATTGGTTGGGTTTTTTTTAATTTTTTTAATAAGTCAAGATGAGACAGTCATTTCATGCACTGAATGAGAACACAGGATGGATTGAAACCTCCAAAAGTGCATAACTGCTTCAGTGCAAATCCTAATAGTATTAATAATGATTGTCATCACCATGCAGCCAACTGTTTTCATCTCACCGAATAATCAAATTTGTATGTAATTTAATCAGAGTTTAACTCAACTTTATTGGCAACTACTAACAGTCACAAAGACAGATAAAAGGGTGTGAGATCTGGAAGGATCCAGGTGAAAGTTTTAATCAGTGAAAGATTGTAAAACACTCAAAATCTGTAAACAGGCAGGGTTTCACATGTTTCACATATTCCTGTTTTAGTTTAAACAGAATATGTTTCAATATCGGTTTCTGTTTAATTCATTCAAAGTGAAGCGCCTCGTTAACATTAATGTCAATGGATAAAAATATCAGTTATAATCAATGAAAACAGGTACAAACAGAGATTAAGAATCTGAAATGACCACAAAGTACCAAAATATTTTTGACCTGGAACAACGGTCAGTCATTAGTCCTGGTGTGATGTAATCTACTCTAGTAGACCAAACTAACTTTGTTGGCTTTGTAAATAAATAAATACAGTATGCAAATCCTGTCTCTCAGAGTAAGAGAGAGAACCACCCAACCTTTTTATTCAGGATGCAGTGATGAGTGTTGAGTGTCATAAGCATCACCAGTAATGAACCTGAGAGCAGAGTAGCTGGCAGCATCATGCAGACATTAGAGCTGCAGCCTGCCAACATATTGAAACACTGGTTAGAACTGGAAGCACAAGTCGCCATGAATGGACATAGACACGCCCCTGCTTATTAGACCTGTCAGTGAAAAACTCAACAAAGACCAAGACTGGGTCTCCACCAGTGCCAGAACAGCTGCAACAGGACTATAAAAGCTCTGGCTATTTACTGTAGGTCTACCTGTGATTAATCAGATCACTGTAAAGTGTCATATCTCTTTCATTATAACAAGGTAATTGTTGATTTAGGTTACGTTCACACGGAAACGATCTGAACAGAAAACGCAAAAGTGGCGTTGCGTTCTCACTTTCCTGACGAGCGTTTTTGGGGTGGAAATCTGGAAAAGTCTGTGGATTTCAATGTTGTATGCACACCAGGCGCCTTAGTGGCAGTGTGCCACAACACACAACACACAACACGACCAAGTCCGCACGCCTGTGTACAACCCAGGTTTTTTCCTCTTCTTATTCTTCTTGATTTCCGGCAGGCTGTATGCCGGCCATCATAATGCTCTCCTCCGTGCCCTCCACAGGTCATAGAAATCAGAGCAGACTTTTGTGTTTTCACCCTTTACATGGTGACGCAATGGCGGATCATTTTTAAGATTGTTTTTAAGTGTTACATCTCCAGCAACAATTGAAGTAAACCCCTTCAACTGCATGGTCACCTTCAGACTGTCATGATAGTTTATTACTTGCGGTGGCGGTGACCAGATGTTCATCTTGCATCTTCCAAGCTCCATACAGTATAAAGGTTGATGTCCATGTGTGGTGTGATCATAAAGTACATCCAGGTTCTATACTGTGAAAGTATCAAAGGTGCAGTCCACAGAGAAATGCGCTCATCCTGTATTCAGAAACTGAGCCTTCTGTGACTTTGTGATGTCACAGCAAAGCAGCTACCATCGATATGATTTTACAACTTCGTATGGATCAACACTTCAAAATAAAACACAGGGGAAGCATACAATAATACAACCTTTACGTTTTTTGTGGCATGACTGCAGGCATCATGAAGTATGTCTGTAGAAATGTCACATGAGAATCATTACATGATAAAAGGAAATTAAGCTCTACATCAGACATAGAGATCATGTCAGTCGCTCCTTCACCGAGCCGTTTAATTGAGGCTGTGAATGAGAGCGACATGAGATACAGACTGTCTGCAGCTTTAATACAAGTTACAACCACTATGAATATGCAAATTCATGATTGGACTCGGGGTGAAATTGATATTTCACTTAACCATTCGTCCTGCCACTGACAGTGGAGAGAAATCACACACACACACACAGCGTAAAACGAATGTAAGGAAGGGTCGGCCTCATTCAGTCTGAAATGTCAGGTCAGCCAAGGTGACGATGACGCTGGAGTGTCCGTGACAAATCTGCTCTTTTCCATTATATTTTTTTAATCAGTCTCCGAACAGATAAGACTATCTGTCAAAGCTTATTCCAGCTGCTGCCTCTGCAGGTCAGGGCTGTGACTGGCTGACCACAGATCAGCAGGTAAATTCAAACTGGGAACCGAATCAGCGCTAAATAGTTGAGCTTCAGTTGACAGCTGTTCATCAACACTGCAAAGTTTCTACATTAACTAATTTTTCTCATCAGACCTCCACTCGTTTGACATCATCTCTCCTCTAAATCAAGCGAGAATCTGCACTGCAGTAGCGCAAAAAATATAGGCCTACTGTATCCACCTGAATATAGGAGAGAAGAGAAAAAGGCTCTGAGGACTAGAAACACTTTACACTCATTCTGTTGGGAAAGTTTCCCTAAGATCCTGTTAACCCCAGGGAAACAAAGTTGTTGTCTTTGAAGCAGTTTGTCTCAGGGAAGTGAAACAAGAACGACGGTAACACACACAAATCCACATTACTGTATAGTCTCCCAGACTCTTTCTGTCCTGTCAGACCATTGAGGTGTCAGAATAGTATTTTCTTACACGTGTTTGTCATATTTCCTCCCTGGGTCATTTCTTTTCTCTTCTACAGCAAAAGTTGTTACACAAACCCAAGAGATTGGGACCCAGGGATTGGTACCAAACCCAATACTTAACAAACCTGATAAACCTGAAGACCAATGTATCAATAAGATATTGGTTTTGCTTTCAGTATTTGAGAAATTAACAAAATAGCCATCATGTCTATTATTAGTATACACTAGTAGATGATCATTATGGGTCCCATTGATGATCATTATGGGTCCCATTATGGCCCATCCCTACTCAAAACTAAACTTAGTAGGTAAACATGTGACAGCCGAATGTCACAATTCTTACAATATATTGCAATATTATTGTGATATAATTGTATAACGAGTCAGATAAACACATACTTTATTCATCTTTATCCCCTAGGGGAAATTCACTATGATGCAATATACAATGTTATCACATTACCATAATAAACTGTATGATGGGGATATTATTGAAATATACAATATTATGTTAATCTAAGATGTTATTGATTCTTTTCTAACAATTATATGAAAAACATTGCAAATGGTGGGAAATGTTAGCCTGATGCATCAGCCGCTTATTTCATTACATTTCATGTAGCGTCTGAACACGAGCCATAGGGATTCGTTTGCTTCCGGGAGGCGGTTGCTTACATTTGCTTCAACTAATCGCTGCTGCTTGGTGGTCACGTGTGCTATACACCGGTTAAGATCATAGGTTAATCTTGAGCGCTTGAGTTCAACGTCATCGCCTTCACTTACCCGTCTGTTCGCTGAGCGGACGGAGCAAACCGAAACGCATTGCTAGTTTCCTGACTACATGGTTGA
This sequence comes from Trachurus trachurus, assembly GCF_905171665.1. Classification (NCBI taxonomy): domain Eukaryota; kingdom Metazoa; phylum Chordata; class Actinopteri; order Carangiformes; family Carangidae; genus Trachurus; species Trachurus trachurus. The sequence continues at coordinate 21,812,321 of NC_139896.1, read as the reverse complement.
GGCAAATTAAATTTGCCGGAACCAGTAGGCGGCGCTAGCCTGGCTAGGGAAATGTCACCATGTTCATTATTATTGAACAAACACTTGCTAGCCTAGCAACATTGAGGTGACAAACAATCCATAATGCAACAGTCTATCAAAAACAAAGGAAATATCCAATGTTGTTATCTGAATTGCCTATCGTCATGTTTTCAAACAAAATTTCCAGATGAAATTATCATCCTATTTTCAGGTCAATACATAATGTTAAAGTGAATAGACTTTTATCTTCTGTGATGCAGTCGCACAACTTCCCCCTCTCTGTGCTGGAGGAACTCTGAGCAGCATGTTTGCTTTATGCGGCTGAGGCAGTGACAAATGGAGGATGACCGCTCTGATCTGAACGTGACTCCCTTTTATCTGCTGTTGATTATTCACGCCTCGGAGCGCGCTCCCTCAGGAGCTTCACGTGCAATCAGGGAACCCGTCAGACACAAACGCTCCCACCACAGAGTGGAGAGAAGAGGGAAGAAGTCACAGCCCGAACAGATGCAGTGAATGTTTCCAATCACTCGTTCATTTGACTGAAGAGTTCATTTGCTCACTGAGTCAGTTTGTCATATCAGTAACAAGGAGTAGTTTTGGTTATTTAAAAAAAAAAAAAAAAAGGCTCTTTTTTTGCCTTGAACATCTTTCCCACTGTCTTTAAATACACTTTGTTGAGAACAGGAAATGACACAGTTTGGCAGAAGATGTAAATGGGTGGGGGAGGGGGAGAAATCCCCTGCTGCAGTCCTGCTGTTACAAGCTAAAATGATGTTTACACTTGATATTAGCGTTCATCTGTAAAAGGGAAGATGTAGATTAATGCACACGCTCCACATCTGCAGGTGGTCTGATGTATATCCTGATCAAACCCCTCACCCTGCAGATAATTTACATATGAAAACCAACCAGAGTCAAGAATCATCATTTCATCCAGGTGTTGTAAATATCCAGATAATGTATCCAGATAACAGGTTGCATGTTATTACCAGCTGTGTGTGTGTGTGTGTGTGTGTGTGTGTGTGTGTGTGTGTGTAGGCGGGGTGTGTTTGTTTCCTGAAGTCGAAGAATAAAATCAGAGACTTTGTGATTTTTACAATGAATATAAATAAATGTCCAGTGTTTTAGAGAGCTGAAGTTCCACTCTGACAGGAAGCATGAAACTGAACTATAGGCTTCTTTTCTTTTCTTTTCTTTTCTTATTGTTGTTGTCACTCTAACCTGCTGCTGCTCTTTTCTACAGTAAAATCTCCAATAGCATCTTTAGCATTCAGCAGCGACAAGCTAACATTACATTCATACACATGCAGTGAGCATGAAGCTGCAGCTCTGAGGAGCCTGTCCCTGCTTGGGTGACATCTAAAACACCAACATCATGACCGCCTGCCTAATATTATGTTGGTCCCTTTTGCTGCCAAATACACAACAAACTGAGATGCACTGTGTATTCTGACACCTTTCTATCAGAACCAGCATTAACTTTGTCATTAATTTGAGCATTAGCTTGTCTGTTGGATCGAAACACACCATTGTTCCTTCCTTGGGCCATTACTGACCACTACAGACCAGGAACACCCCTCAAGTGCTGCAGTTTCTGAGATGCTCTGACCCAGTCGTCTAACCATCACAATTTGGCCCTTGTCAGACTCGCTCTTTGTTTCTCATCTCGACTTTAACTCTATGTGTGTTTTAACATAGCCTACGTGTTATTGAAACAGTTTGATACAACAGTGATGTTGTATCAGCTCTGTGCAGACATTATAACCACACAGCTGGCTCTGTCCTGGTTGTCACTCGCGTTGCATCAGAGGACGTGTGCATGAAGTGGGCGTCCGTTTTAAATCTGCAGCTCAGCAGGAGGCAACAGGGCACATTCACACTGAAGAGCAGCCTGGTTCATTTTATTTTATTTCCTGTTGTTAAATGTTCCCGTTCAGACTCATGTACTGTAGATCCTAGTTGTTAACCTGTGTATGTGTGTGTTTGTGTGTAGTGAGTAGTACAGGTTTTTTATGCTTCTTCATCATTTTCATCATATCTGACGAAGCCTTCATCCTAATATATCTATAATGGTTTTGTTCCCTCCTCCCAAAGCCCCCTCCCAAGCCATCACCCCAACTTAAACAGCACACCCCCCATCCGTACAGCGAACTCCCCTACAATAATCTGTTGCAACCTCCAGCAAAACACACCTGTCTTATGATTTTAGTTTTGTCAAATTTCCTTTGTTTCATTTTTACTCTCCAAAAGAAGAAAAAAATCCTCTTTGTTTTCGGTTCATTTTCCTTTTCAGTTTCTTACTCTTGATTTCTTTAACATGTCTTTGATTTAACCCTCTAACCCTTCTCCATCCAAAATTCCCTCTCCTTTACCCCTCTACCCGTCCCTCCACCCTCCGTCCCCTCCCTCCCTTCCTTCCACCTCCTCCTCCTCCCTCCCTCCCTCCCTCCCTCCCTACCTACCTACCTACCTCCCTTCCTCCCCCATCCGTTCCCGTCCTCCAGTTTAGAGACCGCCAAATCCACCGCCCAGTCCTCCTCCATGCCGTCTCCCGTTGACCTGACCATGAGCTTCACCCAGCCCGCCCCCCCTGCCTCGTCCTCCTCCTCCTCCCCCCTGGCAGCGATGGGCGCCACACTGCCCCACGCTCCCATGCTGGGCGCTCCCTACGCCCTCCCACTCTCCAGCCTCCTGGGAGTGAAATCCATCCCCTACCTGGCACTCTCCACCCCTCCCGCCTCAGCAGCAGCAGCAGCAGCGGCGGCGGCGGCCATCGGGGCCCCAATGTTGCCGGGTTCCATGCCCACGGCGGCGACGGCAGGCCAGGCTCACGCGGCAGCGGCCCTGGCGTCCTACACGGCCAAGATCTCATCTGCCAATGGGATGAAGAAGCCAGAGAGACAGAAGTTTGCTCCGTACTAACGAAGGAGGAGGAGCCTGTGTCTCTGAGGTAGCTCCTGGGTGGGTCTTCAGCCGGACAGGGCAGTTTCACTTCCTGCTTTTAACTCTTCTTTCTTTCATTCCTCTCTCTGTCACACTCTTTTACTTCTTCTCTCTGTCTTTCTCCACCTTATTTCTTGAAATGGTCAAAGTGGGATCAGTGGAACATGTTTGGTTTCACACAGGGACATGCACAGCGACACACTGGGTTTTTCCACGGTGCAGTGGTCAGTTGTGACCGTGGTGACATGTTGGAGGTGTGAGTCTGTCGCTTGCACATCAGTTCAGCTCAGTGTGTTGAAAACTGATGTGCACATCTGTTTTTATTGATGAGCAGCTCCTCTAACGGGGAGAAATCAATTGCATATTCTACAACTCCTTCACAACAAAAGCCTCCCAAAACAGTTTTAAGATTCTTGATTTAACTAAATGTTGAAGTACAGAAATACCAAAGATTTGCTTTGACATTTTTATCTAGTTTGTCTTGAGAGAATAAGAGAGTTTATTTTTTAACTGTATAATGTCCTGCTCACATTCCCTGGTCACACCTGTTCAAGTAAAATAAATTTATTTGTGCAACAGTTTGTGAGCTCAAATTCATCTTAATCAGATGTTTTTAACTCTCAGATACAGACATTCTACACTGAACGCCTCTCTGACTCAGCTGCAGTTGATCTGTAAACGATAAAAAAACAAATAAGTAAATGAAAGGCTGATATTTAAAAGAACAAAAACTTTAAACTGCAGACACTCAGGTAGTAGCCTCATGTCAACACACCAACCAAACCAGCAACACCACACTAGTAGCCAGACCTCGCACACGTGGAAAAACCCCAAACAACGGACAAAACTATAACTTCTCTACAGAAAGAGAAGTCATCATTATTCCCTCAGTTAATCCACGTTAACATCCAAAATGAAGTCAGAGGCTTTTGTTCACTGATCCCAGTGCAGGAGGCGCCCTCTGTGTGACTCCACACTGCAGCAGCTCTCATCATGGGAAATGAGAGAGGCTCAAATTAACATGCTGATCCCATCTAAGCTCCACATGGACAAAATAAATTAAAGAGCAAATAGAAGCTTCAGAGTTCATAATCATCCTGCAGCACCAGGGAGATTTTTGGTGGTGATTTTAAAAAGAACCGCACGATCAGACAATCCTGTACAGTTAGTCTTTGTTGTGAGGCAGATGGATCGTTACACGCAGTCGCCACGCCGCTTTACATCCTTGTTTGTTTGTGCATCACAGCTGCGCGTTTCTGTGCAGACGTGAACTCACCCAATAAACCACTCAGGGTCGGTGACACCTCCCCACCTTTCACCTGTAGATCCACCGTCTACAGCAAGCTACAGCCATAAGTCACAACGTCGGCCGACATGTCCCGGTGTGCATCAGCTTCTGCCTCCATTTGGTTTTACCCAGACTCACACAAGTCATCGATCATGTCTCTGTGTGCAGCCTCGCTCAGGCTGTTACTGTGTCTTCTCAAACATTTTCTCCACCATTGAAAAAATAAGAGAAAAAATATTTAAGTTTAGTAAGTTAATGTCTCGGGCCTGAGTTGAGCTTCTTCCTGGGCAAGCTCCACTAATCAAAGGGCTATATGTTTTATTTAAAAATTGGATCCATTAGAAGATATATTTGTGATTTTAAGAACAAAAACCCATCTCAGAAACAGAAGAAATCAAACAAATTGGGAAAATTGAGCAAGCCACCCACTTCTCTGCCTCTACTGCCCTTTTTTTTAATAGAATAGATTTTAACACATAGTTTGATTTCTACATGTCTGCTTTATAGATTTTATAATGTATTATTTAGCCTAATAAGTGGAGAGAGAGAGAAGAGATAATCAAGTGAGTGTTTCTCACCAGGTTTTTAATCTATTTATTAGCTGCATTGTCATTGCAGTGCATTTATTATCATGTATGTTTAATAGAAATAACTATAACTTTAAATACTTTTTTTTTTTTAATACACATCAATTGATGACAGTGGTAAGGATGCTAACACCTTCCAATGGCAGGGAAGTTAGTCACACACACACACACACACACACACACATTCAGTTAATTACACACTAAGTGCTACTCATGTCAGCAGTATGTGACAAAACCAACACGCACCGCCAACTGACTTATGTTCACTGTGCAGCGGCAAAGAAAAACCTTCAGCAAGGAAACACTGTGTTTCAGTCTGACAGGTTAATTGTGGCGCTGGTTCAGCCTGAGGTGAAACTTGAGCCCGACCAGAACCAGCCAACTCTCCAGGTTACAACTACAAGTTGTAATTCAGAGAATAAAATCATAATACTTTAATAAAATTATCATAATATAACATGAAGTCATAATTTCTCAAGAACAAATTCAAAATATCACAAGAATAGGTCATCATGTTTACAGAATTACATTTTGGGCTATTCCACTAATCAATAAAGCAGATGCAATGCTCTTATATATAACATCTAAGTAGATCTTGACAGTGACAGGACGTCTGGAATTCCCCTTCTGAAACATGTCACTTAAAACTATGACTTCTTTAATAATCACATCAAATTACCACAAAAGGAATAAAGACATTTTGTAAGTAAAATTCTGACTTTTATTATTTACATGTATATTTATATTATTTTATTATTTTATTATTTTTTTTATTAAGACTCCTCCAATATTCTGACTCTTTTGATTACAGATGATTTCCCTCCTGCAGAAGCAGCTCACTGTTAAACTGCACACAGAGACCAGTGTTAGCCACATATTTAAGAGGAAGAAGTCAAATTCAGCAGAGCTCACCACTTCCTCATTTTCCAGTAATCCCACTTTCCATCTCTCATGTATCTGCCCTGATCAGAGCGACTGTCCGGACGTTGGCCCAGCCTTGGTTTGAAGCTACTGTCTGATGATGATGATTATGTTTAAGGTTATTTGGGCCACACAGCCTGTAAAAGCCATAGAGACTATCCAGCTTCTCCCCCGTCTGTTTCCTGCTCTCTTTTCCTCCCTTATTCTATTGTATACTCTCGTATTTATTGACTAATATGAAATATTCCCTCAGAGAGTTTATATCACTTGTCACTAACACTGAGCTGAACAAATCAGCTTTTGTATACAATGATGTCTACTTGTATAGGATCTTTCCTTTTTCCTTCCTCTGTTTCTTCCTCTTTAGTTTCAGGGTTTGTAGTATAAAGTTGTTGTTTTTTGTTTGTTTGTTTTGTTTTTAAACATACAATGTTTTTTGTGCGTTATCAGTCAGTTTTTTTCTTTTTTTGTTCACAGATGTGTTGTTTAAATTATTTTTTAACTTATTAAAAGGAGTATTACATGATCAGTTTTAGAAAAAAATAAATGTTCCTTTTTCCAAAATGGCTGCAGGTAAATACTGTAAAAATGGACTTGAGTTTGTTGTTTCTTGTTTGTTTGTTTTTTAGTTGTGTGAACAAAAATAACTTTGTTTTAGGAAAAATATCACTGTTACATTAATGCTAATAACCAGATGTTTTTGTTAGATAGAAGAGTAGTGTTTTCACTTTGTGAGCTCAAACTGGACATTTGACCACACACACACACTTTCAAACTTGGGGACATGTGTTTGTAAATCTATGCCCTGCTTCTCAACTCTCAGCCACACAACTACAGCCAAGTAGAACAAGCTATCCACGTACTGGTCACTTCCTGGTCACTTTCTGGACACAAATTATGAGCAAAGAGTTTAATGCGTTGACCCCTGTTCATGTTACTTAATGCATTGATATTGATCGATTGATATATTGTTCAATCAGATCAATCAGTAATTTGCCGTAGTAGATATGTTAAATGTCTTAATAATTAAATTTTAATCCATTTAAGCCAGAAATTAAACAGCAGTTTGTTGAAGTTTTAAGAAAATTTACAATTGTCGGCAGAGAGTGCAGTGGTTTACAAGGGAACTTGAGAAAGAGCGCCACCTGCTGTTTGTCTCAACAAAGTCCGACTATTGTAACATTCTTCTTGTAACATTTTATAATGGTGGTGGATGAGCATTAATCCACATTCTATTTGGCTGAATCTCTTGAAATTTGATGAAAATTTCATTTTATTTGGACAAAACTAAACAAATTTGCCCAAAACATTTTTCTAATTTTTATTTTTTATTTTTCCTTTAACATAAAAGCTGGGAACCATTGGAGTAACCAGGCAAAGCCAGCTATATAACCAGTCAAACCAGTTCCACCTCGGGAACAGTGAAACATTGCACTGTTGATTGATTGATAAATTAATGAATCTACTTCCAGTAGTTCTGTGGCAGAGTCTCTGTGTGTGAAAGTAGCAAAGCAATGTTTATTTTATTATAAACTTTTTTTCATTGTTTCAACTGATCTGATGCTCAGTGCGGTTTACTGTCCTTGCCAGAGTGTCAAAGACTAATGCTGCATGTTTGCTTGGCCTCACTAACATACAAACGCACACACACACAAAAAAAACACATACACGTAAATACACTCAAAGATTATATTGATGAAATGGTTTAAAATGCAAACACAGATACAAGACAGAAACACACACAGACACACAGGCCTCGGTCGCTGCACTGACCCCCTCTTCACTGACAGTGTGAACTCAAAGCAATACTAAAGAGAGCCGCACGAGTAGCGACATACTGCAGAGCAACAGTGGCAGGCAAATCTACAAGAGTGTACAAAGACATTAATATTAAACTGAATGGGTTGTTGATGCGTCAAGTTTCTCTGTTCCTTCTGTTTGTTTCTAAGAATAACTCTAACGACGATGTGGTGTATTAAACAAGCTCACTTATTTTTATAAAGTCAGATAACCTTGTTGATGAACTGAACTGTGGACACCGTGTTCAATCACCTCATTCATCCGTCCTCAACACATTTTCATTTCGCTCTTCTTTTTTCTTTCTTTTCACTGTCTGGCCGTCGTCCATGTGTCCTTCCGGCCGTTTGCATGAGTCTGACTTGAATTGAATTGATGTCTATGCAAAACCATCTCTGTGAGGTTGGGCTCAGTGATCCATGTGAGGGTTCACGTGGAGGCTGCGCTGGTGCTTGTGAAGTGCAGCTGAAATGAAAGGGCTACAGGAGACGACGGGTCTGAGTCGCAACGCATCTGCCCCAAGGATCAGTGCATCATCCCAACACATCACATCCCAATGCTTATATTTATGAGGGTCTATTAAGGCCATTGTAGGTTAAAAAAGAAGAGAGGGGGAGGTTGATTTTTCTTGTGTTTAAAATTCTGATGATTCATGTTTAAAGTTGCAAATTTCACAACAACAAAATCACATATTTGTGATTCGCATTGTACATCTCTTTCTCTGTAGTTTGTGAGTTATTTTCTCATAAATTAGGAGGTGTTTCTTCATCACAAAACTGTGAGTTTCTTCTCAAATATTTGTGACTTTAAACTTACTGGAGTTGTCTGGTCTAAATACTCCAAAAGCTTTGTTTAACTCAGGAGATTTTATTTGAACTAAAACAAGCAAATCAAACACAATAGTTTCCAAAACTATGGGATTAATTGCAGTAACATCAACAAGAGTCTGGGACTCAAATTCAACCTGATGCTGCGGACAAATTTTTAATTTTTTTTTTTTTAAGAAAACACAAATTATATAAAAAAAATGAAAAAGTGAAGAATCTCCTCAGGACGGATGTGTTGTTGGACTCAGACCCTCAAGGCCGTGGGACGGAGGTTTCAGCACGCTACACAAGACTCAATCAAACATGGAGAAGAAATTTACCCTATAAAGATGCTCTCATTCCAACCTCTACTACACGCACTCACACACACACACAGATACACAACAGAAACCCACAAACCCACGTTCACTGGTAACCAACTGCTGAACGACATGAGTCCGGTAATGAATATTGTATTGCACTCGAACATGAAAAATCCATTATGATGAGATTTTCTCTCCTGAGTATGAAGCACCACCATCTTTGTGTTTTAATTTCTGCTTCCCTGTGATGTCGGGGCAGCTCTGCTTTTTGTGTATTCTGATGTGTTTGTGATTCTCTTGTTTATTTTCCATTCATGCCATGTTCTAATAAATAAAACCCACACTGAAAGAAAAGTGTTGACCCATTTGTGCTTATCTCTTTACCAAAAAACCTAACTTTATTGTAGTCAAAAAACCTTAGGTGGTTTTCTTCACTTTTATCATGCAGCCACAGAACAACATCTGTACAGCTGTTTACAACTGCCAGCATAGGAAGTTTGTTTCTCGATATCACAGATTGTGGTGCAGGTTGACGTCTTCACCTTTGAACATCAGCAAACATCCGACCACATCAGAGAAGGGAAACAGTGAACATCAACCGCTTGTTACCCAGCAGCAGCTAATTAGACCAGATCAGCTCATAACTGTTGCAGTGACAGGTCTGAATGTATAGGTTCATTACAATGTTGTTTCCACACTGAAGACTCATTGGGTTAGTAATGTAGGATACAGTATATTTTGATAATAATGCTAATAACAACACAGTGGGGGAAAATGTTTCACTTCATTTTGATGAATCATCTTCTAGACTAGCCGATCAAAAGTCAGCAGATTTGAAACAATTACTGTATTCATAGTATCAGGCAGGGATTCTCAAAGTTTGGGCCCCCTGGTGCAGGGCCGTTGCTAGGAATTCTGGGCCCCCTGAAAGAATACTAAAGTGGGCCCCTGTCCCCTGACTTTTCCACTTTTTTTCTTAGGCTACGTATGTATTATTATTTTTTATTTATTTATTTATTATTATTATTTGTTTTGATGCATAATGCAGCATTACTATGAGTATTAATCAGGATCGGGTTAGAATAATTCAGTCCAAGATTAGACTGTTTTTTGTGGGCCCTACTGGGCGCTGGGCCCCTAGAATTATCATCACCTTTCTCCCCTATACAACGGTCCTGCCTGGTGGGCTGTGAAGGTATGTAAAAAGGTTCTGGTGTTTGGTTTGAGTTTGAAATTACTCACCAATATGAATAGCTAGAAATTATATATTTTTTAAAAAGGAATCAGAAGGGTATATTGGATTAAAAGTTGTAAATTATACTGTATGCCTTTTATTAACCAGGATGTAAGTGGTGTCGGCCAATATAAATTAATTCTAATGGACATTTTTGGATGCCAATAATCACCAGCACTGCCTCCCAAATCCTCTGTAGTGGCACATTGCCAGTGCTAAAACTTTAAATGCTCATTTCTATCATCAGGCTACTAATGGTGTTATTTGCACAGTGTGAGCAAGCAGCATGGCCAGGGTTGAAAGTTTGGGTGACCCAAAAAATATTTTTGATCTTTATGTAGCCACAGTATTGTCTAAAAGGCGATGTCTTAAAGATATTCCTAAATATAGTCTGTATACTGTCTATATATCAAAGAAAATAGAGTTCACACCTTTAGAATCTAGAACAAGCTTCAATGGTACTTTGTTTTTTGATTTTTTAATTCACTGACTCTTAATTCAAAAACCAATTGATCGGTGCAGGGCAGGTTCTGATGAGAAATATTTTAATTAAATTACAAAGAACAATTTGTACATACTTGTTAATGTTGTTTATTAGCTTGTAACTTATAGTGGCTGACACTGTCCTCTGTAGTTTTACACAAAATAAAAGACGCATTCTTCACAATGTGAATAAAGCTGGGTTTACTCCTCTTCAATATGACCATGTTAAACAACAGAAATCCAGCATCGTCTAAGTGTTGGGATGGTGCTGTGTTCAGTCGAAGGCATCTGGTGCTTGTGGAAAATGGAAAGACAAACCCCTTCTATCTGCCAGGGACCACAAAGTCTGAAATGTTTGTAATGTGATTACTCAGTCTTGTCATGTGACTTCAATGCAGAAAAAGTGCTTCCATGCTACCTTGTCATTTCTGCTCTGTCCAACAGTGCAGTGTCCAACCACCTCAGGAGAGAGTTTTCAAATTGTATTTTAAGATGGTAAATAGAAACAGAGCTGGTGATACTTCTTTCTCTTATGCTCCTCTTTTAATATACACTTATAAATACTCACACATACACACCCAGACACACGCCATGCTGACTATGACGCACCCTCTCCATAAACACTAACAGCCGCCTGCCTGAGATGAAAGTGGGTCTTAGAACAAGAGCTTAGAGATCAACAGCTGGTCATATAGCGCACGCACACACACACACACACACACACACACACACACACACACACACACACACACACACACACACACACACACACACACACACACACACACACACACACACACACACACACACACAGTCTTCCAGCCAGTAATTCTGTGCATACATGCATATTCTCTATGTATGAGGCGGGTCTGCGTGTTTTTACATGTTTGAGCAAGTGTGTGTCAGTGTTTGTGTGTGTGAATTTGCCTTGAAGACACAAACACAATACTGACCTTCTGATAAATGAACAGCTCTCGTGTCTCATGCCGCCCTGTCTTCAAAGACCACAACAAAACACACACACACACACACACACACACAAACACACACTGACCAAATGGATAAAGACAAGCCAGTGGAGGAGTCAGTGATTACATGGGAGCCGCCGTTCTACTCTGTGTTTTAAAGAACAATTAAAGCAGCCGTTGATACGAGGAATCAAGTGGTGGAGATAATGATAGAGACATCAGGTCTGAGCAGAGGAGGAACAGCTGCACTCGCTTCACATCCAGTGTTTATTTGTCGGTTTATTTCTGCTTTGTCTTGTCCTGTGTTTTCTCTTTCTTTCAGTTCACATGAGAAGTTCATGAATTCTCCAACACTGTCAGCAGGACACTAACAGCAGTCTCATGTTCTTACAAACATTTTTACCAGTATTGATTAGAAAACTCTAAATTTTAACAAGATTCCTTTGTTTTCCTTTATTTTGTTTGAAAATTATCACTCCTAAGAATAACAACAATGTCACCAACAAAAGTGTTTTGGTCATGTCATGTTAATGATTCAATATGATAATGATATTCATAATAAACTGTATTTATAGGGCATCTTTTGTGACAGAAATAGCAGCTTGAACTGCTTTACTTAAAAATTCAAGATACAACAACAGATGTATCACAAAGACACCAATTAGGCATCCTCGTCGTGATATAAGGTCACTGTGACCTTTGACCTTTGACCTCCAAGTCTAATCAGTTTATCCTGGATTCCTTGTGAATGTTTGAACAAATTTGAGGAAGTTATTTCAAAGTGTTACCAGAGATATTGCATCCAAAAGGCCAAAACCATCTTTTATGAGGTCACCACATCCGTGATTGTCTTTGACCTTTGACCACCAAGTCTAATCAGTTCATCCTTTAGCCCAAAGTGGATGTTTGTGCCAAATCTGAAGACGCTCCTTCAAGGCATTATGTCCACAAGACTGGGACAGACGGGAAGAAAACATAAAAACAATATGGCTTGATTTATGTGAAAAAGACAAAGAACATGGTACCAACAGGAAGACACACACACACACACAACCACACACAGAGCTTATGTCTGAGCTGGGCACAGATTGAGGGCTTGGCCTGAGTGGCGGTGCCTTGTTCATACATCCAGCCCTGCTGCCTGTAAATGCAATCCAATCCAATCAACTCTGGGGGCCACACCACAGACAACACACACACACAAAATGTGAATGCACACGCACAATACACAAAAGCAGTACAGTCCCAGAGGGGCAGATGCTCCAAAGGTCTGACAAGGCAATCACAAGACCTTATCCATCATGACTGACAGAGGCGGGGGAGGAGGAGGAGGAAAAAGAGGAGGAGTGGAGGAGCTCAGAAGAGAAATAGAGAAAGCAGAGGAGGGGGAGGAGGGAGGAGGAAGATGAGAGGGTAGCTGCAGCAATAAAAGAAGAGAAGAATTGGGAATGAGCAGAGGAGAGGAAGAGTTCAAGGCTGAGAGAAGCTGCAGCACTGGAGATGCATCAGCACAGAGGTGGATGCAGCTGCAGCTCAAGAATCATGACCATCATATCATAAAGGGTTGGTTAAGGGGTGGGGGACAACACACAGACACAGGAACTTCAGATATGGCTGCATCGGTCCATCGGTCAGTCCAGGCTCAAACACCTATCTTTATCAACAATAATTTGACGGATTCTCAGGAAATTTGGTTCAGGTATTTCACAATTAAAAAATAGGAAAAGAAAGAGAAGAAAAAAAGAAAGAAAATGTTTTGGAGTTGAACTAATTTGAATAAATGTTTTAAACTCCCAAATATCAATATTAGTCTAAAAAAGACTTTTCAGTTGGGTACAGGTGCTGATAAACCACTAAAGAAGAGGACTTACAGCTCCATAAGGTAGATGTCCATGCGTAGTATGATAGTAAAGCTGGACAAGTTTCTTTACAGTGAGAGTATCAAAGCCTCAGTTGACAGAAAAATGCGCACATCCTGTATTCAGAGTCTGAGCGCTGAGCCTCATGCTCCCGACTCTTCCAGTGACACTCTGGCCAGTCAGTGGTTGGCAGTTGTTTGGAGTCACGTTTCAGTATCGGCTCAGCGTGCTTGGAACTTCAGCCAAGGTGTTACCAAAAAAGTACCAGGTACCAGGTACAACCCCTTGTGGAAATGCAAAAAAAAAAAAAGTAGAGATGAGTCGAGTTGAGCCGAGTAGTGCTAGTGGAAAAGGGCTATTGTTTATTATTTATTGAGGATCCCCATTAGCCGACGCACAAACGCCAGGCTAGTCTTCCTGGGGTCCTATCAGAGTGTTTTACCTGAAATCTGCTATATTTTCATTGGATCACTCAAATAACAGTCAGTCAATCAGAAGAGATGCTCACAGCAAGAGGAGATGTAAAACTAAACTGAGATGGTTTTTATATCTTTTCGTGCATCAACAATTTCCACAACCAGGTGGAAAACAGTATGGAAAGCTGACATCTCTGCTTGTTTCATGTGTTAAATTGAGGAAGGTCACCTCTGGTCTCCTCATCATCACTCCAACAACAAGAACTTTTCCACCTCTGACAGGTGTGAATAGAAAATGTGCAACCTGGAAATGTGCAAATGAACAGGTAGATATATAAATGCAACTCTTCATGTCTCCTTAAGTATGAATCTCAGCTTTATGACCAAATACATGCAAAATTAATGACATCCCATCAGCCTCAGCTGCGCTTTCCTACACTAAGAAGGTTTACCAGGCACATACATAAGCCTATTACTGAGATCCCTCAGAAACACAAAGGTGTGTGACATATGAGCTGGTGGTGTGTTTCCTCTGGTGTCGTCAGGGGTTCAAACAGCTGCCCTCAGGTCAGATTGAGGGGTCCATGGGGGGATGAGAGGGACACGCAGGTAATGGGATTTGAGAGAGGGCAAATGAAGACAGGAAGAAGGAGATAGGCTGCATGAAGGATGAATGGATAGCTAGATACTTTAGGTGAATAGATAAACAGATAGATAATTAACTATGGGAGTGGATGGTGGTGTTGAAGGTTGAATGAAAGAACACGAGGAAAGGTTTTAATGAAAAAAAATGTATTGAAATGAAATGGGATTTTTTTGGGGGACTGGGGGAGAAGAAGGGATTTCATAGAGCAAAAAGCAGCAGTAAGAAGAGAGGAAGGGAAGCACTGAGCTGGCTGGATTAAGGAGGGCTGGATATTTGCCCTCATGAAGCAGCAGTCCTTCCCCTGAGCCTCCATCTGCCAACACGGAGCCACGGCCTCGGGCTGAGCCATTAGTTCCCCCACAACAAAAGCCCAGTGATTGGCCGAGTCGGACTGTGAGTGTGTGGATGTGACGCCAACAGCCTCCAACCTGCCCTCAACCTAAACAGGACGTCATACTTTCTGTGAATCTGTCTCTGAAATCACCTTCAGATTACAGGCTGCAAAATAAGACTCAGTTCAGGTTATAGGAGAGACATGTGGTGGAACAGTTACCGATGATTAGTGTACTTTTACTTAGGTGATGTTTTAGTTTCTAAACCAATCAATGAAATGAATACATTAATTAATTAATTATTAAGGTATATGCATGTATTTGTTTGTTTTAAACCAAAGTCAGACAGAGCAGTTTTTTCCCACAAAACAGGCCAAATAAATGAATTAACTATAACTAAATAACAACCAAGGCATTTCTATTTTTTTATCATTACCATTAGGCTATTAGTTTATTTTCTACCTAGTTTAAATAATTTCTTTCTTTCTCTTTTAGAATTATAAATAAATAAATAAGACAATGAAATTCAAAATGATCCAGTAGTGCTGCTCTGGGTCAGAGTAAAAACAACAACCTACAGAACATCCAGTTCTGATTGAACTGAATCATAAATTCTAAGGCCTTATAGGGTCTTCAAATGGATATCTCAAAACCTAAAATGTCTAAGATTTCACTATGCAAAATAAATGCCATGAGACCATTCTGTATTTTTATTTTTATTTTTTATTTTTGGTTTAAGATGAAAACCCCTAGATGAAAAACGTAACACCTCAAAGAGGAAACAATACACAACATCTTGCAGGCGAATTGCATCAAGTGTGAAATAACGGCAGAAATACCATAAATATGTTTAAAACAATATACATGAGAAATAACTACACCAATTAAACTGTGGTAATAGTTGTATTTGAAAAAATAAATATGCAAAGCAGAGTTTGGCCTGTGGCAGGTTTGTCGCACTGCATTTACAGGAAATTTCCACCAAACTAATCATTTTAAATCCCTGACAGTAAAAGTGGGAAGGACGGAGAACTCCCTCTCGCAGAAGTCAATGATGCTCGCTCATCAGTTCAGTTCACAGTTCACCAGAAACATGTACAACGCTGTAAATATCAAACACATTAACATTAAAGATTGAAAGTTAAATCTCTGTGGGGTGGTGTCACGATAATGAAATATTATTACAATGTATTATGGCTGTGAAACGATTTTTTGGTCCCATCATTGGACCCGTGCTGAGGTAATGAGTATGTGGCTCCAATCTTTCGGACCGATGACTGTGATATACTGTTACCGCAGTACTACTCACTAATGTGCAGGGGTGAGCTTTATTCATGGAGTAAATGGCTCAAACATTAATTACATCTAGTATAATGAGTCATTATGGAAAACAGCGTGGTTCTGCCAGCTCTGTGAACTTCTCATCATGTGTTAATATTATAGTTGACCCTGCCATTTATTTGATTACTTTTCTAATTCAACTGTTCACAGTCTTGTTTGCAGATTTATGTGGTATCACAGGAACATTTCAGACCTGCTAGAAATACAGTATGACTCATTATGCCGAATGAGCTGAATCATGAAACCAGTTTTTAAAGACCACTTTCTTTCCTTCCTGGAAAAAAAAGATTTCCAAATATATTTTCTGGATGAAAGGCCTTATTCATCTTTGTTAGATGTCTGGGGGTTTAAAATGGATTATAATGTAGATTAAATGGGTTTAAAAAAGTATGCACTATGGGCAATTTGTCAATGCATAAAAAAGTTAAATCTGAAAAAATCTGTTTTTTTAATATTAACATTTTGTTTTAAACACAACAGCAAAAGCCTACAACGATAACATTAGCTGAAATGGCTGACTGCGTACATTTAATGAAATCAATGAATCAACAGCTGATACCTGAAGCTCCTCCTCTCTATGTTTGTTGGCAACCAAAGATTTATGATAATTTCTTTTGTACAGCTGCTTGTGTTTCTCACAGTATCACAGATGGGCTGATCTGAGTGTTTCACAAACTGCTGATCTACTGAGATTTTCACACAGACATTTCTGGGGTTTAACAGAGAACGGTCAGATGAAGAGAAAACACCCAGTGAGAAAATCTGATGGTGAATCTCAAACTGGTTTCCACAGCACCTGTGTGATGCTGTTGTGTCAACATGAAGCAGAAATCTGATTATTGAATCTACAAAACCAAGAATTTTGGCAGTTCTGAAGGCAAAGGGGTCAAACATCGTACTAGCAATTTGTACCTTATATAGTGGCTGGTGTAGGTTTATCCATTAACTACTCTTTCAACAGTTTCTGTCCTGTCTCTACACTTTCTCCTCCTCCTCCTCCTCCTCCTCCTCCTCCTCCTCCTCCTCCTCCTCCTCCTCCTCCTCCTGCCCTGCAGACAGCAGTGACATTTAACCACCATTCATCAACAGCTAAATGAATCTCTCCACAGGCTCGTTCCAAATCTCTCATATTGTTGAGACTCTACACCATGCTGTGAGAAAGCCATTGATGACTCCTACTCCTTCCGGTTCCTCCTAGTAACCAACTCCTCCTCCTCCTGTTTCTCCTCCACTTTTACTTGTATAATTGTGTAGTCTTCATTCTAACCCTCTCACTTCACCATCTCCTATTTTGTGTGTGTGTGTGTTTTCCCTCTGAATCCACCCCTCAGCTCTGGTTTGGATCACTACACTCAAATTCTCTCCCTTCAGTCTTTGCTTTGAATTATTTCCTCCCTCCTTCCCCACCTTCTCCTTGTCCTCTCCAGCTCCTCCCCTCCGAGCTGCAGACAGCTGTGATATTTAACTTCCATTCATCAGCGGCTCAACCCATCCTTCTCCGGCTTTGGTGAGAAATCTGTTGTGTTGTGTTGATGGCACGCCACGCTGTGAGCTATCCATCTTCTCCTCTCTCTGCTTCCTTGTACCCTTTCCTCACTTGTCTCCTTGTTGTCGCGGTGCTCCTCATCTTCCTTCCTCCAAAATAATCTACCCCTCCTCCTCTCTCCCTCTTCCCACCACCACATCCAATAATCCTCCCTCTTTTTTCTATTCGCTCAAATCTTATCCCCTTTCCTCCCTTCCTAGCCATTTATCCTCCTCCTCTTTTTGTGCATTACTCCAATATATATATATATATATATATTTTATTTAAAATGTCCACTTCTTCAATCCCTCATAACATCCTCACCTCATTTCTCTTTAACTATGTTTTTTGGTCCTAAGTCATGCATTCTCTGAAATGCTACAACTGTCCAACACACGCTATTTCAACTTGTGTAGCGTTCAAGGTCATCTTTTATTAAATTTTTTGCTAATTGTGTCCCAATGCAGGGAATTTATTTATGATCAATCAAAGTAATGATGGATGAAAAGTTAATTAGCAAGTAAGCTACATTACATTTGCCTTAAATCACAATTTAACAAAATAATGTTAGCTTGTTTTTCACTTAAGCCAAATGTTACAGTTTAGCTAATTAATGTTTTGTTAGTTTTTCACTTTAGGCTTGAGTAACAGCGCACCCCTTGATAACCTGATATTTCCTTAGGTCATCATCATTGTCCTCAGTTGTGAACAATGTATGACAGAGGACTTGCTGTTGTTGGTATATATCTGTTTTACTAAAATACATATTACAGACAACTTTTAATTTTCTCCCATGAGTTTAACCCTTAAGGGTTCATTCAGTGATCATCTGGAGATGGTGGTGGGAAGAGAAAGAAGGGTGGCCTCTTTGGGGCCATACATGTCAGTATGAACTTCTTTGATGGTTTGGGGATCTTGTCCAATTTAGGTGGCACTGCATGTTTGATAAGTGAATAATTCTATATTAACACAGAAAGTAGTCTCACATTACAGCAGTCAATAAAATCTGAATCCAGCTCTGAGTCCCGTATCAAATGTCTTTAGTCAGTTTGTCTAGTGGGAAATTAAAACATTGGGTAACTGAAAAACTTACTGTCTGCACAACAGAAGTAATTTTGTCTAACAACAGATGTGAACAGAATTTCTCCTGATAACAGGAGAAATTCAGAACAGAACAATTTCGTGTCACTTCCGATTCTGATTTCTGTATCAATTACCAGAGAAACACGACATGGCTCCAGTAAATGATGGCCATTTAGCATCCAACCTAGACCATAGACATTCTGCTGAGCTGAAGGGTTGTAGGTCTCTCACCTTCTGTTTTATCTCTGCTCTGTGACCTTCATTTACTCTGTTCATAGTCCTTACTCATTTAGGGAGAGGTGAAAACAACTTCACAGTCCAGTGAATATCAGCTTAACACATCACTGATGTTTTACTCGATGCTTTTAACGTCAGCAGCGAACTTGTTGCACCTGCTGCAGGTCAGAAAATCGGATGGGTCAAAGAATACATCACAACACCGTTGAAGTCCTTAACAATAACATGCAAGTCCTTACTTTACTGTGTTAAACAGTGAATATTTAAGCTAATGTTCCTTCCTGCACATATTACACTGTGAAGATGATGCATTGAGATTTGAACATTTGAGCCAGACACTTTTGTCTCGTCTTTTCTAAGCCTGTACCAGTAGACTGTCACCGTGAACCATGGACGCTCAGTAACAAGTAATGTTAATGACGTTCTGACCTATCAATTAGACTCTGTAGTGAGTATCAGGCTGTTCTGATTAATCTAATGAGACTTTTGTAAAGAAACACTGTCTTCTAATCCTGATGTACCTGACAGCCCTTGAATCTCCCACTCAGAGCAAAGAGCAGATATTAACAACCTGACCCAGACATACTGTGACTGAGTAGACTAATGTTGAGTGGCCCCATTGACTCGTTAGGGCAGTTTCATACAGCGGCCTTGAGAGCTCAATGTACTGCAGCCTAAGGAAACACATGCAAAGGAACAAACTTAAATGCAAAAAAAAGAATTCAATCGATGTAAACAGACATGCGCTGGAAAAGCTTACAACAGCTTACAACACAATTTTATCTTCATTGTTTTTATGTTTAACATCAACCTGCCAATGGGACTGGGGATGGAAATTAGCCACTTATCCCACTTATCCCACATATTTACCCAACAGTGTTCATTAATATGTAGGCTACTGTTTCCATTTAAAAAAAATAAAAAATAAAACTGAGATCTGAAATCAATGGCGATGTGTGAAGAACCCTGTAGGTGAACACCTTTGTTTGCTTGCTCCTGACTTTGGAAGTTACAGACATCTATGATTGAAAATACGAGAGTTTGTTTGGTTTATTTTTTACGTCAATATCACGTGATTCAGATATTTAGTCTTTCGCCAAAATGCCGCTTTTTTGTGAATTGAGCTCTCAGGACCATCGTAGTTTTATCTGAATCAGTAGCACATAGTCTTACAAATATGCAGTAATTAGCTATTTTTCTGTGCGTGAGTCATGTTCACAACCTTCAGCAAGAGGTTGTGTCAGAGACTGAGAAGACCCAACCTGCTGTGAGCAACACAACGCACAACCACACCAGCTCATGTTTTCAGCTTTCCGCACTCACCTGTCATGTTCATGATGCAAAGCCTGCGGAGCTAGTTCTGGCAAACCAGATCATTCAGGGAATGAATAACTGAGACTGACGCCAAACCTGCTGCAGCCATGCTCAAGTACCTATGCTGTGCTTCAGCTTGCAATGCTTACAATCAATCCTCCTGCAACCACAATCAAGATATGCTAACTATGCTGTGCTTCAGCTTGCAATGCTTATACTCAATAAATTATTTGTTCTCATTTCAGAGTTGTCTGACTGAACTTTCTTCTTGTCCATTGACTTCTTTTTAAGACTCTGCCCTTTAAGCCCTAACTCAGAGAACATAGATTTGACCTGTTCCCAAAACGCTGCACCGACCCTTGGTTTCTCACCATGTTCCTCTGCTTTTCCTGCCAACTCTGTACATTTCTTCCCAAAGGCCATTTCTCCCACCTCCTCCCATGATGATGAATTTGGCGCAAGTTGCTCTTCACATGCTCCAAATTCTGGAGGTCCTTAAAAAGCTATTAATGTTTCCCTCCAGACACATTTTTAAAGAACACAAAAATATGCTCTAGCTACTATGATTGATATTTATTTATTTAGTTAAGTCAAATAGGGTTAGGGTTAGAAAACCCAGGTTAGAAAGCACATTGGTGTGGAGCAGAGACTCTTCCTTCACAGGTGATTATTAGCTGACAAGCTTTTTGCGCAACACCATCCACCCTGGCCATTTTCTTCTGCTTGTCCAAGGTTGAGCCATGGTGGCAGCATGTCAAAGTAGACCAGACACCCGTCCGCACAGCAACGGTTTCCAGCTCCTTCTGGTGGATCCTGAGATGTTATGAGATAAGTAATTTCTCCAGTGCGTTCTGGGTCTAACCCTGAGGTCTACTTCATGGATGTGCTCAAAAAACCTCTAGCGGGAGGCGCCCAGATGCTTAAACCACCCCAACTGTCTTTTGACTAGCAGCAGCTTTACTCGGAGTTCCCTCCAGAGCAAAGGCACAAAGTCTTCACATTGGTTCTTAACGGTGAGCACAAACACTGATACTGATATATGTGAGAGAGAATCAGATCAGATGATTGAATCGGCTGGACAATTAACCAATGGCCATTGGTGACCTTCACAAGTTTTTATTTTATTCTGATCTTAAATTACTCAAAAAATACGCTAAGCACAGCTCCTGCTGCTGGAGATGTTTGCAGAACCTAAAGGTAGCAGCTGCTGAGCTGCATCATTCACCAGCTATAATGGCAGACTGACCTTTGAATAAGAAAGAGCAGCGAAAACAGACTGAGGGAGTCATTAGCAGCGTCACATGCAAAACACCCAAATTACATTTCACATACTCTCATACTAACTTTCACTGACATGTGCAATAAAATGCTGCAGCCGTCAAAAAGGACAGCAGCTTTACAACACCAGGAAGCTGACGCAGTACAGCAGCGTATAGATATAATTATCATTTAATCAAATTTATTGTTGCTAATATTGATCCATAAACTGAGCCTGGATCGACTTGGATCTCTCCTCGCGTGTCTTCCCACTTTCATCCCTCTCTTCTTTATCTTCATTCCAAATAATTTCCCTTCAAACCATTAATGTTCCCTCTACCTCTGTCCCTCTCCTGCTTCGTCTCTGGCACAGGCTTCAGATCATCCTCTATTTTCTCTCCTTCTGCTCCATCCTTTGATCAGCAGACGTCCGCCCACCTCCTCCTCCCATCCTCTCTCACTGCTTCTTATTTCAGTTCTGCCCTGCTTCTTCTCCTCCACACTCGCTTCCATCTTCTTCCTTATTTCTTAGATTTTTATCCATTCCCCTTTATTTCTTCTCTCTGCCCTCTTATTCTTCCTCTTGCTTCCCTCACTTTATTTCCCCAGCTTCTTCTGCAACCTCCCCATCCTATTCTGATCTTTTCTTAAATTTGACTCAAAACAATGCTCTCCTCCTCATCACACATTGTTCAATTCATCTACCTCTTTCCCTCTGTCTCCCCTCTTCACCCGTTGTTCATCTGTTCCTTTCTCTGCATCCTTCATCATCCCCTGCTCTGCACCACAGACAGCTGTGATATTTAGTGAGCATTCACTGGCATCAACAGTAAACTCATCCCTCTTCAGGGCTCGTTAGAAATCTGTTGCATTGTTCAGTTTTGTGCACCACGCTGTTGAGCAAGTTGTCTCTCTGCTTGTAGCGACATTTCAGAGGAAAGCTACTTCAAAAGGCCTCCTCAGCTCTGAAGAAGTCTCCCACTGTCTGCAACTACTCCTCCTGACCAGATCTCAAACGCACGGCCACTTGTTTACATCCACATCAGATCTGTGGTAAAAGTTTTCCTGCTGAAACACAGGTGCCTACTCCAAAGCAAATGCAGAACCCTGCAGGAATGATAAAAGATGTGTATACTGGCATTATTAGATCTCACTGTTACACACAACTCCAGTTTGTTGTTGTGCATTTGTGTCTTGTCTCTCTCTCTCACTTACACTCACTCACTTTTCACTTGTCTGTCAAATAGGAAGCCAGCACCTGATGACATCTACAGTCAAGGTGAATAGCCTTTAAAAGAAGGCACTAGAGGGGTCGGCTGATGCAGTCGCCCTTCTCCCTACCTCGTACTCGTACCTAGTAATTGTTTTCATGGAAAACAATATTACTTAGCAAGCTTTGACCTTGATGGATTTCAAGTTTGTAACTGCAATTATGGTTAAATTGCCACTGTAGTGATTTTATGGTGCTGCATCATAATCTGTGCATCGGGACCAAGCCATCAAAAAACTGCAAAAAAAAAGAGAATATGAATACCCTGTTGTGATGTTTGATGTGATTTGTTTCTTATTTTAGTT
The DNA here is from genome assembly GCF_905171665.1 of Trachurus trachurus. Classification (NCBI taxonomy): domain Eukaryota; kingdom Metazoa; phylum Chordata; class Actinopteri; order Carangiformes; family Carangidae; genus Trachurus; species Trachurus trachurus. The sequence continues at coordinate 21,789,362 of NC_139896.1, read as the reverse complement.
TTTGGAGTTAGTTGGGGGTTCAGTTATCGGGATCGTGTTTTGGGTTAGATTAGTTTTGCAAGGTAGTTAATAGGGAAGCAGCGAAATAGAATAGCTTATGGTGAGGCTGGTTTCTCTCAACCCTCCTTTTATTCTCAGGAGTTTTGTTGCTATACTCAAGTGTACCCCAGCCCGCAGAAAGGGGCAGGACTAAAGGTCGATTTGTGATTGGCTGGAATTCAATTGTGGGCATGGCTAAAGGTCACTTGTGATTGGTCACACCATCCGTCAATCAAACTCAAGAGATAAAATTCTGATATTTGCCAAACTTCATCAACCATGACTCCAAAATATTGTCAATTTTTTTCAGGAAGATTGAAAATGTATTTATCAAGAATTGGATGGTATATCTTTACAGTACTGTTTACAGTCAAACGTTTTCATGCACTGTAGGCTCAATTTTTGATAAATCAAAAATCAGGGAAACAAGTTTTGTGGAGGACAGTCTGAAGATGTCCTTGGAGTTGAGTAAATCTGGCATGGGGTCGGACATTTCTGTAGAGTTTGGTGAGTTTTCATAGCCTCGTAAACCAGCCTCTCGCGGAAATGCATTTCATTTCATTTCTCGGGAGAGTCTGGCCTCATTCCCCCTGTAAGCGTTTGGGGTGGGCGGGAGCTGGGCGAGAGTAGTAGCGTTGACAGACAACCCCATTCAGCCAATCAGCAAGTTGGTGTAGTGACGGGGCTTTGCACCAGTCGGTCCCTGATTGGCCAACGTGCTGTGTCAATCACAGCGGCGACGCTGATTGGCTCGGCCTTCTGGGGGTTTCAGGCCAAACGCTTACAGCGGCAATGAGGCCAGACTCTCCCTCGGAATGAAATGAAATGCATTTCTGCGAGAGGCTGGTTTACGAGGCTAGAGTTTTCACCCATGGGAAGTAGGTGGAAGGGAAGTAGATTTCCTCGGAAGAAGAAGAAGAAGAAGAAGAAGAAGAAGAAGAAGAAGAAGAAGAAGAAGAAGAAGAAGAAGAAGAAGAAGAAGAAGAAGAAGGAATACAATAGTGTCCTGGCAGTTTAGCTGCCCATTTAAATCAGAAAATAATCAAGACATTAATCCACAGGAAAACTGTACGAAAGAGCTCCACCAATCAACGCTGTCAGTAAAATGCTACTTACACATTATTAATGATAATTAAATTATAATTCTTTACTTTAATTTCTACTACTACTACTACTTTAAGCAAAAGCTAAATGTGTGACTACTTCTTCCACCTCTGATGTAAATGCATCGTTTTATGGCAATCTACCCAATAGTTGTTGTAATATAGAGCAACATCTTCATGCATGGAGCCCTGCTGCTAAAAATGGGCTGTAACAAGAACTGGGGGCAACTTCAAAAAAGCACAGGCAGAAAAGAGAAATGAGGAAAGAAAAGACGAGTGAGGGAAGTGTTGCATCTGAGTCTGCCGGTGTACATTTCTGCTGTGCTGGGAGAAGGATGATATACAGTATGTAAATGTGGGAAAGCTGAGCTGTCTCAGAGGCCTATTGACATCTGTATGTGGAATAGATAGAAAGGTTCCCATTGATTCTGTGTTCTGGTAGATTTTCAGTCGATCTCTGCATCCGTTACCAGAGCTGAACCGATTACAGCTCAGAGCGCCTGTTCTATTCTGGTCATCTTACGACATTATATCATAATATTATAAGTGTTTATGAACATGCACTGCAAACAAAAAACTAACCAAACAAGTATAATTCAGATATGATAATTTATTATAAACTATCAATTCTAAGTAATTTCAAGTTCAACTTTTACCTAATTATTTCATTTTAGTCTTGTTTACGAGCTCCAAGACCTTTTAAACATTCCAGCTGCTATCAGCTAATTGGTTAGACACTTTGATCCAGACTCAAATGAAATATTGGAAAGAGACACTGATGGTCCTCAGAGGATGAATCTATATTGACTTCAGTGATTCTCTGACCCAAAGAGTGGTGGTCCCCTCTCCAACTGTTGTAATTTCAGTTTCAGTTTAGTTTATTTGAAAAGGGACAATTAAATGCACATTAATAAATATTTGTAGAAAAAACACATGTAAATGCACCCGAGTTAGCTTAAAAAGCTAGTTTTCATCGTTTGTCCCTCTGCCAGATTGTACAAGGCAACCTTTAAAAAGAACAACAATGGATACCACATGGGCTAGAACACATTCTATACACATACTAAATGTACATAAATACATACCAAATAATAAATACACATTTGGACGACGATAACGTGATGCATGTCCACGACGTTAATAAATAGCTACACATTTGGGAGGAGATGTTGGAAGAACTAGTAATAGTCACTACTTATAATAGCACATTAACCAGTTCTAAAGGCTTCTAATTGTTTTACGTCTATGAAGTGCTAAATTAGAGAAGAGTCCAAAAAATACACATAACATGGAGCAAGAGAAATTTTTCTTCCTCCTTCCTTCCTGTCATCTGAATCACCTCACAACCGCTCAGATTTATCTGGGAACCCCATTGGGAGCTCTGGCTCTCCAGGACAAGACAATTCAAAAAAGTTTTTTTTGCCTTTTAAATTCTGAGTCACTGTTATAGCCCAAAACAAGTGAGGAAAGACTTCCTACCAGACCTGGCAGATCTGTTTAATGAAAACATGATGCAGACATCTAAAACCACATTTAAACTACATTTCCTTCAATTTGAAAAGGCATATCATTATTATTATTAGGAATAATAATAGAATCACACGACTATAGGTCTGTTTCACAGTGTTCACACTGTGACCACCTATTCACTGTAGATACTCTGTTATTTTCAACAGGGTCAGTTGGTCTGGCATTGCTTACTCCTCCCATTGATTTGAGCCTCCTAATGGATTTCATTGGACCTCCCATGATTCCACATTAATATTTCATCAGCCTTCCATTTCCTGCCCGCATCGCTGAAACAGCCTGAGCTCCACCACAGAGCGGAGAGGCTGCTGTGTGAGTTGAGGTTGTTTACAGCTGTAAAGGAGAGGAAGAGAAGGATAGATAATGAGAAAGAAAACAGGCCGATAGTTTTCATAATCAGAGGCCACACACTGGGGGAAACGCTGAATCACCCGTAGGGCTTCTAATGAGTCGAGTTTAGTCTATTGATTCCAACAGTAGCCTGGTTTTTGCACTGCAAGGCCAAGCTGGGTAACACAATACACATTAACAGCACATGAACGTAAAGTCTGCCAAATGTGTTTCAAATGTGAGATCACACAATGGCTCTGGGCAAAAAAATAAATAAAAATCATCTCCATGCTGAGAGTTTGATGAGTCAAATATTCTGGACCCATCTCGTGTTACCTGTTTGTTTCCTGCATCAAATAGAGGACTTTGTATTTCAGGTTCCAGGGAATGTTTTTCACAATCAGTCAAGCAGACCCACAAATTGTCACTGAAGAATCAAATTGATTAAATTTAATTTCCTGAGCACAGACTCACTCTTGACTCTTGACCAGGAGGATCAACAAACACTTTGTACACAGAGAATAGTCGTCCTGCTGCAGGTGAGACAGACTAGACAGGAATAGACACAATATGAATTTGTATTGACTGAAAACTACAAAATATAAATATTATGCAAAGTTAAATACTTGAGTCGGGCTGAAAGAAACAACAAACATCAAATCATTATAATTTCATGATTTTAGTGGCAATTGTAATTTTTGCAGTTAAAGCAGAAGTAAGCGGAATGTTTGTGTTAAAGCAGATATCAGCTTCACGGCCGTTTCGGCTAATGCTGCGTTCAAGGCAGGCTTTTGAAACCGTAAGTTACAGCTTCAAGTCACAACTACGACTTGGTAGCGTTCTAGGTAACCCGTAGCTCGTGTTTTTACCATCCTGTTGTCTGTGAAAGTTCCCTATAACGGCCACTCGTAACTTCCGACCCGTGAACTCGTACCAGATCGAACTGGTATGACTTCACAGGAAGGAAAAACACAAAGTACGAGTTTCTTTGAACGCACCATGAGTTAGCAGCCCCCGCCCTTGTCAGGCATCAATTGGTCCTCGTGCTACGTCACCACATTCACGCGCATCCCTTGGCTGCACACACAGCCCTTCATGCCGTTCTCTCTCCTCATTGGATAACACTTGTATCCCACAAGGAAAATTTTCTCCTCGGGTTACAGCAGAGCAGAGTGACGGAGAGACTCGTGTTTAGGCTGAAATACTTCATGTAAGTGATTGCTGACGGAAAATAGGACTATTTAGGACTTATATTAACAAAAACATTCCACTGATATCTGCTTTAATATAGGCTAAGTCTTAAATTATATCTTCCGAAGGCAATCACTTATATAGAGTGTTTGGTCCGAAACAAGGGTCTGCCAGTCACTCTGCTCAGCTGTAAGCCGAGGAGAAAACGTTCCTTGTATCCTACAACCTTTATCCAATGAGGAGAGAGAACGGCATAAAGGGGCGGTCCTCTCTGTGTGTGCAGCCAAGGGATACGCGTGAATGTGGTGATGTAGGGGCGAGGGCGGAGACTGCTAACTCCATTGGCTGACAAGAAGTTAGCCAAAGCGACCGGATCGCTTACTTCAGCTTTAATTTCTATTAACAAATATATTGGGTCACCCAGAAACATCCTATGTATGTCTTGAGAATATGATTTATAAACGTGTTGATTGTTATGCTGTATTTACAATCTGCAATCGCTCTGATCAGTAGTCAGTTACAGCAGCAGAAACGTCACATTTTGTACTTTTTTGAAACCGTATAAAGGTAATTTATCAAAACCATAACATGATTGTATCTTTAAAAAGTCAATAAAACCTGCTGTGTCAGTCACACTCAACCTCCCAGTCTCTCTTACACAACTAGGCTATAGTCCTTTTGATAATGTGTCTTATGTTCACACCCTGAGGAAGACCTCTCGTGTCTGCGTCGAAATGTCGGTTATGTCTGAAGTGAACCTTATTAAAAACTCCAGTTTGACATTGTGGCTATGAGTGTGTGACTTCACTTTCTTATTTTGCTCCTATAGCATCATGTTAAGAAATATTATCACCTTTTGTTCTCTTATTATGTGACACAAACATAACAACAGAAAAAACAGAGGGCTTCTCTCTCCTCATGGCTGTTGTCTCACATCTAAGTGACAATAACCAACTGCGAAACAACCCTATAGTTCGCTAAAATTGCTAGATATCTTATTTTTTGTATGTAAAATGAATGCACCTAATTTATCTGATCTGACTCATTTTGTGGTACTGAAACTGTATCTGACCTGTTTAAAATGCTTTTAACTGGTCAAATTTGACGAATCAATCACAATAATGCAACAAAAAACTAAACTAAACAAAAAACAGCTGCAAATAAAAGCAGTTTATCAGTGTTGTCTGACGTCAGAGAGTGAGTGAGTTCAGTCTGTGCTGTGTTGAGGAGAGATTAGATGAGGTGACTGCCTCACTGCTTCCTTTTCTTTGCTCCTGCTGCCCCCCTGTGTTCACACACACACACACACACACACACACACACACACACACACACACACACACACACACACACACACACACACACACACACACACACACACACACACACACACACACTCACTGCTGAATTAATGAAATCAAACAGAGTCAAACACACTGAGTGGACACAATAATGTGAACGCTGCTGCAGTATAACGCAATCCAATGCAACACTACAAACTGCATTCTCAAAAAGCACCACAGAGGTGATTTATTAGTCTTCTGACAGTGTGTGTGTGTGTGTGCGTGTGTGTGTGTGTGTCTGTGTGTGTGTGTGTGGTAATGAAATCAATTTTAGATTTTATTACCACGTGTCAGATGTCAATTTTCCTCTTTACAGAACAATTTAATTAGCTATTGAATCCTGTGTGTATATTATACATTTCATAGATTCTGCCTGAAGCTTTCATGCACATAAAAGCCCAGTGGGTCTTTCCATCAACTCATCGCTTCATGTTATTGATTTCCCTGAAAAACATTGAATGTGAAAACTTTCAATATTAAATTGATGAGACCTTGTGAAATCTTGCTCTGCTCCAAATATTTTATTAGATAGGAATTTTCTGAAGTTTGGCTCTCAGAGTTAAGATTTCATCATTTTTTGCAAGTCTTTGTTTGTGTTTTCTATTGCTTTTTTTTACTGGATTGGGTTGAAATTTGTCGTGAACATCTAAGAAACCCTGGGGGTGATTTAGAACATGTATTCATGATAAACGTTCCTCAGTGTTTTACAGAGATCAAATTAATAAAAAATAAATTATTTTCTACCCTTAGAATCAGTCATTTTAAAATCAGAACATTGATTCAGTTTAGATTTTCCCCTTCACATTACGGTACTTTGCAGTTTAAAGCTTAAAGCAAGTATTCAGACCCTTTGCTATGACAGCTGAAGTTCTGCTCAGGTTCACTCTATAGATGTGTTTTTATACTTTGATTGGAGTGAACCCCCTGCAGAGCCCAGAGGCAGGACCGGTTTTAAGCTTCAGATCTGATGAAACATCTCCTCTGTGAAACTTTGTTTAAAAAAAAAAGAAAAAAAAAAAGCTAAAGGATTTTCAGACTATGAGAAACAAAATTCTCTGGTCTGACGAGCAGGGCCGTTGTATAGGGGAGAAAGGTAATGATAATTCTAGGGGCCCAACGCCCAGTAGGGCCCACAAAAAAAACCCCAGTAGTATAATCTTTGTGTAACTGGTTTATTCTGCATAAGATCCTGACTAATACTCATAGTAATCCTGCATTAGCATCAAAACAAAGTAGGCTAAATAAAAAATGATAATACACACATAGTCTAAGAAAAAAAACTGGAAAAGTTAGGGGGTAGGGGCCCACTTTAGTATTCTTTAAGGGGGCCCAGAATTCCTAGCAACGGCCCTGCTCTGGCCATGATCAAGACTGAACTGTTAGGCCTCAGTTTTAAGCATCATGTCCTGAGGAAACCAGGAATAACACAAAACTACCACAAAGAGCCTCAAAGCGACCTCCAAGATCTGCAAACCCACAGTGACACAAAATGACCACAAAACAGCAGTGATGTAAAAAAAAAAAAAAAAAAAAAGGAAACACAATCACAAAGAGCCTAAAAATGACAAAAAAGTGACGCAGCATGACCTCAAAGCCTCCCAGAACAACCACAGAGAGACATGAAATGATCAGAGTGACACATAATGACCACAAAGTAACACATAACTACCACAAAGAGCCAAAAAATCACCACAAAGTGTCACAAAATGACTAAGAGCCTAAAAACAACTGCAAAGTGACTCAAAATGACCAAAAAGAGCCTCGACCTAATTCCTGCCATATTGAAATTCACCTGATCTGTTGAGTGTTTTGAGGTCTAAACCAATGGCTCAGTAAAACAAACAAACACATCAAACAGTAGCAAAATACTGCTGAGGCATTGTAATTGTCATTTTACTGCGCAAGTGCTTTTACTTTCCAATTTTAAATACAAACTTTTATTAAACTATTTATTATATCCTGGTACAAGCTAATTTACAGGATGAAAAATATTCCAATGACCAGACATTGATGTTACTGTAGACAGCACTACAGTAAACTGCAGGCTTTATTTTAACTACTATAAGAAAACGCTAAACTAAAATAGGCTGTATTGTATAACAGATGTATATTACTGTATGTACTACACAAAACTCAGAAAGATGACATCATTCCACCCAGACTTAAAAAGAGCATAAAATGTTTATTACACTTTTTTAATGCAGGATACATGTTTCTATGTTGACACAAAAACAAAGAGGGAAACTGTGTACAAAAACCGATTGTCATTATGGATTTTTATACTCCACCCAGTCTGTGTAATGGTATCGGTCAGAACACAGCACACCACAAGTTCAGATGAGATGAGGGAAAAATAGGAAGTCTATTCACAACAAGGGCAGCTGATAGAAAAAGTAGTGTATTCACCTCTTCATTTTCTTTACTGGTATATTGTACAAAACCGGTGTATTTATATATATATCCATGTGGTGATGAACATTCAGTATAGTCTCAGTGATGCTTAAACCAAATATACAGGAGAACAAGGAGCTTTTCTGAAGGAAACATTGTCCAATCACCTGCACGGACAAAACTCTTTACTTGTCCTCATCAAAAGCATTCAAGGCTGAGGTCCAGAAACACTGGGTTAAGCAGCTTTCTGAGAAATAGTGAAATTGAAGACAACAGGTGATGGAGAAAATGCAGTGAGCTTAATAAAAAAGACAGGTGACCTCCTGCTGTAGTGTTAGGGTCCCGATGGTTACGACAAACAGTAGGGTGAGAAAAAGACCAATGTGTCGGGCCACATGTGAAAACAGTTGTTACCAGTGGTGGGAGAAGCACTCAGATACTTTGCACAAGTAGTGACAGATCATTTAAAAAATACTTTCATTGCAAGTACAAGTCAGGCTTTCAAAGAAAAAGCAGAAATATATTAACAGCAAAGTGCAATTGAAGTAATGGAAGATGAAGCACTTCTCATGCTAAATAACCGCAGTAACAGTATAATAAAGGGTTATTAGCAATGATGCATTAAGGTTTGGTGTAGGGTGAGTAAGGGTTTTGTTATTGCTCAAGGTGGAGCTGATTCGACCCCTTTTTTCTGGGTTGTTTAACCAGCAACTATCTGAAAGCAATTCAGTTCATCAGGTGAATCATGAACATGTTTCATAATTTTGTAGTGATAATATTTCAACTTGTATTAAGAGTGGTGGGTGGATGTCTGCAAAGCAAATAATATAAAATTGAATTTCACTGAAAAATGGCTGAAATATTCTGTGTACTATGAAATGTTTAAATGACTCAATTCCAACTTAAAATGACAAAAAGAATAAATAACTATGCAAAACAAAAAAGAAAACACAGAACAACCTGAAACAACAGTGAAGTTAAGGGTTAATTTTAGTGGGAGAAGATCAAGCAGCAGCAGAAATGGATAATCAAATAAAATATGCAACTGATGTACAGTTCAAATCAAGGTTTTCATCTTTGGTGACGCCTGTGGTCATGCATCTGTGCAACATCTGTATAAAGTCTTCACTTGGTCAACATTATGTGTTATTGCATTCAACTACAGGCAGTGATGCAAAACCTGAGTTACTTCCCACCACTGGTAATTACTGCCTCATTATGTAAGAGTCTGACACTGTGACTCAAGGACGAAGGCCAACATGGAATTCATTTCTTTGATTAAAAAAAAAAGGGAAAAAAAACCTAAAAACGATGTTCCCATGTAAGATTTCCATTTAAAACAGCGGCAGCTCAAAAACAGTTGTACTTGTCTACAGGCAGATGTTATTGTTTATCTGACAGTTTTAAGCTTTAGGTTAAAACATAGGCTACATGAATTCTGAAGATGTTTTGTTGGTCCTTAGGCAGGATTGAGCTTTTTTCTGGCATTTCAGGGAAAAATAATCAATTAATAGGCTATACCATGGTCAAAATAATTGTGGTGTATTTCTATATCCTAGAATCAAATCTATATACGCTTTGTGTATTTTACATTCATCACTTAACCTGTACTGTTAGCCAGCCGCTGTAAACAATTTAAATCATTCTCCAATTGCCGATTCATCCTCATATCACTGAGCGCACACACACACTGTGTTTCCTGCTCAGTCTGAAAGATGTGACAGTCCTCACGAGTGTGAACTGAACCTTCAACCTGATGAAGCTTTTTCTGGCTTTTGTAAAACACTCACTGGGGTAAACATGTTTGACGAGGTGTCCATCTACCACCCGGGCTACGTGAGGCGTCACACTTCTCACCTATTCTATATGAACTACATACATTCTCATTCTGTTGGTGCAAAACAAATTGTCTGACAACAAATGTGACGGTGTTGTCGGGTTAAAAAAAAAAACTCAAAACAGTTATTAGCATTCATCGCTTTCACTCTTTTCTCTGGCAAAAACAAGTCTTGCTTGCTGTGTTTTTTGTTTTCTCTGTTTAATTCTTTAATATCTCATTTAATATCATCTGGGCAGAAAAACATCGTTCAAATCTGTGTTGTTTTACTAAAATATTATCTTGGCACAACAGTTCACTTGACATGGATGTTCGACATTTAATTCTGGGCAAGTTCAGCAAAGAGAGGTTAAAATCAGCGTCTAAGATGATAAAGTCTGGAGGTGAATTTCACTCAAATGTATGTCTCAGTTGCTGGAGCTAATAAAATGGTTTATATCAATTCAACTTAAACTGCCCTTTGAATGACGTTCACATAAAGAGACGGAGGGGAAATTAAAAAGAAGGCTTCTATGTAAGGCAGATGTAAAGAAAAGAGGAGGATGGATAGATCAGAGATGGATGGATGGATTGATGTATTAAAAGTGAATCATAGTCTGTGTACAATATAAAAACTGAACCAGTAACATCATCAGACCACGCACCAGTGTAACAGCTGAACCTGTCCCGAGTGACAACAGTGCACTGAAAGGGAATCAAACGTTTTTAAAGACGGACAAAATAGAAGTTCTTTTTTCTGTTTGCTTTTTTTTTGTTTTGTTTTAACTTTTTCCTGCATGCAACAACAGACCGAAACACACTCACACCTTTCAAAAATGAAAGAAGAAACTGGAATGGTTCAATTGATTGAAAACACGAGCTATGTAAAGTCTAGTATAGTGACGGGGACGGGTCAGGACACCCACTGTTGTCTCTACTGGCTGTAGCTGGTGCTTTTAACAGAACCTCGAATCATCAACCTGCGAGTAGAGGAGAGGAGACAAACTGGAAGTAGCCTCAGCCGGACTCGGCCCCCGGCGCGAGATCCCTATTCAGTTTACAGTACAATCACTTTTTATAAAACTCCTATAGTCCCACTTGTATCGGATGAACAGAACATCCCGGTGAATCAAAGTAGAAGAAAAATAAAAAGACAAATAAAGTAAACAAGCATATAAACAAACCTGCTCGGTTTTTAGTGTCGTATGTTACAGCTTTAGAGTACAACAGCGACGGTGCTTCCTGTGTGTGCAGCAGGCCTGTTGTTATATATCTTCTCTCTTTTTAAGTGTTTTTCATTACAGGCCATTTGAACACTTCACCCCCCCTCAGAAACTCAAAGTCTCCGATCTTATCTGACTGTGAGTGTGACGAAAGTTCCGCGTCATGGAGGGGGGGGAGACATAAAGTAATAAAAGAGGAGGAGAGTAAAAGAGATGTAGTGTAATTTGTTGTGATTCCTTTATAAGACACTGAATAAAACAATAAAATGCATCTTTCTAAAAACAAGGAAGTATCTGTAGTCGTCGGGGGAAACTCACCCGGTGTGTGTGTGTGTGTGTGTGTGTGTGTGTGTGTGCATGCCTTCACAAACGTCTGTACATGTGTGTGTCCTCTTCAGTGTAATGATCAGTTAGTGTCCGTGACGATCACAATCACCATGTGCTCCTCCTCCAGGTTACCCACAGTCCTTTTGGCGGCCTGCAGGTACTGCTGGGAGAACTCTCCGGGGGGGAAGGCGTACAGCATCGCCCCGGGCCCCCCCTCCTTCGCGGCGGGGAGGCTCACGACCCCCGCCGCCTCCTTGTTCCGCAGATAGGTCACCAGGTGGCGGAGCAGGCGCACCTGCAGGCCGGGCTCGGGCGCGGGGGCCTGGCGGTCGATGGGCCCCTGCAGAGCCAGCAGGACGGCGAACCCGTCGGGCCGCCCCAGCTTGACGCGACGGGACACCTCGTCCAGGCGGGTCTGGTCCATGCGGAGCCGCTGGGCGATCTTCAGCTGGCTGGGCAGGTTCTGGCTCTGCTGCTTGAGCGTGTCCTTCATCACGGTGCTGAAGAACGAGGCGCCGCCCTCCAGCATGTACAGGTCCGTGGGGAAGCTGCTGTTCTTCAGGGCGAAGAAGCCGTGCCACGTCTTGGAGAGCGACGCCTGGGCGAACTCCGACAGTGTGCTCGGGGACGAGGAGGTGTGGGTGTCCGTGTGGACGCCCGGGGAGCCGGCGGCGATGACCTCGCTGTTCCGATGGTGGTGGTTGTTGAGATGGACGCTGGAGGACCTCTTGCTGCTGTGATGGCGGCCGGACGGGGGGTCTTCTTCGTTGGCGGCGGGGTGGCGCCCTGCTACGACTCCGCTGTCGGGGGAGTGGTCCCTGGGCTCAGTGGTGGAGTCGGGGGCTCGGACCCGGGCCCGGTCTGGGCTCACATCAGGAGAGACGACCCCCCCGGGACCCCGCACCCTCGACCTCCCCCTCTCCTTCTCCCTCTCTCTCTCCCTCTCCTCCGTCTGCCGGTCAGCGGACAGACTCCTGCTCCGGCTCCTCCTCCTGTTCCTCCTCTCCTCCCTCTCCTTCAGCCATCGCTCCCTGCTCCTGCTGCGGCTTCTAGCTGTTCTCCCGCTCCTCCCAAACGCCTCCGCCCCTCCCGCCCTCCTCTCCAGGCTGCGGGTTGGGCTGGTGGGGAAGTCTCTCTCCACCACGGCCCTCTCTCGTTCCCTCTGGGAGAGCAGGCCGTGGGCAGGCGGCGAGGAGCGGTCCCTGGCTCCCCTCAGCTCTCGCTCCAGGCTGCGATGGCGGCTGTAGGCCTCCCCGAGGAGGTCGTAGTGGGCGGGGAGGGCTACAGGAGGCTGGTAGCCGGGGGGGAATGGCCGAGAGGGACTCTCCTCCACTTTAGCAAAGTCGACTCTCAGCCGGCGCTCAGGGCCCCCCAGAGGAAAGCCCCTCATCTGGGTGCAGGCGGCCTGTGCGGCGTCCAGACTTTCATACTGAATGTAAGCAAAACTGTCCCCCTTCACATAGTCGATGTTCCTAATGCTCCCAAAGCGGTCAAACTCCCGAGCAAGAGCAGCAAGGGAGTTCCCAGGCCCGAGACCCCCCACCCAAAGCCGTGTGGTAGGGTTGGCCTTCCCATAGCCAATCTTTATTGGGTTGCCCCCAATGAGCCGTCCCTGCATGGCCACCTTGGCCCGGTGGGCCATGTCCAGGTTCTGAAACTTCACAAAAGCATAGGCCCCTCCCTGTCCACGGGCTGGGCGTTTAATCACAACATCCTCAATGATGCCATACTTGTCAAACCCCCTCCTCAGTTCTGCCTCAGTTACATTACCGTCCAAATTCCCGATGAACAGGTTACTGGTCGCCCTCTGGTCGTCCTCGGGCTTTAAATCCTCCACCACAGGCATTGGAGGGAAACCATAGGGCCGGCCCCTCTCATCCAGCATACCATAATAATCCAACAGCCTCTCCCTCTCTCTGCTGAGACCCAGGGTCTCCAGGGCGTAATGTCTCGCCCTGAGGTCCCTGATGTTGCTCACCCCGGGGCCCGGCGGAGACAAGGACCGCTGTCTGTAGGGGTACGGCGCGTGCAGAGGTAAATATCCAGCGTCCGGCGGCGTGACACTCCGCCTCCTCACGTACATGGGCTCAATTTTCAGCTGTCGGTCGCCCAGCACCAACCTGGACGACTTGGCGTGTCTGGCCTCCTTGGCGTCCTCCGGGTGCCGGAAATTCACGTAGGCGATCCGGCCCAGCTCCGGGGTGTGCGACAGCTTCACGCTCACGTCCCCGAACTTTTTGAACTCGTGAAACAGCGCGTCCTCCACGTCCTCGTCCGAAACCTGCGAGCCCAGGTTGCTGATGAGGAGGGTCTTGTACTCCAGCGTGCCCGGCCTGGCGGCGGGCAGCTCCGGCGCCGCCGCCGTGGTGCGCAGCGGCGGGCGGCCGAGGAGGCTGAGCTCGTGTCGGTGGTGCAGCTCCAGGGCGGCCGCTCGCTCCTCCCTCAGCCGCGGCTTCTCTCGCTCCCTGCTCCGGCTGCGGCGGTGATATCCCCGGCTCTCCGCCAGCAGCAGAGCCAGCGGCGGCGGTGGCAGCTCCTCCCTCCGCGCACTCTCTCGTTCCCTTTCCCGTATCCGTTTTGCGACGGCCCTGGACGGACTAGTCTCTCTCCCGGCCTGCCTCTTCATTTTTTAAAGGATGATGGAGCTCAAACTTTTCGGTGCCTGCAACGGGAATCCGGCCCGGGGAGCGAATTTCTGGGGCGTTAGCGAAAATAACGTGACAGACGATCGCTTCGGTAAAATGACGCTCCCGCTCCAAACGCTCGGTATTTGCATAAATGTCGAAAAAAAGGGATAAACTCGTTTAAAAACATGTCAGCATCAGAGGACCTGCACCAACGCCGCCATCTTGGACAATAGGAATGTGCGCTTTCCCTGGAGAGGGCGGGGACTGCGGTGACGTAACTCCGGCGGCGTCATGACGTGTCACGCTTTTGTTTTGGATATCGAAAAGAAATTGGAAAAATTGGGGATATAAACAATAACAATTTGACTTATTATTTATTTTTATAAATATATGAATGTTTTTCATTATCATTATCAAATGTGTTGCAGCTGAGATTCAATTCAAATTGTAACCTATAGCCTAAATAATATAAACGTGATTACTTTTATGTTTCTTATTTCAAATGCCTAATTTTATATCCATATAGAAAAATGTAAAATTACTTTGAAGAAATGTATGGACAAAATAAACACCTTAAAAACAATTCACCCTCGTCTTCTTCTTTGTCTTCCTCTTTAGCCCTACATAATGTAAGGGCTAAAGAGGAAGATATGTTTCAAAGTAACTGGATGGAGAGTGTGGAGGAAAAGTTGACATGGTAATAATTTGACAGGACTCCTTAACAAAACAGTATTTAAGCACTGTTTAAGGACAATTCCAGGCAAATTCAACCCAGGGCTATTAGCTAGTTTCTTGATATTTTAGGTCTAAAAGAAGGATTCTGAAGATTTTCCTTTTAATTGCTCCTGTTTTGCAGTAGTTTTGTCTGTCCCCGCATCGAATTAATGGGAGCGGACTGATCTTCCCTGTTCAGGCTGTTTACATCCCTCAAAACCATTTTTTCCCACAGACAACTATTCAAACACAGAGGGGTTTGTTTACTTCAAGAAGGCCAACATGTTTGTAAACTGAGCTGAAATACAAAGTCACACACAAGAGTCAAGTAGACATGCTCAGACAGAATGAACAATATTCAGACTTACTCTCACTGCTACAAAGGCGTTGTGCCTGAGTTGATATTCTTTTCGTTTCAGACAACCTAACACAGTTAGCCGTCAACTTGACTCTCACGCGAGACTTCACGAAACTTTGTTTTACAGGTCTGTTTACAAACATGTCAACTTGCAGCCTAAACAGGGAAGATCGATCCGCTCCCATTCATTCCCATTCCCATTCCCATTCATTAGCAATGCAAACTAACTTCTATCTTATCATTGCTCTGTAATGTTCACCGTGGTTGGCAAACTGCATTTAATGTCATGTTTCTGGTCATATAGTCAGTTAAATACCAGACAGAGTTTTTCATATTTTAATGAAAAAGTAGAATAGTACAGTTGTAACAAATGACTGGGCCTTACATGAAAGGTCAAACGTGAAACAACAGCATATTTTAAGTTTTCATTTCTCACATCAAGTCTTATCAAGTATCACACATTGTTTTATCAAGTCATTTTGGTAAGTACACACCATTCGCTTACATCAAACAATAAAATAGCTATCCCTTCTGAAAAACAAGTGGTATGGGAGAGCCAGTGAAGGAGACGGCTGCCATTACACCTGTCACTGCCACATGTGAAAGAAAGATTGACAGTATGTCATAGTTTCCTCGTGTTGCGGAAACATAAATATTCCTGCACACTGTGCACAGCTGGGTTGGTGACACTGGTGTAGTTAAGTGGGATCAAATTTTTAACATTGCTTTATCTCTCCAGTGAATTCCCGATTGGATCATACTGCAGTTGATCCCGACAGGAGAGGCTGAGGGATACAGTAATTCATGAGTTTCAATGTTTACTAGATTTAACAGCTGCAGTACGGAGAACATCTGTAATGAAATCAATCGGAACAAAATTTAAAAAAAGATCAAATAAAAAACAAAGCAGGTGGCCAACAACCAGGTTTTTAGAAAAGAAAGATACAGAAGATTAATCTGTAAGAAAAAATCCTCAATAAATATTTCTTACTTTGTTGACAGTGGAAGCTCCCCGTGTCAAACATTAACCAAGTTACTTATTCTCCTCACCCGCCATTTCTCAAACTTTAGTCTACATCCCAAATACATCAATTATTTCCCCCACAATGAACACACTTTCTCCAGGATTTACTAAATTATAATTCTACTACACTGTGTCTCTCCTGATTGTACTGTACATGGAAGAAAATAAATTCCTATTAATGGTAAAATAATTTTTAAAACTGCAGTGTTGACTATTCAGGGACATTTCCATAAAAAAATTAAGTTTAACTGGTTGTGAGTTCCTGACCAGGCCATAAAGTGCTGTGTCAGTTGAACAAATGGCACAAATACACAAACATGTGGAAGGGGGAGAAAACAAAAACGAGCAGTTGATTTCATTTCTTTTAATAAGTGCACATCTGTGTGACTGTGATTTTGGGTTGGAATATGGGTGACTTTGAAACAAGGAGACTACAGTGGAGGTTAAAATGGGAAAGATGTTGAGATCCGAGTGTCTCTAAATCAGGCCTCGAAGCAAAGGTTTGACATGGTGGAAAACTTGCTCATTCGCTGCATATTATTGGTCCCAAACCTGTTCATCACTGAGCTTTAAAGGTGGATTTTGTTCCCTTTGAACAGAGACAGTCTTTATACTAAGATAAACCATTCATAACCCTTGAGAGAGATTTCTTTCTAGATCTATTTTCCCAAAATGTCAAACTATTCCTTTAAGCCTATAGGCGTGGGTGGGATGCGGTGCTCATCCTCCTCCGCAGTACATCATGGAAAATTGGAGTTACGTTGAAGAATATCACAGGAAGTTTACAACATTCATCAAAACACGTTGACTGTCCGAACAGAACGCTGGCACGGAGATCCGACTGGGTTTGAGATTTGCAGGCTGGAGATTCAAATCCCGCATCGAGTGTGGAGCCCTGGGTGGTGCAGTGAGCGGAGGGCATGCTCTGCTGATGTGCATTCGAGCAGCAACTCTCACCTCCAATTTAAGGATGCTGACGCCGATGGAGAACGCAGCCACTTATCTGAGCCTTCTGATGTGAAACGTACTCACTACATAAGCAGAAAAACCTGCTGGCCTTCCGCTTGTTACCAATTAGTCCTCAACCTCGACAGCAAACACTGCTCATCGCCTCACGCTTAATTTAAAAGGAATAGTACGCCTGTATGTGTATACACTAACACCTATGTTTCTGAATTACCTGATGAGTGTATACCCTTAAAAAAATAAACAAAAAAACAAACATGTCAGACTAAACCCTCCTCCACTCCTGGTCCTCCTCACTGTGGACAGCGGTCTGGTCCGAGTCAAGTCCAGAGTTGTTTGTATGGTTGTTGTTTTGTGTTTGTACAGTTACAGGTCTGTCCGTGCCTTGGCGGCTGCGGGGGCGTACTTAGGCATGAGCTCTGTGATTTTGCGAATGAAGTCGGACTTTTCTGCGCATCCTTTACAGGACTCGCCCCACTCCTCCAGAATCTTCTTCAGGTCTTTCACCTTGAGCTTCTTCAGGTCCACTGTGGTCAGGTCCAGCTGTTTGTCTATATGGGGACAACACAAGAACAGAATCATCACATGGACATCATCTCTTATATTCTCCCAAATTATACCTGTGGACAGACGTTTTGTTTGATCATCGCTGGCTCAGGAAATTACTCCTGTCTCAACCAGTGTTTAGCAGCTGCAGGAGAATGAGTTAAAGGGATAGTTTACCCAAAATTCAAATTTCACTCATTATCTACTCACCCTCATGTCAACAAAGGGCTGGGAGAATTTTCAGAGTCCTCCGTGCCTTCTCGGAGTTACAGAGGGGGGGGGGGGGGGGGGGGGGGGGGGGGGGGGGGGGGGTCCGCGCAGCAGTACTTGTCCATATAATGGTTGTGAATGGTGCTCACTTTTCCTCGTCCAAAAAGACGCACCAAAAAACATCCAAATACCTCCATACTGCTCGTCTGTAATGTCCCTCTTGTATTGAAGCCCCGACATGAGAAATTGTTCCGAAAAAATTAAATATAAGTCTATATTTTAAGCTTGTTTGTAGCGGAAGCTCCCAGTGTCTCAGTTCACTGCTCTTCCTGTGTCAGTGCAAATCCGGCGGAACAATTTCTCATGTTGGGGCTTCAATACAAGAGGGACATTACAGATGAGCAGTATGGAGGTATTTGGATGTTTTTTGGTCTGTCTTTTTGGACGAAGAAAAGTGAGCACCATTCACAACCATTATATGGACAAATACTGCTGCGTGGAGCCCCCCGTCACTCAGAGAAGGCACGGAGGACTCTGGAAATTCTCCGAGCCCTTAGTCGACATGAGGGTGAGTAGATAATGAGTGAAATTTGAATTTTGGGTGAACTATCCCTTTAATAAAAATGAATGTGCATGTCTCTGTTTTAAGGGCTTCTCAGTTACCATCAAATGTTTGGATGAGCTCCTGCTCCTCCCTCTGGCACAGATTCATTTGTTTTGCAGCATCAAATCAGGGGAAAATGAGCTGCATATTTGATCCAATACAGACTCTAAAGGTTAGTATTGGGGTGTGTCTACTCTTCTAATCAACTGAAAGTCACATCATTGAAATGTTTTGACTAACCATCTTGTAATGAATGCTACTTCTGCTTTCTGAGTAGAACAATATAAGCACTGTCCTCTCTCATGTATGAGTGCTCCTGTATTGAGGCTTTTCAGAGAGCTGTGGCGGATCCGTAGGTGTCTCTGAATAGTGCTCCTTAGCTGTGGCGTACGCTAATATTTTCTTTCAGCTCACATATTGTTTGTGTCTTGTCTGTCATTTTGTCAGTGTTTATTGTTTCCACCAGGCACAGAAAATGCTGCCATAAAAGCATTTTGACACAGAGAATCCTTTATTCCACATATTAGCTGCTGCTCTGGTTCTGTAGCATACTGATATAACAACACCGCAACAAGAAATATTGACATTTTTTTAAATATCGGCACACCAATAGTATTTAGGGGTTGTTGATTGTTTTGAGTTGAAAATAATATTTTCCTTCTTACCGTATTTCAGGTCACAGATCTGACCGTCCTTCTTCTTCAGTTTCTCACAGATCTTCTCCACAGGGGCGTGGTAGCTCAGTGGTTTAGACACCTCATTGATTATCTTCGTGGCTGCGTCACTTGTTGCTCCGATGTAGTAACACTATACACATGGAACAAGAAAAAAAGAAACAGACTTAACTTTGTACAAAGCGTCTCAGGGGCTTTCAGCTTTGTAACAGATGCTTGGTGCTTTTGGATCTGTTACAGACATTAAAAACACCTCTTAGTTAGGTGCAACATATTTTAAGAGTACTTTGAATTAAACCAAGATCTGAACATTACAAATATCAATGAAGAGGATTTCACTGCCGTATTAGATGGTTCCTTATAAACTGCACATTATGACCAATAATGAGTTGATCTTCTCTTAAACAACTGATTGTAAGCCGTATTGGTCAAGACAGAAACTGGTTCAAAAAATATAAACAGAGACAGAGAATTTATGTTCTAAATATTATGCAAGAACGGTTACTGTGCGTTTATGATACCTCTAATTTTACAGGGGAACTCCTTAAGTCGTGAAATTGGAAACAAACTCAACACAGCCCACACTAACTCCTGTCTTTCTGACTGATCTCTGAACTCCACACTATCAGCCTTTAACTGACAGCATCTGTGAAAAAACAGCACATCACAAAATTAATCTGCAGGAGAAGGAGGGTGAGGAGGAACCACCACAACCAGAACAACCTAAATATAACATCACTGATAGATTTGGATGTATCAACCAGATTCCTTCCCTAATTTAGTCACATGCAGCACATTATCAATTTTAATATTGGGCACAGAATAACCTTAAAACTGCTGTGACTTTGTTTCCACCTAATTATTCTACGCCCAGTTTTTCTCTCTTTTAGCTGTGTTTGGTCACCCCAAGGTCCTAAAGGAAACATCTGGGTCTTTGGTGCTGCTAAATGCCAGCTACTGCTCTGACTAAACCCAAGTTGTTCAAGTTGTAGAAAAGCTTTTGTGATCCACATACGTTAGTAGGTTCAACTAGAGTGAGAGAACATCTACTGTGTGTTGTTGAACAGTTGTTGGTCTCACACCTGTACAGGGTTTTCTGCTCTGTAGACAGCTAATGGTGATGGAGGAAGACCAACAACATTTCTCTTTGTCTTTTAATTTCCAAGACACATAGACTATTCACCAACAACACTTCTTTTTCTTCAAATGGTCAGGAAGCTTTCTTTAGAGTCGGCTGCTAACAGCCTTTGTTTGTCTGTATCTCTGGTGTGTGTCTGCCATAGCTGGACTACAAGTGGTGAATAATAATGTGTTTTGTTTCACTGTTTCCTGGATGGGTTTGTGCAGCCCAGAGTAGACACACATCTACAGATCATACCGTCAATGTGGTTCACTCAGATGCAGCTATTTTCATCCTCTAACAGCCCCTATCACATAATCTTCATCCTTCCTATAATCATGTTTTACTCATGTAGTATTAGTTCCATGAGCTCAATCCGCCTTTAATTAAATATTATCTCACATTGCATCAAGTGTTTTTGGAATTACTGTCTGTATTATCAAAAGACATGTTTAAACTTGCCCTAAATCCGTTTTACTGCTTTATGTTTTACACCATTCTCTGTATGATTACATAGTATCAAAGTGGCATGCAAAGCTAATACCTCCCCTCTTTGTACACCAGGACAGTTACTCTTGGAAAGTGGATCACAGACTCATAATACCATGTCATGTCATCATTTGCCTACAACATATGAATATAGAAGTCATTTTCTCCTTTTTTGAAAGGCAACATGTGAATTTGATCATTTCATCAGATAAGTAAATCAGCTTTTTATTGACACCACCCTGTGAGCCACTCAGTAAAAACGTAAACTTTTGTCCATCAGCAGTTTAACAGCTACCTCATACTGTAAGCACTTGCTGTTGAACATGCATGCCCTACACATTTTGCACTTCATTACATAACAAATAGTTCAGTGTAACGAAATCTAATGTGTGTGTGGAGCCGACTACTAATGCAAGCCTGTAGCTTACTCACAAAGCGGTTTTCTTTGCCCTTAGCATCTTTGCACCTCTTGACGATGGCCTTCTCGATGTCCGCACTGTTGAACTTAACATTGTCATCCTTTAGTGACTGGTAAAACTTCCCAAGGAAGGACACACACACTGGAACAAGAGGAAAAACATATATTAAAAACAAATGTATCCAGAGGCAAACACAGTTATGAACAAAAATATAATGGCACCAGCCTGAAAAAGCTAACCAATGGATAAATGATTTCTGGGTAGCCTATAGGCTACTATGTATGCTTCTGTATGTGGATTTGTTGCTCTGGAAACAGTAAATGACTAAAATGAGGATTCATTTATGAAAACAGTTTAAGATTACATTTCTGTTCATAATATGCCACACTACAATGATCTATTCTGGTCAAAGAGTACATTAGGAGTATAGTTACTATTTTTACTCAGGTAACATCTTGAACGTAAGATCTGAGAGCTTGGATCTGTAACAGAGTTTCTGTGCTGCACTAGAGCTTCTCTAACTGGAGTGAAACATCAAACAGCATCCCCAGAACAGCTGCAAATCTTCTTAAATGATATTCCTGATTGCTTTATTTTAAACATATGCAGGTCTTTTGTTTCTCAAATGAAATGTTTAGCTGTGACCGGAGCTAGTCTGGAGTGAGTTGGTGTTGGATCTCCAGGTGGGTTTGGTTGTCCAGGTCTGAGTCCTGCCTGTCTCAGTCTGACTCTGTGATCAATTACGATTTTGACACCAATTTGGTAGGCTACATTAGCTTTTCCCCAGTTGAGCATCTCATGAATAGACCACACTACACTACGGCTTAAAAAAGACCGGCCCCCCCTAGCAGCAGCTGTTCCCTCACAAAAGCAAAAAATAATCCCACATAGAGAGAGGTGTGTGTGGTGGATTATTTCCCCCGTTTGTAACATCTGAAAAGTTCCTGGTAGTGAGATGCAGGCAGCCATTCAGATGAGGCTGTTAGCTCACTGAAGCTATCGGACAGACCTACCTTCACACTCTCCTTCTTTCAGGGCTTCAGAGGGACCGGGCACCAGCGCCAGAGCGAGAGCCACCGACAACCCGCTTAAACACAACATTTTTCACAAGAATACCTCGGGGGAGAATGAACGTTTAGACCGCGGCTAGAGGAGAACAGCTGCCTGCGTGTTTCTCATGAGTCGCCGCCGCAGCTGCTTCACTACAGACGCCGGTATGGTGTAGTGATTGTACGGGCTTTCCGGTGCCACGTCACACTACGCCGGCCCTCTTATTGGACGAAAAGTCCAATCGTTTCCGTATTCTTCCACGCATTCTCCTCCGATTGGACAGAGGCAGAACATTCCGGGAACAACGTCCAGTTGGCGCCGTCTGATTGGTCCGCAACCCCTTCGTGCCCTCATCTTGTATTTGCATGTAGAGAGGGGGGAAAGCAACTAAAACTGTTGTAAACAAGGTTTCACCTGTTTGAGATAAATTATCACCACAATGATTAGTCAGGATTTGGTTGGAAATATTTTGCCATAAATATAAATCCTGCTTTTAAGATAAGATCATTTAAGATAGGCTACATGTCCAACCATGAAGAAATTTGCAGCTTTAATGCAAAGTGGATGATGCAGAAAAAGAAACAGACAAAGGTTAAAACCAAAAACACCTAACACTGATAGAAACATAGAAAATATAAATAAGTATAAATACAATAATACACTATGTACAGTCACTTAGAAGAAAAGCAGAAGTAGGCTACTGAGATATTGCACAGTTTTGTTATTGCATTAGTGGGTGGGGAAAAACCATACATCATGTACTTTCTTAAAAGTAAAAATAACCACCATAGTAAAAATGGGCCAGTGTAGAGAATGACTTGGAACATTTATTCAAGCACTGTGGTATTTCTAATTCTGTTTAGCCTACTTTAGACCTTTATTTCTCTATACTATTTGAGAGGAAATTTTGTACCATTTGTACTATCCTCAAATGCTTTGAGAATAGGAATAGAATAGAATTTTTAAGTGCTGACACAGTGCAACATATTTAAGAAGACAGATCAATCACACATGGAAAAAAACAAGTATTGTGACAGTTAATGACCTGTTTCTGACTTATTCGGACTGGATTCGGATTTGGAACTGTTCAATCCTGATGTTGTATCTGAGACTCTTTTATATATCAAATCATTTTAATTAGCTTATTTAGAAACTTTACATGGATAGTTTAAAATGAATTTATTTCCACTTTCCACCACCATATATTCATTCATTTTACAAACTTAAATATTTGTATATAACACATACAACGAGTTCATGAAATACAATGCCTATTTTTCATTAAACTAGTATGTACAAGTAAATTTTACACTGTTCCCCACGTGGTAGCCACATCCATATGCTTGGTTTACATCCTTATGCTAGTGGTGCAGCAGTTGCCTCCCAGGCCTATGTTGTTATGTGCCTGCATGTGGTCTCCAGCTTCCTCCTCACAGTCCAAGCACAAGTTCCAGTCCAACACATGACAACTTGAAAGTGTCTGTAAATGTGTATGTATTGTGCAATAAGCCATATAACATTAGGCCTAGTGGTTCCCATATTCTAAAGGGAATGAGGAGTGGCATACATTTATAGGTGTGCGCAATATGTGTATATTTAATCGCCTCAGGTCTTGGTGTCCAGCCATGTCTCTTGTGTGTGTGTGCATGTGCTTGTAGTATACCTATGTGGGGGTGGGAGGGTAGAGTTTTCTTGATTTTCTTTGTTGTTTTCGGCCTCTGTGGGGCATTTTGTGTTATGAAAAGTGCCATATAAATAAAGCTTGATTTGATGATTTGATTTAGTTATATCTGTTTCTGTCTGGAATAGGCTATGTACTGGCTGTGAAAACAAATCGCTGATTGATGTCAGCTCATTGTCCGTGGTACACAGGTTAATGGACTGTGTTTTTATTTTTGTGAGTCTGCTGGCAGAGGAGAGCACAGAACTTCTCATATGGATCTAATTTTCTGTGCCAAGCTTTGTTCTCCACAGCACCAGGCTGTCTGGAGGCCCTGTTATATAATAGTGACGTAATACTGTGTTCCCCATTCAGACTAATGTCCTTGGCCTACAACTACATCTGAAACATCCCTGTCGAGGGCAAAATAATAACATATCGATTAGCAATGTTTTTTTTTTTTTTTAGCTGCGGTGTGAAATTAACTTATGATAATTTAACATATTACAAGCAACAGAGACGTTGAGTAGGTTTTTTTTGTTTTGTTTTTTTCGGCCGGTGACGTCAGCAGCGCAGCGCGTTGTTGCAGAGTCACTGCGACTGTTTCGACTGTAAACAAGGGACATCACGGGGAAGGAAAAACTCAGCAACCAGGCCTCCGCATCTGCGCACTTTATTACAGTTGTTCTCCATAGCTGATGTTGATCCGTAGGTTATTTTGAGAAGCGAAGCGAGTCTAGCCATCCGGGCGCAGTCTTTCCTAAAGGCACAGGTCGTGTGTGTGAGTGTGTTTTTTTTTTTTTAGCGGAGACGGACAGTAGCTCCGAGCTAGTTTAGCTTAGCCTGAGCTGTCGATAGCCTCGCTGGCTAACACTCAACGTCCGAGGGCCTGTTGCGAGGGAAACACCCTTTATGCCCTGGGCATATCTCTCTTCACTGCGTCCAGGATATCCTGAACCGTGAGTATCAGCCGTGTTGAGGAGGTTTACAGGGGGACAGGCTGCTTAAAATAACCATTAAAACGACGCTCCGTGAGCTGCTAGCCTGTTAGCTCAGCAGCTAAAGAGTCCCGTTAGCTTTAGCCGAGCGGGTGGGAGAGGTGGTGAAATGCGCTGTTTACAAGCGGTGGTTCTGAACCACCGATCAGGGTTTGTTTGCGGGATTATAGTGGATAATTTTAACATTTTATGTTAACTGTTGGGCTGTAATGAACGATTATTTGCGTTAGCTATTAATCTAACGTTACTGATTAATCGCTCGTTTTATTTCTTGAGCCACACGATATTACTAAATCTTTGATTGCAAGTTACCATAGCCAAAAGCCATGCATTTAAAAGTCTTACTATATTGAAACAAAACATTCAAGACCCATTGATAAACGGTATAGAGACACACGTGATTAATTTAAGCAAATTCCTCACTTTTGACAAGCTCTAACTGCTTGGTAATGTCAAATGCATGCAAAATGTTTGCTTTCAAAATTGCTCTGACCAATCGCTTAACGTTATACAAAAAAAAAAATGTGGCTAATCGATTATGGCCTGATCCTCACATCTCTGATCTTAACAGCACAATCTTGTAGCTACAGATTATGCCACATCTTTTTTCTTTTGTAAATTAGTGTGTGAATTAAAAGTTAGCCTATGTTATGCCACTATTATGCCAACAGATTAATCAATACCTACCTTTTGTCTAATAAGACAACAATGTTAAAATTATTTGGTCCCAGTTTCTTAGGTGGGGATATATACTGGTGTTTTTAATTCTCAGTGACTGAAATTGAAGGTATCTTTAGAGGGACGGTCATTTTTTTTTTATGACCTCTTGACTATAACTTGATTAATTAATGTCATGATTCATTACACATCACCAGTTATTTAGTCAGTGAGTGAATCCTCCCTCTCAGGGACGAGGGCTTTGTTGTCCCCACCTGTACTCCTCAATACTTGTTACTTGAAACTTGAAACAGACACTTGAGCCGGATACCCAGATGTAAACTAATAGCTCGCAACGGTATGTATTGTTGTTTATGTCAGTACTGAAATGCTGTTGTGTGTTTGTTACAGCTGGGTGGCTGGTCAGAGCATCCTCCTCCCACCATGGAGGCAGGAGGGAAGGACTGTGAAGAGGAAACACTGCAGACAGCGTTCAAGAAGCTGAGGGTTGATGCTGAGAGGTAAATTAGAGAGAAGTGACTGTGCTCAAATCTTTGTTTTCTGCTGCTGTAATGAAAACCTTTCTGTTCTTCTATGTTTTCCAGAAGTAATGCCTGACGGCGCAGTCTCCATAGGGAAACAATAAGTCAATAATTAATTAGTAGATTGACAGAAAATTGATTCTGCTTATTCATTAATCATTCAATGACAGTTTTTACCAAAATATTTATAAATATTTTTGCATTTCATTTTCACTGAAAATGTGAAATAACAGTAGACGGCAAGCTTAAATGTCCTTGTCTGAGTATAACTAATAATGAGTAATGTTGACAGTTTGATGAATCATGCTGGATGGCTGTTGCTATTTGGGGTTTTTGTGGTAACTCACATGTAATAGTGAAGAAATAAATACTTAGTTGGACCCATGTTATTATGGTAACAGTGAACGCTCTGAGGCATTCAGATCAATCTGACTCATTTTGAGATTTTTTTTTAGAAGAATAGTGAAAATCCTGGCCAATGTATGTTTTAACTTTGTGTCATAGTAGTAACCATGGCAACACCAGCACCAATCTTTATTTATTATGAACCCTTGTTTGGAAGAGGTTTGACGTAAACTGGTGACTTTTTATCAGACCAGGTTGGTTCAGTACATTTAGGTTTGTTGTTGTTTTATCATTATATTTTCTATATTTAGGGTTTGACGGCAGCAGTAAATGTTAATATATGAATGTGTTTGTGTGTCTGTGCAAACCTGCTGTGTTAAAGATGTATGTATTTATCTTCTTGTTTGTCCAGCATACCTGGAGCTGTGAGCGTTTCAGAGGGGCTGGCTCCCAGAGGAGCATCACGACCCTGTCTTGACCCCAGCGGCGCGAAGCCCAAACTCAGCTGCCCCAAGGACAAC
Organism: Trachurus trachurus; assembly: GCF_905171665.1. Lineage (NCBI taxonomy): Eukaryota > Metazoa > Chordata > Actinopteri > Carangiformes > Carangidae > Trachurus > Trachurus trachurus. The sequence continues at coordinate 21,762,548 of NC_139896.1, read as the reverse complement.
TGGCATGGGTAGGTTGAGGTGGTCACAGTTCAATTGAAAATGGCAGGATTTTGAAATCAGCTTTCACTTACATCAGTTACAAAAGTTAGCTCTTGGTAGTTCAGTGTTTGTTACACACAAGGCTGGGCTTAAAGGGATAGTTCACCCAAAATTCAAATTTCACTCATTTTCTTCTCACCCTCATGTCGACTAAGGGCTGGGAGAAGTTTCAGAGTCCTCCGTGCCTTCTCGGAGTTACAGGGGGGGTCCGTGCAGCACTGCATTGCCATATGACGGTGGCGAACGGGCCTCACTTTTCTTCGTGCAAAAAGACACACCAAAAAACATCCAAATACCTCCACACAGCTCATCTGTAATGTCCCTCTTGTATTGAAGCCCCGACATGAGAAATTGTTCTGAAAAAAATTTAATAAGTCTATATTTTAAGCTTGTTTGTAGCGGAAGCTCCCAGTGTCTCAGTTCACGGCTCTGCCTGTGTCAGTGCAAATCGCGACAGGCTGTATAGAGCTCATAGACGCACACTGTGGTCCTGCGCAGTGTCCCTCCCATAGCACATCTGATAGACATCTATGAGTCTATCAAAAGTAAAGGCTTTGCATGGCTGCATGACGTGTTTTACAAGGAGGCAGAGACAAGTCCACTGAAAGTAGACCACGTTACTGTAACATCACTGAAGTGAGAAGTCTGACCATACACTATTACAGGGGCACGTTGTCAATTAACATGATAACGTGCCCCCCTCCCCTCGAGTCGCAGTGGTACAATAACTGTGTTTTTGAAAATGAACCTATGAGCCTTTTATGAGGAGGCACACCTACTCAAAGGTCACAGAATCCAAATCATTCTGTTGGAGAGCATCCGCATCAAGCTGGTTACATTTCAAAGTCCTCCCTTTCCCTGTGCCCTCACTAAGCTGCTGTTTTCCTCAACTAAAAATAAAGCCTTCCCCCACTGATTGAATATCTGTCTGTGGAAACACTGGCTGGGTTTGTCAGTGTAAACAGGGAAAACAGAGCTTTTATAACCAAAGTGAAGAACTTTCTGTTTTTCTCCGTGATCCACAAATTTCAGTGTGAACACAGCCAATCACAGAGGTTGCCTCTCACCAGAGTAATGGCTGTAGCAGACATTTGTCTCTAACATAATATTGTAGTTTCCCACCAGAAAAGGTGGCGGAAGAGGAGATTAATGATTTTTTTAATGATAATGTAATACATCTGGTGTGCCACTCTAACCCCTTTTCCTCATTTGCTCTCCTCTGTCTCCGTCTTCAGCTGTATGAGGAAAACTTCCAGAGGAGCAACCAGAAACCAGCGGCGCCGGAGATCCAAGTCCCCCATCCTCCACCCCCCAAAATTCACCTACTGCAGCACCGCCACAGCCTCCGCACTAACAACCTCCAGTGGCTGCCTGAAGCACCAGCGCCTGGCCGTGCCTGAACCCGTGGAGCCCCATCCCGCCGTTGACGGAAGAACTGCCCCCTGTACTGCTCTCCCAGCCCAGAAGGAGCTCTCTCCTTCAGGCACTCCCGGCCACATCTCTCCTCTGGTTTTTGGATCTTGCGCTGGGTATGAGACACATATTGGAGCTGTAGTTTCCTCGCCACCCGTGCAAGAGGTCCACACTGTCATCACTACTGTTGCGGCGTCATCCGGGCAGGACGGGGGAATCCCTGGGGATGTCAAACCGAGCGAGGAGGGCGGTCCTGAGAAAAGTGCCTGTGATGGAGCAGAGTCCGGAGCAGAAGCGCCGCTGAGATCCGGATCCACGGAGGCCGCCGACTTCCGAGCCCTGTCCAAGCTCCACTGCTCTGCAGACGGCCCCCACCCGCCCTGCTCCTGTGCCCAGACAAGCAGCTCGGACGCCCAGGAGGAGAGCGGGCAGGGGGCCGAATCTCAGTGCCAGTGCCAGTCGCAGCATCAGGGCTGGAATGGCGTGGAGGTGTACTCCTTCACCGGGCTCCGCAACGTCATCTCAGAGTGCGAGAAGAGCCTTCCGAGCCACGACGACGCCCCCAGAACTCTCAGCGCCAACAGTAACGCCGCCGCGGCTTCGTCACCTTCGTCGTCGGCGTCGTCCGGCTCTCCTCGCTCCTGCTCAGAACAGGCACGGGGCTACGTGGACGACATCACAATAGAGGACCTTTCTGGCTACATGGAGTATTATCTATACATCCCCAAGAAAATGTCACACATGGCTGAGATGATGTACACTTAAAAGAAAAATCTAAATGATTATTATTATTATTATTATTATATCAAATAAGGAAATAATAAAGTAAAGAGGTTTTTTCTGTTATTTAGAGAAAAGGTGGCCTCAGAGGAATGTTACTGTTGGATAGAGGAATGGATCAGGCATGAAAGGTGTAATTTAAAAAAAAATGCAACCTCACTAATTTTCAACCCAGTTTCAACTGTTTCTATCCCCCCCTGCCCTCCGTTTGAGCCTTCCTACCAGAATCACACAACTGACAACCATTTCTCATCAGTTTTCACTTCCACCTTCTTTTTTTTGTGCTACATGGATATATTCTTTTTATTTTTTAAATTTAATTTTCAGTTTACAAATGAAGTTGCCAAAGCTCTTGGGGGCAGGGTCTTGCAGAACGAGAGATATCAACAGGAATATGCAAAACCTGTGTTGCCAAGTGTGATTATGTTTGTGGTGTTGTGACCTTGAACGTCACCTGTCTGGATTTCATTTCCTTCAATAAAAATGTTTTTGTTGGAGAACGTGTCTCCGTCTCTTCAGTCGTAGATGAAAGTGAAGCAGAACCGTTTACAATCTGCTGTGTATGTGTACTGAAAGAGGAGAGTGTTAAATACAGGAATCACAGCATCAGCTCAGTGGTTGTGCTGCAGCAGTGGGAGGTGACCACCAGGAGGCAGCACCTCCTCATGTGTTTCCCCTCTTGACAGTTGCCTTGCTGTTTGACCCAGAATGATTCACCAGGGTGTGTGTCTCTTTCCTCAGTGCCCAGGGATGAAAAAGATCTGGACAGTGAACTAAGGAAAACACTGAAACCTGTTCTGGACCAGTAGAGCTGAATAAGAGAAACATGGAGATGAAAAACTCAGCTGATCTGACCCTGAGGAACCAGCTGTGTGTCTCTCTAGTTTCTCTGCCTCCCACATTGGCCCTGAGAATACAACACGCCACAGCTTAAGAAAACACATGCAAAGACACAAATGTGAAACAAATTAAGAAAACAACTTCATCAGTTTGGCAACACATGCACTACAAAAACTCAAACACAGAAGTGATTCCATGGACACATAAGTGAGAGACCCTGCTGAAGACTGAGGCTAAACTAACAAGCCAGTTATTTGAATAGCTCATTTCATTCATAGCAGCAATTCAAAATGAGAATTAAGAGATATATGCAATATGATACAATTGCAGGAAACAGATTTACGATAACAGTCTAAAGAGATAAGATATGAATCGTAAAGTTTATTACTAAACAATTTACAATGAAATTAACTATTAAGAATAATTACGTAATGCAGATTAAGATTCACAATATGAAATATAAATCTGACATTTCTTGTTGTGTAAAATAACTTTTAAATAAGTAAACTACGGGGTGGTGCGTGGCGCAGTGGTTAAGGCGGCCGCCCCATGTAGAGGCTACAGTCCTCAACGCAGGTGTCCCCGGTTCGAATCCCGCGTCGGGCAGACATTTCCTGCATGTCACTCCCCCTCTCTCTGCCTCCCCCTTTCCTGTCTATTTCACTGTGCTATCAAATAAAAAAGGCAAAAATGCCAAAAAATATACTTAAAAAAAAATAAAAATAAGTATACTACACAAAGGCCAAAGGAGATACTCATTGTTGCGCTTTTGTTTTCTCATATACATCATCTATGTCTGTTATGAAATGATATTCAAGGATATTTTTCACAATAAATCCTCTGGCATCTTTCCTGTCTATCAAACAGAGATTAGATACAGAGAAGAATGTGCACCGAAGAATTTGTTTCTCCACTCAGGTATTTTCCAGCGTTTTCCTGTCTGACTGTAAATGCAGATAAACACAACACGAGCAGGCCACTCTGCTGCCGCTGCTCATTTCCTCCTGTTGTTTGTCTCTGAGCGTCAAGATGAGGGGGAACTCCACACTCAGGCGGCAGGCCCACCACCACCTCTACTCCACGGTCTTACTAAAAACCCCACACCGCTGTGTCGCCGCGTTTCTTTCAGACAGCGACAAACCTAAAGAGAAATAAACCCGTGTGTGATACAGAAGAATTTCTTTGAGCTGAAACCACAGAGAAACCACCGAGTGTCTCTGAGGGACTTCACAGTGTGCAGCTTTCTGGAAGCTATACTGTGCATCTCATTTATCATAATGTGAAGCCACAAGAGACATAAACCACAACTCCCAAACAAGACTCTGAATTTGGCATCTTACAGTTTTTTCTAATTTCCTTTGAATCAATTCTCAAATGAGAAAACCATTTTTTGAAAAAGCTACAATCAAATCTCGAAAGAGTTATTTTAGTTCAAACCATAGCAAAACACCTTTTCATGTTGGTGTCTGTGGCCAATTAACTGACACAAAAAACTGATTTTGAAATGTTTCAGGTGACCTTTGACCTTTTGCAAGCATTCATTAGAGTTGTGATGAACCATGAAACTGCTCTGACAGTTCAGAGACTGTATATGAGCTGAATTTGATTGTGGAAAACTGTAATGCTAACCCAGTTTATCTTGTTAATCTGTCACTTACTTACACCTAATAAGTGACAGAGCGAGAGTGTGAGTCCAGCTCATCTGATCAAACATCAAACCTGGACAGAACAACGTGTTCCAGGAGGTTCATGGTGTCAACACAGTTCAAGATCGACTGTCAGGTGAATACATATCTGTGAGCTATTTCTGAGCCATTCTGCAGCTCTCATGTATAAATAGTCCAGTTTACTCAGGACCAGTTACACAATGTTCACGATACAGACAAACAGAGGACAAAAAATGGTGCGAGGAGCACAATGAGAGACGGATGGCAGCCGGTGGAGATGAAAGGAAAGAGAGAGGGAGTGGGAGTTTATCAAAATACTGTCTCACACAATGCAAATAGAAAAGAGAGTTGATTGGTGGCTACACAAACACACTCACACATACACACACACACACACACACACACACACACACACACACACACACACACACACACACACACACACTCAGGCCGTGCCAGGACTGGCCCGACTCACCTGCTCTATACGTCTCTACTTTCTTCTTTACCTCCACTGTTAATTTCATCTGCCATAAATTACCTGTTGACCTCACTCAGTCACACAATGTTACCAACTCTTGATCTTCAATTGAAGATATAGGGTTAGGGTTAGGGTTACAACACGTGAGCCTCACCAGTTATACTGAGGCGCAATAGCGTGTCCTGATTGACTGAAACTAAAGAGAACTAAAAATAAAGGTAAAAGATAATTATAGTAAAAACAGACTACATTTTTTAGATTTGTAGATTAGATAAATAGAAAACCTCTGAACCCGAACAACGCACAGACATCACACACAGAAACCAGAAGTGGTGGGACAGTGATGGTGGTTTGTCTGTGACTCCTGTCCACAATTATAACGGGTGTTGATCTAGTGCAATGAATTATGATCACATGGCTTTTCAGACTGTGTTTCAAACAATCAGACCTGTATTTGATTTAGAACCAGATTTGAATGTGGTCCAAATCTGATTAGAAAAGATCAGACTCCATGTGATCGGTGCTAGTGTTTACACAGTCATTCAACATCAGATCTGGGTCACACAGGCCAGACTAGTCTGATTTCAGTCCTTTGGACCCAGTAGGTGAACTCTGGTGAAGGTTGGTGAGAGGTGGCGCTTTGGTTTCGGTGATATCACTCCATGGTCAACACGATGTCCCAGCATCCACAGACATTACCTGTTGTTATTACTGTAAAGTGTATTTCTACGAAAACTAATGTGAGTGACCTTTGTTTTTTCTTTCTCGTTTTTCCTCCTTTTGGAAGAAAACCCGCCTTCGTCTTTGTTTACAGGAATGCAGGACGTCAGATCAGGTTTCTATAATGTCACAGAGGGAAAGAGCGAGAGAGATACAGTTACCAGGCTTTGAATGAGAGGTGAAGCTTGAGAATGATGCTAACGAGACAGTGAGATGTTAAGATGTGAGGTCTGTGAGGTTAATTACAAACATGTTGGAGAAGTAGCTGACACAACTTTGTCCTGTTGTTTTGACATGTGGTTGAACATGTGTTGAGGCTGAAGGAGCTCAGAGGCCGGAGAGTCGTCAGCTACAAGCCCAGAGAGAAGTGTTGTAACCTCCTTGACGTTACCATGGCGTTAGTTCCCTTTCTTATTTCAAGTCACATTTCAAAATGTTGTTTTGTGTACGTCACAAAAATAAATCAAAATGATCTTCTGAAAAAAATATTCACGTATAAATTACTTAGTTTTAATCAACAAGTTTTGGTTGGTTGACATCATGACACTTTACAAAAACATTTTTGCATCAGTTTTTAACAAAGTGGTTTCGTCTAGAAATGTCAATATAAAATGTTAACAGAGTTCAGGGTTCAATAATCTGTAGCTGATACACTTTTATTGTCACACTTTACAGGTTGTGATTTATTGCTTTTTGAAGAGAAAACTTTGTCAACCCCTCTTTCGCTTAACGAGATTAAGTTCTTCTCAGTCTGTTCATCTCACTTCAGTCACTTTTTATTCTTGCACGGTCGGATTGTCAGACAGACAGACGGACTGCTGCAGTCAGAAAAACGACTCCACTATTTTCCATACTAAAAACATGAATAGAACAGAGTAAATAAAATATTGCCACACAAACTATACTATACTATTCTGTATCAATTTCCCCCCACCTCTCATGTCTAATGATCTTAGATTAGCATTTACTCACAAACACTTAGCCTACATAAAGTTTCCCCTGTGGGTGCCGCTATAGGGGAAAAGTCACAGGATCTTCCGGACCCAACCAATGTGGGATTTTTAGTGGCCAATATTGATATTACGGAGTAATACATTCTGATAAGCGGATATTCTTCATATAAACACACAATAATCACAAAAAAAAGGTTCAAGCACTTGTTACAAATATGTGGTAGAGGCTCAAGAAGAACTTCTATTATTCAAAATGGCCTCATGCAGCACTGCAGTGAACTCTTGGGAAATGTAAATAACATAAATAAAACGACAAGAAAAAGGATAAAAGGCTGTGAATGATATACTTTCACAAGCTACAGTGTTGTGTGGAGCAATTGAGAGAACCACAAACTGAATGAGCACTGCACTAACATTGTTTTTCTCTAGAGGATCGACCTACTATGTAAGGACGTTAGTTCTAAACTAGACCCAAATAGTAATAGGAACAAAATTAAAATGTCTTCAGTTCTTATCAGCCAACTCAAACTGATATCTATGAGAAAGCCTCAGATCAATAAAACCAGTTGGTATGAAAATTTCTGCATAATAATATCACAATCGCCATTGGCTGCTGTTTGCTCCTGGGGGGCCTGGACTCCATCCCGGCGCCCACCCCCCGTATTCGACCTCTGACCTCTCTGCCCTGGTTCACAGCCCTCTGAAGGAGGTGTTCGGGGGGTGACAGAGGACACGGTGATTTGGGGCTCCTGCCTCTAAACGCTTCCACATGCTTCCGCTTTAACGTCTGCTGGTGGTTGGACGTGTGAGAACCAAAGTCTGTGGGAAACCAGTCCTGGACAAGTTTGACCCTGTGGTGCCACCACAGTATCTGTGTATTAAACACGTTTGTGGCTGGCAGTGAAAGACAAATGGACAAAATTATAGCAACAAAAACTGTAACTGACATAATTTTGGTACAATTTGTGTTTTTGGTCAAACTGTGTAAACCTGACAAGTTAAACTGTGAATCAAGAATGTGAAACTAGCCTGAATCAGTGCAAGGTGAAGATGCGTTCAGGGGCTGGAGGTAAAAAACATAAACACACTGTTTTAATGATGGACTCTAAATCTGTTGTGACGGAGACTTGTTGACCTCGACTACTGAATGCCCCACCTCCCATAAGTCAATGCTGACGGGAAGACGCTCATTACCCAGACCTCTGTCCATGCAATGTGTCAGTGTCAAGACCACACACACAACATTAGGCAAATCATCAAACAGGTATGTAAAAAAACATGACTTCATTATAACTCAACTTAATTCATAATTTTAACTAAAATAAATTCATTATTTATAAGTAGGAGTGTGACTCTAATGTACCTGGTAGCAGTGCTGGGCGTGTTACTGAAGATTTGTAATTGGTCACACTCTCTTATTAGGCTACATATCTCTCAAAAAGTTATTTAATAATTTCACAAATTATGGCTTCATGAAAGCAATGAACAACATCTTCTCTTTGTTTTTGTTATTAATGATCACACAGGCTATTGATTTGTTTCTGTGGCTCAGTGTGGGACAAGATGACTGCCAAAGTTCATCTATCGTTGCACCTGTTATCAGTGGAACAATAAAACACATACATAACACAGTATAGTAACAGGGTTTGTCCTCAGGTGGTCACAAATGTCTCTACCATATTTAATGTAAATTAAGACACAAGTTATTGAGAAAAGTGCAGATTAGACTGTTTCTAATTAAATAAATGTATCCCCAGTTGTAAAAAATCCAGCCTCTGTTCAATGATTTAGGCTCTGATAAACTTTTTTAAACTCGTTGATCTGCGACTCAGACTGGTCTCAGATCTGTGTTTCATCCTGTGTTTTATAAGCTCAGAGCTGTTTCTGGGCCTCAGATCTGCTGCTCACACAGGAACTGAGCGGACGCGCCCTTTAATCCACGGCCTCATTAGAAGTAAATATTATGATGGAAGCTGCCAGGAATCAGACAGACTCCTGCTGTGCTGTGAATGGATCCAGTGTGTGGTCGCTCTGTTCTCCTTCTTTTCTTATGAGAGCAGAGGAATGTTTTATTTAATGAGTTAATTCAACTCTTTAGCCTCTGAAATGACTGTCCTGAGAAACTTGCGATGTCAACTAACGTCTTTAGCTAATGGACAAAACACATTGGACTTTTTTGTAGTGTTTTAAATTTTTTCATGCGCAAGCGAACACACGAAACACAATAAATGTATCAGTAATTAAAATAAGCATTAGCTGCAATTGCGTGTGTTTGTTCAGGTGTAAATATTACAAACCATCATTGGCTCATATAAAATATTTTACTGTCCACTCCCAGCTCAGGGGTTGCATCAGTCTCCATGAAGGCATTGCCTCCAGAGACCATGTGGACTGTAAAGCCTGAACTGAAATGAGACATCTGGTCTACACAGGCCGAGTCCACATTACTCATTCTGAAAAGTGATTGATCACTGACATGCGATGAATCCTGTGAGGATGGGCGATGCTGCAAAATCTCTTTTACAGTCATGTACCATGTCAAAGAGGTGTGGACTTGGTCTTAACAAAATATGAAAAAGAACGTGTAACACCAATGATTCAAGGATTCACTGACTGACACTGATTGTTTGCATTCATTCCCAGTGAGAGGACGCCTTTCCCCCGAGAATCCAACTTGTTTAAAGCATCTGACAACATCCAATCAAGTTTAAGAACAAACATTGAAGAAGTGTTTCACCTTCTTCGCTGCCAGAGAAGTAGCCAGCCGGATGCGCAAACATGCTACCAAAGATAATTTTGTTTGTCAGCAAAAACATGAATTTCTATCTGCAAAACATGCAGGTTAAGAAGTAGTCCTACTGACAGAGATGCAACAACTTCAAATTTTCTTCAACTTTTATAGTGACACAAAGAACGTTAAATCAAGCTAATGCTTTAGCTAACAGTATTTACATGCTCACTAGTTAAATCACTGAAAACTATGATGCTGAACTTGAGTTCGCTGAAGTTAAGGGGAAAGTTAACTAAAATGTAAGTAATGTTACCTCTTAAGGGAAGCCTGTGAATATTCTCATTTGTCCAGGTCATCGTTATCCCTAAGAAATTTAAATCAAACGCAACCGGACTGGATTATTTGTCTAGGAAGACGTTTCACCTCTCATCCAAGAGGCTTCTTCACCAGTCCCAGCCTGGTCAGATGCGTACATGAACTGATGAAGCCTCTTGAATGAGAGGTGAAACGTCTTCCTAGACAAATAACTAAGTCCAGTTGCTTTTGATTTAAATTCTTTGGGACTCTTAAGGGAACTTGTTTAGGACTCCAAATTCAAGGTTTCAGACTTTGGACTTTCCTGTCTTTACTTGGGACTTTAGAGCAAAGATTTGAGACTTAAAGCAGAAGTGAGTGATATATTTGTGTTAATATAAGTCTTAAATAGTTATATCTTCCGACAGCAATCACTTACATAGAGTGTTTGGACTGAAACACGGGTCTGTCAGTCCCTCTGCTCTGCTCTGAGCCGAAGAGAAAACATTTATCGTATCCTACAGTTTTTATCCAATAAGGAGAGAGAACGGCATGCAGGGCTGTGTGTGCAGCCAAGGAACGCCGTGAATGTGGTGACGTAGCGACGAGGACTGTTATGGTGCGTTCAAGGAAACTCGTATTTTTCCGACCGTGAAGTTGTACCAGTTCGATCTGGTACGAGTTCACCGGTCGGAAGTTACGAGTGGCCGTTATAGTGACTTTCACCGGTAAAACAGGTCGGAAAAACACGAGTGTGTTGCCTGGAACGCTACAAAGTCGTAAGTTGTGACTTGAAGCTGTAATTTACGATTTCAAAAGCCTGCCTGGAACGCAGCATTAGCGAAAACGACCGGATCACTCACTTCTGCTTTAATTGAGACTTGCAAAATTATAATTTTGTCCTATGTTAGTATGATACCAACAAACAATTGTAAAAATACACTTTATAATTTTGCCACAGGTTAGCAATCAACCAACACATTCACAACAACTACTCTGAAATGAGTCCAGCATAAGAGAAACTGCATAAGAGAAACTGAAACATGTATTGATCCTACCAATGTTCATGGCAAAGACCTGAATGTGAATCTGAATCTGACATACCTGTACAATTAAATTAGTTGTCTCTGCTGTGAAGAGACAACAATTAGTATGACAAACTACAATCATAAAGATCTCACTCATTTGTCTACACAAGCATGAACAGGAGACACACAATGAGACTCTCTCACAGTTTGACCCAGTTGGGAGGAATTTGCTGTATTCAGGGGAAAAGCGAGGAAAGGTCTCCCACACGTCACCAATGTCTGAAGCCACTTCCTGTCGGTGCGGCTGGATTTTCTCCCTGGCACTGGCGGCTGTTTGCTCAGGCTCTGAGGAGGGTTTCAACAGGCTCTTTAAAGAGGCAGGTCTGCATGAGGTGGGACCATGGAGCTCAGAGATCAGACTAATCCTAGTCCTCTCACCATCTGAAGCTTCCACTGAAATACTGTACATGTGGAGTTAAGAGCAGGGCAGAGAGCAAGCTGAGCTGTTTCAATGTTTCTCTGTGATTTACCTTCGAGTAGCATTTCAGCAGATTTCACTGCACAATACAGAAACCAGTTAATTTTAAAACCTGGAAAAAGTGATGACACAAGAAATAGTAGAAATAGAAACAAACTTTAAAACAGTCATTTACAAGGGGAGGGGGTGACAGAGCTGTTTACTTGCCAGGAAACCTCATTTCTGAATCTGTCACTGCTCCTCATGATGTTCTACTTTTTTCCATGTGTTGCTTTCCTGCAGGTGGATGATGTCTCACTGCTGAACAGGCTGAACCTCTCAGTGTCAGCGTCTGAAGCTTTTAGTTTGTTTTTCTGTCTAGTCACACGGAGTCAACACTGCAAACTCCAGCGACCTCCACTGTGCAACTGGAAGTGAAGGAACAATGAGAGACACACTGTTAAAGGGATAGTTCACCCAAAATTCAAATGTCATTATCTACTCACCCTCATGTCGACTAAGAGCTGGGAGAAGTTTCACAGTCCTCCGTGCCTTCTCTGAGTTACAGCGGGGCTCGGCGCAGCACTGCATGTCCATATGACGGTGGCGAATGGGCCTCACTTTTCTTTGTCCAAAAAGACACACCAAAAAAACATCCAAATACCTCCATACTGCTCGTCTGTAATGTCCCTCTTGTATTGAAGCCCCGACATGAGAAATTGTTCAGAAAAAAATTAAATAAGTCTATATTTCAAGCTTGTTTGTAGCAGAAGCTCCCCGTTGCTCTGCCGGAATCTTGCGCGATTTGCGGAGCCGTGAACTGGGTGTCAATGCAAATCGCGCAAGATTTGCACTGACACAGGAAGAGCAGTGAACTGAGACACTGGGAGCTTCCGCTACAAACAAGCTTGAAATATAGACTTATTTAATTTTTTTCTGAACAACTATCCCTTTAAATTGTCCTTTTATTTTCAGTTTTATAAATTAATGTGTCTTTTTGTCACAGTAAATGTCCATTCAAAGACAGCTCATCGTTTGTGACTTTTCCCGTGCTTCTTAAACGACCGTAGACCTTTGAAATATGTTTCACATACTGTACGTTTTGTTAAATGTTTCCATCAATTGTCAAATCAGACAAATCTGTGACTTTCATTAAGGTAATGGTGCTTTTTTTGGTGGCCTATCAATGAAGTCATATCTCGTATGCAAATGCACCAAATAGGCTAAAGTTTTAAGAAGTCTACCACATATCCAGAGATCTGAGAAATCCTGTTTTCACTGAACCGCATCGGTGACTCACTGAATTTTGAAACTTGAACCTGAATTCCTGAAATTTCTGAATTTCCATCCTAAACTGTGTTTTCACTGGATTTAATCGCCTGCTCCATTTGTTATGGAGAAGAGGAGACATCTGTGGATGATATGGCTGATGATAAAAACAACTCCAGAAGTTATAAAAGAAATCAGTCAAAACAAAGTGACTTTAAATGTGAAACTGTTTTATTCTGTTTTTACTGAAGAAATAAAACTGAGGCTGACTATAATAGTGGTGGAGAAGACAACAACTCCCATGATCCCACACTACGTAATGACATCACCCAACACCCTCTACACCGTGTTTTGACTGAAAGACCCATGGAGGCTGAAGTTACAGTCTGAGAGAGCAAAATACACGACATTCAACACACACAGACACACAGTGTCCAACTTCTTGGCAGTGATGACTGCTGCTAAACTGGACTAAGCTTTTATAAAGACCTCCACCCACAATTACACAGACACGCACACACATAGACACACACAAACACTAAGATCCATGCAGTTCCGTGTTCACACATAACACACGATGACAGGGAGGGAGGGAGTCATGTTACTTTGACTCCATACATGAAGTATGCTGACTTTACCGCTTGATGTCTCCCCTGAGGGCGGGGACTCCTGAACAGCCTTTAGTCAGCTTTCGCGTTGATCCCACCCTCCCTAAAACGAGCCCGGGGGGCAGGGTGCTGGATTTACTGTACCTTCAAACACATGGAGCTGGTTTAGTTTGACTCGTACAGAAAATAAAACGTCTGAATCCTCCTCCACAAAACAACATCTCAGAGTCTCGATGGTTTGTCAAATCACCTCCACTGATTAACAATATCGTCATTAGTAAAGTAATTTAGTCCTGATGTCAGGATGAGTGTGTATTTATGTATTTCTGTGTATCTTTCGGTTAAAACATAACAACAAGAGACATATTCGTACAAATAGACAGTTCCACATCTTTAAACATCTTCACTGGTTTTACACAGCATACAAACAATAAGAGACGTGATGCCAAGCTGCTCAGAGGAGATTAATCTGAGCACTTTATAAGGCAGAGAGCACATCACAATATTCCATTCATTATTACAACTGAAAAGAGAAAACAAAAAAGAAAAATGAGGAGGAAAAAACGAATATATAATCCATAAGGACACATTGCAAAGACAAAAACAAACCTTTAACAGTTCTCTGTGTAGGTGTCTAATTTGAAAAATTAGATGACAAAGTATTGCTGAACCTCTGAGGAATAAACCAAACTGTAACAGAGATGCTCGATAGGAAGCTATTGTAGTTATTTCACTTGGAAAATCATTTACAAAATAGAACAGTTTGGGTGAAATGGTGTTTTAAATAATGTTTTTTTTTTTATCTTAATAATGAAATATTAAATTTTTTTTTTTTTTTTTTTTTACATATTAAGGCCTATTACTTTGATAAGCCAATGATGGTAACTTTTATGTTGTTGCTCCCCATTGAAAACAAATGTAAATGAAAATAATGTTAATTGTAACAGTGTGAATGAGAATTGAAATATTGCTCCCCTGTGTGTCCTAGACCACAACAATGTGAAAAAATAACATGATATAAAATATTGATCATACACAGTTTAAAAATATCTATAGAGGAACTTTTAGAGAAACATTTTATACACCTGACCTTTACTCAGTTGTGCATGGCACAACACATAGCATAGCACACACAATACGTATAGTATTGTTTTGGTGAGAACGAGGGTGTAGCTGTGTATCGGTGTGTGTGTGTGTGTGTGTGTGTGTGTGTGTGTGTGTGTGTGTGTGTGTGTGTGTGTGTGTGTGTGTGTGTGTGTGTGTGTGTGTGTGTGTGTGTGTGTGTTTGGCAGGTCACACCACCATGTAACAAGACCCTGCAGGGCTCAGGCTGATCTGGAGTCTGAACAATGCAGGAGGTGTAACGCGTCCATGTTGTTGTTTAACAGTCTGCTCCGGTGCCTCAGTGAAATGATGATATGATCCATGAACCAGCTCACATGGACTTACTCACAGCTGGACCTCACAGTTTCAGGTGCGAGGTGAATGAGAGCCCTTCATGAATTCAAAGAAGAGCCATACTATAGGCAAAAATAAAGACTTAAAATATTAATTTACAATGATTAATTTAAATTTGACAGTTCCTTGAAATTATTAATTCACCTGTTAGTAAAAGTAGGCCTAAAGTTCATGAGTACCAAAAACTGCAGCCACACAAGCTGATTGTAAGCTTGTACATTAAGTTAGCATCGACAGCTGTTTACAGTCATGAGAAACGTTGTGAGTTCAGCATCAAATTTCTTCCTTTGTCCCCAGAGGTTGAAATCAACCCTATTGTCTTCTGAGTTCATTTGCAAAAGCAGATAAGTGCCATTTTGAAAAAAATGAGCTGAGGCTTTGTAATTATTCTTTACATAGTGTTGTTTTCAATAAAACTTAATTTTTTTGAGATATGTCTGTTTTGTTACATCTCAAAGTCACTCAACTTTGGTTTGACTGATATCACCTTATGTAGCCTAAATAAAAAACAAAAAATGAAGATTCTAGAATTTTTTTTAAACGGAGTTATCTGCTTTTGCAAATAAACTCTTCTTTTCTTCCACTGATGTTAGCATGCTAACCAGCCAGCCCCGGCCTGGTCAGCCACCACATCACTTTCACTGAGTCATCAGAAGCTACCTCAAATGAAAACAAATCCTGAATTTTATGCTAATGCTAACATTAGCTACATAGCAATAAGAAAAGCAGCTCCCTTAAATCATCAGGTTTATGACAGGACTCCACTGTATCAGTCTGAGCTAAGTACTTTATCTGCTTTCATCTATTACGTGTCTTCTATCTGTTTGTACCATTACTCACTACACCAAAGAGACAGAGAGAGACTCCATCATTGCCATTCAGGAAATTCCAGGCATTCTTCAGTAATTCCTCCTGTCATTGCCTCTGTCTCTCTCTCTCTTTCTCTCTCTCCAGTTCCTGCTCTCTCACACTCACGCTCTCTTTTCATCCCCTCCTCCCTGTCAACACTGCGTCTGTCTTCCACCTCTCACCCTTGACCTCTGGCCCTCAGCCAGACTTAATAACAGGAAGCGATCGGCTCTCGGTTGCTGCAGTGGGAGGAGAGTGTGTGTGTGTGTGTGAGGATAGCGACATCGCTGCTCAGCAACTCGACAGGTTTATGACCCCGTGTGATGATGCTGGACTGAAGTCTTAATACCTTAGTTTGGTAATAAGTTTAACATCTGATCAGTTCAACTATTCACAACACAGAGTTAAGGCGATGAGTTTATCTGGGATTTTACATTTTGTCTCCAGTTTTTGGAAAAAGCTAATTCACTTTGTCTTGTGATACTTAAATCCAGAATTTTAATTTTATTCTTAGTAGGCTAATATCTTTTAATCTTCAATCTTTAATTTCTAATGGCTTAAAAGTTTTAATTTAATTAAAGACAGGAGGAGCCCCAGAGCTTCAGTTCAGTATGAGGAGTAAGTCTGTTCCATAAGACAAAGGTGATGAGAGAGGGGTCAGGAGGTCATGTGACAGGCTGGTTAGATCTGAATCATCACCGTCTTGAACCCATACAATCACATGATTTGTTGCCTGGAGTGTCACTTAAACTCAGCATTTAAGGCAAGATCATTTAAAACTCAAAACACAACAGAAGCCACACAAAAAGTGAAGACTAATGCAAACAGTTCATATTGTAATAATAAATATCTGAATCGTGTATAACAGGCAGCCGTCTTCAGAGCTGAAATACCTCAACTGGGTCAGTCACATTTTTTTGTGTCCTCAGAGGCTCTGATGTTGTGTTGTGAGGTTTTGCAGCATGGATGTTGTTTCATTGATGAGGTTGTTTTGAATTTGAAACACATTTGTTTTTTTGCATGTGTGAGTTGCAGTGAGTCAAGCTCTCATGCAGGGCCTCTGTGACACATCGCTATTCTGGACAATACCCGAGTATGATCACCAATCTCACCACCTGTTTAGTTCATGGAGAATTTGCGCTGTTGCTTATCAGTAAGCTGCTATATGGCAGTGGCTTATGATTTTCACTTTGGGTGTGAGAGGTCCTGGGTTCGAATGCCGGATGAGCTCATCATTAGTGATGTTTTTTATTATCCTAAAATGTGCCCCAATGAGTAGCTATGCAGATAGTGTTATCAAAAGAAACCTCTACAGACTCAGGTCATGTCTTCTATGTTGTGTTGCCTGACACAGATGGCTGATAGTATTTTAGTTCTTAGCTTTAGTTCCTTTTTCCTTTTTTTTTTTTTTTTAATACACTGTTCTCTGTGTATATTTTCTACTATTGATTCTGTATGTTATTGTTTTTATTTGGAGAGAAGCCACACCAAAGTTCAAGTGTATAATGACTATAAAGTTCATTCATTCATTCCAGTTCGGTCTCACCCTGTTGTCTTTGCTGCAGCAGGTGTCTGGACTGTGACTCAGTGACTGTGGTTGCTTTTCTGCTCAGATGAAGAACTGGTTCATGTGCTGCTGCACCAAACTCACCAACCTTGCAGAGGACAGAGATGTTCGACTCACTGTGCGGCTTGACTAGTAACTGGAGATATAGAAAACGTGAGCGGCGTGTTAGTTCATCCAGGAGTTAGAGTCTTTCCAGCTGCTGATGTTTATAGCCACACCCTGATTGGTGATGTCACCAATGTCACCACAGATGTTTTGCTTCTTCCAGGGAAAAAATAAACAACATTGTGTTTGCACTGAGGACGGAGATGAACAACTGATCTTTTTATTTGTACGATAATTCCTCTATTTAAATGAAACAATATCAGTGTGTGCGTGCGTGCGAATGTCAGTGTTATTCATGCTTACATGTTTGTCTAGCACACTGGAGAAAAAATGTTGAAGAGGGAGGATGGGGTGAGTGTGTGGGCTGAGCAAGTCCAAAGTTCAGGTGGGTGTGACATTCAACCCCCCACCACCTCCTCCCATTAGTCAGTGACTGACTCAGTGAGGTGGAGAGAGGAGGAGGAGGAGTTACGGGAAAGAGGTGGATGAGACAAAAGAGACGATGAAGTGGAAAAGAACTGAAAAAAAAACATGACAGCTCCACAGACCAAAACGGATGTTCATTATTATTAAAAGTTAAACATCTGGAACTTTAAACTCAGCAACAAACTAATTACTCCTGCTTTTAAAGAATAACTAAATAAAATAAACATATTTTAGCTGACTGATCATCCAGTGTTAATAAAGTCTGACTATAATATGATTTTCTTTCACAGTTTGTTGGTTAAAGCACATGTTAGTTTATCAGTAAGAACGGGGACAATTATTCAACACTGTCTTCAGTTTCGGTTGAAACTTTGTTTTTTATAATGATGGATGAAAAAATCAACTTCCACGACCAAAGGTGTAATAAAGCAGAAGAAGAAGAAGAAGAAGAAGAGGCAGACGTGGAGTAACTCAGGTGTAACAGAAGAAGACGAACACTGGCGCTTTCACCGTCGCTGCAGACGCCTCATCATTCTTTCCACTGTCGTGAAGCTCAACCGCTGAAGAGCCCGTTACTACAGAAACACCTTCACACACACACACACACACACACACACAGATTGGCACACGCTCTGTCTCAGACAATCACGTGCGCACGCACATCTTCTTATATAGGCTACACACTTTCACTAAACACACACACACACACACACACACACACACTAACAGAGAGGTCGTCCTACTCTCGTCCTTTTAATCAGCTCAGCAGCTTTACCGTCTCAGAGAAGTCGTCCAAGTGTCTTTGTCTGAGTGTGTGTGTGTGTGTGTGTGTGTGTACCATAGGCTACAGGTGTGTACCTAATACTATTGCTACATCACATATACCCACACTACATACGTAACACTTTTATTACCACATGCCTACACTACTACACATACAATACTACACTTCTACATCTACTACACATTCCTGCACTTCTACTAACTATACGTCTATGGAGCCTTCAGACTGCAGCTTTTCTTGTGTCTACACCTGGAGTGAGAAACTTGACAGCTTCATTCACTCATCTCTTGAGTTCAAAGACTAGTCTGAACCATAAAAGTCTTTGTCACTGAAGCTCCACAGCTCCATAAAGGCCGATATCACTGAGACTCCACAGCCGGAGGCGCAGTGGAGCTAGAGCTCACACAGGTATGTAGCTCTGCAGCTCTGCCACTCAGAAACTGGGTTAACTGCCTGCCTGACTGACTGTGCACTCGTCCCTCCAGCAGCTTTTTTGTTTGAGTAGATGCTAAAATTTCAAACGCTTTACAGGTGTCCTCTCATCAAAATACCTGACTTTGTTCAGAGGGGACGTGAGAGCTGATGGGGATTTTATGAAGGCTCTGGTTTATGTAAACAGGTGGAGGCATATGTCATTGTGTCAGACATTTTTTGGGTTAATGAAAGAAACGTCAATAAACATCTAATCTATAAAAGGAGAAAAATCTTGCTTAAAAATTAAAAAAAAACATTTAAAAGCTCAATGGTAGCTAATTGGTACTTTAAAGCAGAAGTAAGCGATCTGGTCGTTTTGGCTAACTTCTTGTCAGCCGATGGAGTTAGCAGTCCCCGCCCTCGTCATGGATCTATTGGTCCTCGTCCCTACGTCACCACATTCACACGCATCCCTTGGCTGCACACACAGCCCTTCATGTCGTTCTCTCTCCTCATTGGATAAAGGTTGTAGGATACAAGGAAAGTTTTCTCCTCGGCTTACAGCAGAGCAGAGTGACTGACTGACCCGTGTTTCAGACCAAACACTCTATGTAAGTGATTGCCGTCGGAAGATACAACTATTTAAGACTTATATTAACACAAAAATTCTGCTTACTTCTGCTTTAAGCAAACGCTGAGTGTCCATTGTTTTTCTCAAGGTCTCAAAATTGTCCTGAGATAACGACACAATTAAGTGGAGATTTGGAGATAACAAAACAACAATTTAGACAGGCAAGGAAATATCATTCAGTGTAGCAATGTTATGGAGGATGGAGGATATTAGATAAAGTATGTACAGAGATTAAATTATGCAACTCTAGAAATTCCCCCCAACTTCATAACTCTAAATTTCACTGTTGACACAAGAGACATTGTGGTAAGCTAAGATCATTAGGCTACCTCCCAGGTTTCAGGTCATATCTAACTAAAGCAGCTAATTTCCCAGAATGTGGGACTATGCCTTTAATCAAAGCATCTTCCCATCTTTTATGTTTAGTTGTTTCCCCCTCTCGTTATTTTCTCTCTCCTGTCTCTTCCCACATTTGTCTCAATTCTCTCCCTCCAAGTGTCACTCTGTAAACTCTCTGAACACTGATGATAAGAACTGAAACACAAACAAAAGTAAAGTCAGGTGCCTTAGTAACATGTAGTCCTTTTGTCCTTGAATCAAGTGTGTGTGTGTGTGTGTGTGTGTGTGTGTGTGTGTGTGTGTGTGTGTGTGTGTGTGTGTGTGTGTGTGTGTGTGTGTGTGTGTGTGTGTGTGTGTGTGTGTGTGTGTGTGTGTTGGTGGGTTATGGGAAACACACACCGCAGCTGCCGGCCTCCCTGACGACCAGCCATCAAACAAAAAAAATTCTTTTCAAAACCAACCTCAGGAACCAGCGGAGAGATGATTAAATTCTCCATGCGAGGAGTTCAAAAGCAATAAAAAATGAAATGAAAACACGGGCGGTGTGCGACACAAAGGCCTCATTGTCGGAGGGCAGAGGAATGTGTGTGTGTGTGTGTGTGTAGCTGTGGGCAGAGGCCGGGGAGGAATTTGAGTTTTTGCATGGAGACAAAAGGCAGCCTATGACAAGGAGAGAGGAGAGAAAGAGAGGCAGAGCGAGGATGAGGCACAGAGAGGGAGAGAGAGAGAGACACAGACATTTTCATTCATCTGTCTCTGTGCTAACACTTTAGCTAGTGACATGTTTGCATCTGCCACAAGACAGACTTGATTATTTTTTCTACCTGCCTACTATCTACCTGTTGTAACATCAGAAGAGAACGACTCAGTATTTTAACCTGAGGCCTCTTTATTTGGGCTAAAAGTATATTACATAAAGTGCTTAAGTCCAGCTTTCAACACATCCTACTTGAAAGCGATACTTGAGTAAAAGTATTTTACCAGAAAATGACTTTAGTACAAGTTAAAGGGGAACTATGCAAGTCACTCGCTTTTTCCGCTGTTTTGGTTACGCTCCTCTCGCCCATGTGCATCTGTTTACAATGAAGCCGGCGGAAAATCAATGAATGGAGCGGTGGATAACGTTACATAACATATACGATGTTATGGCGTATGTGTTTGTGTAGTCAAAAACAAAAGATTACGGGTTACTGAGCAATTCAAGGAAATGAATTCAATGAAGTAAAGTATAGATACTTAAGTAACTAAGTATTTGTACTTTGTTACACTACAACACTGCCAATAATGCACTTTAACTATAACTGGCAAGCCACAACTTCGCACATCACATTGTCAATCTAACTTAATGTTGAATTTTCTTCCAACTAAAAATAAAGGCATGACATATTTTAAAATTTTATTAAAAAACTACTTGGTTAACATTAGACAAAATAATCTGCAGTGTACAAATCAGATTAACCGCAATAAAATGTGAAAAGCTATGGTTGGACTTTAACGCTGATTTAAGCTTGTTAACCTTCCACGGACCGATTCTGCTTTTCAACAGGAAACTGTAAACTTTTTGGTGGTTGGCTGACTTTCATCAAGGTAAAAAATAATTTCTTCTTTCCATTCTGGGTAAAAAAAAAAAAGTTCTCCCCTTAATTCATGGGGTTCTCCTCCATGATGGTTGGGCATGAACTTCCAGGCCATTTTGTTTATTTAATAGACTTTTTCATCTGCCCTTGGAGTCAACGTGTAGAAAACACAGGCAGTGCCAGTGAGATCAGAAGAGAAGGAAAAACAAATCTACATCTACAGAAACAGAAGTTTGATAAACTGATTGTCATTACCCATTAAGTGGTGAGTGGATTAAATAAAGTTTTGAGTTGAAAAGAAAGATAAATGAAGATCTGAGGGTTGATGTTAACAGGGCAGTGATCCAGTAATGTATATAAACATAAACACACTTTATCCACAGCTCGCTCTCTCTCTCTCTCTCTCACCACACACACACACACACACACACACACACACACACACACACACACAATGAGAACCTCATTTCCCGTAATCCCTTGTCACCTGACCTCTGACCTCTGTGAGGGCGCTGACAGATTTAAGACCACCAATTTCCTACGTGTCTGTGATCTGCTTTGTGAACGAGGCTCAGTCAAACCCTGTGTGCACACATTTGAAAAACAATTACATCAAACTATAACAATACACATGCTCACATTATTTAATATGAGAGCAGTCTGATGTATTGAAAGTGTCAATGAAAAGGACTCAGATGTATATTAAATCAGATTAATGATCATGTGTTAATTATTCTTCAGACAGGAACTTGATAATCCAGAATCAGGTAGAATATGAACCATTTGCCTATATTTATGACATATTTCTGTTTTATAAGATCACGCTGACATTATGGCTTTCAACCTTTGGCCACCATCTAATCAGTTCATCCTTGAGTCCAAATGAATGTATGTGCTGAATCTAATTTAATTCCATCAAAGTGTTAATGAGATATTGTGTCCAAGAGAATGGGACAGCAGTGCGTGCCCTGTTATTGAGGCAGAAAACAACAAAAGCTTGAATCTGCTTTGAATTCATTGCTGCTAAAGTGTGACTGGACGACCTGTTCGGTGCAGTAAATAGTTATTTCCTTTATGATTTACACTGAAAGTTTCCTGATCTAAAGAAGAAAAATACAATAAAAGTGTTCATATTGTGATTAGGTTTCATAGCTATGCAGATGATACACCGCTGGATCTGTCTGTCAAACTCTTTAACAGCAGCAAAATAATCTCTCTACACAGCTATGGTGGTGACATAAAAATCATTGTTTGTCCCAGAATTTACTTAAAATTCAACCTCGACAAGACTGATCCCCCTGTTAGCAATAATATCTAGATCCGTTGTGATAATAAAAAAATAAAGTGCCCCAGCCGAGTCCATCACTTTTTACAGGGTAATATTAATCCTTTAAGGTTTGTGCAGGGTATGTATTGTCAAATTGATGAAGTTGTTTTCTGAATAAGAAACATGTTTGGGTCGACAGAGAAAGAGAGAGAGAGACTTTTGCCTCCACAAAGACATTAATTCATTAAACCTTGCAGGAGGAGTACTCTGGGGTGAAGTGTCAAGAAACACAAACACGATAAAATCATGAAAGTGACAAAACAAAATTTCAACATCTGGAAGTGAAGTGTGACATGTTGTTCCATGAGATGAGGAAAAGCTAATAATAAAACCCAAGACAAGATCATTTGATGTCAGTGAGTGGATCGACTTAGCTGATGCAAACCAGCATCAGTTATCAGTAGAAGCACCAGAGTGTGATAACGGCAGTGTGACAACCTCAGTTTTCCCCTAACACAAAAATGTGGCCGTCACTTGACAGGCTGTTACCTTTACCTGCAACCGTCACTTCCTCCATCGTCCCCGCAGTCAAATCAACAGCAGGAAGGAGGAAGTCACTCAGTCAAATTGATGCCAGGTACATTCAGATGCTGCTGAGGTCAAATGGCTTTTTACTGTCAACGAACGTCCCCAACACGACTCAACACGTCTGATCAGGAGCACCGGGTTCATTTGTAGGTGTCAGAGAGAGAGGAGGTGGGGGTGAAGGTGTGTTTACGCTGAGCTGATGCAAATCTCGGAGATGGACCTGAAAAGACTCGGTGTGAGCTGGGGTGAACACACAACTGTTTGCAAAGACGATAAGCTCTTAACATCTACCAGCTGCTGGTGCAGAATTCAAAACACTGAAAATCTAAATTAGGAACCTTAATTCTTTTTTTTAAATCTGTTTCTATTGTTATTTCATCCTGTTCGCTCACTGCTCTGAACTGTTTCTTACTGATTTTACCTCCTTATTTGTTTTAAGTCTTATTCTGTGTACATTTTATATTAGTACTTGTACCTCCTCTGTATTACTTTCATCTGCTTTAATTGTTCACATCACCTCACTGTGTTTCTTTCTGGTCTCACTCTTTGTTGTTGGGTTCACATGGGTTAATTTTGCCATTGTTCTTGTTTAGTTAATCTTTTATGACAAAGCACCTTGTAAACCCTTATCTTTAAACCCACTATATGAATAAATAAATCATCATTGTTATTAAATACGTGAAGTTGTGAAGTTAGAAGTTATTAAATCTGAAACCAGTATAAATCCACTGGTGAACTGTCAAGCACTGAAAAGCTCTGAGCTGAACGAGCTCCAGGTAATGATGTGAAGAACTTTGACTCACCTGAGTCTCTGCCCTGTTGAACGCCAAAATCACAATTCATTGGAAGTCGTATGTCAATGATCAATGTGACTTTACTCACAAACAGTCTTTGGCAGGCTCACACACTGGTTGTTACACAATCAGTATTAATTAGCTGCAGCTGGTATCATCTACCACCAGTGATTTATTCACTGTAACAGCAGGTGTGAGGTTCAGCAAGAGCTTCTATGTCATCATGGTGCACCCACACACTCTGACTAGGAGCAGTTGTACGCTGCTAAACATTTAATAATCTCATGTGCGAGTGATCTTGCTTTTTTCACTGTATATAAATCCTATTTTTACTTAAACACTTCACCAGTGTATTTATTATCTTTTTTTGTTTGTGTGTGTGCGTGTTTATTGCATTTCAGATGCTCATAATTTTGTTTTGTTTCATATGATTTGCTTTTTTTTTTAAAGTTTCAGTGACAATGAAGGAATCTTGAATGTTGGGTTATCACAGCTTTTTTGGTTTGTTTGCTTGTTTTTGTTTTGTTAAAAAAGAAGCTGCCACCTATATAATGTCTGTTTTGGTCTTTTCAAATTTAAAACAGAAGTAAGCGATCCAGCGTTTTGGCTTATGCTGCGTTCCAGGCAGGCTTTTGAAACCGTAAGTTACGGCTTCAAGTCACGACTTACGACTTTGTAGCGTTCCAGGCAACCCGCAACTCATGTTTTTCCGACCTGTTGCCTGTGAAAGTGCACTATAACGGCCACTCGAGTTATGGGTTGCGGCTTGCCTTGAACGCACCATAACTTATAACTTCTTGTCAGCCGACGGAGTTAGCAGCCCCCGCCCTCGTCATGGATCTATTGGTAGGGACGAGGGCACACACAGCCCTTCATGCCGTTCTCTCTCCTCATTGGATAAAACTTGTAGGATACAGGAAAAGTTTTCTCCTCGGCTCAGAGCAGAGCAGAGGGACTGAGAGACCCGTGTTTCGGTCCAAACACTCTATGTAAGTGGTTGCTGTCGGAAGATATAACTATTTAAGACTTATATTAACACAAAAATATCGCTTACTCGCTTACTGCCCAGGACAGACAAAAAAAAAGAAGCTTAGTTTAGTTTCAAAGTGACAACTCACTAAATGAGCAAAATAATAAGTTGTTAGTTTATTCAAGAGTAATATTGACTCTGTCTTTGTTTGTTGTTTTTAGCCAACAGAACATATTTAGGACTAAACCTCAAACCGAAGTTGAACTTTATGTGACAGATTTAATTGATTGCAGTGATTCAGTCGAATTTAATTGATGCAGCTGGTGTGATGAGGCCTTTGGGGAACAGTTAGCACTAACCCCACCCAACTCAGTCTGCAGGGAAGAGATGTTCAAAGCAAATAATAATAATAATTTGATGTGAGTTTTTTTTCTATATATTTCTGTTTGAATTAAGCCCCTGGAGCTGAGGTGCAGGGTCACAACAGACTGTGTTTCCCTTTCTATAGAAGCAGCAGCAGCAGCAGCAGCAGCAGCAGCAGCAGAGATGGAGACAGATAAAGAGGCAGATGGTGAAAGGGTCTTTTGCAATCACTGGTTCCTCAGACTGAGATGCTCAGTGGATAAAAGGAAGAGCTCATAGAAAAACTATTCTGCCTGGTGCAACATGTTCTGGAAATTCCCATAAATGTTCCTAATGACATGATGAAGGTGTGTGTGCGTGTGTGTGTGTGGTGAGAATATGTGCATAGTGTAAGCCAAAGATTGTCAAAACAAACCCAGATAAGAGAAGAATGTTGACTTCATGTGTGGAGAGTTGACAAGTTCAAAACAACAAACACACACACACACACACACACACACACACACACACACACACACACACACACACACACACACACACACACACACACACACACACATACACACACACACACACACACACTGAATTATTTCAGCTAGTATTTAGCAATAGGTTGTCATATGTTGACCCCGCGACTTTTCATCCATTTGATATTAACGATTTTGACACATGTTGTTTGGTTTTAGAATTCATTCATATTCCCCTTGCAGGTCTTTTGATGGTATCTTTCATTATCAGGTTAAAATTTAAGTTTGTCAAATTTAGAAAATCCGGGAGCTGTGAATGTTAAACTAAAAAGGGTTCCTTGTAAACTGCAATAACCATACAAGATAGAAGAAATGCAATGGAAAATGGAAATGGAAAACTTGCCCCTGGGTGTTGGATTTAACAGGTAAAGCAATAAACAAACAAACAAGCAAACAAACAATAAATACATGAATACATATAATAAGTATAAAAAAGTCATATTCTTACTTACATTCAACAAATGTTGGTTAAAAAAAATGTTTTCTTTATAGGTAAAATGAAGTGTTAATAGATAACATTTAAAACAAAAATTAAATGCAAAGTGCTGATAATTTAAAGTAGGGGTTTATAATCAAATTATAGGCTATAGGTCAAATTATTTTAAAAAGTCATAGCGTATCTCAGACATGGAGGCAAATTATTTGGTGGACCAGAAATGCTTTTAAATTTTATTAACATTTTGACACTCTCACTGACACTTTAGCAAACATTAACATCAAATCAATGAAGCTTAGCATGAGCATCACATCGTTGCCTCTAAGTATATTGATGTTAGCGTTTAGCGCATTGCATTTGCAGCCTCATAGAGCTGCTAACATGACTGGAGACTTTTAGCTGCTTTAAATTTAGTGTGGAATATTTTTGATGGATGGATACTTTAGCTCGGCATTGACCACAAATCTTTTTCTTCACTTCATTTAAACTGAACTTTCTCAGGTCTTCAGATAACTGGAAGACACTTTGATCCCCACAATGTTACTATCTTCTTGTCTTATTCTAGTCAGCAGCCGACAGCAGCATGGCGGACGTGAGTTGGTGGAGCTGCATGAAAGAGAATCAGAAAATAAGAAAGACAAGTTTAGATAAATGTTTTTTTCTTCACCTTTGTCTGTGTTTTATTCTGACCAAACAACATAGTGAAGTGTGTTTTTCTTTCTCTGCCCCTTTGACCTGTGTTATTCAACCTTTGTTTGCCTGTGTTTTAAATGGGAGTAAAAGATGATGATGTATGAGCAGTGTTTGGGATGGAGTGTGTGTGTGTGTGCATGTGTGTGCGTGTGCTGTACTCATCAGTGTTTTGGCGTCACCTGTGAGTGTGTTTTCCCTGCAGCTCCGAGCCCGACAGGCAGCAGCTTGTCTGTTGGCTCTGTATGAATGTCAACAACACACACACACACACATACACACACACACGCTGCTTTTAACTTTACATTCATGGAGGCATCACACTGTTAAGTTAGAGTTTGTGTTTTCAAAAATGTAAGGTCATCTCCTATCCCTGTCACCTGTTTTAAAGCAGCAGTATGTAACTATTTTACCTTGATGATAAAATCCAAAATCATTTTGATGTTTCATGATTCAACAGGGACACAGCACCTCTGGCTCGGCTGATATTGTAATTTTCACGTTGTAACTGTAACTGTGACTTTGCTTGCCCGCCCAGCACCCTCTTGACAGAACATTCTCTTGTGTTCGGGACACCAGTGACCCGTTTTCAGGTTTATGCATACAAGTACCATATACATTTGTTTATAGCATCAAGGCTTTTTGACTTTGTCAGGAACCTCTATCTAAACAAAAACAAAAAACACACAACTCACAACTTGTATTTATAAGGGAATTACACTCTGCAAAGATAGAGGGACCTGGATGCCAAAAGGTTTCCTAAACTAGAATAAAACTGATCTTTAATCCTGTAGACAGCTCTAGAAATACTGTGTTTCTGTCACCTCATGTGAATTTCCGGACCAAAGATCTCAGTGGCATTTTCTAATTCTCTCATTGTACAAAGCTATTTTCATACATGTTTTTATGACCTGGTCATTCTCTTTAGAAACCTATAACTTTCAGGACTGATTTCTTTGTTACTTCTTGTGCAGAGAGGTCAGAGGTCAGAGTTGGTTTCAGAGCGGCGACCCCGAAGGGAACAGGGATTCAATATCATCCTCAAGAGACTGTTTCATATCACGTGTGTTTGTGTGTGTATGTGTGTCTGTGTGTAATCCAAAACCACTGTGATAACTTGACTTGATAACCTCCCTCTGAGCTTTGTCTATCTCAACTTTCCTCTTCTGAGACTCACAGCTGATGTGTCTTCACTGTTTCACCACGTCCAGCTCCATCTTCTCGTCCATCCTTTGTCCATGACAACAAAAGGCAGACAAAGAAGACACAGGTAAGAGATGATGGAAAGAATACAATACCTAGTTTTAAAATGGGCACAAGATATTATTTATATAGTGCTGATTCCCAACAAAAGTTATCTAAAGGCTTTACTCAAATAGAGCAGGTCTAGACTGTCTTTTGATAACAGTATTTACAGAGGGCGAACAGTTCCCATAATACTCTTCAACTGTGGCAGTAAACGCTAACATGAAGCAGGCAGGATATCAAAATGTAGGCTGAGCTAATTTTTGATACAACAGAATCGAAACAAGGATAGCTAAGCATCATCAATTTCAGTGAGCGAATTAGCACGCAGTATACTATATATATATGACTAATCTATTAACGCTTGGTATACATTGCAAACATGTTTTAACATGTTAGCATCATGATGCTGACACTCTATGGTTGATTTCTGATCATTTGATGATTTTACCATCTGTAATTAACCTGCTTTCACCTGCAGGACAGACCATCAGGAAACTGAGCCGTGACTCTAATCCAGAGTCGAGAGTTAAAGCTGAGATGTTTGAGATACATGAGCCTGCATGTGTTTACTCCTCAGTCCTCACTCTCCTGCAGCTGGATTAGGTTACTCTTCCACTTCCTATTCTTACTGTTAAAGTAGGAAAACAAACAAACAGCCACTGCTGTGACTCAGAGTGAGACAGTAACAGCATTGTTACTGTCAGCATTGTCTGTGTGAGAAAATGTGATGTAATGTGATGTTTCTCCTCATGAAATTACTGGTTAATGTGACTTCTAAACTATAGAAGAGGCAGCACGGAAAATAAAAGAACAGGACAAAGACAGCATTTTAAAATGTTAATGTGCATAAAAATAGCTTTATTTCCGAAAAATCAGAACCTGCATGCAGAAGCCAATGATTCATTGGCTTCTTCACTCCATTGGTGATTCACATGTGATGTTTGTGACATTAAGCAGCAGAACATACAAATCTCTCCCATGTTCACCAGCCAGACCTGGGCCGACCACCCGTTCCATATCCAACACGCTGGAAGGAAACATGTAGCAGTGTATACATGATTAAATGTTTGTTTTTGTGGGAGGTGAAGGACAAGATGTTTCTCTCTCACGTGAATTTTTCCAAAAACACAAATTAGCATTTGTGTTTATCGCCCTCCCTTTTGGCTACAAAGCAACAAAATCCTACGAGTAACCGTCCCAGGTCTGCGACTGACAACATGGCTCATCGGTACCACATCCCCTGAACAACGAGATGAACACCAACCACATAAGCAATCCTTCTACAAACAAAACAAACAAAATAAAAGAAAAAAAAACATAAATACAAAAGCAAAAAACAAAAAAAAAAGTCTAAAAGATAAGAGAAACTCTTATCACTTAAGTTTCAAAACTATTTGCTTCTGAAAATCTCAAACTAGTGTATATAAAACTTTTAAAATCACATATACAACAGCTTAAAAAGGGGGAAACACCCCAACCTGAAAGAAGGCAATAAAATAATTTGACAGTTAAATTAATACAAAAAAAAAAAGAAACAAGTTGATCTACTGGAGATAAAAAAATAAAACAAAAACACTGGAGAACAATGAGAGGAGGTGAGTTAGTATTAGCATTGGTAGTATCAAAACTCATTTACATTTACAGTAAATCACAGAACGTTACTGCTCAGGGGGAAAACAAAAATAAAACGAGAAAAAAAAGACAATTTGGCATTTAAATATTTGGTAGATATTGTTTGTTGCCAGGATGTGGCTAAGTACCAAGTTAATATTTATTCTTTTTTTTTTTTTTAATGTTTATTTTCTTATGTAATGACTATATACAAATCCTTGGTAGACCAGTCTGTGTGCTTCCAGCTTCAGCTAAGAAATGTGAGCATTGAACCTTTTTCATCATGGCTTCAGCGATTTGCTCAAAGACCTCAGAGTGAGAATAAAATATCAAACGAACAGCAACTTGTTGGTGTAGCTTATTGAGAAAGCATCAGCCCCTCAAATTAAAAAAAAAAAAAAAAGAAAAAAAAAGTAACTACCAGTTTCTCAGATCAAAGAGCTTAACGTCTCTCATCACTGGATAAGTGATCGATAGGATTTATTGGATCCATGATTGATGAATAAAATGTTTCTAGAATATGAGAGAGAAGCTTCACTGATGGAAAGAGGCCGAGTTAAAGGAGCAGGCCCAGGTTTGTTTGCAGAGGAGGAGGCCGATACCAGGCTAACGTGAGGCTAGTGTTAGCCTAGCTTAGCACAATGACTGGAAAGAGGTGGAAACTTCTGGTCTGGTTCTGACTCGTTTTCTTTTCAAAGTCTGCAGTGAGTGTAAAAAATAATATTATGTTGGAAACCACTGTATGTAAAACTGTAAAATGATTGTAAATCCAGTGTGTTGTTAACAGCTGCATTAACGTCGTACTGAGGTATTGTAAATTCACTGTGATGTAAAGTTATTCTAAAGGTCGTGTGCAGTGTTTTTGTCTTTAACCATCATTAACACAGAGACAGTAACATCAGGAGGTGCTGGTCCGTTCCGGGCGGAGCCAGGATAGCAGTTTCCACCCGCTTCCAGTGTTTGTGCTAAGCTAAGCTAAGTAGCAGCTGGCTGTAGCTTCAATTTGATCTAACTCAGTTAAAAAAACAAACAAGAGAATGTGTGTTTCCTTTTAAACCAGAGTGTTGGTGTGAAAGAGCAGCTCGGCATGGTGTCGAGTCTTCACTGCCTTCACAGATGACTAAGCTGTGTGTGTGTATGAGGAATGTAGGTGTGTCACCCTGCAGGAGCTTGCTGGTTCGCCTTCACCATAATAACAGAAAACAAGCCCCAGAGGCACGGTGGTAATTATTACAGTGGTAAAACATCTTCCTTTTTGAACTTCTCTTCCAACCTGGCAACGCTGCATTCACCTGCATGACCCGGGTCATACAGTATTTGCAAAATTTTTTCCGGATTAGTTTAGCTTAGTTATCTGGTGCTACGTGCCAGATGGGTTGGGACTTTCCCTCCTTGAGGAGATAGAGAATATGCCAGACGCTTTAAAGGAAAAGTCTGCTTTTTTCTTTGTTTTTTTTTTGTTTTTTTTTAAAAAAGGTTGTTTTAATGAAGTTTGAAGAACATGAGCTGAATCATTTGTCAGTGCTCACTCAGCCATTTGTGCAGATTTTCATTAAAAACAAAAAACAAACCTAGTTTGGCCCTCTCTTATGTTTTAGGATGAAAATAAAATCAGTTCTAATGGATGACAGCATCAAACCAGCTTTCTGAAAACTCTTTTCTTTCTTTAATAGAAAAAACTGAAATGTCTTAAATCTCTCTGCATTACAAGGAGTTTGTTTAAAAAAAAAAAAAAAATTAAAAATCAAATATAAATGTTCACTTAACAGTCATTTTCTTCAGTCGTGTGAAAGGCTTCAGTCCAAAAGAAAAAAAAAAACAGGTGAAGAGGAGGAAGAGGAGGAGGGGAAATAAATAACTGGACTGTTAATGTGTACCATACAGAGACAAATATCATTGCACAGTGTTAGTGTTTCTAAACTGGAAATTGGAGGAAGAGAAGAAGAGGAACAGAGAGGAAGAAGAGAAGGAGGAGTTTGAGTCCTCAGTTTCCAAGTTGTGTCATTTTTTTTTTCCAACATTGGGATGAATGATAAAAACAAAAACGATGCACTGCAGCTGAAGTCGTCCACTCCTGTTGCTCCTTTTTCCTTGTTTGGTAAAAAAACGCCGAAGAGGGACAGGAGTGGCAACGGAGCCTCTGATTGGTTAAGAGAGCACCAGTAATATTAGCACACATCAGGTAGGAGGAGGAGGAGTCAATCGATTGCGTTGTGTTGTCGGGGCTTCTCTCCTGATTGGTCAGAGCGTCACTCCGCTGCACGGTCAGAGGAACAGTTACAAGGAGGAGGGGGAGGTATCATGATGATGAGGCACTGTGAGGCCAGAACTGGCCTTGATTGGGTTTTTAAGAGGTTTAAAAAGGGGAGTGAGGTGTGTGTTTGTGTGTGTGTGAGGTCAGGGTGGGGCTCAGAGGGCGGGGGGTCAGGGGGTCAACGGAGGTAAGGGTCTATGCATAGATCTCTGTGGTGGGGGCCTTCTTGTAGATGGGCTTCTTCCCCAAGTCGTAGCTGCCCTCGTCCTTCTTCTTCATGCGGTAGATGAGCAGTAGGATGAGGAGGACAGCAAACATCAGGCAGACGGCTCCGCCCACGATCAGAGCTGCAAGAGACAGGAGGGGGACAACGAGACGTTAGAGTGGAAAAGACTCTACCTCTGTGTTTACTTTGGTCGACTGAATCTTCTCTCTCAGTCCGACATGTTCACCATATCTAGTTCGTACTGACCTGCCAGGACCTCCGTCTTGTTCAAGATGCTGTCTTCACTGGTGTGGGACATGAGGACGTTGATGGGGTATTCATCGTTGGTCTTCGCCTCGTTGCCCAGCTGGGGGATTTCGTTCCTGTTCTGGACGATGTCCACCTCGTTGATGGTCGGTCGCACCGGCAGCTCCATCTCTGGGATCTTGTTGTCGTTGGCGTCAGGCTGAGGGTGAAGAGAGGAGGAAGATTAAAACACCACCTTGATAAACTGACGTGTAAATGGACGCTAAGCTTCAGTAAATGTTCATTAACAGCTAGAGACAACTCACCATCACTGACGTCTTGGAGTCCATCTCAGGAGACTCAGTTGTTGCTGTGGAGAGAGGCAAATTCTTAATTTAATCTCTTGAAAATAACAATTTCGAATGTAAGATCCATAGTCACACAATAAAATAACTCATTTTAAAAAGTTTTTCAAAGGTCACTTGGTTATTTGTACAAATAACTAAGTCCAGTTGCTTTCGATTTAACCTCCTTTGAAATACTATGACCTGGACAAATGAGAATATGCACCGGCTCATTTTAAAAAGGTTTTTGTAGGGACTGACCTCCATCTCCAGACCCAGAGAGCTCCTCGTCTTCGTACTCGTAGTAGTCGCTGTCGTCGTCTTCATCATCATCTGTGAAGCCAAAGTCGGAGCCGTTTGAGTCTCCTGACGACTCCAGGTCGTCCCGGTGCGTCGACATGCCGACCGTCTGTGTGGTTTTCATGGGCATCCATGTCTCCGTCTCCCTGACCTGATGGGACATCAGACACAGGACCAGGGGTCAGAGGGACGCAATACGGAGCAGCTTCTCAGGGGGAAAACAGTGTCGACATTTAACAGGCCAGCACTGCTAACGTTTGCTAAAGCGGACGGAAATGTGTTTAGAGCAAACTATGGTAAAAGTCAGGGGTTAAAAAAATAAGACTTGACCCTCTGGTGCCATTAGAGGATTATGACAATAACAAAATTCCTGCAAACACTTTCCATGGCGATCCAGTCCATAACTGTGGTGATACTTTAGTTCACAGTGTGGAGACCTGGTCTGACTAATCAGAAACACCTCCATCCTCCAAAAGAGAAAAACTCATTAGATTCATTTATTTCTGTAGCTCCACCCTCAGCTTCACCAACAACCAAAAGTAGCTGCTGATCAGCAACCAGCCAAATCACTGCAGCTCCACATGCTGCTAAGAGAATAAAGACTAAGACAACAACACGGGATCATGATAAAGTTACTTGCCAACTCATCACTGTCACTGTAATCACCATGAAGCTTAACACAATGTAGACACATCCACCTCCTTTAATCACATTAGCACACTTAATTTCATTGACCATTTGCTCAGTAAGCAGTGTAAATGGGATTAAAGCAACCACACACACACACACACACACACACACACACACACACACAGGCGTGCACAAGCACACACCCATCAGCCTAATTATCATTACAGCACAGCACATGCATACGATTAATCAGCATTAAGGAGGCCGTGGAGGTAAAACGAGGTGAGAAAAGTTTAAAACCACCTCATTTAAAAGTCTTTTCATTCCATTAAGACACCACAGACACGGTGTCTTCAGTTGATGTCCCAAGTCTGTGTGAGTGTATATAGTAATAGGCTATATCTTGTTTTCAAAGTGGTTTAAACTAATGGAGCTAAAAAAGCCAAGATGGTGGAAAAAAACAATAAAAAACAGATGGTTAATAAACCAATGTAGTGAAGGAAGAACCCTTTCTGCCATAACAAAAGAAATGGGCAATTCATTGATTAGCCGATTATTTGAAAACTTGTTCAACTGAATATTTCAGGGCTGGTGTTTGACAAGATTAAACATTTACGTTTTTCCGTTGACAAAAAACACAAAAAGACTTTTATTAAACTAATAAGTGACAGATAAAGTGATTTTAAATAATTGTTACTTGGCTCTAAACATGAGCACCTATTCGTATGTTTTCTACTGGTGTGACTGCAGGCCGTTACCTCGAGGCCTCGTCACAGCTACTGAAGCCTGATTGATAACAGAGAGGATCACATGGAGACAGATGGTGATTTGTCTTAAACAGAAAAGTAGAGAGACGCTGCAGAGAAGAGAGGAAGAAAGAGAAACAAAGATTTTTCTTTCTTCTGCTCCTCCAATGAAAACTTCCATTTACGGAGGAGAGAAGCCACAAACCACAATGGGAACATGCCTGGGCATCCCACAACATCCTCATTTGCAGACACACACACACACACGCACACACACACAGATTGAGTTGTGTTGACATCATGAGTTCCCCTCATAATTACTTCCATCTGAGTCTTGTTGGAGGGAGGGGGGGGGGTCTTCATTTTAAAGGGTTAACTTGTGGTAAAGCCTGCTCGGGGCCCCCCAGTATTATGTGTGTGTGCTCAAGTGCTTGGCATAGTAACCGTGTGTGTGTGTGTGTGTAGGTAATCCTCCCTGCCTTTACAATGTAACCTATATGAGTAGGGGAGGGGGGTTTCATTGTGACTGCACAGCACCTTGAAACAACGGCAACCATTTTATACTGTGACTCCTCTTCTTTACTTTACCCAGAATCCTTTTCATTTCTGTCTCAGTGTGTGTCTGTGTCCATTTCCAAAGACCTAATTATGATATAAACAGGCTCCCTAAAGTGGACGTTGTTCAACACTGTAACATATTTCTACAGATTTACATATTACTTGAATCTTTAGACAGTCATTTCAACTATTTATTCATAACTACTTTCAGCAACTTATCCATAGTCATAAATATTCACGTATGTTCACTTGTTGACGACTTTTCGTGTTCTACTTTTATTTCCCTGACAAATAAAAATATGTCATTAATTTAATATTTCATAGAACTTTAATTTCTTATTAATGAGTTGTCTAACAGGGGAGCAAGTATTCCTGGTTGTGGATCACTGCTCCATTATGTCCTCATTTAAACCCACAGGGGAGCTGTGTGTGTGTGCGCGTGAATGTGAGTATGAGTGTGTGTCTCTCTGTAAAATGGTGACCGCCAGCTCTTCATTTCCTCGCTACTGTGCAGATGAAAGTGGACTGCTGCCGTGGCGAGTTGGGACAAGCCCGCTGAGTCACATTAGAGAGAATCACACTCATTCACACAATAATGTGGATTCATCAGAGTCACTCACGTACAGCCAGCATGACTCATTCAAAAACCTCTCAAATCTTTCCCGTAACACTAATATTTCACTCCAGCAGCCCCTGAGGCCATGTTCTTCTCTCGGTCTGAGACAAAACAGATTTAAAGAGCCTGAAAACATGTTGTTTACTGTAGCTGCGTGGGGCTGTTTGCTCATTCAAGTAACTGCAATCACACACACTCCGGTTGAAGCAGATTATGTGTCTAAAGTTTACAATAACAGAAAACGAAGTGTTTCCTGCTTTCCTAGTAAATATTAATTCCTCACTTCAACGTCACACGTTCTGCTCACCTGAAACAACTCACTCCATTTGAATAAGAGGAAATGTTCCACCTGAGCAGTCCTAAATGTTCCCTATTATGAGTAACATATTTCTTAAGCTTCAAAAGGAAATTGTCAAGAAATGATGGACCTGTAAAAATTTTAGTTTGTTCTTCATTAATCATGCATATTATTAAGTTACAGTCAAAAAGAAAGACAACGTCAGACACCAGAGAAGCCACTGTGTTCATCCCCGTCAGTGTCCTGTATTGTCAATAACACATCTCCTGGTCTTGACCTTTTCACCCCCCCACCATGGTAAAATGTGGCTGTACATCTATACCCAGGAGAGCTGTGCTCAAACCGACTGGTGGCTGAACAGCATCATGTGCTGCAGGCCTGTCCCAACAGGCCAAAACAGGGGAGGGGAAAAATGTACATCAAACACTGAGGGACTTCTGGTATGTTTTTGTCATGTTAGTGTCAAGCCATGACGGCAGCTGCTGATTTTACTATCAGATGTTTCTATATTCTCCCAAGAAGCAAAGCCAGAGTGGGACACAGGCCAAGTTTCACTCAGTCCACAGGACAAAAAGTTCACTCTGCTCTGACCCTACGATGTGTTCAGGGATATCAGGGCCACGACTGAACGGAAGATGAGACCAGATGTCGAAGCCGAGTATCGCAAACTCTTACGGTTTATTGAAACCCTGCAGGAGGGTGGAGGGAGGCCTTACTGTACAAATAGAAGAAATATGTGCTGCACAGAGTGGCAAAGAGAAAGCAGAGAAAGTGTCTGAGCTGTGGTTATGTAACCAGGAGAACATGAAACTCAGCTCTCACATGGTGATTTTACAGCTCGTCTGATTTGTTAAACTCAGGTCTGTTCGGTCGTGACGGCCTGCTGCTCAGGTACTGGACTCTGAAGCTTTGGACGACTTTCCCACCACAAGATACTCAAGAAAATATGAAAATTTGTTCGGTTGCAGAAGCGTGATGGAGAACGAACTTGAAGTGCGTTGCGACAGTACACTTGCACTCACACTAGCCAAATAATCCGTACTTTAGGGGGCAAACGTGCTTGGGCACAGTACGATTGCCTAGTGTGAGTGCGCCCTAAGAGTCGGAGTCACTGCCACACATGATCTCAGAGGAGAAATATTCTGTTCAAAGCCTTAATGGACTCAAACTGTGGCTACGTGTTTCACAGCAGAGCAGTGTGGTTCAGAAAAAGCCACAAAAGTCAGACCAAACATCCTGGAGGAGAGATTACTGAACAACAACAAGAAATACTTCATGTGCAATACATGCACAAGAATAGGCGGCAGTGATTAGTGCTGCTAAAAGCTCATGATTAATGTGCTGCAACCAAATACGTCACCATCCTGTCGTCCATCAGTGGCTGAATATTTCTGCCTAATGTGGCGGATGTGGACTGGAGCCAGTGACTCTGAGAAAAACAAATGGTCATCACGTATCCAGTCCCCCTTGAATTGCTTTGAATTAGGCTAATACTTAGAAACATAAAAAAAAAACAAAAAAAACAATCAAACATAGAGCTTGTTCTAACACTTTTTCATACGGCAACTTTCTCTCATTAAAGTAAGTGCGAGGTTTTGACTGGTCTGGATGTTCATTGTATTAATATGTAATGAGGCGCGCGCATTGATTGGACGCAGGAAGGACAGAGCCGGAATGGTGGCTGGCCCAATGCGCTACATGCAGGCTGTATTGGAAACCACATACTGAGAACCATATTTCCGTTGCCGGCGTTGTACAACAACAAAAAGCTCTTCAATTTCCAGGGTACGAAGGATTCAGCCTTCATTTGATCCGAACTCCTGATTTTAATTTAATCCCACATCAGACAATGACACATGCTCTTAAGACAGTGATTATCGGTTTGGATCAGCTTTTATCTGCAACTCATGCTGCACCACAAAGCTCCGAGTCATCTCACGGCCAAACAAAGCTCCTCTTTGTTTCTTTTAATGAAAGCCTCTTAATTACAGAGCTCATTTCAACTTGCTGTTGCAATGAGCTAGGAAACAAACCATTATGTTTTTTTTATTAATCTGCATTAAAAAACCAGTTTGCCTCAGGAGTAACTATGAAGATAGTAAAGGAAAAAGGTTTTTTCTTAAAAAAAACAAAGCAGATGCCTCCAAAAATTAAGCCAGAAATAGATCATGTTAGGCTCTGATAGAATTAATCATTAGATTAACTGATTTATGGTTGCAACTGTTTTATGTGATGATAGAAAAAATGGCTGCCTTCTTGGTTATTATTATTGCTGAATAGTAGCTAACTGTAGTTCCTAACGGATTTAACAGCTTTTATCGGATAAAAAAATGCTAATTTTGTGCTTCACTCATGTTTGTGTGGTTACATGTAATAAACTAATATTACAATAGTGACACTGACTTTAAGATGCAGACTCAACATTCAAAGCCTCCCTGCAGCTGGTAAAACCTGAAATCCTGACACTCTTTACACCTCCGTCCAGGCTCTCAACCTTGTTTATCCTGCCAATCTCAGCATGGAGGTCCTAAACTTTCGAGTTCCCTCAATTGTCCGCATTCACTGAAAGGCAGTCTGTCAAGACACCCGCCACCCGGCCTTTGGGTCTGTCCCTTCCATTGACGCCGAACAATGCGGGTGGACGCCTCGAGAGCATATCAATGACCAAGGTAACTGGGGATAAGCCTCCAGCAGCCTCCCTTCATTAAACTGGGGAAACAATCCCTCCATCTGCCGACACAGAGAGAGGCATCTGTTCCATTCACACAGCGGCGTGGAGGTGACGCGGAGTATGAAAAGACAGAAAAGAAACACCAGCATGGAGGAATGTGCTTCCTTATTCTTTGTCATGTCCAACGTCTCCTGACCTTTTTCAAGAAGAGACAATTATTGTTGTTTTCTAACCTCGTTTCTTCTTTCTTCTTGGCAGCAGCCAAAATACACTAGGAACGGAGTCTGGGTCTAAAGTGCTACTCTTCCCTTTACCTCCCCACTTTTCACTCCCTCTTCCCATCCTGTTTTTCAACTCCCCCCTCCCCCTCCTGCTGCTGCTGCTGCTGCTGGGTGATACTTGAACCAGCAGGATTTGCACCGTGTATTGTGTCGCCTGATCTGCTTGTAAGATGCACTTCTGACCCCCTGACGTAACTCTGCAAAAGGGGACACACACACACTTGAGTATAAGGCCTTTGGTTTATGGATCCAAAGGGCCCCATGAGGCATGATCTATAATGGGATCATTGCTTAGTTAAAATCATAAAGTTGATCCTCTGCACAGTCACAAACCGCCGCTCACCAGGCCAGAACATGACCGACTGACTCCTTCCTACCTGGGCTTGTCCTTTGATAAACACCCACAGCATTGCGTAGACATTTACCTTTACCTCTGACAGTGGAGCTCTGGATTCCTTCTACCTATGCCCCCATCTATCTATCGCAAAGTTTCCACCTACCTACAACGACATATGACACGCAGAGAGAAGTCACAACATGCAGATGTAGGACAGGCTTCAATCAGTGTGTGAGAGACACCAAGTAGAGAGTTTTCAGTGTGTAAATAAACATTGGTTTCATTTCTGACCCCGAGAACAAAACGCCAGTGATAAAATATTGTACAGTTGAAGTTCACTTTACCCAATTGCAGATACTGCACTATAAAAACCAGGAAGTTACATGGTTCAAGGTCATTTAGAAGCACCATCACAATTGCAGTGTTTGCTCAGTAAAACAATTGAACATTTGTATTAAATTTGATTGTTTGTATCAAAAACTAATTCTGATCAAGTGAAGCTTGCTTCTCACGCAGTAGTTAAGCTCTCACATCCATCCTAGTGACACAATTTTTCAAAAACAAAACAGCTTAAATAATTTAAATTATATCACACTATACATTTTTAAGATTGTTAGATTATGCATGATATTCTGGGGTTAAATATAAAGTAACATGGAGACTAAAATCTGGCAGCTGAACAGATATAAAGCAGACATCTGATCTGAGTCAGTCTGAGCTGTTTTTCTTTATCACAAAGTCAAATATTACTGAGTGGAGTGAGTAATGTTGCAGCGTTTCACTTTGACAGTGACCCGGACCACTCGCCTCCTGTTTGACTGTTCATTTCCTGACCATGTCAGATAAGACGGAGGCTGTTCAGACTGGCCAGCTGTGCAACAGACAGCAGTTATTCAGCCTCTGCTGATAAGCCTAATTGAGTTTTGATGAGCACCACCTGAGGGACAGTCCTCGGTTTTATCGTTAATGGCCTTTTATTGGTCAATCCCTCCCAGCAAACGAAGCCGCGCTGCCACGTCGATCGGACAGTTCCCGTTGTTATTACCAAACCCATGACTGACGGAGAAATAAGCCCGACGCCTGAAGCAAGACGAACTTGTACAGAAACCGTGCCTCTCTAATGTCTTCACTACTCCTCCGACTTCAAAACTCTTTGATGTCACTCCCTCAGGCGGGCATATCACTGCCTTGGATCAAAGACATTACAGCCCAATAGACTAAATGTAAGCTGCTGAGGAGTTATTATCAGCCCAGGGATCGGCTTCAGGCCTTAAATGGCAGGAAGTAGCCTAATAAGAAAAAGGCAGGAAAACAGGAAATATCCATCTAAGACAAATAACTTGTGTGCTTAATAATAGAAGCATGAATGTGAACCATTCCAGTAAACAACTGACGTATTTATGCTTTTTAAGGT
Organism: Trachurus trachurus; assembly: GCF_905171665.1. Taxonomy (NCBI): domain Eukaryota; kingdom Metazoa; phylum Chordata; class Actinopteri; order Carangiformes; family Carangidae; genus Trachurus; species Trachurus trachurus. The sequence goes on along the minus strand of NC_139896.1, from coordinate 21,721,727 downwards.
TGAGAGTGTCCATTTATTAACAGTGGAGGATTAGTCACAATAACCTCCATTCATTTCCAACAAGGGGTGCTTAAGTCCACTCTTTAGCTCACATGGCTGTGGGTCACTTCCACTTCTAGTTCATGGTTCCAGTCAACAACCTTCAATTTAGCTTCATTCATACTTCCATTATTCATTTTAAAAAAAAGACACAACATGAACAAGTCTCATCTCGGTTTAAATTACAGCTCAGCTTCTCTGACAGCCGTTAACATGGTGTCAATGTTTAATCAGACATGATTAGCCTTTCTGTCTGTGTTGTTGGTTAATCTTCAACTTCATCCAGTAGATATCAATGCTTGAGTTGTCTGGCTCACAACATGAGCAACCATGTGCTCTTTAGAGTTTCTTTTGCACTGCTAGCAAATAGCAAATTAGACTTAGCTCACAGTTTCCCATATTGTGCTCACTCTAAGCTGGGTTAACTCACTGCTGCTTCATATTTGATTGCATCAATCTTCTCAAGTAACTACTCCTTTTGTGTGTACGTGTCCGTCCAAAGTTGCGCAAACCCAGGAATGTGCCTCTCCATTTGTGTCGGATAAGAAGCCAAGGCCCTGGCCACACGGTCGGCCACTACATTCCTGTCCTGTATACAACGCAGCCGAGGCGCTCGACGCACACAGAGAAACACAATTAAAAGGTTTGGGCCAAGCCACCATGAACTCCTGTTATGGTGCTTCTAGGTTCGGGGTATGAAACCAGCTGCTGCAATCACAGCACCAAGCATGAAGAGGAAAACAAACATTATCAACTTGTTTTCCCTTTAACTTACTTCAAGTTTACATAGCTGGGTACTTATGGGAGAAGATTAGGCATTTTTATCCGTTTCACAACATGTGGCATCTCTTTGCTAAATCCAACTAAAAATGTAATCCTCTCAAAGATAACAGCAGCGCCATCACTTCATGACTGACGGAAACATGTGGTGCAGACACACACAAAGGCCTAACACTAGCACAAGTTAATCAGAGCTGAATTATGTGGATTTGAAATGGACAAGGCCGCCTCTGTTGTTGACAATAGGTTTAGTGACTGTGGTGGCCACATGGGCCGGCTGAGTGAGCCACTGGTGGTCCGATGTAGAGAGGTAAGACCTCACACACTCTGATACACACAAGTGCAAAGACAGAAAGTGACACAGGGACACGTACAAACACACACACACACACACACACACACATTACTGCTGAGCCACACTTGCATGTGCACGCACCCACACGCACACCACATCAAAGACATACTGTATTATTGAGACACGTTTGTCAGGAAGGATGTCTGAATAAGGGGAAGCCCTCATACCACCCAAAAGCCCTTTAAAAGCCGCTATTATCTCTGGTGGCTTTGTGTATGTGTGACACGCTAGGTCAATTTGGTTTTGTTTGGTTGTGTATGTTTCCAGAGAACATCAGAGGAGTTCTACTTGATGCAGTCAGCCTATACCAAGGAAAAGCTGCAGAAACCACAGCAATGAAACAAACCTCAAGTCGTCAACTAACAGTTCCTCGCAGAACAAAAACACCTCAACATCACACACAGACACACACACCCCCCCCGAGATGCACAAAACTTTCAGCCGTAGGGCGTCACGTTTTGATTATTAGATTTCATACTCACCCCCCTTTATCTTTTTTTTGAAAAGTTGCATACATCTGTTCTGCTTTGGGGAGGAAAAGAACCACAAAGTGCATCAGTGCTGATAGTTGTTAACAGTCTGGCTCCAGGCCTGGAATAACCATCTGTCAGGAGTATGACAGTGCGTTGGGGGACCTATTTCAAACCGCCACCCTGCAGGCTTGGTGATACATTTCCCAATGGAAACACAGTGAGGATCATATTCCATGTTCTGCCGTGGGTCTCTGGAGTTTTGCTATTCCATCACAAAGCCGCAACAGAAACTGGTGCTAGTTTCCCAGGCTGTCGATGTCAACAATGCACGGTAGGTCACATTATGTTGTTAGGAGGGTTGAAAATCTGATTATAGCAACACAGGTTGAAATGAATAAATCAGTTACAGGTGGAAAAAGATGAAAAGATGTTCAAAAAAAAAATTATACTCCTAGACAGCAGGAAAGTGGATAGGTGAAACTAGTCATCAGTTCCTGCTTCAAATCACACACACACACAATCTGAAATCAGTGCTTTGTCTGTCTTTAAAAACTCGCAAACAGCCTGTGTGTTTAACTATAAGCAGAGCCAACACAAAGAGTCAAAAAAAAGAGTTGGTTGAAAGTGATATAACCAGAAAAGGAGGGGTTTTATGGTCGACTTCTGCCCTGAACGTATTCATATAGTTCCCGTTACAACTGCCAGAATATGTAGTGGTTGAAAGGGGGTGGAGGGAGAGGCCGGGCAGAGGGGGGGGAATCAGATTCTCGACTGCTCTCCATCAGAGGCAGGAAAGACAAAAACCTCCTCTCTCTGTGCCAACATTCCTCGGACCAAAGGGATTTTATAGACCAGCGGACAGCAATGCAGGAACCATTATTACATCCTAGTGATACTATTTATCATGCTCCCTCTTTCTCTCCCTGCTTTCCCCACGTTCTTTTCACCACACGGGCTTTCAGTGCACCCTATCATGCAAAAGAGACAAAAAAAAACTTCCTTAAAAAAAAAAACCTGGCTCATTCGCGTGCAAATGATTTGGGGGGGGTCTAAATGCAAAACCAGTGACATTCCAACAAGATATAACAAATGGATTCAGCTCAGGGGCTCCAAAGGCAACAAGCTGGGGTTTGGTGGTGCAACATGGATTAACTCCAGGCCAAAGAGGATTTTTTTTTTACCCTGATTAACCACCAAAGTTGTTTCCACAGGCACATTTGGTAAATGAAGCTGCTCTGACGCTGCCAATTGAAATAAAAGCCAAACTGTTTGTAGATTTTTTTTTTGCCCCTTCCATCTAAGCCTTCCACTAAAGTTATGCAAAGATTAGTAGATGGAATTTGAGAGGTGGTTCAAGGAGATAAAACAGCTGGTGATGCTAATTAACCAGTCAAGTGCCATTAAACCATCCGGCACGTCAAAATGATGTCACTATTTGCGTCGCATGTTTCACACAGAATTAGATTCAGAGGATTCTGTGCATCATGAATGATAGGCACACAGAGATAGACAGGGATGGGCCATAATTGTGCTCAATGCACTTTTACAGCTTTACAATGACATAATAGTTTACCCATTTGTCAATGGTCAATGTTGAGATATCAATATGAAACATAGTCTGCATCCTCCATCATTTACCATGTCTGTTCCCATTGCACTTTATCAATACACAGCACATAACAGGTATGTAATTAATCAATCCAAAAGCTCTGTCCTTCCTTTGTGCACTCTCAACATACAAAAACTTGCTTTTCCATCTTTAACCTTCAGCCGATACTTTGTCCTCAAGGACCTGCAGTGACTTGTGTTCCCATAAGTGGCCAAACATGGGCAGAAAATGCTGAGGCCAGTGGAAAAATACCACGAAGAACAGGATTTGTTTGTCCTGGTCTATCTTGGACAAACTGATAAAACTGTGTGGAGCTCAGCTGGCCAGAGCTCAGCAAATCAAAGTGGTCAACTTATTAAAAAAAAACACTGTGGGTAGAGACTTTGTTAAATGAAGCAATAACTTCCCAGAATTAGAAAATGATATGTCTCCTGGCATCTAGAAGGCTGACTCAATCCATTGATAAAAAACATTCCAATCATGCCTGTGGTTCCGCGGAGAAGATCCCTTTTTTTGCATTCAGAGCACGCACCATTGTCAGGTATTGGAAACATTGTTATCGATTAGCTGGGAACGCCAAACCCACATACCAATAATGACCTCAGTGGGTAGAGAGAAGAAAGGGCTGGAAGGAGGGAGAGGAAGGTGGAGGGAAGGATTGTCATAGCTCAGAGGCTAAGTATCCATCAAAGGAAAGTTCAGAAAAGAGAGAGAAAAGGGGGAGAAGGGCTGCCAAGGCCTACCAAGGAATGAGAATTGATCACATGGATAGCAAAGGACAGATTAGGCAAAGGCCAAAAAAAAAGAAAAGAAAAATTCATTTAGGGAGCAAAAAGAACAAGAAAAGACTTGAAAAATCATAATTTTGTGGGAAATCTGTATACATATCCATGCTGGGTTAGCCTAGAGCAGAGTAGTGTCCCTTATGAAAAGGCCCCTGGGCCCTATTGAGATCCCTCCAAGTGTGCAAAATCCCAAAGAGGGCTGGTCAAGGTCACCAGAGGTCACATTCCAGAAGGGAAATCAAAAAAAGAAAGAAGAGAGGGTAGAAGGGAACGGGAGGGGACAACAAGATGAGGCAGAGTGAGCAAGCAGAAGCTACATGGCTTTGAGGAATGTAACAGATTGTAAAGGCGAGGTGGAGCCAAGCGACCAGCGTGTCGTGCCTGAAGACCGCTGAAGTTCACCCCCTCATTTGGGGATTAGTGTCCCCAGCACTGCTGGCTTCATCGTGGGAAATTTCCATGCGTCACAATATGTCACACTGAAGCATGCAACACTCAGATCTATGAAATGTTCCTTCTCTGTTTAACCACTTAAAAAAAAAGGCAACGCTGACTTTATACCAGAGACATGAACTCAATCCTAAAGTGACTGGTGAAGTTAGATATTTACTGCCGTTTCACACCATCTGCACTGACCAACTGCGCTGACTGGGAGGGCAGGTTGCATGTGTTTGAGTGTGGGTGGCATCCAGTAGGCTTTTACTAGTGCCCCAGACATCACAATTACAAATCAGTATTCAAAAGCTGAAGGGCCAAATGGCTGCCATCAGACCAACAGAATAAAGTCTGCTCAACTAACACTCTCAAAAATAATCAACTTACTCTCAGTTACTTTGCTTAATATTGAGTGGATTGATTCCAACTGTAAATATTGATTCAGGCCCATGTATTGAGTACTCAAAGGTTTAAACTAAATGTAATAATAACCTATGCAATGTGAATAATGCACGTACACACAGTTAGTAAACACTAAGTTTCTACGACTATTCTTCAAAGATGTGTTGCATGCAGACTTCAAAATAGAAAAAAGGGTTAACAGAAACTATAAAACTATAGTTCCTGATCCTTTCAGCTCATCAATACCAGAAAAGAAAGAACACCCATCCTCATGCCTTATACAATCCACAGAAAACCAGAAAATATTTACATTTAAGAAGATGGGAGGAGGACTCTTTTTAATTGATAATCAACTATAACAATCAACTGATTGTCACTATAGTTACCAATGTATTGTTGCAGCTCTGTTATTCATCTCTCCACATTTGCATATGCCATGTAAGTGGTTACAGGCACTGTGGGACAGTGAATGACTGTTATAGCCAGGAACCCACAAATTTCAACTGTGTTTTGTACCAAACTGCCCACCAACACCACACAGGCCACACACACACACACACATCACATGGCTGCAGCATGGGGTCAAAGCATGACTTCTTTTGTAAACTGGTAATGGAGAAACAAAGCTTGGGTACAGAGGAACAGAGGTGCCAGTGCTATGTGAGCAGGAGAGAAGTGATATAAAATGGAAAGGCCCACACAAACAGAAAACTGTAAACTGCCAAAATGAGGATAGGGCGCACCCTGAAAATAATTACAGTGCATAACTCTCCAAAGTCAGGAAAACGACTGGGAAAATCTCCAGTGCCTTGTGAAATAACATCAGTCAGCCATCTCCAACACAGTGACGCTCCTCCACACACAAATTCTTCTGGTGTTAAGTCAGCCCTTTTGCTTTTCACAACACAGCAAGACACTATTTTACTTATCCCCAAGCTATCAGTGGTTCCCAATGAAGCACTCTCAGTAGGGCATATACCATACCAAACATTTACTTCTACTACTAAGTCTCATTCGAAAGTGATACTTACTGTAAACTAAGCATTAATGTTGTTAGTATCCACACCATGATTATATGGGCCATAACACTTCGCAATAATCTTCAATCATTTTGTAAACCAAATAAACTGTGAGAACTGATCTTAACTGTGATTTACCATTCTTTTCTGATACTAAATTGGCTGCATTTGGGGGAAAATAAGGCATTAAAACCTTATGAACATTCACAAACTTGTATGGATCTACATTTCGGCTATGTGTTGAAGGTGTATGGCAACTTTCGCTCAGGATAATTGATCAAAAGGAGCAAGTAGAGCAGAAAAAGCAGCCCCAGATGTCCCAGCAATTGGCCCATCAGAGGCAGGAAAAGTGACTTGCCAGCTTCCCCCATCGGGGCCTCATACTGGATAATAGCAGCGGTCTACAGATGCCTCAGTGCGACCCTCTCTCCCCCGGCAAACACTCTCTCACTGGACTGGAGCTCTTGCCATGAAGCTAAGCAGCTAACAACACCGGGGCTTTGTGGACCATCCAACTTATCAACTTTGTACAAAACCAGACAAGTTTTCCCGTTGGTCTGATCTCCAGTAAAAAACCTTCAAAACTCAGCGTCCACTTTCCCTTTGAAGCTAAATCAAAGCTAACTCAGTAGCCTAACTGCTAGCCTAGCATAGCTGGCGCTGCCCAAATGGGGAAAAACAAAACAAAAACACAAGTTTTCCCAATTAAATTTTAGCTCATTTGTTCAGAAACGTGTAGTGAGACAACTTACCGACTCTGAGAAAACGGAGGCAGACAGAATCAACACAAGGCAGAGGTGCAGCATGGTTGTCCTTTTAGTTAGCGTTAAAGTTTCTTTTAAAAAACAAAAGTAAAGTCTTGATATAAAAGCTGCGTTAGCTTAACTGGGATTTAAAAACGAGACAAAGTGGTGCCAGTAACCGAATCTTCAGGTTCAGTTTGTTTTCGTGTCTCCGTCCCAAAATATAGTCCAACGGAACAGCTCAGGTTGTACACCTTCTTATCACCTTGTTCGTTTATCTTGTGAGCTCTTTCTCCGGTGTCTCGTTCACTTAACCGGGACTCCGCAAGCTCCGCCGCTTTATATAGACCCTCAACTGTCAGCCAATCAGCGTCGAGAGGCGGCGTTTTACGCTCTAGCCTTCTACCTAATTTACGGTAAATCCGCTCAACAAGTGGCCACGCCCCTAGCGACGGCACTAAGGGGGAGGGCCTTTCAAAATAAAGGCTCATACCATTTTACACAACTTCAATGACGTGATGACTACTCAATGTGCTAAACTGATGTATTTCCATTCGATTCTACTTTGTATATTTAGGCTACTGCTTTTACTTTAAAGTTTTACCAACTCTTTTGAAAATTCAATTAATGTAATAGAAATTGAAACAACTCATAGGGTAAAATAAATAAAAGCTACTACTTTTAAATATTTCACTTTTACTAGGCTACATACATTAGGGATCACAGTGTCTATATGTGTCTCCTATGTATGTAGCTATGTATGTATGTAGGATATAGGCTATCTATCTATCTATCTAGTCTGTCTGTCTAAAGATCTGAAGTTGCCACCATTTTACTGGTTTGTCTGCACATTAATTACAAAATAACAAGTTAGTAGCCTAATCATACAGTATATAATTTGACACTCATTCACAGGGTGTTAATTATATATTGTATATTATTAAAGCAGATATCAGCTTCACGGCCGTTTCGGCTAATGCTGCGTTCAAGGCAGGCTTTTGAAACTGTAAGTTACAGCTTCAAGTCACAACTACGACTTGGTAGCGTTCCAGGTAACCCGTAGCTCGTGTTTTTACCATCCTGTTGTCTGTGAAAGTTCCCTATAACGGCCACTCGTAACTTCCGACCCGTGAACTCGTACCAGATCGAACTGGTATGACTTCACAGGAAGGAAAAACACAAAGTACGAGTTTCTTTGAACGCACCATGAGTTAGCAGCCCCCGCCCTTGTCAGGCATCAATTGGTCCTCGTGCTACGTTACCACATTCACGCGCATCCCTTGGCTGCACACACAGCCCTTCATGCCGTTCTCTCTCCTCATTGGATAACACTTGTATCCCACAAGGAAAATTTTCTCCTCGGGTTACAGCAGAGCAGAGTGACGGAGAGACTCGTGTTTAGGCTGAAATACTTCATGTAAGTGATTGCTGACGGAAAATAGGACTATTTAGGACTTATATTAACAAAAACATTCCACTGATATCTGCTTTAATTATCACTGCCTTTGGTGGTGCAATGGACTTTAATTGAAAAGTGTCTTGATTACTCTCGCCTCAAAAGGATAAATGAACAATATCAATATGTGTAAACATTATTTTGAGTGTCCACATACTTTTTGTCCACACCAGGCACGGTAGAATATCAAGAAAGTAGCCTATATAGAAAATGTGTTAGAGTTCGTCTGATATTGATGCCACAGCGGTGAAATCATGGAGTGGGGTGATAATTAGGCTACTATCAGAACTGTCTTTGCATTGGGTAGCGTGTAGGCTTTCGTTTTCCGCATGTTTTTCCCGTAAAAGGGAAGCTGCATGGTGCCTCTGGGCTTCTGCTGCTTCATGGAAATTCTTCGACTGACGACATCTTCCGGTAAAAAGTCCCTCCCCCCTTTCGCTCTTTCCCCTTTTTCACTTTCCCCACATCTGTTCCCCTCTCTCGCTCTCTCTCCTCTCTGGACTCTTCCAGACTAAAGCAGCTGATTTTATTGTGGAAACCACGTCCGTCACTGTCACCTATGTTTACCTGCTTATCATCTCCACTTCGTTTCATCACCTCTTGCATCATAGACGTTTTCGCTTTTCTTCCGCAGCTCAACGAGACACATTGTTATGGTTTTGATTTAGGTGTCGATCATGTGACCATTTACAGTGACATCACCTGAGATGCTGTTTGTTAAGTCCTACTGTGTTATTAGCGAGTGATCGTTGCTATAAATAGCATTGCAACTACAATTCTATTAATAGTCACACTATATTATCCGTTTTTATTTGGTGTTTTCCTTATTTTAAAATGATTTTTAATTTAATTAATTATATTTAATTAATTAATTTCAAATACATTTTTAGTCAGTAGGGTTCTTGAGTAACAATGTATATATAAGTTATAGGCCTAACCTTATGCATGTAACTGTATCCTAACAGATAATAATCAATCAATCAAATATACAAATGATGAAGATTCACACACTTATTACAGATTATAATGATTTATGACAATTTGTTAGTATTTTCCCTTTTTACTCCCACAATTTTGAACATACAATTAGCCTATTCTCACCTAACAATAATAATTATAGTTGAACATAATTAAATATTTGTCAAATTTTGTTTTTCAAACATGGTTTATCAAGAAAGAAAAAAGAAGGCAATAAAATGACTTATAATTGCCTTTGTTTATTTTGTATTTGTCAGCATGTGTTTGAAGATATAATTTAGGCCATATTATTTCATCTTAATTGGTTATCTATAATAGAAAAAAAACATTTTTAAGAAATCAATATTTGAGCCCATAAGCTCAAATATTGAGCAACAATGTATGCATTTGCATACAAAAAATAAAGTATAGTTGTTTTTTTCTCCCAGCGTATTATAGGTATAATCACTTGATTTATGTCCCCCTCCTATAATTAAAATTCTCAGTTATTTCTGCACATTATGATTAAATTAGGAGCATTCAGTTACTCTCATTAGATGATAATGACGATGACTATTAAAAATGATTACTTAAAGCAGAAGTAAGTGGAATGTTTGTGTTAATATAAGTCTTATATATCTTCTGACAGCAATCACTTATATAGAGTGTTTGGTCCGAAACACGGGTCTGTCAGTCACTCTGCTCTGCTGTAAGCTGAGGAGAAAACTTTCCTTGTATCCTACAACCTTTATCCAATGAGGAGAGAGAACGGCATAACGGGGCGGTCCTCTCTGTGTGTGCAGCCAAGGGATGCACGTGAATGTGGTGACGTAGGGACGAGGGCGGGGACTGCTAACTCCATCGGCTGACAGGAAGTTAGCCAAAACGACCGGATCACTTACTTCTGCTTTAAGTATTTAGATAAAAGAGGAGGACAGAAAAATATATTTTTGGATGATGACCACTGATCAGAATCAGTAGATGTACATGTAGCTACATATGTAGAAATGTACAAATATCATACCCTTACATGTTTCATGGCAACATCCTCCTTGATATAGAGCCATATGTTATACTTTTCAGGTTAGGTTAAATGAAAAGAACCGTTTTGAGCTGTATACCAGTGTCTTTTGTTTGCATTTCTGAGCGACACCACTGAGTTGTGAACCTGAACCTAGTGAATTCAGCTGTGTGTCAGCTCTCCACCGATTCACCAGTTTACAATTAAGTTACCACTGGCACAAAACATGAGCAATTTGCCCTTTCAGTTATTTTGCTGTCACTATTTGACTGAGTATCAGACGATGAAGCAACACAAGCAGAGATAAGAACTTATAAAACACACACACACACACACACCAGACATGCCCAATTACAACATGCCTTTGTCTTGGGTTTTGTGTGTGTGCGTGCGTGTGTGAGTGAGTGCGTGCGTGCAGCACACCTCAGGGTTAGACAAATAAGTAAATGTGGCACACCTTGTGAAGTTGAGCTCCAAAATAGTTTTGTTGTGGGTGGATTGTGTGCCAGTTTAAAAGAGGAAGTTGGAGCTTTCAGCTTTTTCTCACCTGGTTGGTTACACCTGCTCCACAGACACAAATGTGGACTTTCCCTAGTCACTATGCTGTATAAAGGAAAATGTCACGCCATTGTTTTCCCACTGACATCAACATCCCTGTCACAGTGTGATTAATGGCCGTGTTTACTAATGTTACAGTGACGCAAATCTCGTCATGGTGATCTGATACTGAAGGAAGAACCAACATAATTAATTTAGCTCAGGATGTATTTACAATGTCTACAATAAAGTAGCCTATGTGAGGCTGTGGGTCAGTGTGATGTATGGCTGTGTGTTGGCATCCAGCTGTTCATTTTATATAGATCATCCAACTTTATTGTCCGTATGCAGGGAACAGGTACAAAGCTTTTGAAATTGAATGCAAAAGTAGAAATATTTACACATAAGTGCAGGTTAAAAGTAAGTTTAATCTGCAATAACCATTCCTTGAACGACTTTTATACAAATAAGAAACTGAATATGAATATATACGTATATATATCTATATGAAATAGAATGCTACTGATACCATTAACTACAAATTTAAAAAAGCTATCTCACAGTTACTGAGGGGCTCATGCAGGAGTAAGACCATTCAAGCATTTAAACACATGTTTTTTTGGAAATCAATCAAATGTGCAACCCATAAGATTTGATACTTAAGTAAAATGATCACACAGGATGATAAGAGAATCAGATTTACCATCAAAGCTCTGAGCCTCTCTGAAACAATGGCTCCTTGATTACCAACAGAAGCAGCTTCTCCTTTTTCCAGCTGGAGGCAGTGGATTTTCTGTTCCCTGAAATGAGAACTGTGAGATTTTATCAGATTTCACCTGCAGCCAGATCTGTATTTAAGATTACGTTAAATTCATGGGCTGATTTACAGTACAGTGTTTTACAGTAAAACACTGTTTCCAGGTGACGGTTTAATGATCTCAGAATAGGGCTTTTTAATACAAGAGCCCTGTAGATGAGGTTATGTGGTCACTTTATGATTAAGCTTCTTCCTGTTAATTTAACACACACGAACTGGAAGCTCCACTCGCTTTCACCCTGCAACATATCAGATTAACAGCTGGATAAACAAGATAATGCAGGTAAATTCCCCTTTCAGACAGAGCAGGGAAAAACCAGGAACGTGTGTAAGTGTGTGAACATGTGTGTGCGTGTGTGGCTGATTTAGAGAAAGAGATGGATTCTCAGGTGACAGGTAAAATCCCTATTGAGGTAATACTTAAAGCAGAAGTAAGCGGAATGTTTGTGTTAAAGGGACAACGAGGAGTTTCTATTCGGTTATAAAAAAGTCTCACGTTAATGTGGATGAATCTCCGCTACCCACACTTGTTAATGGGCCCATTTTCGATAAATATATCGTTCTGTCTCTATCGTTATTTTGTTATTATTAGTGGTGGCGGAGATGCTGGTCGAGCCGACCAGCGTTTTTTACTTTCGGTTTCGCAACGAGTCATGAGAATAACGCAGCTGAATCGCCGTTTATGGTCGGAACTACGACGGTATGTGAACCTCTCTGAACCTCTGACTTTAATTCTTGATGAATGAAAACATGAGTCCGTCTTGCGCCGGTCAAAAGAATTTTACGGTGCACGCGGAGGCTCATAAATGTAGTGTGAAAACGCTTCGCTTTTCCAAAACTCCTCGTTGTCCCTTTAATATAAGTCTTCAATAGTTCTATCTTCCGACAGCAATCACTAGTTTTTGGTCTGAAACACGGGTCTGTCAGTCACTCTGCTCTGCTGTAAGCCGAGGAGAAAACTTTCCTTGTATCAAGCCGGTGCATATTCTCATTTGTCCAGGTCATAGTATTTCAAAGGAGGTTAAATCGAAAGCAACTGGACTTAGTTATTTGTCCTTGTATCCTACAACCTTTATCCAATGAGGAGAGAGAACGGCATAAAGGGGCGGTCCTCTCTGTGTGTGCAGCCAAGGGATGCGCGTGAATGTGGTGACGTAGGGACGAGGGCGGGCACTGCTAACTCCATCTGTTGACAAGAAGTTAGCCAAAACCACCGGATCACTTACTTCTGCTTTAAGTAAAGTGTGTGTATATGATGGAAAATTAAAATCATAAGGGTTGATAACATAAAATAAAAATAATAAAGAACAAATAGGTTTTTTATTACTGTAACACTTTATCGTTGCAAGCCAATTTACTAAAAGCTGTTTATAACAGAAGGGACAGTTTTGTCAAAATAAAATCTCATTACATCAGTCACACATATGGGACTCTCCAGCTTATACCTGTGGACATGATGCTTCTGTATGCAAAAAATAACACAAAAAACTCATTATAGCTGTATAATAACTTAACTTAACTTCTGACACAGTGGGCTGAAACCTGCTTAATTCAGGTGTGACACCATTTGACTTTCCAGGTAAATGAAATGAAGCATTAGGCAACATCAGGAAACCTGTGGGCTGGGAGAGCTGGAGATGAATCATTAAAAAAGCCTATGAATCATCATGTTTCATGGTTTTCTTATTTTCTATTTTTCATCTATTACGTAACAAAAACAGGGCTCAAAGAGGAATAGTGGCACCAAGGGCTCAGCACACTACAAAGTAAGACAAAACATATAAAATACACAAATTCAGAAAATAGTTTTGAAGCACGACAGAAGTGTTTCTGGAAACACAAAAAAGTGACTGACCCAGCTAGTAGGCTACATGTTCTGAATCGTGTGATACTAATGTAATAATAAATCACACAAACTCTTATTATTTTCTACGGAAGCGCATTGCATTCACTTGATAAAATAAATTTTAGACACCTTATCTCGTAATTACGAGATCTTTTCTCGTAATTACGAGATCCTGATGTCGTAATTACGAGATCTTTTCTCGTAATTATGAGATCCTGATGTCGTAATTACGAGATCTTTTCTCGTAATTATGAGATCCTGATCTCGTAATTATGAGATAGAGAAAAAGGAATATCTATAAGGCCGCTCTTGTCTCAGTCAGAATCAATGGTCCATGGTAGTGGATAGAGCAGTTACCTCTCACACGGGAGACTGAGGATCGAATCCCGTGGTGGGGCTTATCGTTTACATGATGTTTTTTAATTCGGAATTAATTATTCTGAATTAAATAGTTTGAAATTAAAATATTCTCCTTCGAGTTTACATGGAAATAATAATTCAGAATTGGGGTTAACATGGAAAACACATTAAATCGCCTTTATTTAATTCTGCTTAACGTCCGGGGGTCGGGAAGCGTTCTGATTGGACAGGGGGTACACGTGTTACGTGTTTACGTCTACCGGAAGAAAACAAACTCCATTCTCAGTGTGTGAAGTGAACTGAGCTGCAGCCGCGAGCCGCTCCGCTGCTCCTGAACCTGAAAGTTTCTCCTCTTAACTGCCAGGATGGCCTTCCCTGGGTGGGGAAGGCGAAGCTCACTGATCGCCTCCACCGCCTGGCCGCCCCCAGCGGCGGCGGTGCCGGGCTCACACACCCTCACTGCCAGGATCGCCTTCCCCGGGTGTGAGCCCGGCCGCCGCCGCTGCTCCGGCGGTGATCCTGGCAGTGAGCTTCGCCTTCCCCTCCGGAGCAGCAGCAGCAGCAGCAGCAGCAGCAGCGGCGGCCGGGCACCGGGGTCTGTGGAGCGGGTTCATGAAGCCTGGTTGTCCCGACATGACTCACTCACAACACTGCGGCTGTCACGTTATGTTGTGTGTCCTGTAGCCTACTTTTCGGCTACAAGACACACAACATAACGTTACAGTGTTGTGAGTTGAGTCATGTCGGGACAACCAGGCTTCATGAACCCGCTCCACAGACCCCGGTGCCCGGCCGCCACTAGAGCGGCGGCGGCGGCGGCCAGGCACCGGGGTCTTTGGTGTGTATGAACGGCACAATCGGTTACGTGGGCCGGTGTGTCCCCCGCTGTCTAATAATGTAGGCTACAGTGGCCTAATATAGCCTACAAAACGAGAACGATGTGCCATACCCAGGCTTCGATCCTCGGTTTCCTGTACGGGTAGCAACTGCTCTAACCACTGCACCACCGTAGCATTCATCTATTAAGACAACAAGAGCGGATTTATAGACATTTCCTTTTTCTTTATCTCGTAATTACGAGATCTTTTCTCGTAATTACGACATCAGGATCTCGTAATTACGACATCAGGATCTCATAATTACGACATCAGGATCTCATAATTACGAGAAAAGATCTCGTAATTACGAGATAAGGTGTCTAAATTTTATTTCATCAAGTGAATGCAATGCGCTTCCGTAATTTTCAAACACCAAAAGCTGGTATAGCTGTCTTCACAACTTCTAAGTAGGCTATTGAACAAAAGCACTCCAGCCATGTCCATCACTTTCTTGAGTGAAACACTAATGTTGTTTCCTTAATTTACATTTATGTCTCTGCATGTGTTTTTTCTCAAGTTGCAGTGCACTGAGCTCAAGCCATAGCCTGGAGTCATTTTCAAACCACTTAGATAACCAGTTAAAATAAAATACAAAGAAAACACAATATTAGAAAAAAGTCAATCGCAGAAATTGAGCAAATACGGAAAAGAATGAAAAGATAAGAGTGAGTGTAATGTCCATGTTGTGTCTCAGTTCTGTATGAAAACTGAAGAGTAACATCAACAGTCTTCATTTTTCTGGGAGGGCGAGTTGGGCTGTTCCTTATCAAACAGCAGTAGAGTCCAGGGAGTTGTTGAAAACAGAGAGAGACTTGGGAAAAAAAAGAAATATAAAGTGTGTGTGTGTGTGGGGGGGGGGGGGGGGGGGGGGGTAATCTTGAGTTTGGATCAATGCTTGTATTTGTTTTCTTAAGTTTCAGTACATTGAGCCTTCAGGGCCACCGGGGAAAACAGCACCTGTTGCTCACACTTGGTTTACATGACGTGTGCTGTTTTCTTGTCATGTATAGCAGTTTGTTGTGTAATGGACAATATCACTCGAACCTGAAAGGAAAAAATGATGATAGAAATACAAAGTCCAGAACGAAAGTGTGTAGGTTTGTTTGTGTTGTTGTGTACACTTTGCATATGACATTTAGGAAAGGTCTCTTGGTATCACAGGGGAAAGGAATATAAAATAAGAGAAGTGAAGAAACAAATGCAGATATGTCATCTCAGAAGAGGAGGAAGCCCCAAAGGTCAAAACATATTTTACAACTGAATATTCAAATTGTGTGGAACGTGGAACTCATAGGGATTTCAATTGCTGAGTAATGGTCAGTGTCTGAAACAGGAACTGAGTCATGTGGGCAGCGACTCCTCAGAACTGAAAGATAAGGGGCAGTTTCATCAAGGCATTGAATCATAGAGGGATTCTGAAACTGGTCTGATCAAGGAGTTGGCTCTTGAACTAAAATAAGAGGCAAATACACACCCACCTTTACCTGTAAATACATCCTTTTTTTAAAATTGATGTTTGAGTTGTTATTTTTCTACTTTATGCTGTTATGTAGGCTATTTCCTTTGCGTTAACAGGTAAATATCCCCCAGCATGGGAAAAACAAAGGTTTGATCTCGTCTCAACTATTGATCTGCAGATTTCCACGGTAGTAAAAGTTAAGACATGTGAAACAGGAACATGTCATATGAGTCTGCTTCCACACTATAGTAACTATGTAGCACTGAGGTTAACGTTAACATTAACATGTTACATAAATATCAGGCTGTTAGCAGCATTCAGCTGACACAGGAGTCTTTTTTTCTTTTTCTGTTTTGTTGTGGCTGAGGCTTCTCTACTGACGCTGTAGCTCCCTCTGCTGCTCACTCACGGAGCCAACAGGTGATTTCCCAGAAAAGTCAATGCAAAGACTATACAGTGGAAAAAAGTTTAGTTTATCTCACATTCAGAGGCCCGACAGATCCACCTGGTTCAGTTGAAGTTAACCTTTTCTCTTTTCGTATTATTAACTAATTCATCATTTAAAAAAAAAAAGTAGAATTCACAATAATTCACTCACTTATTACTCAATAAAGTTATTATTAGCCTACTAATAGTGCTTTTCCCCCTACCCTTCATGTTTGTTGAATCCTCTCTGATATGATTGTTATATGTTTGATCCAACTGGTTCACTTATCTTCACTTGACTCGTTAGCACTTTATTAGAATTAAAAAAAAACTGTTTCATATGAGCAACTGCAAAGCTGTTTGACATTTATTAAAGTCTTATTTGATCGAATAAGACTTGACATGATCTCCAGTGACAAAATGAGCAAACAGCAGTTTGTTTGTTTGTTTGTTAGTCTATCTACATCTTCATTTACTTTTATTCAGCTTTTTTGAGGTCAAAATGAAATAATATTGTGTCCATCAGTCCTCTCATCAAAGCAAAGCAGTTAAAAACCTTGACTTTAAAGGAGCCTAACACTGCTACATTACAATTTACTGTTGCATTTTTCCGGTTCGGAGGTCGGATTTGCGAGTTCCGAGTGCAATTGAACGCAGCAAGCGCCGGGCCGGCTTGGATCATAACAAAGACAAATTCTGCATTTGCCCCACGGACACTATACTGTTGGCGATTTTTTTTGTAAATTTAGTTATGGCTCCCCCCGACCCATCTTTTGCATATTTCAGCTTATATTATTTATGCTATTACTGCTGTATTTGCGATAATGCTCCTTTAAATTAATTCATTAAACAGAGGGTGGACAATGGCACTGGTACTAGGACGACTACGAAGCAAACTGTGCTGGGAAGCTGATATTGGAATAACTTACCACTTACAATAAGTCTCCTAACATTCAAGACTCATCTTAAGCAAAATGTATTGTAGCTATGTGTGTGTATGTGTGTGTGCGTGTTTCTCATACTTTATTTGTTGTAGTGTGTTATGACTTGTTTTGTGTTACCTCAGGGACTGTTTATGTAAATTAGCTTTTTGTTTGTTTGTTTTGTTTTTTAAATTGTCAGTTTACATTGTGTATTTTACTGATGTTCATTAACACATAATTGTTTCTACCAAAATAAACAAATAAAACACATCACTATGGGGCCAGCAGCAGGTCCATGTGTTTTATATCAGCATGAATCTCAGTGTATGTATTAGGCTTATATTTTCTATGCTGTGCATTCAGCTTAATAATATCTGTCATTTTAATGCCAAATATTTATGTTTTATTTTAACTCAAATTTAGGTTATTAGAGAAAAATGCACTCCATCTGCAGTTTTTTCACTCAGACCCATTGAATTACCCCATCATGCCTTTAGGTGGGGCTGTGCACCTACAGTCACTGCTGCAGGTCTATCTGTCATGTAATCTACAGCTTATTAGCCTCAGAGATGCTGAGAAAACACACTTTATCTGTTCATATACCAAGTATTACAATGTAAACTAATGCAGATATCAGGTTATCTTTATCTAAAACAAATAAATAGTAATTAACAAATGGAAAACAGAAAACAGACATGGACATGACACACGCTCTTTTCAAAGTCAAACTGGTGTAAAGAGGATAAAGACACTAACAAAAAATAATTATTTTATTTACAAACATTACATATTTACATACATTCATTTACATTTACAAAGTGCTTTGACGTAAAAGCAAAAACACACAAGAGAACAATGGCAGAAGAACCAAAAGACAGCAAAGAGGCTCTAAATTCTAAATACACTGCACTTTAGACTGCTTTTCACTCGCTGAATGGGTTAGGGCCTGTCTAGTATGTAGTTTGTATGTCTTCATGTCTTTTACTGTAAGTACTATATAAGGAGTTGCACTTCTAATTTGGTTGTTAGCCTACCGTACAATGATAATAAAGGATTTCTGAAATAAACCCATAACTGGAGAAACACAAGGAAAACATAGAGTGAGACCAGGAGGAGCCACAGTAAGATGTTGATGATACAGTAAACAATTAAAAGAGAAGTGATTGAAAAAAGTGGTATGAGTACTGGAACATGAAACACAGTATCTGATAAAAAAAAAAGAATTAAAGCCAACAAAGGCACACACAAAGCAGTAGGAAACAGATAAGACATAAAAACAACAGAATTGACATGGAAATTACAAGGAAATTAAAGCAATACAAAGAAATTCAGGATTTTTGGGAACTAAAGCAATTTAGACAGATCATAAAAATAAAGAATTAAAGACAATAAACCTAAATATGAAGATGATATCATTAATAAACAAAAGTGTGAAAGTAACTTTAAAGTTGTCACATTCTGCATGTCTTAGATAAGCTACAGTGAGTTTTACTGCACACTTCATCATCATTATTATCATCAGCATCATTAACATCATGAAGCTGTAAAAATATCAGAGCACCTTGTGGTATTTTTACAGCTTCAGCTGCAGTCTGACAGCAACAATGTGAAGTAAGGTCGACTGAAGGATGGCGGGTGTGGATGTTGTGAGAGGTCAAAGGTCACAAGGCTGATGGTTTTGTTGTTGATATGTCAGACCAGTGGCATGTCACTCTTATTTCCATGTTATATGTTGTTGGTTGATTCTTGGTGATCTGCCTTTGAACTGTTTGTTGCAGCTGGTCCCTTAATGCTTTCCAACAGTTCAGCAGCTTTGAAGGGAGAGGTCTGCAGTGTTTCACATTTTTGATTGGTTGAGTAATCACAGCATGTTATTTTTCATCATGATTTAAGATGTGAGTAGGATGAGATGAGAAAGAATGTGAAAGATGCCCTGCTCTGCATTTGAGTGGAAGATGATATCCAGTTATCCAGTGGGACTTGGAATTGGTGACCCGCGACAAAAAGATCAATCAATGAGGTTGTGTGAGCTCAACATCACCCACAGGGCCAAAGAGGTCCGGGAGAAGTAAAAAATGTTTCTTTTCCATATTCCATTAGCAGAATTTGCATAATCTTCCAGGGACGTGGAAACACAGGTAACAATGAGCCAAAGGAACCTGTAGTGCCTGAACAAATGCACCATTAAAGCAGGAGTACCTGGTTGCACTTTATACTTGAACATAAGAGTTTAGCCGCAGTAAAAGAGCTTGGACCATTTTTTAAATTAATAGTTTACCAAAAGCAGTAATTAACTCTTAATTAACTGTCCAGCAATTAATCTTGTCATACTTTTTAACCCACTGTGTGCAACAACAGATCTGCAGTCAGAGCCTGAGTGTGACCACATGCAGCCGCTCCTGCGTAACTCAACCCCGAAGTTTGCCAGAACAGATCCATCATCATTTACATCCTGCTGAGCGCTGTTTGTCTCAGCAGCTCGCCGCCCGCTAAAGGTCAGAGCATAAGAGACTGTTTAGTGGCTCTGAGCTGCGCATGAAAGGCCAGCCTTCACAGCCTCAGCAGCAGCCGAGCGAGAGGCTGAGAGGAAATGAGCGTGAAATGAATGTCACATTGAAATCAAAGGCAGGGAAGATAAATGAGAGAGCTGGTTGGAAATCACCTGGACCGGGGGCGAGGGAGACACAGGGAGAGTGGTGGACGGATGGATGGATGGAGGGATGGAGGGAGGAGTAATTATTAGTGATTGAGCAGCTTCCCCCTCATGTGTTTCATTAGGAGTGGGCTGTTCACACACAATCTCCTCTCTGTTGGGCCGAGCCAGAGCCCGGCAACTTTGGTTTATTTGACCATCTGAAATCTTAACAGTTAATACCTGTATATTTCCAGCATAATATTGTCTCTGGCAGAGATCGCCAGAAAACGTATCCCCGTGAAAATAAACGGCCACATTCGCATGCCAGGTAATACAAGGACCATGTGCTGAAGAAGGAGGGGTTGGGGGGTGGGGGCGGGTGGAGAGGTCAGACAGGTGAGGTGAACATGGCTGCATCTGTGAGGACGACCAGGGTTACTGACTAAAACTAATGTCACAGATTAGATCGATATGTTTGTCAGGTCTGAAATTAAGGATGCTGAATGAGGCTCCTCCCACACACTAAGGAAATCTTCTTTTAAAGATGTTCAGAAATGGCCGTTTGTCCTGTTTGTCGCGCTGAGTTTTCACGAGTTTACCCGTGTAAGGAAAACGAATTTGATTGGTCGTTATCGAGCGGGCGGGATATTCAATGCTTGGGGCGAGACCGAGCTTGGTGTGTGTGTGTGTGTCTCACACGTTTGATTGACAGATGGCGAATCCAATATCAGTGGCTGATGAATAGTGTGCAGCGTGACGTATAATCCGTGCGCCTGCATTATCCAATGTGAAAAAGAAATACCACACTTTCATCCCGGATTTACTCGAAAATAGAATTTTGCGCAAAGTTTGGCCTACATCGTCTGATAGATGAGTTATTACACTAATGTTAAGACCCACAGTGGGCTCAAATTCAATTTTCTTTTCTATACAGCTTTAAAAGTCCAGACAAGCTTTGTTGCTCTGTATCTGAAATAATCTACATTTACACAAACGCACCTAAAAATGAATAGCTCAAGACAGCAAAGCCAAATGTAGCGTTAAAATGTAGAATTTAACTGCAAAAACAAAAATGTCAATCAAACTTGTTGTTTCACTACTGCATAAACTTTTTTGGCCCTCAACCCCATTTTTGACATCACAAATTTCTGGCGACCCTGCCATCATGTCACTGCGGCCATCAATCAAGATGAGCCAGCTCAGATATTTCTATATGCTGCATTTGAACTGGATTTATATTTGAGAAAGTGAAAGTATAGAATACAGTTGTTTAAGATTGAGTGTGGTGTTTTAATCATAACAATAATTCGTTTTTTAAAAAGAACCAGTAATTTTTTTTATCAATTACTAGACATTTCAGGCAACCCCATTTGAATTCCAGGTGACCCCACATGGGTCCCGACCCCAAGGTTGAAAAACACTGCTATACTGTCTGGGTAGAAGTGGACGATAAGGACATTTTTTCCTGTCCTAAAACACAACCCCAGGGTTTTCTAACTAAAATGGGTTCTAAAAAAAGTCTCAGCTTCAGAGGTCAGAAAACACCAGAAAAACTTGCATACAAATTAACATGGCAAAACCGACAGCGTGGACACGGTGAATATTTATACCTCCTTACAATTAGTAGCATGAATGTCCATGACCTGGACCAGGCTGGGCGGATTATGTTCAATACTTCTTGACTTAAGAAATAGCCAACTGAAGATAGCTACCAGATGCTAGTTATATTTACAGTACAGATATGAGTGGTATCAATCAAAATAGCTATTTCTTAGCACTTAGCTAGCTTTTAGGTTTATTTTCCAAAATGTCAAACTCTTCCTCTTAATGAAAAGCTCAGCATTTCTCCACACAGAAGCAGAAACAAAGTGTGTGTTTCACCTCGACGCTGTGACAGACCTGCTCTCACTTCTCCCCTGTGAAAACACAGAAACACCTGCGCACACGCTGCCATTTTTCATCATCATGTTACCGAGCTGTGCTGCCTGCAGTCATTTCCACAGCCACACGTTTCCACAGTGCGTCAAAGGAAAGGGCGGCCGTGGAAGGTGATAGGCCACAATCATCACCACCAGCATCGGCACCATCATCATCATCATAACACACACATACGGGGGCAATGTTTACACACACAGTTTATCGGGAGCCAGAGTGGGTTTTTCTTTTCCCCTGGGCAGGCAGCTTCAGGGAGGAGCAGAGGTAAAAGTCAACATTTCCAGGGTGATGGTAAATGACGGAGCTGCAGCCGCTCAAACCACAGGCACGTTAAGCAAACACCTGTGGCTCAGGTGGAAAAGCAAGGCCTCTCTGGCCAAGAGAAGGAGCCCTTTCTCTCAGGATCAACCCTCTCAGCATATGGCCACTTGACACTACTGCAGCTTAAGGGTGAAAGCCATAATTTTATTACAGCCTTTAATGAATGCCATCAGCCTTCTGATGTCGAAACCAAAATAAATGTAATGATTATTTTGGATTTATACTATACTATACATCCCCTCGATCTGATATTGTAGCTTTATGGTGCATCTTTTCATTTGTTTCCTTCTCAAAGTGTATCCCTCTGAATGTGTGACAAAACACATAAACCCATAACCTCTTTCTGATGTTCATCTATGGTCAAAACCGGAAGCCGGTTCTGCATTTCCGGTGGAATTGTACATTTCCATGGTTTTCAGTTGTTGTCATAGTTGCGGTAAACACATGGATCTATTAATGCTAAAAGTTGGTGTGATGATCCATGTGTTCTACAGATTTTCATTGAAAAAAAATCCATGCATTTACCGCGACTAACGGAAGTCATGGAAACGTAAACATAAAATTCCACCGGAAGAGCGAAACCGGCTTACGTTTTTGACGTTCGGAAAAAGGTGGTAGTCACCACCTAAAGAAACCACATTGGCAAACAAGAGCTCAGCAGCAGTAGACAGCATTGTTAAAACCTAGGATAAAACAATAGTAAATGAATAAAGTAGAAAAAAAGACAGTTTGCCGCCATGGATAGGCCGACAATCACCTGACAGAAAAGTACAGGAGTATAAAATAAAATATAAAGTGTCTAACACTATCAGGTGACGGTCACCTGACCAAGTACAGAAGTATAATCCATGCTCCATACATCTGGGAGCTTGCAGTGGAGAGGGTGAGCAGCTTTAAATACCTGGGCGTCCACATCAGTGCGGACCTCACCTGGATATTCAACACCACACAGTTGGACAAGAAGGCCCAACAATGGCTGTACTTTCTCAGGAGGCTGAGGAAGTTCTTCATGTCGCCCAAGCTTCTCTGCAACTTCTACAGCTGCACTGTTGAGAGCATATTGACCAGCTGCATCAATGTGTGGTACAGCAGCACTATTGCTATGGACCACAAACACCTGCAGAGCATCTACCACCACAGAGTCCTCGGAAGAGCTAATCCATTCTCAAAGACCCCACCCACCCTCAGCGTGGGCTGTTCACACTTAGGTACAGAAGTGTGAAATGCAGGACTTCCATCCTGACAACACTTTCTTTCCCTCTGCCATCAGAGTTTAGTTTAGTTTATTGTTTTATTGTACGTGGACAGTCCCAATTAATCAACTGCATTAAATACAGTAAAAAGGGCAGCTTTAGCCAGCATGGCTAATATCCTGCTGTAGTCCCCGGCCAGACTCCCAAACAGCTGATACCAGTTAATAACCACAGGCTACCTCATTAGTGCACTCTCTGTCTGCACATGTGCAATTGCACATTTCATTGCTGCAACTTAAAGGGACATTGTGTAACTTCTCCTATTATCTATTCATGAAAATCGATTATTTCGTTTAAAAGTCTGTTTTTCATTAATCAGTAATCACCCCCATCAACAAACTGAAGTGTTCCGGTAATCTCTGAATTTGCCGTTCATATCATTCATCAAGTGGGTAAGCTCGGTGCTGGCTGCCATGTCGTGTCGCCATGTTTTTACGTTCGTGGCAGCGTGACGGTAGCCTGATGCATCAGCCGCTTACTTCATTACATTTCATATAGCGTCTGAACACGAGCCATAGGGATTCGTTTGCTTCCGGGAGGCGGTTGCTTACATTTGCTTCAACTAATCGCTGCTGCTTGGTGGTCACGTGTGCTATACACCGGTTAAGCTCATAGGTTAATCTTGAGCGCTTGAGTTCAACGTCATCGCCTTCACTTACCCGTCTGTTCGCTGATTGGTGAGCAAACCGAAACGCATTGCTAGTTCCCTGACTACATGGTTGAGGCAAATTAAATTTGCCGGAACCAGTAGGCGGCGCTAGCCTGGCTAACGTGACGGTAGGAAACCACGGAAACTCACCGGAGACACCGGAGCTGTCGGCTCAGGTGGAGGTGGCGTCTGTGAAAAGTCACCGCGGTAACGCAGTGAGGAGGAATGGAGCGTTACACTGATGCTGCATTCACGTGCAGTCGGGCAGACGGCCGTCGGTAACAAACCAGATGTAATTTTAGTCACAGAAGTCCAGAGAAAGCCGGTAAAACGTGGGTCAGGTAAACAATACGACATCGCCATGACAACATATTGTCACGTATATTGTTTTGCCTCGTGCTGACGAACCACTTGTTTACATAGAGGCTTGTTTATGCCGTTACTGCAGCGGCTGTCGTCCATCTGCCGTCTGTCCAATTTCACGTGAATGCAGCATGAAAAACACGATTGAGTTGCTTGCAATATACAACCACAACGCTAGATGGGAGTAATTCCTACACAATGTACCTTTAACTTTTATTTGTGTTTGTCTATAATCTTGTATTTAAATGTATTTAAATGCTTCTTTTTGTATCTATTTTTATACTAAAATTCAAGAATTTCATTGTACAGGGAAACATTGCTTCCTATGTGCATACGATAATAAACACTTTGAATGCTTAATTTATAAGGCATTTCCTACACTTGTACTAATTTAGTAATAAATGTCTAAGTCTGGGATTTAAGCTCATCTATAATGTTTGCAGTGATTGTGTTTTTATCTTAATAAATTATGGATTTATAAATTAAGCATTATATCAATTACAAACCAATTATTTAGAAGATGTCTGTGGTTCATGATTAATTTAGGTACCACTTGCTTTACAAAACATCCATCAACACATTTTGTTAATCATTTTTCTCCATTTTATAAATGATCTCATGAACCACTGACGTCTCCCAAATAATTGGATTGTCATTCATATAATATTGATTTAAAAATGCTGAATCAATTGTTTATTAACTATGAAAATACAAAAAATGAATATTTAATGATGAACTTACTAGTGTGTAGTTAAGTGTTACCACATTCGTAAAAGAAGCTTAGTGAAATCAACTTGTTTGACAGACGTGTTCCAGGACACAGGTCAGTCATACTGTATATATAACCAACATATTGTTTCTTATAACAGCAATTAAACACACTGATGTGAATGCAGTGGGTCTTTGTTTCTCCCTCTGCGTTTTAACCCTCAATCTTTTTTTTTTCCTGCCCCTGAGTAACGTAGCACCCTGTGAGGGTCTCCACAAAAGGTTTACAGTTCACCCACCATGTCCAGACTTGTCACAGTTTCCATGTTTGGGTCACTCTCTCCTCTCTCTGTCTCTATGTCTCTCTGCCATGTCAGAGGATCCGTGGGCCCTGAGCGGCAGTCATTCTCCTGCCCCCTCTCCACCTCCTCCCCCACCTCCACTCCACCTCCAGGGAGAGTTTTCAGTGAGCAATGAAGAAACTAATAAACAGACTCGCGCAGTGATCCATGTCACATTGTTTGGCCCACCTGCAACCTGTAAACTCCTCACCAAGGACTGGATGTTCTCAATTTGTTCCATGAGGAGGCCCTGGCTTATATTAGCCTAAAGGGGGCACTGGAAGAGCATCTGGTCTGAGTGGCATTCAGTTTCAAGTCAATTACAGAGCTCCAGAAACCACAAGACGGGGAGCAGAGCCTCCGTCAGGGAGCAGGGCACATCAGGGCATGATGAAGGATTAAGTGCTGCAGTGAAAAGCAAAAGGAGTCTTGATGGAGTCATTTCCAAGAAGCCGAGGTAAAAGGTTCTTTTTTAAATAAATGGAAATGAAAACAAACATCTGATAACAAGAAGAAAAACGTGTGAAGAAGAAGAGCATTGAGTTTAACACAAGAGGAAGTATTCAGACCCTCTACTGAAGTTTAAGTAGCAACATAACACTACTACAGCACATGTAAAAGTAATGCATTTAAATCCTTCCTCAGTACAAGCACAGAAGTATTAGCAACAAAACGTATAAAAAGTAAAGGTGCGTCCAATATTGTATAAGATCAGTTGCCACTTGATTTGATTTTAGATTTTACTTTTTATTTTAATTTACTTACAGTTATTCAGTTTTGTCCAGTTGTTTCAAACCTTGGGGTCAGATCAGAGGGGTCAAGGGTCACGGGAAAAATGTAAAGTGGCTTCAGGTGATTCATATGAGAGGAATGACAAAACAAAAATGTTTTGATAACTCTAATAGTAGATAATAATGTGTTTTTGGACTTGTCCTTAAAGTTTCTGCTTTTGGGGTGTAATATTAGATTAAAAATGTTCTTTCGGCGTTAAACAGTCGAGATGAAGCCATGGGAGACGTTCAGAGGGGAAATGTCTCTGTGGTAGAGCTGCTAACAATCCACAGACTCTGTTTTGTAAGAGGTGAACAATGTGCTGTGTTTTATAAGCTTCTCATTTTTTTTTTTAAATTAATATAAAATATTATTGCAAAGTAGCTAAGCTTTTTTGGCTATATAAGAAGTCCGACCTAGCCCATGCCATGCTACATGATTGACAGTGAACTGTAAACAGTACAGGGTTGCTACTATATTTAAATCATTTATAAATATAACTGATTCCTATGAACAATGGATTATAAGTGATAAGACTTAATTTTCTATGAATGTACCTTTTTGTTTATGGTTAACTTACGTATTGTTTATTTCAGCCCAGTCATTGTAAAATGGTCAAAATAATAAGAATTTAGGAAATAGAAAGTACAATATTTTTGTCTGTTATGTGTAACACTGAGTTGTAAACACAAAGCAGAAGATTAAGTTATTTTTCTGAACAGGGAATACCTTTATATGAATTTAATGTTCTCATATTTTGAGGAAACACAAGGATTACCATCTCAGTTTATTTACAGTATGCTAATAAACAAAGTATGACAGGGATTCAAACCTGTAGTTCATTGTTTATTGTTTATGTGATGGATTCAACCACCTGGTGACACACTGTCACGCAGCGCACACACACCCACATCCTGACGTACTAATCCCCCCCTTCCTTTTGATCAAAGCGAGAAGTTTAACCGTGTGACGCCTGGTGAACATGCACAGGATTACATTTACACAAACACACACGCATGCATGCGTGCGCACACACTGAGTCCTAACTCGGAGCAGATGAAGTCGGGGCAGTGAAGTAACCAGGGACTATTATTATTCTGGTCCTAAAGGGACATTTCACCAAAACAAGCTGTAAACGAGCTGTAAACAAGGAAATCTGTCAGAAACTTTCTTAAGGCGGCACAGAGAAGAAACACATGAAAGGCTTTATTTGTTTCTTGAAGAAAGTGAATCGTTCAGCCAATGATGACAGCAACATGAAGAGTGAGAATCACCAAAGACATTAATATCCCTCATCTGGAATCCATGAGTGTCTGAACCGGATTTCATAGCAACCCGACCAGTAGTTGTTGGGATATTTCTACTAAAAACCACAAATGTCGACCTCGTGGTGGCACCGGATCGCCAGAGACATTAACAATCCTCGTCTGGGAACCAGTGTCAGGCCTGAAGATCTCATTGGCACTCACTGAGGGGGTGTCAACACTTTTTATAGGCACTGTATATATGTGAAGGCAGCTCCTGTGTCGGAGGTAAACATTAAGGACACACCGGATGCAGACATATGCACTCCAATGATTTCAGTGTAGAAAATGTTGAGCACAGCAGATTGTGAGGCCAGCTGTCTACAAAGAAGAGGAAGAAGAAGAAAGGTTTGGAGGAAATGTGGTTTCCCTTATGCGGCTCTGGCTCGTGTGGCATGCAGGAGCCGGGAAACATTACCTTTGGGTCACAGGACCATGAGTTCAGAAATATTTCTGACTGATAACTTGTTGACATTTTTGGAGCTAGAGACATGCAACAAAGGATCTCGGGTGGGCCAGAGTCAAACCCGGGACATCAAGAACACATGACGGCGGTCAGATGCAGCCAACTGACAAACAACCGTCTCTCAACACGTACAGCTGCTTTAGAGGCAAAGATGGTTCCTGAGTTTAACCTTAATGGGACAAACATTTCACTCCAGTTAATGTCAACAGCGCATTTAGAAAAAATTAGCATGACACAGTTGTCAACAATCTGTCATGAATCATAACTTTCAGCGCAAAAGAGCTTCACATTATTACAATATGTGAGAGTCAGAGTCCAGACACACAGGGCAGGGAAGCTCCATCGGTCTCCTCGTGCAAATGTATGATGGTTATTTATGAAATTTACATGGCGCACAGGAGGATGTGTTTTTTCTATCAAAGGTTAGACATAAACAAAAGGAAAATAAGTTAATTGATTAAGGAGGAGCTAGGGAGATCAGACAAACTAGGGCTGGTGCCGAACCCGAAAATAACGAGGATAAACAGAAATAGACATATTACTAAACAAAATTGAACATGCGTATGAAAAGGTTAGGAAAATCAATAAAATATTCTTTAAACGGGTAAGGGGTTAAATTTAGGTAAGGGATAGGTAACATTAGATGTGTCATCAAATGCACAGGCAAGTAGAAACAGAACTTAGGAAAGGACACAACTTAGGAAAGGTGTTTGCTGAGAAGATTCTGGGTTTGTATGTGGAAAAATATAAATTTCACATCTGAGATCACACCCTTAGGTAAGTAAATCTTTATTGAAAAAAGCAGGGAGATGTATAATGTATAATATAAGTAGTATACTACATTTATAAGTAACTATTAGTTTATATAAATTATAGTATTATGCAATTGTATCATTTAAACTATTTTCATTCTGTCTCCATAGGCTAAATAGGATTACAATATCAAAATTAATGACCTTATCTCCCTTTAAAGTGAGATATCAGACTATAGGCCTTTAATTAAGAGTCTGAAGTTAGACATAGGTCTTTATTTTGATTTAAATCAACTCTTCTTGTTTGGTTATAGCTCCCATGCCAAAATCAAGATAAGAAAATAAAACAAACTGAAATTAAACAAAGAAGGCTCATGGATGTAACATTGTATTTAGAAAAATAAAGAAAAAGGGTTAGATTACTGGTTGTGATTTTAAAACAATAAACAGTACAAGAACGGATCAATTTAAAGTTTATTCAATTCCAACCCTACAGTATTGTCAAAAAAGACAAAGTAAATAAAAAAAATGTGAAATTTGAAATACAAAAACTAAAAGAAAATACGACTTAAACTAAAAAGACAAAGAAAAACAAAAAGTCATATCAGGTTGAAAATATCAAACTTAATGTCCAAAAATATTAAGGAAAGATTAAAGAGCAGGGAGTGACTTATTAGTGAGTAACTGAGGAACTTTTACTTATTTATTTTGAACACATTAGGGAAGCAAGACAAATAACATTTTGTAAAATTAATATGGAACAATGTTTGTGGAAGGTCATTATGGTTTTTGTTTGCAAAATACCCATCTTACCTGGAATCCTTAGTCACACTCCCAAAGTAACATCAATTGCCCATTTCCCTCATGCTTACTGTATATCAGACAGTTTGAACTACATTTCATGCTCAGACCATTCTCTAGATATACAGTACCTTTTGTGTTTACATTACTTTCACTTTGTTTAAGTAACTGCAGAATTTAAGTAAAATATACTCACACTGTACAATCTTAGAAAGGAACATAACGTGTTTTACAACATTGTATTTATGGTCAAATCTGATTACAGTCAGTCTTTGCTTTAATCAGGTTGAGCTGCACTGAAGCTAAAACATAAGTGGTAAAAACATTTAACAGATTTTATGACAACAATACTATTTTAGCTATCATAAGCTATTGGTAGCAATTAAAAATGTTATGCATTAGCCCAATGCCTAACACTGAAAGAGGCCACATCTACAATTCTCCATATATTCAGTTGTTAATGATGTTAACAGGTGAGTTCTTTAAACAGTCATGGCACCAGGCTGTAAACATATCTGCTGTTAAGTTGAACGTTTTAACTTTGGAGTCTGTCGGGACTGACTCACTATTGAAAACAAACTCTAGTGGTCATTAAATGAACTGCAGCTTTTAGCACTTGAGGTTGCCTCCTTGTCAACACGTTGACACGCTGATGGCATGATCCCAACACACACTGATCTCTAGTTGTTCTGGCTCAGTCAACACTACTTCTGCCTCTAAAACTCATCTGATCACCTGGATATTGATCATAGAGATATTGAGGAAGCAACTTTTTTTTTCTCTGTTGAGAAGGCAACTCAAAAGTCAATGGAAAGACAGGGGTGAACTGACCTTCAGATGTTGTGAATGATATTGTTTTTTGAACAAATATCTCTTATATGAGGCTGTTGTTAATTGTTTTATTGTTTTTTTTAATTTTGTTGTTCTTGCATACATGGAGTTTTATTTTAAACATCCTATCCTCTGCCTCCTGGCCGCCGGGTTTCGCCACGCGGCGACGATAATAACTCAGTGAGGCACATGGTGTGTGTAGGCTGCACTGCTGATATTTAGACAGACAGGGGTGAGTGATGCTGCTCAACCACACAGCGAGACAGCGTCTGCCATGAGGTTAGACCAATAAAATAAAGAGTAAATTTGTTAGCAGCCACCCTCCCTCCACCACTGTGAGCCTGCGCCAGGAGACACGTCCTGTTGTCACCGGGACACGGTGGAAATCTGCTGCTGTGTTTATAAAACATCATCGTCTGGAGTAAAAAAAAAAGTTTGTTTTGATGGCAGGAAATATAGAATATTCATAGTTTGACCGGACACATGTGTCAGTGGGCCGATACTGGAAACATTCGTCACACTGTCCACTGATATAATGGAGCTTCCACTGGGACTCAGAACGACCAAAATAGACACGTTGAACAGGTGTTTGCTTCCATGTTTCCGTTGCAGGTACCTGGATCGGTCGAGCTGCACTTGGTCTCTGTTTCTGTGCACGTAGCTGCTGTGGGTCATAACATGGGTCCCAAAGAATAAATTAAGCTCAATGTTAGCCTTACCCTAATTCCCACAACTAAAAGTCAGTGGGAGTCTTTAATTCAATTTTGGTTTATTTGTATAACGCTTACATATACATTATACATTATCTCAAGGCTGTTTAAGGGGTTAGGTGAAGACCCAAGCCATTTAACCAACCAATATCCAAATACAGGATGACTCAGGACTAGAATTTGTTTCAAAGCTTTAATGGCAGTTTGCATGATTAAAGCAGAAGTAAGCGATCCGGTCGTTTTTTCACTTTTTGTCAGCCGATGGAGTTAGCAGTCCCCGCCCTCGTCATGGATCTATTGGTCCTCGTCCCTACGTCACCACATTAGGTAAAGGTTGTAGGATACAAGGAAAGTTTTCTCCTCGGCTTACAGCAGAGCAGAGTGACTGACAGACCCGTGTTTCGGACCAAACACTCTATGTAAGTGATTGCCGTCGGAAGATATAACTATTTAAGACTTATATTAACACAAATATTCCGCTTACTTCTGCTTTAAAGGCAGTACAGGAGTGTAGGCAAAGAGAAAAGAGCCCAGCAACACAGTCTCCAAAATGATGGACACCTACCAGATGAGGAGCAGGAGAGGAGCAGGCAAGAAGGGGAGGTCAGATTAAGAAGGTATTTGTTCTCAGAACTTGCAGAACTTGCAGCTTGTAGTTTTATGTAGCTCTGACTTTTTCTTATGAAGGTGGTGATGCTTTGCAAAAGGAAGTATCAACTGTGAAGGTGATGAATCTATGAAAGGTCAACTTCACTGTGACATCAATATATCTAATATACCTATCTATGGGGCAGCTGGGAAATAGTGGGCGATAGTGGGCACCGCCCTGAGCCATGCACAAAAAGAGTTTATTATGCTGGTCCAAGTCTGAATATTACCGCCAATCAGCAGCATGAAAGTCAAAGGTATCTACA
Source organism: Trachurus trachurus (assembly GCF_905171665.1). Taxonomy (NCBI): domain Eukaryota; kingdom Metazoa; phylum Chordata; class Actinopteri; order Carangiformes; family Carangidae; genus Trachurus; species Trachurus trachurus. The sequence goes on along the minus strand of NC_139896.1, from coordinate 21,689,653 downwards.
AAGGTGGGGGAAAACCTACAACCATGGATTTTCATGGAGCTGATATGAGTGGAAAATGTCAACGTAGCTAGCAGGATGCAAAGTAGTTAACGCAGTGTTCTGCTACCCCTGCATTCTGATTCACCCCGACGAAAACACGGACCCATAGGTGCCCGTCCGACATGCACCATCTCTCAGGGAAGGTGAGAAAACATGAAAACATCAAAGATGCATTCTGTTAGTTTTTCACTACATTTATCTGGACCCATTATATTCGCAAGGAAACTGTATGAGTTTACGTGAATAAACAAAACACAAACTTTGGAACTTTGAGACAGTAGATAGATGATGGTCACATTCATACCAACACCAGCAGAATATTTTTACAGTTGTTTCCTCAACCATGATGAATATACATGTGTGTATACATATACGTACGTATATAGAAAGGATCTCTTTCTAATCTATCCAATAATTCATTCTTTTATCAATCTATCTATGATCTATCTATGACTTCAGGAGCTGGTGCTGATGCTAAAATACCAACTCATGTCTGAGTGAGGACTGATTCCTGCAGCTCTAGCCGTTTGCTTTTGGAGCTGTAAACTTCAAAATCAAAGACAGTTGATGTTTTGACTTGTGGTTCAAAATGTGTTTTTAGTCGCAATTATCTGCATATAAAGTCAGTGTGGTGAGAGAGAAACAACAGCCGACTGTGTTAATGCCGCCGAGATGTTTTACACCGAGGTTTAATTTACAATTAAAGCAAACACGAAGCCGTCACTGAGCCTCGGCCCAGTCGCCGCCGCTCACATCCCTCTGCCGTTTAGTCGAACTGACTGGATCAGGTTGATTTTATGTGTGATCTGTGACAGCCTCATATTATCCAATCACTTCTGTTCATCCATCACAGCCTCATACTGAGCCGAGGGCCGAGATCCAGAGCGAGGGAGAGAGAGGCAAAGAGGGAAAGAGAAACACTGTGCACCAGAACACCAGCTCCTGTTACAAACCACCAGAGACCCCCAAGCCGCTGCCAAGGTATCCAGGTTTGAACCCGAGCTTTCTGGCTGCTAATTATTCCTCGAGCTTGGTCTAAACTAAATTTATGACACTGTGCTGGCGCTCCTCGTGGCATCATAAATTAAACTGGCAAAGAGTTTCAGAATCAAAACCAAGCCCCCACCCCCCAAACATCCTTTAGCGGAGGAAGGAAAATTAAAGTAGAGAATGTTAATGTGGATGTTCACAAGGCCATGTTTGAAAATGTGACCCTGTGACCTCTTTTAGCACTGATTCTTTATTTTTTCAATATCAGTATCAGTATTCAATATCAGACATTTTGTTTTAGTAACGTTCAAGCCCAGCAGCTAGAGTCTTGCCTCCCTCACCTGATGTCCATATTGAAAACACAACAAGGATGGAGGCTACACTGCTAAATCAAGAGTGTGACAGTAGGAAGCATCAGTTGCCGTTGCAACTTCAGTGTCAATGACAGTGTTGATATTTTCTTAATAATGGAAACAGTCGAAAAAGGGGCAAAAACAATAAAAGAAAGATTTCCTCCGGAAATGTGGTTAACTGGATACTAAACATTAAGAGCAAATGTTAAGCAACATTAGAATTTGTGTTTAGAGTATAGCCTAAATCACAGGTTGACAAAGAGATAATAAGACAACAACACAATGCAATTTGGACAAAGGTGGTAAGGTGACAGGTTTTTGATTGTGGGGAATCTCCTTTTTTGGTAAATATGTCAGCTGTGGGGCGTGGCTTAGATATTCACCATTTAGGGACAGATTATAAAACAAGACACAGTTTTCCACTTTGTGGGGCTGCTCTCAGTTACAGTGGTACTTGTAGCTAAATGTTCACATGCTCGCAATGACAATGCTAACATGCCAATATTTAGCACACAAGGATGCAGGTTAATTTTTGTCGTTTTTTTGTGTGCTTCATAGTTCACCTGAGAGTCTCACCTGTGTGTCTGAGACACCAGAGTTACAACATCCAACTGATGCTGATGTCATTAGTTTTGCCAGTAGATAAAAAGCCTGAGGATCATCCGTCCCATCAGTGAGTTTCATTATCTGGGACCATGAATGTTTGAACAGAATCAACATAAATGACGATTCAACCAAACCTTCAGTTTAATACAGCTTTTATAACATGAAGCTTTGGGTTGAATCTGATAAGGGATTTCTACTGTGAACTCAAGAGATTTAATGATTTTATTTAAAGGAACATCTGGATCTTCATCCTGAAGGAATGAGGAATTCGGGTCGAACTTCGGGTAGATAGATATTTATATCTAAACACCTATGTCTCCTGTATAATTTATTTGTGTTTTGAAATTACTTTTTGTTTGTTACGTTTTTTTCACCAATCCAGTATAAAAAGCAGACATAACGCATCTACTTTAATTCTCTATTCATTCCTGTTATTTAACCTTTTCAATTGAGCATATTGCTGTGTCCCTGACTTCACCTGACTCATCTTGATCTTTTTATTTACACAAAGTGGAAGAAAAAAAACGACTCACTTAAAATGACAGACAGCAGTTTTTCTTTGCTCTCTCTCACTCTCTCATTCTTTCTTGGGGGGTGAGGTGGGGGGGTTGTGCCATTTAGTCTTAGTGCTTTGGTGAGTCATCGGTGGAAAGAGGGGAGGAAGATTTGAGAAGAAATATTGCTGTTAAATGACTTTGGACAGCATGACATCACGGGGTAATTAAAACGGCTTTCTGGAATTCCGTTTCCAATTCCTGCGCTTCAGGTTTGTTGGAGGATTTTTTCGCGCACCTGCAGGTTGGTGTGTGAGTGAAATATTTTCACTGGACGGAGTTCAAACTTTGAGGGGAAAGAGAAAAAAAAACGGAGGCAGCGGCATTACGCCATTCTTGCCTCTCTTGGAAAAAAAAGTGGGATTTAAAGAAGTTTCTTACAAGATATCCAGCAGAATGAGCCGCGCTGGGTTTAACGCGAGTCCGCTCAGTCCTCCAGGATTTCTGCACTCTCTCTCGCAGGCGGGATCTCTGCAGCACTATGGTTCTTACACATGACGGATGGGAGAATGAGGCTTTGCAGGATTTGTTTCTTCAGCTAATAAAACCCAGTTCTGGTCCACATCTTTGCTTTTATAGCCTCGCATATGTCCACAGTTCATTTTGGATGGGAAAGGCACTTTTTATTCATCCCCCCTCTGACAGAGCGGAGAGGAAGCTCAGAGGATGAAGGACTGGGACCGAACCGGACCGCTCCCACTTCTCTTTTCCACCGGACAGGTCCAGTAATTCCGAATTGACCGAGGTTTACTACGATGTCGGCCTGGCCAAAGGCAAAAGGGCTTTAGGATGAAAGTCGTGAAGCGTCTTTGTCTTCTGTTGAGCTGCTGGACTCTCATTTACCTGCGCCCCGTCCTCGGTTCTCTCAGCCGGACCAGACCGAGCGAGTATCAGCACCACCGGCTCGGAGAGACAGGCGGCAGGGACGCGGAACAAGCTCAGGGAAGAACCGGTGGAGGAATCGGCGGAGCCACGTTCACGGCGGGCAGACAGCCAGTGACCGGGACTGGGACGTGGAAACCATCACCGGTGAGTCCGGCGAGGATCACGCGTATACGCGCAGTGCCGCCGCTAATCAAGGGCGAGGCGGCCGTTGTGAAAAGCACAGCTACTGCGGTGGAATCTGCGTCCTCATCCTCGGCACAGCGCAAGGCGGCCGTGCCGGTGAACCGTGCACAGCTGCAGCAGCAGCAGCAGCACCGGGACAGGGTGGTCAGTTTAGGGCGCAAAGAGGCTGTGCGCTCCTGGATGCCCGTCGGGGACGCTCATATTAAAGCGCACGCTCCCGCGGCTTTTAGCGCACATGCGGCTGGAAAAGGAGTCAGGACTTTGGCTGCTGCAGGCGGAGGCGGAGGCGGTGGCGGTAGCTCACTGGGGAGAAACTTTGGGAAAGTTGCTGCAAGAGCAGCAGCGGCAGCAGCAGGAGCTCCGGAGCGCAGAGCCACGTTTGTGCAGAAGCAGCAGCAGAACGCGGCTCCGGTGGCGCAGCGGGGATCCAGCTACAAGGCCCTGAAAGTGAGCGAGCGGGAGGCGCATCACAAGCAGCCGCTGGTGATTCCCCATGATTACATGCTGTCGCTGTACTGGTCTCTGTCCACCGGGGACCTGAACAGCAGCGCGCTGCATGAAGCGGGTCTGGCCAACACCATCACCAGCTTCGTAGATAAAGGACAAGGTAAACGAGCTCTATCATCAGTTCTCTCACTTTCTGATACTGTTTCAGTTTTTGATTCACAGCTTTATGGAGTTTGACGTAATGTCTTTCAAGTTGTGAGTGTGTTGAACAAAAGGGTCAGGGGGGGAAATCTTTCAACTCAAACTTATTTTGTTGAATTTAACTTACAGATTGGATCTTTTAAATCATGAATTTACTTTTGAAATGTTAGTTTTTGGCACAAAATCCTGATTAATGGACTTTCTGTTGTCAATCATCTCCATCACCTCAGCCCCATGAGTAAATCTAGCGTGAGAGAGAGATATGTGGAGAAGTGTTGTAAGTGCAGGACTGTATCTGTATAATCAGTTCTGATCATTGATACGAATCAGCGCAGGCGAACTGTGGGGCTTTCACTGAGTGATTAGTCAGGAAAAAACACTCACACAGGAGCAGCAGCAGCAGGATCCAGGGGAGGCTCAGTGGAGAGAGCTGAGACATGTGGCTGAGGAGAGAAGACAGAGTGTGGAGTGAGGGCTGGGAGATGTGAGGCAGAGGAGTGGAGGTCAAACACCAGTCTGGAGGTTCCTGGAGGGGGGAACACTGTAAATTGTCCACATGTACATGCACACAACTGTTCATGGGCCTGTGAGGTAAAAGCAGTTAAGAGAGCAAGAGAGAGAGAGCATCTGGAGGGGAGTCAGGAGGGTCAGCCACTCGCACTCAGAGGGAATGATGGGAAAAGAGATGACTCTGTTACTCATAACTTCTCTGGAACTGACTTCAAAGCTGCAGGAAGCTGCTGCGAGATCCAGAGTGAACTATCACACATGTAAATGTCACCGGCATGTGGAGCTGCTCAGTGTGTTTGTTTGGTTTAGTTAGGTGCTCAGCCTAATGGTGTGAAGTTAGCTTAGCTTAGCCTAGCACAAAGACCGGAAACCGTCTCCTTCCACTCTTCTTCTGTGTTGATACACAAAAAGATAATCTCAGTGTAGTTTCACATCTCTCTCAGTTTCTCTCTCATGCTCTATAGTTGCAACAGCTCTTTGTCAGCCAATCAGAGGAGAGGAGGCTCTGAATTAGCTGACTGTTCTCTGATCCAATGAAAATAGAGCAGATATCAGGTAATACGCTCAGAGAAACCAAACCCTGCAAAAGTTGGACGGTGGGTTGGGCTTAGTGACTGCTTTGTTGTGACATCACAAAGTCACAGAAGTCCTGACAGCTGGTTTCAAAGCTCAGGTTTTCAGTACAGGCTGTTTGCATTTCTCTGTGGACTGAGGCTATAGTTTCCCAGCATTGAAACTAGACCTGGTTTGTAATAACAACACACACGGGCATCTACCTTTTTACTGTACCGAGTTTTATAAACATCTACCATTATACTGTATGGACCTTTAATATAAACACATCTACTTCTATATGAGACCTTTAACCTAAATAAAGTGGTGATCTTACGTTACTTAACTTAAATCAGCCTGAATAATTGGGCCTTGTGAATGGTCATGGTTTTTCAAGAGCTTATAGATTATTTCCTACCGTGCAATGAACAATCTGCAAGAACAGTTGGATCATGTTTGGTTATTCTATACAACAGATTTCTATATTTGTGTTTGTTTCCCTGGACACCATCTTTGTTCTGATCTTTCCTGATGTCTAAATAAAGAGGACATTTATTCTGATGCTCCACAACTTGCATGTAGATATGTATCATACTTATTCATGCACTATGTGTGTGTGCTGTTGTATTTTAGTGTCTGTAAGTGTGTTTGTGTGTGTCTCAAGCCATCTGGTTATTCACTGGCTGCTCCCAGTGATATACGGCCTCAGGAGGGTAAATAAACACTCCTCACATCCACAAGTAGGGTGGCCTCTCCTGTCTCGTGTTATCTTTACGGTGTAAAACTGTTTAAAACAATGTTTTAATGAGCACAGTTGAATGTTTGTGGCCCCCGCTAAAGGTTTACATTTCAAGCACTTAATGTACTTTTAATTTGGGCTTTATTTGCTTAGCGTGTCCTCAGCAAATCACCATTGACCCCCTGTGCATGCTGAGGAGCAGGGAGGAGGTGTGACTGATGGCCTGACACATCTCCTCCCACCTCCTCACTCACTCGTTCACTCTCACTTCCCTGTTTTCTTTCTTTACATCTTCTCTCATTTGCCACGTTGCTTAAATATCTTAATGCCACAATCATGTTGTCACATTAACACATGAAAAACAAGTGGTTTGTTTCTGTATATTTCCACCCTTAAATGGTGCTTCTACAAATACATTTTACTGGTTCGTCTTGAAAACAGTCAAAGAAGATTAACCTCATAATGTGACATCATCACACTGTTGCACAAAACACAGAATTTACTCAAAGTCTAAGTAACAGTTCTCTTTAAAGTCTTCTTTGCTTTCCATATGGTATAAAATGAAGTTGGTTTTCTTATGACAAATCCCTAAAAGTCAGTTTAACTCTAGCACAAAAGGCCTTAGTGACCAAAGTAAGGGGAAACAAGTGAAGGTGCCTCTGACTCCATCTTAACTGCAACATGAGCAAGTTTATGTGATTAATGAAGGAAGCAAACACATTTTGAGAAGAGTTAAACATCCAAGAAAAACACTTCACATTGAGGAATTGATTGCAGATTTCAGGTTTGAGATTATGATTTGTCAGACTATCTACTGTAGGCCTTAAGC